>NC_053152.1:9609569-10869152 GCF_016808335.1 Panicum virgatum
CTCAGCTCTGATACCCGTTGTGAGAACCGCCCAATTTGATACTATTTTAAACGAACCGCCGGTTATTATCATCCAGATGAGAGTTAACACGTGCTTGCCCGAGAGCATGCCACGTGTTATCCCACATCTAGAGACACGAATAACCAACACAGTCATTCATCCAAAATAATATCAAATCCGGTAGTCCCGGTATGTGCTCCAACATACGCCCAGAATCAGCATATGCACATACCGTTTACAATCGAATACATTGCCAATAATCCACAAAGAGCAGTTTCATACAAACAGAGTTCACAGCTTAATATTACAAGTTCAACATAGGTGGGTTTCAAACTTCGCATACAAGCCTTGGGCTCACGATAGTCATATTAAACAGAAACATAAAGTTTATTGCATTTACATGCTCTCGCGAAGCTCGATTACGATAAAAACTTACTAAAGTAATGACGCCTTGCTCAAGGACATCATTACAGCCACCACGACCTATTCTTCCCCCGCGTTTGGATCAGCGGGGTAGAAATGGCCGAACACCACTTCGGGTTCACCTGCAACTAGGTTTAGAAAGCAACCTGAGTACAAAAGGTACTCGCAAGACTTACGCGTTTAAATAAGCAAGGATCGTGCATTGGCTCAAGTAAAAGCTTTAGGGTTAAGTAATTATTGCATCAGCACTAGTTCTCTACACTATCACCTATCAGAATTGATTAATGTTGCCCAAACCCCTAAACAATTTTAGTACATTAAGAGAATACAATATAATGAGGCACAGAGATGCCATCAACCATTTCCAACATAACCGAATCTTTCTACGAAGAGTTCAACGGACAAAGAGCTTGCTCATAACCGAGAGCGCGGCAATTCGAATTGACTATAACCTTGCAAGGGTGTACTACTTTACCCACACGACGCAAGGACCATGCGACTCACCCAACCCGCTAAAGTTGGATAAGAGGGTACTCGCGTCAACCATTCCCAACATGGCTCGATCATTGAAATCTTCACACCTAGCTTACGCGTAGAGACTTAGTTTCCACCGGGGACATCTCTAAACTTTCCTACTCGCAGGTCCACCCGGGGACACCTCTAAGCCTCTCTGCATAGCCCTTGGCCACGTATTTAGGACTGTACATCAATGATCAAGTCAAGGAAGGTAATTGGCTTATCCGTTCCATTATATTGGATATGTGGTAGCACGAAAAGGTGCTCAAAGCCGACGTCATCCACGAACGGTCCTTAAACGATCCAAGCGGACTATGCCCATGTGACTTCATTCTCTAGGCCCTAACATTCCGCTCGAATCTCGATACTACCAACCTCTTAACAAACTGACCGAACCAGTGCGATCAAGGGTAAACGGTAATTGTGATCCTCCAAACCATTCCTGTCTAGCGAGCAAAATGAGTACTCTAAGCAGGGCTAAGCATCTAGTCAATTTAAGTAATTATCTAACTAACTAGTGGCAAGGACATGGTTAAACAATTCAAGGAAGGATAGTGCATCAAATGAGGTACAAAAATGCAATACATACGTACTACATATAACCCAACATTACCCGGTGAGATAACTAACTAACTCAGATTAAATAGGAGCAAGGAATTATGCTTAGCTGCTTGCCTGGATTAACTTCGGACTCAACCACAAACGGGACTCCAGGCTCCGGCTCAACGGACTCGGCGGGCTCCACGGGTTCGTTCTCCGACGGTCCGGTCACTAAAATGCATGAATGCGATGCACGAATTAAGGAATGAACTAAACAGCGAGCAAAAATCATGAAATAAATTGAGCATGCAAAAGACAATACAGGGAACTCATGAATAGATCAATTTTCAGCTACTCTAAGCAAGATAAATCGGGAAAGGCATACAAACTGAACTAAACAAATCCAAGAAAATTATCTTAGCTACAAGGCATGAAAACAAAGATAACAAAACTGGTTTTGCCATTTTATCACTTTCCAGTAAAAAGTTCTATACTAAACCACTTTTTGGACAGCAAGCACGAAATCGAAATGAAACCCTAACCAACAGCAAGGAAACACATGAGTAAGATGCACCACTGAAAACTACACCTCACAAGGAGTCTAACAAAATTTGGTTTGGCATTTTTCCAGCAGCACACAAATAACTAAGCAATAAACTCACTTTTGCAAGATAAATCTATAGATAAATCTACAACAAATTAACATGCAAAACAATATTTTTCCTAAGTAGATCTCAGCTAGAGGAATCTAACAAAAGAAGTCTCACAATTTTTGGAGCTATACAAGAATTTCTATGGATTTTGCCAAGCTTGCTGCTCAACTAAACACCTAGCAAAACGCTAGATGCACCCGCTGAGCCGGCCCTGAGACCGACAGGAGGGGCCCACGGGCCAGCGGCCCACCCAGGCCGGGTCAAGGCAGGCTACGGCCTTGACCGCGGCGTGGGCGCGGCCACGACGCCGCGCGGGGCGACGGCGGCGTCGGCGGCGCGAGCCGGTGCGGCGAGGCAGGGCCGGAGCGGACCAGGGGCGGCAGCGCACGGGGAAGAGGAGGAGGCGGCGAGCCTCACCGGCGGCGATGTAGGCGAGGAGCGGCGGTGGAGGGGCGGCGCGACGAGCAGGGGCGGCGGCGGGCGGAGGCGGTCGCCGACGGCTCTGCAGGGGAGGGGAAGGGGCCGGATTAGGGGTGGAACGGATCGAGGGAAGCAAGGAGACGCTCCCCATGCGAGGGATTGTGCCGCGGCTCACCGTGGGCGGCGAATCACGGTGGCGGGGATGGAGCTCGGCGGCGGCACAAATTGTGGTGGGGGCTAGGGTTTGAAGGGGAACGGGGGCCGGCCTTGACGCGGATAAGGAGAGGGGCGAGGGAAGAGGGAAAGGGCGGCACGGGATGCGAGGATTGCTGGCACGTGGCGCGGTTCACGAGGATGGACGCCGGCGGGCGACGCGTGCCGCGGCGTGCGGGAGAACAGAGGAGGAGAGGGAAGGGGCTGACAGGTGGGGCCCGGCGGAGGATTTTTATTTTCTTTTTCCTTTTTTTTTTCAGGGCTGTGACACTAGAGAGGTTTTCCGTGAAGGAAGGGGTCCCTTGTCCTTCATGATCATCATTGTCACTAGACACCCAGCCTGAGGATTATTAACAAGCTAGCCAGCGAGCCCCTAACACTCTGGTTGTTTTGAAGTCCTCTTAATGTATTTGAGATCTTCTTGGACTCCAGCAATTAACTCTAAGTGGGGGTGGAATAGCTCAAACCTAGTTGTTGCTCCAAAGGATGAAAAAGCTGTGACACCAAGATGATCTGATGGTCATCTTTTTTATGCATCAGATCATCCGGTTCACACTTTTAAACCATATAGTCATTGGTCTCCAGAGATTTATTTGATCTTTATTTGCTGTTATTTGGATAGCAAATAAACTCTTGTTTTTTTTGCTATGGTTTGGAACCCGTTCCTAGTTTTACTAACTTGGATAAAATGGCATTTGCAATGACATGAGATTCATCAATGGACCATGGAAAGCCTACAAAGAGACACATGCTTGACAATCATATTAATGACAATGACTATGTTGTCATTCAATCACTAAAATTGCAGACAATAGCCTTGAAAACCATTTTCCTTACAATGATGATAGTTTTAGTTCGTAAAGTGAAGTTCATGAGGTACGTTGCAGGCTTGAGGGCACACTGGATTATGGCTTCGGATTGGTTCGATATATAGCTTGTCTGAATGGATCAAGAAGGTATGCATTAGAAGTATCCTGTTGTTCAGTCGTATGTTGGGTTGTTGATATTAAATTTGGATAATTCATATCGTTACATTTTTTTTACTATTATGGACATAGATGTTCTTATTTGCTGTATACATTGTTCCGTTATACCAGTATGCTGGTTATATAAAGCTCTTATAGCTGTTTTTCCTTGCATATATGTCTCAAGATATCGTTAACTACTATGGATAACACCAGTCAAATTACACAATCATAACTTGAGTTACACTTTGTTGTGTGATTGTTATTTTTCTCTATCATGTCTAATTTACTTACTGCAATATATTCAAATGCTGTAGGATTGTGATTGGGCATCAAGATGGATTAGCAATTGTTTACACAGGGGCACACCTTGCAGCGCCTCTGTGTGAACCGGTCAGACCACTAGGGCGCCCTCAAACGCCAACATGACAGAGACGAGGATCCAACGAACAACCACCCGGGACAGACCCCGTTAGGGCAGGCGCACCAGCAGGCCACCAAGAGCGTCCTCAAACGCCGCAGAGACGAAGGAAGAAGTGTAGATCGGGATTTGAAAAGCTAAGGTTTGGAGAACATAAAAAGTAATGAAAAGTAATAGATTGATATATTTTTGATTGATTGGGTACCCTCAATCGGTCATGGCACTTTAATTATATTTTCAGGGAGGGGAGATCTTACCCATTAGGAGTTGAATCTTATACAAATCCCTTTGAAGGCTATAAACTTATCCCATGCTGATTATTGCATTTTTATAATCTGAATACTTTCTTCCAGATTGCCGAGGTTGTAAACTGTATGAAAGATTTGATCGATCACAGCAGGAATACTGGATGGGGACCCATTGGTATGGTATTTTAATCTTTTTTTACGGGGTTTCATGTCATCGTACACTTCAAAACATTTCCATTAAATTCTTTTAGGCCCTGTTTGACAGCCTCATATTGCTTTGCTTCTGTTAGGAAAGTACAACCTGAGTAAAGTCCCTGTTTGGTTTGTAGCCGCATTTCTTGGAAGGTTTCTTTCTGACAACCTAGCTCCATGCACGTACCTATGTCAGCTAAAACTGCCACAAGATTCTCCTAATCAAGCCATATTGTAGCAACAGATTTAATAATTTAACCTCAGGCGAGGTTTGTGAAACAATATGTCATGCGTTTGCATCCACCATAATCTGTCAAGTCATCTTTGCATGCTGAATTTATGACCGTGCCCTAAATAAACTAGACAATTTAGTAAAAATAAGAGTACAATTGATCAATCCGATGGCACAGTAGTGTGATTCCATGATCTGTCGCATTGAGATATATGATTTCATACATTCCTGACCCCACCCAGAACCAGGAACTAGGCAGCTTACGATGTCTTAAAAAAAGAACCCTAAAAAAAAAGTAACGAAGCACCAGCGTTATAGTATCTAGTTATTTGAAATGTTGCAAGCATGCTATTCTTTCCTTCCTATTTTAACATCCACTGTTCTTGTTTGTTCAGATAGTTTACATAACTTTCCCCGGAGGACTGCTTCAGGGGTCAACCCTCTTCAACCACAGCAGCAACAGCCTGAGGACCAGCAGGCTATGCCCTAGAGTTCAAATCCGAGTGCATTTATACCAACGGAGAGTCAGTCGGTATAAACTTATACCGACAGACAAGTCCCGTCATGTAACACCCTAAAATTCAAATTAGGAACCCAAATAACTTTAATTAGTTTTGTTATAGGCCGATAAGGTTTTATTTGCTTTATCTTGCATTTTAGAGCATTTGTCGGGAATTAAATAATTTATTTAGCCATAAAATAAATATAAGGAAAATATGTTGTGAGCATTCATGCCGTTTTGCATCTTTTATTGTCTGTTGTTCAACATAAGTTTGAATTCTTGGATTCAAATTTAGTTTGAATGTGTTTGAATCAATTTAGAAAATGGAAAACCTTTTCTTCTCCCTTTCTTCTTTACAGCCCAGCCGGCCCAACTCTCTTTTTTTTTCTTTTTCCTTCCGCTGCCAGCCCACTCTTCCTTTCTTCTTTCTGCGGCCCAAGGACCAGCCCGTAGCAGCCTGTTTTCCCTTCTCTTCCGGTCCAGCCCGTCCCGTGCCTCTCCCCTCTCTCGCGGCCACTGCCAGGAGGGACCCGCATGTTGGGGCTATCTTCGACCTCGTGCCCGACCGCGACTCAGGGCCCTATATAAGCGCCGCCTTGAGCCCTTAATCCCAACCGAAACAAGCAGCCGCCGCCTTCTCGCTCGCAAACGCTAGCTCCCATAGCCGCCGCCATTGTTGGAGCTCGGAGCTCCTAGCCGCGCCGCCATTCCGCTCGGCCGCTTCGACGACATCGCCGTTCCGGAGCTTCTCTGTAGTGAGAGGAAGCTCGCCGACTCGCTCTCCCTCTCTATCTCGCTTCCTCGCCTGCGTTTTAGCTCGCCGGAGCTCTGTTCCGCCGCTCCGCCGCCGCGCTCGCTCTCCGCCGCCTCTGCGCATCGCGCAGACCCCGCTATCGCGTTCGCTGCCTCGCCCGCTTCCTCCTAGGCCAATACCCGAGCCATTTAGTGACCGGAATCGCGAGTTCGCGATTCGCCGGCGGACTTCCGGCAAGTCGCCGCCACCTAACCTCGCCGCCGGCGTTTGCACCGCCGCTGCCCGCCCCATCAAACCCCAGCCATCCAATCTAGATCCAAGGGATCCAACCCAAACCTCAAGTCAAACAAAACATACCGGTCAACCTTGTAGTTTTGCAAAAGAGCCCCCTGTTTTCCCAAAATTAACCCAAAGTCCATTCCAGTTTAAGAATCTTTTCAAAGTAGTCCTTTTCTTTGTGTTTTAGCCCTATTAATTTAAAATCTTTACAAATAAGCCCTTATAGCCTTGTTTTAATCATAACTTCTTCGTTTTAAATCCGTTTTTGACGATTCTTCTGCTCACGCGATCCTTGCAACGTGTACAATAGTTTTATACCTTCATTTTGTACTGTTTATATTGTTTGGTGTACTGTTTCTTATTTGTTGCATTTGTTTGCTTATATGTGCTCGTGTGATGCGTAGATGACGCGCCATTCGAGGGTCAACAAGAGCAAGACTTTGAAGACGTTGGTCAGCAGCAGCAGATCGAGGAAGGCAAGTGGCCCCTTGATCATACTTTGGTCCCAAATAATTCATAATTATTCACATTTACTTTATTGCATGCATGTGTCTATAATATGATGGGAACCCAATTAAGGATTTTACCTAGATTGTTTATCCATGCCTTGATCAACCCGGGAACTTTATTTATGTTGTGTAGTATTGCTAGTTGCTTATACATAGATCATGGTTAGAGATATTTGATACAAATGCTACACATGTTACTTCATGTTCTATGGTTAATGTTGTTAAGCAAGATCATATGATTAATTGGAACATGGAGAACCACCTAGGAAAACAGTACAACCACAATACTACATGGCTCTGGTGTTGGCTAAGTAATTAAATGAACTATATGTGGTGTTGGGGTGGCTCATTTGGTGGTGTTTTGGTTTGTGTCGTGGAGCAGGTGAAGGAAGCTGCGTCTTCTGAGGGACTGCAATTGTTGGGACCAACACTTACATATAGGGATTCTTTGGAAAGGCCTCGTAGCGTCCCTATGCAACCATACCTCGGAAGTGTGGTATTATGTCTGATCAATACATACGTGGTTGGGTTCAAAGTTCTTCGGGACTTTTATGCGAATTGTGGGGAAAGTGTACAACCTCTGCAGAGTTAAAACTAACCGGTTAGTCGTGCTCACAGTCAGAGCGGCTTGGACCCTCACATGATAATTAAACTTGAAGATGATCTAAATCGATGCTTTATTCATGATGTTAATGATGGTTACTTTATGTGTTTATTTATGGGTTAATGGAATAAACTTACATGTAGCTAATGCTTGCTTAATAAAACTTGATCAATTAAAAGTGCTTATCGCAGTTAAACCATGTCAGCTATTCCTTACATCAGCCTTGCATGTAATATATAGTTGTTTAACTGCCACTTGTTGAGTACCAACCATAAGTGTACTCACCCTTGCATAACGCTGTTCAGACCAACATAACGATTGCCCGGAGTATCCAGAAGACTTCCAATATTACTAGGCGTATGTCTTCCAGTCGACTGCCTGTGCTTGAGGATTCTGCTGTTACTCTGAGACGCTATTTATTCGTTTGAGACTAAGATATTCGGTTATGTAATAAAGTCTTTAATACTCTCTTTCATTATGACATTGTTATGATATTCGCTTTATTGTCTATCGTATGTGTGTAAACTGATCCTGTCGCACATATGAGAATGCATTCGGTTTCCCTCATAAACTGGGTGTGACAGAAGTGGTATCAGAGCAGTATTGACTATAGGACGTTATTCTAGTTAGAATGGTCACAATTAAGGTCTTATTTAGTAGCTGTTGGCGCTCCTTAAGTACCCGTTTTATCCCTTATTTATCCTTGATAATGGGATGAATTCAATATCAAAATCACTAACCGTCCTAACCTCGGCCTAAT
This sequence comes from Panicum virgatum, assembly GCF_016808335.1. NCBI lineage: Eukaryota > Viridiplantae > Streptophyta > Magnoliopsida > Poales > Poaceae > Panicum > Panicum virgatum. Next base: position 9,617,801 of record NC_053152.1, read on the forward strand.
TATTGATCAGTTTCACATATGCACATATATTTTAGGAGGAACTTCATTTTTGCAGGTTTTTGGCCTATTTTGGAGCATGAAATGACGAGGCCCGTGATCGAGCGCTAACACGGAGAAAGACAAAGGCCAAAACCCAAAGGAAGGACCAAAGCCCATGTTGATTCGAAGCCCATTCATGCACATCCATCCTCCAAAAGAGCCCAAAGGACCAAGCCCACGAAGATGAGATCAAGATACTTCGGGATTAAGCAAAGCAAATGAAGATTTAAGGAAGGATTCCCTATCCTATCCTTTCCTCGAAGATATCTCCAAGATAACGAACGTCAAAAGGGGTGCAATCGTGAAGGACATAAACTCTAGAAGATGCGAGGAGTCTGCACGCGAAAAATGAGACCGAGGCGAGCCCGAAAGGGAGTAGGCCGGCCGGCCTAGGCCCATGGAGCTGGCCGGCCTAGCCCGTTTCTGAGGTGGTTCGGCCTCCCCTTCGACCAGTGGCTTCCTTGGCTTATAAATAGCTCGCACCTTATTCAACTCAGAGCATCCATCCACCCAGAACTCGACGAAAACCTAGGGTCAAGACCGAAGGGAGACGACGGCCGCCGCAAGTTTTCGAAGTTGTCTAGGAGATGGCTTAGGCCGCCCCTAGCCGCCATGGCCTCCCTGCGAGGTTGTGCCATGGTGGAGTTCATGAGCTAGTTGGAGTCGTCAATGGTATGTACTCGGTGGTGACGATCCAAACGAATCTATTATGTGAGTAATGATAATCATGTCTTCCGAATCTATTAGCGATCATGTTCTCTCTTTCGATTTCATTCTTTTCTTTGGGTTTGCTTCATCTTAGATCTATTATCGAGATAGATCTCTTAGCGTGATCTTGTAGTCATGGTGGCTAGAGGTTCATGGCAGGAACTACCAAAGGGGGTTCGACTTTCTTCAGGGTATTTCGTTCAAAGGGGGGGCGTGACAGGCCGTTCCCACTGAGTAGGCGGAGTATCAAGGGATCGGATTGGAGATTTTGGGTTTAAAGATGCTTTTGATTGAGATGCATGATTTATTTGCTCGTTAGGTTGAACTACAACTAGATGACGATAGGCCTAGTCATGTCTTTGGTTTTGCTATGATTAAGCCTATGTTCATGGATGAGATCAACCTTTACACATCACACATATCTGTCAAAGGTTTACCCTTTATATGCAATCAATGCTTCATATTAGGATAGATCTGTTAGATTAGATGGAAAACCTTAGGTAGTTCTTTGTCGATCCACGGATTGATAAACCTTGGGGGAATACTCTAAGGGAAAAGCTACACGAACCGTGCGCTTGCGGTATACAAATCGGGGTGCTAAGGAGCGTCAACAAGCTTTTCTGGCACTATTGCCGGGGATCGGCAACACGAATCCTAGGGCGATCTATCTAGTTCTTGGACTAACCCTAATTTTATTATTGCATATACCCTTGTTTTCTTGTTTGTGTCCTTGAAAGCAGGTGAAAAAAGTTAGACACCAAACTTGGACTTCGAGAAGTCCATAATCCACTTCGACAAATTTCAACAATCGGCAACAAGATGATCGAGGAGCCTCAACATGGAACATCGACAACGTCCACATCGACATGACAGCAACAACATCAAGATTCACTCTTTAGTGGTATGTGCTAACCTTTGTTAGTGGCCTAGCATCCACTATCGAGTCCCCACTCTCTAAAGCAAAAGATGATAAATAAGGTACGCCGCTGTGTCAATTAATTTTAAAGACTAATGTTTTTGGGAAGAATTGTTTGTTCAAGCAATAGGTATGAAGCATGCCTGCGAAGAAAATCGTGCGATCATCATTATCTATGAAGTGTTACTTTTGTGATGAGTTTTTCGTCCAAGATCAGAGAAGTACCATGAGAAAATAATAGATTATTTTGAAGCTCCGTCAAGTCTTCTTTCCAACGGATCAAGAACCATCAGCTTTGGAGATCGGTGTGAAGAGTTATGGTAAAATCTTTCAACGCTGCGCGTTCTGAACTCCCTCTGGACAGATTGCAGCGCCATAATAAAACAAGCATAACTTCTTTATCCGGAGTCTAATTGGGGTGAATAACCACTTGTTGGAAAGATAATTTGATGCACCTTGCAATGGAGGAGAAGTTTGGTACATGTTCTGCACTGGATGAAGGGGAATTCAATGAGAACAGAGGCAGTAGCAATCCGACAAAGAAGGTGATGATGTCAAAGGATGATTGGAAGGCTGTGTACGCGAAAGATGATGATTTAAAGTTAACCAAAGCTGGAGGCAACAAGATTAGAATAACCATGACACCACCTATCTTCTCCAGTGGGATGCTCGATATACTTCTAATCGAGTAATGCTATCAAGGAAGGAAACCGTTCGAATCATCAACACAAAGCACGGGAGCCTCCTTCGATCCTGACACCTTAGGCAAAGTAAGAACCATGGAGACAGACCATTGGAGCCATGCTACTCGCTGGTGAATCAATGGTGATGACCTTGATACCAAGGATGCACAACAAGACGCTCCGAAGATCACAAGATCAAGATCATCGACATCTTCGGATCGATTCGTAAGAAGTCATTGTTATCATCAATATTATGCTCAACCTCAGAAGCAAATAGCAGCATATTTTTAGATATTCAAAAGCTCCATGAAGTTCCCGTCCCAACGAATCAAGAACCAAGTCAATCGGAGATTCCTACAAGCGGGTATGGCCAAAACATTGAAGGTTGAGCACTCTGGAAATTTCTGGACAGCACGCAGCGCCAAAAGTGAAACGGGCATAACTCCCTCGTTTGGACTCCGTTTAAAGCGAATGACCACTCGTTGGAAATGTAATTTCATAAACATTTCAATGGATCTATATTTTGGTATATGTTCTGTTGAGTATACAGGAGAGATTCCACGAAGAAGAGGCAGGAGCAACGCGATGAGAACAAGATAGAGAAGATGACGATGATAACAATGAAGGCGAGCTTGGGCGATGTTTTCATCAAGCATACATGATAAAATTCAGAAGCTTGGAGTAGAGGAAGAACCCCAATGACATTGGTAAATGAAGGCACAAGCGGTCGACCTTCGACAAATGAGGATGTTGCAAACAAACCACGACAGATTACAAGAGCGCAACATTCAACACATGGAGAAGTGAGAAGCAAATCATGACGGACCATGAGGAGTGCATCAAGATGACATCTCGCATAAAGCACCATGACTCCAATGAGTATGAAAAAGCTCCAAGGCTAAGGTATACAGTAAATTCTCAAGCTTCTATTGGTTTTGTTGATAATCGTTAAAAATCTCATGCTCGAACCAATAGTCGGAATGAAAGTTTAAATTCTATGCCTTGTTCTTTTCATGATGATAGGCTAGAGTTTCTTGAGAAGGTTGATTTCATGCTTAAAGAACCTTTGCCTAATAATGAGCTCCGCGCTATGCAAGAAACACATGCTACATTTAATTACACCATGCCTTGTTGATGAAATTTAATTGAGGATGTGATTATGTTTCATATGTTTACAAATAATTGCAAATCTCGATCTTGCTTTGCGCTTGGTCAAGCTCATGACCCTAAAAGAGCACATGTCGGGTGAAGCCCCGAATTTCACTAACCATGCAGGACATGAAACTCAAATGATGAGGAGGGAAACCGTGCCCAAAATTTTGAACACCATCATCAACATCTTCAAGTTTCAAGAACGGACGTCACTAAGCCTCATCAATTTTGTGCACAAGTCCAGAGATTTACAATGCAAGAAAGTTGAATATTCAGGATCTCCATCAAGTCCTCGGTTCAATGCATCCATGATCGATACAATTGAAGACCCACGGGAGGAGCTATGTCTCAAACATCAGAGATGCACGTGCTGAAATCAGCACAGGGCGGATTGCAGTGACGGGAAAAAGGGGCATAACTCCCTCAATTGGAATGCGTTTTGGGCAAATGAAGACTTGTTGGAAAGAAGATTTCGTGCACCTTGCATTGGATCAATTGTTTGGTGCAATTCCCAATCTGTACAGAGTGGAAAATCCGTGAAAAGAAAGGTAGCGACGAAGGACAACAAAGAAGGAGGTGACCATGATGTGAGAGATGATTGGGAAGTTCTCCATTAAGCATGATTGATCATGTCCAACATGGGAAATGGAATAAGAGCTGCATGGAACACCTTCACCTCTTGAATGAAGGACCATGGCTTCGCATCAATTTGAAGGTAAGAAAGTCGGGCTCTATGACTTTAAATGAAGCGCTTTGCGGGAGGCAACCGACCTTTTATTTTATATATATTAATATGACCAGTCTACATTGCACTCTTTAATCGGAATATCAAGTAACATTGTACCATTGCTCTAACAAAAACCACAACTTCATGTTGTTCATTCTAAATGTTATTGAGGGAGCACTTTGTTATTTGATCTTGGGAAACTTGTAGACCTTTTTGTGTGCCTATTAGTGTTTAGAGTCTTTTAATTTGTGTCCTTTTAGAGGGAAATATGAAGTGTTACACAACCCTTTGATTCTAAACTTGTGGCTAGTTAACTTAGGCTAACTTTTTGTTTTGTTTTAGACCACCTCATCATGTCATATCATTTTGTTCGTCTCACCCTTGCATTGCATTGCATGTTGCATTTATAAAAAAACTTTTTCTAAAAAAAACATTGACTAGCCTCGCTTTTGAGATCCTAAAACCCTTAGGAAAACCACTCATAGAGCAATCCTAAAACCATAGGTTATGTTTTTCATTCAAAAAAAATCTAACTTTTGTTTCTCTCAAGTTTTTTTTAAAAACCACCTTATATAGAATTTCTATACCCTACACTCTCTCTTTAAATTTTTTGTTTTAAGCCAAAAAATTTAGCAAACCCATAAACCTACTTCTAAAACCTTGTTAGCTCGGTTGCTTGGTCCTTTTCGATAAATAATCTTTTCATTGACAAAAGCCTCACTTCTTATGAAGTGTCGCGAAGGCTTTTTGTCACTCTTAGCAATTGTTTTTGAATAAGCTAGTTGCGGAACAACATCGAAAAGTCCTTTCAACCTTGCTAACACTTGTTTTTTATAACTTTGCATTTACATTTTGCATCCACCTTATTGTCCTCACTTTCATTTTGTTAGCTTGATCCTTCGAAAGAACTTTATTGATGTATGGTTTCCTATCCATGTAATGCTTATCATGAAAGCATTTACCTTTTGCAATCTTGTGTACATGTGGTGTTTAAACTTATTTGCGGACCTCCATCTTTAAGCTCTTCTGACCAAGATAGCAATCCATTTTCCTCTCATTTGCATACACACACCTCCCACTTGCATTCACATACACCCATTAGGTTTATTTTTCACTAGACCAATTATGCCACAAGTTAAGTATCTTAGGAGATATTTTTGGTTTGTTGGTAATTGTTTCTACTCCCGACCGTCACCCCGGGCGTAGTGTGTGCACTTGATTGTTTTGCAGGCATGACAAAGCGTTCCCATGAATTCGTGATCAAAGAAGAAATCAAATTCGTCAACATCTCCAAAGTTCGAGAGCAAGCCTCGCTGTTTTCATCAAATTTTGCACATGGACAGAGATGTATAAGGAATAAAAAGTTGATATTCAGAAGCTCCATGAAATTCTCGTTCCAACACATCCAAGATCAATGAATTTGAAGACCCGTACAAGGATATATGGCAAGAAAATTGAACGTTGCGCGTTCTGAAATTCGTCAGGGCAGATTGCAGCGCTGGGACGAAATGGACATAACTCTCTTGTACGGAATCAATTTTGGGCGAATGAGGACTCGTTGGAAAGAAAAATTCGTGCACTTCGCAATGGAGCAATGTTTCAGTACATGTTCTGTTCTGGAAATTGAAAGAAAAAATTCATGAAGATGAGGCAGCAATGGGACAACGAGGAATTGAAGGAGGCGACGACGACGTGAAGCAATGATTGGGACCATGACTTAGTTCAAGAAGAAGTTGAAGGAAAATTGAGGCAACAAAGGTGAAGACACATTGAAGATGATATTCATACACATGAGGGAAGTACTCCAAGAATTACAAGATGGTCCATCTTCTCCTTCCATGCCTAGCATCATGCTAAGCATGTGGGAGGATTTCGTGGACAAGGAAGAAAGATCTCATGGAGTAAGATAATCACGGTTGCCACAAGATGCTCATGATTCTTCTTCCATGCTTAGCACAATGCTTAAGTATGGGGGAGGCTTGCGCTACACTTCATTACGAGCATCGAGAAGGACGGTAATTCTTCCTCAACTCTCTCTTTTTCTAAATGCTTGTACATATATGCCTTCAACCATAGATGCAACCTTTGTATATACCTCTCGACCTATCACATGGCTTCTAGGAGGACAACCTAGTTTTGTTTTTGTTTTCAATAAGTGTAGGATCACCATCACTTTGTGCTCACCACATTGATACATTTTGGCACTGCCTTATGCTTATGGAAAAGTGATGAAAGTTGCTGCTTTGTTTTACCTACGCTATGTTGTATATGACTTGACCATTTGCTCTCAATTAAATGGAATTAAAATGATTAAATACCGGCTCTTTTATTTGTGGAGGTTAAATGACTAAATTCTAAACCCACATATTCTATGTTGCTCTTTGATTTAAGTCTACCGATGACCTTACACCTTGTGTTGTTTAATTTGAAAACTTAATTCCTATGCTATCTACATTTGCGAATCTCTTGCAAAGTTCTACCTACCAAAGCCTATGCATACATATTCTTTCATGATGAAACCTTTATATTGCAAACTTATATTTTGATGAGTTGGATTAAGATTGATTTCTTTGGTATGAGACTAAGAAGCTGATCATTCCAGTTTTTTTGTGTAACCTTCTTTTTGCTAGCCTATTTATCCATGCATTGTGAGTTTCTACTTCGGGAATTTTGCAAACCTCGCTAGATATCCACCCTAAACCAAAAATATCTTTTTGTGATTACCTCCTTGACCACAACCCAATTTGAGTATGGATTATTATTTCGACTGGAATCAAAAGAATCAAGGGCACCATATAAAGAAAAGTTTTGGGAGACAAGGCTCCCCGGAGATTCAAGAGGTTCTACGAAGAAGAAGGTGAATTTGTGATACTTACCCTAGCTAGTTGGATCTCCCACTATTCATACTCGAGGACGACATTCGTTCAAGCATGGGGGGATGGCTGGGTAAGTATTCTATGTTATCAAAAGTTTTAAGGAGCAAAAAGAAAGAAAAAAAAGAGAAAGAGAAAAATAGAAAAATGAAGAAAAAGGAGAAAAGAAAAGAAAAATGAAAGGAAAAAAAAGAGAAGAATGAAATGCTCCTTAGCTCCTTTTGGCTTCATTAATTTTCCAAGTTACTTTGAAGAATTATTCCATACTCAAATCTTCCAACCATGTGCAATCCGATAACTGAGAACTTCATTTGTGTCTCGGGATCATCCATTTGCTACTTGCACATGTCCACCTATCTAAATGTGTGTGTTTCATCTTTCTCCCTCTCCAACATTATTTTCCAATGGCTTTTTTGACTAGTCTCAGTAAATCCAATAGATCTCTCTCTTAGTTTGACAATAGTTCAGATATAATGTTTTGCTAGGATTGTTTTTACCTACCAAGCTCCACATAAGCCTTCCACTTTTATATATGAGTAGAATAGGTTGAAGACAATCTAACGTAGGCTTGAGCGACTTGATGAGATGAGTATTTCCATGATCTTTTGCAAGAGAACCTCACTTATGTTTGATATGCATTCTTTTGAAAACTCTTCACGATGAAACAAGGTAAAGGTTTGAAGTTCGCTTAAGTTTGAGAGCATTGCATTTATTTATTATTGTGGCTTGTTCTTTAATTGCTAGTCTATTTTTCGTAATGAAAAAGTAGCCGGTCACAACATGAACTTAAATGCTAAATACTTGAGAGAGCAATATGTCTTGTTATGTATGACAAAGTGCAGAGAGGATATTGAGGGGCAACACTGATTTCTTTATAAGCAAAGCTCCTGGACTTACTCAAGGACGAGCAAGGTTTAAGCATGGGGGGAATTTTGGCGCTCCTTAAGTACCCGTTTTATCCCTTGTTTATCCTTGATAATGGCATGAATTCAATATCAAAATCACTAATCGTCATAACCCCGGCCTAATTATTGGTCATTTTCACATATGCACATATATTTTGGAGGAACTTCGTTTTTGCAGGTTTTTGGCCTATTTTGGAGCATGAAATGACGAGGCCCGTGATCGAGCGCTAACACGGAGAAAGACAAAGGCCAAAACCCAAAGGAAGGACCAAAGCCCATGTTGATTCGAAGCCTATTCATGCACATCCATCCTCCAAGAGAGCCCAAAGGACCAAGCCCACGAAGATGAGATCAAGATACTTCAGGATTAAACAAAGCAAATGAAGATTTAAGGAAGGATTCCCTATCCTATCCTTTCCTCGAAGATATCTCCAAGATAACGATGTCAAAAGGGGTGCAATCGTGAAGGACATAAACTCTAGAAGATGCGAGGAGTCTGCACGCGAAAAATGAGACCGAGGCGAGCCCGAAAGGGGGTAGGCCGGCCTGCCTAGGCCCATGGGGCCGGCCGGCCTAGCCCGTTTCTGAGGCGGTTCGGCCTCCCCTTCGACCGGTGGCTTCCTCGGCTTATAAATAGCTCGCACCTTATTCAACTCGGAGCATCCATCCACCCAGAACTCGACGAAAACCTAGGGTCAAGACCGGAGGGAGACGACTGGCCGCCGCAAGTCTTCGAAGTTGTCTAGGAGATGGCTTAGGCCTGCCCCTAGCCTGCCATGGCTTCCCTGCGAGGTTGTGCCATGGTGGAGTTCATGAGCTAGTTGGAGTCGTCAATGGTATGTACTCGGTGGTGACGATCCAAACGAATCTATTACGTGAGTAATGATAATCATGTCTTCCGAATCTATTAGCGATCATGTTCTCTCATTCGATTTCGTTCTTTTCTTTGGGTTTGCTTCATCTTAGATCTATTATCGAGATAGATCTCTTAGCATGATCTTGTAGTCATGGTGGCTAGAGGTTCATGGAGGAACTACCAAAGGTGGTTCGACTTGCTTCAGGGTATTTCGTTCAAAGGGGGGGGCGTCATGACAGGCCGTTCCCACTGAGTAGGCGGAGTATCGAGGGATCGGATTGGAGATTTTGGGTTTAAAGAAGCTTTTGATTGAGATGCATGATTTATTTGCTCGTTAGGTTGAACTACAACTAGATGACGATAGGCCTAGTCATGTCTTTGGTTTTGCTATGATTAAGCCTATGTTCATGGATGAGATCAACCTTTACACATCACTCATATCTGTCAAAGGTTTACCCTTTATATGCAATCAATGCTTCATGTTAGGATAGATCCGTTAGATTAGATGGAAAACCTTAGGTAGTTCTTTGTCGATCCACGGATTGATAAACCTTGGGGGAATACTCTAAGGGAAAAGCTACACGAACCGTGCGCTTGCGGTATACAAATCGGGGCGCTAAGGAGCGTCAACAGTAGCCAACTCTTTATCTATCTTTCTGCTCTTGCTTATTTTGAAAATTGCTTAATCCTTATTTATACTGACATCTTTTATCCTATCCTTGGTGGTATACTTGTTTTACTTCTTTCAAGTATGCTTTTGCTAAACAAAAATTTATCTATCTTGCCCGCTTCAGATGGTCAGGACTCACCAGGCTGTCCGCAAGAGCACCGGAGGATGTGTCTTCGCCTGTCGCACACCTGTTGAGCCAGCCCCAGCCCCTGCACCTCCTTCACGCGCCCCAGCCCAGTTAGAGGAGGAGGATGAGGAAGTGCCAGGGAGGGACTACTTCTTCGCTGAGGACCAAGATGGCCGCATCATGGAGGTGGATGAAGAAGGGAACCTAACGTCTCCGCTGCCGTCACCAACACTAGCACAGGAAGACCCAGCTCCACCACCAGAGGATCCAGTGCCTGCCACTGCTGGAGGAGACTTGAGTGACCCAGTGGAGGATGATGAAGACCACATCCAGTATGATGGCTACTACCGTGGAGGCATGTGGGATGACTCCGATGCATAAGGGGAGCCCCTAGAGCTGACAGGTGGACCAGGCGCCCCAGATGTAGGAGATGAGGACCCAGTGAGCCCCCCAGCGCCGCCCAGAGATGCACAACAGCCGCCTGAGTTCCGGGCGCAGAGGGAGATCCACTACATCGATGACGCTGAAGGCCCCTACCCGACAATGCTGTGGGAAGCACTGCAGATCATTGGCGCCACCCAGAAGCCACAGTTTGAAGCTTACCGCACTGAGGACCCCGGCCAGCAAGGGGAATGGCGCGTGTCAGCTGTGATCACCATACAGGATCCTAGGTATGGTACCCGGAGGGAGATCCATGCAAACAACGATCAGGTGATGAGGAGGTCACTGGAGACAGGAGTCGGTGAAGCTGCACGGAGAGCTCTCTCGAGGATTTGCTACATCTACAGTGATGAGCTTACGGACTCTAAGTTCAGGTTCTGCCCACGCAGCAGCAGAGGTGCAGCCAGTGCTCAGATCCCTCATCCCCCCGGAGGAGAGGAACCCCACTATGGATGTTGCACAGGAGATGGTTGCCGCTCTCAGCACCGATCTGGACGTAGCAGGAGTAGAACTGGATGAAGTCAAGGATGAGTTGAGGAAGCTACGTTGCTGATGCTAGATCTTGGAGGCTCATCAGCAGGGAGAACAGGAACCGTCCCCCACTAGATGACGATGAGCAGGAGATTCGCAGGGCAAATTCACCAGCACGCAAACGCGTTCGCTATGGAGACCCCAGCTACCGCACCCGCTACCTCTAGATGTTAGGCTTAAGAGTCTTAGGAGAGTCTTGTCAGAGTTGGTTTGTAATCGTTAGTTTGAACGTTCTTTAGCGTGTGTTAGTTTTAATTAGTGTGGTTTTTATGCTTGTTATTGTGAGAACTACGTGATTTGCCTCTTTGTAATGATTGCGATGGAATTGTGGAGTGATTACCACAAATACATCAAGTTTTAATAAAGTTAGTTAGTTTAGTAAAGCTTTTGGGATTATCTATTTTATTTATTTGCCTTGTCTTATCCTTGTTATCCTATTATTTTCCATGATATATTCATGAGTCTCACTTGTCTAACCGATCAGATGGTGAACACCAGGTCCGGTTCAGGAGTTGATCAGCCAACAGTTCAGCGACAAAGAGGAGGCAGTAGCAACATCAACTCCGGCAACATGCAGAACAACAATCAGGGACACCAGAACCAGCAGAACAACCAGGTGCCACCACCACCACCACCTGCAGGGATGGAGCAGTTCCTTGCTGCTCAGACTTAGTTGCTCACCAACATGGCCCAGACAATGGCCAACATGCAGGCGCAGATGAATCAGGCGCCACCGCCATAGCAGAGGGACCGTTATCGTGACTTCATGAGCCACAAGCCTCCTACCTTCTCACATGTTCCAGATCCTCTCCAGGCGGATGATTGGATCAAGACCATTGAAAAGATGTTGGACATCGCCCAGTGCACCGATCAGGAAAGAGTTCTTTATGCCTCTAGAAGACTGGAGGGCACTGCTGCAGCTTGGTGGGATGTATACACCGCAGCCCACAATGTTCCTAACACCATCACTTGGCAGGAATTCAGAGCCAAGTTCAGGGAGGACCATATACCCAAGGGCCTCATGAAGTTGAAGAGGTAGGAATTCCTTGGACTCAAGCAAGGAGGTATGTCAGTGACTGAATACCGAGACAAGTACATAGAGTTGTCTCGCTACGCCCTAGCAGATATTGCAGATGATGAAGACAAGCAGGATCACTTCCGGAATGGCCTGAGTGGATCCATCAAGTATCAGCTGTTGTGTCATACTTTTGCAAGCTTTCAGGAGCTGGTAGACAACGCCATCAAGGTGGAGCATGCTCGCAAAGAGATGGGCGAGAAGAAATGGAAGATGGATTCACAAGGACAGTCAAGCAACAGCCGCCCTCGCTTTGCAGCACCACAGGGGACACCTTTCCGTTCTGGAGGTCAGCCTGTCAACTATGGGCAGAACCAGTACTAGTGCCAGAATCAGTAGACCCCGCAAACTCCACGCACTGGACAGCAGGCGCCCCACCCCAACTTCCCTCAGAACCATCAAAACACTCCCACTGGTACACCTGCGAGGAACGCCAACTCTGCTCCTACTGGGGGCGACAGATGCTTCAAGTGTGGATAACTGGGGCACTATGCTAACCACTGCCCCAAGAGGACTGTCCAGAATACCCCAGGTCATCAAAACAATAGTGGGCAAAGGCAGAATCCACAGTAGCAGCCCAGGAACAACAACCAGACCCCGCAGAGCAACAGGGGACAACAGAACTATGTCTACGGCTGGGTCAACCACATGGCCGCAGACACCGCTCAGGAGGCTCAGGACACTGTGTTCGGTATGTTTTTAGTCAACTCAGCTCCTGCATCAGTTTTATTCGATTCTGGAGCATCGCATACTTTTATATCTACTCAATACATAGTCAAGTACTCCATACCGCTTTGCACCATGCCTAGAGCTATGCTAGTAAATTCACCGGGGGGAAACATGAGAGCTGTGTACTAGTGCCATGGAATTAAAATTCAGATTATGGGTAGAGAGTTTGATGCAAGACCTATAGTTTTGGATTCTGATGGAATTGATGTTATCCTTGGGATGGACTGGTTAACCAAGCATGATGCTGTCATCCAATGTGCCAAGAGATCAGTGCTCCTTACCAGCTCAGTAGGTGCAGGTGAGAGGTTTGAGTTTGTTGCAACCCCTCCAACCTCAGCAGATTGTACGGTGAACCGGATGAAGGCTGATCTGATAGAGGACATCAGGATAGCATGCGAGTACTCAGATGTGTTCCCCGATGATTTGCCAGGTATGCCACCTGAATGTGACATTGAGTTCATCATAGATCTTTTACCTGGTACTGCACCTATTGCTAAGAGACCATATAGGATGTCTGCTAGTGAATTAGAAGAACTTAAGAAACAATTAAAGGCATTGTTAGATAAGAAATTTATTCGTGCTAGTTCTTCACCATGGGGAGCACCAGTGATTTTTGTTGACAAGAAGGATGGTACACAGAGGATGTGTGTGGACTATAGGTCATTAAATGAAGATACTATCAAGAACAAGTATCCGTTACCTAGAATTGAGGATTTGTTTGATCAGTTAAGAGAAGCCAAGGTGTTCTCCAAGATTGATCTGAGGTCAGGGTATCACCAGTTGAGAATACGACCGTCGGATATACCCAAGACGGCTTTCACTACTAGATATGGGCTTTATGAGTATACAGTTATGTCTTTCGGATTGACCAATGCCCCAGCCTACTTCATGTATCTGATGAACAAGGTGTTTATGGAGTATCTTGACAAGTTTGTAGTGGTTTTCATCGATGATATTCTGGTGTACTCCAAGAATGAGGAGGAACATGAGGAACACTTGAGACTTGTTTTGCAGAAGCTCAGAGAGAATCAGTTGTATGCTAAGTTGAGCAAGTGTGAATTCTGGCTGAATGAGGTTTCATTTCTGGGTCATGTCATCACAGATGGAGGAATTGTAGTTGATCCTTGCAAGGTCAGAGATGTGTTGAAGTGGGAGCCACCTCAGACAGTGTCAGAAATTTGGAGTTTCTTAGGACTCACGGGATACTACAGGAGGTTCATTGAAGGCTTCTCTAAGATAGTGAAACCCCTTACTTCACTACTAGAGAAAGGAAAAGTGTTTGTGTGGTCAGAGGATTGCCAGACTAGTTTTGAAGAATTAAAGAAGCGGTTGACTACAGCTCCAGTGTTGGCTATGCCAGACATTCACAAGAGTTTTGATATATACTGTGATGCATCTCGTCAGGGTCTTGGTTGTGTGCTGATGCAAGAGGGACATGTGATTACTTATGCGTCTCGTCAGTTAAGGAAGCATGAGCAAAACTACCCCACTCATGATTTGGAGTTAGCAGCTGTGGTGCAAGCCTTGAAGATATGGAGACACTATTTGTTGGGACACAGGTGTCAGATCTACACTGATCACAAGAGTTTGAAGTATATCTTCACCCAGAATGATCTCAACCTGAGACAGAGAAGATGGTTAGAGCTCATAAAGGATTACGACCTGGAGATAAACTACCATCCAGGCAAAGCTAATGTGGTTGCAGATGCTTTGAACTGTAAGAGCCATGTGAATGCAATGAGAGCTAGTCAGATGCCCCAAGAATTGTGTTGGGAGTTTGAGAAACTCAATCTTGGGTTCATTGCCCACACAGAAGGAATCACTATAGAAGTAGAACCGACACTTGAACAGGAGATACGAAAAGGTCAGCTTGAGGATGCCAAAATCAAGGAGATAAAGGAGTTGATGGAAATAGGCAAGGCACCTGAGTTCACAGAGGATGAACAGGGAACAATATGGTTCGGAAAGAGGATATGTGTGCCAGATATATGAAAGTGCATCTAGGCCCCTAATTGATTTTGGTAATTTTTGACAATCACAATTTGGGGATATGATGCTTTGAAGAAAGTGTGCGCAGGAATAAAATAAGAAAAATAAGAAGAAGATGAAAGGAAGGCCCCCAATTTCAAAATTAGAATGGTGGATTCAATCGGGATTTAATTTAATTTTCGGTTTGAATTTGAGTATAGGATTCACCGTACTATCAAGGGGGGCGTATTCGAATGAATCTTTGGTTGTTAGAATGCTCACTTGAGATGATATACTTGAGAGAAATTATCCACAAAACCTCCAGCACAAAGTTTCTGCACTGGGCCGGATCATCCGGCCAAACAGTGCCAGGAGTTTCGGAGTAAGTCCGGATGATCCGGCCCTAGCCCGGATGATCCGGACCTGGTGACTTGTGAGCGTCCAGAAGTGGCCCAAGTCGGATGATCCGGCCCTGTACCAGATGATCCGGACCTGGGAAATTTGAGTGTGTTCTTGCCTAATCTGTCACGTCCCCTGATGATCCGAGGTTACACCGGATGATCCGGGCTCCACCAGAAAACACACAACAGTCACTTTCGGGGGTGGGAGTATATATACTCCTTCATTCATTTCTCTCTCTCTCCCTGATGAACCTTGACTCAAAAACATTAAATCCTCCACTTCTCTCCATCCTAGAGCTTGATTCTTGCAAGGAAACACCTAGGGATTGAGAGGAAGTAAGATTCGAGGTGTTATTTGAGAGCACTCCGTGTGCTAGCACTTGTTCATCTCAAGAGGCATTCGAAGCAAACTTGATTCATCAATTCTCATTCATTACTCTTGGAGCTTTGCTCCTAGATGGTTAGAGGTGCCGGTGAGCTTCCATTCCTTTGTGGTTGAGCCGCCGGAAGTTTGTATTACTCGTCCTTTGTGGACTTTTACTAGTGAGCACCTCAATCCTCCTAAGTGGTTGATTGAGTGAGGGAAAAGGGTTAAAGGGCAACCCTGCTCTTTGTGAGCACCTCAATGGAGACGTAGCTCCTTTGTGGAGTGAACTTCGGGATACATCTTGTGTCCATTCCATTTATTATTGTATTTATTGTTCTTGAGCTAATATTGACTTGATCTACTTGTTAGTGGTATTCCTCTTGTTCTAAAGTGTTTCACAGGCTTGGTTACTTTAATTGTCAACTTTGTATTCAAAGGGGTTCATCAAAATCTAAATAAATTTCAAATCTCGTGCAAGATTCATTTCTGTTGTTGGATCATCCGACCCTGTGCCAGATCATCTGGACCTGACAAGGACCGGATCATCCGAGCTAGGGCCGGATCATCCGGACCTGATACTTTTCTGCCAAGTTTTTCAGGAAATTTTTAAACAGGCCTATTCACCCCCCCCCCCTCTAGGCCTAGTGTCGATCCTTTCAATTGGTATCAGAGTCTAATCTCTTGATTAAGGCTTAACCGCTAAGAGAAAAACACTATGGCCGATGAGACTTCCGCAAGTGGTGGTGCTCCCTCCGCATATGAAGTCAATGATAGTGACTTCGAAGTTATTGATCTTGAAGGTGAAATGACCGAGCAACAAAGGGCAATCAAGCGAAAAGAAAAGATCAAGAAGAAGATGAGTAAAAGAGATGAAATGAAGGCTCTACCTCTTTTCAATGAAAAGATGAAGGAAAGTGAAAAGAAGGATCAACCAGGTTTTTACACTATATCTCATACATATGATATCTCAAATTTCCAATCCTCCAACCTCTCTTTCTCTACCGTTCCAATGGGCAAACCTCCTCACTTTGATGGAACCGATTATGCACGTTGGAGTGATGACATGCAAGTGCATTTGTATGAACTTAACCCACACCTTTGGACCATTGTGTGTGTTGGTGTGCCTCAACTCGGAGAAGGCAAAGTGGTCACTCCGGAACATGAGCATGATTTGTTTCGCAATGCCCAAGCGTGAGAGTCATTAAAAGTTCTCTTTGCATAATAGAATACAACAAAGTTAGAGGAATGATAAGTGCAAAAGAGATTTGGGAAACTCTCCAATTGTCACATGAAGGCAATGATGAAGTCAAAGAAGGAAAGATAGATCTTCTTCAAGGAGAGTCGGAATAATTTGTCATGAAAAAGGATGAAACCCTTCAACAAATGCATGATAGGCTCACTCTTCTAGTTACCGAGATTAGAACCCTTGGTAGCAAATATTGGGATGATTTCAAGGTCACTAAGAAGATGCTTAGAGCATATGCACCCAAGAATCCAATGTTGGCAACCATCATTAGAGGCAAAGAATCATATAGAAAGATGAAGCCAATCAATTTGTTGAACGAGTTTCAATTTCATGAGACGAATGATCTAGATGTTGTCAAGTCAATTGGTCAAGATGAAGTCAAGACTATTGCTCTCAAGGCCGAACCTAGGAAGACGGTTGAAACAAGTGAGAAGAAGTCAAAGCAAAAGAAGAAAGTTGAGTCAAGTGATGGAGATAGCACCGATGAAGAAACAGCCATGATGGTGAGAAACTTCAACAAGTTTATGAAGAAAAGAAACTTCAAGAGAGGGACCAAACAAAGAACATGCTACAAGTGTGGTGAAAAAGATCACTTCATAGCGGATTGTCCTCAAAATGACAATGATGAAAGTGAAGACAAGAAGCACAAGGGCAAGAGCAAGGACAAGAGCTATGACAAAGATAAGAGGTACAAAGAGAAGAGCAAAGAGTACAAGAAGAAGCATGGCAAGGCTCATGTTGGTGAAGAATGGGAGTCTAGTGACGACTCCGACAATGAGGGCACGGCATCTCTTGCCTTGCTCTCTACATCATCAACACGAAAGCTCTTCAACAACCTCTCCGATGATGAAGATGAAGGCACTATGTGCCTAATGGCCAAAGGGAATAAGGTATGAAACTATACCAACCCTCCACCCTCTCCTACCTCCACATCTAGTGAAGTAGAAAATGATTTAGAGAAAGAGGGGGCCCAACTCAAAGAAAATATGATAAAGAAGTTTGGGAAACTAGGCTATAAACAAATTAAGAAACTTATAGAGAAATTATAGAAAAAGAAAGAGATTCTTAGAGAACAAGAAGAATTGCTCATCCTTGAGAAGGAGAAAAACCTTGCTCTAGAAGAATCTTTAGCCAAGGATAAGGATAAGGTTGAGAACTTGGCAATGGACTTGTCTCTTGCCAATGACTCAAATGTGAGGATGTCTAAGGATCATGCCTTGACAAATGATTCACTTACTAGACTAAAGAATACACATAGTGAGCTTCAAGAGAGGCATTCACGCCTTGCAGATATTTACAAAAATCTTGAAGTGAACTATAGCACTCTTTGGGAGAAAACCAAGTCTAATTCCAAAGCTACTCTTGACTCTAATGCCTCCACTAGCAAAGGGTGCTTGAAATGTCATAATCATGATATAAATTCTTGTGCTACTAACCTTGCAAAGCTAGAAGAAGCAATCAAGGCTAAAGATGCTCAAATCTACAAGTTGAACATGCTAGTTGGAAAGGGAAACCTTAAGCCAAAGAGTGATTTTGAGTCACACCCGGCTTATAACACGGCTCAAAGGTTTCCAAGCATTTATGATGGACTTGGCTACACAAGAGGAAACAATGCAAATGGTTCTAAGATTGTGAATGGCAAGTCCATCCCTCTTTGGAAGAAAGGTGCAAATCTTGGTGACTTGATGAACATGGCTCACCAGTGGCACAAAGATGAATGTTGACCAAGGCAAGAACAAGGTTGAGAACACAACAAAGGTCAACTCAAGCAACAAGAATGTGCCATCTCCTATATCACACAACTACTCCATTGACTACACCGTGGTGATTCAAAATGGGAAGATGGTGGTCAAGTACATTGGTGCTCACACAAGAAAGTTGAGGAGTGTGTGGGTGCCTAAGATGGCTTATACTAACCTTCAAGGACCCAAATAAGTTTGGGTACCTAAATCTTGAGCCTTACTTTGTTTTGTAGGCATACTCCTCTTGTGGAAGTGCATGGTTGATTGATAGTGGTTGTTCAAATCATATGACCGGGGAGAAGGACATGTTCACTTCTTTGGAAACGGATGATATACCCAAAGAAACTATTGTATTTGGAGACAATAGCAAAGGAGAAGTGATCGGTTTGGGTAAAATCGCTCTTGCTCATAATAATTCAATTAATGATTTTTATTGGGTTGAAAAGTTGGGATACAATTCGTTGTCCGTCTCACAACTTTATTTGATGGGCTACAATTATCTCTTTACTAACGAGGGTGTGACCGTCACTAGAAGGCAGGATTCCTCTATTGCTTTTACAGGTCTTTTAAAGGGAAAAGTTTATCTTGTTGATTTCACTAAGGAGAAAATTGAGCCCATGACTTGTTTAGTGGCAAAATCCGACTTGGGTTGGCTTTGGCATCGCCGTCTAGCCCATGTTGGCATGAAGAACTTGGCCAAACTTCAAAAGGACGGGTACATCCTAGGACTAACCAATATTGTATTTGAGAAAAATAGGTTGTGTAGTGCATGTCAAGCCGGGAAACAAGTTGGTGCTCCACATTCTCCCAAGAACATGTTGACATCATAAAGACCTTTGAAGCTTCTACACATGGATCTCTTCGGGCCAATCACTTACATTAGCATTGGCGGTAACAAATATGGTCTTGTTATAGTTGATGATTTTTCTCATTTCACTTGGGTATTCTTTGTGCATGATAAAAGCGAAGTACAAGGAATTGTCAAGAAATTCATTAGAAGAGCTCAAAATGAATTTGATTTGAAGATCAAGAATGTTAGAAGTGACAACGGCTCGGAATTCCGAAACACCAATGTTGAGGAATATCTTGATGAAGAAGGAATCAAGCATGAGTTCTCCGCTCTATATACACCACAACAAAATGGCATTGTGGAGAGAAAGAATAGGACATTGATTGAAGCCGCAAGAATCATGCTTAATGAGTATAAGACTCCGGATATCTTTTGGGCCGAAGCAATCAACATGGCGTGTCATGCCATCAATCATCTCTACATCCACAAGTATTTGGGCAAGACACCCTACGAAATAATCACTGGTAACAACCCTAAGGTGCATTACTTTAGAGTTTTTGGTTACAAATATTACATACTTAACAAGAAAGCCAAAAGCTCAAAGTTTGCACCAAAGGTTGATGAAGGTTTTTTACTTAGTTATGGTACTAACGAACATGCCTATCATGTTTTCAACAAAACCACCGGTGTTGTTGAGACCACGGTAGATGTGAAGTTTGATGAATCCAACGGCTCTCAAGTAGAGCAAGTTGATATGAAACTTGTAGATGATGAAGAACCGCCAAATCTATCAATCATGAAAATGGGCTTAGGTGAAGTAATGCCACGAGAAGAAAGGAGTAATGCTACGGTTGAAGCAAGAAATGTCGACCCATCATCATCCACTAGAGTTGAGCCATCAAGCTCTCAAGTCCCTCAAAATCAAAGTCATGATCATGGTGACGATCAAGATCATGGCATGGATCAAGGGGGAGCACAAGGTGAAGAAACTCAAGGAGAAGCACCTCAAGTTGAAAAAGATGATGATGGTGAACCTATTCAACCACAACGCCAAGTGTCTCATCCAAGAGTGAATCAAAGTGTTCAACGAGATCATCCCGTTGATAATATTCTTGAGAGTATCCGAAGAGGGGTAACTACTCGTTCTCGTTAGCAGTAATTCCTCTTTGGAACCTCTTAAGGTAGATGAAGCACTTGGAGATCCGGACTGGGTAATGGCTATGCAAGAAGAGTTGAACAACTTCACAAGAAATAAAGTTTCGGAACTAGTGCCAAGACCCAAGCAAAATGTCATTGGAACCAAGTGGGTTTTTCGGAACAAGCAAGATGAACATGGCATTGTGACAAGAAACATGGCTAGATTGGTTGCTCAAAGTTTTACTCAAATTGAAGGCTTGGATTTTGGTGAAACATATGCTCCGGTGGCTAGGTTTGAATCAATTCGGATATTGCTAGGCTATGCCGTTCATCATGATTTCAAGTTATATCAAATGGATGTCAAGAGTGCTTTCTTGAATGGACCACTCTCCGAGCTAGTCTATGTAGAGCAACCACCGGGCTTTGAAGATCTCAAGCATCCTAACAGCGTGTGCAAGCTCCATAAGGCACTCTATGGGCTTAAGCAAGCTCCTAGAGCATGGTATGAATGCCTTAGGGAATTTCTTTTCAAGAACGGATTTGTAATGAGCAAAGCCGATTCTACTCTCTTTACTCAAAAAGTAGATAAAGATCTCTTTGTGTGTCAAATTTATGTTGATGACATTATCTTTGGTTCTACTAATGAAAAGTTTTGTGAAGAATTTAGTAGGATCATGACCAAGAGATTCGAGATGTCCATGATGGGTGAATTGAAGTTCTTCCTTGGTTTTCAAATCAAGCAAATGAAGGAAGGGACTTTCATATGTCAAACTAAATATACACATGACATGCTCAAGAAGTTTGACATGGCCGATGCTAAACCCATCAAGACTCCCATGTCCGTGGATTTTAATGAAGATGGAAAATCCATGGATCAAAAGGTATATCGCTCCATGATTGGTACTTTGCTTTATCTTTGCGCATCGAGGCCGGATATTATGCTTAGTGTGTGCATGTGTGCAAGATTTCAAGCTAATCCTAAGAAATACCATTTGATAGATGTTAAAAGAATCTTGAGATATTTAGTGTTAACTCCAAACCTTGGCTTGTGGTATCCCAAGGACTCCACTTTCGATTTACTTGGCTATTCCGATTCGGATTATGCCGGTTGCAAAGTTGATCGAAAGAGTACAACGGGGACTTGCCAATTCCTTGGCCGGTCCTTGGTGTCTTGGAGCTCTAAGAAACAAAACTCTGTTGCGCTATCCACCGCTGAGGCCGAGTATGTTGCAGCCGGTGCTTGTTGTGCTCAACTACATTGGATGAGGCAAACCTTGAGTGACTTTGGTTGTGAGTACAAAAAGATACCTCTCTTGTGTGACAATGAGAGAGCCATTAAACTAGCCAACAACCCCGTCCAACACTCAAGAACCAAGCACAATGACATAAGACATCACTTCCTAAGAGACCATGAAACCAAAGGAGATATCGCTTTGAGTCATGTGAGTACCGATAAACAACTAGCCAATATCTTCACAAAGCCCCTCGATGAGCAAAGGTTTTTTTTAGGAGTGAGCTAAATATTTTGGATTCTCGTAACTTGGATTGACAAATTACACATATCTTGTATTGATGCCTAGACTAGAGAAAAACTTATTATTTGTGTGAGTTTTTCTAAAAAATTTGATGTTGTGATCGTTGGATCACTCCTTGACTCAAATGATCATTGTTATGTGTTGTTGATTGTGCCTGATCATTTTGAGTTAAGGCTCTTATATGTCCATACATTATTCTCTAAATCATCAGATCAAAGTTCAATCATCAAATCTATCGTTTTGAGCAAAACTTTCTAGGAAAACCTGGATGATCCGAACCTATGCCGGATCATCCGGCCCAAACCTTCTGCGCAAGTCCGGATGATCCGGCCCTGCCTCGGATCATCCAGCCGAGGCGCCCGGACCTTTCTGGTCAAGTCCGGATGATCCGGCCCTGACAGTCGCCCTATATAAAGGGCCGGCGGCGGGGCTAACTTCTATTCTTTTCTCCCCGCCCCCCCCCCCCCCACTTCCATCCTCAAAACCTCACACGGCGATCTCACTTTTTGACCAAGGATTTGGTGTGCTCTCTTGCTCCTTTGATTCTCCACGTCTCGGAAGATCTGGAACTCCTTCGATTCGCGCGGGAAATCTCAAAGGTATTTGATTCAAAATCCTCTCGCCCCGATCTCTCAATGTAGGAAGTTCTAGGGGATTTCCTCCAGTGAATCATCTTATTTATCTATCTAGAGGTCATGCCTAGAGTTTCATTGGTTTTTGTTGGCCAAATCCTCGGATTCATGGATTTGGGGTTCATCCCGAGTGCAGCCCGGATGATCTGGCCTATGCCCGGATGATCCGGTGCATACCCAGATGATCCGGCTATGCCCTGGGATGAACTATTTTTTCTTTGAATCTTTCCATTCCTATTCATCATATCCTTATTCCTGGCTACTATTATTGTGTTCTAGATGGTGAAAACTAAAGTGAGCAAGAAGAAGGGTCGTTCTCCCACCGACTCCGAAAGTGATGAATCCTATAGGGAGAGCTTTGATGAGGAAGTTCAAGCCAGGCTGCAAAGCACTATGAAGGGTGCATCCAAGAGAAATGTCAGAGGCCGTGGCTCAGAAAATCCATCAGAGCGTGGTAGAGGTACTTCTAGAGGGCAATCTAGCTCTGCACTAGCTGACCCTTTGCTAGAGATTGATATTTCACATCTTGAGAGAGTTATGGCTACTGTTCAATGCTCAATTCGTCACCGTCTCGATCCTCCTATGGTGAACTACAAGAAAGGTGGAAGTTATATTGAGCACTTGAGATATAGTGAGGATCCAGCTGAGGTTGAGCGTATCTTCCGTGGTAATTCTCGCTTCTGGTTTCCTCACCAAGCCGACTGGTATGAGTCAGTCATTATTACCATGAAGCATATCACCACAGAAATGAAATGGATTGACTGGAATTATCTGAAGGGGTTAGCTTAACCTCTTAAGGAAGCTGTAGATGTTGTGTATGACCGTTGTCAGCAGATGGACTTGACTGAGATCATGAGTTTCACTTGTGATTGGAATGAGGAAGTGGTGGCCCAATTCTATGCCACACTTCATAGTAGTGAGTGTGGAAGAATCTTTTAGTTTCTGATTGGAAGAAAGAGGTTCACATACACCATGGCTCAGTTCAGCTTCTTGTTTGGTCACGGTGGAGATCAAGTTGAGTATGGTGGAGGCTATATTGTGAACCGTGATGCATCAAAGGTGGATTTACATGCAGGTAATGAGCTTGATGCCTCCATAATGCATTTTATGTATGATAGGGCCTATGGTGATGTAGTGCTTGAGCAAGTCAAGGGTCTCACTCCATTTTATAGATTGCTCAACACTTTGTTCCGTTTCACTCTCACTCCTAGAGGGGGTGATTCTGATAACATATCACATAGAGCCAAGAATTTGCTAGTTCAGATGGCTCCTTGGAAGCGCAAGTTTGCTGTTATGGAGTTCATTTGGAATGAGATCATCACTTGTGCATCAGATCCTTCTAGTGCCTATCACTATGCTCCATATATATTCCATATGATCAAGAATGTGACTCATCTCAACATTGTGCCCAACATCTCACATGTGTCATATCATTCAAGCAAGGGCAAGATTGAGCAGTATCTCCACATTGGCAGGCACAACACTGGTATTAATCCCATTGGACCTTTTTCTGGTGCTTATTCATCTACACTTGCACCTGGTGTCATCTTCTGGAGCGGCTCCTCCACCTTCTAGAGGATCTCCTTCATCTTCTCGGGCTGCACCTGGTTCTCCTGGACCATCCACCTCACGTGGGCGACAGGCTCCCAAGAGCAAGAAAGGCAAGCTGGATTACATTGCTCAAGATATATTTACTTGCTTCAATAGGAGGTATATGGATGAGGAGCTTCTGAAATTTGAGAGTAGACAAAAAGAGATCATGGCCAAGGTTGATCTTCCATATTCTCCAGTTCGTGAGCCTAGGGACTTTCCCATGCCTTCTAGAGTCTACAATCCTTGGGATGACTATATGCCGCAAGAAAATCCAGATGAGGACATTGAGCTTGACTATGGCGGTCAAGAAATGCCGGGCCAAGCTCATGATGATGAGGAGGAAGAGAACGGAGATGATTAGGAGACCGAGTCCGACGGTGATGGAGATGATGATGGCGATGACGACGACGACGAGTAGCTTCCTTTTTGGCGCTTGATGCCAAAGGGGGAGTGAATTTGGCGCTTGGAGGCCCCTCATTCGCTTTCGCTCTATCATTACATCTGTCTATCCTATTTGTATCTCGTAAGAACTCTATTTGTGATGGTGTTATGTGTGGTGTGTGCCACGTGAACAATTTCTATTTATAAAACTTAATTTGCTAGTGTGATGTTGAACCTTTTATTTATCTAATGTGTGAAGCTTATGGATGGTGTAATATTATTTCTCACTTTATTGTTGTGTTGATCTTGTCATATGCATCACGGATTTTACATCACACAAAAGCACATGAATGCAATGTTGTAGGGGGAGTTCACTTAAATATGTGCTTTGGCATTTGAGGCCACTTTGAAATATTTATGCACATATTTAGGGGGAGCTCTCCTATCTCTTGATTATAATTCTTGAATTTTGTTCTCCCTTTTTGAGCCCAAATTGGTATTGTCATCAATCACCAAAAAGGGGGAGATTGAAAGTGCATCTAAGCCCCTAATTGATTTTGGTGATTTTTTACAATCACAATTTGGGGATATGATGCTTTGAAGAAAGTGTGTGCAGGAATAAAATGAGAAAAACAAGAAGAAGATGAAAGGAAGGTCCCCAATTTCAAAATTAGTATGGTGGATTCAATCGGGATTTAATTTAATGTTCGGTTTGAATTTGAGTATAAGATTCACCATACTATCAATGGGGGACGCATTCGAATGAATCTTTGGTTGTTAGAATGCTTCACTTGAGGCGATATACTTGAGAGAAATTATCCACAAAATCTCCAGCACAAAGTTTCTGCACTGGGCCGGATGATCCGGCCAAACAGTGCCCGGAATTTCGGAGTAAGTTCGGATGATCCGGTCCTAACCCGGATGATCCGGACCTGGTGACTTACGAGCGTCCAGAAGTGGCCCGGGTCGGATGATCCGGCCCTGTACCGGATGATCTAGACCTGGGAAATTTGAGTGTGTTGTTGCCTAATCTGTCACATCCCCGGATGATCTGAGGTTACCCCGGATGGTCCGGGCTCCACCAGAAAACACACAGCGGTCACTTTCGGAGGTGGGAGTATATATACCCCTTCATTCATTTCTCTCTCTCTCTCTCTCTCTCCCCGACCAACCTCGACTCCAACACATTAAATCCTCCACTTCTCTCCATCCTAGAGCTTGATTCTTGCAAGGAAATACTTAGGGATTGAGAGGTAGTGAGATTCGAGGTGTGATTTGAGAGCACTCCGTGAGCTAGCACTTGTTCATCTCAAGAGGCATTCAAAGCAACCTTGATTCGTCGATTCTTGTTCATTACTCTTGGAGCTTTGCTCCTAGATGGTTAGAGGTGTCGGTGACCTTTCATTCTTTTGTGGTTGAGCCGCCAGAAGTTTGTATAACCCGTCCTTTGTGGACTTTTGCTAGTGAGCACCTCAATCCTCCTAAGTGGTTGATTGAGTGAGGGGAAAAGTTTAAAGGGCAACCATGCTCTTTGTGAGCACCTCAACGGAGACGTAGCTCCTTTGTGGAGTGAACTTTGGGATAAATCTTGTGTCCATTCCATTTATTGTTGTATTTATTGTTCTTGAGCTAATATTCACTTGATCTACTTGTTAGTGGTATTCCTCTTGTTCTAAAGTGTTTCACAGGCTTGGTTACTTTATTTGTCAACTTTGTATTCAAAGGGGTTCGTCAAAATCTAAGTAAATTTCAAATCTCGTGCAAGATTCATTTCTGTAGTCGGATCATCCGACCCTGTGCCGGATCATCCGGACCTGACAAGGACCGGATCATCCGAGCTAGGGCCGGATCATCCGGACCTGATACTTTTCTGCCAAGTTTTTCAAGAAATTTTTAAACAGGCCTATTCTCCGCCCCTCTAGGCCCAGTGTCGATCCTTTCAATTGGTATCAGAGCCTAATCTGTTGATTAAGGCTTAACCGCTAAGGGAAAAACACTATGGCCGATGAGACTTCCACAAGTGGTGGTGGTGCTCCTTCCGCATATGAAGTCAATGATAGTGACTTTGAAGTTAGTGATGTTGAAGGTGAAGTGACCGAGTAAGAAAGAGCAATCAAGCTAAAAGAAAAGATCAAGAAGAAGATGAGTGAAAGAGTTGAAAAGAAGGCTCTAGCTCTTTTCAATGAAACGATGAAGAAGGAAAGTGAAAGTAAGGATCAACAAGGTTTTCACACTATATCTCATACATATGATAGCTCAAATTTTCAATCCTCCAACCTCTCGTTCTCTACCATTCCAATGGGCAAACCTCCTCACTTTGATGGAACCGATTATGCACGTTGGAGTGATGACATGCAAGTGCGTTTGTATGAACTTAACCCACACCTTTGGACCATTGTGTGTGTTGGTGTGCCTCAACTCGGAGAAGGCGAAGTGGTCACTCCGGAACATTAGCATGATTTGTTTCGCAATGCCCAAGCCGTGAGAGTCATTAAAACTTCTCTTTGCACAATGGAATACAACAAAGTTAGAGGAATGATAAGTGCAAAAGATATTTGGGAAACTCTCCAAATGTCACATGAAGGCAATGATGAAGTCAAAGAAGGAAAGATACATCTTCTTCAAGGAGAGTTGGAATCATTTGTCATGAAAAAGGATGAAACCCTTCAACAAATGCATGATAGGCTCACCCTTCTAGTTACCGAGATTATAACCCTTGGTAGCAAAGATTGGGATGATTTCAAGGTCACTAAGAAGATGCTTAGAGCATATGCACCCAAGAATCCAATGTTGGCAACCATCATTAGAGGCAAAGAATCATATAGAAAGATGAAGCCAATCAATTTGTTGAACGAGTTGCAATTTCATGAGACGAATGATCTAGATGTTGCCAAGTCAATTGGTCAAGATGAAGTCAAGACTATCGCTCTCAAGGCCGAACCTAGCAAGACGGTTGAAACAAGTGAGAAGCCATCAAAGCAAAAGAAGAAAGTTGAGTCAAGTGGAGATAGCACCGATGAAGAAACGGCCATGATGGTGAGAAACTTCAAGAAGTTTACGAAGAAAAGAAACTTCAAGAGAGGGACCAAACAAAGAACATGCTACAAGTGTGGTGAAAAAGATCACTTCATAGCGGATTGTCCCCAAAATGACAATGATGAAAGTGAAGACAAGAAGCACAAGGGAAAGAGCAAGGACAAGAGCTATGACAAAGATAAGAGGTACAAAGAGAAGAGCAAAGAGTACAAGAAGAAGCATGGCAAGGCTCATGTTGGTGAAGAATGGGAGTCTAGTGACGACTCCAACAATGAGGACACGGCATCGCTTGCCTTGCTCTCTACATCATCAACACCAAAGCTCTTCAACAACCTCTCCGATGATGAAGATGAAGGCCCTATGTGCCTCATGGTCAAAGGAACTAATGTATGAAACTATACCAACCCACCATCCTTTCCTACCTCCACATCTAGTGAAGTAGAAAATGATTTAGAGGAAGAGGAGGCCCAACTCAAAGAAAACATGATAAAAAAGTATGGGAAACTAGGCTATAAACAAATTAAGAAACTTATGGAGAAATTAAAGAAAAAGAAAGAGATTATTAGAGAACAAAAAGAATTGCTCATCCTTGAGAAGGAGAGAACCTTGCTCTAGAAGAATCTTTAGCCAAGGAAAAGGATAAGGTTGAGAAATTGGTAATGGACTTGTCTCTTGCCAATGACTCAAATGTGAGGATGTCTAAGGATCATGCCTTGACAAATGATTCACTTGCTAGCCTAAAGAATGCACATAGTGAGCTTCAAGAGAGGCATTCACGCCTTGAAGATATTTACAAAAATCTTGAAGTGAACTATAGCACTCTTTGGGAGAAAACCAAGTCTAATTCCAAAGCTACTCTTGACTCTAATGCCTCCACTAGCAAAGGGTGCTTGAAATTTCATAATGATGATATAAATGCTTGTGCTACTAACCTTGCAAAGCTAGAAGAAGCAATCAAGGCCAAAGATGCTTAAATCTACAAGTTGAACATGCTAGTTGGAAAGAGAAACCTTAAGCCAAAGAGTGATTTTGAGTCACACCCGGCTTATAACACGGCTCAAAGGTTTCCAAGCATTTATGATGGACTTGGCTACACAAGAGGAAACAATGCAAATGGTTCTAAGATTGTGAATGGCAAGTCCATCCCTCTTTGGAAGAAAGGTGCAAATCTTGGTGACTTGATAAACATGGCTCACCATGGCACAAAGATGAATGTTGACCAAGGCAAGAACAAGGTTGAGAACACAACAAAGGTCAACTCAAGCAACAAGAATGTGCCATCTCCCATATCACACAACTACTCCATTGACTACACCATGGTGATTCAAAATGGGAAGATGGTGGTCAAGTACATTGGTGCTCACACAAGGAAGTTGAGGAGTGTGTGGGTGCCCAAGATGGCTTATACTAACCTTCAAGGACCCAAAAAAGTTTGGGTACCTAAATCTTGAGCCTTACTTTGTTTTATAGGCATACTCCTCCTGTGGAAGTGCATGGTTGATTGATAGTGGTTGTTCAAATCATATGACCGGGGAGAAGAACTTGTTCACTTCTTTGGAAACGGATGACATACCCAAAGAAACTATTGTCTTTGGAGACAATAGCAAAGGAGAAGTGATCGGTTTGGGTAAAATCGCTCTTGCTCATAATAATTCAATTAATGATGTTTATTGGGTTGAAAAGTTGGGATACAATTTGTTGTCCGTCTCACAACTTTATTTGATGGGCTACAATTATCTCTTTACTAACGAGGGTGTGACCGTCATTAGAAGGGAGGATTCCTCTATTGCTTTTACGAGTCTTTTAAAGGGAAAAGTTTATCTTGTTGATTTCACTAATTATAAAATTGAGCCCAAGACTTGTTTAGTGGCAAAATTCGACTTGGGTTGGCTTTGGCATCGCCGTCTAGCCCATGTTGGCATGAGGAACTTGGCCAAACTTCAAAAGGATGGGTACATCCTAGGACTAACCAATGTTGTATTTGAGAAAAATAGGTTGTGTAGTGCATGTCAAGCCGGGAAACAAGTTGGTGCTCCACATTCTCCCAAGAACATCTTGACATCATCAAGACCTTTGAAGCTTCTACACATGGATCTCTTCGGGCTAATCACCTACATTAGCATTGGCAGTAACAAATATTGGCCAATCCGAGCTAGTGCCGGATCATCCGGACCTGATACTTTTCTGCCAAGTTTTTCAAGAAATTTTTAAACAGGCCTATTCACCCCCCCCCCTCTAGGCCTAGTGTCGATCCTTTCAATATAGAGCATCTTCGTGAGATGATTCTGAAAGAGGCTCACGATTCAGCTTACTCGATCCATCCTAGTAGTACCAAGATGTACCAGGATCTGAAGCAGAGATATTGGTGGTACGATATGAAGCGTGATGTTGCAGCTCATGTGGCTTTATGTGATGTGTGTCAGAGAGTCAAGGCGGAACATCAGAGATCAGCTGGATTGCTACAGCCCTTGAAAGTGCCAGAGTGGAAGTGGGAAGAAATCGGTATGGATTTTATTGTGGGATTGCCTCGTACAAAGGATGGTTATGATTCGATATGGGTCATTGTGGATCGATTGACTAAGGTAGCTCACTTCATCCCAGTGAAGACTACTTACACAGGAGCAATACTGGCAGAACTATACATATCCAGGATTGTGTGTTTGCATGGGGTGCTCAAGAAGATTGTGTCAGACAGAGGTACTCAGTTCACGTCTCGGTTTTGGCAGAAACTGCATGAGTCTATGGATACAAAGTTGAATTTCAGTTCGGCTTATCACCCGCAGACTGATGGACAGATAGAAAGGACCAATCAGGTGTTAGAAGATATGCTTAGAGCTTGCGCTTTGAAGCATGGAGGCAGTTGGGACAAGAGCTTGCCATATGCAGAGTTCTCCTACAACAACAGTTATCAGGTCAGTTTGAAGATGGCACCGTTAGAAGCCTTGTATGGTAGAAAGTGCAGGACTCCATTGTATTGGAGTGAGACAGGAGAAAGCCAGTTGTTCGGCCCGGAGATCATCAAAGAGGCCGAACGACAAGTGCAGGTTGTCAGAGAAAATTTAAAAGTGGCACAGTCTAGGCAGAAAAGCTACGCAGATACTCGATGTAGAGAACTGACATTTGAAGAAGGAGAGTTTGTATATCTGAAGGTGTCACCTATCAGAGGTCTGCGCAGATTCAAGGTTAAAGGGAAACTGTCACCTCACTACATTGGTCCGTTCAAGATTTTGTCTCGGAAAGGTGAAGTGGCATATGAGTTTGAGCTACCATCTCGGTTGTCAGATGTGCACAATGTGTTCCACATATCCCAGCTGAAAAAGTGTTTGAGGGTGCCAGAGGAGGAGCTGCCACTAGAGGAGTTGAATGTGTAAGATGATTTGACTTATACTGAATACCCGGTCAAAATCTTGGATACTTTGGAAAGGATTACCAGGAGTAAAAGGATATGGATGTGTAAGGTTCAATGGAGTCACCATGCAGAGGATGAGGCTACTTGGGAAAGAGAGGATGAGTTACAGGCAGAATTTCCCCAGCTCTTTGCTAACCCAGCCGAATCTCGAGGACGAGATTCATTTTAAGGGGGGTAGGTTTGTAACACCCTAAAATTCAAATTAGGAACCCAAATAACTTTAATTAGTTTTGTTATAGGCCGATAAGGTTTTATTTGCTTTATCTTGCATTTTAGAGCATTTGTCAGGAATTAAATAATTTATTTAGCCATAAAATAAATATAAGGAAAATAGGTTGTGAGCATTCATGCCGTTTTGCATCTTTTATTGTCTATTGTTCAACCCGAGTTTTAATTCTTGGATTCAAATTTAGTTTGAATGTGTTTGAATCAATTTAGAAAATGGAAAACCTTTCCTTCTCCCTTTCTTCTTTTCTGCCCAGCCGGCCCAAATCTCTTTTTTTCTTTTTCCTTCCACTGCCAGCCCACTCTTCCTTTCTTCTTTCCGCGGCCCAAGGACCAGCCCGTAGCGGCCCATTTTCCCTTCTCTTCCGGTCCAGCCCGTCCCGTGCCTCTCCCCTCTCTCGCGGCCACTGCCAGGAGGGACCCGCATGTCGGGGCTATCCCCGACCTCGTGCCCGACCGGGACTCGGGGCGGAGACCGAGTCCGATCGTGCCGACCACGCCTACCGAACCCCCTAGGCCCGCATGCCCAGGCCCCTCGGCCACCCCTATATAAGCGCCGCCTTGTGCCCTTAATCCCAACCGAAACCCGCAACCGCCGTCTTCTCGCTCGCAAACCCTAGCTCCCATAGCCGCCGCCATTGTTGGAGCTCGGAGCTCCTTGCCGCGCCACCGTTCCGCTCTGCCGCTTCGACGACATCGCCGTTCCGGAGCTTCTCTGTGGTGAGAGGAAGCTCGCCGACTCCCTCTCCCTCTCTATCTCGCTTCCTCGCCTATGTTTTAGCTCGCCGGAGCTCTGTTCCGCCGCTCCGCCACCGCGTTCGCTCTCCGCCGCCTCTGCGCGTCGCGCAGACCCCGCTATCGCGTTCGCTGCCTCGCCCACTTCCTCCTAGGCCAAAACCCGAGCCATTTAGTGACCGGAATCGCGAGTTCGCGATTCACCGGCGAACTTCCGGCAAGTCACCGCCGCCTAACCTCGCCGCCGGCGTTTGCACCGCCGCCGCCCGCCCCATCAAACCCCAGCCGTCCGATCTAGATCCAAGGGCTCAGATCCAACCCAAACCTCAAGTCAAACAAAACATACCGATCAACCTTGCAGTTTTACAAAAGAGCCCCCTGTTTTCCCAAAATTAACCTACAGTCCGATCCAGTTTAAGAATCTTTTCAAAGTAGTCCTTTTCCTTGTGTTTTAGCCCTGTTAATTTAAAATCTTTACAAATAAGCCCTTATAGCCTTGTTTTAATCATAACTTCTTCGTTTTAAATCCGTTTTCGACGATTCTTCTGCTCACGCGATCCTTGCAATGTGTAGAATAGTTTTATACCTTTGTTTTGTACTGTTTATATTGTTTGGTGTACTGTTTATATTGTTTGGTGTACTGTTTCTTATTTGTTGCATTTGTTTGCTTGTATGTGCTCGTGTGATGCGTAGACGACGGGCCGTTTGAGGGTCAACAAGAGCAAGACTTTGAAGATGTTGGTCAGCAGCAGCAGTTTGAGGAAGGCAAGTGGCCCCTTGATCATACTTTGGTCCCAAATAATTCATAATTATTCACATTTACTTTATTGCATGCATGTGTCTATAATATGATGGGAACCCAATTAAGGATTTTACCTAGATTGTTTATCCATGCCTTGATCAACCCGGGAACTTTATTTATGTTGTGTAGTATTGCTAGTTACTTATACATAGATCATGGTTAGAGATATTTGATACAAATTCTACACATGTTACTTCATGTTCTATGGTTAATGTTGTTAAGCAAGATCATATGATTAATTGGAACATGGAGAACCACCTAGGAAAACAGTATAACCATAATACTACGTGGCTCTGGTGTTGGCTAAGTAATTAAATGAACTATATGTGGTGTTGGGGTGGCTCATTTGGTGGTGTTTGGGTTTGTGTCATGGAGCAGGTGAAGGAAGCTGCGTCCCTATGCAACACTACCTTGGAAGTGTGGTATTATGTCTGATCAACACATGCGTGGTTGGGTTCAAAGTTCTTCGGGACTTTTATGCGAATTGTGGGGAAAGTGTACAACCTCTGCAGAGTTAAAACTAACCGGTTAGCCGTGCTCACGGTCAGGAGCGGCTTGGACCCTCACATGATAATTAAACTTGAAGATGATCTAAATCAATGCTTTATTCACGATGTTAATGATGGTTACTTTATATGTTTATTTATGGGTTAATGGTATAAACTTACATGTAGCTAATGCTTGCTTAATAAAACTTGATCAATTAAAAGTGCTTATCGCAGTTAAACCATTTCAGCTATTCCTTGCTTCAGCCTTGCATGTAATATATAGTTGTTTAACTGCCACTTGTTGAGTACCAACCATAAGTGTAGTCACCCTTGCATAACGCTGTTCAGACCAACATAACGATTGCCCGGAGTATCCAGAAGACTTCCAAGATTACTAGGCGTATGTCTTCCAGTCGGCTGCCTGTGCTTGAGGATTCCGCTGTTACTCTGAGACGCTATTTATTCATTTGATACTAAGATATTCGGTTATGTAATAAAGTCTTTAATACTCTCTTTCATTATGACATTGTTATGATATTTGCTTTATTGTCTATCGTATGTGTGTAAACTGATCCTGGCGCACATATGAGAATGCATTCGGTTTCCCTCATAAACTGGGTGTGACAGAAGTGGTACCAGAGCAGTGTTGACTGTAGGACGTTAGCCTAGTTAGAATGGTCGTAATTAAGGTCTTATTTAGTAGCCAAGTCTTTATCTATCTTTCTGCTCTTGCTTATTTTGAAAATTGCTTAATCCTTATTTATACTGACATCTTTTATACTATCCTTG
Organism: Panicum virgatum; assembly: GCF_016808335.1. NCBI lineage: Eukaryota > Viridiplantae > Streptophyta > Magnoliopsida > Poales > Poaceae > Panicum > Panicum virgatum. The sequence continues at coordinate 9,651,509 of NC_053152.1, forward strand.
GTGGTATACTTGTTTTACTTCTTTCAAGTATGCTTTTGCTAAACAAAAATTTATCTATCTTGCCCGCTTCATATGGTCAGGACTCACCAGGCTGTCCGCAAGAGCACTGGAGGATGTGTCTTCGCCCGTTGCACACCTGTTGAGCCAGCCCCAGCCCCTGCACCTCCTTCACCCGCCCCAGCCCAGTCAGAGGAGGAGGATGAGGAAGTGCCAGGGAGGGACTACTTCTGCGCTGAGGACCAGGATGGCCACATCATGGAGGTGGATGAAGAAGGGAACCTAACGTCTCCGCTGCCGTCGCCAACACCAGCACAGGAAGACCTAGCTCCACCACCAGAGGATCCAGTGCCTGCCGCTGCTGGAGGAGACTTGAGTGACCTAGTGGAGGATGATGAAGACCACATCCAGTATGACGGCTACTACCGTGGAGGCATGTGGGAAGACTCCGATGCATAAGAGGAGCCCCTAGAGCTTTATTGTCTATCGTATGTGTGTAAACTAATCCTGTCGCACTTATGAGAATGCATTCGGTTTCCCTCATAAACTGGGTGTGACACGTCAGTACAAATCCCGTCGGTAAAAACATATATTGACAGACATTGCCCATACAGAAGAGTACGTAGAATCTTTTACCCACGGACAGTTTGATGTTTACTCTGCTTTTACCGACTAACCATCCAACAGGATCATTTAACTTTGCTATATATTTTTTTGAAACGAATGAGACAGGAGAGCTGCCAATTATATTAAAAAAGAAACAACATCCATACTGGACACAAAGCCAATGATAGGACACGACACCAGCGTTGGATTGAGACATCAACACGGCCAGTCAACTCCACTCGAACTCTACTCAACAAGCAATCGGTTGGATTGAGACATCAACACGGCTGCACCAATCCACATGACGACAAAACAAAGCCGAAGCACAACCACAACACCCACCCAGTCCATACTCTTATAGTCGTCGAAAACCTCATGCGAAACCCTGCGTCAATAGGAATTGAAGGAGGCAGACACCACCGCACCAAGAAGGCCACCGCCATGGCAACACCACACTCCACCCAATGGAGTGAAAAAAACACTGGATCTGAACTCGCCGCATCTGCCACTGAACTGCACCTCTCTCTGGTCACCTCGAAGGAAACACCGCGCACGGGGCCTTGCCATGCCCGCCACAGTTTGCTGTATTGAAAAAAAAAAAGTACTGGTGCAGAACAATTTGTACAGTTTGCTGTATTACACAAAGTGCCTTTAGGTTTGGGAAGAATCCCTACTGTGCCCAGAAGAAACTCCGGTGCTATTCCATAATTTCTCCGTGCAGACTGATGCTACTTGCTAGAGTTGAAAGATGTTCAGAGTTCAGTACTCTTATTGAATATATGATTGTATGTTCAGAGTTCAGTACTCGTAAGAATACTAGAAAGTATATCAACTTGTGAATGCCTATGTTCGACAATTTCGTGGAAATGGTGACGCGCTGGTGTTATATCAACGAAATTATAAGGTATATTCATCCACCTATTGCTCTGATATCTGAATACAGAATGATGTGAACCAAAGCGTTTTTGCAGACTTTGGTAGGAAATACAAATAATATCGGGTTTGGTCGGAAATTTGTGTATATATTTAAATACTTGTTCAGTTTTGGGACTACGGTCATATTTTAGTGATATTTCTTTGGGAAATAGCGGAGATCGTTGTTTTTTAGAACAGAGACAGGGCATGGCTCAGCTGCCGTCATACGACCATAATATCACATGAAAAAGTGCTGAAATCGCAGCTGTAACAATAGAACACAACCATCATATTCAGCTTTAGTATTCTACCAGTTGACTTAGGTGTTGCGTAGATTGATAAAGAGCTGAAATTGTGGCATGAACCGAATGACTGCAACCAAAGGATTTCCAAACAAACAGGGCTCCATATGGTCATCGTTCCTGATGATGGAACAGAACAAAAGGATGATACCATTGCCAGGGCAAACGGGCTTTACGGATCAGCTAAACACAACTCATATTTTGCAGGTTCTGCTACAAGAGCTTGCTCAGCTAGGCCTGACAGTTTTCTTGTTCTCATTCCCATCAAAATTGCAGTTCTCAGCTAAAAATGTCAAGCCTGTGTAGCAGACTTAATTGATAGGGCAGAACTCCTACCATTCCATTACAAAAACAGAAACACGAGCAATCTATTTCACCAGTAAACCGGAGTCAGAACACATTAATAACCAAAGTACACCTTACATAAGTTCAACTCATTTGCATCTATATATTGTTCAGACCACAGCACCCTTCAATATGATATCTTACAACGAAGAAATAAGTATGCACCAGAGCAATCACAATCTGCAGCATAATTGCTGAAGAACCAATCACCTGTAACGAGATGGGCTAGAACTTGTAAGCCCAAACTTAAATCTAACTACAATCTCTTATCATTGCATCCGGAACAAATTCTCAATGGAAGGACCAATGGACATAACTTCATCCACCCTTATGTTCACCTGGGGCCTGGAAATGGTAAATAAAGCCAGGCCATTATTGGTAATCTTGACACAGCTATTTATATGCAGAACTTCAAGGTGGGGACAACCATTGCCAAGGGCCACCAAACTCTGGTCACATATGTTTCGGCAGCGGTTCACATGCAGAACTCTCAGCTTGTTGCAATACAACCTGATTGCAGACCAACCAGGTAAATGGACCCCATGGCAGACAGCAAGGTTCCACTCCTCAAGAAATGGGCACCCACTTGCTATTGTCATCACAGAATCATCTGTGAGGTAGCGACACATCCTGAGGTTCAGAATGCGGAGACTTCTAGCAAAAGCAAGGCCACCTAGGCCATCCAGCCCAGTTGAGCTTCCTAACTTGTGCAAGTTTAGATATTCAAGTCCACCACCACTAACTACGTCCAACAAACCATCTGGAGAAAGCATGCAAGATTCGGCTTCAAGATAATGAAGTGTACATGGACAACCTCTGAATCCAACACCAGACAGACGTCTGCAACCAGTAATGATTAGTGTGCAGATGTTTAAGCAATTGCTAAAGATTGCAGAAACCCCTCGGTCTGTAATGCCTGTGCAAGAACCAAGGTTTAGACTCTTCAAAGCATGGCAGCCCTTTGAAAGACTTTCCAAACCATCATCTGTAATATTAAAGCAGCTTTGAAGTTCAACAACCACCAAATTAGGGCATCCAACCGCCACCTGTGCTAGACCATCATCTGTTATACCAGAACAGCAATACAATGAAAGGGATCGCATAGATGACCCAGACATTTTCAGAGCATTCAAAGCAGAGTCAGGTAGCTCTGTGAGCCCAGCAAGGGATATCCTGCTAAGACAAGGTGAGCGAGCCAATAACTTTGGGATGCACTTGGCATGCTCCTTATCTATTTTAGGGTTAAAAGAACAATGGAATGTTAATGATTTCCGACCAATGTTTCGAACCTTCAGCCAATTCCTGCAAGTTAAACCAAAAGCAATCCTGTCCAACTCACTTTCAAGCCTGTTAAATATAGAAAGCAAGCAATCATCAGATAGGTAACCGGTGTAGTTCTCCAAGCTGACATCCATGGTCTCTCTTTCCATATTAGACTGAAAGTACACGTTACTGAGTTCCATCTGAAGGTTGGAGGGCCTGGATCTTTATTAAATACTTCTGTGATGTACTTGAGGATGAATTTGCTGGATCAAAACTACACAAAACAGCTGGCTCACCATATCCATAGCCAATAGATGCTCCACATTTTCTGCAAAGAAGCTTAGTTTTCGGTCTGTAACCACGCCAGGTGAGGGGAAAGCAAGATATCTCGTCTACCTGAGTAAATCGGCTGAGATCAACAGAAACGAATGAAATCAGCCCTTTCTTCAGAGACTTCTTATATGAGGAGCCTACTTCAGATGTGCTTCGGTTAGAAGATGAAAGGTTTAGAGGGTATTCACAAGATCCGCAGCTGTCAATATACATGTACTTGTCAGAAAAAACACACAAAAAGAAAGAAAACAAAACTTGCTGAATAGAAAGAGTAGTTTACACAGACATTATATGGCATCCACAAGATGGTACAATGGTATTGCGTTCAAAAAAATGTTTGGCTAATTGAGCTGATATGTAGCAGACAATGGTATTGGATATTTTCCATTATTAATAATTGTAGTAAATAAAAAACCAAGGTTAAAAAAGGCGCTAGGCACTCTCTAGGCGGTGACCCTCTGCCTAGAGACTAAGCGCGCCTAGGCGTTTCCTAGGCAACGCTTAACATGCACATATACATAAAAATAGACCAAAGATCTGAGCCAAGCATTGGACATAAAGGCCTATCAAAGCAGCCAAAGCCCAAGTCTGAACGCCAGCACCCTTCAACCACCTTATCCATTCGCTTGCACCTCCCATTGGTCACCCTCATCCCCGCAACCCACAGGAGCGATCCACCACTGCCTCCGACCCCTCCTCCGTACCTGCTCCAGCCCCCACAGCCCGACGTCCCTCTCCGCCCTCGCCCGACATCCTACGTCCCGCCTCTGTCGCCCACGCTGCCCAACGTCCCTCATCCAACCCCGCCCCTGCTGCCCTCGTCTGCGTCACCTCCTCCTCAGCCACCACCCGAAATCGCATCCCTCTCGCCTCCGCCACCACCGCTTCCGCTCAATCCCCTCCTTCCTCACCAGCACCCGACATCCCCGCCTCCCCCATGCGTCCCTGCCTAGATGGATTTGCACAGCGGCCACCATGGACGGCATGCCGACCCTTCTTTTGCTGCTGACAAGCTGGTGCCGCCTACCTCCCTAGTGGAGGCGGTACCCCGCCGCCTAGCGCATAAGCACGCCTAGTTGAGCATGGAACAGCGCTTTCTTGAACATTGTAAAAGACATGGTACCATTTAATGCCACATTGGAAAAGATTTTAACAAGTACTTACTTATCTATTGAAATTTCATTCCTCTTCATGATTTTTCTTGCTGCTGGTGAACAAAAAAGAAATGGATGTTTTTTTTATCATCTTTATATAATAGACAGCAACTATAGTGTCATTTATGATTGCAAAATTTTCCAATGGTCGCAGTCTTACAAGTCATGTAAATACAAGCTGGAAACTGTGAAGACTTCAACCAATATAGAATTTTTGAATCAATTATGCAAACAACTACACAAATGGAGCTATTGGTAAGCATTTAAACGAAAACATGTGACACCGATGCAAAACTCATGGAAATCTCCCTTTACTATTACATGAAAAATTTCCATTTGCTAACTGTAACCCGACAATGGACAACATCTACATCGCAACTGGACCCGTTTTTAGTCGGTTACAAGCAGCACCTCCGCGACAACACAAATGCTCTGTTTCACACCATCACGTCAGCAAGCCCATGTGTAGCATGCTCAGATGCCTGTCCACGAAATAGGATCTTGTAAGGCGAATCCCAACAAGTCCCGATAACGCACGAAACCGTTGAAAGGATGAGGTCACTACAACATATGGAAATTAGTGTTGTCCCCCAAATTCCAGCAGCATGACTCTTTATTTGACGCTATCAAATAGATGGACACCCAGCTAGACATTCTAGTAACAAATACCGTTAGTACACCACCCAAACAACTTCTATCCTGGCTAGCAAACAAAGCTCACTTAAACTAAGGATTCTTTCATCAGGCAGAGACTAGAGCCAATTACCAACCAGACACGCAGAATAGAGTAGCCAGATGAGCAATCGCACACCAATCAACCTAGCACAACGGGTAATGGATTCCAGATTCCCGGTTCTTGGTTCCAAAACCAACAGGACACCAAGATTCCCACTCCAAAAGCAAGGAATCCCCAGGACAACCCACGGATTTCAATCATCCAACAGCATCCATGGCCCGCCCGGATTCACCAGGAACCGGAGGCAAGAACCGGGTCCCGGACTCCCCCACCTCCAACCATACCGCGACAACCAAAGAAGGGATTAATTGACCGCGGAAACGAGGGAGGGGCCACCGAAATCACCTGTAGTCGACGTCGCGCTGGGACATCCTCGGGCCGCAGCAAGATCGGGAAGTCTCATGGATCGAGGCGGGCGGCGGGGTCAGAGGGAGGAGGCGGCCATGGTCCGATGGTCGCCGAGGCTTTGGTTCGCAGGGGAGGGGAAAGGAATTGGGGCCAATGACTTGGCAAATCTTGGCTGTTTGGGCTTTGGGGGCGGACGGACGCGCGGGGGCGGCCGGGCGGCGGCAGACGTGTGCGCGACTCGGCTTCTTGGCCGGCCGGGCGGCTGTTTTTGTTTGACCCTGACGTTTCCGTTTCGGGTTCTTAAAAGTGGCTGACGCTTGCAAGTGACAACTGACAACCCCCTTGTCCCGTTTGATTTTGTATAGTAAATTTTGACTAATAATTAAAAGGTATTAAATGAAGATAATTTGTGAAACTAACTCCACAACCCTTACACTACTTCGCGAGAAGAATCTAATAAAGTCTTTGACCGCGCGATTAGAGGATGATTACTGTAGCATTATCAATCATCAATTAATTACCGACATTAGATTCATCGTGAAAAGTTACACCCATCCGTGAAAAGATTTTGCAAATAAACTTTATTTAGCACTCAATGCATGCAAGATTCTTTTTATAGCGTGAGACAAACGAGCACGTTGATTCTGGGTGAAACAGTGGGTGTTGCAAAAAAAAAAGGTTTGGTGGTGGCAGTGATTGATGTTTTGAGACTATTTTTGGTGTATAGATAACATTGATGGGGTCAGATAGTTATCAAGTGAAAGTGAGGAGAGTCATGGTGAGGGATAAGAGTTGATAACAGTGATTTGTAATTTCTCTTAAATGGATTTTTTTAAGGAACCGTACAAGATAGTGCAAGTTTCTATCAATAGCAGAAAAAAAATATAAGACTACAACTCTAGGAGGCCATAATTAGGACAAGAAAAGAAAGAAAAAAAACAAGACTTGGGACATCAACACGAGTAAGCCCTCAACTCAAAAACGGCTGGATGGATTGGAACATAACCGCTGACGCACCACTCCACTCAAACAGCAGCAGAAACATGCTGCAACACATAGCTTGCAGGAGCACCAAGGCATTCCCATAGCAACTCCGAATGGTCCCAGACTCATATAGTCGTCGGTGCCTCCACACGTGACTTCCCTTCGATAGGGAACCAAGAGAAACAGAAAGCATCGCACCGAGAAAGTCCACACCATGCGGGACCCAACGCTGCAGTGTCGCTACAACACCACACACCACACCGAGAGTGTGATATCACCAAATCCGAACCTCTCGCATGCTGCCTTCTAGTCAACACCACGACAACACAACGCGCGGGGGTCTCGCCACATTCGTCGTTTGACTCCGCCTCGCTCTTGTCGCCTTGAAGAAACACCACATGCCATGTCCGCCTCACACTCCATGTCGCAAATTTGTTCCTTTTTGTCATCATCATGATGGTGGGGAATGCTGCCACACTTCCAAGGTCCTCATCATACTGCCAAGCCATCACCCCAGGTCGACTTCGTCTCATTGATAAACCCGCGCACATGGTTGCCACAAAGAGCTGAGGATGTCGCTTGCGCTGTCTTCCGACGATGTACCGCACTGAGCCACCTGCCACCATCTGTAGCAAGCTTGGTCGTCCCATGTTATCGTTGCTGCGAGCGCCGTCTTCCGATGAAGTCCCATGCCGATCTAATAGCCGCTAAGAAGCACCAGCCGCCTTGGTCCGCTACAAGCAGCCAACCCGACAAACATGCGGCAACCCATGGCCGCCGCCACAACTTGGAATGCCACCACATGAGTTTGGCAACCCCATCAAACTCTCCCCTCCTGTGCCAAGCCACCACACGACCGCAGACTCCCATGGCCATTGAGGTCGCCGATAACGCCACAAGCCGAGTTGGTTCTCTAGAAATGAAGCCTCCTATGAGGTTACAATGCCAGTGGCACATCGTTGCTTGTCCAAGATTTGGACAGGGCTTTCTCCTAGAGAACCCTATGTAGTGGGGTGGGGTTCCACAATGATGTCCCCAACTTAGAGAACGACGTCCGAAGGTGCCGTCGACATCACCACCAGCAAGATTGCTGGCGAAGGCTTTCGCCCGAGCATCCAAACTCAATCCAATGCACCCAGCCCGGCAACACCGTTACCACAGCCATGGCAAACTACTTGGGACGCCACCGAGCAACCCGCATCCCGCCGCCGTGTCCTGCACCCGTTGCCACTGCACGCCCCACACGTATCTCTAACGTTGCCGCCACACGTGTGCAGTCTCTCGGACCACCGCCGACACCTTCTCCCAGGCGTGCCACTAGATCCAGCCAAGCCAAGGTCCCGACTCGTGACCTTCGGATCCGGCCAAAGCCGTCGAGCTGTCGCTGGTGGCCCCACGGCTAGGCCAGTGTGCCTCCTCCAAGATTGTGCACGCCCGCACACAACGATGGCCTCCACGATGTCCTTCCTAAACACATCGCCATTCGCGATATAGAACCATACGGCCCCAGACGCTACGCCACCACCAGTCAGCGCCGTCTGCGCGGCCACCAACCATAGTCGTAGATCCACCCATGGGGGTGATAGATCTGGCCATGGGGATGGTAGATTCTGCCGCCAAGTCGCAGAAGAAGCTCCGCTGGCATCGGGCCCTAGAACACCTGCTCTATCTGCACGGAATGCGTCTCCTCCCTTCTCGAGTCACCCCACCACCACCATCCTTGCGGGCATCGGGGTTATGCACCCCCTTCCCCCGCGCACGCGTGCTCGGGCGATGGTGAGGAGGAGAGGGGGTAGGGCAAAGACCTGGCGGTGACGGCGCAAAGGCCGCCCCCCTAGTCGTCTGCGGGAGCGACGTGGGGGAAAGGACCCGATATGGGTCATTTCCATATGTTTTTTCTTAAAGGTGCAATGTTGATGTCTTGTATTGCCTGTGCCTCTGCTGAATTTTTCAAGGCAGTTACTCTTGTTTTTTGTCATTATTCATCTTTTTAGCACTGGTTGTATAGTGGTGGGTATAGTTTCGTGGTAATATAGCGACACCATCTAATATGATGTCCATAGCGATAGCGTCGTCTCATTATTATTGTTCGTCAAATTCTACGGAGAACATCAAATTTGCCGGGCACGGTGTTGTTGCTTCGGAATCTAGATCTTAGTCCTCACAGCATGTGGATGACATCTTCACGTGGTCAATATGGTGATCTGCTTTGACGGTGTGTACTTCATGGTCGTCGCTAGCAGTATCGCTGCTTCGTATGGAGGACTAGATTAGAATTTCAATTTGCTTTCATGTGCTCCTAACCATTTTAAGGGACTCCTAGTTTCTTGTAAGAACTTTGTAACATGGCTCGTACCACACTGCCAATGAGAAGAATGATCGGGTCCCTGTGGGCGTGTAAGGAAAGAAAAATGTCATTTTACCATCTTAGGCAATCCACTTTGTTGGGTTAACGGGCATAGGAAAAAAAAAGAAATTTAACATTTCATGGAGGTTTTGATGTGGCCACGTGGAGAATCGGGATTTCAACTCTGATGTGGTCATGTGGGCAACATTGGAGCACAGCTATGTTTTGGTCCCTATATTGTAGCACGCGAAGACGAGGGAGATCGTCCGCTCGGCAAGCAAGGCGCTAGAGATTGTTGCCTTTGATATTTTCCCTAAAAACGAATATGGAGAAGCAATAATATACTGCTTTTATTTTTTTCCCATATTAGTGTGCTCTTTTTACTTTGTTTTATATATCATCAAGGTTTGTACAGATTATGATGTGTAAGAACCAGGCTGTGTGTGGTATTGCAGAGGCTTGAATTATTTCTTTTTCTAAAAGAAGAGCAATCCACGTTGTCCATTTGAGGGCCTAAACAAAATTTTATCTCAATTTACTCCACTACTGGGTCACATCCAAATTAGGCCGGATATCACATACACCCCTTCGAAGGACCCGATGTCCTCATCGGTCCAACTCCATGACCATACGTCCAGTGCCGGTGCCATGCCATGTCGTGTGTCCCATCTGGACCCCATATGCCGGCACACTAACCCTTATCCAGGAACGTCCCATCTTAGCACACGACCGCACGGCTAGTGCCAGCGCCATATGCTATGCCGTGTGTCCTATTCAAGCTCATACGCACCATGCACCATATGCCATGGTAGAGGAGATGATATGATATGTTATAATTTTTTTTCATTTACTGTTCCTACAATTTTTTATATCTAAGATTAATTTAGTATTAGATTCTCCTAATTATGAAAGTAATCATTAAAAAATAGCAATATATTTTTCTATCATATTCTGATGTCCTATGCTAGACAATAAAAATTGAACTTAGAACTCAACTTTTACATGGAGAATAAAAATGATAAATCTCAATAAGTGGTGGAATGGATTAACTTAAATAGTTTATGAAGTAAATTAAGTCAAAAAATTAGTCAGAGGTCGGCAAAGCGGATTGCTCAAGCTAGCAAAATAAACTTTTCCAAAGGAAAAAATATTTGAGACACGTGGAATGAGAAGAACTCATGTTTGCAAGTGGGACTCTCCACCAAAATAAGACGTTGGGGGCATAGGATGGCCTCATCGAACAAGGTTAACCGATTAGTAAGATTCAGCCTGCTCTCTTGAACTTCTTGTTAGGATATGCTTTTGTTGCAGTAGCTATCATATGTCTTTTGGTTGTTACTGATAACATCATGGATCATACTTCTATTTTGACATGATTTATTTAATATTTCTGATTAAAATGAACCGTAAATTCCTCGCAAAAAAATGAACCGTAAATTGTCTCTATTTATTCTAATACAAAATATGTGATTAGAGTTGGTTTAGATAGATTCTAGTCTTAATCCTGCCTAGCCCTGCTAATGGGTTGGAACCCGTACCATACCCAACCCCACCCAAAATTAACATATTTAGATACCCAACCCCACCCAACCCAATTAGTTAATTTCTCAACTCTAACCAACCCGCCCCATTATAAGCGGGTAACCCATAAAAACCCATGGGTTCTACTATGCAGAGGAATTTAGTGGTTCTACACTTAATGTGGGGACCACATATATGTCTAGCCACACTACTTTGCACAGAGTATCTGTCAGTCATATTGACTCATCTCTAAAAATTTCAGTCAATTTCGATAAAATTTTATAGTGTGAACGCGAGGTTTTAATTCCAGGGTCCGGCTCTTGATGTGGAGCCCACGTGTAGTTCTAGCCACGCTACTTTGCACAGAGTAGCTGCCAGTCGTACTGAGTCATCTCCAACAAATTTCAGTCAATTTCGATAAAATTTTATAGTGTGAACGCGAGATTTTAATTCTAGGGTCCGGCTTTTGATGTGGAGCCCTCGTGTAGTTCTAGCCACGCTGCTTTGCACAGAGTAGCTGCCAGTCGTACTGAGTCATCTCCAACAAATTTCAGTCAATTTCGATAAAATTTTATAGTGTGAACGCGAGGTTTTAATTTTAGGGTCCGGCTCTTGATGTGCAGCCCACATGTAGTTCTAGCCACGTTGCTTTGCACAGAGTAGCTGTCAGTCGTACTGAGTCATCTCCAACAAATTTTAGTCAATTTCGATAAAATTTTATAGTGTGAACGCGAGGTTTTAATTCCAGGGTCCGGCTCTTCATGTGGGGCCCACAGGTAGTTCTAGCCACACTGCTTTGCACAAAATAGCTGCCAGTCGTACTGAGTCATCTCCAACAAAATTCAGTCAATTTCAATAAAATTTTCTGATATAAACACGTGGTTTTAATTTCAGAGTCCAGCTCTCACGTGGGACCCACATTTATATATAGTTATACTATTTTGTAAAAAAAATCTATTTCAACCCACCCCAACCCGCCTCAACCCGCATTTATATAGAACCCGCCCCGACCCACCCCATTAACTAATACAACCCATTTTAAATCATCCAAACACACTCCATTTCAAAACCCACCCCATAAAACACATTTCAACCCAGCCCATTAGCAGGGCTAATCCTGCCTCCCTTTGGAAATATGACTTAAATGTGTATGTATGTATGCCTGCCGTACAGTACAGACATTAACAATTACATGCACGAAAAATGTTGGCTATAGTCGCTGAACCTAAGATCTATGATAATGAGTAGCAGGTCGCATGGGACCTGCCATGTGTTGATTAATTCATTCAAACATTTATGAGAACCAAACCAAAACCTCAACTTGTTATAAAGGTTTTGCACATGTCCGTTGAAACCGTCACCTCTCGGTACTTCTCACTATTTGCAAGTAAGAAAGCGAGCATGTTGAGGCATAGGGCACAGGATTTGGGCTGGGAATGTTCCGTGAGAAAAGGTGTTGAGGTTGGGAGGCATTAGGAAATGACACATCTCTTTTTCTGAGGTCACGTCTGTTTCCTGTAGATGAGACCTTTTTGCAGGATCAGGATTGGAGGCAAAGTTACAGAAGGATGGCATGTATGTAGTTAAAATGATTGATTTTTTTAGATTACTAGGTGTGTGCCTGTGCGTTGCTACGAGTGAAACAGTTTTTCTCTGAACATCGAAGTGATGAAGGCATATATTTAGCTTTTTTGCAAGATTGGAATGATAAAGTGTACTATACCACTTACAAAAATAACCCATGATAACACAGACTCATAAAAAATGAAACTTGGTAACACTAATCGAGGGATTGCATTGGTCTATAATTTTGCATGAAAACTACAAACTTCAAAATTCTTCAAAACGAAAGAAAATTCTAAAGGGATGGCAGTCCGAACCATGGAAACAAAATAGCAATAGACTCAGCAGCCTGCCATTGTCTTTTTCTCGAACACACATGAGAACTGTGCATCAATATATTAAGAAGAAAAGGGAGGGGTAGAACCCCTAAGTGATACAGTTTGCAGCCTGCCATTGTCATGTGGTTAGACCAGCATTATTTTCATAACAGAACTAAGAAGTACAATATTTTGGAGCTCAATACCCATGAGGTCTTTCAGTTTCTAACCCATAACAGACAGCAAATTATCAAAGAAATCACAATCCAGTATTCTCTTATGATCTTAATATATAGTGATAAATAGTCCAAATAGTGTGTTCCCCTTCACCTAACTACTTCAATCTTCCTATAAAAAAAACGTTTCAAAGCTATAGTATACCATATGGAGATGCATAAGACTAAGCCAACCAATTTCTACAAAAGAAAGCATGAACAGAAGTATCAAAGAAGGCACCATGTGCTGGTCTCCTGCCAGCTTGTTGGATGGCTGCACAAACGTTTCGCTCCTTGCTGAGCTTCATCTGCAGGTAACCCAGTAGGCAAACACTAAGTTGAGAAAGCTAAACGGAACAAAATCGGATTGGATCAACCAAACGAACATTAGGCTCAGGCCACCACCCACATTATCCTCGCGAGCACATCACATCCCGGCATCGATCTCCTGCAGTGTAGTGTCAAGGAGTCCCATGCTGATGCAGCCCCTCATTCGCATGGACCTTTCTTGTCGCCTCTACCTTCAGTGAGGCAGTCACCCAACAACTTCCCTCTAGGCACCTCTGCAAATGAAGTAGCTAGTAATCATGTACTTATGTTATATATCGCAAGGTGAACCAAACAATTAATGAACTGATCTAACTATCAAATAAACACCAGAAATGAGGTAGATGCACCTGCAACAGCTTCTTTTAAAAATTTCATCAATTAACCTGCAATCAGATTGTGACAAAACTTGAAATAAAAGGAGAAACATGGAACATCTTTATCTGAAACAGTAAACCAAAGGAAGTATGACGATTATTTACCTGCAAAATTACACCATGAGATTATTAAGTGAGTGTTTTATTGATGCTAGAGCTTGCCAACAGTTCAAAGATACGTTGGCTAATTCATCTTCCCCTTCTGCACATCTGCAAATCTCACATAACAAATCAATCATAATCGAAACTGAACCTAAAACGCAATGATTAATCTGCAGTTTATTTCTGACCGATTGCACTCACACCTTGGTGCCAAACATACATCTAGTAAACTTTTGCATATTCGATTGCGTAATATGGAGACCTCTTTGACAACAGGGTAGAAACCTGAAATAAAAGGACAAAAAATATCCATGTAAACTATTTGGAGAACTAAAGTACGCACTGTCAAATATTTAGCTAGCTTGACACCATCATTTGATCACATGCCTACAGTGCCTGGTTTGCATAGTATCTTACACGTCAACATGGCAATGAGAATGCAACAAATGACACCCACTTAGGCAGGGTCTTGAGTCACTGTAGTTCAGCCTGCATACAAGATTTCATGTAAACAATCTGAATTGACTGTTAAACAAACTCGATTTTTCACACAGGATCCTACAATCCAAAAATGGCGAGCTGCAGCTTCTCCGCTTTTAGTCAAGCTGCAAGGGCTTCAGAGAAGCTGCAATTAGCTGCCTTTTAGTCCAAATTGTGCACTTAGAGAATCCAATGCAATATAAAAAAAATTTCTCCACCATCTTTAATAAGACAGACAAAAAAATTTCATAAAAAATGCATTCAATACTCTCACAGTTTAGGTTATTGCTCAACGAAAATAATAAGGAACTATTGCTGTTTTCAAACTACCACTCAACTTTGTCTAGAAAAGGTTAGACACCCCTAGGAGTCACTCAATACAAGTTTTTCTTTGGCAATGAAGAGAAAATATTGTACAAATTATTTTGGTGGCTTACTTAAGCTCAAGTACAACTGTAAACAAGAAAAAAAATTCATCCGCACTCAGTCACAGGGTCAAGAATTTGATTGTTGGATCTGCTAAGACACCGCTCACCTCGGACACAACTTCATGTAATTCTGCAGTTCATTATTAGCCAGTCATTAGTAAGACCAAAAAACAGCAAATGGATAGATATTGTTACTGCATAGGGCAAAGAGACCCTGTTGGGGGCGCCACTTTCGGCCATCGACCGAAGGCCCGCGCGCAATTTGAATGCAACGACAAGGTCTCCTGCCGGCTCGGCAAGCCGAGCGGTCAAAGGGCTTCAAGCTTCGGGCGAAGACCGAGGCGCCACAGGCGAAGGCGAAGAGAAGCGAAGAGTGACGAAGACCGAGGCGCCTTCGGCGAAGACCGAGGCACCACAGGCGAAGACGAAGACAAGCGAAGAGTGGCGAAGACCAAGGCGCATACGGCGAAGACCGAGGCGCCAAAGGCGAAGGCAAAGATAAGCGAAGAGAGGCGAAGACCAGGGCGCCTACGGCGAAGACCAGGGCGCAGATTGCGAAGTCAAAGACCAGCAAAGGAAGGCGTCGGAGAGTAAGCTGTTCGGAAGCCGCGAAGGAAATCTTGTTCACTGAATGGAGATGAGCGAGTCTGGGCCCAATGGGCTGTAATGGGCCCAATAGGCAGAAGAAGTACAGATGTAATTTATCAAAGGATGTAGAAATACGGTTGTACCCCGGGAATATTCCGGGAATATAGTTGTTAGGGGGCATTACTGTGTAATAACGGAGGGTGGTAGGTGAACCGTCACCTATAAATACTCGACCCCTGTACATTGATGAGACAGATTTGAATAGAGAGAGAGAATCCTTCTTACTGTGCGAAGACCTGTTTCTGATTCGGAGTTGTTCTCTTCGACTGGTGCGCTCTTCCCTCACTGTTGTGGTGTTAGTCCGTTCCGGAGGCACTCTCCACCAACAGACCCTTCAAAGGAACAGCTGCTGAGGAAGCTTGAGCAATAATTTATCATCAAGGTGATTACTGCATATGTTACATTTTCACCCTATCAACCATTCCCATTGTCACATCCAGCTTTTTTATAGATGAATCACTTTAACAGAAGGTCCAGTTTGTGTACAATATCTATAAATGTAAGTCGGGTAAAAGTAATATTACGGAGCCTGCAAAAATGATCATAGAACAAATTTTAAGCACTTTACAGACTACAAAATTGTTAGCAAATCCAATGGATAACAGTCGGAGCAGCTCAGGTTAAGGATTGAAGGATGAATAAAAACATTATATACCTGATCTGAGACGATTACCCTTGAGAGCACAGCACACGGAAAACCACGATCTACATGTGCACATGAAGTTTAGTTTGTCTATGACATCAAGACGTTTGAGAATCTCGCCAGATGCATCTGCGTTGAGCTCACTCCATTTGGAGTTTAGCTTGCTTGTACCGTGGGTATACATGGCTGACCCAATGAAGCACGGACAGAGTCGCTATGCCTGTCAATGTTAAATGGATATGCAGTACAAGGATCAGAATTCATCTATCTGGTTTGAACGGAAAATCAATCCACGTTCGACAGATTTGAAAGCTCGAACAGGCAAAACGGAAAGAGAGGATGACAAAGAACTCACTTGTGATCCCGTGATCGTGCGGGGAATGATGAATCGTTGGGCACAGCTGTGATGCCCTCG
Organism: Panicum virgatum; assembly: GCF_016808335.1. Taxonomy (NCBI): domain Eukaryota; kingdom Viridiplantae; phylum Streptophyta; class Magnoliopsida; order Poales; family Poaceae; genus Panicum; species Panicum virgatum. The sequence goes on from NC_053152.1 coordinate 9,667,875, forward strand.
AAAGTATCGTCGCCCCAGCCACCGGTCGTTCTTGACGTGTGTCGGCGGCGGGAGGCTGATTAGCAGGCTGCACGCGCGACGCCACGCCGGCCGGGGGCCCTGCTGCCCTGGCACGGCCACGCCGCGGAGGGGAGGTGCGGCCGGCGGCGTCGCTCCCCTCTCGGCGCAGGGAGGGCGGATGCAGGAGTGGCGAGCCACCGCAGAGAGTGGAGGCGTGCGCCGTGTGCATGCGGATCTGTGGGAGTGGAACCGGACGGCAGCGTCTCGCGGAGGGAGAGGCGCGAGGGTCGGGCAAGAGGCCAAGGGGGAGGCGCGGATGCAGCGGTGGCGGCACCCGCAGCTTGGGGTGTTGGGAAGGTAGGGGCCGGGGGGTGGGGGGGGGGGGGGGGAGGAGGCATTAGGCATCAGCTCGCATGACTAATCTCGGGAGGACCGCCATGGATCTGCGGCGCGTGTGGCGGTGGGGACGACGGCATCACTGTGGCAGGGCGGCGTGGATCTGCGGCGCGCGCGTCGGTGGGCAGCGGAAGCGGCGGCACCGCGGTACCATGGAGGCAGGGGCGGGGTAGAGAGAGAGGAGGCGATCGACGGGCGACAGACAGATCGCACGAATGAAAGTAGATCGGACGGTGCACCGACGCCTGTGGCTGGACGATACGAAGGTCGCACCCCGCGACGGACGACGCAAACCTGCGTCCCTCTTACAAATTTTTAGTAGTAGAGATTGAGATGGAAAAAGTTCCAGCCTTGATCATTTACAAAAATTTTGTCGAACGATTTCCGTATCACCCGACACCTACAGATCTGCAAATAGGATAGCACATCGACAAAGCCTCCAGCGAGGAAATCATTGCATCAAGCAACACCATTGCCGGCTGAAATTTCTGCCCATGCACAAGTCCGCCGTCAGCACAAGAGGTCGGCCACCGATGAAGCCGTCGCTATGCATGCCGCCGGCCACACCTTGGCCACGGGCGGCATCGCAGCCGGGATCGCAGGCACCGTCACAACCACGTCAAAACCGTGGCCGTGCCGAGCCACGCCGCCTTGTGTGCCGCAACAGTCCTTGCCTCGCGCCACCGTGCACCTGGCACCGGGCCGCCGTAGCCCGACCGCGTCGCAGGACTAGTGGACGCGCCCCCAGCAGCAGGCCGCCGCCACCGCCGCCGCTAAGGACAGGACCTGCGGACTGTGCGCGGCCGCGAGCACCGCCCGCCGGCCACCATAGGCACCCGCACGCGCGCCGCGATGGAAGCCGTGGACCAATACAAGACCACCCAGCAGCGCACCGACTAGAAGTCGTGCCGGTTGGCCGCCCCCACCGCGTGAACCTCGCCTCCGTCGTCTCCTTGGACCAGCATCCACTCCACGAGCATGCGCACGCCAGCGACCATGGGGGAGCCGCCTTCACAGCACCGAGCGGATCCGGGTCCGGGGATGCCGCATCCGGCCGCCGGCCGCCGCGGACGCTGGCAGGAAGCCATCGCCGCCGCACCTCATAGATCTATCCCCCCGGCCTCCGGATCCGGCCCCGGGGCCACCGGATCTGCTTCCTCGGGTCGCCGCCGCCGCCATGCCCGGCGTCGAGGCGACGTGGTCCACAAACGAGAGAAGCTCTGCCGCCGCCTTCCCAGCAGGTACACAGACTTCTGGTGCCCAGCTCGAGCGGCGGCAAGGTGGAGAGCTCTTGGTCTCGATTCTCTTTTGCAAGAACAGAATTGGTTAACCGCATACTGCTAGTGCCCAACTAAAATTTCTTGTTCTTGCGCGCCGTGCACCAGAACTCTGTAAGGATGATAATATGATATAGATACTGCGTGCATGTTCACTGACATGTGGTGTGTGTAAAGCATTCCAATGTTAACTCATTAAAGCAGTGCATTATATAATGCACCTAAATGAACTCATTCAAGGTGGATCATGGAGTGAACTGTACCTATAATATCATGGATGGTGGGTTTCTCCACCATGGCCAAGAAAGACAAGAACCGGGTGTGAGTTTGCAACAAACTGCCCTGCTGTTTGAGCGAGCAAGCCAAGTGTCACCAACTCCAGTGTTTGAGCGAGGAAGCCAAGAAAGACAAGAACCGGGTGGGCATGGCAGGCAGCAGGCACCAAAACATGACCTCAATACTATTGTTAGTTGGGAGTTGCGTACGGTTTCCTTTCGGCTGACATTTTGTTTGCAGTAATCTCAAGAAGGTAAGTTTATTTTAGAAGGAATAATTAAGAATGTCGGAGAAAGAGTGAGTGAAAAAAAATATTTATGGCAGGTTTTTGGAAGCTCCAATTACAGCTAGCCCTGAGCTTTGTTTAGATTTGTAATGTCTTCTCCTTCCAGAATTGGTAGTTATAAGTTTGATATCACACTCACTTGTGGTGCAATTTTACAAAGTTTTTGAACGCACAATTTTTTAAAGTTGAATCAAATAAATTTGGCCAAAGACATTACTAAAGGGATTATTAGTTCTGTAATGAAAAGGAAATTGGAAGAAAACCCAGCATAATACTTCTATAATCAAGATGACTCCAATTAGTTCTGTAATGCGAACGGCCGCGACGCTGAACTGGCTAGCAGCGCTCAGTAGCGCCCCCTGCCTGCCGGCCAGGGTTCGATCCCCTTCGGCGATGGATTTTCCGGTTGGTAGTGCAGGGGTAAAAAAATCTCCTCGTCTGTCCCCATGTCCAATGCATAGTCTGGGTCCGGCCTAACTCACAAGGCGACGGGCCACTATGTATGGGTGGGGGCAGGGGTTCGGGGGTTTTCTTGACCTGTGTGAGGTCTTCTTCTTAATACAATGCCGTGGGGTAGTTGCCCCCCTGCAGGTCAAGTTTTTTTAAGATGACTCTATGGGTCTGTTTGGTGGACCTTCTCTCCTAGCTTCTTCGGAGAAGATTCCATAAATCCGCACCAAATGGTAAAGACACAATTTGATTTTGGTGGGGAGTTGTTAAGAATCACTTAGCTTCCCCCATTTAGATCCTGTTTGGCCGAGCTCGTAGAGCAACTTCTAGGCTCAATCGTGTAGAAGCTCTAAAACAGTTTTTCTGAGAGAAATAATCCTATGCTGAATCAGAAGAAATGAACTATAAGGAACTGGGAGCTGAAAAAGTAGTTTCTCTTGATTTACTTCTCATATTAGATCTATTTTATTCATAAAGTTAGTCTTAGAGAATCATAGATAATGACTTTCAGCTAGTGAATCACTTCTTTCAGCAGAGAATCAGCTACAATAGAGATTTAGAATCAGGTGGAGCTCTACCAAACTAGCCCTTACACTGCGATAGGCTAGTAAAAAAACCATTCTATACCAGAATCACTCTAGAGTCACTTGTCATCTACTCCCACCCTACTCCCAATATTAGAGAATCACTTCCCGTCTCTCTACTAGGTTTGAGTTACTCGAATGCTACCAAGTTACAAATTGGACCTCATACTTTGGGTGCCTCGGTGGTTTGCTTGGCAATCTGGAAACCATGAACAGAGCCTGTAAACACACGCCAGGAGGAAAAACTATGAACTCAATATGAACATATATAACAGAATTTTTGTGGTACATTCTCATATAGTAGTCATACACAGAGCAAGTTACATGCTATAATAGGGAGAGGACTCAACAGATTTCATACTGCTGACTTGTACACACTGCCCTCAATCTACCACCAATGCCTAATTCAGTAGTGCCTTCTTGATTTTTGGCACTTTCTTTGATTTGGACGAATGATCTTATGTTCACTAACCAATACTTTTCACACAAGTAACTCCTAGTATTACCTCAAATGCATGCACATTGCATTTGTACACATATGTCTCAAGATTATTTCCCAACACAGCTGCTTGTACTGTGCTGGTCACCGAAGCAGAGGCATGTCAAGATGGAGGTGACAATAGTTTTACCATGGGGCGCAAATAACGTAGAACTAGAGAGGAATTTCTAAACTCTTGTGCTGCAGTGGAACAAAAGAAACCGACATCGCATTCAGAGAATGCTTCTTTCCTTGTCTGGCTTTCAAGAGCTCGGCTACACTTTCTCTTCGTTCTCTCTAGTTCATGTAAGGTGGATTTCAAAAGTTGCAGCTCAGATTTGTGCAAGATCAGAGATGGATAAGCCGCATTTCACCAACGCCCGATAAAAATTTCTCCCTCTCGTGCACCGGGCATTATAACTTTTGTGGAAAATGATGATACTACCGCACGCAATTATGTATCACCAAACACAAACTCTCTGACCATGGGCTCAAGCCAGCAGGGGACCAACCATGTGCTAATTCATTTAAGCTTTGCTGAGAACCATACCAAACCTTGTTATAAAGGTGTGAAATAATATCTGTTTCTATCATAAACAGCCTCTAGATGCTTTTGCTATTCTCCATCAAGAAAGAGAGTGTACTGAGCCATGGGGCAGAAGAGCCTGGGAAGGTCGAGAACGAAGAAAGATATTGGGCTTGCGAGGCTTTAGGAAATTACATAGCACTCTTCTGTGGAATCATGGCTGCTTCATTTCTGAGTGTTTCATCACGACATTTCTGGTTGTTCCCATATCTTGGTATCACACGCTGTCTTTGAAAGGAATCGGGTGCTCCTAACCTAAGAGGGGAAGGGGGTGAATTAGTCAAACTAAAAACCTTAACCTCAAAGCTCCAACTAAACTAAAGCATACTATCTAGATGTGCACTAAGGTTTATCTAGTGTAAAATCCTCATCCCAAAAGAGTTATGCAACCTATAGTCTTTCCTAACAAGATTCTACTCTATGAAAGTAGAGGCACACAAAGATTGCAATATGAAATGCGGAAGCTTAAATGGGGATGAGAGAAAGCAAACTCTTGTGACACGGAGATTTATCCCGTGGTTCGGTTAGCCACAAAGGCACACCTACATCCACGTTGTTGAAGCACTCACAAAGAGTATTGCTTCTCGGCAATCAAGTCTCTTCCGAGAACACTAAGTCCACGGTCACCTTGATCCCGGGTTCCACTAAGGAGCTTCTCCACCAAGGAAAGGGGTCTTCACGTCCCCCGCACAAATCTTGTCGGCGCCGCTCCACACCAAGCCGGAGGGTCGAAGACGTGCCGGCGAGTCACCAAGACTCCAAAGATGGCCGGCTCACCAAAATACAATCTTTGGTTCACTTGAGAACTAGCTCACAAGGCACACAACCTTGCCTTCACTCACTAAGAGCTAACCTAGCACTACTTCTCTCAAATATGTGCTAAGGACTAAGAGTGTGATCAATAGAGCTCTTGTATGCCTTGGAGATGGTCTAGGATGTGTGTGGGTCTTCTCTAAACTCCAGCAAGCTTCAAATGACCGGAGGAACCCATATATATATATCCCTCCAATTGATCTAGCCGTTAAAGAGCCGTTGATCACTTTCTGCGCAGGGCGTCGGATAATCCGACCAGGTAACGTCGGATAATCCAGTCACTCACAGCCCGGGGGTAGCAGTTGAGTTTTCAAATTGTGAAAATTGCTGACGTGGAGGCCGTCGGATAGTCCGACCCATTGCTCCGACGGCGCTTCGGTTCATCCGGTCCTGAAGGACTTTTCTTCTTCTACGCTGCAACGTCTTTGATCAACGCTCCTGTTCATTGCTCCGACGTTCAGACAACTACGTCGGATCATCCAGTTCCACGGTATGATTTCCAACCGGGAAAACAACCTCTCTGCAGAATCACCCGAGGCTTGCTCCGACGAGACCTTTACACTGTAAGGATCGTGGCCTAAGAAGGGGGGGTTGAATTGGGACTTTTTCAAATTTCTATCTAGTCCTTAACCTAGACTAGTATTGCACAATCTATAAATTTGAAACCTAGTTACTAGAGCATGCTAGCACAAGGTCCTTAGGTAGGTAAACACACTATCATGATCATGTTGCTTAAAAAGATATCACACTAGCAAGATCAAAACCTAAGCAAAAGATCACACTACCATGCAAGTTGTCCTAGTCAAACTACAAGCAATCAAAGACAAGAGTAACAACAAAAGGATTTAATTGCTTGAAATAAAAGTAAGAGACACGAGACAACCGGATTTTTCCTGTGGTATCGAGGAGTTGACACTCCCCCCTAATCCATGTTGGAGCACCCACACAAGGGTATAGCTCCCTTGCTTCACCAAGGGGCAAGTGATCACTAAGAATGCTCTTTCTCCATCTCCGGAACGGCGAGCTTCACACCGTGTACAATCTTCTTGTCTTGGGGCTCCCACAAACACCAAGAGCTCACCAAGAACCTCCCGATCACCAAGACCGGCTAGGTGCCGTCAAACACCAAGAGTAACAAGCTCCTAAGCCTTCACTTGACCTACACTCAGTTGGCCCTAGCTCAAGCACACTTGCTACACTTGCAAAAGGATGGATTCTTCAAGGTTGAAGCACAAACAAAATGCTAGATCTTCTCTTGTTTGCTCAAAGCACTTTCTCTTCTTCTCAAGGGTGGCCTCAAGTATTCAGGGTGTCAAAGGCAACTGAAATGAGCCATGGGGTGCCCTTATATAGAGTGGAAAGAGTTACATAGCCGTTGGAAGTCCACTGCAGAAACACCGTGAGCACCGGAAGAACCGATGGGTGTCAGATTTGAGGCGTCGGTTCAACCGGTCTCTCTGTGTCCAAATTGTAGCCGTTGGGGTTCTGACACAGTATCCAGGCTTGCGTCAATGCACCGGTGCATGCTCCGTAGGGGCATCGGTTCAACCGGTGCTGAAGAGTTTCACTGATCAACTCAAACAAGCTCTCTGGAACATAGGACGTCTAATGCACCGGTGCTTTGATTCAGAAGCATCGGTTCAACTGGTGCTGAAGAGAAGTTGAAGTCCACCAAAGCATGCTCTCTGGAACAAAGTACATCTAATGCACCGGTGCTTTTCTTGGGACCATCGGTTCAACCGGTGCTATAGAGATTTCTGATTTGATATCTGCTGGCATCCAGAGAGATAGTCCGACAGGGCGTCGGAACTTCCGGCAAGCATCGGATGCTCCGATGCAAGGGGCACCGGTTTAACCGGTGCTGCTGTTTTTCTTTGTTTTCAGCTGAGTTGACTTGGATTCGACCGTGACTTTGATTGTATCTTCTTCCAAGTGTTGTGTTGACTTCTATTGACCATCTTGGGCTGTTTTTGAGCGAGTGTGCATGATTTCTAAGGCCAACTCAATTTTGATCAAGCTACTAACTCATGAACCCCTCTTAATAGTACAGTCAAGAACTAAAAATTATAAACCCTATCTAAATCAAGTGTCATTCATCTCCTTGTGACACTTGAGACTAGAAAGGTCCTTAACCTTTAGAAGTGAGTCCTTGGCACGCATGGTTGTTCCGAATTGAGGGGTCTCTTTTCGCATTTCATATGAGACTAAATTAATCATTAATTTGTTCTTCAAAACACACGTTAGTCGCATACGGTTGTCATTAATCACCGAAACTTACCATTACATCTATCGGCCTAGATGCACTTCATACACGCGTCGGATAATCCGGCTGAGACGGTCGGATAATCCAATCCTAAGGTGTCGGTTTATCCAAACCAACTGAATCTTCTCCACGTGGCCTCCCATGCACTGCACAATGCACCGGTGCCCCTGGGTTGGTTTATCCGGTGCCTACCGGATACTCCGGTGACCCCACCACCGATTCATTCGGTCCCACAGTGTTTTTGCTGAACTCGTCCATTTCGATCTTTCTTTGAGTTCTTTTCTTTGTGTTTTGCTTTGCTAGGTCTTTTTACTTCAATCTATGGACCTGAGAAGATACACTTGACAAACACGTTAGTCCAATGATTGCGTTGTCACTCGCAGTGGCGGAGCCACCACTAGGGCAAGCCAGGGCGGCCGCCCTAGGTCCCTCTAAGTGAAGTCCAGAGTATATTTGTTAACAGTAGAGGTAGCAGAAAAAGAGAAGAATGATGGATTTGAAAAACATAGGAAGAACATAAGAGAACAGGAAATTGGCTTCCGCAGAATAGATTACTTGAGAAAGGAGTAAGAGTTCAAACAAGTTGTTCGATACCATTCCTCCTCGTACGCACTCAGTATTTAACTAGCGACTCTGTTGCGTTTACATGGGCTTGGCCTGATACGTGCGCGCAGGCACATCTAGCGAACCCATTCATGCCAAGACAGACACTAGGCTTCCTGGTGCGGCGGCCCATAGTAGGAAATGCTTTCTTTGGTTCGTGGGTGCTGACAATATCCCCGTTCTCAACTCCGGCAGGGGCTCATGGCGGTACGGCGGCGCCCCCCGAACGCGAGGTCGAGTGGGCTACGGCCTCTTAAGTGGCTCAACCTAGCGCCCTAGCCCAGCACTGCATCTTGCCACCAGATGCCGCTGCCAATTTCGGTAGTTCACCATCTACCCCCTGCAGTCCCGCTCAGGCGCTCACGCTGGCGTGTCGATGCCGTTGCGCGACGCCACTCCACACCCGTCCGTTCAGCAGCCCCATCTCGGCGCCCGTTGGTGGCGACAGCAGATCCCGTGCGCCGCCGGCGCGGGCGCCTGCAGCCGGGCAGCAAGTCTCGGCGTCTCGCTCTGGTCGTGCAAAAATTTTATCGTAAAAGTCCGCCCTAGGTCATTTTCTGGGCTGGCTTCGCCACTGGTCACTCGATCACCAAAATCACTCGAAATGACCTAAATGAGGCCATGTTCGTTACAGTCGTCTTGCAAAAATATTTGTTAATATCTTGGTTGTCCGTTGATGTGCTCTGAACCAAAACTTGCATGTCATCTGAATGTTCAATTCTTTTGCCTTTAACGTGATCTTGTTAGAGATACAACAGTTTTCAGCAGTAAGAACTTAAAACTTGTAATGTGGGGGGTCCGAATCCTGCACTTTGCTTACTCTTTGTACAATTAACACTTTTTTCCTTCAATGTTTTAAAGAACAGAAAGGAAGTTTTAAATTTTGCTTCCATGATTCTTTTAGCAGGCAGATAGACACCCCTGAACAAGGTGAATATAACATAGATATCTGGGTAGACTGACTGAACCAATAATTATTGGATCTAACAACGCAACTTTGTTTATCTGAAGCACCTACAGCTGGCACTTTCTTTCACCATTGCTTGACATGGAAGCTCTTGGTCTCCAATTTTTTTTTTGTCCCAAAGAACATGTAGTTGGATAAACCACATTTTTCCAGTGGCCCAACTGAAGATATCTCCGCGCAATGGTTGGAACTCTGAAAATATCTCACCACGTTGAGAGGCGAGTGAAAGTTGGGACATGTTACCCTTGCAATCTTGTGCACAGAACCACAGATGCAGGCAGCGAAGCTGTCTTACTCTCGATAATCAGAAGTGGTTTATAAAACTAAACACAGACTGCCAATTTCTTAATTTTCTGTTTCATTGTCTTACACTTAAGGTCATTATGAGGAATTAATGATGACAACGGAGTGTTGACGACCAAAATTGGCACTGGTCGAACAGACCGGTCTGACCGGTGCTTAAGAGCGGTCTGACCGGTCTGGACCATGTAGCCGGTCTGGCAACACCGACCGGTCTGACCGGTCTACCTGGAATCCGAGTACAACTAGAACTCTTTGTAGATTTAGATATGTAATAGGATTTCTTGCAGGATAAGTCCACCCCACCCTATAAATATAAAGGGTCACAGCCGATTAGGGAATCCAATCGATCAAATCAATACAACTTTTATCTTTTTACTTTTCTCTTGCCCTAGCTTTTTCAATCTACTTTTTGCTGTTCCTCCGTCGTCTCTACGTCGATTGAGGGCGTTCTAGGTGGCCTGCCGACCATAGAATAACCCTACGTGCGCCTGCCCCGACGGGTCTTCCCGGGCTAACGTTCGTAGGCTTCGTCACCGATCTGCCGGCGGTGACCGATCTGACCGCTCCAAGGGACCGGTCTGACCGGTCTACGCAGGAGGCGCTGCAGCGAGCTGCCTCTTCGCGCCGCACGTTCGAGTGCGTTCGTGTGTTGATCCTGAAAAGCGTCAACATACTTTTTGGCGACTCCGCTGGGTAAAAGAAAAAATAAATCGGTTGCCATGACCGGTATTCCTAAACATGATGAGGTTGATTCTGCCAATATCCGGAGGCCGAATGTTCTACAACTTCCGGCCGAGCATCAGAAGATTCTTGATGATATCCAGAAGAAGATCAGAGAAGAGAAGGAGAAGGAGATCCAAAAGCTGGAAGAAGAAGCCATGAACCAGTACATCTCGCACTTCTCCATCGATCGACAAGGGAAGGTCACTACGGATGCCGCCTTCGATGCTTCACAATTTGAGGTAAATTTCGATGAGAACAAGCAGCCTGTCCTTAATTCTGAAATAGCTAATGCTATAGATGATGCTATTTCTTCTCATGTGAATAATAAGTTAGAATTTATTTGTCAAAATATGCATGATATGTTTGATGACTGTTTTAGCCGAATTGAAATACATCTTGGTATGAAGTCTGTCGGTAATAATGCATCTACATCTAATACCGATAAGACAATTCGTGGTTCGGTAATTCCAACTAATAATGCTATTGTGACTAATTCGGCTAATCATCAAAGCCGAATTAATTATAATGCATCACCTCATGCCAATGTGCCATATGGGGCAGCAAGTTCGTTGCGACATTCCACACCGCCGAACTTTGCTCAACCTAGTAGTACACCGATCACAAATCGGCTTAACGCCGATGATGTTGGATCAGGTAGTATCAAAGAGGAGGTGATTAAGATATTTCTGCAAACTTTTGGTATAGAGCCTAAAGCCAAATGCCGATCTTATCAAAGGCCATACCCTGACAATTACGATTATGTTGCATATCCTCGAGGGTTTAAAATTCCTGAATTTGTTAAATTCACTGGTGATTATAGTAGAACTACATTGGAGCATATAGGTCAATTTATTATACAATGTGGTGAAGCTAGAACTAATGATATTTACAAATTGAGGTTATTTCCTTTATCTCTATCGGGTGCTGCATTTACATGGTTTATTTCATTGCCACCCAATTCACTTTTCACTTTTGCTGATTTAGAGCAAAAATTTCATGATTATTTCTTTAGTGGTGAAACTGAATTGAAATTGTCACATCTCACATCGGTTAAGCACAAGACACATGAAGGTGTTTCTGAGTATATTAGAAGATTTAGAGATACTAGAAATCGATGTTATAGTTTGACAATTTCTGATAGAGATTTAGCCGATCTAGCTTTTGCTGGTTTACTTGATTTTCATAAAGCAAAGCTAGAGGGACAAGAATTTTTAGATGTTAGTCAAGTCTTACAAAAGGCTCTGGCTAATGAAAGCCGAGCTAAAGAAGCTAGAGATTCTCAAAAGTCCAATGAAAAATCTAATCGTCCTGTTTATGTGCTCGGGTGTGATTCCAATTGTTCAGACGATGAAGGTAAAGATGTTTATACCGCTGAATTTGTGTGGTCCTCTAATGATAAACCTTGTATTTGCGGTTCTCTTAAGCCGATTCATAAAGATCGGCAAGAAAGATTTACTTTTGATGTATCCAAATGTGAGAGGATATTTGATGAATTATATAAGAATGGGTACATCAAGATGTCGTATGTCATACCGCCGCTTGAAGAATTAAAGCGGCGAGCTTATTGCAAATTTCATAATACTTTCTCTCATTCGACTAATGATTGCAATGTGCTTCGAAGGCAAATTCAATCGGCTGTTAACGAAGGCCGAATAATTATTCCACAAATGAAGGTGGATCAGAATCCTTTCCCTGCACATACACATGTGCTTGAATTGAGTAATCCTAAAGTGTTAATTCGGCCAAATCAAGCCGAATCAACAAAAAGGAAAAAATAAAATTATTGGTGAAGAAAGGTCTGAGCCTTCGAAATCTCATCAGGAAGCTCCACCAAAGAAGGTCCCTGAAGATTCATTGAAGAATTCAGCGCTCGGGGGGCAAGAACAGAAGAAAGACGCCAGATCTGTTCAGACCGGTCGGACCGGTCTCCAGACCGGTCCGACCGGTCCATCTGGGATTTCTAAAAAAATTCCGGAAACAACAAAAAGGAGAGGCCGAGTTTCAAGCAACTCTTGGCCAAGTATGTGGAGAAAGGAGCTACTCAGAAACAGAAGAAGCGACCAGATCAAGCTAAAAATACAAATTCATCATCGGAGCATCGTGAGCAATCGGCTTCTCATGTGCAACAAGGTAATAATGCTTTTGCGCTATATTCATTTGGTGGGCCGATTGCTCCATGGTTCTGGTCGTATCCTTACTATTACACACATATGGATTATAGTAGAATATATATGCATCCATATTTTATTCAATATTCTTCTATATATCCAAGTTATGGTGCCTCTCAAAGACCGATTGTTGCTAGCAATAATCTGGTCAAAAGCAAACCTGATTGCAGCAAGGAGGGTGAGAAAGACATAAAGAAAGACAACAAGTATTTACAGCGAGGTGGTGCCCTTCAGGCTTGTCTCACACCCAAAAGAGAAGGCTGCAGCGGATGCGCAAGAAGGAGTCTATGGAACAGCAAGCGGAGGTTGTACCAGCAAGGTCGGCGACCATGAAGCAGGTATGGAGGCCTAAGCAAGTTGTTTCGTCATCAGCTTGAAAAAGAAGCAAGATATGGCCGATAGAATTTATCGCCCTTAGAACAAAATATGGCCGATGCATATTTATCATCGTCTTTAGACAATTTTGGTCCAGAGGCTTGTTTTTTGGCATGCTAGCATCACAAAAAAAACAGGGGGGCATATGTTGACGACCAAAATTGGCACTAGTCGAACAGACCGGTCTGACCGGTGCTTGAGAGCGGTCTGACCGATCTGGACCATGTAGCCGGTCTGGCAACACCGACCTGTTTGACCGGTGGGTCTGACCGGTCAGACCGGTCTACCTGGAATCTGAGTACAACTAGAACTCTTTATAAATTTAGATCTGTAATAGAATTTCTTGCGGGATAAGTCCACCCACTCTATAAATATAAAGGGTCATGACCGATTAGGGAATTCAATCGATCAAATCAATACAACTTTTATCTTTTTACTTTTCTCTTGCCCTAGCTTTTTCAATCTACTTTTTGCTGTTCCTCTGTCGTTTCTACGTCGATTGAGGGCGTTCTAGGTGGCATGCCGACCCTACAACAACCCTACGTGCGCCTGCCCCGACGGGTCTTCCCGGGCTAACGTTCGTAGGCTTCGTCACCGATCTGCCGGCGGTGACCGGTCTGACCGCTCCAAGGGACCGGTCTACGCAGGAGGCGCTGCAGCAAGTTGCCTCTTCGCGCCGCACGTTCGAGTGCGTTCGTGTGTTGATCCTGAAAGGCGTCAACACGGAGCTCAAGGAATGCCTGGGCGTAGTGAACGAATGTCTGCTCTGTTTCTTGCAATTGTACAGGACAATGTAGGGCAGCAAGAGGAAGAGAAACAGTAGCTCCAAAAGGCTGGTTGGTAATTGCTTCCCGAAATGAAATTTCATGGAGTAGTGTACGGGCCTTATCGTAGCACACAGAACGGTGGGCCGGTGGTGTTTTAGGCCCGGGACTTGCAACTCTTCGCTGCAGAGGCCTGCTATGGAACAAAAGTTCCTCTGTTTCAGAAGCTCAATATAAGAGGTGTTTTTTTTTCCTATCTTGCCATGCTTTGTGTATCCTCCAAAAAAAGAAGAAGAGAAAACTATATATCTGAAGAATGAACTCGTTTCTCCTTTATGCAGCAGTCGATGGAAGTGTCTGAAACTAACAAACGAAGGCCAGCTAATAAGAGAGACTAACCGATTCAGTACACTTTTTCATTCTCTCATTAACCAACTTATTAACGGGCTATGGCAGTTCGTCCACCCCAGTCCGTACCCGGGTTGCTCCGGTTCCCACGGTTTGTGAAGTGCTAGCTGCTTTAACCAATTTAACAGGTAGGTCTAGGCAGCTGCATGCTTTCCATGGTTTGTGACGATTGGAAGAAAACGTTCCAATTCCATGGCCTGTACGTCTGGTCAAAACCAGAGGGCACAGCACGAATGCATCATCACGACTTCACGAGAGCTAACCATCGGTCCTGGAAAGCACGCCGTCTCAGCGTGTCGACTGTCATCTTGTCCTCTGGCGGCATCCTGTCCCGGACGAATGAATTATTCGCGGCAATTTTTTGCTGACCATAAAAAAGTGCACACCTGCTGGATAATTCTTTTTGAGTAAATTTCATGGTGGCTCTTAAACTTTTCCCGAGTTCCGGTACTCTCAAAATGCACATAATAATAGTCCTCAAACTTATCCCACACTATCATGCCGGTCCTTAATTAATCTTGTCCAAAGTTCTCATTCCAATCCTTGTACACTCAAAATGCTTATAATGGTTCCTAAACTTGTCCCACCATCTTATCCCAACGCTTAAACTTATCCTACACTCTCATCTAGGTCCATATACTTCTAAAATGCAATATTTATTTAGAAAAAAATTTATGAATTGTTTCAGATTTATTTGGATTTCAAATACCATGAATTGAATGTGAATATTAAAATCTCTAAATAACCTAGATTTGAATAACTTTTTATGAATTTCTCTGGTTTAATAGAGAAATGAAAAATAATTTAATATCTAAAATTTAATCAACTATTAAATAAATGTGTTTAAATAAAAACTCTAGAAATCATTAAATATTGTATTAAAGATAATTTTTATTGACTTATTTTTCTTCTAAGGCTACACAGTACTACGTACTTATAGATTATGTTTCATTATAGAATTCAATACCATTTTCGCTTCTGTTTTTATTCATAATAGCCTCTTTGAAGCAAGGTATTTGAAACCTTTGTTACTTTGTTTCAAATTCATCTTTATTTGCTGTATAATATTTTGCAAGACATTTCACACGATAAAATGCAACTGTTTTGCCGCTCGAGTTTGAGTCAATTAAATTTGCATTGCGTGGCTAAAGATTCGACAAGCATAAGATAAGATGCTTTGAAGATGAAATTGTTCAAGGAACAATTTGCACTAGGGTGGTTTTCTGTTTAAACATCTTAAAGATTTGGAGCCAACATGTGTTGATGAAGAAAAGGTTTAGGGTCTTATTCTTTCGTGCTCTTGCAACTTTAGAGATACGTACGGTAGTCACGACACAAGGTTTGACCGCCGGAGGACAGAATGAAGGACAAACGAGCTGACACGGTGTGCTTCAAATTAAGGGGTTGTTTGGTTTCAGTGGCTAAACTTTAGACTATGTCACATCCAAGAGAATTTTAATATTTATTACTATTGAATAAAATCTGATTACAAAACTAATTGCAGAACCCTGGGACCAAATTGCGAGACAAATCTAACGAGGTATGTTAATCCGTAATTAGCGGATGGTACTGCAGCATCACTGTAGCAAATTAATTAGGTTCAAATTAGCGGATGGTTACTGCAGCATCACTGTAGCAAATCATGGATTAATTTGTCAAAAAAGTTTTATAAATAAATTTTATTTGATATTCCTAAATGGTAAGATTTTTTTTTGATGTGACAGGGGCTAAAAAAGCTGATGGAAACAAACAGGGCCTAGGACACAAGGTTTGGTCTTGTGATGCATTTGTGCCCTTGATTTTGATTGCCTGTTCTTGAATTCAGCAGAGACGAAAATCGTTCAAACACGAGACAGGCGATGGTTCTCTTCAAACCGTCAACCATGCATGCAACCAGCTTTTAGATCAACCCCTTGATGCCGCTAGCAGCCTAGCATTTCTTAAACCGTGTACTAAACCGGAATAAACAGGAACGGACTGGTGCGTAATCCTCAACCTCGCTCCTCTATAAATTCGGCCTGATTCTGTATCTCTAGGGACAACACAAGATACACCACACATAAATTAACAAGGCTTCATATACTCATCATATACTTGTTTTTCCGGACGGAGGGAGTAGACACCAGCATAACACTATGCCTGCGCCTGTCGACGCCACCATACAGGCCGGCCGCATGGCCGCGCTCCTCCCCTCCCTCCCGCTGGAGACCCGGTGCCCGCCGCTCCCCCTCCGCCGCTACAACGGCTTCTGGCTGCCGGAGGCGGTCCTGACGGAGCTACCGGCGATCCATGCCCGCCTACGGCCCCGGCCCAGCGACATCTTCCTCGCCAGCTTCCCCAAGTCCGGAACCACGTGGCTCAAGGCCCTCGCCTTCGCCACGGTGCACCGGGCCAGGCACCCGCCGTCCGGCGCCGACCACCCACTCCGCCGCATGAACCCGCACGAGTGCGTCCGGTTCATGGAGATGGACCCGGAGCTCCGGCGTGACGCCAGCAGCCTGCTGGAGGAGTTCGAGGAGCTCGACTCCCCGCGCGTGCTCGGCACCCACCTGCCGTACTGCCTCCTGCCGGACAGCATCGCCGGCGAGGCGGCGGGGAGCCGGATCATGTACGTCTGCCGGAACCCCAAGGACGCGTTCGTCTCGGGGCTGTTCTTCGTCAAAAAGGTCTCGTCGGCGTACGGCGCTGGTGCCGGCGCCGGCGCGCAGTCGTTGAGCCTCGAGGAGGCCTTCGAGCTCTTCTGTGAGGGCCGCCTGTTCGCGGGGCCTCAGTGGAAGCACGTCCTCCAGTACTGGGAGGCGAGCATGAGGAGGCCGAAGCAGGTGCTGTTCCTCGAGTACGAGAGGATGCTGCGCGACCCCAAGGCTACCGTGAAGAAGCTGGCGGAGTTCATGGGGTGCGGATTTTCCAAGGAGGAAGAGGAGGGAGGGGTCGTGGATGAGATCGTGAAGCTGTGCAGCCTGAAGGAGCTCAAGAACATGGAGGTGAACAAGAGCGGGGGGAACCAAGCCGGCGTCAGAAACGAAGCCTACTTCCGCAAGGGATCGAGTGGTGACTGGAGGAACCACCTGACGCCCGAGATGGCGGCGAGGCTGGACAAGATAGTGGAGGACGCGCTGCAGGGATCTGGGTTTGCCTTCGTGGATGATGCAATTATGTAATTGACAGGTTCATCATCATTCAGCAGGCATACATCATCATCGGCAAAACGGGTTGGCATTATTTTTAGTTTCTGTCTTCAATCAGCAGCATTATTTGGCCTGAGTGATCGGGAGGAAATAAGGAAATTAGAGTTCGAAATTAGTATGTCATACAGATTTGTTTTGTTCCTTCGAGACTGTTTCCAATACCATGAATAAAGGAAATGAATTCACTTTTCAGAAATATAGTTTAGGAGGAAATTGGGAATACACACAAGACGACTGCTAAACTTAACGCGAAAACAAGGGCCATGGATATTCATGTTTACGGACATACTGAATTTTTCCTAGCACACGCACATGCTTTTGAACAGAAAGCCACATGATGCTGAGTATGGCCGCCAGTAGGTTGCTTCGTAAGACCACGCCTGCTATATATACTGTCGCTTGAGATCGGAGAGGAGCATGAGTGGCGGCAAACTTCCTTCCCCTGTTCCACAAGCTTTTCACGGCACAAGAAATGTTGGAACCCTGTTCTTCTCTAAAAAAAAATCTTAGTAGGCTTGAGAGGTGTCAGGAACTCCAAAGCGTCCCATACCATTGGTCACAACTATATATTGCTAGAGGTGCCACAAAATACAACATGGGAGGCAGTGGTGGAGCTTGACCACTAGTTTCAAGGACACAAGTCAATCGTAGGTCATCATGTAACTACCTACCCCAGTGATGCCACAGAGCAACTGCGATGTGTCGGACCAGCTAGGTGATGCTAAGACTGCTGCCAGTTTGGATGCATCCCACTGTAAATCCACCATTCAGCGCGAGGCACTTACATTAAGATCGATCAAGGAGAACACAGAACATATCGAAGCTGATTCCCGAAGACATGCTACTTGTTTCGTTATGCTATAGCCACCTAATAAAGGGAAGATTCCTATCATTAGAAGAACTGGATTGAACTGTTTTCAGTTCTTGCTTTCCAATCGTAACTCCTTAACCGTCGAAAAAATTAACATGCCAAAAGGGTCACCAGCTTTCCCCAAAAAAAGGGGGAGATCCGATGCTTACTGCCCACAGAAACATCCAACCTTATCGTCAAGTCGTCTGCCTATCTTTTTGATCTCATTCGTTTTCCCGAACACGTCGAGTTATTGGCTCGTCCGACCCGACAGCATTCATGAGTCGCTCGTTCAACTGTCCCTCGGAGACACGGTCGAGAAGTGCCATGCATGGTCCCACCTCCTTTCTTTCTCTCGGTCCCATCAGGGCGGGGCCCTTTGGGGTAATAAAGAAATGGATAAAAAGGCATTTTTTGTTAAGTATGTGGATGACTCATCGTTGTGAGATCGGTTGGTCGACAGCTCTTTCTTTTTTCAAGTAGTCTCAGTCGGCGAATGAAGGATTCACTAGCTTCAGCCCCCCATGCTTTGACGTGCGTTTTATTTTGGCACACGGCAAAGTAATAAATTTGTCGTGTGTATTTTACACACGGCAAAGTAATAAATTTTTTTCTCTTCTCATGTCGAAATTTTTGACGTGTAGAAATTTTAAAAAATAGAAATTTGCCGTGTGCCAGACCAATGCACAAGATAAAAAGGAAGGTTTTGACGTGTTCCAGATTAAAGCACACGGCAAATAACTAAGCTTTGCCGTGTGCCATAGATCTGGCACACAGCAAAGTGAGATTTAAATTTTGTAAATGATCTCAGGTGGGGGAACGGCCAAAATAAAAGTTGTAGATCTCGAAAAGTTATAAAACTTTGTAGTTGACAACTTTTTTATTTGAATTCGTTTAGGGTCTCAAACAAGTAATTTACACTCGGTTTAGTATATTATGTGGGGAAAGAAAATGAAGTATAGATACAAGTGAGTCTGTATGCAGTGGCAGAGGAGGTTACACGTGAGAAGGAGGTCGCGGGTTCGAATCCTGCCGGCGCGTAGCGCGTGAAAAATGATGCGACTTGTGCAAAATGATAGAGCGGTCGCTAGGCAGTGGGGTCTTCCCCGAATTAAAATATTTTTTTGCTGTTTTTAAAATCAGTTTTTTTGTTTTTCTAAAAAAATATTTGCCGTGTGTTTTATGAAACACGGCAAAATCTTTGTCATGTGTCCGAGAAACAACACACAACAAAGAGGCTCTTTGCCGATGCTTGTATGCCGTGAGCGCTTTCCCGTGTGTTACACACGGCAAAGGCTTTACTGTGTGGATTTCGGCCTTTGTAGTGTGCCTTTGGCACACGGCAAGCCATGCGATTCCCGTAGTGCATGTTACCCTCGCACCCGCAATCTTGTGCGCAGATGCAGGCGGCGATGCTGTTTTACTCTCAACAATCTGAAGTGATTAAAAACTAAACACGGACAGCAAATTTCTTGATGTTTTGTTACATTGATTTTACTCCGGAGAAACTGCTCTCAAGGTCATTATAAGGAATTAATGACGTCAAGGGAGCTGGGGCTCGTCTCTCGGAGTGCCGCCATGGATCTGAAGGAATGGTTTTGAGTGAATGAATGTGTGCTCTTTTTCTCGCGATTTGCTACAAGCAAATGGCAGCAAGAGGAAGAGGCTAGGTGGTGGATGGGTAGTAAGGCTTACTCTGTTTCAGAAGCTGAAGATGACGAGAGGTCTCTCTTTTTTTTCTGTGTTCCCAATTAAGCATCCTTTACTGGCCACATAATAATCTTCACCAGGTTAACCCAGTCCGGTGCCGGGTTGCTCCAGTTCCCACGATTTGTGATGTGCTAGGCTGCTTGAAATAATCTAACGGTTGGTCTAGGCTGATTTACCTGGTTTTGACGGTTCCAAGAAACCATTCCATTCCCATGGACTGTCTGGTCCAAATTCAAGAACAGAAAGGCATCCTTGTGTCCTTGTGTCCTCTGGCGGCGTCCTGTCCCGGGCGGAATCTCAACGGGGTCAAGTCATCGATCTCCAAAAGCTTCATTCCCAGGTGGCCGTCTGAGTTAGAGAGAAGACAATACCAGACCGAGCATCAAGACCAAGAAAAGCATGCTGCTCTTTCCTGCAAGCCTACCGTGTGAGAATTATTCGGTTCTTTGCTGAACGTACCTAAAATTGCACACATGCTGAAGAATTTTTGCTAGGATTACACATGAACATACCTAGATTTTGTTTCATTGAAAAAAATACAATGTCACTCAGTGGCGGCCCAGGATTTGGAGGGTGGGTATTCGAAACTATGAAAGGGTAGAAAATGTTTTGACGGCATGTAGCCTAGGCTACCGGCATATATAATTTATTATAGAATCACATGCCATACCAATAATTTTTAATATTTAGGACATATAAATTGAGTATGCACAACAAGATCACAATACATTTAACATGGAATTGGACAAATCTTGAAATTATCCAACATACTAAGTACTAGTTGTTTGGCATACTAAAGCAAAAAATAACATAATGATAAGAAAGCTTAAAATTTATAAGACAACTTTCCGATCCTTCGTCCCTTGAAAATAAGTGATGATATCCGCTTGACTTGCAAGAAGAATTCCCTTTCAATGACCAACAAGTCAACAACATAGAGCACCTTAAGTCCTTAACTAAAGCAATTATTCGTCAAATCGCAAAATAAATAAAGCAGGAAGGTACATCACTCACCACCGATTGCTCACTGCTCACTTGCTCAGTGCTTACTCTACTGCTCTGCTCCCAGTCCCTGCACTGCGGTCTGCGGCACGGCGCAACACGCCAGCACACAGAGGCAGCATCGCTGCACCGGCAGGCGGTAGCAGCCGAGGCGCCATGCGACAAGGCCCTGGCCGCTCTGGCCCTGCGCGTCCGCAGACCGCAGCGGGCAGCGGTGCGGCCGTGCGGCGTGCCGACGTCCCTTCCTGCCTGCGCGCCCGACGCGGCTGGGCGGCGGCGCCCTTGCCCGCGCGCGACGCGGCCGGGCGGCGGCGCCCTTGCCCGCACCGCGAACCGCATGTGCGCGAAGGCGGAGAAGAAGAGGAAGGATGAGGAGAAGGCGACCCGCGTCAGGAAGAGGAAGATGAAGGAGGAGCACGAGAAGGAGAACAGGAAGCGGGAGACGCAAGGCCTCTCACCACTGGCTACGCCCGAGTCCACGCCGGAGCCGGACTCTTCATCCGACGATGAGGACCCCTCGATGCCCGAGGGCCCCGACACGGGGGTGTCCGGAGGCCAACCACCAGTCCAGCAGTAGGCTGGTGTCGAGGCCTCGGTTTCGGCGGTGGGCAAGAGGTCGCCCGCGCCGGCAGCGGGCGAGGCAACCCTCGGACGGACGACGCTGTCGAGGGGTGAAGCCGGTTCGGGGGCGCCGCCCGCCAGCCGATCGGCGGGAGCCGGCGGGGCGACACGAGCCCCAAGGAGCAGCTTGTAGAAGCACAAGCTGAGCGCCCTTTCGAGGTAAGTACTTCTTCGTTCGTCCTTTGTATTTTTTGTTTGATTCCCTGACCCTTGCTGATCTCGATTCTCTCCCCTGCTCGGCTCAGTCGGAGAACCACCACGACGGCTCCTCTGCTGGCGCCAACGAAGGCTCTTAAGTCGGGGGCAAGCGCTATGCCACACACGGCGGCGCAGTCCCCGACCGGAGGGCCTTATATGGCGGAGGCGACCATCGCGCGGTACCAGGAGGCGATCGCCCGGGGAGCCACGGCGGTCCGAGCGCAGCCGGACGCCGGCGGCGCCGGTCGGAGCAGCGCAGAGGACTCTGCTCGGCCGGGTATCGAGGGAGAGCCCGGCCGGGGCGGCGTGGAGGATGACGCCCGGCCGGATGTCGAGGAAGACGTCAGCCGGGGCGACGCGGGGCATGCCTCTTCCTGGTCGGCTGGCAGAGAAGACGCCGGCCAGGGCAACACGGAGGGAGCTGCCTGGCCGGGCACCGATAAAGGCAGGGAGACTAGCAGGGACGCATCGGAGCACCCTGCCGGCCAGGTGGGAGAAAAAGTCCTTGCCCCAGAGCCGGCGGGGGCCGGGGATGAGGAGGCCACGGTAGCGGCGACGGCGCAGACAGCGCCGGAGAATGTGGTGCCGGTGGTGGAGATGCCGGCGGAGGAGATGCCGGAGATCGGGGCGTCGGAGCAGTTCGAGGGCCCGCTCGCCGACATCGCCTCAACCTCCGAGGGAGGCCTCGGCGCCGGACCGTCCGAGGGGCCCCCCGTGGGGGTCGAGTGGGCGATGGTCCAGCCCGGGGTCCCCTCAAGTTTTGCCCGCAACGAGCAGGAGGATGACGTCGTCTGGAAGGCGCAGTACGAGGTAGGCACTCACACTATATAAGAAGACCTCATTACAGACGCGTCTTAAACCTCATCACAGACGCAAAAATCACGCTTATGTAAATTCACATCTATGATAACAACACATCGTAGACGCGGATTTTCGCATCTCTGATATGACCACATCAGAGACGCGTGAGCCGCGTCTCTGGTGATAAATATCAGAGACACTTCATGTTAAAATGCGTCTCTGGTGCGGTTCATCAGAGACGCAGCTAGTTAAAATGCGTCTCTGATGTGATCCATCAGAGACGCACCTAGTTAAAATGCATCTCTGATAACAATTTGCAAAAAACAAAAAAAGAAATTTGGATCCACGGTGTACATTTCTAAATCCTATATTTCACAAATGGTACAATTTCAATCATTAAAAGACTGCACAATAATGCCTGAAAATTTACTACTAGCAATAGATGAATGCACTGATACTCGAACAGAGCACACACTAGTGGATCTGCACTGTATCTCCTGGGTACTGGGCAACTGACAAATACAAACATGTTTATGGACTAATATAACACAACATGTTCATGATCCTGATGTACTTGACAAAGATCGCTACAAATCTAAGCGACCAGTCTCTCCCATTTGCCAATAATTTGCTGATAGAATAGCATCTTGCCCACCAAATCGTACAAAATCATCACATCATTTGTGAATTATTAGGACAGCGATATAAACGACTAGCAAGATCTTAAGATATGCACAGCAAAATGTTACCTGTAACCAGTACGCATTGCATAGCAGTTTTTGGGCCATTTTACAAGCAAAACAGAGTTTGCCGACTGCTGTTTGTACCAAGTTACAGATAAAAGGGACTAAAAAAGGAAGAAGATTCCACTAACTACTGGGGATACTTTTCTTATCTATGATTACTCTTACTTTGACCATAACTCCATAAGGGTAACCAGAACCTAATGTACCTGCCATCTCCAAGGATCAAAGGTCCGAGCATTCTCATAGTGTTCAGTATTAAGGTGCACAGCTCGGAATGAAGCAAATAATTTGCAGCCCTTTGGAATAATATAGTCTGATGAACAAAAAAGAACGTTACAAATAAATGAACATCCTAGGTTAAATTTTGGGAAATTTGATGATAGTTTCTGTTAGAGTACCTTTAAAATGAATCAGTGTTTGCACGCCTGAATACCCCACTAATTAAGTTAGCAACACGCAATGTTTCATTTATCACCTGCAAAATGTAAAATATCCAACTGATCTCAAATGTCATTTTAAATGATGTAGTACAATTTGAAAAAAATAAACTGCTAGACAGCATTTTGCTTTGGCATGGTCTATCAATAAAGTAAAAGGCTACAAAAATATTACACATTGTGTAAGTGGCATCGACTTGTAATCGCTCCATTCCAGAGGTTGGTTTTTGCCTTTTACGTCTCTGATATTTTCATGCTCTTCCTGTAAATTCAGAAAATATCTGGAATCAAACTCAAATGGTGTGCAGCAGAATAACGTCTGGACCACGAGGTACAATTATGTAACTTCAAATACTGAAAACAAGGTTTCAGTCTTTCACTAGGTGGCTCAAACTTCCGATCTGGTCCCATTATGATGTTGCTACAATTCTCACTTTCGACCGTTCGGTTGGATAATGTTGGCATACTTCCAAGTACATAAATGGGAAGGAACAAGGCACCTTTATCTTTACTATGCACAAACAAGAAAAAATGTTCCAGGAAGAAATCAGTTGGAGTTGCGTTCATAGCAGATTCACTCTAGAGTTAGACAACAAGATAAGAGAATAGGCAACATCACATCAGTGCCTATTGCAGGATTTCATAATATAGAAACAAACAAATTGGTCAGTAACCTTACAATAAACAAACTGTATGTTATCCGAATTTAAAAACCTGCACTAGATTTCGACCTCAAACACAAGCCGGCGGGAGCAGATTTTCTGTTGGACAAGACTACAGGAGGTGACTATGACAGATTAAGTTAATCTAACCCTCGATTATTATAACATATTATGAAATCAGTTGACGTATTAATCTAACCCAAATACCCAATGTCCAAGCTAAATTGACTGTTGACAGTACCTACCACCACACGTGCACCAGGATTGTGCTTACCACCTAACATTTTGCACCCTGTCGACCATCCTCTTCCTTATCACCTCCCGCAGAGCCCTGGCCACCTTCTTCCTCGCCTGAATCGAACCAACAATCATTCAGCATCTCCCATGTAAGTTCCAAACTGATCCTGATCTGTAAAGAATCCAAAAGGTAAGAAGATAATTAGAGAATGCAATATGAAAACATTGAAGGATCCATGGTTATACATATCTTGCAATAAGAAAGTTGCAAGGATAGAATTGGATAGCGAGTCACTACACTTGAATGAAATCTTGCAAGCAATCCCTGTCAAGAACAACTCAAGTAAATGAATATTTCAATCAGAAAAAGAAAAAGATTCAGTTCACAGAAGAATGATTAGATGGAAGCATTAACACTTGTCTAGGTTAAGAGTTCAGTTGAGATAACGTTCATCCAGTAAGACTGTCAACATAGTAACAAAATCAGGTAGGATGTTTAGATGGAAGCATTAACACTTGTCTGAACGAATCTTGAAAGTACACATTGACAAATAACTATAGCCACAACTAATCTGGTGAAGCGAAGCCAGTATAGATAACAAGTATTAACACTTGTCTGAATGAATCTTGAAAGTACACATTAACACGTTACAAGGTTAAAACTGATGATTTCAGTCCGACAAAGAGTGTGGATAACGAACATTTTAATGGCTTCATCAAACTGAAACATACAAAAAAAATCACTAGTTAGTTACATACCTAACAGCAGCTTGCAAGGGGTTATTGTAAGCTCACATGTCATACGCCCATGCGAATTTTTTAAGACTAATAAAAATCTAAGCTAACATAACCGATATATAGGTCTATGGCAACATAACTTGAAAGTAAAAGTTGTATATGTGCAGCAGGAATATTCAGACATCATGGCAACCATATGACTGCATCATGACCAGCATGCTATATTCAGACATGAACAACTCAAATATGGATGCGCACCTCAGCAATTTTTAAGTCTTTAAGATATGGAAGAAATCTCACATGAACGATATGTGTACATCGACATACTAAAACAAGTCACAAACATTCAGAAACATATCAGTTCTGAATTTTTTATCAAATTTTATAGGCCTCAACTACTCTCTGAAGATAACTTTTATGCAGTCAAAATTTCAGAAAGACTTCCAATCTAAGCAGTAGCAGACATCTACAATAACTAAGAAGAACACAGAACTACAAGAACAAATGAACTAAGCAGCAACACGAGTTTGAGACTGAACCCAGAAAGAAAGGGAGGAGGAGGAGGAAGAGGAGGGAGAGGAAGTGAGATGCACCTGGATGAACTGCGACCGTTGGAATTAAGGACGGGGTGGAGCAGCTGCTGCTGTCAAACTCAAACCCTAGAAAGAAAAAATGGAGAGGAGGAGAAGGGGAAGGGGAGGAGGCTGAGGAGGAGATGGGAGAGGGGAGCTCGAGGAGGTGGTGAGGCACCTGGAGATTGGGTTGCCTCGATGTCGTCGGCCGCCTGCAGGATCTGCTCGATGTTGGTGGTCTGGCTGAGCGAGGCTGGCACAGCGGCGGCCAGCCCCCCCTCCCTCCCTCCACGCGGCCCCGCCGGCACGGAGGTGGTCCCGGTGCCGCTAGAGCGCGGCCCGCATGAGGCGCTCCCATGGATCACGACCCTGGCCGCGGTCGAAGACGAGGCGGATCCATGGATCCCAATTACGGCGGAGGCGAGGTGGGGGCTAAGGGGCCGGCAGCGAATGGGAGCAGCGACGACGGCGGTGTTCTGCACAGGGAGTGGCTGCGCAGGATTGGGGGCGGGATCTGGGCGAGAGAGAGAGAGACCGGCAGGGGATGGGATTTGTGCGAGAGAGAGGGAGTGGTGGCGGAGAGGGTGAGGCGGCACTGAGGACGCAAGAGTTTTAAACCACACTGAAGTGAACTTTCGGGTCTGCGACATCATAGACGCATGTACAATAAACCGCGTCTGTGACATGAGTCATCATCATAGACTCTTTTATATGATGCGCGTCTCTAATAACTTCCTAAAATATCACAGACGCTTTTTTACTAAACACGTCTCTAATACTTCGCATCAGAGACCTACAGACCTGGCAGACTAACACATCATAGACGTTTTTAGTTGACCCCCTCTCTAATCATGAATTACAGACGCATTTTAATTACGCGTCTCTCATAAAGATGTCTTTTTTGTTACTTTCTTACATAGTGTCAGATCCAGGCCGCCCTCACTTGTGCCCTCCAGCTTCATAAGACGACTGATTTTGACATCAGCGACGTAAGTGCACAGATCTGTAGCATTGATGAGTGATGACCCAGATACGAGCGAGTATTATATCTTTACAGGCAGAACCACATATAGAAGCTATTCTCAATTTATAGGCAGAAGCGATTCTGAACTCATAGGAACTCACTGCAGGAAAAAGGTACATTAGTACCGAGTGCTGGTGGCCGTTAGTACCGACTGCTCCAGCCAGTACCGGCTGGCCGGTACTAAATGGACATCCATTTAGTACCGGTCGCAGCATCCGGTACTAAATATACTATCTCTTGAAAAAAAAATCGCATGTGCTGGGGTTCGAACTCGTGATCTGTGGCCTCGCGTGTAGTCTCCTCTACAATCTCACCCACACATCATATGTGAGTGTATTGAAAGTGCTATCCTTTTGAAGTAACCCGGATGGACCATTTAGTACTGGGCCATGACCATTTAGTACCGGGCTATATCACCACCTGGTACTAAATGGTGACATTTAGGACCGGGTGGTGTTATGACCCGGTACTAAATGGCTTGGGGGCCCGGGAGCTATTTAGTACCGGGTCATAACACCAACCGGTACTAAATGATGGCATTTAGTACCAGGTGGTGTTAAAAACCGGTACTAAATGGTCCCGGAGGACACTGTGCTATAGAACCGGTACTGAATTGGTATTAGTACCGGTTTAAAGCAACCAGTACTAAAAGGAGGTGGACGAATGACTCTTTTTCTAGTAGTGACTATTTGACCACTGTTGGTCCTACAGAGAATCACTTGTGTATGTTCTGCGTATACTCGAAGTGTAACTAATATAAAAGGTGGAGTGGTGAAGAGAGACTACCATAGTAGTGATAGTCATATACTATGCTTCATCGTTGGTACTTTTAAAGCGAGCAAAGTAGAAAATCAGACAGAGGTCCTCTACAATTTCTGGTGGGCTTGAGAGGTGTCAGGAACTGGATTCTATGTTGCGATTTCAGGTCAGCCATGAATCCACAGTTTCGCACCATGCATTTAGTTCTCTGGCTTTCATGCTGCATCCCAATATATTTGACGTACCACTACAGTCAGCATCTCAACAGTCTCATTTTCCATGATCCAGGTACTCACAGTTACCCCTATCTGTCATTGGCCACCGGAACCCTAGCATCGCCGTCCCAGTCCAAGCGGCCAGCCTCCTTCCAATCAACGGCCATGGCGCGGGCTGGCTTAGGCAATCCCAGTTGCAGATCCAGGATGACGGCCGCGGGTCGATCACCTCGACCGCCAACCAGGATGACAGGATCCTCGCTACCCTCATCCTCGTAGTTGCCGATTGCCATACAGTTCGCTACCTGGATGTTCATTCACGATCAGCCGCTCAGGAGAAGCAAGCAGAACGGAGAGAGATGCTTTTATTTTGTTGTTGAAAAGAGCTTTCCATTTAAATTATAGGCTCAGCAATATCACTAGTCACCAGGTCCTCGACCTCGGTCAGTGTACTCTCCCAATGGAGCCTGTCACCTTGAGGACACTTACGACCCAATGCCACTAGGACGTGTGCAACCCTATTATAGAATCTAGGGACGAAACTGATAACATGCTCAATAAATTTTGTAGAGATGAGAAACTGCACCTCACAGATCAAGCCTCTTGTGACGAGCGTTTTCTGATTACGTTACCTGACACGAGACAAACAAAGAGGGTAATGAGTTAATTTGTATCAGATCCCACTGTTTTTTGTTACCGCTACCGTTTGACTTAAAATTTCTCAACCAAACATCATCCTAGATGTCTACGGGAGTAAAAAGCGCAATTCCATCCAATTTTTAGGATTAATATTTTTAAGAAAAGCAATAGTGTATAAAATATAAAATTGGTTTACTAACTATTTAATATACGCGCGCATAGCAGGGTAATCCTACTAGTCATTCTAGTAACCCATTATTTCGTCTATGCGTCAAGATTCAATGATCAAATGGTCTTTTGGATCACAAATTGTTGTGCAAACCTGCCATAATCTGTTTTGCAGGCACAAGATACTCTCCCTTTTTTCCTTGAATCAATAGAAATAAAAACTACATAGTACCAGTCTTTATTAGGAGCTTGTGCATTTGTTGGACAATATTCAGTGTAATACCCTTTTTCATAGAGAAAATTCTTTGCATGACCCTAAAAAAAAGAGTAAAGTCTATTTTTGGCCATCCAACTCTTGCCTCGGTTCGGATTTGGCAATGCAACTCTAAAACCGGACATCCGCAGCCATCCAACTCTTAAAACCGTTCATGTTTGGCCATCGAGCTGTTTTGCTGGGTAGTTTTGCTGAGTTGGACGCCACGTGGCGGTGGGACCCACCTGTCAGCCCTTCTCTCTCCTCTTTCTCTCTCCCTCTACCTCTCCTCTCTCCTGTCCCCGTCGGCACGCGCTCTCCGCGCCCGCGTCCTTCGCTGCCGGGGGCGGCGGAGGGGCCGCCGCCGTCGGGCTCAACGGCGTGCTCGCCTTCCTCACCACGGACGCAGCAGGGAGACGCCGGTGACGCGGCGGCGCTCACGGGATCCACGCGGCATGGCACGGCACGGCACGGCACGCGGCGTGGGGAGCGAGCGGAGCGGCGGCGCTGGCGGCTCGGCCTCCCCTGCCTCGCGCCGTCCGCGCCCGATCCGGTGGCGCTGTGCGGGGCTCCGCCTCCGCACCGCGCGCTTCCGTCACCGCACCGCCGCCATCTCAACCGCGCTCGAGCTCCGCGGCATGGCCTCTGCTCCGCGCGCGCCCCGCCGCCGTCGTCCCGCGCGCGCCGCCGCCGCCGCCGTCCAGTGCGCGCGCCGCCGCCCACACGTGCGGAGCTCCGCACCTGCCGCGCGCAGCGAGCAAGGAGGCGTGGCGAGGGACGGAGGGGCCGGAGAAGCCGGCGGAGGCGCGGAGAGGGAGGGAGCAGGGGCGCACCCGCGCCACCGTTGGGGCACCACGCTTGAGCGGCCTCCCCGAGCCGCAGCGCAAGCTCACCTTGCTCCTCCGCGCCGCCTCCGCGCTCCCACTCCGGCGGAGGCACTGAGCATCGGCGGCGGCCGCCGCGGCCGAACCAGGCCTCGCCTTCCCCTTTGCCGGTGACAGCCCGGGAGGAGGAAGGCCGGCGTGGGAGGAGGAAGACCGGTGCAGGAGGAGGAAAGCCGCCCAGGAGGAAGAAGTCCGGTGCGGGAAGGGCCGCCAGGGAGGGAGGCCAGAGGAAGCCCGCCGCCGGCTTGGGGAGAGAGAGGAGAAGGGAGGAGAGAGACAGAGGGGGGAGGGCGGCCGGCGCAGGGTGAGAGGAGAGGGAGAGGAGAGGAGAGAAGAGAGAGATGAGAGGGGAGGGCTGACAGGTGGGCCCCACCGCCATGTGGCGTCCACGTCACCAAAACCACCATCAAAACCACCCCGATGGCCAAATATGACCGGTTTTGAGAGTTGAATGGCTGCGGATGTCTGGTTTTGAAGTTGCATTGTCAAAACCGGACACAGTGGATTGTTGGATGGCCAAAAATGGACTTTACTCTAAAAAAAATAGCACTCTCTTGTATGACCCTACAAAAATAAAAGTTCCTTATTACTATGTAGCCTCCGTTTTATTTTCTATCCCTTGTATAGCCTCGCCGTCACCTACCGTTGGAAAATTCCGTCAACATCGCACGGAGCCCGACGGCCGTCCACTCCAAGTCCCCACCCCCGCGATGCAGGCCCGTTGGCTGCCCTGCTCCTCGCCGTGCTCGGCGCCGCGGCCGCCTTGCCTTCCTCTTCCTATCCCCATGCCCATAGCACGCGCTTCTCGCCGCCCTCGACCTTCTGTTCCTCCTCGCCGCGCACACACTCGCCCTCCGCGCCTGCCTCCTCAGCAGCGCCACCTGTGCGACGGTCACGCCGAGCCGGAGCTCCCCTCGCCAAGTCCGGAGCAACTCGGAGGCGAAGCAAGCGAGCCGGATAGAGAGAGGGCGCGCGCACCTTTCGTGTTGGCGAGCACGCGCGCAGCCGGGTGGAGCAGCAGCTGCACCGCCCGCCGCAAACAGCAGGAGAGCCCACACTGCCGCTGCCACCGACCGGAAGCACGCCCCGCGGAGGCTTCGCGCGACGGTGGCCCAGCACCCGCGCCCGCCGTGACGCTTCAGAGGATCCATCTCCCTGCTGCCATCCGTACGGTCGGCACGCGACTAGCGGCCTGGTCCGGTTCTCTCTGGTGCATGTGCTTGGCTAGCTGCTTGGATTTGGAAGCAGTGCAAAGAGGAACATAGATCGATGAGGAGCAGACACGCTGTTCTGGAGCTCAGATTAGACAGGAGGAGGAGGAGAGCTGCTAGCGAAGCACTGGAGCCAGGAATGCATGCGATTCTGCGGCCGCGGTGCTCGGAGAAGGCTTTCCTCGGCGCGGCCGGCTTCCCCTGCGTCTGCGGCGGCAACTTTCCTGGTGGCGTATTGGCAGCGAAGCGGAGGTATCGGCCGGCCGGCTTGGGCTCCGTCATGCTGACGGAATTATCTAACGGGAAATGACGGAAACGCTATACAGGGGATAGAAAATAAAACAGAGACCATGCAAGGAACTTTATTTTTCTAGGGCCATATAAGATAGTGCTATTTTCTCTAAGGCCATGCAAGGAATTTTCCCTTTTTCATATCACATACATCAAGGGTAGCCCATGGACATCTAGAGCATTGATGTTTGAAACAATGGGCTTCGTAGTTTTGACACTGCAAACTTTGGCTTCGCAATTTTGACACTGAAAACATCTGGTCGCTTGACTCCCATGACATTTCTACCTTTCTAATCTATTTGTCATTCTGTTTCATCAATTTGGCATACAAAATGATAGTTATGCCCCTACCCTGTCAGCACAACATCGTTCTTTCTTTTCCCTTCTCCTCGCTCGTAAGTATTTCATAAACGGAACACGATTCACACATAAGTAGTTCGGATCCTTGCAAGCACAGACACACACAGTTGACATATCTCAACCAACTAGGTTCAATAGTTCAAACACAGTTCATAACTAAACGTGAGTAATTCATTTAAACAGACCAAAATAAGTTTTCTCAACAGACAAGCAAATCAATTTCTCTTCCTCTTCTTTGGTGTCAACTTTTTTGGAGTTACCTTCTTAGTCTGGGGTGAACTGGCCATGGTAGCTTGTGAAGTGCTGCTCTCTCCACGAATCATTGCAAGTTGCCTACAAATTGATGTCATCTTATCTAGTCAGGCTCATAGGTTAGTAAATGATGTGTTGAGATGTCAAGTTCAATAATTATACTCACCTTCTTGTCATCACTCCCGGACTGTCATGCAAAATTATATCTGTATAGCTACAGTGGACCTTTGTGGTGTGGAAGGTTCAGTTGGGCGTGCTTTGGTAACATTCTTTCTTGGCTTCTGCGGAGGTCTGTATAAAATATAAAAATACACATGCATTAGTTAGTATATGAAAAACCAAATATGACATAATAAAATTAATAGAAAATGTGCCTTTTCTTTGTTCCATTTAGTGGGCATTTGGAGCTAGCTTCCCTCATCATCATCTTTAAACTCTTGAACTTGCAAAGTAGACCAATCAAACAAAGTAGCAGGGGCCGATGGTCCTGCTTTCTATGATTTTGCCCCAGCCTCTAGCAGCAATAATGGTGGAGAATTCGAGGAACTACCCACCATCCCAAGAGCAAGCCTCTCAATCGGATCAAGCATATTTGCTTGCCCAGTAAAGCATTGCATAATAAATGCATTCAACCACCCACAAAATAGAAGGAAGATATGGGTGCTAAATGACAGTAGCCTCTTATATATTCAAAGGAAGGAAGGCAAAGTCAGAAGTCTATATGCATGGTTAGGTATTCTGGACAGGTGTTAAGGCATGGAATTCTTGTAGGCTTGAGAGGTATAAGGAAGGAAACCATATCGAACTAGACGAGTGGGCTAGAGATACCGTTGAAGAGGGCTCCAATTCTCTTTCCACGTGCTAGCCAATCGTTTTCTTTGGCCACTTGGGACACTTGCGGATCAGCCGCCTGACCACGTCACCCTGACTTACATGGAGAGTACTGCATCTGGATCACTACTGCCAATGGAAGATTGCAGGATCAGTTGCCCTGCCTGCAACCCTAAGTGTTCTCCTTATTAACAATGCTGATGCACAAATTAATTAACAAGCATAATTGATCGATAAGCAGCTATATGTCCATCGGTGTTCTCCATATTAAGATTCACGTTCTATTGCTATTTCTTCTTTGATTTGCCTTTCTCAGCTTTTTCAATGATTTCCCATGCTTTCTAAAATATCATTGGCAAATTTCACATGTCGAGAGCCATACTTTTGTGAGATGATATTTATTATGTTAGTAATGAGCATCATAAGTAATGCACATGGCTACGCTTTTCTTACACTTCTAGCTCCTACAATTTTTATATTCCTATTTTTTTCTCGACCAGATTAGACCCTACAATACATGAGATAGAAATTAACTGCCACAAGTGCCATACAAATGCCTGCAAACCATGCATGCAATGCAATGCAACACAACACAAGCACCGCAATGTTTTATGTTCAGTAGATCGCCAAAGAGAAAAGCACAAGCACAAAGTCCCTCGTCCCATAAAAGTGTAATTGTAGATATTTTGAGACAGATTATTGATGTAGTAAAATTACCTTGGGGTCCTCTTGTTATTATTATCTTAATGGTCCAACGTCTAAGAACTTTTTTGATAGAGGAAGTATATCCTCTACAGTAAATCTTCTGCAATGACTTAATAATTACATAAAATCGGATCTATGTTCACTCTTGAACTTACCATACTTATTTCTGAACTTTGTTTACATCACGATCATTGGTTTCAGGGTGGTAATCACTGTGAAGAACGCTTGTCCATACCTACCCTTAATTCATTTCCTCTCCTCTTCTTTCGTTTCATCATGCTTTTCCAACCATCCTCCATCATCCATGTTCTCCATTCTCCCGGTGACATGAAGCTCCTAACAAACTTTATGCCCTACTGCACCATCGTGGCCCACTTTCATCTGAATCTATCAAAGCTCTACATGCTGGCACCATGGCCACCCACACCCTTTTCCTGTAGCGTCCAGCCACCATGCATGTTGCGCTTGGGGCCCCGTGGATCACTGGAATTTATAAGAGAAAAATAAATCAGAACTGTATAGAATAACCATGTGAAGACTTGGGAAACCTGCACATTGTTCGGACAGTAAAGCATTATTGCATAAATGCATTCAACCAACTGGATAATAAAAGGAACACAAGAGTAACATGGTATGGAAGGAAGGGAGAGAGCCAAAAGCAAATTGCCATGGTGGTATTCTGCTAGGTAAGTCAAAGAATAGGAGAATATATTTCAGGAGACAGCTATTGTGGGCTTGAGAGGTATTGGGAAGAAAATTATATCCAGCTCTTTCAATCGGCCAGTCGGTCGTTTTCTCTGACCACTTGACACATTTACCTCGGCTTGGTCCACTGATGGTGACTGGTGAGAGCGCTGGGTATGGATCGCTGTCAGTGCAGTGCAAAGTGCATAATTATGGCCGAACAGCGTGTTGTCTAGTAGTTCCAGGAATGAAAACAATTTAAATTTTTGTATCTTCGGTAAATCATGCATTCATCCATTGCATTCCTCATTGAATGAATGCAAGATGTCAGATAATATGCAGCCAAAGTTGACGAGCGCCACGCATATCTTCAACCTTTTCATTACTTGAGTAGCATAAGAGTTAGCACGAATGTTCATTATCAGCCAAGTATTGTTCAACGCACACCAGTGGCCTAAAGCAAAAGTGATGGTACTACCATCGTAGTGGTTTACAGGAGCCTGGAAGAGAGAGAGAGAGAGAGAGAGAGAGAGAGAGAGAGAGAGAGAGAGAGAGATGTCAGAAGCCTGGAAGAGAGAGAGAGAGAGAGAGAGAGAGAGAGAGAGAGGGAGAGAGATGTCAACGTTTGGATAATCCAGATAGATGGTTTCGGTATTCAAGAACATTATCCTAGAGGATTGGGCTTGAGTGGTATCGGTGCAGGTGAGTTGTTTTAATTATCTTATGAGCTAGATTGTCAGACCTTCAATTTCCTCACTGTTTCTAGTTTCATGGATTTGAATTTGACTCGCCTTGTTGGTTACAGGCAACCAAGACTTACGAGACTTTGAGCTTCACTACAATATGCAAGCTGCTTCACTGTCAGAACTTGCACACCTGTATAGCGGACACCTGACTGCCTTCCTAGTTCCTAAAAAAAAGCTACCCAGTGCCGTAGGCTTCTCGCACTGTGCGGGGTCTGGGACTGCCTTCCTAGTTCCTATTGCTCTAAAACAGAACTTTTACCTAGAGCTCCAATAAGGTAGTCCACTGGAAATGGTCAATTTCACGCAATAATACATAAATGTGCTTCATGTTATCCACTTAAATTAAGAATACTCTCAGCAAAACATTGTGCTTCCAGTTGTGGGTGGTAGATTCGTTTCCTCTAGCAGTGGCCCCACTGTAGTCCAGTTGTGTGAGTGGTAGTCCGGTAGATGTTTTGTTCAAGGTGCATGGTATACATGTACTTTTTTGCGAGAGTTTCTCTACGAATAGCAGTAGAAGTCTAACTACATCTTGCATACATGTCTGCACAGCAATACAAGATAAGGTTACAGTTTGAGTCGGTTTGGTTGCTTGGGTGTCGTTGACACCGAAAATTGGCACATACCTGGTTTGCTGGAGCAATATGGACAAACCGGTCAAATCAGTCATGTAAACCTATCAGACTAGTCTGGATAATATTATCAAATTACCAATTAGACTGCGCAATTGCGTAGATCTCGTTGAGACGATCAAAATGCTATGCCTCCAAGAAGACCTGTACCTAGGTCTGATCAGTCAGACCGGTCCAGGGACGGTCAGACCGGTTGGAGGTCCAATCAGACCGGTCGAAATAGCCCAATTCGAGGTTGGAGTTGTATTTTGACATGGGATATGCATGAGTTTCGACTCCTATCAGGTACAGACCTCCCCACCCTATATATATGAAGGGCCACAGCCGATTGAGGGCATCCTCAATCGAATCAAAACATTACCCTTTACCTGTTATGTCAAAACTTGGTTTTTCCAACCCATTTCCTGTTCTTCCTGCGTCTCTGTGACGTTTGAATGCGTCTTGAGTGGCCTACCGATCTCGAGGCAACCCTACATCAATTAGCTCCGACTGGGTCCCTCCCGAGCTCGTGGTTCTAGGTGTTTTTGGTGTCTCTGTTCCAACCAGCCTGACTGGTTTGCAGAACCTGTTTGATCGGCCTGCGTAGGACCTCACTGGTGAGGATCGTCTGCAATCCGCACATGCTAGCGCTTTCATGTGTTGACCAAATTTGCGTCAACATACTTTTTGGCGACTCTGATAGGGACCAAGAAGTCATCATCAGTGAGCATGGCCGGTGAAGATCAAGACAAGTTCAAGGTCGACCCCAAAGATGTCATCGATGCTCAGTACAACAACGTACCCAAGAAGCAACGCCAAGCTTTAGAGCCCATCTCCAAGAGCTTAAAGTAGAGTACAGGAGGTAGATGGTCTTGTGCTATGTGAGGACTCGGTAAGGCGTGGTCGAGAAGCAATAATTCATCATGCTGACATTCGCATCTACAATAGCGAGCGATGTAAGCACTCCATCTCCTGATCTGTTTGAACGACTTAAATCCATTGTAGGAGATAAGATTGCTTTAAACTAAATTTGATGTACAAATGATCTATTGCGCAATTTTGCCGACCAAGTGTGAGTCTTGGCTAAGGGTGAAGTTGTGGATCATAGTTATTCTACTGAAACCCTTAACCCTAGTTCATCGGCAGCACCCACATCTACATCACAACCGTTGTATGGTATGCCACCGAACTATTTCCATGGTGAAAGACCGGGATCGGTGCTCTAGCCTAAGAGGGAGAGAGGTGAATTAGGCAACTTAAAACTTCAACCTATGGCTCCAACTAGTTTGCACAATATTAAACTAAAACATGCAATCTATATGTGCAACTAAGGTTGTTCTAATGTGAAACCCCTATCACAAAAGAGTTTAGCAACCTATAGTCTTTCCTATCAAGATACTACTCTATGAAAGTAAAGACATACAAGAATTGCTAGTATGAAATGCGGAAGCTTAAAGAGCGGGATAGGAGGAAACAAACTCTTGACGCGGGTGTTTATCCCGTGGTTCGGTTAGCCACAAAGGCACACCTACATCCACGTTGTTGAAGCACTCACTAAGCGTATCGCTTCTCGAAAATCAAGTCTCTTTCGTGAACACAATCACGGTCACCTTGATCTCGGGTTCCATTAAGGAGCTTGTCCGCAAAGGAAGGGGGTCTCCACGTCCCCCGCACAAAGATTGTTCACGCCGCTCCACACCAAGTCGGAGGGTCGTTGACGTTGCCGGCGAGCCACAAAGCTCCAAGGGGCCGGCGCTCCAAGATATCTTCTAGGTTCACAAGAGAACCACAGCACAAAGGCACAAAGCCTTGCTTGTTCACTCTCTAAAGAGCTGACCTAGCACTAACACTCAATTGTGTGCTAAGGACTAAAGATATGATCAATAAGCACTTGGATGGCTTGGAGATGTTCTTGGGTGTGTTTGAGGCATGTAGCAACTCCAGCAATCTTCAAATGGCCGGGGGATGGCATATATATAGGACTCCAAGCCCATAGAGCTGTTTGTAGCCGTTGGGGCTTTCATGCGCAAAGCACCGGTTAGACCGGTGAGGTAGCACCGGTGTAACCGGTCACTCACGGCTCTGTCCTAGCCGTTGGGCCTTCTGATAGCTGACACAGTGGTCACTGGTTAGACCAGTGCGTTGCAACTATGGAGCTGACTTGGAATTACACCGGTGCATTACTGTGGTGGGGCACCGGTGTATCCGGTCCTGAAGACTCGCTTGCTGGCCACTTGACATGCTCTCTGAAGGATGGCATGGTGAATGCACCGATGCCTCCACTTGACATCACCGGTGCATCTGGTGACACTTGAGTTTCTCCACGTGGCCTGGGCATTGCATGGCCCATTGCACTGGTGGTAGGACACCGGTGCATCCGAAGCCTACCGATTAGACCGGTCCGGCTTCACTGGTTCAACCGGTCCTACTGAATCTTGTAGAACTCATCCAATTTGACATTACTTTGAGTTCTTTCTTTGTGTTTTGCTTTGCTTGGCTTTTTTCTTCAACTCTGGGATCTATAATTGTTCACTTGACAAATTCATTAGTCCCATTGATTGCATAGTCACTCAATCACCAAAATCACAAAACAATAGCCTAATGGGGCCATATTCCTTACAATCTTCCCCTTTTTGGTGATTGATGACAACACAATCAAAGCAAGTATAAATTTTGCAAAAATTGACAAATTGAAC
The DNA here is from genome assembly GCF_016808335.1 of Panicum virgatum. Classification (NCBI taxonomy): domain Eukaryota; kingdom Viridiplantae; phylum Streptophyta; class Magnoliopsida; order Poales; family Poaceae; genus Panicum; species Panicum virgatum. The sequence goes on from NC_053152.1 coordinate 9,705,686, forward strand.
CACTTACACTTGCTTGGATGTTTACCATCATCCAATGTTGACTTGGCCTCCCCCTAAATTCATCATTCCCCATTTGTTTCTCCCCATGTTTTCTACTTCCCCCAATTGTCAAAGCTACTTGCAAACTTCTTCCCCTTTGATCACCTTGCTTTGACATTTCTCCCCCTTGGTTTTCCTTGCTTTGACCCAAACTCTCCCTTTTTGGAATCAAATCACCTAAAAAGGCTTTGCAAAATAACATAGCTCAAAGGGAAAAGTTAGTAGCCTAGGGAGTTAGTTCCATGAATCATGATCCAATTGTATGATATCAATGAAGATACCATTTGAGCAATTACTAGGGTGGATCACAAAATCATGAAACTCGCTTGACATGAGCTAAGCTTTCCACAAAGTGTGTGCACAAAATGATAATGTGAAAATCAAGTGCATAACTAGACATTTGAAAGAGAAGGCTTAGATCATATCATGCACGAAGGTAGCTCTATAATGACAAAGAATTGACAAAGATACCAATTGAAGAATTTTTAGACCATGCATACCTCCGGGGGTTTGTTACCTTGCATGTGCCAATTTTAGAGAGACTTGTGCCAAATGATACTAATTGAAATTAGATACCAATTGAAAGTCTTTGAGGTCAAAAACACTTGGTACACCAAGGTGAGCAAATGCATGAGCACATAGCCTATGAACTTAGATATGAAAATTTAGTTCAATAGATCATGGCTCAATATGAGACTACAAAAGATAAGCTTGAAAATAGTTAGTCTCAAAATCACAAACCATAGGATGAACTCCCCCTAAATATGTGCATTTAGTGTTTGAATCACCAATCAAATGGATGCACAAAGTTAATGACAACAATGGGAAGTTTACCCTATAGCTTGTGCTCATGGTACATAAATGAAACACATACCTCATGAAGTCCATGTACCATGAAGGGTAACTTTGTGTAGCTTTCTACACACTTACCAAACCATATAGGTTGCTCATGGGTTAGAATCATGACACAAGCAACCCACCATATATAACACTAGGTGATGCAATGCAAACAAACTATCAAGGGTAATGGAGCTACATGATGCTTGAATTGAAATCTAGCTACCATTACCTTATGGGGGACTTGGGCACCAAATGTCCAAGTTGTGAGCTTAACTTATTTGACTTGAACCTTCTCATCATCTTGTAAGCTAAGCCTCCAAATTCCCCGCAGCCATTCTTGGGCTTCAAGTCTCCTTTGGAACCCACACCATTTGAGGCCTCGTCATTTTGGTGATGATATCCTTGGGCACCCAAATAGAGTGATTCCAACTCCTTTCTTACTTCCCAACCTTGTGAGCAACCACCTTGCCATTTATCTTCTTTTTGATCACATAGGAGGTGCTATGGCTCTTGTTCCTCCGGTTGGGCTTGGTGTACATGAGAGAACTCTTGATTGTGAGCTTCTTCTTGTTCTTCTCATCCGAAAGCTTCTTCTTTGGTTGAGGGCACTTGTTGGACTTGTGGTCTTCTTGATGACATTTATAGCAAGTCACGGTGGATCCCTTCTCAAGCTTTTTCACCATGTCTTCACGATTATCTTGAGAAGGTTGGACATTGCTCTTTATGCTCTTGCCCTTTAATCTAGCCACATCCTTCATGAGCCTTTGTACTTCTTGCTTGAGCTCATCATTCTCCTTAGCAATGAGGTCATCACATGATTCTACACAAACATCCTCATAGTATTTCTCATTGCAAGTGTTAGAGCAAGATTTATCAATTCAATCAATGCAAGAAATTGAAGCATCTACCTTAGAAATTGGATTTGTACTATGGGTAGATTGCTTAGTTTCTAAAAAGTCATTAGTATCATTAATGCTCTCAATTTTCAACTTGAGCTCTTCATGCTTCTCGCTAAGAAATTTGAATTTACATAACAAATTTTCATAATTTGTAGCGAAAATAGCATTAAGATTATTAAGAGCAATAATGTTTTCAATTTTATTTGATTGTTTCTTAATGCCTTTTTGGTGCTCATGAACTAATTTAAGAAGTTCTTCATATGAAGGAGAATCGGAGTCATCATCACTTACATCGTTTTCCCTACCTTGGGCCATAAAGCATGTGTGTGATGATGATCCCATATTGGTGCGGGTGGTGAATTTCTTGTTTGATTCATCACTTGAGCTTGCGCTTGATTCTTCACCACCGCTTATCCATTCACCAAAGATGGCAAAGGACTCATGTTGAGACTTTTTCTCCTTTTCTTTCTTCTTCTTGAATCTCCTCTCAACCTTCATTTGTTGGTGATGAGGCCCATCTTTGAGGAAGATCATATACCCCCATTGAGTTGATTTCTTTCAAGAATTTGTTCATCCTTTTGACTTGCTTGTAAAGGTTGGGGTCTATTGGCTCTTTTTCATCATTTGAGGAGTTTTGGCATGCCTCCTCTTCTTCCTCTTCACTTGAGCTACCTTTGATGATCATCTTCTTCAACTTCTTGACTTACTTGCATGCAAGTGCGCTATGTGTTAGTGAAGAAGGTGGTGCTCTTGGCTTGATGTCATGGTGTAGCTCATGGGCGATCACCTTGTTGAGGACTTGATTTGGCGTCAATGTGTTGATTTCTTTCTCATAAAGGATTGTGATCACCAAATCATAGTCCGGCCTCCGTAGTGAGTGGAGGATCTTGCGAATGAGCTCCATATCACCAATTTTCTTCACATCTAAAGAGTTAATCTCATTCACAAGAATATTCAACCGTGAGTACATAGATTCCGCATTCTCATCATCAAGTTGCTTGAAGCTATTAAGTTTATCAATGAGAACATGATATTTTTAATTTGCAACATCTTTTGTGCCCTCATGGTTCTCACTAATAGTTTTTCATAAATCCTTAGCATTTTCACAAGCAAACACATGATTGAACACATTGTCACCAAGAGATCTTAAAATAGCACATTTTGCAATAGCATCATATTGCCTCTCTTGTTGACTATTGCTTTTTACTCCTTCACTCGTTACTCTCCAAACATTTAGACCCTCTGCTTGGAGGTGTGATTGCATCAAAATCTTCTATCGTTGGAAGCCCGTGCCATCGAAATGTGGAGGAGATCCTAATGAATCCATCCCTTCCCCAAAGAGCTAACTCACTAGTCGGTGAGGCCTAACCGATCAAGTGAGCCGGTAAACACAAATTGCCAATAGAATTGGCTTTCTTTGTGAGAGAAGTGAGTCCCGGCTCTGATACCAATTGAAAGACAAGGATCGATGCTCTAGCCTAAGAGGGGGAGGGGGTAAATTAGGCAACTTAAAACTTCAACATATGGCTCCAATTAGTTTGCACAATATTAAACTAAAATATGCTATCTATATGTGCAACTAAGGTTGTTCTAATGTGAAACCTCTATCCTAAAAGAGTTTAGCAACCTACAGTCTTTCCTATCAAGATACTACTCTATGAAAGTAAAGGCATACAAAAATTGCTAGTATGAAATGCGGAAGCTTAAAGAGCGGGATAGGAGGAAGCAAACTCTTGACGCGGGTGTTAATCCCGTGGTTCGGTTAGCCACAAAGGCACACCTACATCTACGTTGTTGAAGCACTCACTAAGAGTATCGCTTCTTGGAAATCAAGTCTCTTCCGTGAACACAATCATGGTCACCTTGATCTCGGGTTCCACTAAGGAGCTTGTCCACGAAGGAAGGGGGTCTCCACGTCCCCCGCACAAAGATCGTCCACGGCACTCCACACCAAGTCGGAGGGTCGTTGACGTTGCCGGCGAGCCACAAAGCTCCAAGGGGCTGGCGCTCCAAGATATCTTCTTGGTTCACAAGAGAACCATAGCACAAAGGCACAAAGCCTTGCTTGTTCACTCTCTAAAGAGCTGACCTAGCACTAACACTCAATTGTGTGCTAAGGACTAAAGATATGATCAATAATCACTTGGATGGCTTGGAGATGTTCTTGGGTATGTTTCAGGCTTGTAGCAACTCCGGCAATCTTCAAATGGCCGGGGGATGGCATATATATAGGACTCCAAGCCCATAGAGCCATTTGTAGCCGTTGGGGCTTTCCTGCGCAAAGCACCAGTTAGACCGGTGAGGTAGCACCGGTGTAACCGGTCGCTCACGGCTCTGTCCTAGCCGTTGGGCCTTATGACAGCTGACACAGTGGTCACCAGTTAGACCGGTGAGTTGCAACTGTGGAGCACCGGTTCAACCGGTGCTGAAGAAATCTGCTTCAGCTGACTTGGAATTACACTGGTGCATTACTCCGGTGGGGCACCGGTGTATCCGGTCCTGAAGACTCGCTTGCTGGCCACTTGACAGGCTCTCTGAAGGATGGCATAGTGAATGCACCGATGCCTCCACTTGACATCACCGGTGCATCCGGTGACACTTGAGTTTCTCCACGTGGCCTTGGCATTGCATGGCCCATTGCACCGGTGGTAGGACACCGGTGCATCCGAAGCCTACCGGTTAGACCGGTGCGGCTTCACCGGCTACCGATCCTACTGAATCTTGTAGAACTCATCCAATTCGACATTACTTTGAGTTCTTTCTTCGTGTTTTGCTTTGCTTGGCCTTTTTTCTTCAACTCTGGGATCTATAATTGTTTACTTAACAAATTTATTAGTCCCATTGATTGCGTTGTTACTCAATCACCAAAATAACAAAACAATGGCCTAATGGGGCTATATTCCTTACACATGGGCAGTCACCACCGCCATGTTCGTCCCTACAAAGCATAGCCAGTCCAACTGACCGATCAGACCGGTGCAATGGTGGCCAGCTCGGCAACACCAACACCGATTGTGTTGATTCTTTCTTCGGCTGGCCCTAGATGAACAAATGAATTGATAAATTTTGATTGCTCATATACTACTATAGCATGCAGTATGCCACCTATTCCTCCGCAAGGATCGGGTGTCCATCGTGGGCCGATTCCAGACGATGTGCATAATGATTTATTAAAGGGCACAACCATTGTTTCTGTACAGACGATGTCACAAATTGATCCCATTACGCATCGTCTAGCTTCTAACACACAAGCATCTACAAGTGCAAATTACGAACCCGATTTTGATAGACTAAAAGAGGATCTGGCTAGCATGTTCAAAACCAAACTCAGAGTGGATATGGTTGGATCTCATTTTTATCAAAAATCATACCCCGATGATTTTGATTTGGTTTACTATCCCATTGCCTGGCATGTTCCTGATTTTATAAAATTCAGCAACAATGATAATAGAACAACTTGGAAACACATTAGCCAATATGTGGCTCAACTTGGAGAGGCTAGTTCTAGCAATGCTCTGCCCATAAGCTTGTTTTCTTTGTCTTTGACTAGAAGTGCTTTCTCTTCATTGCCTCTAAATTCGGTCCACTCTTGGAACGAATTAGAAAAAAAATTCCATGAGTACTTTTATAGTGAAGTCAATGAAGCAAAATTGACAGATTTACATTGGTTAGATAGGGTAGAGATGAGTCTATCATAGATTATTTTACAAAATTTAAAGATATTAACAACCGATATTTTAATTTTTTTTAATTTCTGAAAGAGATTTGGCTGGTTTGGCTCTTGGTGGTTTATGTTCTCACTTTGAAGAAAAGCTTGAGGGTTATGATTATTTCATGATTAAACAACTTCAAGTTAGAGCTTTAGGCCAAGAGTACAAATTCAGAAAGGCCAAAGAAACTTGTGAGACCCATCAGTCCAACACATTTGTTGATTGTGAATCTGGTAGTTCGGACTATGGGAAAAAAGGAAGTTTATGTTACTGAGCTTGTATGGCCATCTGAGGCTATACTATATTCTTATTCATTGCTTAAGACGATTCAAAAGAATCGGCTAAAAGAAGCTCATTTTACTTTTATATTTCTAATTGTAATCGCATATTTGACGAATTGCTTAGAAACGGAAACATCAAATTGTCTCATGCCATACCGCCACTTGAGGAGTTAAAGCGGCGTGCATATTGCACGTGGCATAATTCTTCTCATGCAACTAATGATTGTAATATTTTCAGCAATTAATGAAGGAAGATTGTCTTTGCATGAGATGCAAGTTGACAAGGCGCGTTCCCTGTTCACACCATTTATCTGAACAACGCCAAGGTGCTCATTCGGCCGGAGCAAGCCGAAGGAGCTAAAGGAAATAATGTGATCATTTATAAAGAAAGGCTGAAGAATGTTAGTGACAAGATTCTAGCCAGAGAGGTGGTGCTGGAGAAAACTCCTGAAGGCAAGGAGTTGTTGAAAATCATCGTGAAAGCTTTTGAACTCGAGGGGCAAGCGACCTCCTAAACAGGCACAAGTCGGCCTGCTGGTCAGGCATGACCGGTGAGACCAATCCCTTCAACCGGTCGTATCGGTTAGCCCCAGGGCCAACCCAAGACTTTCAATCCCAAGCATCCAGAAGTGGGTGCTTGGAAGGTTAATGAGTCAAAGGTGCAGGAAAAATTTGCAAAACAGAAACCCACCTTTGATCAACTTCTGAATAAGTACATGAAGCATAAGGCCGTTCCGAGAGATCGGCTACTAAAAAAAGGACCAAAGTCACAAATGCATCAAGGCAAGCCTGCATCTCGTGGATATGGGTGGTAAAGGGCCCAAGATTTTGAATTAGAAAATCTAAGGGCCGGGCCCTAAAAGGGCCGGGTTCTAATTCTATACAAATTTGAACTAAATAATTTAAGGGCCTTGTTGGGCTGTGAAGATGCCACTAGGGCCATAGCCCATTACCACCCCTACTCGTGAAGGAGAATTCAACAAGCGCGGATGTGTAAACCATGAAGTTCAGAAGGAAAACAGAGATGAAGAAGAGAAAAATGAACTACTGTGCTTAGCTAAGGTAACCATGTTATCTCAAAAAGTAAAACATGAATTTCCTTTTTTCCTAAAGCAGTAATTTTTTCAAGCAAAAATACCATGCACTTGATACTAATGATTTCTATGCGACGTCTCTTAATTTTGAGGTATAATAGATAATTATTAGGGCACAATGTTAGTGCTATACACAGTTGTGCTCAGTAACTGTGTTTTGCATGTCACAGAGGCATAAAAGATTGATATATCAAACAAACATTGTCGAAAAACTGAGATGACCGGTGGATTTTAATTTCTTACTGGGTTTCAATTTCGTTTTACAATTTCACTTGTCCTCTTGCATCTTCTTTTTTTTTCCTACTATTAACTTCAACCGGTGCTTTGTTTAGGTGGTTCGCTATATATACGTGGACAGAGTTCACAACTTCAGCTTACCCAAGTAGATTGACCATGACTACAAAACCTAACTTTAATCCTAAGAGCTCCTACACAATCTAAAACCGAGATACAGTTTTCTGGACATCTTTTATTATATACACAGCCTATGCTTTGGCTTTGTGCATTTGGTTTTGCTAGGATTGTAATGTGTGAAAAAAGTCATCAGCTCTTTCGATACCGAAAAAATCTTAAAAGCTTTGGCCTAGAGGTTCCAAGAAATTACAGAGTTTTTTTCTCTAAATTTATGTATTCTTGCTCCCTTTCTCAAAGAAATAAAAACAAATTACGTATATGCTTAGTGCTTCATTCAGTTACAGTCAAAACCTTCATAGTAGGCTAGGCAGATTGTCGAGGGCCAAGACTGTTTGAACCCGAAGCGCGTATTGATGTGTACACTTGTAACTGCTTCCTACTATAATGAAATTGTCAGAGCACGAACCGAAGCTTTTTTTTCACGTTCAGGCTTGACTTACACAGCCTTCGCTGCAACTCTGAAGATTGGGGGATTATTGCACCTTTGAGAAGCAAAAATTAGGTAGCACATGTGCGACGGTAGTTAAACTTAGGCCATGAAGTTAAAAAGTGAAATAAGTGATCCATTTTGCCAAACACTACCAACTTTTAAGTCACTCCAATTTATAAGCAATAAGATGGTACACTCATCTTAAAATTTATAAGCCACCCTTTTCCACGTGAGGCCCACACCTTTTCCACACCACGCGACCCAGCGCCGCTCGGACCCGCAGGCCGTCCCTCCTCCCTCCCGTTCTCGCCGCCGCCTCCCTCCCAATCGCGCACGAGCCGCCTGCTCCCTCCAGATCTCGTTGCCGCTGCCAGGCCACCGCCGCCGCTCCTCGCCACCGTTCCCATTTCCCGACGGTCCCCGACGCCGCCCCCTTGCTCCACATCTCCCCCTGGCCTGCTCCCTCCAGATGTCGTTGCCGCTGCCAGGCCACCGCCGCCGTTCCTCGCCACCGTTCCCATTTCCCGACGGTCCCCGACGCCGCCCCCTTGCTCCACATCTCCCCCTGGCGGCTGGCCATCCTTTCCCCTTCCCTGCGCGTGCGACCGGCCGTCCTTCCCTCTCCCCTGCCGCCCCCTTGCTCCACATCTCCCCCTGGCGGCTGGCCATCCTTTCCCCTTCCCTGCGCGTGCGACCGGCCGTCCTTCCCTCTCCCCTGCATGCGGCCAGCCGTCCTTCATCCTCCCCTGTGCGCGCGGCCAGCCCTCCTACCCCCTCCCCTGCGCGCGCGGCCAGCCCTCCTACCCCCTCCCCTGCGCGCGCAGCCGGCCGTCCTTCTCCCACCCACGCGGCCGGCCCTCCTTCCCCCTCCCTTGCGCGGCAACCGCGGCCCTGCTCCATCCGCTCGCGCTGGCTGCGGCAGTGTGGTAAGTAGGGCTGGGCGCTCGATGGCGGGCCTCGCGAGCAAGATCAGGTACGATACCGGTCGGCTGCGGCAGTGATCCAGCGACAGCGGTGGCGACTCGATCCTCCCTCCACTACCTCCTGCTCTTCCCTCTTCAGCGAGCAGGGGTTCGGAGCAGCTACGGGCGAGCGGTGGAGGAAGCCCAGTGCACATAGGCTTATAAGTTATCTACAATCAAACAGACAGGACTTATAAGTCACTAGTTTTTAGTCACCTGACTTATGGAACCAAACAAGATCTTAAACTTAGCACGTATTGTTTGGAGAGAATCGCCAGTAAAACAACAGGAATTAAAAAATGACAGAGCCTTCCACTGGAAAACGAAAACATAAAGACTACACCAGCGAGAACACCTTCGCGAATGGATGGCCGAACGAATGATGCGAAACTGCAACATAGGGCGCACAAAGCAGCGCGTGGTTTTCTAGTTCAATTCTATCCTCCAGGCTGTTATCCAAAAACCAACAAAAAAAAAACACACCTCAAGAGTGCCTCGTGGTCATGGGCTCATGTTCATAGCAGGAACTTCTGGCCTGGCCCAGGAAACAATTTCAGGCCCAGACACTGAAAAAGATTGCCTGGCTCCTGCTTCGGAAGCTGAGGCTGATGCTGTGATGCAACTAACTGATGCGTGAGCCTAAAAAAAACAAACTAAATGATGCGTTTTTCAATATGGAAATAGTATCTGCCTTCGATTTGTGAGAATATGTAATATTCAAATGCTACACGCTCCTACAACAAAATAATATGCTAATTACCCTTCTATGCCCCACAAGGGCAAAACGGTCTGCAACAAAAGAACAAGGTTATTGTGCAATATAACTGGCGCCTAGTTTTTTTTTGGTACAAAGAAGAAAAGAGGTGACAAATGGTTGAGTTTAATTGGAAAAAAGAAAACCATGTATTTTTTTTTCGAGGTGCTTCAATCTAAGTATTTCATTTTCAAAATTCTACTGAGCAGCAATCTACACCATACTGCATGCTCAGATTAGTGGAGTATACCAAACAAGGGCGAAGCAACAATGCTTCAATCCTTCTGTCACGCCAAGAAAACTGAGCACTGATGGTGAAGTAACCTTCAGTGACTGTCCTCTTCCGTTTAGGAGCATTTAGTTAAGAGTCACCACACATTAAGGTTCCTTACAATTGGACTATGCACCAACAACAGAAGGTAATAAAACTCAATGTCGATCACATTTCCACTGACCTGCTGCAAAAACAAAGAAAGATTGCACATCGCGTCAGTAGTAGACGACAACGAACCAGTGGATAAATTTAGGTGTCCAAAACTCCAAATCACTACAAACTGCCTTGAGAAGTCTGAAGACGTCTTCATCACAATGATTTGAGCACATGAGAAAATCCCTGGACGAAATATGGAAAACACCGACACCAGACATGTTAGAGATAAGACAAGAGGGGGTAGGAACACTGAGACCGATTCAACAGGCAAGTGAGGAGAAAATTGGTGGAAAAAGAGGTTACAGGATGCAAATGCAAATCACAATCGAGATACCTTTCCTTGTCTACTACTCTTTTCAAGAACAAGGCACGATCCATTTGTCGATTTCCTTTTCAGCACAACAGACACATCCTTGTGGCTACTGACTAGGCCACCAAGAAACTTCTCACTAGTTATTGGGATATGCACAGATCCTATCAACCTAGCACATGTTGCACATGCAGTGGAACAGTAATCAAATTTCAGGAAACATATTCTGAGCTGGATTATCAGAATTTCAAATATGATCATGCCTGACTACGTTATGCAGTGTTATTCCAGTAAAACAACAGAAATGTGCATGATTCAACCCATACACATATCAATCAGCATTTGTAGTATGATGCTGAACAATAGGTATGGAGAATGTGGAGATAATGACAATTACCTCCAGTTCAACGCTCCCTTAATATTATCTGGTGATAAATTCCCTCCAAGCCAGCTGCTCCATAAATTTGTCAGGAAGTGTTGACATGGTCACTGCATGGGAAGGACTGTTCCCTTGATGTTTCTCATAATTGCCTAACTTACGTTGTGTCACCTTCATTTCAGCTGGTATTCACTTTTGCACCCCCCAGTTTATTGACAGCACTATTGGCTATTTTGTTTGTACCATCGTCAATCATTGACTATGGCGTTTGTACAGATGGAAACCGATCTGAACATTGATGCCAAATCCGTGAGCATCAAATGATGGTTTCAGCTCAAGATTTCAGATCATTGAATTGAATAGGAAGGATCCACAAAGTACAGGCTACACCGGGACCTTGACTACTCAATAAAGTTCTTGGTATTTTCTGCAGGGTTTGGCCACATCCCAAACAGTAGCCAATCTACCACAGGTGCCCCAGAGACAGTCCTGGTAGCACCAGTCTTAATTCTTTATACCAAACACAAGCAAAATTTGTCAGGTCTTAAATTCTTTATACCAAACACAAGCAAAATTGTTCATGATTGTCAGCACCAACAGCAAAGAAAGACTGGGGAAACACACAACTGAAGGAGAAATATTCTAGCAGCAAAAATTGACCAATAGCTATCAGGAGCAATGAAACATTGGGGAAACACACAACTGAAAGAGAATATTCTAGCTGCGAAAGGTGGCCAATAACTATTGTTATAATCGGTAATCGACTATCATATCTTGACAATTAACAAAAATCATGGCAGATTTTCCTTTCCTTCATGGATACCGTTATCGAATCCACTAGCAATTCCTACAACCAATCCCTCCCACACCTAGTCTCATGTACCCCACCCAAATTCACCATGGCAATCCCAATTTTGAGTTACCAAAACAATCCCTACCCTCGAGTTACCCCCAAATTAAGCCTGAGCCTCTACCTCTTTCAACCCATGGCTCTCTCTTACCAGCAATGCAAGCCCGTCCTTCACCTCCCCTCTCTTCTCCTTCACCGTCGCAGCAGCCTTCTCCGCATCTTGCTTCCGGTACATCCAGGCCTCCGAGGGAGGTGTCGTGATCACCCTAACTTCTGAGCCACCCCCATTGATCTCAAGCACTTCCGGCAGCCCATTCCCACACCCCTTTGACAGCCCCACATCAACCCTCACCGCCTGTGCGCCACACACGGCATTGATCCCCACTGTCTGAATTGTGTGCCCCATCACCATCCTCTTCGCCCCCGGGATCATCCCAAGCACCCCCTCCAGCTTCTGGCAGTCGCAATCGAAGCCATCAGAGAACCTCCTGAGCCAGACCACAGCGTCCCGGCCGCGCACATACTCAGGCGCCCTTGCATTTTCGCCGCCCTCACCGCGGATCCACTCGCTGACCTCGGCATTGATGCGCTCCAGGCCATACTCGACGTTGGCCTCGAGGAGCCCCCCGTGGACGAACACCGAGTCGCCCACCACAAGCACGGTGGGGAGGTCGGCCAGGAAGCGGCGCGCAATGGGCCCGTCTGGCCGGAGCGCGGCGAGGCGCGAGCGCATCCCGTCCCAGAACTCCGGCTTGACACCGGGGAAGGACTTGGGCACGCCGAGGAAGGGGTTCCTGGGCTGCCGGTCGAGGTGCTCGCCGCAGCGGCGCTTGATGGCGAGCCCCGCGCGGTACCACCCTGCCCAGGCGGAGAACTCCTGGAGGCCCTGCGGCGTGGCGAAGCGGAAGTCGCCGGAGACGTTCATGACCTCGTGGTTCCCGAGGATGGGGAGGAGCGCGCCGCCGCGGGCCTCGGCGGAGAGGGCGAGGCGGCGGAGGAGGTAGAGGAGGCGGATCTCGTCGCCGCCGCGGTCGAGGATGTCGCCGAGCTGGACGGCGAGGGTGGGCCCCGCGGCCCAGGAGGTCGCGGCGGAGGGGGAGTCGGGGCCGGTGGACGCGGGCACGAGGCCGGCGAGGCGGAGCGCGGAGAGGGACTTGGGGAGGTCGCCGTGGAGGTCCCCGATGGCGACGAGGCGGGACGGGGACGGGAGGAAGGTGGTCGGGGCCGTCGGGGCAGGAGGAGGTGATGATTTGGCGGCTGCGGCGGCGGCGGAGGAGGAGGAGGTCGGGAAGAAGATGCCGGACACGGCGAAGTCGACGAAGGCGTCGGCGAAGGCGGAGACGGCGGCGGGGAGGTCGCCGCAGGCGGGGACGGAGGGGGACGGCGCCGCCGCCATCTCGGGCAGTTGAGCTCCCGGTTCGGATTCGTGTGGTTGGGCGGGCGGCGTGGGGTGCGGAACCTGGAGGTGGGTAGCAGCCCGGCCCCGCTTATAAGAAGAGCCGGGGGAAGATTGCCGTGCCAAAGGGCATGTAGCTTGCAAGAGCCTCAGTTGCATTTTATATTCTACATTTAACTCTACGTGGAAGCGAAATTTTTAGAATTTAGTGGTATTGTGCGTTAAATGGTAGGTAACATTCTCTTCAATAACAAGACGTATATGGTAACTTGTTCAATATTAAAGATTTGCTGGCTCAATCTTTGAAGATACTCATAGAAGTTAGGTTTGCGTACCTATATTCATAGGGGTGTGAGTTTGCGTGCATTGTGAGTATCTGAGTTGTACCATGGTAATTTTTTAAAAAAATAAGGAGATTGCCATGGGTGGCCCACCACCTTGCTCCTGTAGCCAGTCAATGTCCTTTTGGGAAAAGTCAACGCACAAATATATTTCTAGGAGACTTATAAAATCTATTGCAGTGAATATTTCCATTGATGATTTCAAAATTTTTACTTCTAGATAGAGAAGCATCTGGCGAAAGTCTGCTTGGTGTATGGTCAGTCTCCGTTTCGTACTTTGTTTTATTTGAATTCCGTGTGCCTGCTGTTGATAAATATTTGGTGAAAACAGGTGCTGCTTTGAAATTTCTTGTCTTTTGTTGCTATGTGATGGATCGTGGAGCAATGCTTGAATTTGGCTGCTAACGTGGTATAGTAGTACGTCTGAAAAATGTCCTTTTCAAAAAGTGGGAGACGAAAGTTCTAAGAAGATGGGATGACCAGCTCAAGTACGTGCCGGTCGAGGGCAACTGCTAATGCATCCAATTTGTGTTTTGTTTTGGTGGACAACGTGGTAATATCTCCAACAACGATTTGTTGGCTATCACGTTTTTGTTTTGCGCATTGTTCACCACAAATTTGAGTTGTTCTACATTTATCAAATAAAAAAACATCATCAATTAAAATACAGTAGAGCAAGAGAGTACTAGTAAATTCTAACTTGATAGCGAGCAATAATATAAAGTCGTTCTCACCACCAAGCAACAATATAAAGTCCCCATCACCAACAACAATACAAAGACAACATTATGTAGTTATGTCCGTCTCAAAATAATCGCACCTCGCTATACCTATGCACATGGGCAAGTACGTACCATATGTTTCCTCAAAGAAAAAGTAAATCCAATATGCATAGTCATTGGCCAGAAATGCACTTATTTTGGTGCAGAGGCAAGAGGTTGGAACCTTTGATTACTAGCATCGACGTACCTTGAAGAGGTCCAGCAGAGTAATTATTAATCTTCTACAGTTGATTTGATGTTTATTATGTCAGTGTTTTCAGTCGAGTAATGACGGCTTATTGGCTTCATCCAGCTAGCTAGGGCAAGCTGTTGTGTTAAATAAACCTTCTAAATCTTTAATACAATCTATTTATAGTGTACATGACTCTTTTGAACAAAACGTTGTGTCAAAATTTATCAAAATGTTCAATTATAAAAAATTTAATGTACATAAAATATTCCATCTAATAAAAAGTTCATTCTAAAACTATTTGCCATTATGCAGAGCCAGTTCGCTAGCTACAAGTCATGAAACACAGGTCTTGCCCAGTAAGAAGCAAATCTTGCCTTGCTCAAAAAAAAAAGAAGAAGAAGCAAATCTTGCCAAAAAAAAAGAACGATTTGTGTAGAGAGACGAGGGTGGATCTGGCCCATTATGCAGAACCAGTTCGCTAGCTACTACATGAATCATGCCCATATAAAAGCAAAACCACTCAACCCAAAAAGAATAATAGCCTAAGGTGCACCGCACAACTTGGGTCATGTCAGCGGCACAGATTCGACTACAAGCAGAAATCAAAATAGCCTGCTAGGGCTGTACAAGAGTTCCAAATACTACTGTAAGTCTGTAACACGAGTTAATCTAGAAACAACCGATTTTGCTTAAAAAAATTAAAACCACCAACCGATGAAGAATGATAATTTTGAGATGTTTTCTATGTGCTCCATCATAAAAATGGACTTTGTTTAATTTTTACTCCTTTCATTCTAAATTCTAAATTATTTTGATTTTCTAAGTACATATAGGTTTTGCTATGACCTATATATACACTATGTCTAGTTTTTGTTGTGTATCTAGAAAAAAAATAAAACGATCTGTAATTTGAAACGGAAGGATCCGAGTAGCATACTTCAATTCATAAAAGAATGAAATGTACATTATCAATGTATGTGCCAAAAAAGTAACACAGTACAGAACAAATTTATTCGTCAGCCAGATTACAAATCAAATAGTTGCTGCATTCGCACATTAATTATAATAAGTTGGTATTCATCGCATAACAAATCAATAATACCATACGCGGGACATTTTGTAACGTTTAGATGAATAATCATCATCAGCGTACACACAAGACGTACGTTGGGGGACATTGACTTATTTCATGGCTCGGATCAGGATTCATGGGTGCCGTACGAGCCATTTACGAGGCGAAGGAGGTGTAGCCGTCGGCGGCGGCGCTGCGGTTGAACCGGGAGACGGCGCAGTCGGTGGCGAAGAGTCCCGACGAGCGGTACTTGTCGGCGCCGCCCATGACGGGCATCTTGGCGGCGATGTCGAGCTTGTTGACGTAGTTGGGGCGGTAGGTCTGGCCGAGCACGCCGTCGACGCCGGCGGTGAGGCCGTGGAACTGGTACCCGACGTCGAGGTGCACGAGCGAGTCCCTCTCGGTCTTGCCGTAGCTGTGGACGCGGGAGTCCTCGTCGGTGATGGGCACGGCGTTGGCGGAGATGCTGAAGACGCCGGCGAGCTCGACGGTGACGGCGTTAACGGCGTCGGTGCGGGTGACGGAGAGCCCGCGCACTGCCTTGGAGACCCAGCGCGCGTTCTTGGCGGGCTCGACGTCGACGGGCTCGCCGTCGAGCGCGACGACGACGTGGTCCTCGTCCTCGTCCCACTCGGCGGCCCGGCGCGCGCCGACGTAGAGCTTGTGGCCGCCGAAGGTGACGCCCAGCGCCTGCACCCAGGTGAAGTCGCGGCCGGACTCGGCGTTGTGGTTGCCCATGAAGCGCGTGTTGATGTGGAGCTGCTCGTCGGAGACGAGGCAGAAGCTCTCGTCCTTCTTGCCGTGGAAATAGAAGGTGTTGCCGTCGGCGCCCGTGAAGCTCGGGTTGCCGCACGAGGTGCCCGGAATCAGGTCGCACACTGGCAAACAGATCGAGAACAGTCAGTATATATATATATATATATATATATATATATATATATATATATATATATATATATATATATATATATATATATATATATACACACACTACTAGAAAAAGAGTCATTCGTCCTTCTTAGATTAGTACCGATTGCTTTAAATCCAGTACTAATACCAATTTAGTACCGGTCCTATAGCACAGTGTCCTCCAGAGCCATTTAGTACCGGGTCATAACACCATCTGGTACTAAATGTCACAATTTAGTACCAGTTGGTGTTTAGATCCGGTATTAAATAGCTCCCAGGGCCCCCCAGCCATTTAGTACCGGACCATAACACCACCCAGTACTAAATGGTCCGTCTCGGTTACTTCAAAAGAATAGCGTCTCCTATGTACACACATGTGTTGTGTGGGTGGGATGGTAGAGCAGACCATGTGCGAGGCCACTGGTCACTAGTTCGAAACCAGCGTACACACATTTATTCGGGCAAATTTTTTCAAAGTGGGGGTACATTATATGTAGCCGATACATATACTCCCTCCATATTGGTAAAGGAAGTCGTTTAGGACAGCGATGCGGTCGCCAAAACACAATTTTGACATTTATTTTTTTTTAAAATATTTATAGAAAAGTGATATACGTAAACTTTTATGAAAGTATTTTTCAAGACAAATCTATTCATATAATTTTTATATTTGTAAACTCAACAACTTAAAAGTTATTGATGATTTATATTCTCAATGTTTGATCCAAATCTTGTCCAAAACGACTTCACCAATACAGAGGGAGTATATAAACATACAAATATATAAAGATAAAGATGCAAATAATAAGGTAGGGGTACTGACTGCAGAAGGTGAGGCAGTAGGCGAGGCACTTGTTGGGGCAGCGGGCGGGGCACTTGACGTAGCAGGCGGCGCCGTAGTCGGTGGTGCAGGTGATCTCGTAGTCGCGCTTGTGGTACCCTTTGGCGACGACGGTGGTGTACTTGCTGCGGTCGGGCGGCGCCACCTGGGCCGAGGCCGTGTCCCACGACGACGACAGCGCCAGCGCCACCACCAGCACGGCGACGACACGGCGCCGCCGCGGGCCGCCATTGATTATCGCCGGCGATCGACGAGCGAGACACAGCTAGAGGCAGAGAGCTAGATGGCCGGTTACTTGGCTTGCGATCGGCTTGTTCTGGATGCTGTGTATGTGGTCGTCTGAGATGGATCGGTCGATCTTGGAGACGTCCGAGGGAGGAGGGAGAGTCTTATACGAGCGGCCGGGAGGCCGAGGAGGAGGCGTGTGACCTTCCATGGATCGGAGGGGCTCTCCGATCGATGGATGGCTTGCTGGTGAAGTGGCGTAGCCGGCGGCAAAGTGACAGCGCAAGCGTACATCCGTCCGCCGGAATTAGGGGTCGTCGCCGGCCGGCGAGTTGAAAGTGGAAAATGGAGGCCGACTACGCGGCAGCCGCGCACGCACGCACGTGCAGCCGCGCACGCACGCACGTGTTAAGCTAGCTGGATTTTACGCAATCGTAGAAATAGAACCCTGCTGGCCTAGTAGTTTTGTCTTCTCTGACAATGGTGAACGAACGGGCCGGGGTGAGTTGACTTGCATAAGTCATATTTTCCACCTTTCTAGTTGCTGCATCAACGCCGTGTCGTACGTGAGGATTAATTAGGGATGATTCAATTATCATTCCATGGGCGGTTAGCGAAACTAGTACGTAGTACCAGTCTCAACACGAATGTGCCTATTTGTTCAGTGGCAGATGATGACATGCATGCATGCTCGTTGATCGATAGATAGACATGATGTAGGGTAGTTAGGGCTGGTAATAAGCTAATGCTCATTTCACAATCTAACTTAGCTCTTAATATTTTTAGCTCACTACTATAAAAATTTTAACCGAGACGGACAAAAATGATTAATCGAATCATTTTTTGCAACCTATTTTCCGAAGCAGTTTTGCTGCCCGCCTTAGTTAATTAAATAAAAAAAATAAAGAAAAGGAAAAGCTCACCGAGCTCATCACGGGCCATCCGCCGTTCTCCTCATCCTCCACCGCCGCCCGCCATGGGATCCAACTTGCCACGCCACCAGATCCAGGCTCCTCGACCGCCACTACCGCCCGCAACTGGATCTGTTTTACCGAGATTTACGTTAGGATGACCGTCTCATAAAATATATTAACCGAGGCGTTTACGTTAGTATGACCGTCTCAGTTAATATATTTTAACTTTGGCAGACATTATAACAGTGCTGGCCTCGGTTAATATATTTTGCGAGGCGTTTGTTGTAACCGCTTCGGTTAATAACAAATGACCGTCTAACTGATGCGGTTATTTTTTCTGCCCGTCTTTGAGGATTTTTTAAATGTCACGATTAATGCTTTTTTTAGTAGTGGACTAGTGGCTCAAAATTGTATAAGATTAGAGCCCACCTTTTTAGAGGCTGCCTCTTAGATTATCTATGGTCCCATTTCGCTACGCAGATGTTCGAGTTTTGTTTTATTTTTTCCATGGAAAATCTACCGAAATAATGAAGTAAAAATGTACCTTCACCTCGTTACCAACTGATTATTAGAACAATCGTTTTGGAAGCGTGTATGTACATACCAGAAAAGAAGAACTAGAGTGTGTGTTGACCAAAAACTTACTCGGTAGCGCTTTATTTAGGCTAGGTTCTTCTTCCGACCTTTGAATAGAAAGACTGAGGTGCAGTGAGTTGACCTTCAAATACATATCAACGCCGGAGGTTCTATTTATGGGCCGTTTAGTTCCCAAAATGAAACTTTTTGATGTCAAATCGACTGTTTGATTAGATGTCGGGAGAGTTTTTCGGACACTAATTAAAAAACTAATTTTAGAACTCACCTGGAAACCGCGAGACGAATCTTTTAAGGTCTTTGACTGTATCATTAGCACATGTGAGCTACTGTAGTACTTATGGCTAATCATGCACTATTAGGCTCAAAAGATTCGTCTCGACGTGTACATTCAAACTGTGCAATTAATTTTGTTGTTTAAATAAATTTAATGTTCATGCATATTTCCAAAAGGAGAGGTAAAAAATTTTGGCCAAATCTTTTTTGGAACTAAACGGCCCCTTAATTATATCTGCCATGATCTTTGCTGGGTTGCTTGTCCCGTTGTGAAGTACTTTCCTCTGCAATTCACCGTCGACGCACGCACGTGTAAGCGACTGAGCGTCTTTGCACCACACAAATGAGTGAGACGTACGGTTACTCTCTCTTTTCTTTTTTTTAAAAAAGATAAGTCAATAAACAAATAACTGAGTAAGTGATAATAAATGGCAATATATATACTCACCACTATATTCACAGAGTGACCCAAGATCTGCAGTTGTTTGGTTCCAGAGGTTAAATTTTAAGCTATGTCACATTTAAGAGAATCTTAATATTTATTAATATTAAATAAAATCTGATTAAAAACTAACTGCAGAACTCTAGGACTAAATTGCGAGACGAATCTAGAAAAAAAGATTTTTGATTTTGCAGTCTTCCGATGCTCCAGAAAATTGTGGTTTTACTAGGTGGGTCGATCCTGCACCAATTGATTCTGTTTAGGAGTTCATCGAGTACCTCCAGATAAAGATCTTTGATCTAGAATGCAAGGTGAACCATTATGAGGAAGTGAGCGAGGGTAACAAAGACGACGAAGTTGATGATACCAGCAATGCTGCCGGTTCACAGGATGAACCATGCACTACTCCTTACTGCAACTGCCCTTGTCACAAGAAGAAGGGTCCTGCGCCTCCGGCACCACCGCCTGCACCACCTGCAATGGGTGGATACTGCGGAGAAGGCTCAACGCAGTTTGCTACGTGGGGGTACGGCTACTAGGACTACCCTAGTGGTAGTGACATGCTGCATCGTTGTGTTTGTTCTGTTTTTTTTTAAATTTACCTAAGGCATGTTAGGTTAGTCCGGAATCTGTTTACCAGCGTTTGCAACGAGTTCTTCCATGCCACTACATGTGTGATGTGTGTTTCATTATCGTTGTATTATGATGTAAAATTTGATGGTTCACATTATGTACTGCATTTCTTAGTTCTTATTTCTTATCGTTATATTAATTAAATGTGTGCTTTTTAGTATTCTAGTGACATGTTTATACTTCGATGCTCCATTACGACTAAGTACGATTCAAACTCGACATTATGTACATGTCCAGTGAATGCAAGTTAGGTACGAGACATACATACAAGCATAATACAACATTAAAAATACTAAATGCGAATACATCTTAAACCGATGAACATCATATGTTATAGATCATGGCATAAAATCATCTAGGTCGTCATCCCAGTTGACAGATGGTGGTGCTGCAGTTGGTGTAGTATGGCTCGACGAATCTCTTGACTTTCCCTCTCTCTTTTCTGGATCTACGTTCATGTACAGGGGGAGGAACATCATGTGTTGGAGGCCATGGTTTGGGGGACATGAAGTCATACATGTCGTCATCCCAGTTAACACAAGTTTGTGCTGCAGGTGATGCAACATGACTTGACGAACCTCTTGTCTTTCCCTTTGTCTCTTTTCTGATTCTAGGTTCATGTACAGGGGGAGGAACATCATGTGTTGGAGGCCATGGTTTGGGGGGCATGAAGTCATCCATGTCGTCATCCCAGTTAACACAAGTTTGTGTTGTAGGTGGTGCAACATGACTTGACGAACCTCCGGGCATCTGTTCTTGCACAGGCCAAGTACTATCACCCGAAGATCTTATCCGCCTCCTTCGTCTAGTTTGCGGCATAAGTCCACCACCGAAGATACATACCAATTTACGGAAATTTGGTATCATTTTGTTAATCAACTCCGTGTCCTCGGGGTAATCCTAGCATATAATTAAAAAACAATGTTACTGTTTCATAAATATGGATTCGAAATGACGGACGTGATTACAACTGAATGAGAGTTACCTTAATGTGCATCTCATACACCTCTTGCCGCATCCATATCTTACAAGAACTTTGTAAGAATCCAATGATATTAGGATGATTCGCTAGTTCACATACTCTCATGTATATCTTCCGACGTTCTAGCAGGTGTCCATTTACATCTTGCGTCGTAATACCTCGAAATAATGTGAAATCTTTAAACTCTAATACTTTGGACAACACCATCTCTATCGTACCATCCACTAACGGATCCAACTTCTTACTGATAACAAGATGGATCATGATATCAAGTATTATACTAGATTTTTCTTCGGTCCATGAAAATCCTCCACAATTGGAGGCAGTCATTGCCTTATGCTGCAATATCAATAAGGTACTTTCATAATTCTATTCTAATTAATAATTAATTTAAAAACAAATCTATAATAGTACTGAAATTGTAATACTAAATGAGTGTTCTAAAGCACCAAATCTAATTTAGCTAATCCGCTAATTAAATTAAATTTTTATACAATATCAATGGATTCATACGGAAGTTACCGGTAGATCATAAGTACGCAATTCGGCAGAGCTTCGCCGCTTTTCTTCTCCTCACCCCTCTCTTTTTCCCTAAATTTTTAGTCTCAAATGACAAAGAGGATGGCGGCATATGGCGGCCAAGGCTTATATAGGGGGAGGGGACCCTGTCACCCCCCAATGGGCGACAGGCCCTTGTCGCCCGTTGGGTGGGCGACAGGCCCTTTTTTTTTGGCCAGGGACCTCGTTGCGAATTTGAAGAAAAAAAATTACACTTAGGGTCTGTCGCCCTAAGGGGGGCGTCCGGGGGATATTTTTAAAATATTTCAAAACGGACATGTATTTTTGAAATTTTTATTTTTTAAAAATATAAAAAAGAAAAAATGGCGCCACTGGCCACTGCGGATCGCCGGCCCAGTCCCCGTTCACCTACGCTGCCCGACTGGGCCGGTGTGGTCATCATGGACCGCGCCCGTCTCTTGCATGGTTTGGCCCAGCAGGCTTTTCTCTTTGAAGCCACGTGTGGTCTGGACAAGTCTACCTATAAAATAATGGGTGTTTGTTTGAAGCCCGTCTCTTTGAGATACTTCAATTAAAACATCGATTATCCATAAGGCCTCGTTCGGCAGGCTCGGCTCCAATCCAGGCCTGTTTTGCAACCGGGCCAGGATCAAGTGGATCCTGGGCTTCTCACTCAATCCCGGCCCAGAAAAATTCCCAGCTCTGAAAAGTTCTAATGTGCCTCAAAAGCTTGTTCGGCTGGATAGGATCAGCACTGATTCACATAATGGTAATCTCAGATTGATAATTACATAATACATACTAATAATCTCATATTGATAATCAAATAAAACCATCGTACACGTGCAACATGCAAAGAACCATCATAGTAACAATGGGTGCATAAACATCTAGTTTTCAGAGAAATAGGGCACCAACATTCAATAACATGCGGCAAACTAAAACAAACTTGACAACTAAAACTTCAAGTTCTACATGACAAACTCTGGTAGCAACATGCGTAGAACAAGACTATATTACAAGAACTGCATATCTGAAGCTTCAAGCAGTAGTTTGTGTTGCTTCGCTGGTTTTGTAGTCACTGCAAAGTTAAAGGATTTCTAGGTTATAATGCTGATATAAGGCACACTAAAGCATAGAAACAAAGATCAATGCATATGCAGCAGCCCCATGTGATGTGAGATCCTCTCCTATGTTGTTCAATGCAACAGTGAGGTACCACCACTACTGTTGCATCAGCATTGGTGTGATAGTGAAACCATGAGCCTTAACAAATAAATAGGTAAAGTAGATATCAAAAATAAAGTGACTTGAAGGAAGTGGTTCCACGGGAGCAGAAATGTTTTACCTGCTAGACCATCTCATTTTTTAGCCAAATCAAAGATGATTACACATCTGCTTCATAGCCACAAATGAAAGCCTCTCTATTGTCTTTGCTCTTGATGAAGATCGCATATGCTTTTGCCATTTCTTCCTTGATCACTTCTAGTGTGTTCAGAACTGAGATGCACCTTTTGATAGAGAAATCATTACTTTTAGCAGCCTCATTTTCTCTAGCCAGATGTGCATCTTCTTCTTCTACTTCCTTAGCGCAACATGCAGCTTCTTCTTATGCTTACTTGGCTTAACATGCAGCTTCTTCTTTTGCTTGCTTTACTATCAGTGCAGTTTCTTCTTCTCTCTTTTCCAGGAATCTCTTCATCATTTCTTCTATCCTTGAACCCCTCTTAGGCCTCTTTTCTTGATTTCTTTGTGTGTGTTTTGATGCAGTAGCAGTTCTTCACAGTCCACTTTTTTGAGCAGGTGCTACCTCACGGATATCATCCAAATCTTCTCCATCATTCCTTTGATCCAAGCCTTTAGTGGTCCTTCTTTGAGCATCATCATCCCTTTGAGCATCATCATCATCTTCATCTAGTAACTCTTCTTCTTCTTTTTCTTCTACATCAACAATTTGTTGAAGTGGTTGTTCATCTTGTGATGTCTCCAAAGAAGTGCAATTGTAAGTCCCATCCGCCAGATGACCTGCATGATAACAAGGAAGTAATAACTAAAGAAATAGTCTTTTTATAATTACCGTAATCATATCACAAGAAATATATTATGACAGTAGAACCTACCATCATAAAGCTCCCCCAAGGCATCACACAAAAGAAAGCTTGCCATGTTATTGTGAAATTTCTTTATTTTAGGGAATGACTGCACATTCAAAGAAAACCACATAAAATATGAGGTTATCACTAAGAGGTTATCGATAGAATTTCTTGAAGAAACCAACTTACCACCATGAGGTTATTCCACATAGATGGTGGTCCTTCAACCATATTTCTTTTTTCATTCCAGCTAGACCCGCTCTGTCTCCTTGCCTCTTTGAGCATCTTGTAGTGCCCTGGTATTGAAAACCAAAACGTCTACACCTCTGCAGTGGCTGGTTCTGGTCTTGAGTAAAGTTCAGAACTACAGAAGCAGCAGTCACTCCTATCTTGCGGATACAGACAGCACGCTCCAGCATTTTTGAAACTTGCAACGAGTAGCCAGCATCAGATCCCACATACTAGCCTCACAACCACTCAAGAGTATCAGCACTAAACTTGGGCAGACCAGGCGAAGGATTTCCAATATAAAACCAGTCGTTCGGCCAATGGGGATTCATCGAAATCTGGGGCACTCCAAATACTTTCCGACTACTTTCTGGAGCAGTTCCAAGTGCGCACACCCTACTCTATCCATCCTCTCGGCAAATGGGAGTTGTATGAGCTTGTATAGGCTATGGAAGAACTCAAAGTGAGGCTCAATACCCAGAAAAGTCTCACAAAATTGCACGAAAATGGATACATGCAGGACCGACTAGAGTTGAATCTTATAGAAATAAAGAAGCCCCTCCAGAAATCTACTCACAGGCATCAAAAGGCCATACTCAAGAAAAGAGGTGAATAAAACGACCTCAGAATCCTTAGGGGCATTAAAATCTTCCCCCTGGGCACTCCGCCAGGGACATTCCCCCTCAGATTGCAAAAAGAATCTTTGCTCCATGACTTCCAAATCTTCGAAAGAGCACTTACTCCGCGGCCATGACGCATCTTCCGCATACTCCCCCTTGCGCTTCATTTTTTCCCTCGCCCGGAGTCCGCGGGTTTCTCCATCTCGATTCTCTCAAGCTCACCTAACGCTCGGGGGCTGCCGATGCGAAACACCCTCATGGGTTTTTGGCTTGGATTAGGAAGGCAAGAGGGCAGTGGAAGAAGATAGCGATGATGGCCAGGGTAGAAGGCGAAGAGTTATAAGATCGGATTTATAAACTCCGCAAGTGGCAATCCCATAATTACATGGAATCCGGAACAACCCGTTACCTATTTCAGTGCGGATTAGGTCACAATTTCAGGAACCTTACCATGAAAGGGCAAGGGCGAAGTACGCCATTATAAAAATTGAATATGCCACGATGCCTACGAACCCTACTTCCAAATTTGAAAAAAAGGGAAGAAAGGCTCAGGGGCTATCGACTAATTAAAATCTATTTAAACCATCTTTCTGGGACTATATTCCAAAAAAAAAGAGGAATGAATCTACCGATACAAACTAGGGTAGACTATATGGAATGAATCGACCATTAACCGATACAAAGCTTCAAAGCTTGTTATTCCTAGATGGGAATAAATATTTTACATCCAGAAGAAGAAAGTACCGAAGACCAAGGAGGCACACAACAGTCACAACATCGCAAGTCCTCTTCTTGCATGTTGAAAAGGAACTTCTCCTTCCTTCTGGATATCCTACAACGAGGAGTACTCTCATGACTGGAGATGCCATTTCTTGGGAAATCTAATAAAAGAATATCGAAGAGTATGACACAACCAGACTGCTAATATCCTTGAAACTCCTTCCACCCCTACAATAATTGGGACAAGACGCCTAGGATAGACATGATGGGAGTTACTTGGATGAAAGCTTAGCTCACAAAAAGCACTCTTGTGGCCTGCAAGTACTCTTCTAGCACCAGTTGCTGGAAAGACTACTCGTTGCACCCCCATATTTGAAGATCTTTGAAGATTTCAAGACCACTAGGGCAAGAGCACCTCGCAGCCTCAGCACAGCTCGTGAAGTACTCGGAGAACATGATCCACGCAAAGTTTCAGGAACTACTCAATGGCCCAGAAGTACTCGAAGATCTGCGACTACTCGGCTACGAAGAGCTCGGGGGCTTGTCAGACCCGGGGCCATAAGATATCTCCTATGGAATGGTCCTGTGCGAGATATAGGCTAGGAGACATTATGTATAGCATGTCACCGTCCGTATCTTGTACCAGTCGGTTTAGATGGAAATTACTCGGGACAAGCTCTAGGAGATAGACCGACTTAGGGTTTCCATGTAATCATGCTCCCCCGGCCTATATAAGGGCAGGCAGAGACCCCTCTCATTCATCTGAATACCCCATAGTGCATAGAGACTTCCTCCCAACATGTACCCAAAGCAATACAAACCACACAGGATGTAGGGTATTATTCAACATCTGCAGCCCAAAGCTGTCTAAACCCTTGTGTTACTTGCGTCATCGTGTTCTTGATCTCGTTGGTCCCCCACGATCATCTCTCTACCTGAGGGTATCCCTAGGTAGGTGTGACAGTAAAAACAATGACACCCTTCCAATCCCTCCAATCCCCTTATGGAGGGGATTAACCGAAAAAGGCCTTAGGAAGCTCTAGAAATTGGTGTCACCTGGTCTATCATTGGTGTTCGAGCTCAATTTTGAGCCTCGACCAACCTATGAAGCTCTTACAGTCAAAATTTTGTTCTAGTCAGTCAGAGTTTGATCGAATTTGAACAAAGATCCTCTAGCTAAGTCCCTTTTCTCTTGGCTAGACCACCGGCATTAATCGGACCACCAACCTACACTAGAGCCCCCCCCCCCCCATGCATGCCTCACGGTTGGACCATGACACCACCTGGTCAGACACAATCACACAATACTTGAGCCAGTAGGACCATGACCCATGTAGGTTATGACACAACCCTTGTTTGTCTTCTCTTTTGTTATGTATGCATTCTCCTGTTGGTATGTGTCTACACACTCTTATTATTTGCAATCATCTGTAGCAGTGTTTTATCGATCACTAACCAAGCTATGTGTGGTAATCATACTATAATTACTGGTTAGTGCAACTGCCATAAAGTATCACTTTTGACATTGTACCCATAATGCACTACCGGACTCGCGTACTTTGCCGAGTGTCACAGACACTCGGCAAAGGCCGAAAAATACTCGGCAAAGTCTTTTCCGAGTGTAGCACTCGGCGAAGCGCACACGGCCTTTCTTCTATTGGCGAAGCCGGCTTTGCCGAGTGCCTTTTCTCGGGCACTCAGCAAACCTTTGCCGTGTGCCAAGCCGCACTCAGCAAAAAAAGTTGAAACAGGATGGACGAACAGGCGAACAGGCGAACGGAACGGGACGTCGAAAACTTTGCTGAGTACCAGAAGCGTGGCACTCAGCAAAAATTCAAACTTCGCCGAGTGCCAATCTGGCAGCACTCGGCGAAGTTTGGCTCTTTGCCGAGTGCCACACGTCTAGCTCTCGGCAACGATTCAAATTTCGCCGAGTGCCAATCTGGCAGGACTCGGCGAAGTTTGGCTCTTTGCCGAGTGCCACCCGTCTTGCACTCGGCAACTATTCAAACTTTGCCGAGTGCCTAAGTAAATGCACTCGGCGAAACCTTTTTCAGTAAATAGAAAAATAGTTTCTTTGCCGAGTGTCTGGGTAAAAACACTCGGCAAAGCGTGCTGTTTTTTTATTCTGTTTATTGTGTAATAACCACATTCATCATCACAAATATAGCATATATACAATCCAGACATTTAATACATCATATATAAGGCACGTCCATCACAAATATCACATAATAACACAAATATATCACGCTACACCGCACGAACATCATAAATAGCACAAGTCCAACATCGATGCCATAAGTTATACGTTCAACAAGCACAAGTCCAACAAATTAAACAAGTCTAGTCCAACAACAAGTCTGTAGAACAAATACCATAAACAACTCTAAATCAGCTAGGTGGCCACTTCGACGCTGTCTGTGCCGGTGAATGCTCGTCTGGAGGCTCATTTGACTCCCCAATCGATTGATTCTGCAAAAAAATTTGACACAGGATTACAGCTCACATAAAAGGCATGAAAACTGGGCAATTTTCTTATTATCTTACATTGCCAACTCGTATTGATATGAGGAACATGTCAATATAGCAACGGCAAATAGATTTAACAAGAATGTAAGTTACTAACTTAGTTGAAAATGCCAAGTGACCTTCATTTCAAATCTCAAGCAGCTCTCTATCTTTCATCATGATTGAATGTAGTTAAATATTTCTTGAGTTAGCATGTTTACATGACCGAATTTTCCTGTCTTTTCTTAGGTGACGGAACAGGATTCTATATATAAAGTTAATAGCACTGCAACACCCTTTTTTCTTGAAGAGATCAGCAGTAACTTCAGTGCCCAAGATTAGCTTAGGCAATTACAAAGCATATCCTTCATTGACTTAGCTCATCTATATATCAGCTGTGATACCTTCTAATCATTCTTATTAAAGCATATCCAACCACTAAGTGAGTCTAGATGGGCAATTTGAATATGTATGTGCAAGCAAAGTAAATGTATATATCATACTCACAGGAGTGCCTGTAGCGCCAGATGGAGGAAAGATAGAAGGAAGGCCTAGCGGTGGCAGCGGTGGTGGAGGCCAGGGCATCGTTGGCGGCGGTTGATAGTTGATTGTCGCGCCAAGGCCTTGGAGGTATGAGAACATGGTCTGCATCTGTTGTTGCGCGGCCCGTCGCTCAGCAAGAAGCGCCTGCTCCATCCTCTGCCGCTCCTGCATTCGCTCTTCCTGCCACCTACGCTCTTGCTCCTGCCTTAGCGTCCGCTCCTCCTCCAGCCTCGCCTCGATCTCCTCCCGCCTCTTCATCTCTTCGTCCATCCGGGCCTATAAGATTTCACCCAAATGTTACAAAGCGAACAAAAGATAACTAAAAGCAACGAACGACAAATGGAGCAGAAATAACCTGGATTGCACGCACGCTGGCCACTGAAGTCTCAGGCCATGGGCGTATTGGCGGGGTCGAGTCGGTGGTCCTTGCCCGAAGCTGGGAGAGAGTCGGCGTACTGGCTATGTCGACAAGGCTGTTGGCGATCCAGTAACGGCCGTGCTTCTTCCCTCCTCCTTCCCTCATGATGGCTTCTCCAGAAAGTGGCTGGGTGGCCGGATCCCATGTGTCCCCATGGAGCGTCCTTCCCATCTCCGTGTACGCAGTGATGCGCGTGTGGACGCTCGGGTTGCTGTACGCCTCGGGTGGATCTGCCGGGTTGTAGGAGACGTCGGACGTCGCCCTGCCCTTGTGCGCCATACAGTATGCCTGGAAGTCGTTGCATTCCTGGTCTTCATGTGACGACGACTGCAAGCAAAGAGAAAGAATACAATGATTAGTGAGAATGCAGAATTTAGAGTTTGAAAGTACCAAAAAGTGTAATGACTTACCCAAGTATCCCTGTACTCGGGAAGGCCTCGGCTGCCTTGATGGTGTGGCGCACCTTGCATCAACAAGCGGCGCTCCCGGCATAAGTTGTGCCGCTGAATCCACTCCTCGCTAAGCCACATGTCCACCATCATTTCCCAGCACGCACCCTTGCCGGCGCACCAGTTCGGAGGCACCTACACGTAATGGAAGCAAAGTGTATGACATTTCAGAAATTGAAATTCAAAAGAAATGAGTAGTGATTTCGTCATTTACCCTCAAGTATTGTTCCCGCGTGAGGAACATATTTCTTGCTATGTCCTTGCCGACCTTCCTTTTTTTCCACATCGGCGCAGTAGGTAATTACGGCCTGAACACGCACCTCGTAGTGCATGTCCTTCACTAGTTTGCGACATGCTGTGTCAGCCACCTGAGCCGCGATGGCCTCATATCCTGGCTCACACCTGTAGAAATCCTGCATATAGACTCGATAATTGCAGTCAATATTCAAAGAGTTTCAAATGTATGGTAACTATTCACCAATATAGTGCGACGACTTACCCAAAATTCTCCCACCACCCGTCTCGCCTTGTTGCCGAAGGACCTCCCTTGCCGATCTTCTGCATCTGGGACGGCGATGTAGTGGTCCCACGTGTATGCCGGCTCCAAGATCCCGGCATGCATCACCAGCCCAGGGAAGAGCTCCCTGCATAGGGTTCCCAGGATGCCGTTGGGCTTCCTTTTGTGGGCACCCTCCTGCATGCGCACCCAATACCTGTAAAAGTGTATAACATAAAGTATTAGTGTCTTGTCATTTTGAACATATGAATTGAAAAATAAATGCCATTGTGCATAACATAAAGTATTACCTGTCCGGTATCGGTCGAATCATCGGGCGTCTCGCAAGAGGTATCGGCCGCTGCGACAGTTGCGACGGTCCTCTCAACCACACCGCCCTCGTATCTCCTGCTGCATCCTCCTCCTCCTCCTCCTCCTCCTGGTCCTCCTCCTCCTGTCTCGGCTCCTCCTACTCCCGCTCCTCCTTGTCCTCCTCTTCCTCCTCCTCCGCCACCGCCGCCGCCGTCAAATCTGGAGAAGGTGTCCTCTCCCTCCTGCTCCTTCTCGTCCTCCCCTGGCCTCCACCACCTGTCTTACCTCCTCTCGTTCTCCCTGGCCCTCGTCCCCAATGCCTCCTGGACTCCTCTGAGGCATAGGACCCCCCTGTTGCACTGGACCCCTCAGGAGCCTCTTGCTCTCCACCACTACTCCTGTACAAGGCACTCAGCAAACTCATCTTGCCCCCGCCTGGCATTTCGAATCAATAACCTACAATGAATAATTGTAAATGAATCAGCAAAAATGAACAATAAATATATCTACAAATATGCAAAATCAGTTCATAGAATTAAACAATTCGGTTAGTAGCAAATTAAGCAAAATAAAATAATATATATATACATAGAATTAAATAATTCAGTTCATACATGTACTAGAAATAGTCATCATGATCAGGATTAGCTGGATCATAATCCTCATCATCACTATTAGGCTCCTTGACGTAATCAGCATTATTCGAAGGAGGAATGTCATCTTCACTGTCTCTACCCAAACACAGCCGCTCGAGTAATTCTAAGTCATGAGCATTTTCAACCTCATCTCCAGCTTCCTCGTCAGCAATCCTTTCATTGTCCACTTCCATTCCCATCACGTCACTTAAGTCTATCTCGAAACTCCCTTCTAGTCCTTCTTCTTGAAAGAACTCTCTGCCATTGTTGTAGTCTTCATTGTTTGGGACAGGAAGTTTGCCGTGTGGCGATACCTTATACACAACATCCCAACCCTGAAGACATTTGTCAGTTTGGCACGGATATGAGAGATAATAAACTTGTGTGGCCTGTTGAGCCACAATGTAGACATCGTCGCCTGGTAACTTTGAATCCTGACGAATTTCGACTAGGCCAACATTTGGGGTCCGCCTGGTTAATGTAGGATCAAACCAATGGCATTTGAAAATAACAGGAGTCAGTGGTACCGAACCGTGAAACTTGAGTTCGTATATTTCTTCAAGTCTTCCATAATACTCGACCCCATCTTGGCCTGGCGTAAAGACTCCAGTATTAGTGGTTTTTCGATTGGGCCGACTTTGCTCGTATCCTGTTGTGTGAAAGCGATATCCATTCACGTCATAAACGTTAAATGACTTAACCCTATAGCTAAATCCATCAGCCACTTGTCTCAACTCGGCACTCATAGACGAATCGGTTTGCCCCTGAAAGCGAAAGGGACGAAGTTCGTCATATGGTTAAATGACTTGAACCTATAGCTACAGCAAAGATCCTGTGAATCGGAATTTACCTTTTGTTGCAACCAATAAATGAAATCGGGCTGTGAATTTCCGGCACCATTTTTAAGAAGAGATTCCGATTCATTCTGGGTCGGAGACCTTGAGCGACGCCAGAGTTGACGAAGAAATTGCCTGTGTGAAATATGATCAAGGGGTTGGATGCTGCTTAGTGCAAACGCAAGAAGATGTTAAATGAGAAGCTGAATCATGGACACGTTAAATGAGAACTTACCCTATGTACGGCTCCACCTCAGAAAGGTTGGTCAACAAATAAAGCATGATACGGCGCCACTCTTCATGGTTCAGGGTCTTGTACCTTGCATCACTTGCACTTCCAAGTTGCCCTCGGAAAATGCTGAGAATCGATTCATTATCGCCAGTATTGTAACGAGGAGGTGGATTATGCACGCTGGGAAGCTTCTCACCATATTATTTAGTCGTGAAGTTTGACACCTCCTCCAAAATATATGCCTCAGCAATCGAAGCCTCAATTTTGCATTTATTCTTACATTTCGTTCGAAGAACCTTCTGGCATCTTTCAACTGGATAGCACCAACGGAACTGCATAGG
Organism: Panicum virgatum; assembly: GCF_016808335.1. Classification (NCBI taxonomy): domain Eukaryota; kingdom Viridiplantae; phylum Streptophyta; class Magnoliopsida; order Poales; family Poaceae; genus Panicum; species Panicum virgatum. The sequence goes on from NC_053152.1 coordinate 9,737,610, forward strand.
CCCTCCCATTCTTGCCTCATAAGGCAGATGCAGAAGCAAATACTGCATTGGATTGAAGAAGGCTGGTGGAAAGATCTTCTCCAACTTACAGAGCAACACGGGAGCCATTTTTTCCATGTCCGCAATAACAGCCCGAGATAACTCCTTAGCACAAAGCTGACGGAAAAAATTTCTCAACTCTGCTAGCGCGAGCCATACATTATCAGGTAAGTAGCCTCGAACCATCACCGGAAGAAGCCGCTCAATCCATATATGGTAGTCATGACTCTTTAGCCCGTTGATTCGCATAGTAGTCAAGTTCACACCCCTCCTAAGATTCGCTGCATATCCATCAGGAAATTGTAACTTTTGGATCCACTCTAATGCTTCTTTCTTCTGGGCCCTCGTGAGGACGAAGTCGGCCTGTGTCTTCTTCCATTTCCTCCCGGGTCCAGGAGTCCTCATTTCGTATCTTGGTCTATCGCACAACATTGCCAGATCCACTCTTGCCTTTACGTTGTCCTTCGTCTTATCAGAAATATCCATGACTGTTCCAAAAAGTGCCTCCCCCCAATTCTTTTCAGTATGCATCACATCAATGTTGTGTGGAAGTAGAATATCATCAATATAAGGGAGCCTCCACAGCCCAGACTTCTGAGTCCAAGCATGTTCCTCACCGTACCCAACAAAACCACCGTCATCGTTGACTCGGAGAGCGTCTATCTGAGCATGAATCGCAGCACCGGTCATGATTGGCGGTGCAATTTCTGTAACTTTTACACTTTTCGTGAAGCTCTTAACGTCTTATCTAAAAAGATGGTCAGCGGGGAGGAATTGTCGATGTTTGTCAAACGACGAATACTTACCCCCCTTCCTCAACCAGATGAACTGCAGAGCTGCCTTGCATGTTGGACATGGAAACTTCCCGTGAGTACACCAGCCACAGAATATGCCATACGCGGGTAAGTCATGCAGAGAGAATTGGTACCAAACATACATTCTAAAATTTGTCTTTGTTGCTCGGTCATAGGTCCACACCCCTTCGTCCAATGCCTTGACCAAATCATCAATCAGAGGCTCCATGTAAACACTCATTTTATCAACGACACGAATATGGACTGTCGTTGAAATAGGACCCCTGGAGGGAGATTCAGAGGGATAACAAACACAGGCCAGCATGAGTATGAGGCAGCCACCATCCCATAAGGATTGAACCCATCTGTTGCAAGCGCAATACGTACATTACGAGCTTCATTAGCCTTGTCACGATGAATCGTATCAAAATTCTTCCATGACTCACCATCGGATGGATGCACCATCTTGTCAGGGTAGTATCGAACACCTTTCTTGTGCCAGGTCATCTGTTGCGCGGATTCCTCGGTCATGAATAGTCGTTGGATCCTAAGAATGAAAGGAAGGTAGCATAGTATTTTCACGGGAATCATGAGCTGCTTCTTAGGCTGACCATCACCAGAGTCCACTTCGAGGAACCTAGAGGCTTTACATTTTGGACAGTAAGCATCTTTCTCATGCTCCTTCCTAAATAAGATACACCCATTTGGACAAGAATGTATCTGCTCATATGGCATCTTAAGTGCACCGAGAATTTTCTGTGCCTGATACATTGACTTTAGCATAATGTGATTTTCTGGAAGCATGCTTCCAAACACAGTCAACAGGTTGTCGAAGGCGTCTCGGCTCAGGCTAAACTGAGACTTCAAGGCCATTAGCCATCCGATGCCGTCCAGCTGAGAAACCTTTGTATGACTGTGAAGTGGTTTCTGTGCAGCCTCCAACATCTCGAAATACGCCTTTGCGGATGCCTCTGGCTCCACCTCCTGTGGTCCTTCACCGAAATGTGCTTCATGATAGTCATGTAACATGTCTCCAACCCCACCATCAGCATCACAATCATCGATGCGTTGCCTCACGACCTCATCCCTCATACGGTGGCCTTCACCATGAAAGATCCACCGGGTGTAGTCCGGCGTAAATCCATACTTGCAAAGATGTTGGCCCATAACCTTCTTCGTTTTCCGTTTCTTATTTCCACATCTGTTGCACGGACACCACAAGAAACTCGATCCTTCAGCCTGACTCCACGCGGCTTCCAAAAAATCATTGGTCTTTGGAATCCATTCATCGGTCATGGTAGCCTGACTTGGACAGCCCGTGTACATCCAATGACGGTCATCCATCCTCTAGACCGGAGTGAGAATAAAAATCAAATGCAACTACGTGTTGTCCCTACATTCTAATAGGTGAAGGTAGGTCCTAATCCCACCCGAGGATGAGTACATACGGTCAGTTTTCATGGTCCACTACCATCCGAGACAAAATTTTGGCAGCACCTACCCGCTGTTCTCCAGATACACGTCCCGAAAGGGAGATTGTGTATCCGGAGAACAACGGGGAGGTGATGCCGAGACTCTGTCTCGGATGGGAGTTGATCATGGTAACTATCCGTATCTACACATCCTCGGGCTGTCCAAATAACGTGGACAATTCGAAAGAGATACAATTATAGATATGCAAAGATCCGCATATCTCAATTGTATCTCTTCCGAACGGGAGACGCCTAACTAGGTTGCGGTTCCATAATCTATGAACATTATCAATAACGGGGGCAGTTGCATTGCTTACCGAGGGTCGGCGGTGTAGTCGTGGTCGGCGTGGAGTGGACTCGCAGTTTCGGCTTCTCGCCGAACACGTCACGGGCGGCACCGGGGGCGGGAACGGCCGCACCGGGGCGGGGTCGCGGCGCACCGGGGGCGGGGGCGGGGACCGGCCACTCCGGGGGCGGGGTAGGGCGCTTAGGTGGCGGGGAGGGGCGCGCAGGACCGGGCCGAGCTCCTCCTCCTCCGGCGGCGCTCGGGGGCGGCTCGCACCAGGGGCGGGGGTGGGCACCGGGGGCCGTGCCGAGCTCCTCCTCCTCTGGCTTGGCGGCGGCGGCGCTCCGGGGGCGCGGCAAGCCGGTGGCCGGGCGGGGCGCGGCTGCTCCTCCTCCAATGGCGGGGAGGGGGAAGGGGGCCGGGCCGAGGCCCTCCTTATCCGGCTTAGCGGCGGCGTGGAGGCAGCAGTGCTCCGGCGCGTGGAGGCGGCGGGGCGCGGCGCGGCGCGCCGGGCCGGGTGTGGAGCAGGCGGCGCGGCGCGCCGGGCCGGGTGTGGAGCAGGCGGCGCGGCGGCGTGGAGGCGGCGGCGCGGCGGAGTGGATGCGGCGGCGCTCCGAGGGCAGGGCTCCAGGGAGGGGCGGCGCTTCGGGGACGGTGCGCCGGGGAGTGGAGGCGGCGGGGCGCGGCGCGGCGCTCCGGGGACAGCGCGCCGAGGCGTGGAGGAGGCGGGGCGGGGCGCGGCGCGCCGGGGCGGCGGCGTGGAGGCGGTGGCGCGACGGATTGGACGCGGCGGCGCTCCGAGGGCGGGGCGGCGCTCCGGGGACGGCGCGCCGGGGCGTGGCGCGCCGGGGCGGGGCGTGGAGGCGGCGGCACGGCAGAGTGGAGGCGGCGGCGTGAGTGCGGGTGTGTGCGGCGTGAGTGAGTGCGCGTGTGTGTGCGGGTCGGCCACTTAGCTGGGGGCGGGGGCAGAGACTTTGCCGAGTGCCAGATCACGGCACTCGGCAAAGACACGACCGCTTTGCCGAGTGTCCTGATCTGGCACTCGGCAAAGCCGCGACCGCTTTGCCGAGTGCCATGCTGGCAGCACTCGGCAAAGCCAGGATTTCATTTCAAAATCCTTCAATTCAAAATTTATTTAAACATATTTTTTTGATTATAATTTAACATTTCATTACTAAACTTATATTTCAGACAAATATATCATGCTTCAATGAAAATAATTATATTATTTCAATCACTTTTAGCTATATTTCAATTTGTATGAACTAATTCACTACATTTTTCAAAAAAATTAAAAAATACAAAAACATTTCGAAAAATAACCAAAATTTAACCTAAACCAATTTATGAGGTCTATTGCGTATATAAAAAAATTAACATACTTTAACCAAAAAAAATCCATTATTTCATGCAGAATAAGTTCGAATTCAATTTACATAGTACTAAAAAAACTTTAATATTATCAAATGGGCTCAAAAAATAATGAATATTTACCATAAACCTATCCATCATGACCATTGCCTACACAAAAAATTTTGAAGTCAAAACTCAATTGGATGGTCCGTTGGACTCAAAAACTTAACTGACTCATTCAAATGTCTTTGGAACTTCTTCGGGATTCCTCATCCTGTAACCAACGTATGTGATAACTTTTTCGAAATCTTCTCAAATTTTTTCCACAGCCTCTACTTATGATATCATGCTTTCACTACAAATTTCATAATTTTCGGACTTCATTTGTGTTTTATAGAATTTAAAATCTATTCGGCCACAAATTCATTGCTATGTTTCCTGAATAAGATATTTGATTTTTTCTTTAAATTCTTGTACAAACCCTCAAATTTGACTCAATAACATGAATATAATTTTTCCATTAATTATCAACACCTTTGACAACATTTTGCGGTTCAAATTTGAATTATACACAAAATATTCTTGTAATGAAATAAATAATCTAAATATAGTAAACATAAAGGATAATTTGGCAAATTTAAATACGATGTCTTTCACATAGTATGAGAACGGAGGAAAAGTTTGGAGGTTGTTGGAGAAAGTTTTTGTATTTGTTTGCCGAGTGCCAAAGCCGACACTCGGCAAAGTTTAGTAAATGCCGAGTGCCTATTCCATTACACTCGGCATTACAATATGTTTGCCGAGTGCCCCAATTTGGCACTCGGCGAAGCATGTTTTTACCGAGTGTCACCTAACTGGCACTCGGCAAACAATAACGGTAACGGCCGTAGAAAAATGGGAACGTTCGTGGCAACAGCGTAACGGCCTTGGGGAGCTGGCGTGTGCGGTGCACGTGACAGCGTTTGCCGAGTGTCGACTGTAGGGCACTCGTCAAAGATCTGTTTGCCAAGAGTTCCCATGTAGGCACTCGGCAAACAAAAGCATCCCCCACCGTAACGGTCGTCTGCGGGTCGTCTGCGGGTGGGTGCGGTGCACGTGACGCTCTTTGCCGAGTGTCAACTGACTGGCACTCGGCAAAGTGTGTCTTTGCCGAGTGCCATCTGGTTGGCACTCGGCAAAGAGATAGGCCGCCGAGTGCCAGTTGTTCGCCGAGTGCATGTTTTTTGGCACTCGGCAAATAGTAGCTTTGCCGAGTGCTCGAGATTCTGCACTCGGCAAAGATCCTCGCACTCTGCATATGTGGGTTTTCCGGTAGTGATGATTATCCTAGATTATCACTGTCTCTTGTCGGCTCCAAGAACAGGCACATGTAATTTGGAACCAACAGCGATACATGTGCTTTTGTACTCTGTAGTAGTATGCCAAGTTGGCAATGAATCTTTAATAATGTTCATAGCTGAATTCTGGAAATGAGTAACAAAAGTTTGGATGTCTCTCTAATTAATTATTGCGGCAGATGAAGTTAGATAAATATATGTGATGGGGAATAATATTATGACAGATTGATTAGGATCCATATTATTGGTGAGCATTAAAGTTTGAGATGGAATAATTAGCACTTAATAAATGCACCAAAAGACATAATACATTATCTAGCATCCATTAAATGCATACCTATAGTATGTCAGAAAAGTTCACCACAAAGTTACGGTTTCAAACTTTCAATATGGCAGGAATTCATCAGTCATGATTAATCTGCAGGTAGCTCCCGTCTATATAAGCAAAGATACCCCAAAACAAAGAGCATCAAGAAACCAAAGCTTACGCTAGCTTCATATATGGCGCTACTCGCGATGTGCTCCAATAAGAAGACTCTTCTTGTTCCCCTTGTCGTTCTGCTGCTCATGGCTCTCTGTGCTATGTCGGCTGTGCCGATAGGCCATGACACTGCAGGAGACCAAGACCTCCAGGGCTGCTCCAAAATGAAAGGCTGCACGGAAAAGGTGTGCGGGGGGTTGTGCTTCGCCATAGGCTCCAATGGTATCGGGTCGTGCAGGACGGAGGGCCAGTCCTCCTACTGCTGCTGCCAACCAAAACCCTCCAAAACAGCGATGACTTAGGTGTCCACTAGCTTGTTTAGCGATCCATCGCTTGATTGCTCGTGCGTGATTGAGCAACTGATTTCTTCTATTAATGATGAATAAAATGTTTTGAGTGCGTGATTGGTGTTTAAAATTTGTGGCACAAAGCTGTATGACATGAATCCGTGTTTTGCAGTATGGTGCTGCTCAGAAGAATATGACTGATTGGATTGCAATTGGTGACGGAAAATTCGAATTTAAGATATGAAACAGTTTGGTCCATTTGCTTGGTCAAACAAAAAGGTAATTTCATTATTAGTACATGTCATATTTCTGTTGATTTGAAAAATCGACTGCAAGTCTGTAGCCAAAATGGAAAATGGACAGTACTAAAAAAAATAAAGAAATCCACACCTTTGCTTTTTGTTTGAGAAAATCTACACCTTTGCTATGTAGACTAGGGGCTCCACCAATGATGCACTACTCTGAGTCAGTTTTGGCCCATGGGCCCCCATCCGTGGCCTTAAATCCTCCTCCTGTCTTCTCTCCTCCATAGAAACCGTGCTCCATCTTCGAAGAGGCCGGTGCCCATGAGCTTGTGTAGTTATCCGTAATCCATCTTTTGCTTATTCATGATCGAGCAAACTGATTATTTTTTCATTTAACCGTACATGAACTTTGCATTGTTACTTCACTTTAGTTCAAACATAGCAATATGATACATCATGGTGAAAAATACGGCGATATACGGTTCAAGAGGGTGCATTGCAATATGATTCTATGCACTGCAATTGATAAAAGAAAAACTTGAAAAAGACATGAAAAAAAACCGGCCCCTTTGTAAAGAAAGTTTTTTTTGAGGGGTCGTAAAGAAAAGGTACGTGATTACGTGCCCAGATGATGAGCCCAGGCTCCTCCGAAGGTGCGCTACTAGAGAGTGGGCCGATTTTAGCCCAATGGGCCGCACCACAAAACCCTAGCCCGTGGCCTCTACCACAAAACCCAGCGGTTTTTTTATTTTTTTATTTTTTATTTCTGTTTTTTACAAAAATATATTTTTGATATGAAAATTTACAGAAATATACCCGGCCGCCCAGCTGTCGGGCGGCCGGGACCTGGCCGCCCGGCAGCCGGGTGGCAGGGGCTTATCCGCAAAAAAATACGAAAAATAATTGCAGATAGATCCCGGGGACCGGTCGCCCGGCTGCCGGGCGGCCGGCCCCCCTTGCCGCCCGGCAGCTGGGCGACCGGCCCCCACCCCTATATAAGGTGTTGGCTGACCCTCACCCCCCATTTGACTTACTAAAAATCCAGAAAAAAAAGAAAAGAGAGGGAGGGGTGAGGGAGAGGTAAAGCGGCGAAGCCCTGTCGGATTTTTAAGCCGGCGACTTTAGGTAACTAAAATTGTCTATATTTTATAAATAGATTATGTTGAAATTATTTTTTTAACAGTAGATTAGCAATCAGTTCAATTATTGTTAGGAGTGATTAGTGGTACATTTAGGTGCAGTTACTTATAGTGATTAGCATTGATATAGTATATTTAGTGTTAGATTTAGTATTAGAAAATACTAGAAAATTGTTAGACAAGTATTAGAAAATCAAAAAATACAAGATAATATTAGAAAATTGTAGAAAATGTTAGAAAATTGTAGAAAATTATAGAAAATGTTAGAAATTTTTATAGAAAATATTAGAAAATAGTTTAGCAATCAGTTTAATTATTATTAGGAGTGTTTAGTGGTGCATTTAGGTGTAGTTACTGATAATGATTAGCGTTGATATAGTATATTAACAATCTGATTGATCACTTGTGATTGCCAGGGCTCAACACCATGGCATCCTCAGGATCCACGTACATTCCATGGAATATGACGGAAACAGTCCCCCAAGGAGTCCAGGTGCCTATGTGTTTTTGCGGATCCTTGTGCAAACTAATGAAATCAAGGGTTTTGGGGGACGACTTTGGCAAGAGATTCTTCATGTGCGAGAATTACGAGTACGACCCGCCCAAGCATTACGGCAAGTACCGAGCAAAGGTACTACAAAACACTATCAGAGTTTGTCACTTTCAGATCTAGTAATGACTTCTAACATGATTTGGGGAAAGACTCCACCGCCTCCATGTGATTTCATGCAGTGTTTAGACACCGAGCAATCTCAGCAGGATAAGGACCACGTGGAGCGTCAAGCAAGGTGAGCTGCACAAAGGTGGCAACGAATGCTGCATGAAGAACAGATGGAGGAGAAGCGCAAGAAAAACCAGGAAGAGATTCAGAAGAGGATTGCAGAAGTGGAACGTCAGAAGGCAGAAGAACGTGAAGCTGATAAGGAGAGGAAGCGAGAGAGGGCCCGCCGTGCTAAGGAAGCAGGGTCTGAAGCTATTAGGAAGGGAAAATATCCCCGGTGCACTCAGTAAAGCATCACCATGTAATCCCGGCATTTTACATTTTCTAAGGCATGTTAGGTTTACTCACAACACGAGGTTATCGTGTTGCACATGCCATGCTTTTCATTGTTCAAGTATCTAGTAGTACCAACGCCTTAGGCCTCTGCTTTGTAATCGTAGCATTATTTACAAAACTGTAATGCAAACCGAAAATTATGATTCGTAACTACCATTCTATTTTCAGTACACTTTCCAGTTTTTCCAGTGAAATATTGTAAGGATCACCGGGGTGTCCGACCCTAGAGGGGGAGGGGGTGAATAGGGTCGCTAATCGCTTTTCTATCCTAGGGCTCAATCTAATTGCATAAGATAAACCTAACACGTCCTACACATGCTAGTTATGACTAAGGTTTATCTATGCTACCCTCTACTTACCCCAAAAGACTTGCAACCTAGCCAATCCTAATCAAACTAACTAGGAAAGTAAAGGTAAGCAAGAAAGAGTAAATGCGGAAACGTAATGCGGTAAGTAAAACGGTAAGGGAGAGGATATGCAAACTCCCGTGAAGACACCAAGACACACGATTTAACGTGGTTCGGTTAGGACACCAAAGTCCCTCCCTACGTCCACGGCCATTTGCTCACAAAGAACAAGTGGGATGCCGAGTCTCTTCGCTTGATCACCGTCTTGCCACGCCTCCAAGGCTCCCGACAAGCAAAGGCTAAGTGACGCCAAGTCACAAAGACGAGGTCACCGCCACCGTCTATCTCGAAGCGTCACCACGGCACCGTCTTCACTATCTTGGAGCTTTAACACCAAGTAGGGGCCTCCTTCCCCGCACAAAGTGTCGTTGCCACTCCACACCAAGTCGGAGGGTCATACGACGAGTACACAAGTTGCTTGCCGCAGCAAGACTTTCTCTCAAACTAGTTCTCTCAAGAACTAAGCCTAAACAAGCACTAAGCACTCTCACAAGTGTGCTTAAGCCTATATGATGTACAATGAAGCTCTATGGTGGTTGGAGATGATCTTTAGCTCTTGTATACTTCCTTGAACTCCAGCACACTCAAATGGTGCGGCCTTGGGGGTATATATAGGCAGCACAAGCAAATATAGCCGTTGGAGAAAAGCTGCCAGAAAAATGCTTAACGCCGGTTAATCCGATGCTCCCCAAATCGCCATCGTCGGTTTAACCGGTGATACTAAACTGCCCACTGAAAACTAGCCGTTATGTGTACGGGCAATCAACCGACGCAATCGACCGGTGTATGTAATGTTAGCGTCGGTTTAACCGGTGAGTGCAACTGTCCTCTGATCCTTGAAAAACAAACTCTCTGGACAACTGCACCGACGCCATTAACCGGTGCATCATCGGTTCATCCGATGTATGCATTTTCCTTGGTCTGCTTCTGCCATTGCACCGACGTATTCAAACTTCCTATCGTCGGTTCATCCGGTGCCAAACCCTAGCCCGCAGGCCATCTCTGTCATTGCACCGATGAGTACATTTTGCCTTACGTCGGTTCATCCGGTGATACTAAAACTCCCAGACGTGCTCAAGTCAATGCACCGACGTGTGTAATTTGCTTGGCGTCGGTTCAACCGGTGACTTGATTTCTTTTAGGGGCGGAACCCCCGTAGGGGCGGCCCTTCGGGCCTAGCTTCGCCTCTCTTCTCTTTGTCATCACTTGAACCTAAAAGCCTGAGTATATCATCTAAGCAAACACATTAGTTCAAGTGTTGCGTGTGTCATCAATCGCCAAAACATTATATTGAAATATGGCATGAGAGGCCATTTTCGCTACAAATATGAATTTTGAGTTACCACTCTCTTCTGTGTTTTTGGATTGTTCTTCCAGCCATCATATATATAATCAGGGAGCGTACAGTGAAAACTCTATTAAATGCATGAACACTTCTCATCTTGTACAAGCGGAGTCTTTGATTTTTCTTTTCATAATTCTTCAAGGAGAGTTGAAAAGTACAGAACAACTCTAAGGAATATTAATTACAAAAACTTTTCCTTTTGCTACCGAAGGAACTTGCTTTCAGATGATGATACCTTTCTCATTTACGGATGCTCTTATTTTGATTTTCTTCTCTGCAATCCCATCTGGTCAACCAGTAACAGACCATCAAGAAAAACACAGAACAATTCAAATAAAGCTTTCAAAACCCAAGCGAGCAATATAATTGAACCAACCTACACATTTAGAAGTACAACCAAGAAATGTTACTACACAAATACCTTTGTAATATTACATACTACAATCTGGTGCAAATACATATCCATACATAATGAAATGTAATTATCACATACAGATCGGAATACATATCCATACATCTGGTTCAAATACATATGCACACATAACGAAATCTATACGCGACGGGCTCCAAAATCCGGAGGCAATCCATCGTTGGGATTTTCAGAAGGTCCAACCTCAGCACCAGCATTATCTTCTTGCATTTTAGGGCACTTCTTGTAGGTGTGACCATATGCTCCACACAGGTTGCATCTTTTTTTCTTCTTTCCTGCCTCAGACTCATCCATTCCGTTACGGATACGAAGTGTCCGCCGTCGACCTACCCCTCTCCTAGCATCTGGATTGGAAATGTACATTGGAGAGATATTTGGTGTAGTGAATGATCCCAGACTGCCTATGCCATATATCTCATGGCCCCAAGTGTGCACAACAGTTTCTTTTCTGTAATATTGTGAAACAAAAACCCCAGGATCCAACCCAGATTCTGAACATGCCGCAATGATATGTGAGCATGGTAAGTGAAAAAGCTGTGGCTTCTTGCATCTGCAAAAAACCTTGCCTTCCGGCGTTATCAAGCAATACTGAACGACCCTTTGTCTGCGGACACCCTGCCCTGTCTTGTCCTTGCATGAAATCTCAAACCTTTGATCCTTTGTGCCCATGGAGACCACTCTGTGATATTGAGCCTTTTCAATTTTTTGTTTCATGTAGTTAGTGACCCTATTACAAAAAATCACACCTGGATCATTAAGTAAGACAGCAGCTGCCTGGTACCGCTCTCTGAAGTACCTTGTGCATCCGTATATGATGAATTCAACTATGCCAACAAGAGGAAATCCACGAACATGACGCATTACCATATTGTAACACTCTGCGTGGTTGGTTGTCTCGATCCCATATCGACGACCACCAGTGTCGTATAGAATTGACCACTTCTCCTTAGGTGCATCCTTAATCCACTGTGTGAAACGTCTCCGACTGGAGGTTGAGGCCTGTTCCTTTAGTAGCTCGGCGCACATGTTATCTACCACCTGCCACAATGCATCAAACCTCCGCTGCTGATTCTGAGTGCACAATCTCTTGAACAAATTCATAAGTTTTCTTATTCCTGAAGCGCTCATAAAAGTTTGCACCCATATGCCTTATGCACCACCTACTCACAACATCTGGCCAAAGAGGAGGCTGTCCTCGACTTCCTTCATGTAGTTGCCTTATTGCTGCTAGAAGACCAGCATGTCTGTCACTGATGAGACAAACATCAGGCCTTCCAGCAACAACGTGAATCTTCACACGTTCAAGGAAACAGTATCAACTCTCTGTGTTCTCATTCTCAACAAAAACAAAGGCGATGAGAATCACCTGCTTGTTGCAATCAACTCCAATTGCTGTCAGTATTGTCCCCTTATATCTTCCTGTCAAGAATGTGCCGTCAATACATAGAACAAGAAGACAATACATAAATACCCTCACACATGCACCAAGGCAGAAGAAAGCACGAAGCAGAAACCCAGGTCCCCCATCTAAACTCGGTACAATGTAGGTATCAGCCGCGCTTCTAGGATTTCTCTGCAAAATTGCTGACAGCATGTGAGGCAACTTATCATATGATGCCTCATATGTGCCAAATCTCATCTCAAACACCTTTTGTTTTGCCCGCCAAGCTTTTGTATAGCTGATTTTGTATTGAAAACGGTCGTCGATGTCCCTAATTATCAATTTTGGCTCATAATCAATTTTGTCCAGAATCACCCCATACATCTTCTTGGCAACGAAAGTGGATGTGATGTTACGGTGAGTTTGAGCAACAGCAGTTAATCTACATGTATGTGGTGTAACAATTGAACACTCCCAGTGTGTCTTGTATTTGCCCTTGTAGGCATGTACTCGCCATGTACAATCGCCATTGACACACTTCACCTCATATTCTTTGCTGCTAGACTTCACAACTCTGAATTCCTTCCTCAACGATATAGCCCAAAGCTTCACATCATCTTTCACAGCTTCAATGCTAGGATACTTTGCCCCCTGCACAACCTCATTCTCTCTGTATTCGTACTCATTACTCCTAATATCTTGTATCTATGGATTTCCAAAACCCTTGCCTCTCCATTCACCTAGCAACGGGTAGTCCTCATTGTCTGATGAGTCCCCACATTCTTCCATCATTCGAGCCTCTTGGTCTTCATTCTGTACAGCTTCCACAATTCCAGGTATCCGCTCACCCTCATCAGCTCAACCTTGCGGCTCAGGTTGAATGACATGCACGTTCTAATCTTCTTTTTCTCCTACCTGATCAGCTATATCTTGCGGCTCAAGTTCTGTGACATGCATGTTCTGATCTTCATTTTCTTGTTCCACTGCTTGGTTCATATGAGATGATGTACTTGTTGATCTTTCACTGAATTGGGCTGCCTTCTGGTGAATCTGAATTAGTATTGCAAGAGGCCACCCGCGGTCAAGAGCTGCTTGCATGTAAGTCCGCCATTCTTCGGTGTTTGCTATAAGCATCAACTCCTAGAAATCCCCTTTAGTTTCCCAATTTGTCACAGTCTGAACGGTTAGGAAATGAGTCTTTAGATTCACATTGAATATCTCGTGAAGCCATTTGCGTATGGAACCAAAACTCCTCTCTAAGGGTTTATCTATTCTGCACTCTCTTCGTTCAAAAGCTGATAGATCTACTCCATACGCATCATGAGAAATATATCCATCACCATAATGAACTTGAAAATGAAGCTTGCTCGACATATCTGGACACAGAATCATGATATTAAATTGATTGCTAATCTACTGTTTCAACAAAAATAATTACAACAAAAATAATTGCTCGACATATCTGGACACACAATCATGCTATTTGTAAAGCGTAGAAGAATTTTGGTTACCAGCAGTCGCCGGCTCGAAAATCCGGCAGGGCTTCGCCTCTCTCCCTCCCTCTCTCTTTTTTCTTGGTTTCTGGAATTGTAGTGATGCAAATGAGGGGTGGGGGGACCAGCCAACCCTTATATAAGGGTGGGAGAGCCGGTCGCCCAGCAGCCGAACGGCCAGGGGGGCCGGCCGTCCGGCCGGCAGCCGGCCCCAGGGACCTGTCTGAAATTATTTTTTGTGTTTTTCTTGCGGATAAGCTCTTGCCGCCCGGCTGCCGGGCGGGCGGCCGCCCGACCGGCCGGCATCTGGACGGCCCGGGTATATTTCTGTAAATTTCCATATCGAAAATATATTTTTATAAAAAACGGAAATAAAAAATATAGAAATAAAAAAACCGCCAAAACCCTCCTCTTTGCGGTCTCGTCTCGTCTCGTCTCGTCTCTTCTCCACCAAGAAAGAAGAGAAGACGAGTCAAAAAAAAAAAAAAAAGAAGAGAAGGCAAATTGCCTTTCTGCCCTCTTCTCTCTGTGCTGCTCTTCTTCCCCTCCCCCAAGCCACCGCAGAGGCCCCCGGAAGCACCCAGACGCGAGCGATGGACCACCTGGGCGCGATGGAGGAGCGGGTCGTCACGGAGCGGATCCGCCAGAAGCTGGAGGAGGTCAACGCCGCCGCGCAGCAGCAGCTCGCCGGCGTCCAGGACCACGTCAACTTCACAATGCAAGTAAAAGAAGTTCTTCCTCAGGTTGCCGCCCTCCGAGGGTTGCAGCGGGAAGGGGGAGCGAGTTACGTGCGGCGGCGGGCTTCGGAGCCTAGGATTGGTGGACTTTGGTTGGATGTTGGGGACATGGGGTTTGGTGTTTTGCTTGTTCTAATGCGGAATCATCGTAGGGTGGAGGAGGGCGCTAATCTCGCCTCTTGTGCGTGTTGTTAGTGGTGGTTTCTCTGGATTCTTCGTTAGCGGGGTGGTGGCGCGGTTGTCTGAACCGGAAGTATTGGGGGTTCTGGGCTCAGGCGCTCAATCCTGGATTTATTATGATTTATTCTGATGTGATTTCAAGGGCGTGAATGGAATTTTAGTGGCTGTTTATTTTCAAAAAAAGAAAATAGTGGCTGGAGCTCGAATGTGTAGGTATTCAAGCTTATTAGTGGAGCGTGGATTGGTTGGATGTTGGGGCTTGGTGGTTTACCTGTTATATGTCCTGTTTGTTTCAGATTATGGCCGATTTTGAAGGCTCGATTTTGAGAAATCCAAAAGTCATATGACTCCCAGAATCCATAATCAGATAGATTCTCGATTCTCAATTCTGAGAGTCATCTGAGTTTTGGTATTTCCCAAAATCGAGTCTTCAAAATCAGCCAGAAGCTAAAACAAATGGGGCCATAATCTTGCCTCCTGTGCGTGATGTTCGTGGGATGTCTCTAGATTCTTCATCGATGGGTTAGTGGCGCGGTTTGTCTGAACCTGAAGTATCGGGGTTTCTCGGCGCAGGTGCTCAATCCTGGATTTGTTATTTATAATTTATTCTGATGTAATTTCAAGCGCATGAATGGAATTTTAGTGGCTGGAGCTGGAATGTATAGGAAAGGAATTCAAGCTTATTAATGTAGCGTGGATGCCAGTACTGGGATATGCTGAAGTCAGTTATGGATGTTTTTTATCTTTTTTTTTGTCACAACTATTGGGAGCTCTTATATCATTATGTTGTTGTGTTTTGCGATTTTCTGGCAAATCCATGAGTTGGTTGCCCATATATATTCATTTCCATACACTATTGTGGGTATGAGAGAAAATTGGGTTTAGACTAGTTGTGGTTCATATGCTTGACACCATTGATTCTATAGTAGCAGTTATAGCTGATTCTCTTTTGAATTTCCAATTTATTTTCAGCAAGCATACTTCAAGTGTGCATATGATTGCTTTTATCGGCGAAGGAACCAAGAAGGGATCAACAACTGTGTAGAAAACTGTAGTGTGCCTGTCCTGACTGCCAACAATCTTGTTGAGAATGAAATGGCCAAGTTTCAGGTACTTATAATCTCGTGTACTAGTTCCTTGATATTGTTTTTTTTTCAAACAGAATTATTTTTCTTTGTTTTTTTAGTACTGAAATTTTGACCGGTTAATGTTTTTTGCAGTGATGTTATAGTTCACAGCTATAACTGCTACTATAGAATCGTCGTTAATTTTAAGTTGCTGCTATTTGTTTTGTGTGCTCAGTAACTTCACCATTGCGACCTCTTAAATGTTGTGTAATTGAAGTCATATTTTATATACATAATAGTTTTAGCGCTTTATTCGACCGTCACCATCTCAAATTCTTTATCAGCATGGTGTGTGGCTGATTATTGGTGGTATATTTGTTTCATGCAAACAAGCAACATGTAGGAAAATTATCTACCCAGATGACAGTATAGGATTCAAATGCATAATATGGCTATTTTATTTGATCAATTTGCTGTTATGATCTCAATGTCGCAATAGTACAGTTTTGGAAGGTCCCCTCTGCAGCAATTTAGTTCTTAATTCATCCCTGTGTATATGTTACTTCCGACATACAATCTGAGCATTTTGTTTTCCATACCACAACATTTGCCACTCAAAGCACAAGTTTCAGTGGTATTAAGTTAAAAAAAGTGTATTCCTAAATCATTACACCACCTTTTTTTGTTATAATAGGACTACTAGCTGCGGTCAGAGGTTATTAAGTATAGTCTCAAGTGTCTGGAGTTCTGGGAAGACACAATGTCACACAGCTTTGTTAGTTTCAACAGAAAGAATGCTATGGCCATTTGTAGGTAACAACAACTATATGGAATAATGCCTGACTGATAGTAATGTTGCATTGGGACCTTTGGAACTTGTTCTGCTCTGACTTTTCAAAAATTTAGGTTCTAGATTATACATGTATTTCTCTGCACAAGTCAACATCCACGAACCTTTATTAATCTTTGCCCCTTGCTCCAGGAACGGTTGAATCGGTCATTGCCAAGACAAGTTTGAAGCGGCCAAGCTTCAGAAGATGAAAACGGACGCGACTCAGGAACTGGAATCCTGTGTGAACAGATCTATAGACGATATCATCAGGGTGCTGCCCCATGTGGTGGAGCAGATCAAGTCCTCCCTCAATATCAATTAGAGGCATCGTTACTCTTTTCCATTAGAACCAGGTAGTAGAGTATCGTTCAAATTCACAGTTGCTGATCAACTCCACTTTTCTAAGTGAAAGACCAATTAAGCCAGAACTATGCAGAGCTCGTACTGATATCGATATAATATGATCGCTGTATCCTGTTACTCTCCTGGTGTCAGAATAGTTTTGGACATCATCGACATTTTGAATTGTACTGAACTCACTGCTTACGCATAAATAGTAAAGGATGGAAGAACATGTTCTGCTCCCATCAGTCCATACTCGTTTCTGTTGTTTCTGTTGCATTGCGATTTACCTTCTAAAGTCCAAACTATGCTGACACATTTGATGAGATGTAAACATGAGAAATTATTCATGCTTGGTTTGACACAGTCCGAATTTCACATTATTCTTGTGTATCGAGGTTGTTTGCTGGGAAATTCACTGGGTATTTCTGTAAACTGTATGAAATTGCCTGATTGTAGTTGACAGGGAAAAGTTTGTAAGAACTAGAAAATAGTATCAGCAAATTGTAATTTTGCAACTCGATTCAAACCAAATATGAATATGTGTTACAAAGCAAGTCAGCCTTTGAAATGCAAAACGAAACCCAACCCAGGCAGGCAGGCAAAACCTGGCGAGCCCAAATGCACAGATGCCCGCTCTGCTCCCCACCTCCGCCGCCGTCGTCCACCACTACAGCCGCCTCATCACCGCCGCAGCAGCCTCCTCCCCGGCCTCCCTCCGCGCTCTCCTCCCAATCCACGCCCGCGCCGTCGTCCTCGGCTTATCCGCCAACCCGGCCTTCGCCACCAGCCTCCTCGGCGCCGCGGCGCCCGCCTCCCTCGCCTACGCGCGAAGGGTGTTCGACGCCGCGCCCGAACGCGATGCCTACATGTGGAACACCCTCCTCCGCGCGCACGCCCACTCCCAATCGCACGCCGGCGACGCCCTCGTCCTCTACAAGCGGATGCGCGCCGCGGGCGTCGCGCCGGACCACTACACCTACCCCATCGTGCTCCCGGCCTGCGCGGCTGGGCGCGCGCCGTGGCTTGGGCGGGCGGCGCACGGCGACGCGGTGCGGTTCGCGCTGGCGGGGGATGGGTTCGTGCGCAGCGCTCTCATCGCGATGTACTTCCTGGAAGGAGCGGTGGCGGATGCCGAGCGGGTCTTTGCGGAGAGCAATGTTTCTTCCCGGACGGTCGTGTCGTGGACGGCCATGGTTGCTGGGTACGTGCAAAATTACTTCTATGGCGAGGCAGTTGCTCTGTTCGGCAGAATGATTGCTGAGGGCGTGCTTCCGAATGAGATCACTCTGATCAGTTTCCTGCCCTGCTTGCAGGGCCAAGAATGGCTGGATGCTGGCGAGATGGTTCATGGGTTTGTGATCAAGTTGGGGTTCGATGCAAACATCCCTTTGGTTAATGCACTCATCGCAATGTATGGGAAGTGTGGGAGCATTGCCATGGCAGAAGCTCTGTTCGAGGGAATGACGGCGGGCAGTCTAGTTTCTTGGAACACGATGGTTGCCATGTATGAGCAGCATGGTGACGCGGTTGAGGCAATCAAGTTTTTCCGCAGGATGCTGATTGAGAAGGTGGGGTTTGACTGCGTGACTCTTGTCAGTGTTCTGTCAGCTTGCGCACGCTCAGGAGCCCTGGATACTGGCAAATGGGTGCACGAGTTTGCTCGGAATCATGGGCTTGACGCAGATGCAAGGGTTGGCAATGTTCTTGTCGACATGTATGCAAAGTGCGGCGAGATTTCTAATGCCAGGGAGGTCTTTGACAGTCTGAATGTGCGGGGTGTTGTGCCCTGGAGTGCCATGATAAGCGCATATGCCAACCACGGGGAGTCTGCAGAGGCTCTCAAGCTCTTCTCACTGATGAAAAGTGAAGGGGTGAGGCCTAATTCATTCACATTCACTGCAGTTCTAGTGGCTTGTGGCCACTCAGGGCTTGTGGATGAAGGACTTAAGCATTTCAACAGCATCCTGACAGACTACCAGATGTCACCAACACTTGAGCACTATGCATGCATGGTCGACATGTTAGGGCGTGCTGGTAGACTTGTCGAAGCATATGAAATCATCAGGGGGATGTCAATGTGCCCAGACAAGTGCGTGTGGGGTGCATTCCTTGGCGGTTGTCGGCTTCACGGCAATCTGGAGCTAGCTGAATTCGTTGCCAAGGACCTCTTCCAGTCAGGTTCCAATGATGTCACATTCTACGTGTTGATGTCGAACCTGTACTTTGAAGCTGGAATGTTGGAAGATGCAGAAAGGATGAGAAGGGCCATGAAGGACATGGAACTCAAGAAGACTGCTGGGCGTAGTGCAGTAAGCCAATAGGGAAAGGCTTCGATTTGTCTAGGTCCCATTTTACTTCATCAGGTTTGGAAAGATCCAGCTGCACCCTTTGCAGCATCAGCGACAATCAGGCTTTTTCTAAACTCAACCTGTTCAATCCTCATTGTAAAATGATCTGTATTAAGCCTCATTGGTTGTTTATATAGGACGGAAACTTATTAGGAGAGCTATCTTTTTTACAATAACGGCCGGATCCTATCATATTATGCTCTAACAATGTCTAACCCCCCACTGTTCTTTAGGCTTGCTCAGTGCCTCCCATTTGGCACTATGATACTTGAAATCAAATCCTTGGCCGCAGCATTATTCCCTTGTGCTTGTTGGTTTCCCAAAGCTGCCCAGATATTACTACCAGCTCTTGTATTTGGATAGGGGCGGGCTTCTGATACATGCATGCCCGACAAATGTGAACCGTTATAAACTGGACAAATTTAAAACGCGTTTTTAAAAAAACCTTTGCGTTCAGGACAAATGAAACATTCCAAGCATAATGCGGTGATGCCTTCGATTCATATGCCGATGGGTCATCACCATTTTTTTTAAACGAACCAGACATGAGAGGTACCGATTATATTAAAAAGAAGGAACAACATCCATACGGGGCACAACAACACCGGCCGGTTGGATTGGGACATCAATACGGCCATGCGGCTCCACTCAAACTCTACTAATCACAAGAAGTAAAACAAGAAGTGCTACTAATTAATCTTGGCAAATAATCATCACTGCAATCTAATCAAGTATCTTGCGGACTTAGCGAAGCGTGCGGCGCCTTTCGTTCCCCTGCAAAGCACACATTTGCCCTATCCGCTCAGAAGATTAGCAAAGTGTTTATTATTATCTATATATGGGGAGCATCATGTGAAGAGGTTATAAATATAATTCATTGCACAATTAGAAAACGGTCGTTCATTGCTTTATCTTTCAGCACCGATTTAGACATGTTCAACCACAAGAAAACTAACCACGGAAGTAGATTTTTTTTACCCTCATGACTGGAAGAAGACACCTGCAGCCGGCTAGGCATTACAACTACAATACTACAAAGGAGACGCTCTTACACTCAGATGATCCAAAGATTGTACCTAGAGATGGTTCCAAATAACAAAATCATATTTGACCCAGCTTCTCTCCTTTTAGGTTGCTGCGCCGGAGGAGTGTCTCCATTCGGAGCGAAATTTCCACAAAAGTGCTTAGATCCTATTTGTTTCCAGCAGTTTTTTTAGTCCCTATCACATCAAAAGAAATCTTACAATTTAAACGAATCTAATGAGCCTAATTGATCCATGATTTGCTACAGTAACCATCTGTTAATTATGGATTAATATATCTCATTAGATTTGTCTCGCAGTTTAGCCCCAAGGTTCTGCAATTAGTTTGTAATTAAAACTTATTTAATACTTTTAAATACTAATATTCTTTTTTATATGGCATGGCCTAAAGTTTAGCTCCTGGAACCAAACAACCCCTCAGCTCGTATTCCCGGACTATAAATAGAATCCTACCACGAAGCGAACAAGCAGAACTAGCTTGGCAATGGACGGCAACGTCATAGCGCACACGGCCACAACCACGACGACGAAGCATGTCGTCTCCAAGCTCACCGGCCTCGTTGAGATGGAGTGGTACAAGCTGAGCAGCCTGCGGGACGACATCGACTTCATGAGGGAGGAGCTGAGGAGCATGCACGCCCTCCTCGCCAAGCTGGGAGCCGCTGACGACGACGACGACGGCCACCTCGATGTCCAGGTGCGGGCGTGGCGGGACGAGGTGCGCAGGCTGTCCGCCGACGTCGAGGCGTGCGTCGACGACTACAGGCGCCGCGTCACGGAGGACGGGGCCGCCCACGACGACAGCGGCAGGAAGAAGAACGCCGTGGCTGCGTTCTTCAAGAAGAGCACCCACAAGGTGGCGACGGTCGGGGCGCGCCACACGATCGGCAGCAGGATAAAGAAGCTCAAGGCCCGCATCAACGACATCAACGAGCGGCGCCGCAGGTATAGGCTTGACGGCTGATCGATCTCGCGGTGCCACGCATCCATGCTGCACCTAGAGTTTGTGTAGTTGTGATTCGCTGATCGCTCTATAAGATACCCAACTTCTATTTTCTGTTTTCCTTGTATTGCTCTACTTCATGATCTAAGAGGTGCCAGCAGGATATTGTGTCCGTCGTCCGGAGAACATCTCCAGTGTTACCGGCCCTTACGGTGTTACCAACTTTAATTACACTTAAATTTGTGTATTTAAAATTCAAACAAAAATATGAATGAATAGAGCACACAAACATCTACCATCATGCAAAATTTGAGGTTGAATAAAAATTTGTGCAAGAGGAAAAAAAAGGAGAAACTTGCACTTGAATAGTTGCTGGTTTCTCTTTTTCGTTTCTTCTTGCACAAATTTTGTTCAACCTCAAACTTTGTATAATGATAGATGCTTGTGGACTCTATCCATTCATATTTTTGTTAGAATTTTAGATGTACAAATTTAAATATAATTAAAATTAGTAACGCGGTAACACCATAAGGCCTGGTAACACCGGATACGTTCTTGTCCGTATATGGTTGGGTAGGTCCAAATTATAACCACACAAACCTAGCCAACCTGCATGTTTATATATATACTTGGATTATATATGATTATTCATCATAATTTTGTGAAGAAAATTTGTAAAATAAATATGATCATGCATGCTTAAGCTTTCGTCAACGTATAACAGTTCTTTTGGTGGAAACTTAACCCCTAAAAGTACTGATGGGATGTAAATCCGTTGATCAACTGCTTCTCATTGTGTGTTTTGCAACAAAATCAAGTAGGGGGTGGGCCTTCGCATGATGACAAAATTTTATGGAGTGTTCAATGTGACGTGGCACTCCATTTTCTGTTTGGGTAGGGCTAGCTAGCGCTTCTGATGATGCATGTCGGACAAAATCTAAGCAGTTATAAACTTGTTAAATTTTAAAAACTTTCAAATGAGTTGATCTTTAAAATTAACCACTTGAGTTCAGGACAAAAAACCAGTCCAACGTAACCAGATGATGCAGTCGATTTCATACGCGGATGGACCATAACTGTTCTATAACAAGTAAAAATAAACAAGTACTAACCTCGGCGGCGAATCAGTCCGACAATGTATGTATCTTGCAGATTTAACGAATACTTCCTCCGCTTTTATTTACACGTCGTATTAGATTTGTTTTAAGTCAAATTTAATTAACTTTGACCAAATCTATAGAAATATAGCAACAATTATACTATCCAATATATGCACTATCAATATATATTTTATGATGAATTTAATGAAACAAATTTGATATTATAAATATTATTATTTCTTTCTATAAATTTAGTCAAAGTTTGCTAAGTTTAACTTATGACAAAGATAATACGATATGTAAATTAAAATAGAGTAAATAAAAACAGAGTGAGTAATGCAGATGGCAACTTTTTCTTACCGCCGGAGCTGTCCAGATACGTCCTATGGTACTCCACCCAATTATTTAGCCACTTTAGTTTTATCATAAGCCAATCCTCTAATTTTCTATTAAGTTCAGGACCAATGTCATTGTTGGCGCAAATCTATGGCCAACACACGAACGCACTTGATCGTGCAGCAAGCAACGGCACAATTGCAGCGCCGATGCTCGGACCGGTCAGACCGGTTTGCCGGTGTAGAACGGCGAAATCCGACGAACGCTCGCCCGGAAGGGACCCCGTCAGGGCAAGTGCGCGCAGGGTTGCTCTAGGGTCGGCATGCCACCTAGAACGCCTTCAGACGTCGCGGAGACGAAGGAAGAACAACAAATATGGGGTTGGAAGAGCTAGGGTTTGAGGAAGATGAAAAACAATACAAAGTAATGAAAAGTACTAGATTGATATGTTTTTGTGCATTAAACTCATAATGACAAAGGGAACATTTTAATTTTTAAATGATCAAGACAACCATAAATTCCCATTTGTGCATTAAACTGACTAACATGCTCCCATGTAGTCCTACTATCCTCCCTAGTGAATTTAATAAATTCTGGCACCTTGAAATTATGAGGATATGATATGGAATCAAAACTCTCAGGATAAGGTTTTTGACACACAAGAGTTTTATCCTTAAGCTCTATGCCGAAAGACTCTTTAAACATAACAGCCAAATCTTTCTTATGTTTCTCAAGTATTTGATTAAAATAAAAATCATTTGGCCTTTGAACATTGATACTAGAACTATTCAGCATTTGCAGTGCATGATTTGGCTGTGTATATGGTGTTTGCTGCGAATAACTATTGTTTGGCATTGCACCATATGAATAGCCCGAACTTTGGGGAGGCATAATATACGGATTATAAGTAATAGTAGCATATGGAGGAACACAATAACCAATAAATCCATTTGTTCGGCTAAAATCAGCCTGAACATGATGCATACTAGCAATCGGTTCGGGAGACGACGGATACGCCACCAGAGCACCAGGACCGGTCGGAAATCTAGTCTGACCGGTTGGAACCGGTCCACCAAGACTGGTCTAACCAGTTTGTGAAATCGGTCTGACCGCTCCACTCACATTGTACTGCTCTAGAGGTTTCTGACCATCATAAAAGTTCATCGGCATGTCATACTGTGGTACAGGTGTTGCCAATGACTCAGGAGGCATAGTATGATTTTGAAAAGTACCAGCAACACTAGACATAGAAGCACTACTATCATTGGCCAAGGATTGTTTTCCTAACGACTTATCAATCATGTTTTGGACAGTAGCAAGCACCTTCTCCTGACCATCAACTAGTAATTGACTAATTTGCTTCATAGTAACAGGTGATGCTGAAGTACTTACATTATTTTTTGCTTTGGCTTGTTCTTCTTCATCCGAAAGAATGACCACCTCCTTGTCCTTGAAGACTTCACCCTTCCGGTTCCTGAAGAAGTGAGACAAGAACCACTGACTCTTCTCTTTGATTTCTTTCTCTTTGCGCCGTGTGTTCTCCTCTTCGCACTCCTTGATGAAGGCTCCATAAGCTTGACGATCTACAGCCGATAGTTGATCAACAGTCGGCCTAACAATGTTACTGGCATCAATGTCACCACTTGACAGCTTCACCATGGTAGTAGATGGAGTAGATTAGATCGGTTTTTAACTAACCAAGATCTATCTTCCCCAGCAGAGTCGCCAAAATATGTTGGAGCAAATCTATGGCCAACACACGAACGCACTTGATCGTGCAGCAAGAGACGACCCAATTGCAGCGCCGATGCTCGGACCGGTCAGACCGGCCAGGGTAGCCGGTCTAGAACGGAGAAATCCCACGAACGCTCGCCCGGGAGGGACCCCGTCAGGGCAAGCGCGCGCAGGGTTGTTCTAGGGTCGGCAGACCACATAGAATGCCTTCAGACATCGCGGAGACGAAGGAAGAACAACAAATATGGGGTTGGAAGAGCTAGGGTTTGAGGAGGACGAAAAACAATGCAAAGTATTGAAAAGTAATAGATTGATATGTTTTTGGTCAATTGGATATGCTCAATCGCCCGTGGCCCTTTATATTTATAGAGAGGGGAGGTCTTACCCCATCAGGAGTCCGCATCAAAATATAACTCCAAACTCGGATTGTACAGTTTGGACCGGTCTGACCGGTCTGACCTGGTGTCAATTCTTTCAGAGGCCATAACTCTCTCATCCGAACTCCAAATTAGGCGTTCTACATATGCATTTTGATCGTCTAGACGAGAGCTACATAATGGTGAAGTCCAATTTACATTTTGACAAAGTCACCTTGACCGATCAGACCGATTTGTGCATACCAGTCTGACCGGTCTGCAGAGTCTGCTAATTTCGGTCGTCATCAGTCATCTAAATATCAACTTCGGCAGAGGTGGGAATTTACGAGTTAGTGGAGCCTGGGGCAAAATTGTCTTTTCCTACTCAGTTAACACCATATTAACAGAATTGTGATGGAAATGGAAATGAAGGGATAAATCACATTCTCTATGGTAATTTCTATTTTTCTTTTGGCACTGAAGGGAGAGGCAACAATTTTTGTGGTACTGAAGGGATTAGCTAAAAAAAATGAAGCTAGACAAACACAACGTATATATACAAATTATAGCACTCAATGCTATCTGTAAATTTAAAATTTTATTATTCGATAGCAAATCAATACTAAAAAATGATTTGCAAGAGTGTCCTTTGTCAGAGCTTTAATTTCAAGAAGCCTTTGGAATGCATTTCAGTAAATCTGCTAACATCCTCTTTAGGATTTTTAGATTTTGGCGTCATTGTCATATCAGAGCACAAAAAACATAGAGCTCCAGCTTCCAAAGCCCTGAAAAAATGGAAATAATATTTTCCCCTGCTGCAGAGAACCAGTGGCGGCCCAAAAGGTAGTCCAGGCAGGCCAAGGACTTCCCTAAATTTTGGCCCAAAATCTTTTTACTACTTAGCATTTGTTGTTCAAATCAAAGAAATGATCCAACAGACAACATGCAAATACTAGCCCACCACAACTGTTGTCCGCTCGCTCCACTTAAGGCCCGGCGCGCTGTCCGTCTCGGCCTAAGTTTGCTGTCTGTGCTACTCACCCACGTGGCCACGCCCAGTTTCCGTCCAGGCTCCAGCCGGTTTAAGGTTTCTCATGGTACTCTATTCTCATTCTCTAAAAATAATATTTCTGTTTCACCATCGAGATTTTTTTCTCTATATCTAGTTTCCCCGTACTCATTCATACTCTACATCTATACTCTATACCAACTACCATCAGATGGGACCCACGCATCAGATTATTTTTCTTTTTTTACCCCCTCGGCACCCTCTCTCTCTCAGCCTCCCTCCCTCTCCACCATCTCCCTCTCCTCTCTACCCCCAGCGGCGCCTCCATCTCCCTCCTCTCTGCTCCCCCCGGCGGCGCGTCTCCCTTGAGCTTGGCGGCGGCGGCATGGCCACGGTCGCTGGCGTCGCGGCCAGTGAGGGCTCGAGCTCCAGGCGGCCCACGCCATGGCTGAGCTCACTTGACCAGGCCGCCATCTCCCCCGTGGATCTCTGCTGGAGGAGGCCTGGTGCGGGGCATCACCGGCTACCGGCGAGGGCGCAGCGCAGGCCCCCGCGCGGGGCGGCGGCGGGGCCAACACAGGCTTGGGGTGGCCATGGGCGGAGAATTCTGGTGATTGGGCGGAGCAGACTCGATCTGCGCAAGCCCGACCTCGATCTGCCCGGGTGAAACGCAGCGGCTCCACCTCCGTGGGGCTGGGTTGGCCAGCGACGATGGTGGAGACCGTGGCACGCCGGGGACCACGAGCTCGGTCCGGCGCCCCTCCTTCCTCCCACTCCACCCTCCCTTCTTCCTTCCTCTCCACCGCCTCCTTGCCACGCCTCCTCGCTCGAATGGCCGGCTCGTGCACACCTCTGCCTCTGCCGCGAGATCCATGGCGTCGAGCTCGCCGACCGTGAGCTCCGCCGTGCTGAGCTCGGGCAGATCCGTGCCTCTCCCGCCGTGCTTAGCTTGGGCTGGGGCACGCGCGGCAGCGACAGCTCTGGCTTCTCCTCCTGCGGCGGCATCCTTGCTGCTGCTCGAGCTCCGGGCGGCGCCTTGGCCAGGCGGAGGCGGCGGTGGCGGTTGTGCCACGGCGGGGCGGAGGCGGTTCCGAGCAAGGCAGGAGAGCTGGGGTGGTTGGGGCTGTCGGCCTTGGGAGGCGGTACCGGACGCCTTTCTTCTGCCCTGGGAATCCCGGACGGCGGCTCGTCCGCAAAGATAGCGAACGGCCTTCCAGTACCCGCTGCGAAGGATTTTCCGCTAAAGTGGTACTGAAAAATGGCGTACCAGATAGGTTAGCGTACCCAGTGCAGTCAGCCTAATTTGCTGTTGCCGCTATTTTCACTGTTTAACGCTCGTGCCAATGCAGCAACAGCGTCCCAATGGATTTGGTTGCTTAATGATATGTGTAAGTTTTTAAGAATTGGTTCAGTGTTCAAGTATACATTTAGTTCCTTCAAATCTCACGAATCTGTGTGCATATTTGAATGTGATGATAGTTTTTTCTATTAGATGCCCTTTTCCCCGCGGATTTCTGCCGGAGGAGGCCTCGCGTGGGGCAGCACTGGCTACCAGCGCGGGCGCATCAGAGGTCCGCGCGGGTGCAGCGGAGGCCCCCGCGCGGGGTGGTGGCGAGGCCGACGCGGGCGTGGGGTGGCCATGGGCGGAGAGTCCCAGTGGCCGGGCGGAGGAGCCTCGATCTGCAGGAGCCCGCCTTGATCTGCCTGGGTGAAGAGCAGCGACTCCTCCGTGGGGCTGGGTTGGCAGTGGCGACGGTGGAGGCCGTGGTGTGTCAGGGACGTCGAGCTCGATCCAGTGCCCCTCCTTCGTCCCTCTCCGCCCTCCCTCCTTCCTTCGTCTCCACTGCCTCCTTCCCACACCTCCTCGCCCGAACAGCCAGCTCGTGCACGCCTCTGCCTCTACCGCGAGATCCGCGGCGTAGTGCTCACCGACCGCGAGCTCTGCCGTGCTGAGCTCGGGCGGATCCGTGCCTCTTCCGCTGTGCTGAGCTCGGGCCGAGGCGCGCGCGGCAGCGACAGCTCCGGCGGCTCCTCCTGCGGCGGCATCCTTGTTGCTGCTCGAGCACCGGGCGGCACCGTGGCCGAGCGGAGGCGGCAGCAGCAGTTGAGCCACTGCAGGGCGGAGGCGGTTCCGAGCATGGCAGGAGAGCTGGGGTGGTTGGGGCTGCCGGCCTTGGGAGGCGGTACCGGACGACTTGCTTCTCCCCAGACGGCCTTCTAGTACCCATTGCGAAGGATTTTCCTCTAAAATGGTACAGGAAAATGGCGTACCGGATAGGTTAGCGTACCCAATGCAGTCAGCCTAATTTGCTGCTGCCGCTATTTTTACCGTTTAACGTTCGAGCCCATGCAGCAACAGCGTTCCAACGGAATTGGTTGCTTAATGATATGTGTATGTTTTAAGAATTGATTCCAGTGTTCAAGTATACTTTTAGTTCCTTCAAATCTTACGAATCTGTGTGCATATTTGAAAGTGATGATAGTTTTGTCTATTAGATGCCCTTTTCCAGTTTTTATTGTTATTTCAAGTATAAATTATAATGTTTTTAAATGAATTTTCCGGATCTTAATCTATTATTACTTTAACTTTAACATTGTAATTAGGCATGTTTAGAACCTATTTTTTGAATTGGAGGTACCATTGGAACTTTTGAAAATACTATTGTATACATTTGGTTAGTTTGTGCTTGTATACACCAAACTGTACGAGAATATTACAGTTGCGAGATGGAATTTTGTAAAAAAATATACTGTATCATATATTAAATTTTTAGCTAGGTCTACCCTAAATTTAGATCCTGGATCCGCCACTGCAGAGAACATCAAAAACATCAGCAACATCCGGAACAGAATGTCAACCAAGTTGCAGCCGCGAGACAGCGAGGGCTCTGACTTATATCAGTAGAAATATACTTCCTCAGTAATAAATTATTAGTCATTTTGATTTTTCTTTCCTCAGTAATAACTTATTAGTCATTTTGATTTTTCTAAAAATATTGATTTATATATAGTATAAATCTAGATGCATAGCAAAATTGATGTTGCTAGAAAACCAAAATGACAAATAATTTGGATGGAGGGAGTTTTTGTCCAGCAAATATTGGTAGCAGGGACTTCTATTTTTTTCCTTTTGTTTTTTTTAAATGTGGCCAGCAGCCAGGAGGTACTGGGTTTCAGCCCATAAAAGAGACTAAGGAGATAGTAGAAAACCACATTCTGGGCCCAGCCCAGTAGACTATATTGAATGGCCGAAAATGGAAATGTAATTGAAAGGAAAATAATTTTTTTCATCATTATAAAAAAACACAATTAAAGCTGCCCTACGCAGCTTGTGCAAGAAATTTGGTCATGTAATAGGATGAGTTCCCATCTCTCCTTTTCCCTTCCTTTTCACAAATCCTTGTATGCTACAAACTTGCATCAATTAATACTTGTTTAGGCCGGCAATTGCCTGCCGTAAGTTCTCTCAAAACAAAAAAGAAACAGAGCTAGGGCTTGCCCTCCCAACAGAGATTTAAACGGATCGAATACAGACAAATATTACTGATATCGTATTTATTTCCATATTTTTGTTTGAATATGGAGCCAGTTAGGAATAGTGTTAATTTTTTCCGGATAAAATTATAATGGATATCGACAATATAAAAATATAATTTTTAGTATCCGAATACAGATCGGTTATGGATATTTAATATCAGGAATCGGATACAGAATAATAAAAACCCTTTCAAACTGGATCGAATTCGAATACGATCGGAAAATATCTCTACCATTTACATTCCTACTCCCAAGTCTGACCTGTACCCGGTAGAAATATAGTGCGCATGAAATTTTGTCCAGCAAATATTGGTAGCAGAGACTTTTATTTTTTTTCCTTTTGTTCGAGAAAAAATTGGCCAGCAGCCAGGAGTTATTGGGCTTCAGCCCATAAAAGAGACTAAGGAGACGGTACAAAACCACACTCTAGGCCCAGAAGACTAGGTTGAGCAGGCCGAAAATGGAAATGTAATTGGAAGTGAAGGAAAATATTTCTCCAAGATGCAGAAACAAAATTATATTAACACAATATTATTTTCATTATTTCTTTAGGGCTGTTTTAAAACTAAGGAGAATTTTATAACAAAACTCGTATATTAGTATGTCACTTTGTATCAAATGTTTAGTTTTGGGCATCGCTGAAAATAATATTTACGCTTACACCATAGTTTTATCGCAATAGAAATTCGTGACAGGTGCTAACCGAACTTATGAGAAAAATATTTGGTCGCAACACTTTGGTACATTGGCCTGTTATGTTTTTACTTTCACACGTGCTAACTAAACTCTCTCATGACATTGTGTATCACAACGCTTTGCTTAATCAGTCTATATATATGATGTGTTTTTTTTGTTAGTGTTGTAAGTTTTTTTTTAATTCGTCAAAAAATTGTAGGTTAACCCCAATTTGATTCTTATGACACTTTATAGATAAAACATCATAAATCAATATCGGTTTAAGCCAGTCATAGTGTGACGGTCTTGTAACCAAGAGTCCAGATCAGCAACATCACAGGCAGCCGTCCGAGTAAGACCAAAGTAAGAAGGCTTGTGACCATAAAGTACCTCAAAGGGAGACATCTTCAGAGCAGAATGCCAAGACGTGTTATACCAAAACTCGGCCAAATATATCCAGTCGACCCACTTAGAAGGGCATGCCTGAACAAAGCAACGAAGAAACTGTTCTAGGCACTGATTGACACGTTCCGTTTGTCCATCCGTTTGGTGGTGATACGCCGAGCTCATACGAAGTTGGACATTAGCCAGCCGAAACAACTCTTGTCAAAACCGACTAGTGAACACTTTATCACGATCAGACACAATGGAAGTTGGCATGCCGTGCAGACGATAAACTTGCTGCATGAAGACTTTGGCCACTGTAACAGCAGTAAAAGGATGGCTAAGGGGAACAAAGTGACTGAACTTCGAAAACTTGTCGACAATCACCAGGATACAATTCTTTCCTGAGGAACAAGGAAGACCTTCAACAAAATCCATAGACACCATTTGCCATGCTGACTGAGGAACTGACAGTGGTTCCAGAAAGCCAGGATATTTGATTTAGCCTGTTGACACACAACACATGAAGACACAAAGTTTTGGACATACTTCTTGAGCCCAGGCCAAGCAAATAGCTGTTTAACTCGCCTATAAGTAACTGGAATCCCTGAGTGACCACCCACTGCTGAACCATGTAAGGCATGCAAGACTTTCTCATGCAACACAGGGTTACTGCCCAGCCAAATTCTGTTGTGGAACTTGATGATGCCATTATCCAGAGTGTAGTGAGGCAGTGAGGCAGGGGAAAGTGTCAACTTGGACAAAAGTTGCTGAGCTGAAGTATCCTGAGAATAACTCTGAATGATTTCCTCACACCATTGTGGTACAGCAGAAGAAATAGCCAAACAAACAGCAGACTCATGAGCCCGATGAGACAATGCATCTGCCACTCTGTTGTCAGCACCTTTCTTGTGAAGACCTTTACCCAATAACTTGGTAAAGACCTTTTGCTGCCAGGCAGTATTCAGCCTTTGTTCATTCAAGTGAATCAGACTACGTTGGTCAGTGTATATGATGAATTCCTGATGAAGTAGATAAGTTCTCCATTGTTCACCAGCCATGAGGATGACCATATACTCCTTTTCATATGTGGACAGGCCTTGTGACTTAGGACCTAGAGGTCTGCTCATGAAGGCAAGGGGGTGACCATCCTGGAGTAGTACTGCACCAATGCCATTGTGGCAAGCATCAGTTTCAATGCAGAAGGGTTTGTTGAAGTTAGGGAGTGCCAGAACAGGGGCAGACACCAATGCCTACTGCAGAGTAGTGAAAGCAATCCTCTGATCCTCATTCCATACAAACAATGCATGCTTCTTAAGCAAGTCAGTCAAGGGCTTAGCAATGATGGCAAAATGTCTGACAAAGTGCCTGTAATAGCCAGCTAGCCCCAAAAAACTTCTGAGTTCCTTGACATTAGTAGGAGGAGGCCAATTCAAGATGCTGTCAACCTTACTCAGATCAGTAGCCACACCATTTTCACTGATGACATGACCAAGGTAGGAAATCTGCCTTTGAGCAAAGTTACATTTAGACAGTTTAACAGTCCTTCTGCCAGGAGAGATAAGACCTGTTGCAAATGTACCACATGCTCTTCAAAAGTGCTGCTATACACCAAAATATCATCAAAGAAAACAATCACACACTTTCTCAACAGAGGAGACAGTAATGTGTTCATGGCTCCCTGGAATGTGCCTGGTCCTCCAGTGAGACCAAAAGCCATCACCCTGAATTCAAAATGCCCACTATGAGTTTGAAATGCTGTTTTGAACTCCTCACCAGCTTTGAGCCTTATCTGATGGTAACCAGCCCATAAGTCCAAAGTGGAAAACCAACTTGCACCAAACAATTCATCCATAAGCTGCTCAAAAATAGGAATAGGGTACTGACATTTAACAGTGAGGGCATTCAGATACCTATAGTCAACACAGAATCGCCATGACCCATCTTTTTTCCTTACTAAAAGCACAGGAGAGCAGAAAGGAGAAGAACTCGGCTGAATGAGTCCCTGCTGCAGCATTTCAGACACCTGACGCTCAATTTCATCTTTTAAGGCAGGAGGATATCGATAGGGCCTCACATTGACTGGCCTAGCTCCAGGTAGTAAAGGAATAGTGTGGTCACAATCTCGGGCTGGTGGCAAGGATGTAGGGGTAGAGAAAACTACTGCATATTGTGTCAACAAGTTTCTAATTTCCTCTGGTAAGGGATCTGAAGGAACAGCTTCTGGTGGAACCTGAATAGATAACAGCTGAACAACCACTTCTTCCAAAGCAGATGCTGTAACACCTTGCAACAGTATAGAAGAACCTTGATAAGGAATCATCATCCACTTGTTTCCCCAGTGAACCTTCATAGGACTAAACCTTTCCAACCAATCCATGCCCAATATCATGTAAAAGGTGTGCAGAGGTAACACCCTGAGATCCTGAGCAAAAGAGTAGCCCTGCATGGTCCAGGCACAAGAAGGAAGCATAGCCACACATTGCATCACCCCCCCATTAGCCACCTTAACACTGACATGGACAGCTTGTACAGGAATATCAGGAAGAAGAGTAGCCACACGCTCACTAAGGAAAGAGTGAGTACTACCTGAATCAACCAAAATCTAAACAGGTGTATCCCCCAACATACCATGCATTTGGAGGGTCTTGGGGCCGGATGTACCAGACAAGGCATCCATAGAAATGGCCACACATAGTTGGGAATCATCAGTGTCATCAGCTGCAGAACTGGTGTCAGTATCCTCTAAATGGAACAACTCCCAAACTTCCTGCATAGCATGTAACTGGACTGTAGCAGCACAACGGTGGTCGCGAGACCATTTTTCAGCACATTTATCACAAAGACCTTTGGCACGCCGGTATGCACGAAGAGCCACAAGACCATCTTCCACTGAATGACCAACAGTAGGACCAACAGAATTACCAGCAGGAGGAGCTGTGGTAATGGTCTTCTTATCAGAATTTGGTGGTGCAGGGAGTGGGTGAGGGCCTTTTGGTGCAGATTTAGACCGAAACCCGCCATCAGAACGCCGGAAATCACGCCTCCGGGCCGGTTCGGCCAATTCATCCTGCAAAAGTGCCAAGGAACAAGCAGTATCGAAGGTGGAGGGACGCTGAACAGCAACAGAGGGCTTGATGTCCTCTCTCAGACCATCAATAAA
The DNA here is from genome assembly GCF_016808335.1 of Panicum virgatum. Classification (NCBI taxonomy): domain Eukaryota; kingdom Viridiplantae; phylum Streptophyta; class Magnoliopsida; order Poales; family Poaceae; genus Panicum; species Panicum virgatum. The sequence goes on from NC_053152.1 coordinate 9,770,945, forward strand.
ACGTGTAGTAAAATATAAGGCATCTGGTGGAGAGTCATAAGCAACAAGTTGATCAAGGAGACTGGAAAAACGTTCCACATAATCGGCCACTGTAGTGGTTTGCCGGATGTGAAACAGTTGACGCAGCAGCGTTTCCTGCTGGTCGCGACCGAAACGGTCATGGACAGCTTTGCAAAATTCAGACCAGTCCAGGTTCTTAAGGCGTTTCTCGATGGACTGAATCCAACGAGCAGCCGCATCAGTACAGTGGTAAGCAGCTAACATGATCCAACGAGATGAATCTACGTGGTACATATCAAAATTATTCTCAGCACGAGAAATCCAGAGTTGAGAATGTTCTCCATCAAACGTTGGGAAATGCAGTTTAGGTAGTTTATCTGAATAACTGAAGGAATCACTACCACGGGTGCGAGAAAATCCAGAATCAAACGTAGATCCAGGAATCCGAGAGCGAGAGGCAGGATTGGAATCGAACGTACCCTTGACCGGGGGATGAAGTACGGTGGTAACCACCCCGTATCCATCCTCCCGGCGTGTAGGATCATGGCGGTGCCCACTGGGCCGGTCGGCTGACAGTCCGGCAGAGAAGATGCCGGCAGCCGGTGGAGCAGAGGCGACGATGCCGTGCGTCAATGCCGGGTGCTCCATAGCGGAACGCTCGAAATGCTTGTTCAATTTCTTCATCTCAGCGTACAATCAACCTCGGGACGCCAATCCTGGACCTCGCCGACGGCTTGCTCCAGAACCTTCAGGCGTGGATCCTGCGCCGCCTTCAGATCCGAGAGCTGCTGCTCCTAGACCACATCGCGATCGGAGAGGCGCTTGGCCCAGGCGAGGTCATTCTCGTCGAAGCACTTGGAAAGCTCGTCGGAGAAACGCTTGGACAACTCGTCGAGGAGAACCTTGTGCTCGGGATTCATGGCGCCGTGACGACGCTGAAACCGGGTACAGTGCTCGTGCGGTGGAAGGGAATCCAGAACTGCGATTCACGCCACGAATCAACTCGGCGGGGAGAGGAATTACGAGATTCCGAGAAGAGTGTCACAGCCCAAGAAAAAAAAGAGAAATAAATTTTTCCCTCGCCGGGCCCGCCCGTCAGCCTCCCCTTCCCTCCCTCCTCCTTGCTCTGTTTCGGCACCGCACGCGTCGCCCCGTCGCCGGCCATCCTGGGGACACGCGCCGGCCATCCTCGGGCACCGCGCGCGCGTCTTTATCCGCACCGAGTCCGTCCCCTCGCCCCCTCCTTATCCGCGCCCGGCCGGCCCCCGCTCCCCCTCGAACCCTAGCCCCAAACCACCATGGCCGACGCCCCCGAGCTTCGTCGCCGCCGAGATTCGCCGCCGCCGGTGAGGTGCTCCCCAATCTAGTGCGCGCACCACCTAGCCCTCCCCATCCTCGACCGGTTTGGGCCCTCACCCGGCCTCCTCCCCCTCCCTGCTGGGCTCTCGGCGGAGCTCGCCGTCCGCCGCCGCCCAACGCCGCCGCGCCGCCCGTCCGTCGCCGCTCCTCGCCTGCGCCGCCGCCGGTGAGGTTCGCCGCCATCCCCTCCACCCCGTGCACGCCTCCCCTGCCTCGCTCCGGCTTAGCCTCGCCGTGCCGCCTCGCGCCGCCGCTCGCCGTCGCTGTGCCCGCGTGTGCATGCGCGCACCGCGCGACGCGCAACGCGATGCCGTGGCCGCACCCACGCCGTGGTCAAGGCCGGCTTTGCCTTGACCCGGCCTAGGTGGGTCGCTGGCCCGTGGGCCCCGCTTGTCGGCCTCTGGGCCGGCTCTGCGGGGTGGATCTAGCAATTTTGCTAGGATTTGTGTTATTTATTTTGTCTGCAATCTTGTAAAATCCATTGAAATTCGTGTGTAGCTCAGAAAAATGTGAAAACTATTTTGTTGGATTCCTCTAGCTTAGATCTACTCAAGAAAAATATTGTTTTGCATGTTACTTTGCTGTAGAATTATCTATAGATTTATCTTGAAAAAGTGAGTTTAATGCTTATTTATTTGTGTATTGCCTTAAAAATTTCAAACTAAATTTTGTTAGACTCCTTCTGAGGTGTAGTTTTCAGTGGTGCAACTTTGTCACATGCTTCCTTGCTGTTTAGCAAAGTTTTAGCTTGTTTTCTTATGCTTTATCAGAAAATGGTTTAATATAGAACTTTTTGCTGGATAGTGAGAAAATAGTAAAACCAGTTTTGTTAGCTTTATTTTCATGCCTAGTATCTAAGATAATTTTCTTGGATTTGTTTAGTTAAGTTTGTATGCATTTTCTGATTTACCTTGTTTAGAGTGCTGAAAACTAATATATTTATGATTAATTATAGGAAATTCTTTTGCTGCAAAACCAATATTCATGAGTTTCTTGCAATGTTCTCGGCATGCTCAAATTATTTCATGATTTATGCTTGTTGTTTAGTTCATTTCTTAATTCTTGCATCGCATTCATGCATTATAGTGACCGAATCGTCGGAGAACGAACCCGTTGAGCCTGCCGAGTCCGTCGAGCCTGAACCCGGAGTCTAGTTCATGGTCGAGCCCGAAGTTAACCAAGGCAAGCAGCTAAGCATATTCCTTGCACCTGTCTAATCTGATTTAGTTTAGCTATTCCACATGGGTATTGTTGGGCTATATATGTATAGTATGTATGTATTGCATTGTTGTACCTATTTTGATGCATAGTCCTTCCTTGATTTGTTATCCTTGTTCTTGGCACTAGTTAGTTAGTTAATTACTTAACTTGACTAGATGCTTAGCCCTGCTTAGAATACTTCCATTGCTCGCTAGACAGGAATGGTTTGGAGGATCACATTTACCGATTACCCTTGATCGCACTGGTTCGGTTGGGTTGTTAAGAGTTTGGTAGTATCGAGATTCGAGCGGAATGTTAGGGCCTAGAGAATGAAGTTACGTGGACATAGTCCGCTTGGATCGATTAAGGACCGAGTGGACGACGTCGGTTTTGAGCACCTTTTCGTGCTACCACATATCCAATATAATGGTACGGATGAGCCAATTACCTTCTTTTACTTGATCATTGATGTGCAGTCCTAGATACGTTGCTACGGGCTATGCAGAGAGGTTTAGTGTGTCCCCAGGTGGACCTATGTGTAGGAAAGTTTAGAGATGTCCCTGGTGGAACTAAGTATCTACTCGTAAGCTAGGTGTGAGGTTCAATGATCGAGCCTTGTTGGGAACGGCTGACGCGAGTATCCCCTTATCCAACTCTGGCCGGTTGGGTGAGTCGCATGGTCCTTGCGTCATGTGGGTAAAGTAGTACACCCTTGCAAGGTTTTAATCAATCGAATTGCCGCACTCTCGGTTATGAGCAAGCTCATTATCCCATGAACTCCTCGTAGAAATTCGGTTATGATGGAGATGGTTCATGGCACCTCTGTGACACTTTACATGTTACTCTCTTAATCAACTAAAACTATTTGGGGGTTTGGGCAATATTAATTAATTCTGATAGGTGATAGTGTACAGAGCTAATGCTTCTGCAATAATTACTTGACCTTAAAGCTTTTACTTGAGCCATTGCATGATCCTTGTATATGTAATCACGTAAGTCTTGCGAGTACCTTTTGTACTTAGGTTGCTTTCTAAACCTAGTTGCAGGTGATCCGGAAGTGGTGTTCGGCCACTTCTACCCCGCTGATCCAAACGCGGGGGAAGAGTAGGTCGTGGTGGCTGTAATGATGTCCTTGAGCAAGGCATCATTACTTTAGTAAGTATTTATCGTAATCGAGCTCCGTGAGAGCATGTAAATACAATAAATTTTAAGTTCATGTTTAATATAGCTTTCGTGAGCCCAAGGCTTGTGTTGGAAGTTAGCTGAACCCTCCTATATTGAATTTGTAATATTAAGTTTCGAAATCTGGTATTTTTTTAAAACTGCTCTTTGTGGTTCTTTGGTGATGTATTCGTTTGTAAACGTTATGTGCATATGCTGAATCCTGGGCGTATATTGGAACACATACCGGGACTACCGAATTTGATATTATTTTGAATGAATGACGTGTCGGTTATTCGTGTCTCTAGATGTGGGATAACACGTGGCACTCTCTCCGGCAAGCACGTGTTAACTCTCATCTGGATGATAATGACCGGCGGTTTGTTTAAAATAGTATCAAATTGGGCGGTTCTCACAACGGGTATCAGAGCTGAGGTTTCCATAAAGTGAACCTAAAATTTGCTTAGTAGGGTGTGGGTAAAAATAAAATTGGACCACTTGCATTAAGATTTACTTTTGTTAAAAATTTGAACTTAAGTTAAATTGCTACCCTTCTTTCTTTGTCTTAGAGATAACTCTCCCTTATTGCTTCACTTGTTTAATTAAGATATGCTTAACCCCTCTTGTCTTCATAAGTAGCGGGAGCATAGGAACACCCTTTCACCTGCTGGAAACCTTTTGAGCCTTTTACCGGGGTTGAGAGGGTGGGAATCACCCATTGTCCTAAGTGCTAGTAGGAGAGTTGTAGCGCTGCTGGACAATGCAGTTGTTTTGGGTCGTGAGTGAGTGCTAGAACGTTAAGGTGTGCTCACGATGTGAGGAGACGTCATGTTGCATTCATACTTCGCATGCTTGCATCATATCATACATATTGTGTTGCTTTGGGTGTTTGCTAATATTTTCGTATAAGTCTCTTCACACCTTTGCACATCTCACTTTTGATAGACCTAGTATGGTTAGAAACGTAGGACGTGCAGAGTTTTGAATCTAAGTTTCACTTTCTAAGGTTCTATAACCTTTTCTGACATTTCTTGCCATCATAAATGTTAGCTTCAAAGACAATTTGGAGAAATCTACAGGTCATCCTTGTCTCTCGGTCATACATTCGAATGCTCGACGATAATCCATCCCGATCATTCTTGATGACTAGAAGCATCATGTTGTTCTTCTAGTGTTCATGTTCGTTCATTTCTAATCGCTTTGATTCATACACCTAACTCCGATCTGTTTACATTCTTGCTCAAATAAACATGAATAAGGTCGCATATTTGTTGCATTGCATAATCACATGTTGTTTGGGTGTGAGTCTAACATAGTGAAATCCATGTGATAGACTAACTAACTTTATGTGTTCCGTATGTCTACGTAAAGCTTTTGATGTTTTTGAAATTTGAAAAACCTCTCTCTCAATTTGTGCTACTTGGGTTGCTCCCTATTATTTTCTTGTGTAGTGGTGATTGTTCCACAAACTATAGTGCCGCGACGGAACCTAGGGCCTCGTATGGACTGCAGCCATACGACTGTGCCACTGGGTGCGCACTGGTGCTTAAGTACGTGTGGATATGAACTACTACAACTATCATTTCATGCAACTCTTAAAATGTTTTTCTCTACCTCATCTTTTTTTAGGGGGTAGGCCCTAGACGAATAACGATGCGAATGGGTTGTCTTAGTTTTGAGTTTCTAGGGGTATTAGTACACTAACTGGCATGTCAACCTGTGCATTTTGCATCATGCAACTCAATTAATAAACAATATCGAGCAAGAATGTTCTTGAGAAAAACTTGCCTTGATGCCCTTTCTTTTCAGTTTTTCCGAGCTCCTTGAAATTCACCTTGTATAGCCATGATTTCTATTTTCAACCCAAGTCAGAATTATTCGTGAGAATCTTCGCATTGCTCAATCTCGCCAGAAGACTTATGCTGATCGTCGTCGCCGAGAACTTCCCCTCAAAGTTGGCGATTATGTCTATCTCAAGGTCTCTCCATTTAAGGGCACTCGTCCTTTCCAAATAATAGGAAAGCTTGCGCCACGCTATGTGGGACCTTTTCGGATTACCAAGAAAGTTGGAGCAGTGGCTTATCAATTGGAACTTCCTCAATCACTCTCCGCCGTGCACAATGTTTTTCATATCTCTCAATTCAAGAAATGTCATTGTGTTCCAACTGACGCCATCGACCTTGAGTCACTTGACCTTCAACCGGGTCTTACCTACGAAGAACACCCAATTGCCATTCTTGACCGAGATGAAAGAAAGGTGAAGCGTAACATGGTTAAGTTTGTAAAGGTTCAATGGAGCAATCATACCGAAGATGAAGCCACTTGGGAGCGTGAAGATCAATTACGTCAAGAATACCCTGAATTCTTTTCCGATGAGTAAGTTCTCTCCCTACCGCACTCCACTTCCTTTATGAAGTTCATCTTTCTAGATGTCATATATGTGGACACAGTCACCATCAAGAAAGCTCTAAGAATGTCTCATCACACCACATCATCCCTACTTTTTTGCATCCTCTCTTAGATGTTTACCCTGTCTAGGTGAATATGGCTGTTGACGCTCCTTAGCGCCCCAATTTATATACCGCAAGCGCACGGGATCGTGTAGCTTTTCCCTTAGAGTATTCCCCCAAGGTTTATCAATCCATGGATCGACAAAGAACTACCCAAGGTTTTCCATCTAATCTAACGTATCTATCCTAACATGAAGCATGAATTGCACATATAGAGTAACCTTTAATAGATATGAGTGTTGTGTAAAGGTTGATCTCATCCATGAACATAGGCGTAACCATAGCAAAACCAAAGACATGACTAGGCCTATTGTCATCTAGTTGTAGTTCAAGCTAACGAGCAAATAAATCATGCATCTCAATCAATGGCATCTTTAAACCCAAAATCTCCAATCCGATCCTTCGATACCCCATCTACTTAAAGCAACGCCCTGTCACGACGCCCCCCTTTGGACGAAAGCACCCTGAAGCAAGTCGAACCCCCTTTGGTAGTTCCGCCATGAACCTCTAGCCACCGTGACTACAAGATCATGCTAAGTGATCTATCTCGATAATAGATCTAGGATGAAGCAAACCCAAAGAAAAGAACAAAATCGAAAGAGAGAACATGGTTGCTAAAAGATTCGGAAGACATGATTATCATTACTCACATAATAGATTCGTTTGGATCGTCACCACCGAGTACATACCATTGACGACTCCAACTAGCTCATGAACTCCACCATGGCACAACCACGCAGGGAGGCCATGGCGGCTAGGGGCGGCCTAAGCCATCTCCTAGACAACTTCGAAGACTTGCGGCGGCCATTGTCTCCCTCCGGTCTTCGCCCTAGGTTTTCGTCGAGTTCTGGGTGGATGGATGCCGCGAGTTGAATAAGGTGCGAGCTATTTATAAGCCGAGGAAGCCACCGGTTGAAGGGGAGGCCGAACCGCCTCGGAAACGGGCTAGGCCGGCCGGCCGGCCTACCCTCTTTCGGGCCCGCCTCGGTCTCATCTTTCGCATGTAGACTCCTCGCATCTTCTAGAGTTTATGTCCTTCACGATTGCACCCCTTTGGACGTCATTATCTTGGAGATATTTTCGAGGAAAGGATAGGATAGGGAATCCTTCCATAAATCTTCATTTGCTTTGCTTAATCCCGAAGTATCTTGATCACATCTTCGTGGGCTCCGTCCTTTGGGCTCTCTTGGAGGATGGATGTGCATGAATGGGCTTTGAATCAACATGGGCTTTGGTCCTTCCTTTGGGCTTTGGCCTTCGTCTTTCTTCGTGTTGGCGCTCGATCACGGGCCTCGTCATTTCATGCTCCAAAATAGGCCAAAAACCTGCAAAAACGAAGTTCCTCCAAAATATATGTGCAAGTGTGAAAATGACCACTAATTAGGCCGGGGTTAGGACGGTTAGTGATTTTGATATTAAATTCATACCATTATCAAGGATAAACAAGGAATAAAATGGGTACTTAAGGAGCGCCAACATCCCCCCATGCTTAAACCTTGCTCGTCCTCGAGTAAGTCTAGGAGCTTTGCTTATAAAGAAATCAGCGTTGCCCCTCAATGTCCTCTCTGCACTTAGTCATACATAACAAGACATATTGCTCTCTCAAGTATTTAGCATTTAAGTTCATGTTGTGACCGGCTACTTTTTCATTATGGAAGATAGACTAGCAATTAAAGAACAAGCCACAATAATAAATAAATGCAATGCTCTCAAACTTAAGCGAGCTTCAAACCTTTACCTTGTTTCATCGTGAAGTGTTTTCAAAAGAATGTATATCAAACATAAGTGAGGTTCTCTTACAAAAGATCATGGAAATACTCATCTCATCAAGTCTCTCAAGCCTACATTAGATTGTCTTCAACCTATTCTACTCATATATAAAAGTGGAAGGCTTATGTGGAGCTTGGTAGGTAAAAACAATCCTAGCAAATCATTATATTTGAAATATTGTCAAACTAAGAGAGAGATCTATTGGATTTACTGAGACTTGTCAAAAAGGCCATTGGAAAATAATGTTGGAGAGGGAGAAAGATGAAACACACACATTTAGATAGGTGGACATGTGCAAGTGGCAAATGAATGATCCCGAGACACAAATGAAGTTCTCGTTATCGGATTGCACATGGTTGAAAGATTTGAGTATGGAATAATTCTTCAAAGTAACATGGAAAATTAATGAAGCCAAAAAGAGCTAAGGAGCATTTTATTCTTCTCTTTTTTTTCTTTCATTTTTCTTTTCTTTTCTCCTTTTTTTCATTTTCTCTTTCTTTTTTTTTTTCTTTTTGCTCCTTAGAACTTTTGATAACATAGAATGCTTACCCAGCCATCCCCCCATATTGAACGAATGCTCGTCCTCGAGTATGAATAGTGGGAGAACCAACTAGCTAGGGTAAGTATCTCAAATTCACCTTCTTCTTCGTAGAACCTCTTGAATCTCCGGGGAGCCTTGTCTCCCAAAACTTTTCTTTATATAGTGCCCTTGATTCTTTTGATTCCGTCGAAATGATAATCCATACTCAAATTGGGTTCTGGTCAAGGAGGTAATCGCAAAAAGATATTTTTGGTTTAGGGTGGATATCCAGCGAGGTTTGCAAAATTCCCGAAGTAGAAACTCACAATGCATGGATAAATAGGCTAGCAGAAAGAAGGTTACACAAAAAAAACGGAATGACCAGCTTCTTAGTCTCATACCAAAGAAATCAATCTTAATCCAACTTATCAAAATATAAGTTTGCAATCTAAAAGTTTCATCATGAAAGAATATGTATGTATAGGCTTTCGTAGGTAGAAATTTGCAAGAGATTCACAAATGTAGATAGCATAGGAATTAAGTTTTCAAATTAAACAACACAAGGTGTAAGGTCATCGGTAGACTTAAATCAAAGAGCAACATAGAATATGTGGGTCTAGAATTTATTCATTTAACCTCCACAAATAAAAGAGCCGGTATTTAATCATTTTAATTCCATTTAATTGAGAGCAAATGGTCAAGTCATATACAACATAGCGTAGGTAAAACAAAGCATCAACTTTCATCATTTTTCCATAAGCATAAGGCATTGCCAAAATGTATCAATGTGGTGAGCACAAAGTGATGGTGGTTATCATTCATTAAAAACAAAAACAAATCTAGGTTGTACTCCTAGTAGCCATGTTATTATAGGGAGAGATATACAAATGTTGCATCTATGGTTGAAGGCATATATGTACAAGCATTTAGAAAAAGAGAGAGTTGAGGAAGAATTACCGTCCTTCTCGATGCTCATAATGAAGTGTAGCGCGGCCTCCCCCATACTTAAGCATTGTGCTAAGCATGGAAGAAGAATGATGAGCATCTTGTGGCAACCGTGATTATCTTACTCCATGAGATCTTTCTTCCTTGTTCACGAAATCCTCCCCCATGCTTAGCATGATGCTAGGCGTGGAAGGAGAAGATGGACCATCTTGCAATTCTTGAAGTCCTTCCCTCATGTGTATGAACATCATCTTCAATGTATCTTCACCTTTCTTGCCTCAATTTTCCTTCAACTTCTTCTTGTACAAAGTCATGGTCCCAATCATTACTTCATGTCGTCGTCGCCTCCTTCAATTCCTCGTTGTCCCATTGCTGCCTCATCTTCATGAATTTTTCTTTCAATTTCCAGAACAGAATATGTACCGGGACTACCGGATTTGATATTATTTTGAATGAATGACGTGTCGGTTATTCGTGTCTCTAGATGTGGAATAACACGTGGCACGCTCTCCGGCAAGCACGTGTTAACTCTCATCTGGATGATAATGACCGGCGGTTTGTTTAAAATAGTATCAAATTGGGCGGTTCTCACAAAAAGCGAATAACGCCTATCAATCAGAAGAGCTCAACCCGATCCGATGCCAAATCGACCAATGGAATTTGCAAATCACAGAAGGAAGCCCAAGAACGAACGAATCTGATACCAATTTGTTAGAATACCAGAGATAGCGGAAGAGAATTGAGGGGAAAGGCTAGAATCAGACGAGCAGGTGAGGTTGGTGAGGAAGCAACGAGGACAGCTTCATAACAGAATATTTGTTGTTACAATTGTTCATACCCCTTTCTCAAGCTAGCATCTCCTTTTAAACTAACTCACCCAATCTCCTAAACCCACACGCTACTGGCGAACTTGGAGTTGGGCTGGGCGGTGCGACTGCTTCGGCGAGGCCCAGGCCCAGTTGGCGTGCTCACAGCCTGTTATGTTTTTTCTTTCACACGTGCTAACTAAACTCTCTCATGACATTGTGTATCACAATGCTTTGCTTAATCAGTCTATATATATGATGTGTTTTTTTGTTAGTGTTGTAAGTTTTTTTAATTCGTCAAAAAATTGTAGGTTAACCCCAATTTGATTCTTATGACACTTTCTAGATAAAACATCATAAATCAATATCGGTTTACCTGATTGGCATTATTTTTTCGTAATATATAGAATAGTAGGTTGTTGTGCTGACCGGCTGCTCAGTTCGCTACGTTTGGTACATTGATTGGTTAATTAGTAAGGCATCACGTAGTGTTCAGAACCATTTTTGAGCTCATGGTTTTAGAAGGGTTCTACCGCTGGCGAGTTCTAAGCATGTGTAGCAGAACTCAAGAATGACATCATTCAATTGTAAGACTTGACGTTTTCTCTCTGAAACTATTTTGATCCTTTGCCCAATCCATTGGCAGGCTCTTGAAATAATGCCAAGGATGGGTGCCAACACTATGGGTCACTAATCTTTCCTTGGGTCGTAGACGATAAAGTTATTGTTGATTGCTGTGTTCCCTTCTTCTGCTTGTTGGTTTCCCAAAGCTCTCTACGAATGGCGTGCTGGATGACGTTTTCCGTTTGGTGCTGAACTGGTGGCGTTTGTGTGGAGGGCCTTTATTTTTAGCTGAGTTATTAGTTTACATATAATGGCTTATTATCTGTCAGTTTTCATAATGGAAGAAGGTTCCTGTCTTTTGCACCATTTGATTCATAGATCCAAAATTCATTATGGCACTGTTTTATTTCCACTGATGAATTGAAGGAGATAACAAAATAAATTGTCATCAAACTTAGCATCTTAACCATATTTCCTATGACCAAACCACCACCCATTCTGGGTGTGGACCTCCAATGTGTGCCATGACTTCTGAATGTCTTCCCTTTAATCCTCCTTTTTTTTTACCAACCTCATCTTCAGAACCGCGGTATAATTTGAGCAAGAGCTTAAGTTTCCACGAGCCTTTTATTGGACTAATTAAACATACTGAAAAGATGAGTCCATTAACATGCTAATTCCACCTAATGGTATCAATAAGCAAGGTCCCCCGTACGACAAATCTGTATATGGCTCAGATACATGCATGTCGGACAAATCTAAACTCTAAGTGGACACATGAGCATAAAAAACATATAGATAATGGTTGGATTTAAAACTTTCAAATGCGTTGTTCTTTAAAATCCTTGATGCGTTCATGCCAAATGAAACAGTCCAGCATAAATCTGATGATATCATATATAACTGATGGTACCGTCGATTCATACGCGGATGGGTAATCACCATCACAACATTTAAAAACAAATACTAAATGGCTTGAACCTCGCCGCAAAAGAATATGTCCAATCTAATAATTATTAACCTTCGGACTCAACGAAGCGTGTGTGTAATTTTTCTAGGAGGGGCCTGCAAAAACTCACTGTACTGTTGTCCTGTCCATGCTGCATATAAGAACATTTTGACCTACATGGGAACTATTTAGAGGACACAAACTGATGCCTTGTTAACGCACTGTCGGAGGAAAAAAGGTTATAATAGCTCTTACAACTATACTAGTTTATTATTATTTTGGCACTCAAACTAGCCGTGCCAATAATGAGTGGGCTATCACAACTGGTTTGCGTGTCATGTTTTTTTTTAAAAATATTATAGTTATTTTTTTCTCTTGTTATTGTAGAACCAGATCGACACAAATTTTAAAGTAAGAGTTTCTTAGTCAGGTCTACAACAAGTTACTATTAGTCCTATCATTTGAGCGATTTAGATAAACAAAAACTCATCTATAATTTTTGACAATTAAGGTAAAAGAAATAAATAAAGTTCCAATTAGTTGTAAGTGACATGGTGAGGTGGTAACAACTAACGCGTAAGGCCTGGATTGAACTCAAGTGTATTTTTGCCAGAAAAATATAAATAATCGTGTGACTTAGAATGCTTGACCGTGGCCTACCGTCCGATACTGATTATCATTACCAGAGCGAGATGGATTATTATCACTGCCGACAAATCACTACCAGTTCCAAACGAGCAGCGAAGGTGATTTGAAACGGTGGTGATGATGAGGATTTGTCTAGTAGCAGTGTGCACATAACATATACCTTTTTCTATGGAAATTTTCTGATCATGTTCAAGGTGGGAAAAAAAGGTAAACATGGGAATAGAGGTATAAGGATGTTGTACAAAGGCATCATATGATTTATTGCCGTAGGAGGAATCACTGTACTTCGGCCTCATAGTAGCGTCAGACATCTGATGGTATACTAGAAATTAAAATCACCGTTGAACGTGGAGGTGTCAATATAATTGGAGGAATAGAGGTAATAAGGAAGGTGTACTAATTTTCTAAAATGAGCTCTCATTTTAAAAAAAATGTTAGTACAAAATTTTGAATTAAAAAGAGTTGACGGACATCTAAGGATCACCAATCGACACACCTAGTTGAATATTGGTGGGTATTTTGATTGAAGAGGAAGGTGGTTGGACTAAGTAGATGCCAAACACTAGATATGCAAGAGATGGACCCTTTTCTTAACAACCGCTAGCTGGTACGCGTATTCATGGGCTTCTATAAATGGCCTCCCCGCAGGTTGCGTCGTCCTACCACGAAGAGCAAAGCAAGAAGCAGATACTACCATGGCGGACTGCATAACCTACGACGCCATAAAAGAGACAGTGAAGACCACGACGAAGCATGTCACTTCGAAGGTGATCGTGCTGGTGGAGATGGAGTGGTGCAAGCTGAGCAGCCTGCAGGAGGACATCGACTTCATGAGGGACGAGCTGAGGAGCATGCACGCCCTCCTCGCGAAGCTGGGAGCCGCTGATGACGACGACGACGACGACCGCCTCCTCGACGTCCAGGTGCGCGAGTGGAGGGACGAGGTGCGCAGGCTCTCCGCCGACATCGAGGCGTGCGTCGATGACTACACGCGCCGCGTCGAGGACAGCGGCGGAGCGTTCTTCAGGAGGAACACCCGCAGGGTGGCGTCGATCGGAGCCCGCCACACGATCAGCAACAGGATAAAGAAGCTCAAGGCCCGCATCAACGACGTCAGCGAGCGGCGCCGCAGGTACAACCTTGACGGCTGATCGCAACAGTGGCAGTGTTACCCGGAACACCACTACCAGAGCCAGCCAGCACCAGCTTTGCCAGAATCTGTTAGACCTTGTGCAGTTGTGACTACTTTGTGCGTCGCTCTTTGTATGATACCCACCCCTGCTGTTTTTCTGTGTTTTTTTTCCTCATCTTGTTTAGTTGTCTAATTTACTTCAACAAATAAATGGATCTGGTTTTTGCTAGTGATGTTATGATGTACTCCCTCTGTTTGACCTGTAATGTAAAAATAAACAGTTTAACTCTGGATGTGTCTACCCACATCATTCGTGTGTTACCTACGGGACGGCCGTGGGTAACATCTATTTTGCCTTATATTATGACTCTTAGCTTTTGCCTTTTCGATGATGCTAATATTTTTGTCATGGCATTAACTGGTTTGGAGGAACCGTACCACACAAGAACTATTGGTTGGAAGGATCCATAAAAGAAGCTTATCAGCTGCCAAGTCCACTCTAGATAGTCTGCCAATAAATAATTCTAGGATCGTCTGTTCGATAGCATGTAAGAAAAATTGTTCCACTAGATGATTCAATGTGATTTTGGTTATTGCATGACGACATAGTCTTTTAGGACTAACAAGTTTGTCAAGTACATATTATTAGTTCCTATGGATGTAATTCAAGCATTTGCCTATTGATACTAGGGGATAAAATCGTTGTACCGAATTTGCTTCTCTTTAACCTACTCCTTTACATTCTACATTTCATATTTGCAATTTGTTTGCTTTTACCTTCTTAGAGTAGTTCTTACTAGGATTGGCACTAGGGCACTACTCTACACAGGGCTATCACTGTCGGATCAAAAGCCCATCACTGCCGGTTCTGAGATCTATTGAATTAGTGTGGACGATGATAGGTTGACCTATTACCGCCAGTTGTAAACCCGGTGGTGTAACCATTTTTGAGAAAAAAATAAAAATAGGCCGCAACACCAGATTGCCACCGCCCCTCTCCGCGCCCGGGCCACCGTGTCACTCCCATGAGGCCGTGTTGGGCACACCGCATCACGGAGAGTTGGGCGCACCGCCACAGAAAGGAAGGGAAGGGAGGGGAGGGTCGCCGGCGGTAAAGGAGTGGAGTCAGCAGCGATAGAGGATGGAAGATGGGGAGTTGGCGGCAGTAGCGGAGTAGAGGGCAGCGGTGTGGGTGGGGAGGGGAGGGAGAGAGGATTGGGCAAGGGGAGAGAAGGGGAGCCAGCGGCGCCGCGAAGCTAGAGGAGGGGAGTCAGTGGCAGTATAGGAGGGGAGGGGAGGGGGGCAGCGGTGTGGGTAGAGGGGAGGGGATGTGGCAGGGTAGGGAGAGAGGATCAAGAGAGAGGGGAAATGAGGGGGATGGGGAGAGGGAGAGGAGAAAAAGAAATAGAGGATAATTTCATCACTACCGGGTCGTATATGCACCGGCGTTTATGCCCATTATCATCACCGGTTTGTAATCCGACCGGCGGTGATATACCCTTTGAACTCATCACAGTCGTTTCATATTACAAACCAGCAGTGATGTCTGCTAGCACCGTTAGTTGTTTGCGATGATAGTTTCTGTAATAGTGATAAGTTACAAACTAGATGAACCATAGTTGCATACCTAGATAGCATGATCTAGTTCGGAGTTTATCTTTTGTATGATTCAACGGAGATCGTAATGTTAAGTTTTTTTTGGTTTCCCTAATTCACCCCTTCCTCTCTTAGGCTATCAGTACTGATTCGTTCCATAACCCAAATAATGGCTCTATTTAAGTTGCCGATGGAATTGGTCCGGCGCAGCAAAGAAAAAAAAAGAAAAAAGGTGGAAAAAGAAAGACGGACTAGCCCAAGAAATGGAAAGATTCTGGCCCAGTGAAGGAGATTTTACATATTATATGGGTTTTCTATTGAGTTTTAAAATATCTTTTCACACAATAATATGTCAAAATATTATCTGGGAAGACGGCCTTCTTTGGTGTTGTAGGTGGCGCGGGAGATGGATCCTCGGGCGTTAGATTGTGTATTTTCCAATCTTCCCATGCTGGTTCCGTAGGGGGATCATGAATCTCTCAATCTTCCAAGCCAGATTCAGCGTACAGCCCTTCTCCTTCGTTATCCTCATGAATCAGGAATAATTCCTTTTTCTTGTTTTGGAACCTGAATTTCATGTTCTTTCCCATGATGAGGAAGCTGATCTTCCCAGTTCCTACATCAATTCTGGCCTTGGCATCTCTCAAAATGGTCACCCGAGAATAAGATATATCCCCAGATCTCCTTTCATGTTGAGGATCATGAATTATGCGAGTATGAAGGTATCCTTAACTCATACCAATAGATTTTCAACGATTCCCTCGGGATATCGTATGGTAGAGTCGGCCAGCTGCACACACATCATGGTAAGGGAAAGAGTAGGATAACTTAATTTCTCAAATGTTACCTTGGGCATAATGTTGACACTTGCCCCATGGTCACACAGAGCCTGCTTGAAGTGGTAGTCGAAGATCGAGCAGCCGATCATTGGGGTCCTAGGGTCTTCTCCGACCGATGCTGCTAGTTCACCACATGATACTCTTCTTGATCGTGTAAGCTTTCTATATAACTAGATTAGGATGATCTCCTTGATGGCTTTCCCCATCTCGTGGTCACTACGTTGACACTTTCTAGGGTGGATTTGGGTTGCCCCAGGATCTTTCCGGCGGGAGTAGCAGCAGCTAGTTGAGCTAGTTAAGTTTCAAGCTTCTTGTTGATGCTCAACTGATTCTTGATGGCGATGGAGAATCCATCCAGCTTGGTATGATTGGTCTCCAGGGACTTGTCATTTGTGGCTAGCTTCTTTTGAATTGTTTCGTTGACCTTTGCTTGGCCGTAGACCAAATCCTTCAAGGTAGGTTGGTTAGGATTAAATGAATTTGAATTTTCATTACCTCCTTGATAATATGGGATTGGTTGATTCCACCCCTGACCTCCTTGTGGACTAAACTCATTACTGTTGTTCAGAAACATCGCTTCCTCCTAGGTTTCCAGGCAATCATTACCCGAATGTCCAGTATTTCCACATACCTTGCACGTCATACGAGCATCCGAGGCTTGAAGTGTCCGCGTTTGAGCCTTGTCTTGGGAATAACCCTCAAAAATTTTGAGGAGGAGATCAATTTTTGCAGCGAGCATGCCATTTTCCTTGATAGTTTGCATGCCCCGCTAACGTGATTGGAGTCATCATCGCTCCAACCTTGGTTGGATACCATCTTCTCAATTATTATAGATGGAGCTCGTTCATGAGTTAATGAGAAGAAAGCTCCAGCAGCAGCGTCTACATAATCACATGTTGTCTGAGTTAGCCCGTCATAGAAACTTTGAAGTATGAGCCAATCATCCATCCCATAGTGCGAACACACAAGGATGTACTTCTGAACTCGCTCCCAAGCTTCAGGGATGGTCTCATTGGACGCTTGCTAAAAGCTCTAAATCCTTCCACGAAGAGTATTGGTTTTGCCCGCAAGGAAAACTTCGCGAGGAATGCCTTGGTGCAATTATTCCAAGTGTTCACTACATTCTTGTTAGCACATAACCACTGCTTCGCTCTCCCTAGAAGAAAAAACAGGAACAGACGGAGCCAGATCGCATCTTGCGACACTTCCTTGATCACAAAAGTACTGCAAAGCTCCAAGAATTGCTGGATGTGAGCGCTGGCATCCTTATTGGCCTTGCAACATAAAGGGCTGACCTGCACCATCGTAATTACACCCGTTTTGATCTCTAAATTCTTCCCTTTAGAGCTGACTTCTGGCCCAACAGGGAAATTTGAAGCAGAAGGAGCAGAGTAATCATAGAGAGTTTTTTGGGCCATGGAGTTGGAAGTGGATGGCGCACTAATGACTAGTTCAGTTGCTGAGAGTGTACGCTGAGGAGGTATGATTGAGGTCCAACTCTTCTCAAAAGTGACTCTGGATTTTGTGTGAAATTTTGCGGCAAATCAAAACCGGTCATACACTACCCTGTTTTCACCACAAAAAGGAGAAAACAATCCAAGTTAACCTCTTCAGCAAATGAATATACATTTTGATTTTGTTCATAACCTTGCCTACTTAGTTAACCTATGCCTTCGCCGGCAACGACGTCAAAAAATAATTGTTGGTATTTTGTAACGTCTTCTCTATATACAAGGTTACTAAACCGATCCCCGGTAATGGCACCGGAAATGCTTATGACAGTTCTCGGGGCAATCACGAGGAGAGGGGTTAGCCATGAATCATGGATTATTCTGCAAGCGCACAAAATTACGGAAGTAGCATTTTGCCCGAGAGTATTCAGGGGTGTCATTTATATTTTCGCGGGGAAAGCGGCAGCTAAGTTGTGTAGGAAGGTTAATGAACTGATTCTAATGGAATATTCAAGTGAATAAACATGAGTAAGATAAATATTGGATAAAGATAGTGTGACACACAAGTTCATACTCATCTCAAATAAAAGATAAAGGCAGGGAGATAGGAAGAAATTAGCAGCTTGGGTTTTAATGTACTAAGTTATTTATATAGATTACTAAGCACTTTACACTTTGCATATGATTATCCTAACTTTAGTCAACCTAGTACTGCCGGGAGACTGCTCATGACTGGCAGATAAATTTGACCGAGCCATCACGGTATATTATGGACCTCCTCCCATCCCTAACCCAACATGGAGGATTACAATGACACAGAACAGGGCTGTCACCATATGCAGGCTACCTCTATGTGGGAAAGGGCGACATCCAACAACACTTAACTAACCCAGATACCATGTCCACATTATTAAGAGATACTTTAGTATCCCGCGCGGAGTCCCCACCCTTCGGATGGATAGACATCACACTAGAGCAAACTTGCGAATACTGTAGCGGGTACAGTGAACGAAAGTTAATTCTCTAACCATGCAAAGGATATAGTAAAAAGCAAGCTAATCACGAAATCTATATCTATGCAGGAGATAGATCATGCAAATATAAATAATAATAAGATAAGTCTATTACAAATGACTGAAAATTACAAAGGAGAACTAGAGACGAACTCATACCTATACTCTGAAGCAACATCGGGGACCCGAAGACTACTACTTCACCTAAACTCCACTAGCCTAAGAGCTAAACAAGAGAAGGAGCTTGAGCTTGCAACTTGAGGTGTGTTCTAATTCTACCCCCTCTCATATTTATAGAGGGTGCAAGGGGAGGCTGCTCGGCCTAGTTGCAGCAGTCCAGGCACTTGGAACCGACTTAAAGAAGGTATAAGGAAACTTCTGGCCAAAGGGGAAGGTCAGTGATGACTTAGGCTGGTCGGCCGACCAGGGGACTCGGCCGATGGCCCAGTGGGCCCCACTGCCTCCAACTTCTTCTGGTGGGTTGCCACATATCCGCTAGTCCTTTATCCACATGCCTAAGTTTCTGGTATGTCGGTTTACTGCTGCATATGGACCCTTTGATCCATGTGAGCCTGATTCTTGCGCTCTGATTGGTCGGCGATTTTTTCTTTGTCATAAGGTGCTTGTAACCTGCATTTTAGCTAATTTTCCAATATTGCATAATTTCTAAGGGCATAGTGGGTTTAGGCATTATTTTAGATAAATATGAATGCAAAAAATGCAAACTCTCCAGATTTTCGGATCAAATTAACGCTTGAAAGTGGTCTCCAGCAAGCGTCAACAGTCCACCACTGCTCCCCGCAGTCAGTTAATGGTGGGATCTCCATGGACGAGTGGTGGTGAGACACAGCAGGATGGCGACCAGATACCAACAACTGGGTGCGAGCGGCGGCGCGACGGCATGGGAGGCGTCACTCCTCTTTCCACGCTGCCGACTCGACGGTGAAAACGGCTAGGCGCAGGCGTAGACCCCACAAATGAATGGTGAAGACACCAGGTCTCGCCCCCAACCCACGTCCACCTGTTTCTTTGCTCCTCGGATTGTGTGCCGGCACTGTTTCCAGCATGCGAAATGATTTCTATGTTTTTTCTCCTCTCTCCTTACTAATTTATTTGCCACATCAGAGTTTTGTTTATGTGGCTGTGTAGTTAATTCTATGGGAACTAACTGAGCTCGAGGGTTAGGGCTGCCATAACAGTGCAGACTTCCTAAACATTTTTTACCCTAGAAATACATTTTTTTGGGGCAGAGTTACCCGTGAACATGCCGTGAAATCGGATAAACAGGGCACCACAAGCATACCCTGCAAGGTTAGTTGCAGCGTGCAGTCTTCTCAAGCCAACTCTTTCTATCCATTTTTTTATGTGTTTTCATTTTTAGGTTAATTCTCACAGGCTAGTATAAAGAGTCATTCTTACCATCAAATAAACACGCATAAGAAAATTTTGTCAACCATTTTTCAATTATCGATGATACATATCAAGATGATGACACTTTGATCAATTTTATTAACCAGCTGGTGTATCTTCTCTTGGACTCCCTACTACTTGATGAACTTCTTCATCAACAACGGCCGCATTCCATCATCATTCCATCTATGCCATGACCTAGTCAAGGAAAACAGACAAAAGGGCGAGTGTTAGAAGGAATGAACAACCAATTCCCTACTTCCCATAGTTATCAATAAAAACGCTTCACGGGCAAATCATCAAGTTCCTACCTTTCGGCGACGTTCTAGCTCGCAGAAATGCTTGAGGTCCAGGATCTTGTGGTCATCGTATTCCTTTACCTCTTTAGCTGTAAGCAGTTTGACGATGCACTGCATGTCCATCTGTGGAACCTCTCTCGCCGCCTTGCAACAGGGCTCATCTGGATCCATAGGGAACAGATCCGGTGGTCCATGGCCAATGTATTCTTTACAGTGCTCTAGGATTTCGTCCTTCTCCTTATTAGTACATGTGCTGGCCACTATGTGGGGATACATGATCACACAAACAAGCAGGGCTGCTACTTTCACAGGCAACATTTTAGCAGGATCTATCAGTGCTAATGCAGGAACTACAGCATACATATGGGATCCTATTTATAGAGAAATAGCTAGAGGGGAAGCAATGCACCCACCAATGCCTCTATATTAATGGCTCCTATATATGGTATGGATACGCTTCATTTATAGAGAATATAGTATATATGGATACTCCTCCTATATACGGGAGTGGATACGCTTAATTTGTAGAGAATAATATATGTGTGCGCGGATGTCCAAACGTTTATTTACCGCGAAGTAGTCAGTAAAGTGGAGTATGGATACATGATACTCCTATATAAGGGCCGATGGATATATTTCAATTATAGAGAATATCATATGGATAACCCAATGTACGGGAGCAGATACTCTTCATTTATAGAAAATATATCTGTCGATTTCCAACAATTAGTTACTTGCTAACATGGTCATGTGTACTTAACATGGTCATGTGTACTCCATGGAAATACACATCCTCGCTCCTGGTTTAATCCATTCGGGGTGCCATGATATAAATGAGTATAGTTCATTTTATGGATTTTTAGTAAATGGGTTCAGATAAAAAAAAGATAGGATGGATGCCCTCATCTAATACAAAGATCTTATTGAAATTAAGTTTCCTTGGGGCATGCAAGAGACCCAACCTATGTAGTGCATGTAATGGATTCGGTTTGATTTATTAAGTTGGCCCTAAGTTTCCTTGTCCAGCTACGTGCGGCCCATGGGTTAGGGTTTGCCCCCCTCACAAAGCCTTTGTGGCTAGATATGGTTGAGACTTTATGTCAAGTTATTGTAAGAATTCTAATAGACACCGTATCCTATGGAAACCAGACCTCCTATGCGAACTTTGGAAACTCCAATCAACACCACATGATCATCATCCAAGGGCTATCGGTAGAGGTGGGAACAGTTTGCAATTAAGCACCCGCCAATCCCCCATCCCGACGTCCGCGTTTTGCACCATGCCCCCACAGTACGATTCCGTCTGCACCGTCACGGCTCCCTCTGTCCGTTCCGCTTCGCCCAGGATGGGTCACCCTTCTCCATGCCGCCCTAGGGTTGCTCCGACGGAATCCAGCAGCTCCGGCGGCCTCCAACACTAGCGCCGCCGGCCTCCACTCCATCAGCGCCGCCTCCCTTGCTTCTACCTGGAGCTGCCGCCCTCCTTCCAGAGAACAGTGAGCCGCCACCCTAGAGGCAGAAGCCAGGCCACCGCCCTAGGGCAAAAGCCAGGCCGCCGCCTCTATTCTCAAACGGAGCCGCCTCCCTAGAGGCAAAAGCGAGGCCACCGACCCAGGGCATAAGCGAGGCCGCCGCTGCCGCCCTAGTGCATCTCGCTCGATCGTCAGCGCGCGTCCGTGCACTCCGCGCGTCGCTCTCGTGTGATACCGGCACTCGTCGATTCCGGCCGAGGGCACTTGCTCCCGTGGCTGCGTCGCTGCCCGTAGGCCTGCACGACTCCATACATCCGACTCTGCGATGGAGGCCGACAATCCCATGGACGATGGTGACCCCATGGAGTCCAACCGAGGTTCGCCCCCCTCCCCCCCAGTTTGCGGAGTCCCGCATAGCCATGGAGTCTGGCCTGCCCGACCTCGATTCCCTGTTTGCACGCACGAACGCATGCTGTGGTGGTAGTGGCACCCCTCCATTCATGCCATCGTTTCTTTCTCCTATCTGATCATTGCTAACGTGCAATCATGCATGCAGTGGATGATCAAGTTGCCATCACCCTTGATTCTGCGCGGGATCATGCAGTCATGATGGTGGGCGCGGTAGTTGGAGCCCACCTTGAACATCCAAGCACACCACAGCATGTGAGTATAGGAGTAAGTTACAATATTGTTATGTAAACAGATTTTAGAGCTATGTTGCCCCAGATCATACAATTGTAAATATAGTTCTGTTGAACTACTTCTGCCTAGTTTTTTGCTCATTCAATTTTACACTTTCGTAGGTTTATTCTACAAGTGACACAGCCAACACAAATTCCAAAGAACATTTGAAGCCAAAACTTGGATTGATCTTTGATACACTCAAAGATGTGGAGGAATTCTACAAGTTGTATGCACATGAAGTTGGTTTTTCTGTTCGTGTTGGTCAGCACAAGAAGAAGGGAAATGAGGAAATATTATTCAAGAGGTATTATTGTTCAAGGGAAGGGTACAGAAAGGAGAACGTAACAAACGTTAGTGATGAATCTGGGAGAAAAAGAAAGACACATAATGTGATGGAAACCAGATGTGGATGTCAGGCACATATTGTTGTCAAGTTTGGCAGTGACCAGAAGTATCAAATAGTTTCAATGGTTGAGGAGCACAGCCATGGTTTTGTGTCACCAGATAAAAGGCACTTGCTAAGATCCAACCGTAGAGTCAGTGAGAGGGCTAAGAGTACGTTGTTCAATTGTCATAAGGCTAGCATTGGCACCTCACAGGCATATCGACTTCTCCATGTTAGTGAGGGTGGTTTTGAGAATGTTGGGTGCACAAAGAGAGATTTACAAAACTATTACCGTGACCTCAGAACCAAAATCAAGGATGTAGATGCACAAATATTTGTGGCACAACTTGAGCGAAAGAAGGAAGTTAATCCTGCCTTCTTTTACGACTTTATGGTGGATTAACAAGGACGACTTGTTCGTATATTTTGGGCAGATGCTTGATGCAGGAAAAACTATTGTGTTTTTGGGGATGTGGTTTCGGTAGATGCAACATATACCACCAACCAGTATAACATGAAATTTGTGCCATTTACTGGAGTCAATCATCACTTGCAAAGTGTTTTCCTCAGGGCAGCATTCTTAGCAGATGAAAAGATCAAGTCATATGTATGGTTGTTGGCGACCTTTCTTAAGGCTATGGGTGGAGTAGCACCTCATCTAATCACAACAGATGAAGATGCGAGTATGAAGGCTGCTTTTGCTCAGATTCTACCAAATACATCTCATAGACTTTGCATGTGGCATATCATGGAAAAGGTTACGTTCCTGAGAAGATCGGGCCTTCAATAAGAGAAGATGAAAAGTTTTGGGAAAGACTAAACAAGTGTGTTTGGGGACCGAGAATTCAGAAGAATTTGTGTCACAATGGAATTCTATCATAACATATTATGGACTGATGGAAAATGATTAGTTTTCCACTAGGTTTGCCATTCGTGAATCATGGATTCCGGTATACTTTTTGGACATATCTCTAGCGGGAATGCTTAGGACTACATCACTTTCAGAGAGTGCAAATTCTTTTTTTAACTATTTCATTCATAGAAATTGACCTTTGTTGAGTTCTGGCTAAGGTTTGACACAGCTTTGGAATGTCAGCGCCAAGAGAAGTTGAAAGCCGACAATGCAAGTCTTCACACCACTCCTAAATTGATGACACCATGGACCATGGAGAAGCAATGTAGTGTCATATATACACATGAAGTTTTTTAGTAAATTTCAGGAATAAATCGTACTTGCAATAGACTATTGCATTATTCAAGGTATTCCAGAGTGTGAAGACATAAAATGTTTCACCATCAGCAGCCTATCTGGAAAAGATCGAGTTGTTCAGATGAACAAGACGAACATGTTTGGTATGTGCTCCTGTAAATTATATGAGTCCTATGGCATCTCCTGTCGTCATATCATACAAGTTCTTCGCGTCGAGAAGCAAAATGAGGTACCATCGAATTATATTATGAAGAGATGGGAGCTGTTTTGTTTGCTTCTGTATTGCTAACTTCATGAGCTCTTAATTTTTATAGGGAACTATTCTTTGACGAGGAAGGTAACCTACTAGATGAAAAGCTGTAAGGAAAATGGCCCCATTAGGCCATTGTTTTGTGATTTTGGTAATTGAGTAACAACGCAATCAATGGGACTAATGAGTTTGTCAAGTGAACTTTAATAGATCTCAGAGATGAAGCAAAAAAGCCAAGCAAAGAAAACACGAAGAAAGAACTCAAAGAAACGCTGAATTGGACGAGTTCTGCAAGAATCAGTTGCACCGGTTGAACTGGTGACCGAGCACCGGTCTATCCGGTAGGCCTCGGATGCACCGGTGACCTACCACCGGAGCAATCTGCAGTGCTGGTGCCAGGAAATCAAGTGGCACCGGATGCACCGGTGGTGCCAAATTGAAGCACCGGTGCAAGCACCATGCCATGCACCAGAGAGCATGTGAAGTGGCCAGGAAATCCTTCAGCACCGGTTAAACAGACAGTGCACCGGAGCACGCACCGGTGCAATGCCACGTCAGCTGCAAGGGAGAGAAGTAGCGCCGGTTGAACCGGAGACAAGGCACCGGTCTAACCGGTGATAGCCATGTCAGGTGTCAGAAGGCCAACGGCCACCGACGAGCCGTGAGTGACCGGTTGCATCGGTACCCCCTCACCGGTCTATCTGGTGCCCTACGCAGAAAAGGCCGAACGGCTCTTAACGGCTCTATGGACTTGGTGGCCTATATATATGCCATCCTCCGGTCATTTGAATATTGCTGGAGTTCAGGAACATCACACCCACACCCAAGAACATCTCCAAGCCATCCAAGAGCTTAGTGATCATATCTTTAGTCCTTAGCACACATTTTAGAGTGTTAGTGCAAGGTTAGCTCTTTAGAGAGTGAGAGAGCAAGGCTTTGTGCCTTTGTGCTATGGTTCTCTTGTGAACCAAGAAGATATCTTGGAGCGCCGGCCCCTTGGAACTTTGTGGCTCGCTGACAACGTCAACAACCCTCCGACTTGGTGTGGAACGGCGTGGACGACCTTGTGTGGGGGACGTGGAGACCCTCATCCTTTGTGGAGAAGCTCCTTAGTGGAAATCGGGATCAAGGTGACCGTGGTTGAGTCCGCGGAAGAGACTTGATTACCAAGAAGCAATATTCTTTATGAGTGCTTCAACAACGTGGATGTAGGGGTGCCTTTGTGGCTAATCAAACCATGGGATAAACACCCACGTCGAGAATTTTCTTCCTTCTATCCCGCTCTTTAAGCTTCCGCATTTCATACTAGCAATCTTTGTGTGCCTTTACTTTCATAGAGTAGAATCTTGATAGAAAAGGCTATAGATTGCTAAACTATTTTGGGATAGGGGTTTCACACTAGAACAATCTTAGTTGCACATATAGATAGCATGTTTTAGTTTAACATTGTGCAATTAAGTTGGAGCCATAGGTTAAGATTTTTAGTTGCCTAATTCACGCCCTCCCCCTCTTAGGCTAGAGCACCTGATCCGGTCTTTCAATTGGTATCAGAGCCAGGACTCACTTCTCTCACAAAGAAAACCAATTTCATTGGCAATTTGTGTTTACCGGCTCACTTGATCGGTTAGGCTTCACCGCCTAATGAGTTAGCTCTTTGGGGAAGGGATGGATTCATTAGGACCTCCTCCATGTTTCGATGGCACCGGCTTCCAACGATGGAAGATTTTGATGCAGTCTCACCTCCAAGTAAAGGGCCTAAATGTTTGGAGAGTAACAAGTGAAGGAATAAAAAGCATTAGTCAACAAGAGAAAACAATATGATGTTATTGCAAAATGTGCTATTTTAAGTTCTCTTGGTGACACCGTATTTAACCGTGTGTTTGCTTGTAAAAATGCTATGGAATTATGGAAAACTATTTGTGAGAATCATGAGGGCACAAAAGATATTGCAAACGAAAAATACCATGTTCTCATAGATAAACTTAATAGCTTCAAGCAACTTGATGATGAGAATGCCGAATCTATGTACTTACGATTAAATATTCTTGTGAATGAGATCAACTCTTTAGGTATGAAGAAAATCGATGATTTGGAGCTCATTCGCAAGATTCTTCACTCCCTACGAAGGCTGGACTACGATTTGGTGATCACAATTCTTTATGAGAAGGAAATCGACACATTGACACCAAATCAAGTCCTCAACAAGATGATCGCCCACAAGCTATGCCATGACATCAAGCCAAGAGCACTACCTTCTTCACCAACACATAGCGCACTTGCATGCATGCAAGTCAAGAAGTTGAAAAGGATGGCCATCAAATGTAGCTCAAGTGAAGAGGAAGAAGAGGAGGCATGCCAAAGCTCCTCAAATGATGAAAAAGAGCCAATGGATCCCAACCTCTACAAGCAAGTCAAGAAGATGAACAAATGCTTGAAGAAAATCAACTCAATGGGGTATATGGTCTTCCTCAAGGACGGGCATCACCATCAACTTATAAAGGTTGAGAAGAGGTTCAAAAAGAAGCAACAAAAAAAGGAGAAAAAGCCCAAACATGAATCATTTGCCATTTTTGGTGAATGGGTTAGTGGTGGTGAAGAATCAAGCACAAGCTCAAGTGATGAATCAAACAAGAAATTAACCACCCGCACCAATATGGGATCATCATCACACACATACTTTATGGCCCAAGGTATGGACAATGATGTAAGTGATAATGACTCCAATTCTCCTTCATATGAAGAACTTCTTGAACTAGTTCATGAGCACCAAAAAGTAATTAAGAAGCAATTAAATGAAATTGAAAACCTTAATGCTCTTAATACTATTTTAACTACAAATTATGAAAATTTATTTTGCAAATTCAAATTTCTTAGCGAAAAGCATGAATAGCTCAAGTTGAAAATTGAGAGCATTAATGGTGCTAATGTTGCTTCAACTTCTTGTTTTGATTTAATTGATGAATCTAACCCTTGCAATGAGAAATGCTATGAGAATGTTGTTGTAGAATCATGTGATGATCTCATTGCCAAGGAGAATGATGAACTCAAACAAGAAGTGGAAAGGCTCATGAAGGACTTGACTAGATTGAAGGGCAAGAGCATAGAGAGCAATGTCCAACCTTCTCAAGATAACCGTGAAGATATGGTGAAGAAGCTTGAGACGGAGTCCACTGTGACTTGCTCAAAGTGCCATCATAAAGGCCACAAGTCCAACAATTGTTCTCAATCAAAGAAGAAGCTTTCGGATGAGAAGAACAAGAAGCAACTCACAATCAAGAGTTCTCTCATCTACACCAAGCCCAACCAGAGGAACAAAAGAAATAGCACCACCTATATCATCAAGAAGAAAACCAATGGCAAGGTAGTTGCTCACAAGGTTGGGAAGCAAGAAAGGAGTTCGAATCACTCTATTTGGGTGCCCAAGGATGTCATCACAAATATGAAGGGGCCTCAAATGGTGTGGGTTCCAAAGGAGACTTGAAGCCCAAGAATGGCTTCGGGGGATTTGGAGGCTTGGCTATGTAGAAGATGAAAGATTCAATATAAAGAAAAGCTCGCATCTTGGACATTAGTTGCCCAAGTTCCCCATACGGTAATGGTAGCTAAATTTCAATTCAAGTGTCATGTAGCTCCATTGCCTTTGCTAGGTCGTTTGCATTGCATCACCTAGTGTTGTATATGGTGGGTTGCTTGTGTCATGATCTAACCCATGAGCAACCTACATGGTTTGATAAGTGTGTAGAAAGCTACACAAGGTTACCTTTCATGGTACTTGAACTTCATAAGGTATGTGTTTCATTTGTACCATGAGCACAAGCTATAGGGTAAACTTTCCATTGTTGTCAAAAACAATGTGCATACTTTTGGTTGGTGATTCAAACACTAAATGCACACATTTAGGGGGAGTTCATCCTATGGTTTGTGATTTTGAGAATAACATGTTTACAAGTTTATCTTTTGTA
This sequence comes from Panicum virgatum, assembly GCF_016808335.1. Lineage (NCBI taxonomy): Eukaryota > Viridiplantae > Streptophyta > Magnoliopsida > Poales > Poaceae > Panicum > Panicum virgatum. The sequence goes on from NC_053152.1 coordinate 9,799,080, forward strand.
GTCTCGTATTGAGCCATGGTCTATTGAACTAAATTTCTATATCTAAGTTCATAGGCTATGTGCTCATACATTTGCTCATCTTGGTGTACCAAGTGTTCTCCACTTCAAGGACTTTCAATTGGTATTCAATTTCAATTGATATCATGACACAAGTTTCTTTAAAATTGGTACATGCAAGGTAACTATTACCCCCGGAGGTATGCATGGTCTCTAACTCATTCAATTGGTATTCTTGTCAATTCTTTGTTATTTTAGGGCTATCTCCGTGCATGATTTGAGCTAAGCTTTCTCATTCAATTGTCTAGTTTTGCACATAATTTTGACATTATCCTTTTGTGCACACACTTTTTGGAAAGCTTAGCTCATGTCATGCTAGTTTCGTGATTTTGTGATCCACCCTAGTAATTGCTCATTTGGTGTCTTCATTGATATCATACAATTGGATCATACTTCATGAGACTAACTCCCTAGGCTACTAACTTTTCCCTTTGAGCTATATTATTTTGTAAGCCTTTTTTTAGGTGATTTGATTCCAAAGGGGGAGAAGTTTGGATTAAAGCAAAGTAAAAATGAGTATCACCCATAGGGGGAACAACTTTGATTCCAAAGGGGGAGAAAAAGAAGAAGAAGTAGCAAACATTGGGAGAAACAATAGGGGAATGATGGATTTAAGGGGAGGCCAAGCCAACATTGGATGATGGTAAGCATCCAAGCAAGTGTAAGTGGTTCAATTTTTCAATTTTTGCAAAATTTATGCTTGCTTTGATTGTGTTGTCATCAATCACCAAAAAGGGGGGAGATTGTAAGGAAAATGGCCCCATTATGCCATTGTTTTGTGATTTTGGTGATTGAGTAACAACGCAATCAATGGGACTAATGAGTTTGTCAAGTGAACTTTAATAGATCCCAGGGATGAAGCAAAAAGGCCAAGCAAAGCAAACACGAAGAAAGAACTCAAAGAAATGCTAAATTGGACGAGTTCTGCAAGAATCAGTTGCACCGGTTGAACTGGTGACCGAGCACCGTTCTATCCGGTAGGCCTCAGATGCACCGGTGACCTACCACCGGAGCAATCTGCAGTGCTGGTGCCAGGAAGTCAAGTGGCACCGGATGCACTGGTGGTGCCAAGTTGAAGCACCGGTGCTAGCACCATGCCATGCTCCAGAGGGCATGTCAAGTGGCCAGGATGAAATCCTTCAGCACCGGTTAAACAGACGGTGCACCGGAGCACGCACCGGTGCAATGCCACGTCAGCTGCAAGGGAGAGAAGCAGCACCGGTTGAACCGAAGACAAGGCACTGGTCTAACCGGTGACAGTCACGTCAGCTGTCAGAAGGCCAACGGCCACTGACGAGCCGTGAGTGATCAGTTGCACCGGTACCCCCTCACCAATCTATCCGGTGCCCTACGCAGAAAAGTCCCAACGGCTCTATGGACTTGGTGGCCTATATATATGCCATCCCCCGGTCATTTGAAGATTGCTGGAGTTCAGGAACATCACACCCACACCCAAGAACATCTCCAAGCCATCCAAGAGCTTAGTGATCACATCTTTAGTCCTTAGCACACATTTGAGAGTGTTAATGCAAGGTTAGCTCTTTAGAGAGTGAGAGAGCAAGGCTTTGTGCCTTTGTGTTGTGGTTCTCTTGTGAACCAAGAAGATATCTTGGAGCGCCGGCCCCTTGGAGCTTTGTGGCTCGCCGGCAACATCTACGACCCTCCAACTTGGTGTGGAGCGGCGTGGACGACCTTGGGCGGGGGACGTGGAGACCCTCATCCTTTGTGGAGAAGCTCCTTAGTGGAAATTGAGATCAAGGTGACCGTGGTTGAGTCCGCAGAAGAGACTTGATTACCGGGAAGCAATACTCTTCGTGAGTGCTTCAACAACGTGGATGTAGGGGTGCCTTTGTGGCTAACCGAACCACGGGATAAACACCCACGTCGAGAGTTTGCTTCCTTCTATCCCGCTCTTTAAGCTTCCGCATTTCATACTAGCAATCTTTGTGTGCCTTTACTTTCATAGAGTAGAGTCTTGATAGGAAATATTATAGGTTGCTAAACTCTTTTCGGATAGGGGTTTCACACTAGAACAACCTTAGTTGCACATATAGATAGCATGTTTTAGTTTAACATTGTGCAATTAAGTTGGAGCCATATGTTAAGGTTTTTAGTTGCCTAATTCACCCCCTCCCCCTCTTAGGCTAGAGCACCCGATCTGGTCTTTCAAAAGCCTAAGGATCCTATGGAGGTGGAAATGCGGAAAAAGGTTTCAGAATCGCGCAACAAGTTTGAAGATCTTATCCAAGTGGTAATATATCTGGTGCCAACCACAACTTCATGAAAACCCGTGCAAACCAAGGCAAAAAAGTCGTCTAAATTCACCAAAAAAATGACACATGTAGATGATATAATGATATACAATCTTGTAAAATATCTAATCCAAACTCGACTTCGTTTGTGAGATATAAAAATTATATCTCACAAACAAAGTCGAGTTTAGACAAGATATTTTGTAAGGTTGTGTATCATCATATCATATACATGTGTGCTTTTTTTGTGAATTTAGACGACCTTTTTGCCGTGGTTTGCACGGGTTTTCAGAAAGGCCATGGTAAGACACCCTTCGGGATAAAGGAGTGTCACAACAGTTCAGTTCTCTGAGGGCGAAGCCTCGGGAGGTAGGTTACAACTAGAGTGACAGCACAAAATTCAAAGCAACAGCATGATTGCCGTGTCTACCTTGTTTCATCCCTAGCAGTTACGGGGTTATTTATAGCTAGCGGTTCAACTACCCGCGAGTGTAAATTCCCCGTACTGCCCTCTAACCGCTACAATTACAGAATATTCCATGGGCTCCCAAGTAATATCAAGTTTAGAGACAACTTAGTGGATTACAGCTGGCCCGACAAGTGGGCCTTTGTTTCGCTCAGGGTCCTTCGTCACTGGGTGTTTTCGACCGGGACTTCGGGCCTGGCCTTCGCCGTGCGAGTCCGTTATTCCCACTTCGCTTGGTTACCCTTCGCCCTTGGGCCTTCGCTGTCTACCCTTCGCCATCGTGCCGGACAAGGGTTGATCATTGCGCCATTGGTCCGGGGCCTCCGTCGAAGTCACTTTGCTTTGAAGCATTCGTCGGACGAGCGCGCACGTTCGTCCCGTGCTTCGTCCTCATGTCCTGGCGCCTTCGCACCGTAGTCGAAGGTGGCTCACCCAATAGTAGCCCTGCGAGGCTTCGGTTGCTCCTCGGGGCACCCGAAGGCTCGACAACCTGGCGTGTGAAACGCAGCCTCAAGCGCCACCCTTCGGGCGTGCGAGCATGCGAGGACGGCCTGAATACCTGTGGAGTCACTAAGACAAAGAAAAATGGTTGACTTCGCTGCCGGTGAAGTTAGGTAATGTTTTTGCTTTTTCTAGGAAATTGATTAGAATAATAAAATAAAAAAATAAGGCGACCAAGGTTCCTGAGAAAAGACACCGTTGCCCTAACGCCGATTCGGATTCCTTCGCGGGGGGGGGGGGGGCAAAAGTGACACTTTACCTTGTTTGCACGCGCTCCCATGCGCCATGGGCCGAGAAGCCGGCACTATATAAACCGATCCCCGGGGGAGGGCGAGAACCTCACGTTCTCAATGCCTTAGCCCCCAGCCCCCAGCCTCTCTTTTTTGCTTTCTTTCTCCGACATCTCACGCGGTGCTAGTTGCCTGCTTCGCTGCCATTTTCTACTTCGGTCACGACGGCTTCCACCGAGGACATGGTGCCCCGCGAACGAGTTCGATTTCCTTGGCCTAATGTCCTTGCGAAGAGCTACATGACGCAAAGCATGATCGAAGACATGGAGAAATGAGGTGTCCTTGAAGCTGGCCTCGCACGGGCTCCTCCGTCCGGGGAGACTGAGGCGATGCCTCGTCCTGACGAAGTCGTGGTATTCCGTGACTTCTTCATCGCCGGTCTTCGGTTCCCGCCGGATCCGGTGGTGGTTGAGATTTTCAAGCTTTTCGACATCTACACTCATCAGATGACACCGACATCCTTCGTCCGGCTCAACCTGTATATGTGGTTGACGAAGACCTGTAAGCTGAATCCTACCGCTACGGGCTTCACTCGCCTCTTCAGATGCCACTTTCAACCGAAGACGGTTTTTGTGAAGACAGGCGAGGGGACTTTGGAGGCGGAGCCTCAATTCAGTGTGTACACCTTCACTTTTCATGTCACTATTCCGAGCCCAGTCGTTGCTTATCGCAACAAGTGGGGGGACTGGACGTCAATGTGGTTTTTCCACAAGGTCCCCCTCAACGAAGCTATGCAAACCCACTCTCTGGTGGTGAAGGAGTTCGGTCCGCTTCGGGAGCAACCTCCATCCGTGGAGGTGGACGAAGGGACGGAGGAAGCGAAGGCTCACGTTGCGATGCTCCGTGAGGTGTCTAAGGTCTTTGGGACACGAGATATTGTTGAGGAGTATATTGCCTGTAAATGTTTTCCCGTTCGCGAAGGATGGTCCATAACTTCGTGGGCGGGAAAGGAGAGACGTGTGGGTGGTCTACCGATGCTTAACTTCTCCACATCTTTTGGGATTGCGAAGGATGGTAAGCTCCTTGCCCTACCTTCGTTCTTTTTTTAGTAATTTTTCGCGTATTTTACGCAGAGGTAGACCCCGTCGCTGTCGAAGTTCTTGCGGATGAAGCCATTGGTGCCGAAGCCGCCAAGGAGCGAACTCTGCTCGAGTCCAAGCTGGGGGGGGCACTCGGAACAATAGGGTATTCGCCTTCTTTGAGATCGAGGCTCCTTAGCGCGCCGCCGATACTCGGCTGGCTGAGGCTGAGGGGAGGAAGAAGACGAAAGGAGAGCCCTCGAGAGCGGCCGGAGGCAAATGCACGAAAATGTCCAAGGGCAGTGGTAACACTGGGGCCCTGGAGAAGAAAAAACGCAGGGGCGAAGGGGAAAAGATTGTCCGAAGAAACGGTCCCGTCTCATTGATAACATTTTCCCCCAATCACCACTTCGTAGTAAAGGGGATTCCGAAGGGGATGCTGCCTTGAGTAGTCATTCTGCCACCATGGGGGAGACTCCAAGGGGCCCTGCCATCGTCGCGACCCATGCCACCGAGGATGTTGCTACTGCAAAACCTGTATTTTCGCTACAGCTCAGCGACATCGAGCCTGATAGCGACGAAGAGGTGGAGACACGACTTTGCACTACACCGGCATCAGTTGCGGCAGAAAGGCTCTTGCAATGACTGTATCGTCTTCTGAGAAGGGCAGCGGGACAGATGGAGACAAAGATGAAGAGGAGCTGGAGAATGTCCCTCCGTCTGGTGATGCAGCGGCGAAGGGCAAAAAAGTTTTTGAGGAAGGCATCAGCATTGGTTCAAGCTCCTCGGAGAGCAGTGGCTATATCATGAGCACGACGAGCCCTGCTGATGTTGCCGAGGCCCTCGGTGTAACCAATGCGAGGCTGATTGGTGGTCACATGGTTGAAAAGCTTCGTTTCGAGAGCGGGCAACATGAACGGACCTTCTTGGACGAAGTGGGGAACTCATTTTGCTTTCCGCTCATGGAGCGAAGGCTAGTGAGGACTGGGGCCGGTCATGCTATTCTCTGCACCGAGGACCTCGCCTTGAAGTCATATGTTGCAGCTCGGTGTGCCCGCCGTCAGATGGTTGTGGAGCGAGGCCAGCCTTCGAGGATTTCCGAACTGGAGCGAAGGGTCGCTATAGCGAAAATGGCCTCTCATGCCATATTTCAATATAATGTTTTGGTGATTGATATAGACAACACAACACTTGGACTAATATGATTGTTAAGATGACCATTCTTAGGCTTTTAGGTTCAAGTGATGACAAAGAGAAGATAGGCGTAGCTAGGCCCGAAGGGCCACCCCTACGGGGGTTCCAAAGGATTCGAAGATTGAAGAGACCATGAAGAAACCAAGTCAAAACAATCAAGACAGAGATATTTTAGTATCACCGGTTGAACCGACGCTAAGAAAATTACATACGTTGGTGCATTGACTTGGAGCATGTGTGGGAGTTTTGGTAACACCGGTTAAACCGACGCCAGGAAAGTTGAATACGTCGGTGCAATGAACTCAGCAGCTGAGGCAAAATCTATACACTGGATGAACCGACGCTAGATATTGGTGAACGTCGGTGCAGTTGTCCAGAGAGTTAGTTTTTCAGCAACTACACTCACCAGTTAAACCGACGCTGCATCGGTTGATTACGTCGGTCGATTGAGGTAGCCGTTGAAGTATAACGGCTAGTTGGAAAATGCACTCACCTGTTAAACCGGTGATGACAAAAACGGGAGCATCGGTTTAACCTGTGATAGCGCTTTTTGTCAGCCTTTTTCCAACGGCTAGTTTGGGGTGTGTGGGCTATATATATGCCACCCCATGGCTCATTTGAGGGTGCTGGAAACCAAAGAAGTATACAAGAGCCAAAGATCATCTCCAACCACCTTAGAGCTTCATTGTACATCATATAGGCTTAAGCACACTTGTGAGAGTGCTTAGTGCTTGTAATAGGGATTAGTTCTTGTGAGGGCTCCCTTGAGAGAAGTCTTGCTGCGGCAAGCAATCCTTGTGATCCGTCGTGTGACCCTCCGACTTGGTGTGGAGTGGCAACGACACTTTGTGCGGGGGAAGAGGAGACCCCCTCCTTGGTGGAGAAGCTCCGTAGTGGATTTCGGCTGGGTGACCGAGAGAGACGGTGGCGGTGCACGAGACTCGGTGTCTTGTGGGCAATTGCCTTTGCTTGCCGGCATCGCCTTGGTGGCGTAGTGCAAGACGGTGATCGGAAGAGCCTCGGTGTCCCGTGGACGTAGGCGTTTGTGCCGAACCACGTTACATGACCGTGTCTACTCGGGAGTTTGCATCCCTCTTGCACTTACCTCTTTACTTACCATATTACGTTTCCGCATTTACTTTATCTTGCGTGCCTTTACTTTCCTAGTTAGTTTGTTTAGGATTGGCTATAGGTTGCAAGTATTTTGGGGTAAGTAGAGAGTAGAAAAGATAAACCTTAGTCATAACTAGCATGTATAGGACGTGTTAGGTTTATCTTATGCAAGTAGTTTGAGCCCTAGGTTAAAAAGCGATTAGCGACCCTATTCACCCCCTCCCCCTCTAGGGTCGGAGACCCCGGTGATCCTTACAGTCGCCCAATTGGAATGTGAGAAAAACGAGTTGGAGGCCTCCCTCTCCGCTGCAAAAGCTGATGCGGAGAGCGCTCTTCAAGTGGCCCGCAAAGAATCTGAAATCGCGAAGGTCGAAGCTGCCGAAGCTCGGCGACAACTGGATGCGAAGAGTAAAGAGCCGACTAAGGCTGAATGCAAGCACCTAGCTGCAAACCAAGCTATCAATGCCTATCGCGAAGCCATCCGAGCCGGAGCCGAACCCCTTCAGCTCGATGTTGCTGACTTTCTAAGAACTTTGGGTCTTTCCACTCCCGACCTCTCTCCGACTGCCAATTCCATTTCAATTTCTGAATTGTTCCGCTGGCTTCGGGCATGCGTCGCCATGGTTACCTCCGGCAGCCGTGCGATGGGTGACTTAAGTGCTGCGGTGGCAGTACGCTCTCTTAGCGCCGCCATCTGCAAGTTTATTCCCGCTGAAGGAGGTGTCAAAGCCGCTGTGACGAAGGCTCAGCTTCGATCGATGCGTGACTTGTCTTTTGTGTGGTCTTCACCGGATGAGGTCCCCCCCGAAGCACTGTCCCCTCTTCCCAAAAATATCACCAAGAGTTTTACGGCGACTTCGGTCGGGACCTCGTTCGTGCCGAAGCGGAATGACTTCGGAAGCAGGTGCTTTGCTGTTATTGTTTTCAGTTATTTTTCTGTTTTGAATGCTGACTTTTGAGTTTTCTCTCAGCTTCAAGACAATGCTGAGGCCTATGCACGCACTTTCCTCGGCCCCGTCAACGCAGGGAACCTTCAAGTCGTGTCGATGAACGAAGCAGTGGCCCCTACAGTTGGCGCGGATGGACGCGAAGCCCCCCCCCCCCGCTAAATGACGATGTAAATGCTGCCGAGTGATGAACTCTTTTGTTGTAACTATTTTGCGAAGGAACTGGTTGTTTTGTAAGGAACTAACACCTTCGGTGTCTGCGTAGGCCCCTGCGTTGGAACCTGCGCGGACAACCGAAGGTATCTTACCTTTGTGGCTGCGTTATGGTTCTTTAAGTGTTGCCGGCAGTGCCTGGGCTAAATATTCTTATGATCATCCATGGGGTTCTTTTTGGGAATGGTGGGGACGGTTGGAACGAAGATATGATTCTGATAATGTGAAGGCCAAGTTGTTTTGGGCTGAGTTTTCACGTGACGCGGAAAAACAGGCTAAGATTCTCGCAGATCGTTCACTTTGTCGAGAAACAAAGTGTATTTTGGACACCGATCGTCCCTATGCGCCTGCGAGGGGGCTGCTTGAACCAAAAACAGAACCTGTTGACGAAGCCCCCGACGCCGGGCACTATGCCTTTCGTCTTCGGGGGGATGTTCAATCCGAGTGATCTTGATGGCCGACTTCGTTTGTTTTCAAGACCGGCTTTTGAAGCCTTCTTGCGGAAGACGGCCGAAGAGATTATAGATCACGCAGTCCGTATCGTCATCGAAGATTTGGACCGCATAGTGTTCAAAGAGGAAGTGTCAGGTGTAACTATGTAAAAGAATCGATGGGCGAAGTCCTTTTTTGTAAAAGTAACTGTAAATGTCCGATTGTTTTTCAATCGAAAATTTAGTCCCTTCGAGGACGGTGTTGACCTTGCTCGCGAAGCCCCCCCCTTTAGCGTGATCGGAGGTGACATTTTTGTTTCGCTGATACGGGTCTTCGACTGCTCGAAGCCCCTCTTGTGATTATGGTGCAAACAATATTGTATGCAATAAATTGGGCGAAGCCCTCTCTTCCATTGTGCTTGTCATTTTTATTACATTGTACTTGTCCCTTTGAGGATGCATTGTGTTTTGCCTGCGAAGCGCCACCCCCCTTTTGCGTTCTTGGAGGGCAACACTTCTTCTAATAAAGATAATTCTTGTCGTATGCGACGCCCTCTTTTTTTTTGTATTTGGCGAAGCCTTTTATTGATTGTGAAGTGCCACCCCATTTTGTTTCCTTGGGGTGACCCATGACTGCCAGTGTGCAACATGCTAGTTTGCGATGCGCCACCCCCCCCATTGCAGTCTTGGAGGAGTGGGGCACGCCACTTTGGTTATGAGTGCAAAGTGTCTTCGAAACTTTGTTCTGAAGGGTTTTTGATGGGGGTACCTTCGGCGGTTTTTGCTCGCTTAGGTGGGTCCTAGCCTTCGGCTTTCGCGCGATAGGACTTTCCATGCCCTCGGCGCTTTGGCGCGGAGGGACTTTTATTTGTAGGGGTCCTTCGGCTCTTTAGCACGCTTAGGCAAACCCTGGGCCTTCGGCGCTCTTGCGCGATAGGACTTTTCATGCCTTCGGCATTCTGCGCGGAAGGTGTTTTCGACTGGGAAAAAATAAGAACCGAGACTCTAGGGTGCTGCGGGCCATTTAGCTTCGCGGGTCCTGAGCTCATTTCTCGAAGTGTCAATCACGCACAATGCACCGATGGCTCCCCCCTTCGCTGCGACGAAGGGGGATAGACGCTTCGGTGCCTTTTCAGATGCTAGTTTTTCTAGGGACCTTGCTTATATTTCACAAGGGGTTACATAGGGTTGCCGCGTCATTAAAAACCACACACCTTCGCCAATCACAGCGATTGTGCGAAGGCTTCCCCTGTGAGTAAAAGAGTACGGGCCCTTGGAAACATTGTTCGAGCTAATGCTAAATAAGATTACAATTTATTACAAAAAAGTTCACGGGAAACTAGACATAGTAGCGTTGAAGCATGTCTTTGTTCCAGGAGTATGGCTCTTCGAGTCCTTCAAGTGTATGAAGCCTGCAGGCTTTGGATCTTGCCATCGAAGTGACCAGGAATGGTCCTTCCCATTTGTTCTGCATTTTGCCTTGTTGCTTGCTCTTTGGGATTCGACGAAGAACAAGGTCGCCCTTTTTTATTTCCCGAGGCCTCACCTTCTTGTTGCGCCACCTTCGGATTTCCTGCTGATACCTGCCAAGGTTGATTGCCGCTTGTGTTTTGACGGCTTCGATCGTGTCAATCGTTGGCTTGATGTCTTCATCAGGTGCTTCGGTCCTATAGGATCTATGGCGAAGTTCTTCTGGTGTCATTGCCTGTTCGCCATAGAGGAGCTTGAAGGGTGTAAACTTTGTTGCCCTTGACTCTGTTATGTTATGAGACCAGATTACTTTTGGTAGCTCATCAACCCACTTGCCCTTCAGCTGTTCTGTGTTGTTCTTTTTTATTCCGGAGAAGATGATATCGTTTGCTATTTCGACTGCACCATTTGACTGTGGATGATACACTTAGGCGAAGCACAGCTTGGTGCCCAATTGATGATAGAACTCTCTAAATGTGGTACAGTTAAACTGCTTGCCATTGTCCACTGTGACTTCTTTGGGTACGCCGAAGCGGCATACAATGTTCTGCCAGAAAAATTTCTGCATGGTGGCGGCTGTAATATCGCAAAGCGCCTTGGCTTTGATCCACTTTGAGAAGTACTCCACCGCAACTGCTGCATACTTGAAGTTGCCCGGAGCTGTTGGCAGGGGACCCACAATGTCGATGCCCCACCGGGCGAGGGGCTAGACCGGGGGTATTAGGTAGACTTCTTCTGGCGGGAACTTGCTGTAATGGGCGTGCTTCTGACAATTTGGGCACGTGCATACGATTTCATGGGCGTCCGCCATGGCCGAAGGCCAATAAAACCCTTCACGAAAGGCTTTTGCCACCAGAGCCCTCGTTCCGATGTGCGAAGAGCACATGCCTGCGTGTATTTCTTGCAAGAACTGCCTGCCTTCGGCTTGGAAGATGCACTTTAGCAAAGGTGCACAAACACCCCCTCGATACTGTTAATGCAAAAATCAACACACTAGAATCTTAAGACATTGTTCGCCAAGCTTCAGAATACAAACCAAGCGTGCCAGTCAATCTGACCTGTTGATTGATAAGGAAACAGGGTAAACGTTAAATTCGAGGGTGTATCGGCTGGATTTCCGAATAATCCTCACGTAGCGTATCGACAAGGAGCTGCCGATACAGAAAAGGACAGATCGAACGGGACAAACGAGTATTAAAAGCGATCTGCGGGAGATCGCCAAGAAGATGCCGATATCGGTATGCAACTAGACGGCTAGATCTAAAACCGACACGTGCTAGATAACAATGCACAAACCCACGAATGTATGGATCTGAGCAAAGTTAAGCTTACAACTGATCTAATCAGCTTTTCAAGATTTAACTCTACAACAAAGGATCTAATAGCCGATTAAACAGATTGCTAAGCTGGGTGAATTGTGAATAAATTTAGACGAGAAAACAGTAATGCGCCAGAAATCAAAGCCTAGATGAATTCTATAACTTTTGAATAGATCTGAACGAAGCAACAGCGATGCGCCTGGAAGCTAAAGCTCAGATTTATTCGGTAAACGAAAACTTACCAGCAAATCAAGTCACTCGAATGTGAGGCGTCCTTGATCAACTCGGAAGAACTCGCAGAAAAAGAAAATAGCGAAGCCGCCGACAGAAAAGTAAATTGCAAGGAAAAAATAGAGTTTATTGATTGGTCGTGTGACAAAACTTTCACAATGGACGGAGGTACATATTTATAGCCTATACAACCTAGCCGGTTACGGCACACCAAACTTACTAAAGAAGAAATATCTAACCAAATATTAACATACATAAATTCTAATTTGACTTCCATGGAATCCTTGCTACTGAAGCTTCTCTGATTCGGCGGCGGAAAGGTTGATCTGCATGCATGGCTAATTTTGGATCCTTTGCTGGAACTTGCCTTCTTTATTTTAATTAATCACCTGCCCACCCACGTGAAGGCTTGGCCTCTCTGCATGTGGTTTCTTTATTGTGCTCATATCTCCTTACCTCATATTCCATCCCACGCATGCATCCTTCTCAAATATTTAATCCGGCCAGCATCCTTTCGTTAATTACATTGCATGCATTCAGAGACATCAATTTCCAATTTGAACACGCATGCATGCCCGCCCATGCGTGCAACCCTCTGGAAGGGACACCTATCCCCAAGTGCACGCCTGATGCTTCTTGTTGCCTGCGATGCTTGCGCACGTATACCAATAGCCGATGATCTTCAGATTACATTAGGTTTACCAAAATCTGGTGCCAACACAGGCCCCCCAGTTTCGAAGTATGAAGGGTTCATGCTTCGAGACTCTGTAAATCCAATGCCTCAATCCGCTCAATCACTTCATGGACAAGAGACCTCGGCTTTTCTGATGTTGCCCCTTCATAGCCGATGTATTTCCCCAAGCTGCAGATCTGCATATCTGGATATTAATAGATAAAGCAAATAACTACAAAAACTACTTCAATTAGATCTAGTTAATCCAATCCACGACGGTAAAAGCTTCACGGCTAGATCGGAACATCCTACACGTAATTAGGCCTAACGAGCGTAAAAGATAACCAAACCTTAACCAGAAAAGAGGCCTAAGAATAAGCGAAAGCCGATTCCCGGATCAATCCCTATTAAGATCAAAGCAAAGCATCTAATACATCGCCGGATCATCCAACCTGTTTGCAAGGCCTAACCTAGCAGATATTAAGCCGATTCTTAAGTATAAGAACAAACCATAATAGATTAGATCTACTAGATTGAAAAGAAGCAGGGTGTTATCTCTACGCGACTAACTCTATGCAACGAGAATTAGCGTAAGATTAATACGTGGTCACGCAGAGATAGCATGATATTCGTAGATGATAAACAACAAGAGCATGATAGATCTACTAAAGGTCATGCTACGAACATCAGGATAACTAGCACTACTCGCCATCAATAATGCTTCAGTACGAGTAATACCAAGGTAAAAGCAAGAACAGTGCCGCCCTGATCACAAGAAGTGATCAGGGCAGCATGGCGCTTACTTGGATGAAACCCTAGGATTAGGGGTGGCGGTGCGCCGAGAATTGTTGTTGCGAGACGTGATGTCGTTCTTCCTTTACAAATGTCATAGGATACATATTTATAGTCCGGAGACTTGGAAAATAATATAAACTAACGTGTCCATATTGGACCCTATCTCTAACTCAAATTGAACTTAAACCTAAAGGTACATGGCCCAGATGGCCCGAACGCCCACGCAGGAGCCGATTCGTAAGCCTCCTTTCATTTCTGCATTAAGCCCAACTCACTTGCGACCCATTAATTAACCCTGTTAATTTATGGCAATAACACATGCCCCCCTGGTTTTGGCAATGATAATTCCCAAAAACATCTCGTTGCTTCATCTTCCTGTTGATGCTCATTAAAATGCACTACAACCACCACGGAAGACGCAACGTCTCTGCAGCCGGCTCCTCGCAGAATGTGAAAGTGCCGATTCATCTTCCATTTTTTCTATTTAATTTCACCCTGAATCGACTACTTTCACCACAAACTCATCTTCCTCCATCAGCCAAACAGCGTAAAGCACCCAAACCTCCTGTAGCCATGGCGATCTCCTCCTCCTCTGGCTCCAATTCCATCGGCTCCCCTCTTTCCCCCTCTTCCTCGAGTTCCTCCGTCTCCTCCCTTGACCCCATCTCCGAGAGCCGAGAGCGACGCCGGAATACAACCCGACGGCGACACACGAGTCCCTCGCTCCTCTGCATTGGGATGCAGAGGAGTTCGACTTCGGGGTCATCTCTAAAGACGGCGAACCCAAGACCAACGGCGAGGACCTCCGGCTCCTGTTCCTGGAAGAGCTGGAGGAGAGTAGCGACGACCACTTCTCCTGGGACAGAGTCGATTCCTCCTCGGAAGAGGAAACCGACTCCTCCTCTGATGAAGACGACCCGATGGCTGGAAGCGCCTTTCGATTCCTCGGCTCCTCCGAGGAGGACAACAAGGAGGACAACAAGGAGGAAAGCGATGACGAGGCCAGTGATGGCAGCAGCGCCGACAAGAGCGGGGGCAGCGACGACGACGGCGACGACAGCGACGGCGGAAACGTGCGGAGCGAAGCCCCAAGTGCCGTAGGCACCTAGGTACCTACAGGTGGTAGATGTAGGTAGTACTGTAGGAGTAGTACTGTAGCGTAGATCGAGCCGAAGGATTCGCCCCTTTGTCAAATCGGCTCTTCCTCTTGTAAAAACTTTATCTTTAATGAATAAAGTTCCTTATCACTTAATTGCTTTCTCGGACAACCCTCCAAAAGCCGATGGCACTGCATCAGGCTTTACCAATATTCAAGAGCCGACGAAATTCAAAACTAGAAGTAACCCGCATAAGAACAAAACATCACCCCCACTCTGAATCCAACTCGAAATAGATATTCCAAATCCAAGCCAATTCGAGAATCCCGCTCCATAAGTTCGAGCGAAAACTCATAGTATCCAAAACTTGAACCAAAGCCTGCAAAACAACCAAACCCTAAGTTAGCAGATCTGAACCATGGCAGACTCTGAAGCTCAAACAGCGAGATCTCCAATCGTAGATACAGCAATCCTCGGCCTGAAGGTAATATTCAGCCTGACTTTCAACTTTCCTCAGCTCATTAATCCTCCGAATGAATTAAACTCTGAAATATGACACCATATATAAATTTCTAAATTGCTGAACTCCAGGTGTCAGACATCCTTTTGCCGCATCCTTCCAATCCCAAATCCTTTTGTCTTGGCCCACGAGCTTATGAAAATCCCACAGATTTAATCTCCTGTGAAGCGAATAGAATCCCCTTCGTAAGTCAAGACATTAATTTAAATTTCTGGGCCGACTGCTTAAGAGCCTGGCCTAATCCACCCGAGAGCTGGATTGCATGGTATAGCAGAGTAGCAAAAACCTATATGCCCTTGTGGCAAGAATTGAACATAGCTGATGCACTCAGTTTATCATTATCCCCCTTAATAAAGATGAAAACCTTCTGAAAACAATCGGCTATTTTTGGTCCAACGCTCTGAACTGCTTCCTCTTTGGTCATGGACCCATGACCCCTACTCTGCTAGATGTTACCACGATTACTGGCCTAGACATTTGATCCCCTGATCCTGCAGCCCACAGAATGATAGAAGTCCCCTTCAAACTTTCATCCAAGGCAGACTGCACAAACTGGAGTACTTACATGAATCAGCACATGAAGACAAATGGTCCAGTAACTAAAAAGGAACACACAGCCTTTTTAAATCTTTGGTTAGAATATTTTATTTTCTGTGGTCCTTCCTTAGCTCTAACTAAGAATTACCTTCCTTTGGCTTACCATCTGGCCCATGGCAACCGCACCAGCCTAGGCAAACTTTTTCTCGGAGAAACATACAGATGTCTCCATCTGATGACAACTAGTTTGCTCAGCCAAAGGAAACTCAGAACTGGAGGCCCTTGGTGGTTCATTCAGTTATGGGAACAACTCTACTTCAAGCATCAGATTCCAAACTTTCAAAGCCTAGCCAAGAATTCCTTCCCCGACAAGAATGGCAAGCAAATTAGATGCACCAGCTATGGCCAAGCCCTATTCAGCCTCCCTGGTAGCAAACTGAACTCAACAGATGCAGCAAACTGGTTTAGAGTCTTCTACAAAGGTCTAGACAATCCCTTCTACTTTCCATTCACTGAATCTGAAGCCTTTGAGAACCCAAGTACCTTCAGGCTGGATAGCTTTGTCGATGACGACGACACTCGGCATCTATATTCCCTAATGATCCGACTTGGCTTCCTCCCTGTTGGCATAAGTACTTCCAACAGAATCATCAAACTAGGTTATGAAACATATCAACCAGTCGTAGCAGCTCGGCAATTTGGCTTAGGACAAGTCCCTCCCCACTTCCATATTCACTATTTGGTTGAGAGTAGAGCCGATTTACCCGATGGTCTTACCAGTTCAAGATGCTACAGCATGTTTGACAACCTCCACATTTAAATACCAGCCGATTTGTTCTTTACTCCCTCGTCAATTGGTTTTAACACATGGTGGGGATTGTGGAAAACTCATGTATTCGGAAGAGCTTTAGGCCCTCTACAGCAGCAAATTGATCCTGATTATGCAATCCCCGAGGAAGAGGTACTGAATCCGTGCACTTTTTCTAAGTCCTCCACCACTTTACTTGGCTAACCCTGCTCACCTTGCCTACAGCAACAAGATGATCCAGAACCCATGACCAGTAACGGGGAGCCATTCTACTTCCTTCCAACCACCCCTGATGTTCTTTTTTGCAAGGAGTCATCGCCAATGAAGCAAGTAATAATGACTGTTCAGCCAGACTCACCCCAGTCGGCTTCTAAGTGGAGACAGACCTCTGGAAGTGCTGCCCCCCCGAGTCCCAACTAAGAAAAGGAAGATCATCGCAAGATGAGTCATCAAGAAAATAGCACAACCTTCCCCAAATCAATCAGAATCCAACATCAACTAGGTAATTCATTCCTCCGAAACTTCTTCCTTACGCATATATATTCTGGTTGACTGTAATCCTATTTTCAGGACGCAGCTGGAGACACCTTCCGTTCTGGAAGAACAGCACAACAGGGAACCACCGTTCATGGAACCGACACTGGAACAACTGAAGTCCAAGAACAGCAAGAATCAACCATTGTTTCAGCAGAAATTCGCAGCAAAGGAACTGCAACCGCTGATGTACCGATGGAAGTTCAACCCGAGACTCCTGATGCTCCGATGGAGGTGCGTGACGAACAGGCTGACATAGTCGATGCCCCTATTGCTGCCTCAAACCCAACTGAGCCGATCACACCTGGACCGACCATTGCTCCTTCCTCAGAACAGGTAACACAACATGAGCCAATTCTAAATCAACCGATAACTCCATTGATGCACCTTGTTTCAAAACTAACTCTAATATCTCCACAGGGCTTCAATATTTCAGATTTGCTCTCCTTTGACCCAGCATCAATGGGTCTGATCGCCCTTGGAGCGAAAGTACCACCATCACAGCAGCCGATTGACCTCGCGGATCAGCTTCAACACATCAAAAATCTGTTATCTGCTCCAATTAGTACCCTGGTTGACGATTCCAGTGAAATAAAGAAAATCCTCGAGCAGATAGAATCCCAACTCCCAGAGTCACTTCAGGTCAAGCTCTGGCCAGCCGGCCATCTTCCCTTCTTTCGGGCAGAGGTGAAAGCAGCACAACAGAAAATAGAACTACGTCATTCTCAAATTCCTCTGAAAGCCGACATCACTCAAAAGTGCAAGATGCTCAACCAGAAGAAAGCAACTCTGGACGCCAAAGATGATATCTCCGTGAGTACAAGGCGACTCAATCTCCTGGAGAAAGAACTGGTGGAACTCGAAGAAAAGGTCCGCACCACCCAGAGACTAATCCACGAGGAGAAAGCCTCGATTGCAAAATCCAAGCAAGAAGACCAAGAAATAACCGAGCAAATACGGGCAGAGTTCGCAGAGATAAGCACCTTAAGTCAACAGATAGTAACAGGCGATGACAAGGATGACGAAGCGATCATAGCAAGAGCCGACGCCATACGCGCAGAAGCCATCCATGCCATAGAAGGGTTCCTGAACTAGTAGAACAATTCAGAGAACATTTAATGTTGCCTGTTAAATCTGAAACTCGTACCTATTAAAAACATCTTAAGTCGATGGTTACACATCGGCTGCCTTGCTTCTCATATATATATATATATATATATATTTATATATTTACTGGCCAACTCAATGTGTTGGCCTCTCTCACCTTTTTTTTTACTGGCCAACTCAACGTGTTGGTCTTTTATAATACAGCCAGATGGATTTCATCGGCTCTTGTTATTCGCCTTCCCGCATGCTCGAGAATTATTTCTTGAGGTGTTGGCCATTGACGGCTACAGGAAACTTGACACCGTCCAATTCTTCAAGCATGTACGCATTTCCAGGCAAGACTTGATCAACCTTGTACGGCCCATGCCAAGTTGGAGACAACTTACCATACTTCCTATCTTTAGTTCCCAATGGTAGCACTGCCTCCCAAACCTAGTCTCCGACGTGGAAATCTTTTGGCTTGACCTTTTTGTTGTATGCATGAGCGACTTTAGCCTTGTTTTCCTTGATCTTCTCAAGTGACCAAAGTCTTAGATCCGTGAGATCCTCCACATTGTCGCTCATCAAGGCTGCATACTCCTCAGCCGACAGATCATTTTGAAACTCAACACGCCTTGATCCGGCCGTGATCTCCCATGGCAACACAGCGTCTTGACCGTAGACCAGATAGTATGGTGACGTCTTGATGGATCCGTGACACGAAATACGATATGCCCACAAAGCCTCTGACAACACCTCATGCCAGTGCCTAGGATATTCAACGATCTTCCTTTTGATCAGCTTGATAAGTCTCTGGTTGGATGTTTCAGCCTGTCCATTAGCCTGGGCATAATATGGGGATGATCTGATCAGCTTGAACCCCGTGTCATCGGTGAACTTCCTAAGTTCCTCCGATATAAAGACCGATCGTCCATCGGTCGTAATGGTCTGGGGAATCCCGAACCTATGAATGATGTGCTCTTTAATGAAATTGATCACATCTTTCGATGCCACCGACCTCATGGGTACCACCTCCACCCATTTCATGAAATAATCCGTGACAGCCAACACCCATTGGTGACCTTTGCTGGATGGCGGATTGATCTGACCAATCATATCCATGGCCCAACCCCTGAACGGCCATGGCTTAATGATAGGATTCATTACTGATGCCGGCACCATCTGAATCTTGCCGAATCTCTGACATGCCTGACATCCCTTGTAATATTTAAAGCAGTCCTCAAGCATGGTAGGCCAGTAATATCCCGATCGTCTAATCAGCCACTTCATCTTATGAGCCGATTGATGAGTACCGCAGGCTCCCTCATGAACCTCATGCAAGAGCCGATTCAACTCCGAAGGCCTCAGACATTTAAGCAGCAGTCCTTCCAAAGTCCTGTAGAACATATCGTCCCCTATCAGAACATACTTCATAGATTTGAGTCTTATCCTTCTGGGTGCCCCCCGAGCCGAATCCTTCAAATAATTGAAGATATCGGCTCTCCAATCTCCAGGTTCTAGAAACTGAACCTCTACATCTACCCCATCGGCTGTTTCCTTGTATCCGGAAGCCATCTGTGCCAAGTCATTGGCTTCATTGTTCAAAGTCCTACGTATCCAGTGGAAATTAATGTACCTGAATTGTGACATCAACTCACGACACTGCATCCATATCGGAAAAAGAGCCTCGCTCTCACATCTGTATTCTTCCGTGAGCTCAGAAATCACCAGTTTCGAATCCCCAAAGATTTCCACCGCTTCTACACCAGCTTCCAGGAGTAATTCCATCCCCTTGAGAACGGCCTCATACTCTACTAAATTATTGGTGCATGGAGTGGTCATCCTGATAGAAAAGGAATAAGTCGCCCCTCGAGGCAAATTCCTACACCGCACCCATCATCACACGCCGATCCGTCGAAAAACATGGCCCATGGACGTATGAAAAGTGCAGCCACATCAGTGCTGATCCTGTCTGCAATGAGATCTGCCAGTGCCTGTCCCTTGACTGCCTTTGCCGGTTGATATCGGATATCAAACTCTGACAGCACGAACATCCACTTTCCGAGTCAGCCTTTCAGAACAGGAGCCGACATCATATGCTTTATGACATCCGATTTGCAAATAACGATTGTTTCCGCCGAGAGCAAAATATGATGAAGCTTAGTACATGTAAAGAATAAACAGAGACAAAGCTTTTCAATCTCAGGGTACCTGGTCTCAGCGTCCAACATGCGCCTGCTAAGGTAGAACACAACCCTTTCCTGTCCGTCTTGCTTCTGAACCAGCACCGAGGCGATGGAGGTGTCGCCTATGGATAAGTATACGTAGAAGGGCCTGTCTTGCTGTGGAGGAACCAAAACTGGAGGCTTCGACAAGTATTCCTTGATTTCATTGAAAGCTTGCTGCTGCTCTGCCCCCAGTGAAATTCATCATCGGACTTGATTTTCACGAGACCCATGAATAGCTCGATACGTCCAGACAGATTGGAGATGAATCGTCTAATAAAGTTGATTTTGCCGATGAGCTTCTGCAACTCCTTCTTCGTAGTAGGCAGCCTCATCGTCCTTATAGCTTCTTGACTTTTTAGGCCGATCTCGATCCCTCGCTCATGTACCAGGAATCCTAAGAACTGACCGGCCGATACACAAAAGGCGCATTTCTTCGGGTTCATTCTGAGCCCAAACCTCTGAGTCCGCTCCAATACCTTACGCAAATCTTCCAGATGTCCCCCAGTCGATGTGGACTTGACCACGACATCATCAATATAGATTTCTACCAGTTTGCCAATGAGATCATGAAAAATGTAATTCATGGCGCGTTGATATGTCGCACCGGCATTTTTCAATCCAAAGGTGATAACCAAGTACTCGAGCAAGCCGACCGCGCCTGGTACTCTGAACGTGGTCTTGCTTATATCCTCTGGGGCCATGAAGATCTGGTTGTAGCCGGCATTACCATCCATAAAGCTCAGCATTTTGTGACCGGCAGCTGCGTTGATCAATGTTTCCGCGACGGGCATCGGATACTCATCCTTTGGCGTTGCTCTGTTGAGGTCTCTGAAATCTACGCAGACTCGCCATCGGCCATCCTTCTTTTGTACAGGGACCACACTGGAGATCCATTCTGCATACCGACATGGCCTGATGAACCCTGCATCCAACATCTTTTGCACCTCTTTCTTAACCTCCTCTAGGATTTCGGTCTTCATCTGTCGTGCTCGTTGTTGAAACGGCCGAAATCCCTTCTTAAGCGGGAGCCGATGTTTCGACGATGCTTCTATCTAGACCGGGCATTTCATTATAATCCCACGCAAAACAGTCCCGGTATTCTCTAAATAGTGCTATCATCGGCTCACGTAGGCTCGGGTCTAACTTTTTGGTGATAAATGTTGGTCGCGGCTTATCCCCGGGACCGATATCAACTTCCTCCAACTCGTCAGCTGATGTAAACCCATACCCCAACTTTCTGTCGCCTGTAAAATCAACTAAGGATGCAGGCAACTCGTCGTCACTTGCCACGTCGACCGCAAATACGGAGAGATAGCAAAAGAAATTTTTCGGCCGACCGCACGGGCAGGCTGTTTCTGTATTACCATTCGAAACTGAATGCTCATTAACTAACCAACTGCTAGAGTAGGCTATTGTTTGTTCATAATGTAACAGTTTCAACTCCAAATAAGAATTATCTACCTTTTGGGGCCGGTCGCTGGGACCGGCCTCTCTAAACCTGCTAAATTCCGTAGCGTGCCAGGATATGTTTATTCTGTGAGGACAGTGTATAAGACCAGCCTCAATCCATTTTTTGTCGCTTCGATCCGATCACAGTCTTCTAGCACAATCCCTGAGATCGGCTTTTGTCCTTCCGCGTCCCAAGCGTTCATGTCTGCGAGCGAAACCTCGCTGGAGTCATCTGCACGGACCACCTCCACTTCGTCGCCATCCCATTGAACCAAACACTGGTGCATTGTGGAAGGAACACAACAATTGGCGTGAATCCAATCCCTCCCAAGCAGCACTGTGTACGTACTCTTACTGTTGACGATGAAGAACGAAGTTGGGACGGCCTTGCGGCCAACTGTCAACTCCACATTGAGGACGCCCCTTGCCTCCGATGGCTGCCCATTGAAATCATTGAGCATTACGTTGGTCTTGATAAGGTCAGCAGCAGAATGACCCAATCGTCCCAACACTGAATACGACATCAAATTAACTGCGGCGCCAGTGTCGACCAACATCCTGTTCATAGGCTTGCCGTCGATGAGGCCCTTGAGATATAACACCTTCAGGTGTTTGTAGCTTTTTTCCTTGGGCTTCTCGAAGATGATCGGCTAGGGGCCAAGATCGAGCTATGCGATGGCCAACTCCTCCGGTTGGGGCGCCCGAAACTCTGATGTGAGCACGAACACCGTATTCACTTCAGTCGATGGCTTCTCATCGGCTTTTGGCTTCTTGGGGTGCCACTCCCTCCTTGGAGGGCGCCTTTCCACCCTTCGCGGGTGCCTGACTTGCTCCGCGAGATCCGGACGCGCCTTCCTCAGCACGTCAAGGTACCTTGCTTCCGCCTCTTCGAGATTGCGTAAGCGCTGCACTCTGCGCTTCTGCGAGCGACTAAGTCCGTCAGGACACCATCGTGATGCGCTTTGGGCCCCAAGCGCTGGAAAACCAACGTCTCGCCTGACTGGCATCCCCGAGGCCTGCACTCCAGGCAATCATCGATAGTAGGCAATTGGCTCATGCCGGAATTCCAACAGTACCTGAAGAACGGGCAATGCCAATGGTCGCGTATAGCCTGGCGCCTCCCCAGCGTTCTCCCCGCGCGGTTCTCGTACTCCTCTTCCGATTCATACCGGCGACGCAGCTTGTACTGATACTCATATTTTTCAAGAAGCCGATTGGAAGCTGGGAGTTGATTGCGGATGTGACGCACTTGTTCTTTAGTAATATGTTGCTGCTCCGACTCGTCTTCATCCTGGGGCCATTTGCCAGAATCGGCCTCTCTAAACCTCTGCTCGTCACGGCGGCATATGGGTCCTGCCATGTTAATCTGGAACACAAAATTCTGGCCCTCTGGTCTAAGATCCGACAGCTCCACCCCATTAGCCTGTGGGAATGGTTGACTGTCAACATTCATCGTTTGTTGGGCCAGAATTAATCGGTCTTGCTGAATAGCCGATTGGATGTGCCGACGCAGCTCCTTGCAGTCATTCGTGGCATGGGTGAACGAGTGGTGCCACTTACAGTACGGCCTCCCCTGCAGCTCTTGCGTCGTTGGCAGCTTGTGATTCTCTGGGAGCTTCAACTGCTTTTCCTTGAGCAGTAGATCGAATATCTGCTCTGCCTTGGCCCCGTCAAAGTCAAAGCCCTTCACAAGCCCCTTCTGTTTGACCCACTTGCACGGGACGGGGTTTGCCCCCCGGGTCCATTCTGCCACAGCCACTTCTTGTTCCCCGCTAGAATCATCAGAATCATCTGCTTGGGCCATATTCACATGGCACTTGAATTTTTCCTGGTACAGCTCAGGGTGATAGTGTTCATACGTCGTGAGCTTCTGTACCTTGATCGGCTTAGCGAGCCCCAGAACTGCCAAATCGACTGCCTCCTTTTCTGTGATGCGTGATGAGTAGCATCGATTCTTAACCTCTCTGAAGCACTGCACTTACTCTGACACACTTTCCCCTCGCTTCTGCTTGACTTGGGCGAGGTCGGCAATCCCAGCTTTAGCAGCCTCTGAGTGATACTGGGTGTGGAACTGATCTTCCAGCTGCCTCCAAGTGCGGATCGAATCTGGGGCCAATGATGTGTACCATCCAAAGGCTGAGCCCGTGAGAGACTGGCAGAAGAACCGGACCCTCAGAGGATCCGATACTGAATTAGGTATCGGCTCACATGCTCGATGGAGCTGGCCCCTTCTGACCCACTGAACTTGGTGAACTCCGGGAGCCGATACTTGGGTGGCAACGGGATCAAGTCGTAGTCGCTTGGGTATGGCTTGGAATAGCCGATCGCCTTTCTCTTGGGTAGAATGCCGAACTGGTCCCTTAGTATTGCACTGATCTGCTCCACACTAAGAACTCCTGGGGCTGAGGGCTCAGAACTCAGCCCGGTAGCGTACTTCGCTAGCCATGCTTGTTTCTCCGCATCTGTCCCCGAAGCTCCTGTACTCACCAACTATCCCGCGCGTGTTGGGTTGATGTTGTCAGGTATGTACACGCACGTGTAACCATGTGGGATCTCCTTAGGCGGCTCACTCAGGAACTGGCCCTCCCTGGGATCACCGCCGATCTTGTAGACGACGTAGATCGGCGAACTCTGTGGCCCTGGAGTTGTGAGTGTGTATGGCAATGGCGGCCTAGACTGAAGTGGGGACTCTCCCCTGTGACTCCCCAAGATTGGTCCCGATGGGGAGTACTGGTTCTTGATCACCTCCTGGATGATGCGATGTGCCACACGCTCGAGCTCGTTCACCAGGCTTTCTGAGTGCTGATGAAGCGAGTGAGCCACCAGGTAGTTCATCTCCTGGCGCAGGGCTCTGGTGCGCTCCTCTGACGGTACGGACAGGTCGACGTTGTCAAGAGCACCTTCGGGTGAGAACCCCTTCCACCTGATGTTGTGGTTGCGGGTCCTCTCGAAATAGCCGATGAGATCGGCTTCGAACTAAGCTTTGACCTCATCATACTTCTGCTGGTGTTTGGGGGTCAGCTCTTCATATGTGACAGGGTTGGTGACCGGCGGAACCGGTGCTTGGTTCTGAGGTCCAGTCATCCCGGCGGTGGACGTTATTGCTGATGAAGGTCCCACCGGGCGTGCCAGATTGTGTTGTCGGTTAAAACCCACCGGCGAGTAGCGACAGGCAACATGAAGAGCCGGGAGGCTGCCGGGGCGCTGGCTGGCACCGGTTCATCGGTCAACGACCCAAATCCTGGCACATGCCGATACTTCCGGAGATGCTGGGCGTGCCACCTGACCTATACCCAATTAGGAAGGTGCAAATGTGCTTTCAACGATTTGCCTACATGCACAAACACGTGTAAACATTAGTCTGAGCCGTGGTCGGCTCCCCGGGACGACTCTTGCAACGGCTTTAAAGAGCCGATCGAGTCCCAGTGTCAGATCAGATCTGCATATCTGGATATTAATAGATAAAGTAAATAACTGCAAAAACTACTTCAATTAGATCTAGTTAATCCAATGCACGACGGTAAAAGCTTCACTGCTAGATCGGAATATCCTACACGTAATTAGGCCTAACGAGCGTAATAGATAACCAAACCTTAACCAGAAAAGAGGCCTAAGAATAAGCGAAAGCCGATTCCCGGATCAATCCCTATTAAGATCAAAGCAAAGCATCTAATACATCGCCGGATCATCCAACTCGTTTGCAAGGCCTAACCTAGCAGATATTAAGCCGATTCTTAAGTATAAGAACAAACCGTAATAGATTAGATCTACTAGATAGAAAAGAAGCAGGGTGTTATCTCTATGCGACTAACTCTATGCAACGAAAATTAGCGTAAGATTAATACGTGGTCACGCAGAGACAACAAGAGCATGATAGATCTACTAAAGGTCATGCTGTGAACATCAGGATAACTAGCACTACTCGCCATCAAAAACGCTTCAGTATGAGTAATACCAAGGTAAAAGTAAGAACAATGCCGCCCTAATCACAAGAAGTGATCAGGGCAGCATGGTGCTTACTTGGATGAAACCCTAGGATTAGGGGTGGCGGTGCGCCAAGAATTGTTGTTGCGAGACGTGATGTCGTTCTTCCTTTACAAATGTCATAGGATACATATTTATAGTCCGGAGACTTGGAAAACAATCTAAACTAACGTGTCCATATTGGACTCTATCTCTAACTCAAACTGAACTTAAACCTAAAGGTACATGGCCCAGATGGCCGGAACGCCCACGCCGGAGCTGATTCGTAAGCCTCCTTTAATTTCTGCATTAAGCCCAACTCACTTGCGGCCCATTAATTAACCCTATTAATTTATGGCGATAACAATGAGTCTAGAAAAAACAACAACGATGTGCCCGGAAGTTAATATCTAGAATACTCAGCAATGGAAAATATATGTGGAGTGTATGTGATCTTAACCTTAAAAGCATGAAATGATCTCACAAGGGTCACAAACAATTTGACAACGCTCAATGCAAGAACAAATAGCATATGTATGAGGTTTTCAAAGACGCTAACATATGGCTTTAGTAGGAATTTCATGTCATTGAGGAGCTAAGCTATTTACATTTTTCATAAAATAAAATTCTCCAAGTATTTTTGCAGTAAGAAGTAAGGTTTCCTTGATCATACCAGCATCGGTAGCGAGGCGGCAGCATCATAGTCTTGTGATTTTCAGTCCTTGCTGTTCAGTAATCATCGTCTATAATTTGTATTTACCATGTTCAGTAATCATCGGCTGTAATTTGTATTTACCATGTGTGCATGAGTATATAGCCCCGGTCGATCTAGATCATGAGCAGCATGATAATCGCTTGGCCGGCTAGCAGGTGTCGATCCAGCAGATAACCGTATCAGGTGACTTTGCTTACTTTTGGAGCCTTGTCGTTGTTGTTGTCATCATGAACTTCATGGTGCTACCTCAACATGCATCTCAAGTGCAGGACTTCATGCTCCTTCAGTAGCCGATTTAACTGCAGGCCAGATTCTTTATCGGCTATTCATTGTTTCTCTTCCATCTAGGAAATGACCATCGGCTATCCTTTGTCTCTCCATCGGTTGTTCATGTACTTGTAATAGGAGAGCATAGCCGATGGAAGACTCTGAATGAATGATATCGGCATTCAACTCTAGGGCGCGGCGATCCATTAGTTACAGTTGAATAGGCCTTCTTGCGTGCATAGAATTCCCTTGGTGCCGACATCGGCGAGAAGGTGGTCAGCGACGACGGCGTACGGCTTGGCCACACACGCTCAATTCTTGGTGTCGTGGGAACCACAATAGATGATTGTGAAGAGCCGCACTCGCCATCTTCGTCGTCGGCGAATATGGTGATGTCGCTCGCCGGGCGCGAAACCGAACTGAGCAATGAAGGCGCCGCACATATGGCTAAGATGATGCAGTCCTGCAGCAAACCCTCGACTCAATGTCTTTTTGGCCGATGCTTCCTCACACGGAGCAAAGGATCGGCCGACGTGTCTTCGCTGCCTCAAAACTTCCAAGAATAAATACTAGTTGACACATTCCATACTTATATATGCCTTCCCTTCAAAGGCTGATGCATGGACCCGCTTTTTTTAGGCAACCAATTGTGGCCCTCGTATTTGCATGGAGTCACGGGCGACTCATGGCAGGTCCTTATCCAGTTGTCAAATAATCCCACACTGCTGATCACCCGACTCCATAGCGGTGTCTATACATAGCAGCCGACTGAGCCATCAGCTATCCAATTTCACCGCAATGACTCTAGCTATATATTTCTTGAAAACATTGGCGTATAATTGTCCACATCAGCTGTCTCTATGAGATATTGTAACGAACATGGCACCATTTATGCCATTTCGAGTGATTTTGGTAATCGTATGACAACGCAATCAATGGGACTAATGGTTTTGTTAAGTGAACATTTCTAGATCCCAGGGATGAAGTAAAAAGGCCATACAAAGCAATACATGAAGAAAGAACTCAAAGAAACGCTAAATTGGATGAGTTCTGCAGAAAACAGGAGCACCGGAAGAACCGATACATGTAGCATCGGTGCATCCGATGGTTGTCGGAAGTTCCGACGCCCTGGCATCGGTGCAAGTCTGAGCACCAAATGGAGATCAAGCGAAGACCAAGTCATGATAGCTAGTTCACCGGTTGAACCGACGGCGTCAAGCTAGGCATCGGCGCATTGGATGTACTGTGTTCCAGAGACGATGCAAGTTGCGCAGGAGCCAAGCCTTCAGCACCGGTTGAACCGTTGGTGCATCGGAGCATGGCGTCGGTGCAATGACGTCAGCAGAAGTGGGAGGTCCAACGGCTAGTCCTGGCACTGTGTGTGACCGGTTTAACCGACGCCCTATGCATCAGTTCAACCGGTGGTCCATGGAGGCACTGCAACTGTGTCAGGAAGCCAACGGCTACTTCAGTTGCCGTGAGTGACCGGAAGGTCCGATGTCCCTGCACCGGAAGTTCCGATGCCTATGCAGAAAATTGGCCAACAGCTAGTAACGGCTCTCTTGAGTTGGTGGCCTATATATATACCTCACCACGGCCATTTGAAGCTTGCTGGAGTTGCTAGAAGTCATACACACACCCAAGAACACCTCCAAGCCATACAAGAGCTCATTGATCATATCCTTAGGTTTTAGCACTAGCTTTGTAAAGTGTGAGTGCTAGATTAGCTCTTGAGTGAGTGAACAAGCAAGGTTGAGATCCTTGTGGCTGGTTCTAGAGTGAACCACACTTGTATTACGGTGCGCCGGCCCCTTGGAGCAATTGGTGGCTCGCCGGTAAGTCAACGACCCTCTGGCTTGGTGTGGAACGGCGTCGACAACTTTGTGCGGGGGACGGAGACCCCTCCTTCGTGGCCAATCTCCCTTAGTGAAGATCGGGATCAATGTGACTGTGATTGTGTTCACGGAAGAGACTTGATTGCCGGGAAGCGATACTCTTCGTGAGTTCTTCAACAACGTGGACGTAGGGGCGCCTTTGTGGCAAACCGAACCACGGGATATATCCTCGTGTCGAGAGTTCGCTTTCTCTCATCCCTCTCTTTTAGCTTCCGCATTTCATATTGCATCTTGTGTGCCCTTACTTTCTTAGTGTAGTATCTTGCTAAGATTGGCTATAGGTTGCAAAACTCTTTTGGGATGAGAGTTTCACACTAAGGTGAACCGTAGTTGCACATCTAGATAGCTTGATCTAGTTTAAGTTTTATGCAAACTAGTTGGAGCCATAGGTTAAGATTTTAATAGTGCCTAATTCACCCCCTCCCCCTCTTAGGCAATAGCACCCAATTGCTTTCAATTGGTATCAGAGCCGATACTCACCTCTCTCACAAAGAAAGCCAATTCAATTGACAAATTTGTGTTTACCAGCTCATTAGATCGGTAGGCTTCACCGCCTAGTGAGTTAGCTCTTAGGGGGAAAGGATAGATCCTTTTAGACCCGCTCCACGGTTCGACGGCACAGGCTTCCAACATTGGAAGGTGTTAATGCAAGCCCATCTCCAAGCAACAGGGCTAAACGTTTGGAGAGTTGTGAGTGAAGGTGTAAAAAATAATGGTCAACAAGAGAAGCAATATGATGTTACCGCTAAATGTATAATCTTGTCTTCTCTTAGTGACAATGTGTTCAATCGGGTTTATTCTTGTGAAAATGCTAAAACGCTATGGAAGACTATCATTGAGAACCATGAGAGCACGGAGGATGTCGCCAATGAAAAATATCATGTTCTCATTGATAAGCTTAATAGCTTTAAGCAACTTGATGATGAGAATGCCAAATCTATGTACTCACATTTGAACACTCTTGTGAATGAGATTAATTCTTTAGGTGTGAAGTAAATTGAAGACTTGGAACTCATTCGCAAGATCCTTCACTCACTCCGAAGGCCAGACTATGATTTGGTGACCACAATTCTATATGAGAAAGAGCTCAACACAATGACACCAAATCAAGTCCTCAACAAGGTGATTGACCATGAGCTACGCAATGACATCAAGGCAAAAGCACCATCTTCTTCACCAACGCATAGCGCACTTGCATGCAAACAACTCAAGAAGTTGAAGAAGATGGCCATCAAAGGTAGCTCAAGTGATGAGGAAGAAGAGGATGTAAGAAGCTCCTCAAGTGATGATAAAGAGCCAATGCACCCCAACCTCTACAAGCAAGTAAACTAGATGTTTTCCGTGCTTCTGCTTATGGAGTTGAAGTTAGTGATGCACCTTAGCTCTGAAATTGTAGCATCTCTGTGCAAAAAAATTGAAATGAGCAGTAAATTTTTTTGTTTTCTTTGTAGTGATTGTTTTACTTTCTAAATCAGAGTACATGGATCTATGCTTGACACTCATATAGTGATTCTTGCATTTACATTACTGCTTTATGGTTTCTTTGGTTGGTGGAATTGAATAATGGTAGCTGACTTTGAATTCTTCTGGGTTTATTGTTTTTCTTTTGCATGGGTCCTTGCTGAATAACAAACAAAGAAGGAATTGGTCCTTGCTGTCTGCTCGTAGGTGAGTTCTTTCAAAGTTTCTTATTGATTCATCCCTTATGTGCTACCCATGTTCAATATGCTCTCAGCTTCCTGGTGATAGATAAGTCATTCAGGTTCTTTGTTGCTAGATCTAAAAGCTTTTGCCTCTGGATTCTAGCTTGCTAAACTGCCAAACTTGATGGTCAATTGGATTAATATCTAGGTAGTTTAGATTGCAAGAATTTGCTGAAAAATAGCTGCTTCTACCACTGTTGGTTCTTGATATTGTATCTCACAAGGTAGCTGATAGATACCCTAAATAAAAGCTAAGTGGCCAGTTAGCTGATTATCAAAGTATTTTAGAATGCATGAATCTGCAGTTACATGTTCGCTCTCTGTCTTGCTGCCTTATGTTCTATGCGTGGTGCTTGGAAGTTTAGATATTACAGTGCAGCCTTCTGTGGCTGAAATTTACTTAATTGGGATTTACAGACTGAAGTTGCTAATTTTCAGGTTACTTCCACGTGCGAGCTAAAGGGTCCATTGATGCTGTCTGCTGCTTGGTAGGATCTGAAGTTTCTGCAACACCCAGTGAGGGTATGTTTGGTTCATCTGCAATAAGACACACAGAAGTGCCACAAAGAAAAGGTTGGTCTGGCTGACACCACCTATTGTTATTCCGTAATAAATGATGTACAAAAAAGATGATAGCTCATAATGATAGCTGCGATGTCTAAAATTGTTGTATACAATAGATGATAGCTCTATTTTCATCATGCATTTTTCTTCTTTAAATCATTTTGTAATTACTCATTGAGCAGGACGACTATGAAGTTGTCAGGAAAGTCTTTGGGGGCATCATCAAAATCAAGCCAATGAAGAAAAGAAGGTAGCCTATGAGGACTATGAAGCTGAACCTGCTGCTCAGCGACAAGTACCACGAGGTCACCCTCTCCTCCAGGCCCTTCTGGTGGAATGGCAAGCCGCAGGTACGACACAGTCCATGATCTCATTGCCATGGTAAATTCAGAGGCTTGTATTGTTTAACTTTACCACTTTACATCTTTAACTATATGGTATATTTCCCATGATAATGGTTACTTCACTTCTTATCAAACTTCTTCCGCCAACTGTTGTGTTTGCCAAATCATATTTTAATTGCCTGCTTCTGATTCACTTTAATTGTCATTGCCTGTGAATCATATTGTTTCTGCTTTGCATGTTTTCTAACATGCCTTGTTATGCAGTCACATACTGTCTTTCAGTACTACTGTCTATATGCTATGACATATCCTCTATTTTCCCACTTCGGCCACATGATAACATACTTGTTCTTTTTTTCTAGAAAATTATGTTGGGATCCCAAAGATAAGTCACCTGGATGCATTGATTAAATGAGTGCTTAAGTTTGCTACCAGAGCAATCGTTAAGGTATTTAACTAAACATGTGATAATTTTTTCCATTAACTGTTCACTTGATATTGTCCATTAACTAAACATATCTGAATTTCGTGCAGGTAAGCAGCATAAGAGCAGCATGCCCTGGTCACCAGATATTGACAACTTTTAGTGAACCTTGGTCACCAGGTTAGTAGTACAAGAGCAGCATGCATTTTTTTTATATCTCTGTTCTGCGTAGTAGCATGTTGCTTGTTTACTTGAGTGAATATTCAGCTACTCATTACAAGACAAGTAACCTGAATGCACAAGCTAATACTTAAATCACATATTTGTTTGTCTTGCCTTGATAAGTAGCTCTCATGGATTTTTCTTGTGTTCATGATAGATTGACAATAGCTACTTGGGTTGATCTCCTTGCAAGATAATTAGTGCTTGGTACTGCTTAGTACTGGTTAAATTACCAGTTTAACAAGTCTAGATGCCTATTGTAGTGAACTGCAATCTTTTTTTCAGGTTAAGGGATAGTGAATTGCAATTAAGTTGCTCTGGGTGCTTGGTACTGGATTCGATTTGCTGTTTTGTTCTAAGTTTTCCCTTTCCTGTGAGGATTGTACCTAAAATGGTTTCTTCCAAGAAGACGTTTGCTCGGAGAAAGGTTGGCTCATAACTGTCTGAACATTCCACAGCTTCAGTTAATTTTGATCGAACACATAAATATATAGCTCAGTTATCACCTCATTAATTTTTGATGCAGTAGGCAACAAAAGTTCGATGCCTTATCTCCACGCTATCATATCTCTGGATTTTGTATTTCCTCTTTGGTTCTATTTAGTGAACTGAATGCTTGAATTTATATTTCTCCTTTGTGGTCTTGTAGGTTAGGTTATTTCATGCCTTTGCAGTTGCAGCTAACTAATCATCTACAAAATGATTATTCTTTTGGCTACCAGTTCAATAATTATTGAAGCTCATTTGAAGTTCATGATGTTCATCAATAGTCATTTAAGCAGAAGTCCCTGGCTGGAAATAAGGATGCAGATTAGATAATTATGGTGACTTTAGAGATAGTTGTCGATTGATATGAATGACTTCAAAAGATTGTGTATGTGTATGTGTATGTGTATCTGTAATGT
Organism: Panicum virgatum; assembly: GCF_016808335.1. NCBI lineage: Eukaryota > Viridiplantae > Streptophyta > Magnoliopsida > Poales > Poaceae > Panicum > Panicum virgatum. The sequence continues at coordinate 9,831,312 of NC_053152.1, forward strand.
ATATATGGATAGATCCTATATATTTGTGACGTAAATAAGACCTATTTCATGTCCTATTTTTCTATTTTTTTTTGTTTTTTAACTCATCATCACAGACGCGTTTTCTTGTAGCCACGTCTCTGATGTGGTTCATCATAGGCGTGTTTAACCAGCCACGTCTCTGATGACCCACATCAGAGATGCGTTTTTAACTGGTCGCGTCTCTGATATGCATCATCAGAGATGCATATTTACTAGACGCGTCTCCGATGTGGTCACATCACATACGCGGAAATCTGCGTCTGTGATGCGTTGTTATCACAGACGTGAATTTACAGACGTGCGATTTCTGAGTCAGTGATGAGGTTTAAGAAGTGTCTCTAATAAGGTCAATTATTTGAAGGATTCGGCTCGGGGGGCACCCAGAAGGATAAGACTCAAATCTATGAAGTATGTTCTGATAGGGGACGATATGTTATACAGGACTTTGGAAGGACTGCTGCTTAAATGTCTGGGGCCTTCTGAGTTGAATTGGCTCTTGCATGAGGTTCATGAGGGAGCCTGCGGTACTCATCAATCGGCTCATAAGATGAAGTGGCTGATCAGGCGATCGGGATATTACTGGCCTACCATGCTTGAGGACTGCTTTAAATATTACAAGGGATGTCAGGCATGTCAGAGATTCGGCAAGATTCAGATGGTGCCGGCATCAGTAATGAATCCTATCATTAAGCCATGGCCGTTCAGGGGTTAGGCCATAGATATGATTGGCCAGATCAACCCGCCATCCAGCAAAGGTCACCAATGGGTGTTGGCTGTCATGGATTATTTCACGAAATGGGTGGAATCGGTACCCATGAGGTCGGTGGAATCAAAAGATGTGATCAGTTTCATTAAAGAACACATTATTCATAGGTTCGGGATTCCCCAGACCATTACGACCGATGGAGGATCGGTCTTTATATCGGAGGAATTTAGGATGTTCGCCGATGACACGGGGTTCAAGCTGAACAGATCATCCCCATATTATGCCCAGGCTAATGGACAGGCTGAAGCATCCAACCAGAGCCTTATCAAGCTGATCAAAAGGAAGATCGATGAATATCCTAGGCGCTGGCACGAGGTGTTGTCAGAGGCTTTGTGGGCATATCGTATTTCGTGTCACGGATCCATCAAGACGTCACCATACCATCTGGTCTACGGTCAAGACGCTGTGTTGCCATGGGAGATCACGGCCGGATCGAGGCGTGTTGAGTTCCAGAATGATCTGTCGGCTGAGGAGTATGCAGGCTTGATGAGCGACAATGTGGAGGATCTCACGGAGCTAAGACTTTGGTCACTTGATAAGATCAAAGAAAACAAGGCTAAAGTCGCTCGTGCATACAACAAAAAGGTCAAGCCAAAAGATTTCCAGGTCAGAGACCTGGTTTGGGAGGCAGTGCTACCACTGGGAACTAAAGATAGGAAGTATGGTAAGTGGTCTCCAACTTGGCATGGGCCGTACAAGGTTGATCAAGTCTTGCCTGGAAATGCGTACATGCTTGAAGAATTGGACGGTGTCAAGTTTCCTGTAGCCGTCAATGGCCAACACCTCAAGAAATATTTCCTGAGCATGTGGGAAGGCGAATAACAAGAGCCGATAAAATCCATCTTGCTGTATTATAAAAGGAAAACACGTTGAGTTGGCCAGTAAAAAAAATAAATAAATAAAAGTGAGCGAGGCCAACACGTTGAGTTGGCTAGTAAAAAAAAAGAGGCCAACACGTTGAGTTGGCCAGTAAAAAAATATATATATATGAGAAGCAAGGTAGCCGATGTGTAACCATCGACTTAAGATGTTTTTAATAGGTACGAGATTCAGATTTAACAGGCAACATTAAATGTTCTCTGAATTGTTCTACTAGTTCAGGAACCCATCTATGGCATGGATGGCTTTTGCGCGTATGGCTTTGGCTCTTGCTATGATCGCTTCGTCGTCCTTATCATCGCCTGTTACTATCTGTTGACTCAAGGTGCTTATCTTTGCGAACTCTGCCCGTATTTGCTCGGTTATTTCTTGGGCTTCTTTCTTGGAGTTTGCAATCGAGGCTTTCTCCTCGTGGATTAGTCTCTGGGTGGTGCGGACCTTTTCTTCGAGTTCCACTAGTTCTTTCTCCAGGAGATTGAGTCGCCTTGTGCTCGCAGAGATATCGGCTTTGGCGTCCAGAATTGCTTTCTTCTGGTTGAGCATCTTGCACTTTTGAGCGATGTCGGCTTTCAGAGGAATTTGAGAATGACGTAGTTCTATTCTCTGTTGTGCTTCTTTCACCTCTGCCCAAAAAGAAGGGAAGATGGCCGGCTGGCCAGAGCTTGACTTGAAGTGACTCTGGGAGTTGGGATTCTATCTGCTCGAGGAGTTTCTTTTATTTCACTGGAATCGTCAACCAGGGTACTAATTGGAGCAGTTAGCGGATTTTTGATGTGTTGAAGCTGATCAGCAAGGTCAATCGGCTGCTGTGATGGTGGCACTTTCGCTCCAGGGGCGATCAGACCCATTGATGCTGGGTCAAAGGAGAACAAATCTGAAATATTGAAGCCCTGTGGAGATATTAGAGTTAGTTTTGGAACAAGGTGCATCAATGGAGTTATCGGCTAATTTAGAATCGACTCATGTAGTGTTACCTGTTATGAGGAAGAAGCAATGGTCGGTCCAGGTGTGATCGGCTCAGTTGGGTTTGAGGCGACAATAGGGGCATCGGCTATGTCAGCCTGTTCATCACGCACCTCCATTGGAGCATCGGGAGTTCCGAGTTGAGCTTTCGTCAGCACATCAGCTGTTGCAGTTCCTTCGTTGCGAATTTCTGATGGGACGATGGTTGATTCTTGCTATTCTTGGACTTCAGTTGTTCCAGTTTCGGCTTCATGAATGGTGGTTCCCTGTTGTGCTGGGCTTCCAGTACTGAAGGTGTCCCCAGTTGCATCCTGAAAATAGGATTACAGTCAACCAGAATATATATGTGTAAGGAAGAAGTTTCGGAGGAATGAATTACCTGGTTGGTGTTGGATTCTGATTGATTCGGGGAAGGTTGTGCTGTTTTCTTGATGACTCGTCTTGCGATGATCTTCCTTTTCTTAGTTGGGACTCGGGGGGGGGGGGGGCAGCACTTCCAGAGATCTGTCTCCGCTTAGAAGCTGACTGGGGTGAGTCTGGCTAAATAGTCATTATTACTTTCTTCATTGGCGGTGACTCCTTGCAAAAAAGAACATCAGGAGCGGTTGGAAGGAAGTAAAATGGCTCCCCGTTACTGGTCATGGGTTCTGGATCATCTTGTTGCTATAGGCAAGGTGAGCAGGGTTTGCCAAGTAAAGTGGTGAAGGACTTAGAAAAAATGCACGGATTCAGTACCTCTTCCTCGGGGATTGCATAATCAGGATCAATTTGTTGCTGTAGAGGGCCTAAAGCTTTTCTGAATACATGAGTTTTCCACATTCCCCACCATGTGTTAAAACCGATTGACGAGGGAGTAAAGGACAGATCGGCTGGTATTGAAATGTGGAGGTTGCCAAACATGTTGTAGCATCTTGAACTGGTAAGACCATCGGGTAAATCGGCTCTACTCTCCACCAAGTGGTGAATATGGAAGTGGGGAGGGACTTGTCCTAAGCCAAATTGCCGAGCTGCTACGACTGGTTGATAGGTTTCATAACCTGGTTTGATGATTCTGTTGGAAGTACTAATGCCAACAGGGAGGAAGCCAGGTCGGATCATCAGGGAATATAGATGCCGAGTCATCGGCGAAGCTGTCCAGCCTGAAGGTAGTTGGGTTCTCAAAGGCTTCAGATTCAGTGAATGGAAAGTAGAGGGGATTGTCTAGACCTTTGTAGAAGACTCTAAACCAGTTTGCTGCATCTGTCGAGTTCAGTTTGCTACCAGGGAGGCTGAATAGGGCTTGGTCATAGCTGGTGCATCTAATTTGTTTGACATTCTCATCGGGGAAGGAATTCTTGGCTAGGCTTTGAAAGTTTGGAATCTGATGCTGGAAGTAGAGTTGTGCCCATAGCTGAATGAACCACCAAGGGCCTACAGTTTTGATTTTCCTTTGGCTGAGAAAACTAGTTGTCATCAGATGGAGACATCTGTATATTTCTCTGAGAAAAAGTTTGCCTAGGCTGGTGCGGTTGCCATGGGCCAGATGGTAAGCCAAAGGCAGGTAATTCTTAGTTGGAGCTAAGGAAGGACCACAGAAAATAAAATCTTCTAACCAAAGATTTAAAAAGGCTGTGTGTTCCTTTTTAGTTACTGGACCTTTTGTCTTCATGTGCTAGTTCATGTAAGTACTCCAGTTTGTGCAGTCTGCCTTGGATGTAATGTCCATGCCAGTAATCATGGTAACATCTAGCAGAGTAGGGGTCATGGGTCCATGACCAAAGAGGAAGTAGTTTAGAGCGTCGGACCAGAAATAGCCGATGGTTTTTAGAAGGTTTTCATCTTTTTCAAGGGGGGATAATGATAAACTGAGTGCATCAACTATGTTCAATTCTTGCCACAAGGGTATATAGGTTTTTGCTACTCTGCTATACCATGCAATCTAACTCTCGGGTGGATTAGGCCAGGCTCTTAAGCAGTCGGCCTAGGAATTTAAATTAATGTCTTGACTTACAAAGGGGATTCTATTCACTTCACAGGAGATTAAATCTGTGGAATTTTCATAAGCTCATGGGCCAAGACAAAAGGATTTGGGATTGGAAGGATGCGGCAAAAGGATGTCTGACACCTGGGGTTCAGAAATTCAGAAATTTATACATGGTGTCATGTTTCAGAGTTTAATTCATTCGTAGGATTAATGATCCAAGGAAAGTTGAAAGGACAAGCTGAATATTACCTTCAGGCCGAGGATTACCGTATCTATGATTGGAGATCTCGCTGTTTGAGCTTCAGAGTCTGCCATGGTTTAGATCTGCTAACTTAGGGTTTGGTTGTTTTGCGGGCTCTAGTTCAAGTTTTGGATACTGTGAGTTTTCGCTTGAACTTATGGAGCGGGATTCTCGAATTGCGCTCGGATTTGGAATAGCTATTTCGAGTCGGATTCAGAGTGGGGGTAATGTTTTGTTCTTATACGGGTTACTTTCAATTTTGAATTTCGTCGGCTCTTGAATATTGGTAAAGCCTGATGCGGTGCCATCGGCTTTTGGAGTGTCCGAGCAAGCAATTAAGTGATAAGGAACTTTATTCATTAAAGATAAAGTTTTTTACAAGAGGAAGAGCCGATTTGACAAAGGGGCGAATCCTTCGGCTCAATCTATGCTACAGTACTACTCCTACAGTACTACCTACATCTACCACCTGTAGGTACTTAGGTGCCTACGGCGCTTTGGGCTTCGCGCCGGCACGTTTCCGCCGTCGCTGTCGTCGCCGTCGTTGTTGCTGCCGCCGCTCTTGTCGGCGCTGCTGCCGTCGCTGGCCTCGTCGTCGCTGCTCCAGCCGCCACCGCCGTTGCTTTCCTCCTTGCTGTCCTCCTGGGAGGAGCCGATGGAATTGCAGCCAGAGGAGGAGGAGATCGCCATGGCTACAGGAGGTTTGGGTGCTCTGCGCTGTTTGGCCGAGGGAGGAAGACGAGTTTGTGGTGAAAGGAGTCGATTCAGGATGAGATTAAATAGAAAAAATGGAAGATGAATCGACACTTTCACATTCTACGAGGAGCCGGCTGCAGAGACATTGCGTCTTCCGTGGTGGTTGTAGTGCGTTTTAATGAGCATCAACAGGAAGATGAAGCAACGAGATGGTTTTGGAATTATCATTGCCAAAACCAGGGGGGCATGTGTTATCGCCATAAATTAACAGGGTTAATTAATGGGCCACAAGTGAGTTGGGCTTAATGCAGAAGTTAAAGGAGGCTTACGAATCGGCTCCTGCATGGGCGTTCGGGCCATCTGGACCATGTACCCTTAGATTTAAGTTCAGTTTGAGTTAGAGATAGAGTCCAATATGGACACGTTAGTTTATATTATTTTCCAAGTCTCCGGACTATAAATATGTACCCTATGACATTTGTAAAAGAAGTGGACGTCATCACGTTTTGCAACAACACCTCGGCGCACCGCCGCCCCTAATTCTAGGGTTTCATCCAAGTAAGTGCCATTCAACTCTGATTGCACCTCGCAATCAGGGCGCCATTGCTCTTGCTTCTATCTTGGTATTACTCGTGCTGAAGCGTTTTTTATGGCGAGTAATGCTAGTTATCCTGATGTTTCGCAGCATGTTTTAGTAGATTCATTATGCGCTTACTTGTTTATTATCTGTGAACATCATGATATCTCTGTACGATCATGTTCTAATCTTATGCTAATTCTCGTTACGTAGAGTTAGTCGTGCGGAGATAATACCTTGCTTTGTTTCATTTAGTAGATCCGATCTGTTACGGTTTGTTCTTGTTCCATGAGAATTGGCTCAATATCTACTAGATTAGGCCTTGCAAACGGATTGGATGTTCCGGTGGTATGTCAGATGCTTTGTTTTGGCCTTAATGGGGATTTGTTCCGGGAATCGGCTCTTGCTAGTTCTTAGGCCTCCGTTCTGGATAAGGTTTAGCCATCTATCATGCTCGTTAGGCCCAATTACGTGTAGGATGATCCAATTTAGTAGTGAAGCTTTGACCGTCGTGGGTTGGATCAACTAGATTTAATTAAAGCAAGTTTTACTGTTATCTGTTTTAACTGTCAATATCCGGATATATACAGATCTGATCTAACACCGGGACTCAATCGGTTCTTTAAAAGCCGATGCAAGTGTCGTCCCGGGGAGCCGACCACGGCTCGAACTAATATTTACACATGTTTATGCGTGCAGGCAAATCGTCGAAAGCACGTTCGCACCTTCCTGATCGGGTATAGGTCAGGTGGCACGCCCTGCATCTCCGGAACCATCGGCGTGTGTCAGGATCTGGGCTGTTGACCGAGGGATCGGTGACAGCCAGCGCCCCGGCAGCCTCCCAGCTCTTCGTGTTGCCTGTCGCTACTAGCCGGTGGGTTTTGACCGACAACAGCACCTCGCCCCGTCGCTGCTCCTCACTGCAGGTGAGGGGCAAGCAGAGGGGGAGGGGAGGGGAGGCAGAGAAGGGATCGCCGTCGGAGGGAGAAGCGAGGAGAGAGGCACCGGCGGAGGGAGGAGCAAGGGAGGGGAGCGCCGTCGGAGGGAGAAGCGACCGAGGTAGACGAGCGAGAGGGAGCCATGTGTTGGAGGGCAGAGGCAGAGGGAGCAGTGTGAGAGTTTAAGTGTGGGGCGGTGCAGCTTTGCCAAGTGTCGGATCTGGGACACTCGGCAAAGGATTTGTTTGCCGTGTGTTTCAGTTTGGCACTCGGCAAAGGAAAGCTTTGCCGAGTGTTTTTTTTTAAATGTACTCGGTAAAGTAAGGCTTTGCCGAGTGTTCTTTTTTCGCTGGGTGTATTTGAAGTGGCACATGGCAAAGGGGATGTTTGCCGAGTGTCCGATGGAAAACACTCGGCAAAGCAATAGCTAGGCACTCGGCAAATAGCGATTTTCCGGTAGTGCACCCCCAATCTCACAAGCAGCTATTTATTTTATTCTCATTGGTAGACAACGTACTCGTGACTATGAGACAACCACAGAGACTTCATCAATCTCAAATCTTCTAATCTTCAGGCGGTGAGTTCGTGTGCTTGCTCCACTTGTAGTGTCTTACAGCATAAAAAAACAGTGAATCGAATCATCAGGTTGGTGCTGAGATCACCACATCAACCACAAGCTAATTAACCAGCCGGATCGGATCTGCATATATAGCAGGAACTTCGTTCTATACTTCTATCCATGCAAAGATTGTTCCATTTCGAGGGCAGCATGCAAACGAACAAAAGTTCCCATGATGAACGCACGGGATACGTAAGACAAATGGGAAGAAACAAAACTTGATCTGCCTTTTTATTGGCACTTCCTCACCTTTGTTCAGCGTACGCCATTCTGCCAGAATGTTTTCCCCACCATTATCCATCAGCGTACAGCATGGACCATTCCATGCTCCACATCTGCACATGGCTGATGGCTCCTGTTATCAGAGTTGAGATCGTCGTTCCTACCATGCAATGCTCCATGAATGTGGAGGAGCATTCTGAACCATCCGATCGCGAGTGAAACACCCGATCGATCTATAGCCGTAATTCAACAATGTAGAGGTAGTATGCGATGGCCTGTTCTAAACCCTAAACCCTAAATTAGTCTGCTTATATGTTACGCTCATCAGCTAATGTTGGAGAAAAATGATGCTCCAGGATTTCCTTGAAGACTACTCATCCCATTTCTAGCACATTGGTGAAATGCAAGCGCATTTCTCCACGCTAAACACTCGGAACGCAGTTTGGTACCAACCTCCACTACGCCTACAAATCGACAGCAGACACCCAAGTGCTGCTCTGCTGCTATACACAAGACCTGCTCTGAGCAAAGAAGAACACGCAGCTGCTTATTAGTATAAACCAGTACGTAGACGGTGGTAGGGCAAAAGCTCCATCCGGGAGAGGCGAGATGCATGGGCTACTACGGCCATGGTCGCGCGCCATTGCCACGGTGCTGCTAGGTCTCTCGACGGAAGCGTCTCTCGTCGCTGCCGGAACGCAAGATGAAGCGGCAGCACCAAGGCCGGGCGGCAATGTGGCCGTCGACGCGTCGAGGATTGCTGTCTCGGCAGCGGCGGCGGCGCCGTGGGGCGTGAACATCTCGGCCATCTGCCTGTCCACGCCGTACCCGGGCGCGTGCGAGACGGCGCTCTCGTCGCCGGCGTCGGGTTCGGCGAGGGACCCGTTCGCGGCGTCCGCGCAGTTCGCGATGGCCCGGGCCGCGTCGGCGCGCGCGCTGGCGCGGAAGCTCTCGGGGGCGTCGTCCTCGTCCTCGCGGTGCCTTCGCGGCGCGCCGCCGACGGGCGTGGAAGACTGCGCCGAGCTGCTCGGCATCAGCCTCGACCAGCTCGGCGACGCGCTCGCCGCGGCCGCGGGCGACGCGGACGGGGTCACCACCTGGCTCAGCGCCGCTCTGACGAACCAGGGCACCTGCGTCGACAGCCTCGCCGCCGATCCGGACTCCGCAGGGCGCGACGCCGTGCGCGCGCGGGTCTCCGCGCTCGCCCAGTTCATTGCCACGGCGCTGGCCCTGCACGGCAACAAGCTCAACGCCTACGACGCGCGTGGCGGCGGCAGCACGCCGCCGCCTGGAGCGCCCACGCCACCAGCGGCGTTCCCTTCCTGGGTAACCGAACACGAAAGGAAACCAATGTTTTAAATAGCGGGCTAAGCCATTTAGCTATTTTTGTTCAAAAACAAGCTATAGCCGGCTATAACGGGTTATAACGGCAGCTAAGAGCTAAATTGTACATGAAAAAACTTAGCTAAATCTCTCTCAAACAGCTATAGCCGGAGATAGCCGAAGCTATAGCCGGAGATTTAAAACTTTGCAGGAAACTCCTGGAGGCCCCCGCGGGAGCGACGAGCGGCGGCGTCACCATTGATGCAGTGGTGGCGCTCGACGGCAGCGGGACGCACAGGAGCATCAACGAGGCGATCGCGGCCGTGACGGCGGCGGCGAACGGTGGCACCGGCGTCGGAGGGGGAGGCGGGAGGAAGGTGATCCACGTGAAAGCCGGGCGGTACGAGGAGAGCGTGAGCATCTCGAGCAAGCAGAAGAACGTGATGCTGATGGGAGACGGCAAGGGGAAGACGGTGATCGTCGGACACAAGAGCGCCGCCGACGGCTACACCACCTACGTCACCGCCACCGTCGGTACGTGCTTTACGTCGGCATCTAGCTAGGATCTATGCACAGAATCTACACACCTATTAGTGATTTGATCTTGGGGAAAACTGGGTTAATGTTAAATCTTCAATAATGCAAAAGATTAAACACCCAAAATGGTAGGATTGCAACCATTTTTTTTTGCATGTAGATGCAAATTTAAATGGGCAAGCAAGTGAAAGATGTCCTGGTTCGATTTGATCGTTAGATGCCTCCCCTTTTCTAGCCTTTGTTGCCATCTCCTCTACATGTAGCACACCTACACTAGTACTGGGTGGCACGCATCAATGCATGGTTCGTGGTTGCACCGTGAGCACCGTCAAATGCAGCGTCGACAGCGATGTTTCACTTGCCATGTCGCCCACTCTTCACCTTTTCTCCATTGTGCTCGACAGTACACTCCCATTGTGTCTTCCGTACATTCTAGCACCTTAAGCCTTTTGTTGATCTCTGCGTGTGGTACAGCTGCCATGGGCTCGGGCTTCATCGCCAAGGGCCTCACCATCGTCAACAGCGCCGGGCCAGGGAATGGCCAGGCCGTTGCGCTGCGCGTCGGTGGCGACCTCTCCGTCGTGTACCAGTGCGCCATCCAGGCGTACCAGGACACCTTGTACGTGCACTCCAACCGCCAGTTCTACGCGGAGGATGACATTGCCGGCACGGTGAACTTCATCTTTGGCAACTCTGCCGTGGTCATCCAGAACTGCAACATCCAGGCTCGGAGGCCAAGCCCGGGGCAGAAGGACACGGTCACGGCCCAGGGCCGGACGGATCTGAACCAGAACACCGGGATCTCCATCCACAAGTGCAGGATCACCGGGGCACCAGACCTCGGCGGCACGCCGTTGTATCTAGGCCGTCCGTGTCAGAAGTACTCGCGGACTGTCGTGATGGAGAGCTTCCTTGACCGTTCAATCTCGCCCGCAGGTTGGCTAGAGTGGTCGGGCCAGTTTGCCCTGAACACGCTGTACTCGGTGAGTACAGTAACACTGGGCCTGGCGCTGGGACAAGGAAGCGGGTGACATGGACTGGGGTGCACACGTCACTGTCCAGATCAGATGCCACAAGGTTTACAGTGGCGAATTTTATCATGGGAGACTCGTGGTTGGGTGGCACTGGAGTGACCTATACTTCTGGACTGTGAGGTAGAATGTGGTCTAAAACATGTATTTATAGCCTGGACCAATTAACCATGACCGGATATGAACCAATTTAAATAAAATAAAATGTGGAAAAGGATATAACTGCGATGCCTTGATTTGAAGGGAAGCCATAGGACTCAGGAGTATATACATTGTGGAGAAAAAATGTGTTGAGTTGTATGTGGCGCTTGTGTGTTATGGATCTGTGTGTATCCCGTTCATGGTGGCGTACGTGGAAGAATAATTAGCCACACGAAAGGGGACGCATATACACTTCCATAGCTCTCTCAATCATCATCACAAAAGTGTTGATGCACTATATCGCTCATGTTCATGAAACAAAGAATCAATATGCTACTAAGTACCATATACTATGCCAAAGCCATGAAGGGAAGTGTGCAAAATGCACGCATGATTGTTTATCTTTTATCGGTCAAATCATGTACATGTAAAATGGTCAGTTGGTCAGATTACTTGTGGTAAAATCTGCTCACCTAGATTTAAATCTTAGACTTGTACTTTTCTAAATTAATTTCAAGAAGAAATGGCGTGGATTATTCATTCGTAGGCTATATATATATATATATATATATATATATATATATATATATATATATATATATATATATATATATATATATATATATATATACCGGTCTTCAATGAGACATCCATAGTAACTTTGTCAGTAAGATATGCGGGTTCAATCTTTCGTAGGTTTCTCACTTGTATTGCCAGCAGACTGGAGTTGAATTGATGGGGAGGGATCTCTACTGCACTGAAAGCTAGATGTGATCGCATAATGCTGGTTCGTTGCATTGGTACAATGGACTTTCCTAGAACTGTTCAGACCCACTTTGAACCGACTACGGCTCAACTAAACCAAACGAGAAATATGCAGTTTACCATGCAAAACAGTTCAACCACAACTTGTATATGTGTTGACGGTCGTTAAGTGCAAAATCTGACCATCAACTATACTCACAAAAGAAGAAAAACCATACCTCTTACTCACATATTTGTATCACTAATCTAGCTCCACAGTTGTTTTGGAAAATTTATCTATTCAGGAGCACAAGTCCAGAATAAGAAGAAAACACGAAGAATACGCAGACAAAGTCATAGAAGATCACGTCCTGTGTAACACAAGCAAAACAGGCCCACCTGATAGGCCAAACCGACCAACCAGACCCCGGCGCCAACAACCTGACACGAGAGCCCACCAAGCAGTCACACGAAGAAAGGCGGTGGCCAGGGGCGCCAAGGTGGGGCCGGCCGAAACATAGGTTCGTCTGAACCTTCCCTGGTTCCCGGCCAGGTGCATTTTGGCGGGAGATCAGCTCTTATCCTATAGAGGTCGGTTAGGGATGTTTCCATGTAAAGAGTTCGAAAGGATTTTGATGTCGCCTAGAGGGGGGTGAATAGGCGTGACCTGAAAAATTACAACTAAAGCAGCGGATTAAAACTCACTGCCATTCAAAATCGATGCCACCGGTTTTGCAAAACTAGTGCCACCGGTTTTACTCTGAGCAGTGAACCCCTCAAAACCAAAAGTGAGGCTAAAAAACTTAGTTGCGAACCAAACTTGGAGATGATGATCAGAGTTACTTCCTTGTCTATATCTCCAAGTACCTGCACTCAAAAAGCCTATACAATACAAACGAGCAACTTCACTAAATTTACAAGTGAATACATAAGAGGCTCAAACCACCAAGGAGACACAAGATTTGTTTCACCGAAGTTCGGATTCACCATGTTCACCACGTGTGAGTCCTAGTCTCCGTTGAGGCACCCAAGAAGAATACCTTCTTCTTGAGCTATCTAGCCTCACCTTAGTAACCCGAGTTACTAAGGGTTCTTTCTCGATGTAGGGTTGGTACAAACTTCCTGAGGCACACCACAACCGTTGGGTGCTCCCAGGCAACACCTAGCCGTCTTGGAGGCACACCTCCAAGAGTAACAAACACTTCACATAGGCTTGATGATGTCCAACAGTGCTCAAGGGGTTTGAGTGCTCTCAAACTGCTCACTTTGGCTTCTCTCTCTACTACCCAACTCTAAGATCTCACAAGATCAAGCAACCTCACAAAGAGGGATTGGAGTGAGCAAGAATGGCTTTGGCTTTAGCAAGAAATGACAAGGAAGCACACCCGCAACCTCTAGAACAGCAGCTTGCCACTGAGGGGGGTCGTGGGGTATAAATACCTGACTCCCCAAAAACTAGCCGTTACAGACCCAGTAGAAACCGGTTCCACCGGTTTTACAAACCGGTGCCACCGAAATTCAAACCAACTAGTCGTTGAGACGACTGACACAAAAGCGGTGCCACCAGTTTCCCAAAACCGGTTCCACCGGATTTGCTCTGGAAAACCCAAGAAATGTGTATGTGTAGCTTTTGTTTCTCTCAAGAATGAGCACGGAGACATTGTCAAAACACCTTGTGATGCATTCCTCATGATAGTACAACATTCCTAAACTCAGATCAAATATAAAAGCAATATCATGCACTTGAGCTTCATCAATATGAGCCATGCCATACTTTGTCAATATGTCCATCCTGAGAGTTGCATCCATCTTTGTCTTCTTTTGAAATGAGCACTTCAACATTGAGCTAGTGATTTGAACCTTTGTCTTTGAATGAAATCCACTTCCAGTTCAACTCACTATGTAATTCTTGGAATGATTGGCACTTGCTTATATGAGCACCATACATGACCAAGATTCATCAAGTTGAATCCAAAGAAAGTTTCTTCACCCTAGCATTGGTTTCTCGGCACAAACCAATTGCCCTTCTCCAAGCTTAGTTCCTCGAAACACTATTCCGAATTCCAACTCTTCATACTTGCGTCAAATAGAGCTCCATCAAAACTTGTATCACATTTAAATCAACTATGAAACCCATTTTCATAATTCTTTTGCAACTTATGTCTTCTTTTTGACAGAAAGTCCATTTCTTCATAAGAAATTCCTTTCTAATACTATGACCTTCTCAACAAGCTTCATTATGATATGAGAACAAAATGATTGTCATCAAACACGCGTCTCAATTCATATAACACATATTGCTTGTCAACATTATCACTTTTGATCATAGTGTCTTCTCAAATGAGCCTTTTATCCTTTCTTTCAGTGCCTTCTCATCACGAATATTTCATTTCTATTACAATCAATTCTTGCTCATATACTCAACAACATGATTAGTTCTTTAATTGTGGTGTCATTTAACTCACCAAAACACACTAGGGGCCTAAATGGACTTTCAAAGTTGGCAGGGACCGACCTCAAGCACTATATAAGAGGCCTCCCACCACTCTCTCTCACACACACCACTTGGAGAAGCCTCTCTCTCTCTCTCTTTCTCACTCACTCACTCTCTTGTGACTTGCACTCCTTAGGGTAGTGGAGCTAGGCTAGTGCCTCATTTCCTTAGCGAATCAAGTCGTCTTGGGGTCGGCGAGCAATCCGCAGCCTCCGGTATGGCTTTGTATTCCAAATTTTGTTATGCTATTCATACAGAGTTCATTCATGGTTATCTTGCTATGTTCTTAGCTTGCTTAGCCATGATCTGTTCTTCGTCAAGTTGTATTAGTTGTTTGCTTAGATCAGATGATCTGGGTAAGGATATTGGTTTGTTGTGCTTTCAGGCTTGCCTTAGCATCTTACCTGTCCATCGGAAGGGTGGGGGACCCGGGGGTGCTAAGGTAGTGACCTCATATGCGGTCATGGTGCCCGGGTATGCGGGATCCCTCGGATATGACGGTGCTCCATGGTTTGACTGGGGTAGACCGCAAGTGGTGAAAGCCCTGTCGGTCCGCTAGGAAGCTGCTTCTCGGTTAATGTACTCCCCGACGTTTGGGTATCGTATAGGAGTTCATGCAAAGATGAAACGGGACTAGATGTTCTCCAGTGCGGGTCATTCTCCCCAATGTCCCTAATTTCCCGGCACCTGCAGCTCTAAGCATGTGGCTAACATAACTTCTCTGCTAACATAAATAGTATACTAAGATCTGTTGCCTATGCTCCCACTAACCTTAGGTGTATTCTTTTATTCTTTATTCATGAGAGTTGGTTGTTCTGTGTGTGTCACATTATCCCTAATTATGCTTTATTATCACTTACCCATATATAATCAGCAGTCTGCACCTTATCTCATAATGTTATGGTTGTGTAACTAGTAAACATCTTTACACACCTCGCCATCCCTCGGGAAAAATATAAATAACGATACCCTGAATACTTTCGGGTGAAATGCTGCAACGGTACATCTGTGCACTTGCAGATCCTTCTGTAATCATTAAGACATACCGCACAGCGTTTCATGGCGTCATTGCTATGAAACTAACCCGTTCATAATGATTATGCTATGGAATGCCCACCGGCATTTCTGGCGCCGTTGCTGGGAATTAACCCCTCCTAGTAGCGATGTTAAGAAATGTCAACAATATGCAGTTTCGGTGGGAGGTTGTAGTTTATAAGATATATGGCTTACAGTTTGGGCAACGGTAGGATTGCAAACATGATGTCAATGTACTAGTAAAGAAAGTCTGAATGGCACTGGCGACCTGATCAAGACACACACTTTTCCTGAACGAAAGATACAACAAGTTACAATAAAAGGACCATTCTATGATTTATTTTTATCAATTAACATAGGTGTATCTTTGTTCAAACTCCTTATTGATGACCATGCACTTCATTCAACTGGATCTTTACACCATGACCTGGCAGTGAAACATAATTGAATGATTAATGATCAATTTCTGAGGTTAAATTACTGTACTCTTGCATGTTGTGCACGCGTTACTAGTCTGAAAAGGATCAACATCATAACATGACTTTTTACCTCTTGAGGAGCAGCAGGAAATGGAGGTTGTGTGCAATATCTTTTCAAGTATAGCATCACCGTAGCATCGTATTCCAACCACTGGTCGCGTGTAAGTAGATCAACGATGCACTGCATCATTCCCTCACCGTTACTCTGCAACGTTCTCACCTCTTTACAACAGATATCACGTTTGGTTGGGAGTATACGGGAGCGATTCGATTTCAAGATGTAGGGGTAGCATACTTCCAAATGTAGTTCCTTTGTGTCTTTGTACATGGTTTCTTACAAAACCAACATCCACCACTCACAGGGTCAGGAGACACTATAGAGAACACTAGTAGGAGGAGAATGTCTACTTTCTTTTTTGACATCGTCCTACTGCTAATATAGCAGGTACAGTACTGAACACCTGAGTGAACGAATGAACAAGGCCCTAAGCCCAATTTTGTGTCTGACTCCCGCATACAAATGTGCTTCTATATATAGGAGGCAAAGCATGAAGTGGGGGTATACACAAGGGTTTAATGATCTTTTGTGCTTGGATCTTTTTTATTGAACTTGGTAGGTGGGAGGTGGAGTCACTACTAGAAAACGGGCCTTGGGCACCGGCTGAGAAAGGCCAAAGGCACCGGTTTCCCAACCGGTGCCCCGCAACCGCGACCATTGACCTCTACTTAAGACACTAGGTTTTTCAACCGGTGCCTTAGGCTTCCATTGGTACCGGTTGGAAATACCAGCCGGTACCAAAGAGGCTGCCACGCTGACGTAAGGTGGCAGCCCATTTGGTACCTGTTGGTATTTCCAACCGGTACCAATGACCTTTTCTCTTTTTTTCCCAAATCCAGTTTTGTTTGTTATATTTATTACTGTTGATTCTTTTATAATTGCTAAACGCACTCAAGCTCTACAGTACTCTATGTTCATTGGTTGTTCGTGTTCGTTTTCAGAGAATATTTGAAACTAACTAAAAGTGAAATGCGAGCATATAATTAAGCTAATTAGATGAACTAATATATTTACAAATTTACAGACATCAAGGCATAATTTTTAAAAATATTTACAAATGTACAAGTCATGTTAGCCGTCCAACTACTAGTCCCCTCAGGATGTCGATGGAAGTCCTCTGTAGATGTGACCGTCGTGGTAGAACTCGCCTATAGGATCCAAGATCTCATTCAAAATGAATCTGGCGAGCTGCTCGCACACGGTACTGGTACTGGGGCTACTCAGATGGATCAACGTCTACTCACGAACACATGGCCAAAAACAATACACAACATAAACATACATGCAAACAATAGTAAAAACTAAGAAACAGTACAACAATATATGAAAACAGCAACCAAAACTATGCTAGAACTATTCTACGCGTTACAACGATCGTGTGGACATAAAGAACGCCTAAAACGGAGCTAGAACGCGAAAACTAGGCTTAAAACAAGATCTAGGGGCTTAACTGTAAGAAAAACAGAGTTTCTGGGGGTTTTCTGCAAAAACCGAGGACCTAAACATAATTAACGCATAGATCTAGGGTCTAACTCGCAAAACTACAAGGGCTGGACGGAGGGTTCTATTACTGGGAAGTTCAGGGGGGTCCGTGCAAGATTTTGGGCTGAGCTGCAAATACTTTTGAATAGGACAGGAGCGCGGGTTGATACTCAGAAAGTGCAGGGGCTCTTTAGCAAAATGTCCAGGCCGAAGGGGTACGCGCGGATCTGATCCGTTGGATCACGATCCCGCGGCTCAGATTAGATCCGGATGTGATCTAATCTCGTCCGTGGGATGAGGATCGGGCGGCTGGGATCGACTGGGCGCGCGGGGCGGCGGCAGGGCTCGCCGGCGGCTTTGCTCCGCGGCGGAGCACGGCCGGAGTTCTTCGAACTCGGCGTTTCCGGGGTGAATCGAGCTGGGGTTTGGGTCGGGAAGGGACTACGCGACATGCGTAGTCCACTTGAGGCTGCTGGGGTGCGCTACGGGCTAAAGCAATCTAGCGTAAAAGCATGGCGGGGACTAGAGGGTGCTCACCGAGGCTTGAAATGGCCGAGGGCGTGACGCAGCAGGGTTGGCGGCGAGGTCCGTTTGCGAGGATGGTGCAGAGCTCGGGGAAGGGGCACTGCAGGGCTTGCTCCGGGCCTCGGGTCTCCTCGTATCGATGCGGTGTGTTGCTGCGGATGTGTACAAGGGGTCAGCGTGGCCGGGGGATCGCCAGCGGCGAGTAATCGCGGCGGCGCATAGAAATCACCGGCGCGTTGTTCCGGGGAAAATCCCGTGCGCGGTGCTCGTGGACGGGTCGATGCAGGGGTCCTCCGGGCCTCTGGACTCCACGGGGAACTTCGGGATCGAGCTGCGAAGCCGGTGGAGGGGTCAGGGAGGTCGGCGGTGCGCGCGCGGAGATGGAGGGCGGCGGCGGCCGACCGGAGGAAGGTGAGGAGCAGTAGAGATTTGGGAGGAAGAAGGCAACGGCTTTATACTCGTGGCCAAGGGTACCGGGTAAAAAATCCAACCGGTGCCTTAGGCAGGCCTTAGGTACCGGTTCCATATACATCCGGTGCCTTAGGAGAGGACTTAGGTACCGGGTCTCCGCACAACCGGTGCCTAAGGGCCAACGGGCGGGAAATGAAAAGACCCTATGGTACCAGGTGGATATCCAAAACCGGTACCTTAGGCCATTTAAAGTTCACTTTTCAAAAATCTTTGACCCAGTTGTAATGGAATTCTTCAGTATCTCAATGGTAACGCTCGGTAATTTGGGCTCCGTTGCCACGGTTCGACTCCCGCGCGACGCCCCACTTTTTTTACCCAAATAGGACCCTAAGGTACCGGTTGGATTTTCCAACCGGTATCAAAGGTTCTTTTTCTTTTCCTTTTTCTTTTTCTCTTGTAAATCTAATAATTGCCTCATAATTCATAATAAATCTGATATTTGCATAATAAATCTGATAATTGCCTAGAAAATCTGATAATTATCTAATAATTTAAATAATTGTCTAATAGTTAAAATAATTGTCTAATAAATTTGTTATTAGTTCAATAAATTTATTAACTGCCTAGTAAATCATTCAATTAAGAAAATATTAACTATGGTTTTAGGTGCACAATAATAAATCATTTAAATGTACAATAATTTTAATTACTACATAATAAATCATTTAGGTGCATAACTAATTATTTTAATTACATAATAAATCAAATAGTTGCATAATAAATTATTTAAATGCAAAATAATTCTAAATACTACATGATAAATCATTTAGGTGCATAACTAATCATTTTAATTGCATAATAAATCAAATAATTGCATAATAAATCATTTAATTATCCAATAAATCAATTCATTGCATAAGAAATCTAATAATGTTCACATAAAATATTACAAGACATAATCATTCAACTAAGGGAATATTAACGATGGTTCGCTTTACAATCGTCCCTTCATTATGATCATGACGTGCGTACGGAGCCTCCTCTTCGGCTAAAAGAATACTTGTGTCAACCTCCACTGCGAACGGAGTCATATCTTCAACTTTATTGTATTCTTCTTCATCTGTGACATCGTCGACTCCCACAATTTTTCTTTTTCCTGCCAGAACAATATGGCGCTTTGCCTCATCTCCGGCACCTACAAAACTTGATTTATTCCTGGACTTGTCCTTTCTCGTTTTGCTAGACATGTCCTGCACATAGAAAACTTGAGTGACATCTTTAGCTAGGACGAATGGTTCGTCTCGATAGCCAAGCTCTTTGAGGTCTACCGTTGTCATTCCGTACTCGTCGATATCGACACCTTTTCCTGTGAGTTTAACACATTGACAACGAAATAGAGGTATCTTCAACGGCCCATAGTCGAGTTCCCAGATCTCTTCAATGTAACCAAAATATGAGTTCGTTTGGCCACTAGAGTCGGTGGCATCTATACGGACACCACTATTTTGATTGGTGCTCTTGTTATCTTGGGCTCTTGTATAAAATGTGTAACCATTAATTTCATATCCTTGGTACATCAGGATTGAATTTGCTGGACCCCTGGCCAGCCAAGCTAGCTGCTCATGATTTTGATCGTTGGCCATGACTTCCTTCTGCAACCAGGTGGCGAATGTATCGTTATAATGTTTTGTAATCCATGTCTCAGACTTCAAAGGGTATATACTTCGCACAATTTGCATGTGCTCCTCCATGTATGGAGCCACCAAGGCTGATTGTTGCAGAACTGTGATATGTGCTTTGCTCAACGTGGCATGATCTGTGGCATTTACTGATTTTCTTCAAAGTGTGCCCTTTCCAATCTGCCGCCCCTCATGACGTGATACTGGAATCCTAATTGGGCAGAGTTCTTCCACATAGTCAACACAAAATTCAATGACCTCCTCTGTGACGTAACCCTTCGCAATGCTTCCTTCTAGACGAGCCCGATTACGAACGTATTTCTTTAGTACTGCAAAGTATCGTTCAAAAGGGAACATATTATGAAGGAAAACAGGACCGAGAATACCAATCTCTTTGACCAGGTGAACTAGAAGATGCGTCATAATATTGAAGAATGATGGAGGAAATATCATTTCAAGACTGACTAAACTTTGGACAACATCCTCTTGTAGCCTGCTTAAACTCGATGGATAGATTGCCTTCTGAGAAATTATGTTGAGAAATGCGCATAGTTTTATGATTGTTGCTCGAACATTAGCTGATAGAATACCTCTAAGTGCAATTGGAATCAATTGCGTCATCAACACATGACAGTCATGGGACTTTACGTGTGCGAATTTCTTCTCTTTCAAGTTCAGTAGCCTCTTTATATTCGAAGAGTAGCCTGATGGGACCTTGATACTGTTCAAATAGTCAAACATACTTTGCTTCTCTTCCTTACTAAGAGTGTAGCACGCAGGACCTGGATAATGACGTCCTTTATCCCTTTTTTCTGGATGTAGGGCGGCCCGTTGTTTCATATGTTGAAGATCTTGCCGCGCTTCCAATGTATCCTTTGGCTTACCGTAGACACCAAGGAAGCCTAGAAGGTTCACACAAAGATTTTTTGTTGGGTGCATCACATCAATTGTGTGGCGGACATCTAAGACTTCCCAATAAGGTAACTCCCAAAAAATACTCTTCTTCTTCCACATAGGTGCACATCTGTCATCACTCTGCACTGATCTGCTGTTGGGTCCTTTTCCGAATACTACTTTTATATCTTTGACCATTTCAAACACCATTTTCCCACAACGGTGCCTAGGCTTGGTACGATGATCTGCCTTTCCATCGTAGTGAGCATGCCTCCTCCTTAATGGGTGCTTGATCGGAAGAAATCGACGATGACCCATATACACGATCTTCCTACAGTGCTTGAGGTACATGCTGTCGGTTTCTTCTAAACAATGGGTGCATGCCCTATAACCCTTATTGGATTGTCCGGAGAGGTTACTTAGTGTTGGCCAATCGTTGGTGGTTACGAAAAGCAATGCACGCAGGTTAAAATGATCCTCTGCGTGCGCATCCCACATACAAACACCCTCATCTTTCCACAACAATAGAAGATCCTCAATCAGTGGTTTCAGATACACATCTATATCGTTACCGGGTTGCTTCGGGCCGGGGATAAGCACCGGCATCATAATGAATTTCCGCTTCATACACAACCAGGGAGGAAGGTTGTATATACAGAGTGTCACAGGCCAGGTACTATGACCACTGCTCTGCTCACCGAAAGGATTCATGCCATCCGTACTTAAGCCGAACCTTATATTCCTCGCTTCATTTGCAAATGTTGGGAATGTTCTGTCCACTTTTCTCCACTGCGACCCATCAGCGGGGTGTCTCAACATATTGTCTTGCTTACGTTCTTCTTTGTGCCATCGCATCAATTTAGCATTCGTTTTGTTCATGAACAAATGTTTCAGACGTGGTATTAGAGGAAAATACCACATCACCTTGGCAGGCACCCTCTTCTTGACACGCATCCCCTCAACGTCGCCTGGATCATCTCGAGGGATCTTATACCGGCATGCGTTGCATACAGGGCATGAATCCAAATTTTCATACTCACCTCGATATAGGATGCAGTCATTAGGACAAGCATGTATCTTCTGTGCCTCTAATCCTAAAGGACAAACAACTTTTTTTGCCTCGTATGTAGTCTCCGGTAAGGTGTTACCCTCAGGGAGTAAGTTTTTTATAAGTTTCAGCAACTCCTCGAATCCCTTATCAGACAAACCATTTGATGCCTTCCATTGCAATAATTCCAATGTGGTACCCAACTTCTTTTGGTCTTGTTTACAATCAGGGTACAACAATGTTCTGTAGTCCTCCAACATATGCTTCAGATCTCTCGATTCCTTTTCTGTTTCGCAACCTTCCTCAGCTTCGCGTAGCATTTGACCAAGATCATCTTCTACAACGTATCCTTCAGTATCTTCTTCAGGCTCACCCATTGCAATGTCGTTGAAAAAGGAATTATAATTGGCTGCAAAGTCAGGAATCCTGTCCTCTTCTTCTATATTATTATCCAGCACAATTCCTCTTTCGCCATGCTTGGTCCAAACATAGTAGTTCGGTATGAAACCACTATTGAACAAGTGACTATGGATGGTTCTTGATGATGAGTAATCCTTCTCATTCTTACAGAATTTGCATGGACAACGAACGAAACCGCCATACTTGTGTTTCTCGGCCGCTTCTATGAATTCATGCACGCCATCAATGAACTCCTTTGAACGCCGATCGGCCATGTACATCCATTGCCAACTCATCTAGGTCCACAATACATTTATATACATCATTGTAGTGTACAAATAGTTCATTCATACTATAATAAATTTGAATTCAAATATATAATTGATAATGCATATAACTATAATAAATAGATACTATTCACTTATCAAATAAATTGATAAAACATATAAATACAATAATTTGATAGTATACACATATCAAATAAATGGATAACGCATATAACTACAATAAAATGCTACGACTAAAAATAATTATCACATATATAAACTAAATTAAATGATAACTGCTTCTAAAAACCAATTGCTAAGTTATGGAAAAAAATAACTAACCTTTTTTGAAAAAAAAACAAAAATTCGCCTCCCCTCCCCTCACTCAGCTGCCATGAACAGTGAGTTCACGACAGCTTGGAGGGTGAGGGGTTGGGGTATTTATAGGCATGGTTCAAAGGCACCGGTTGGTGCTCAACAACTGGTGCCAAACAAAAGGCATAGGCACCGGTTGATGTTACCAACCGGTGCCTTTGTTGTGGGCACGTGGCGGCACCGGGCCATGGCAAAACCCGGTGCCATTGTCCACCCTTTAGGCACCGGTTGGTTCCAGCAACTGGTACCTATTCCTCCTTGTTCTTTTGGTACCGGTTGGTGGCACTAACCGGTGCCTATATTGGGGTTTTGGTACCGGGTGATGCTTTAACCCGGTACCAAACCCCTTACCTTTGATCGCCGCTAGCCAAAGGTACCAGCTGCTTTTGCAGCCGGTACTGATGCGTGGCATCAGTACCGGCTGCAAAAGCAGCTGGTACCTTTGGCCAGGACCTTTGTCCTGTTTTCTAGTAGTGAGTAGATACAATATGGTGCAACCTAGATGCAATATCATTTATGAAGATATCCTTAGAGGTATTCAATGCGTATTTCTCATCGAGGGTATCCATTTCTTAGCTAGTTTAGTGGAATCCTCATTTCACATTCACTCTATATTCAAGAGAAATAAATAAAGGTTATCCCTCTAGCTAGCAATTTGCTGACTGCTTGTACATGAGGCAGAAATTCTATCAAACTATAAACCAAAAGTGCCACAAATTGGCAACCAGCTCACGAAAAATCAACCATGAGTCCGTCAACATCACATAATGGGTCTGAATAAAATCCATAACTCGGGAATATAATGATCAAAGCAGTATAAATCCTGAGCTCAAAACACAATAGAAAAGCTATATATACCAGTATAAGAAAGACAACATTACCATACTAAATCAGTACTATTTTTTGCGAATATATACAAATCAATACTAAAATACTGTAGTAATCAACTTTCTTGATAATGACGTACTAAACTCACAAAAACATTACCATACCATCACACAAACAAGTATATTGATTGAACTCTATATATGGTTGAAAAGTACATTTAAGGATAAGAATAATATTTTTGCAAACTGGATACGGTCACATGCTATTCATAGATTTTATAAACTGGATATGCTATATAGCCACATTTATTTGTTATGATTAAGATTACAAACCATGTAGACTGGATATGGTCACATCTATGTGAGATTACAAACCATGCCATTGCGATATGGTCCCATTCAGTTAGTTATATCCATCATATATAGCCACGCCTCTATATAAACAACATCTAAGCAGAAGTAACATATGCAAGCTGATTCTTTTCTTCACATCAGGAAGCGGCACGATGGTGACTCTGCACCAGGTAGCTGCTGCTGCTGTGGTTGTTGTGATCATGTCTTCTACGCTCCTGTCCACCACCAATGCATCAGGTACACGCCTCTTTTATTTTAACTTTGGTCATCGGCAATATTTGAGAGTTGCCAAAAGCTAAGCCATTAACCAGAGCAAACGACCACGTTGCAGGAGATGAGCACTGTGACATCTTACGAGAAAAATGCAATGCAAGAAACTGTAACAATCTCCAGTGCAAGCACTGGTACGGCGAGCACCACTTCGAATCTGTGTTTTGCAAGAAGACTCCTCCTTTTCCAGACCAGTGTTGCTGCGTATTCAAAGAGAATACACCACCACCACCAGGGCACCACCCAAGTCCCTCAAGCCATCATCCAAGCCCGGTGACGCCGATTTAAATAGTTGTGCTGGCCCATGACGGCTTTCTTGCATGTAATGCAACTGATTTGTCTCGAGCAAACGTAATAAAAGATGTTTTTTTTTAAATCTTGGCCCCTCCAATAAACTCTGAATTGGCCCCAGCAGTAATGTGTATAGCAGTATGTAATTTTGGTTTATACGTCTTCAAATGATGATATGCTGACGAGATTGTGTCCCTCTCCTAGTTATTGAATCCCATCGAAGCAGATTGGCCCGTACATATGGTAGGGCCTACATGGCGGCGACCAAAACTCGAAAGCCCTAAAATAGCAGACAACAATAAAAAGCTCTATAAGCCTAGAAATATAAATCAAAACTGAAACTCTACACTAATAAATTTTCATGAGAATAATGTACTAAATACACAAGAAAAAAACATTAGCATATATACCACACAAACAAGGCTAATTTGTGAACTTTATACATGAAAAAACTAGATAGATATGCAATATATTTTGTAGTAGATTAAAGTGCTAACATTAAAAGTATAATATTTTTTCACAGTTCATGATATCAAAACAAATATAAAAATAAGACAGATGCTAATTACAGTTAATTTTAATTGGTATGTTAACTATGAAATCGTGTGCTCATGACCCAAATATTTCAGGACAAAGGGGCACTGATTTGGGAATGCACAGAATGAATTATATATAGATGGTCGTATGCAAAAAATAAAACATCACTTAAGGGCGTCTCAAAATTCATGCGATTTGTATGGTGGTTTTTGCAATTTTTCCTATTTTGGAGATTCGTAACTCAAGAAAAATGGATCAACAATTTAGTGGATGCTGTAGTCAGAAAAACAATAATTAATGCTAATGCCACCGTTTAGGGATGCGATTCCGAGATAGTAATGTTCTGTAAAATGGATATGCATGGTCACCTTTATTTGATTTATATGGTCAAGATTGCAACAAACTGGATATGGTCACATACTCACATTTATGTGAATATATCAAGAGCACAAACCTTATCATATCGATATATCATTAACTTATCTAAGGACAACCAGCCATGGCTCAATATAAACACCATGGAAGCAGAAGTATATATCAAGAAGTACTTCTCTTAATGAAATACGTGCCCAGCCACGGTCGCTAAATAAAAAGAATTATATATCAACAAGTGGCACGATGGGGATGGTGTGCCTGCAGGTAGCTGCCGCTATGCTTGTTCTGATCATGTATTCTACACTCCTGTCCACCACCAAAGCAGGTACGTGCCTACTTTAATTTAGTGGCAATTACTTATGCTTTCGAAATCCATTGACTGAGAAAATTAAATTTGCAGATGAAGTGCGCTGTGGCACCCTACAAAAGAAATGCGATTCAACAAATTGTAACAAGCTCCAGTGCCGACATTCGTACGGCAACCACCACTTCGAGAGAGTGTATTGCAAGGTGATTGTTCCTTTCGACCACCAGTGTTGCTGCGAGTTCAAGATGCATAGTCGTCCACCACAAGCAGGGCACCACCCGAGCCCCGCAAGCCGTCAGCTAAACCCGGTGCCGCCGTCGTTTATATAGCTGTGCTGGCCTTGCCCATGACGGCTTTATTTCATGCTTCATCAACATCTATTGGCCAACTTTGTTCTTGCATCCATGTAATGCAGCTGATTTGTGTCAAGCAAATGCAATAAAAGATGTTTTTTTATGAAACTGGCTCGAGTAATAATTGTTGAGCTCTTTTATAATGCTTGGAAATACTTCCCAATATTTTCTAATGTCTTCCAATGCCTATGCAAAATAGTTTTTTTAGTTGATTCTATTGGGCCAAGGGTGATGTGGTCATTGTGCATCGCCAAATAAAAGGCCACTACAGCCCGGTCACAGACGCTCGAACGCCGCTGACGCCGTGCCATCGTGCTCGCCTGGTTCCGGCCAGCCGCCTCCCTCCGGCTCCCGGCGGCCTCCTCCAACACGTCACCTCCCACCGCACTCCCGGTGGCCTCCTCCACGGGCAGAGGACGGCAGACAGGGGTGAGCCGGTGGAGCCAAGCGCCGGGCAGAGGAGGTCGCGTGGCCGGCGCCCGCGACTGGAGGCGGAAGCGGCGAGCGCCGGCTGGATGCCGGTGGATTCAATGGCATGGCGATGATCTAGCTCTTGCTCTCCTCCTGCGACCTGCTCTGCTCCGCCTCTACAGCGATAGGAGCCACCCGCTCCGCTTCCCGCTCGGCGGCCGCAAGGTCGCCACCGTGCTGTACTAGCTCGCACTGCCAGAAAACTTCACATATGTACTAAGCGGGAACTACCGGTTCCCCGCCCGATACAGTACGGGCGGTACTAATCCGCCAATAATTTAGTACAAGTCGCTACAACTGGTACTAAATTGGTTTTTAGTACCGGCTGGTAACAACGACCAGTACTAAATAAATTTTCGTCCAATTAAAATTAGGTTGCTTCTCCGGCTCCTCCCCTCTTTCTCTCTTCTCTCATTTTTCTTTCCACGCCTTTTGCTTCATCTTCCTCCTCCGGTCTTTCATATCAGAGAAGAGAAGATCAAGAAGCGATGGGAACAAAACTGAGAGAAGAAAGAAAGAGGTGAGGAGCCAGAAAAGCTTTACTTAGATTACAAGTTTACAACATTTAAACCAAAACCACAAAGACCCAAAATTACAAGAGAGATTCAACAGAAATACAACACGCTAGATTCAGCAAAGACAGATTCAACATCCAACTATCTAAAAACAAAAAAAATTAAAGAGGTCGCCAGGGCCTCCACCGCCGGCCGCCCACTTCCGCTCCCCGTCGTGCATCACCTTCAGAGTCCTGCGTGACAAGGGACACACACAGATCAAGGGACACACACAGATCCATCAATCAGCAAAAGTTCATCTCATACAACGACAAGCCGGATTGAACAGCGGTAGCTAAATCCTACTGAGCAAAACAAAGCAGAAATCAAATCGAGCTCGGGAGGAGTGTTTTACTCGTCTTCTTCCTCGGTTCAGGGGCAGCAAATTTGCCCACATTTAGCACCTACGAACCTTGAGCAGGAACTGAACCACGGCCTAGCCGCGCCCGTGCTCACACCTGCGGGCACGTCTCTGACGCCGCAGCCATCCAAGGGGCGTCGCGCGCCTTGGGGGTCGCCACCCTGCAGACCACCGGCGCCTGCTCGCCCAGGAGAGAAGGGAGAAAGAAAGAGACAGAAGAGAAAAGAGATAAGGTAGAAGATGGTGGAGGATGAAGAGAAATAAAGGTTGTCAGTTATTTTGAAATGAAGGTTTGTATTTTATTGGGACTACCCCTAAGGCCAGTCACAGTGGGAGTGTCATCGACACAGTTACGAAGACTGAAAATTTAAAAACTGTGACAGTTGAGTGTCATGGTGATGACACTCCTTATCACATTTTATGACACTCCTCTCTTCTCTCTCTTCGTATTATTGATACATATTAGCAATTTTAATGTCCATGATACTTATATAATATTTTCACTGAAATTGGTCTAATTTCCCACACTGCTACTCGAGTGGGGCCCACATGGTGGCGAGCAATCGTGGTTAGCCGCCTCCCCCTCGCGGCAAAGCGACAGCCGACAACTCATCCGCGCGTTGACCCAAGTTTTTTTCTCCGCCTCTCGCGTCTCGTCTCGCGATCCCCAAAGCCGTCGCCCAAAAACCCCGCCCCCCCCCCCCCCCCCCGCTCCTTTTCGGCCTCTCCAGTCTCCACCCGCCATGGCCGCCGCTGCCCCCGCGGTGGGCCCCCAACTCCGCCCCGCCGCCACTGGGGCTGGGTCCCGCGGCCACCGCCGGCCGCCGGCGCCGAAGCTAGGGCTCGCGGCGGGGCCGAAGGCGCGCTCCCTGGCCGTCGTCGCCGCCGCCCCGTCTCCGGCGACCGGCGGGGTGACGCCGGTGCCACCACGCTCCAGCCGCTGGTAAGACTACCTTCACTTCGAATTTCCTGTGGCTTCTGGTTCGCTAGGGCGAGTGGGGGACGCTCGCAAGAGCCTCCCATTTGTAATGCGTTGTAGTACTACACGGATGGGAATATTTCGCGTGCGAGAAATTTGTGAGAGTTGCAGCAGTCAGACTGGATTTAGCCGAGATTTGTCAGATGGATTATAGGTGGCCAACTGGGCCGAGCCCGTTGGGCCAGCACAGGCACGGCCCGAGAAAGCACGGCCCGAGAACGGCCAGGCCTGTGGCCGTTCGGGCTCGTGCCGTGCCCGTGCCAAGCACCGGGCCGTGCCTAGGCCGGCGAAGCGGCCCGCGGCACTAGCATGGGCCCGGCCCGGTTAGTGGGCCGGCATGTTTGTGGCCCGTTTAAGCGCCGCTCCGCTCCCTCTTCTCCCTCGCGTCGCCGCTCTCTCTCTCGCTCCGCTCCCTCTTCTCCCTCGCGCCGCCGCTCTCTTTCTCGCGCCGCTCCTCTCCCGCGCCGCCGCCGCCGCCGCCGCAGCGCTGCTCCGCCCCCTCCCGGCCGCTGCCGCAGCGCTGCTCCCCCGGCCGCCGCCGATCGAGCCTCCTCTCTCCTCCGGTCCTCCCTCCATCCCTTCCTCAGCGACATCGACGGCCGGAGCCGAGACGGCGCGGCACGCGGGTCTGCATCCCCTCGACGGCTCGACCTCAGCTCGCTCGCCTCCGTCCGCGCCTTCGCCGACCACTTCCACCGTCACCCCCGGCTGCCGCCGTCGCCGGTCGTCCGCCGCCGCCCCGCGCAGACCGCTACGCCGCTCGGGCCCGGCGTGCCCAACGACACGGCACGGCACGCCGGCGCCCTCGCCGGGCCGTGCCCGGGCCGGGATGTCGGCACGGCAGCACTGCGCGGCATGGCACGGCGGCGCCGCCGTGCCTCGGCGTGCCCGTGCCGGCCGTGCTCGGGCCGTGCCCGTGCCGTGCGGCCCGGTTGGCCACCTATGAGATGGATCGCGCTGATCTGACCTGGTGGTCATGTTGAAATCCCACATCGCTGTACCTTAAAAGAAGGGAGAATTTTCCCTTCGCACGAATCGTTAAGGAAACTAGTTTCGGCGCAGCACTTTAACTAGATACGGCGAATGGTATATCATTGACCATTGTGGTACTTCTTTAAGGGCCTGAAATTATTTCAATTTTGATGATTTGTGCAGATGAGTTTCTGTAGGAAAGTAGGATGCGTATAATGCGGTCGATGTATTGCATTGAGCCCCTTGGGCGGTATATATAGGAGTACATGGCTTGGAGGGCAAGTAGCCTCTCCTAGAGATAAGGAAGGTTATCCTGGGATTACAATCAATCCTAAACTAACCATATCCGGAGTTGCCTAATATACTCTAACAGTTTCAAAGGTGTTATTTTACATTTTAGCAATCAAACTAATTTTAAACGTAAAATATTCTTCTACTTTTGTCATGGAGAAGTTGAAAATTAACAAATCAAATGCAAAATGTTATGCGTGTATGTCATGTAATAGCATATCCTTTGTTAAATAGACCTTGGGAATCATTAATTGCTATGCATAGCCATGAAACACAGCAAATTAGCATTCTTATATTGTAAGCATTGTAAATGGTTCCATTCTGTGGCAAAGGGTTATTAAGCAGGTGCCCTTAACAAGTTATTATTAACAGTTTTTACTGCACTTTCTCATTAACGCGCCTGGATGAATTTCCCTTTCTAATTTGTAGGGTTATAAAGCGTCACACACTATCAGTTTTTGTTGGTGATGAAAGTGGGATGATCAACCGAATTGCTGGGGTTTTTGCTAGAAGAGGATATAACATCGAGTCATTGGCTGTTGGGCTGAACAAGGATAAAGCATTGTTTACAATAGTAGTGTCAGGAACAGACAAAATATTGAACCAAGTTGTAGAGCAACTATACAAACTTGTTAATGTTATAAAGGTCAGTATCTTTTCTTATATCATGTGACTTACAAAAATGATTGAGGTAACTGATATGTCACAAAAGTTATTGCTCTTTGTTTTGTCCTGAATGGAGCCTTTCCAACAGTGTATCTCGTATTCAAATCTTAACATTTGGATTGATAAACAGGTTGTTGACTTATCAAAAGAACCACAAGTTGAAAGAGAACTGATGCTTATAAAAATAAATGCGGAGCGAGATAAGCTGCCTGAGGTATAAGCATTCACATCTTACAAAATGTGTCTGCACTTTCTGTCCTGGTAACCTTAAAAGTGAACATTGAACATGGGCCACTATGGTAGAAAGAAATATATAAATTGGGAACAAAGTCATCACAAATCAAGTCTGCAGACCTGGTGCGAACTGGCACATTGAACTTCATTGTTTGTCTGCTATCTCTATTTGTGAATGCAGATAATGGGTTTGGTTCGCATTTTCAAAGCAGAAGTGGTTGATCTTTCAGACGATACACTAACTATTGAGGTAATGTTGTTGTTGTGTCTTTACTTGAAGATAACTTGTGTTGTCATTCTTATGGTTCTTTCTTGTGATTACCATCAAGGTAACTGGAGATCCAGGAAAGATGGTTGCAATACAGAAGACTCTGAGCAAACATGGGATCAGAGAGATTGCTAGAACTGGCAAGGTCATTCTTGTTCAGAATATAGTGAAAATTTATCATGATCTTGTTCTATACTAGACCTAATGAACAAATTAGTGATGTTATAGATTGCTTTGCGCCGTGAAAAAATGGGAGAAACTGCTCCATTTTGGAGGTTCTCTGCAGCTTCTTATCCTGATCTTGAAGTGGCAGTACCTTCAATTTCTCGGCGGAGCTCTGGAGTGGATGCAGTCAATCAGATTTCCAACGAATCTTCAGGGGTAAGAAACCACAAGTGTCCTTTGACCTGGTCATTGATGATTGATGTGTTTAGTTTCTCATCATTGTGATGATACTTTTGAGTTTTAGTCCCCTAGTTGTTTGCTTGCATTGAGCAAACTTTCAGTCACGCGTCCTGTTGACTAGCTCAACAAGAACAATTTGTTCTTTTGAATTGGTTTTAATTGCCGTCCGTTCCATTGATTTGGATATTAAATACCCATTCGTGTTTACGAAGAAATGGCCTTATTGCTATTGATAGTTTTGTAACATTGGTCCTTCCAAGGTGAGCCTTATATTTGTGTACATGTACATGACATCACTTACATATTTTTATATTTGCAGATATCTGACATTGCAGTCAAATAGCACTCAATCATTACTTAAATTTGTCTTTTGGACTCTTAGTGTTTGGGTACTATCATTAAATTACTTAAATATAACCTGTTAGAAAATGCTTGTTCATTCCTTTTTTTTAGTGTAATGTTTTCTGGAAAGACCTTTTATAATCCTCATGGTGGAAGTTTGAATTTATAATGAGGGTTTTATATTTGCTTTCCTTATACGCAGGGCGATGTTTATCCAGTGGAATCTTATGAAAACTTCTCAGCAAATCAAATTCTTGATGCTCATTGGGGTGTTATGACCGATGGTGATGTAAGCTCTTGTATTCTTAATTTGAACTGTTTGGTGCTAGCTTGAGATGATCTGCATCTAGTTCCACTCGTCCTTTCACATTAAGTTATTGTGTTTCTGTAGTTGAAAAGCAAAACTACAAGAGTACCGGGAATCCAAATTCAACCCTACTTTATATATCTAAATCTAAATTATGGTTCACAGCAAAGAATTATAATTATAATAATATCCCTATTTACGAACTAAACTACTAACTTCTTGCTTCAGCCAACAGGGTTTTGTTCACATACTTTATCGATTCTTGTGAATGATTTCCCCGGAGTTCTCAATGTTGTAACAGGTGTTTTCTCCCGAAGGGGCTACAATATTCAGGTTCATCAAACCCAATTTAGTATTTCGTGCGTCCTTTAATTAGATCATTGCAGGATACAGCTGATGCTAAAGAGTAACTATGACTTTCAGAGTCTTGCTGTTGGTCCAGCTGAAAAACAAGGGACTTCTCGCATCACTACTGTTGTTCCTGGAACTGATGAATCCATTGCCAAACTAGTACATCAACTGTACAAGCTCATTGATGTTTATGAGGTCAACATTAATGTTGCAGTTGGCATGATTGTTAGTAATGCAGTTGGCATGATTGTTATAAACGAAGTCTTGCTCAAATTCGTTTTTGGTTTCTCAGGTCCAGGATTTTACTCATTTACCATTTGCTGCTAGAGAGTTGATGATCATTAAGGTCGCTGCAAATGCTGCAGCTCGAAGGGATGTCCTAGATATTGCACAGATTTTTGAGGCCCAGAAAGTTGACATATCAGACCACACAATTACATTGCAGGTAACTGTTATTGAAGAGCTTTTATCTGCACACACTCCTCATAAAAGGACTGTAAGATTTTTCTGAAAGTATGATATTTAATCGACTTGATGCACAAAATATTGTGTACACAATAGAAACATCAATTTCTTTATGCATCATTAGTAATGGTCCTACCATGAAGGGACTAGTATATTGATCTTAATAGGTAAACTAATTTCAAGTATTAACATACATAATTGGCAATTATTTAAGAGTAATTTGAATTTTGAAGTTTATAAATGTTGGACTCGATCAACAAATTTTTTTTATTAATAAGCATTCATACCTGCACCAATTTCTTTAATCAGACATGTTTCATTACTACCATGCTTATTGAGCAATATACCTTGTTGGCTTGTGCAGCTTACCGGAGACATTGACAAAATGGTTAGATTGCATAACATGCTAGAGCAATATGGCATCTGTGAGGTTAGTACTGAGTATCGACCTGCTGATTCATGGATATCTGCCATTACCTTACCATCTCATGCATAAATCTATGAAAAAAATTGCTCAAGTTATTTGTGGAGTAGTGAATCGACTGTTAATTGTACTTCAGCAATTGTTATGCGATGCATGCCAGTAATTCTCTCATCACTGCTGCCATGCCTCCTGCAGGTTGCAAGAACTGGCCGGATTGCTCTGCTCCGTGAGTCTGGAGTCGACTCCAAGTACCTCCGTGGGTTTTCCCTCCCACTGTAGTTCACCACTTGCTGACATACCACTCCACGGCTTCAGGTCGCGTATTCCGTTGTCTTTGGAGCATGTCTTTTTCCTTTTGGAGCAACAGTAGTAGAAGAACCATTCAAAAACCATAGGATGAGAACCGTAAGAAGAATATAGTGTACAATCTTGTAAATTGGCTCAAAAAACTTGCGTCTCTGGAATGCTATGTGCTTATGCTGTAAGTTCCTTGCTTATGAAAGTGTCACGCATTTCTCTAAAAATGGAAATGTCACTCAGCGAAGGGGATTTGCAAAATCAGAAGTGTGCCTACCAAGCATAGCAGGGCTCCAATATTTTCGTTATGCGTGGAATTAAAAAATTAAATAGAATCTGCGATTTTGTTTTCGACAGGTATTTTGCTAATCTGAGATTTTGTTTTTTCCGATGAAAAAAAGCAAATGAATCGTGACCCTTAATATCGGCAAAATATATGGCGTGGAAGCCATGTTGAACAATTACTTAGAATCTGAGCTTTTTTCAATACGGAATTTCTAACTGATACTCGAGTAAAATATTTTGTTTTGTGTCTCAGTCGATTTTTCCGTTCCGATCTCTTTTGCGCCTGTGCATCCCTGCGCCCCAGTATTTCGACTGAGACCGGCCTGCCTCCGGCCACGTGCGGAGGATACGATACTATGGAGAGAGCTGGCCCTTTCAGCCTGGTACTCAGCCTTTTCTTCACCTGGATCTTATAAATACCAAGTCATGCTAAAAAATTTTTGATACAGAAATATGCAGTTTTACATTCAACCGATAAAAAAAACGTTAAGTGCCACTTCAACCAGCCGTTTCTTTTTGTAGTTAAATACTTGTCTCTAGAGTGTAATTTTTTGAAATTTGACGTATTTATATATGGTATATATGTTTTTGCTCGGATCAAATTGTAATATTTTGTATGTTTCCTCTTCTGGCATTAACGTGTTTTTATTCGAGTGATTCTATTCCTTGTTTTAAGTCAACTGTAATATTAAAGTTTTTTTGTGTTGTAGTGTGACATTTCTTTGGGTCATACCAAATTAATGGAAAAAACTTACTACTACAGAAATGATTTCCAGGGACGCCCCATTTTTTTTCTAGGAGCGGGTGCAAATGTACCCCGCTCCTACAATAGGAGCTGGGTACTGTAGCTTTTCGCTCGCCCCTGGAAATGCATTTTCAGGGGCGGGTGACGGCACCACCCGCCCCTGAAAACATGGCTCATTTTCAGGGGCAGCCCGTGCTGTCAGCCGCCCCTGGAAATGCGCCCTGTTTTCAGTGGCACCAGCCGCCCCTGGAAAACCATTTCTAGGGGCGGCTGGTAATGCCACCTGCCCCTAGAAAGCATAATAAATATCTAGCCGCCCACCATCTTCCTCCCCTCGATAGAACAATGCTCTCTCGGGGGAGGTGCTGTCCGAATTTTCCATGCATCATAAATACGTGGGAGGTTTTAAACTCGATTTCCTTGAAGTTGGAGGCTCTACGAGGTAAGTAGCACCTAAATCTATATTTTTTCTAAGCTTTTGGGTTAATTTTAATGGTCAAATTGTGCTCTCATTTCTCTATCTAGATGTAGATCTAAATTAGGTGGATTTAACATTTAAGCCACGAATTGCTTTAACATTTTGGATAAATCTAGGCTATTTTAGTTGGAGCACATGATTAGGTAATTATTTGGGCCCAATCTTTAAGTTTTAGCCTCATTTAGATGTGGACATATTTCTAAAAATTATAGAGAGAGAAAATGATATGATTTCCCTCATATATTTATAGATATGCAAGATAATTTTTTCCATCCTATGTTTTCACATGAATTATTATTTCTCTTATTTGAAATTATGTCAAATCCGAAAGAATAACTAAATACTTTCAGAAAACGCAAGACTTTAACCCTAGAATTAACCCTTGTTCAATTATTTTTTATTATATCGGATGACATAGTAAATTGTCTTTATCCAATATTTACGCTTATGTGTAGCTTTACTTGGTATATATTTTGCAAATTATTTAAGAGCTTGTTTTAATTCGTTTGAATCATGTATTATTTTCTTTTGTTGGTGTTTAGAGATGGATAGAACTTGGATGTATAAAGCACGAAAGGACGGATGCATATTTCTGTGGAGAAGTAGATAAATTCATTCAAGCTGCGGAAAACCATGCAAGAATTGAGAAGACACAGATGATACATTGCCCATGCAAAACCTGCAAAAATCTGAGAGTATTCAGCAACACAACTATAATTAGATCGCATGTGTTGATTAGTGGTTTTGTAGACAACTGCATGATCTGGAATAAGCATGGTGAAGTAGAACAACCTCAGAGAGAGAATTCAATCGATGAAATAATGCAAGAGCCCGAGTTTAATATATTGTTTGATGCCTTTGATGATGCTGGCTGTGAGGATGAAGGTCTTGGTGGTGGTCATTTTGATGGTGTCGACGGGAGTCCAATAGATCTTGGTAGTGATAATGATAGCGATGAACTTGATGATGGTTATTTTCTGAGCCAGTTGTTGCGTCACATTAAAGTGGAGCTGTTAGTTGGTAGTGCTAAGGGGTTAGAAAACTTCGAGACGGTGAAGAAATCAGCAGAGGAAAACATATATAAGCGGTCTAAAGGATGTCCAAAACACTGGACCATTCTTCGTGTTGTACTTGAGCTGTTGACCCTAAAGGCTAAGCACAGTTGGTCAGACAGTAATTTTAATGATCTTCTGGGTATGTTGGCCTGGTTGCTTTCGAAGCCAAATAAAATGCCTGCGAACACATATCGAGCAAAGAAGCTTGTCAGCCCGGTCACAATGAGTGTGGAAAGAATTCATGCATGCCAGAATCATTGTATTTTGTATCGTGGGGATGCTTTCAAAGACTTGGACAAATGCCCTGTATGTTCTGCAAATAGGTACAAAAACAATGTTGGTTATTGTGGCGGAGATAATCAAGGTCCAGGAGAAAGGAACAAAAGGAAGAGGAAGGGTGCAGCGAATAGTGTTGCAGAGGCACCAGATACTACTTTAGGTATCTCTAAGAAGCAGAGGCGAATTCTGGCGATGGTTATGTGGTACCTCCTGGTTGTCGACCTCCTAAGACGTTTCTTCTCCAACCCAAAGGATGCTGAGCTGATGCGTTGGTGGGATTTAGATAAGCGCAATAAGGGTGATGGAAAGTTTCGACATCCAGCTGATGCTCGGCAGTGGAAGAAATTCGATGAGTTGTATTATCTGGAATTTGGAAAGGACCCAAGGAACGTTAGGTTTGCATTGAGTACGGACGGAATGAATCCATTTGGTGACAGGACTAGCGCTCACAGCACTTGGCCGGTGATCTTGACCGGTGATCTTGACGATGTACAACCTTCCTACATGGTTGTGCCAGAATTGGAAGTATGTTCTATTGTCCATCCTTATACAAGGACCCAAGCATCTTGGCATCGATATTGATGTTTTCCTTGAGCCTCTGATGCAAGAGATGGAAACTCTTTGGAAGGAGGGTATCGATATGTTTGACGGCTTCACACCACAGACCTTTAATCTCAGAGCTATTATCTTCACCACCATCCATGATTACTATGCTCTATTTGTCCTTTCGGGATAGGTCAAAGGTGGGACATGATGTATGGTCTACGTGGACGAGACCGTATCATCTTTCCTGGAAGGTTCTAGAAAGTTAGTTTACCTTGGCCACAGACGCTTCTTGG
Organism: Panicum virgatum; assembly: GCF_016808335.1. Classification (NCBI taxonomy): domain Eukaryota; kingdom Viridiplantae; phylum Streptophyta; class Magnoliopsida; order Poales; family Poaceae; genus Panicum; species Panicum virgatum. The sequence continues at coordinate 9,868,500 of NC_053152.1, forward strand.
TGGAAGGACATCGATACCGAAGTAAGAAGTTCTACACCTTTTTTTATGGCAAGACTGAATTACATTCTGCTCCAGCAAAAAGAGACGGGCACTATATTTTCAGAATGGTGAGGACCATCTAGGTTAGCTATGGGAATGTGACAAAAGATGGAAAGAAGAAAAATAGAGATAAGGCGCCAATCGAAGACGTACCATTCAAGAAGCAGTCCATCTTCTATAAGTACTTGCCTTATTGGGGTGATTTTGAAGTCCGCCAAGCAATCAATGGTATGCACCTGAAGAAGAATGTGTTTGGTAACACGATTGGGCTCCTTCTGGAGACATCAGTAAAGACAAAGGATACCTTAAAATCACGTCAAGACCTAGTAGCCATGAAGATAAGGGAGGTTCTTCACCCTATAGATAAAGGAAATGGAAGATATGAACTTCCCCCGGCTTTCTATAACTTGACGCATGATGAGAAGAAGGCAATGTGCGAGAGTTTACGGGGGGTCAGAGTTCCAAGTCGTTTTTCATCCAACATAAAGAAACTAGTCTCCATGAAAGATCTATCGCTATGCGGCTATAACTGTCACGATTGTCATATTTTGCTGACGGTGTTCCTCCCTATTGCAAGAAGAGCGATCAAGCCAGTATTCGTGAAGATGGTAATCACTCGGATGTGTTATTTCTTCGACAAAATATCTCAAAAGGTGATCAACAAAGATGAATTGAATGACCTCCAAGAATTTATTGGGGAGACTATGGCACAACTCGAGATGTGTTTCCCTCCCGGTTTTTTTGATATAACGGAGCACTTAATGATTCACATGGTCGACCAGATACGTGCACTTGGTCCACTTTACCTCAACTAAATGTGGACGTACGAACATTTCATGTCCATTCTAAACCGGTACATACTAAATCGTGCTTACCCTGAGGGTTCCATGATCGAGGGATACAGTACTGAGAAAGTAATCGAGTGTTTCCTTGGTTACCTAAATGATAAAATATCCATTGGTTTGCCCGTTCCACGCTTTTTTGGGAGGTTGGAAGGGGTTGGGACAGTTGGGAGGAAAACATTTATTGACAAGAATTTTAAAAGAGTGCAACAAGCATATTATAGCATCTTGCAGCATCTCGCGATAATGACACCTTTACTTAATGAACACTTGAGCATAATTCGTGCCGAATCTAATGGCCGCTCGGATGATTGGATCATGAGAGAGCACAAGCGTCGATTGACTACATGGTTGAAGGACCTGGATCTACCAGATGGGGAGACCATGGAAGAACAAATGATTAAAAGATTAGCAGCAGGCCCATCAAGCCAGATCACATCGTGGCAGGGGTACAATATTAATGGATATTTATTTTATACTACCGCAAAGGACAAAAAGACTGTATCCCAGAACAATGGTGTTCGCATTGAAGCCTTGGACGAGAGAACAGACCAAAGTATAACTTACTATGGCATCATAGATGATATATGGGAAGTGCACTATGGTTTCAATATACAAATTCTGGTTTTTCGGTGTCGTTGGGTCAAACACCCTAGAGGTGTTGAGGTGGATGGCTATGGACTCACTATTGTTGACCTCAATAATGTTGGTTACAAAGATGACCCATGGGTACTTGCTTCACAGATCGCACAAGTTCTGTATGTTGCTGACCCCGCAAAAAATATAAAGTATGTTGTTGTCCCAGGAAAACAAGATATCATCGGGGTTGATGGTATCAATGATGTGGAAGATTATAATCAGTTCAATGAAATGAACCTCTTCACAGACCTACCCCAAAAGATGAAGATTATAGAAGCAAGTTTAAGAAAAGATGACAAGCCATGGGCACGCAAGGATGGCGAATCGAGAATTGTAACCGGTTAAATCAGTAGTTATTTAAAATCAGATTGTATGTAATCGTATTTTTCTCTTGTATTCTGAATACCAGACCTGTTAACGAACTATTTGTTGATGTATTTTTCTCCCTGATTTTTGAAAGAGTTTCATTATTTTTTTTTCAAATTTAATACAACTTAGAACAAGGAAAAATATGAATCTCAGAAACTCACACTTAGAGATAGTAGACTTAACAAATTCATAGCCTACATTACCTAGCGACAGAATACATGCATGATAACTCATAGCGAATACATGTTGCAAAAGTTCAATTGGATGCCTACTACATCATCTAAGGAATATTATTCCAAAGCAACAGGTACTGAACATAGTTAAGATCACCAATCTTGTACCCTAGGGCATCGTCAATGAAAATCAATGCACGGATAAGACAACTGTCCTTTATTTCGCTTCTACGAGGAAGTGCTTTGCCTTAGATGGTGAACATTGGTTCCGCGGTAGGATCTGGCGTAGTTCGAAATTCATAAAAACTCTGGTAGAGCCCTTCCCTTGTATATGCTGGTCCGAACTCAGTCGAATAATAACCCAACTGCTCAACGGCTTGACATAAAATTTCTTCTAAGCTCATTGTCGTAAAAGTGTTACCAAATATATCCTGCAATGGAGATGGAATGCAAATATAATTAACTGCTTTGCGCAAACAAAGAAACTATCATAATTTTTGAAAATAACAAAATTCACTTACTATGTCATATAAATTTTCTCGTGAAAGAGTCTCACAGAGAGAAACAATATCTTGGTGATTCTATTGAAGTGCTTTGATTTTGAACCATGACAAATCTGGAATTAGATAACCATAATTCTGAAGTTCTAAAAGGGAGGCTTCTATGACTCTTCTTTCATAAGTCATCTGAACTGGTGATTCTTTCCCACTGGCCACTATTTTAATCATGGTACCTACATGTTGTCTTGATGGTATCTCGAAATGGATTGTCATTTTCTTGAATTGTTGGCGTTCTGTGGTTACCACCTGAAGAGGTGAACCACCTAGGTATTGTAGAACCTCAGTAAGCCATTTAAATAAATGGCTACGCTACATTAGAGGCAATGTAAATAAACATTAATAATTATTTTTTTACTGAGATCAAATATTGTGGATTATAGACAAAGAAATAATTCTTACTATGCTTGGAGCTAGATTGTTCTTTTGAGAACATCGCCTTGGTCTAGTCCTGTTGACTCTGCTGAAAGTGATGCTAGGATTATGATCCTGGGGCGGGTCGTAATCCTGAAGCGGCATACCATGTCCAAAGCCACCACTTGCCATATCGATACGCTGCTCAAACATGTGTATTTATTTACTAAATCACTCACTAAATTATATGTGCATCAACATATTTACATCAAAATATAAATCACTAACTAAATTATATGCATCAATATAACTCGTACCTGGATCAATATATATGCATCAATATATACATATCAATATATAAATTACTAACTAAATTAATAAATCGCTAACTAAGTATACTTTCCATTTATAAATGGAAAGAATGAAAAAAAACAAAATATAACATGTACTTGCAAGATGGCGGCTAGGGGGGGGGGAGGTGGCGGCGACGGCGACGGCGCACGGGGAGGTGGAGGCTTCGAGATCAATTCTGGATGTGGCTAAATGCGGCATTTTCGTATATATATATGCTGACCATTTTCAGAGGCGGGTGGAGGAGTCACCCGCCCTTGCTAATGCGTTTCTAGGGGCGGGTGACACCACCACCCGCCCCTAGTAATACTTCTCAATTTTCTTCAAAAAATTCAATTAGTTCCTTAAAAATAGCAAAACAGATAAAAAAAACTTGAAAATTTAACCATATCATTGTTATGACCAGTAGAACACGAAAAAAATATGAAAGTTTTATTTCAGTGTATATTTTCCATGAGGATGTGAAAATCTCAAAGATTGGCTTGATGTTATAGTAGTGAGCGGCTTACAATGTGATTTATACACTATAAACTATAATATATTGTCAAAAGACTGTTCACATAATTTTCTTTTGTATTATTTGTGTCAATAATGCTAGGGTTAAATTTTCATATTTTTTGGATGAGATTTGCTACTGATTTAGACATAAAACTATTTTCAGAAAAAATTGAAAAAGATTTCCAGGGGCGGGTGACGCCACCACCCGCCCTTGGAAATGCTCTGTAGGGGAGGGTGACGCCACCACCCGCCCCTGAAAACCCATTTCCACAGCATCACCCCCCATTTCCTGGGGCGGGTGGTGGTGTCACCCGCCCCTATAGAGCATTTCCAGGGGCGGGTGGTGGCGTCACCCGCCCCTGGAAATGGAAACCCTATATAATACAGTGGCGTCCCAGGACTTAGCCACTTTTCGCGGACGGAGCAAGCGGATGCCGCCAGGCTGCCAAAATTTGGACCCAAGCCCGCGCCGCCGCTGTCCTCCTCCGCCACCGCCGTCGTGTCCTCGAGCTCTCCGCACGCCCTCCCCCATCTGCCACGTCCTCGAGCTCTCCGCGCGCCGGATCTATGCCGCCACCACCGCCTTCTCCGGTCTGCCACGCCGCCGCCCTCTCCTGCGACCCCGCCGCTGCCGCCGCTCCGCACTGTCCTCTCCTCCGCCGAGCCCTCCTCCGCCGCTTGGATCTACGCCGCCACCGTCGAGCCGCGCCATCCTCTCCGCCGCCGAGCCGAGCTGTCCTCCTGCGCCAAGCCCACGTCGCCGAGCCCCCCCCCCCCCCCCCCCGCCGTGCCGTCCTCCTCCACCGAGCCCGCGACGCCGAGCCCCCCGCGACGCCGACCTCTCCGCCGCCGAGCCGCTCTGCCGAGCCCACGCCGCCGCCTAGGTTTGTTTTTTACATTTTAGCTAATGTATTATTTAGTAGTCTTATAACTAATTTCTATATATATATGTTAGCTAATGTATTAATATAGTTATTTATTACTCTAAGAAATAATTTCCATATATATATGTTTATAAATGTATCCTAGAATTTTATGAAATAATTCCTAGAGTTATTTATTTGTCTTAGAAATAATTTCTATATATGTTGATATATATATATATATCTTAGAATTTCTAGAAATAATTTCTATAGTTATTTATTAGTGTATGAAATAATTTTTGTATATGTTGATCCTAGAATTTTTAGAAATAATTCTTATAGTTATTTATTTGTACTCAGTTTTAGAATAATAGTGATATTAGCTTATTAGACATGCTTTTGAAACAAACATAGATATAAATTAGTGATAAATGCCTGTGATTTTAGTTATTTGTAGACATATCAAATGATTTTATGCCAATGCCTATGAAGATATCAATTTGTACCCAGTTTTCACGCTGGGTAACATATGTTGACCTTGAGCTTATGTCATATAGTTGAACTTGTTATGGTTGCCATCGAACCGTGGGACACATCCATGCTGTTCACGGTCGTTAAGTGCAAAATATGACCGTCAACTATACTCATTTAAGAAGGAAAACTATATCTCTTACTCGCATATTTGTATCACAAACCTAGCTCCATAGTTGTTTTCGAGAATTTATGATTTCCAGAGCACAAGTCCAGAATAAGACGAAAACACAACGAATACGCAGACAGAAGTCGCAGACGATCGTGTCCTGCATAACATGAGCAAAGGAGGCCCACAAACCAGACCAAACCGACCAACCAATCCCCGGCACCGACCATCTGACATCAGGACCCGCCAGGCAGCGTACCAGAGAAGGTCGGTGGAAAATGGCGCCAAGGGGGGCGGGGGTCGGCCGACCCCACCTGTAAGCCTCCGATGCTGAATTTTGGCAGGAAGCTCGATCTTATCCTCCTGAAGGCGGTTGACCATGTTTCCATATATAGATTTGGCGGGAACCGACCTCAAGCACTATATAAGGGGCCTTCCACCACTCTCTCAACACACACCACTTGGAAGCCTCTCTCTCTACACTCTCTTGTGACTTGTACTCCTTAGGGTAGTGGAGCTAGGCTAGTACTTCATCTCTTAGCGAATCCAGTCGTCCTCGGGATCGGCGAGCAATCCTTGGCTTCTGGTATGGCTTTGTATTCCGACTTTCATTATGCTATTCATTCAGAGTTTGTTCTTGGTTATCTTGTTATGTTTGTAGCTTGCTTAGCCTTGATCAGTGCTTTATCAAGTTATAGTAGTTGCATGCTTAGACCAGATGATTTGGTTAAGGATACCGGTTCGTTGTGCTTTCGGGCTTGCCTTAGCATCTTACCTGTCCATCCGAAGGGTGGGGGACCTATGGGTGCTAGGGTAGTGACCTCATATGCGGGTATGGTGCCCGAGTATGCGGGATCCTTCGGATATGATGGTGCTCCACGGTGTGACTGGGGTAGACCGCAGGTGGTGACAGCCCTGTCGGTCCCCCTGATTATCCTTTATTTATCACTTACCCCTGTATAGTCAGTGGTCTTCATCTTGCTCATACGTGTCATGGTTATGCAACTAAGTAAATACACTTTACACAACCTAGCCATCCCTTGGGAAAATATAAATAACGATACCCTGAATACTTCCGGGTGAAATGCTACAATGGCATATCCGTGCGCTTTTGGATCCTTCTGTAAACGTTAAGACGTACCACATGGCATCTTCGAGGCGCCGTTGCTAGGAACTAATCACTCCTAGTGGCGATGCTAAGAAATGCCAACAAGCATTTCTGGCGCCGTTGCCGGGGATGGCACTAGGTGTAAAGTAATTTACTAAAGTACATAAATATGGCAATATAAGTAAGAGGTAGCTGCTGCTTATACAGGCTAATGTGTGTATCTTTTTGTTTTCTCCTGATTCGATGAAAACAGGGTAGTGTATGCCTGGTTTCTCCTTGCTGACAATTTTTTTTGAAAATCCCGAGAAGCTCGTGAGAAGGGTCCAACCTCGTGTCTTTCCTCCTATGATCTCGCAGTCGACAAGCGAACCAGCTTCCCAAGCACCATCAACTGAACTCATGGCTGAGAAGACTCTCTGCGACTTCTCCGTCCCCTCAGCTACCAATGTCGCAACTGGACCCAATGTTGATGTTGGGGACATGAACTTTGAACTGAAGTCTAGCCTCATAAACATGGTGCAGGCTACCCCATTCTGTGGCAAGCCGAATGAGAATGCCAACGCCCATCTCCAGAATTTTCTGGAGTTATGCAAGACCGTAACCATACGGGAAGTTATGGCTGACGCCATCAGGCTCCGCCTATTTCCTTTCTCCCTTCTAGGGAAGGCAAAACAGTGGTTTTATCAGAACAAGGAAGCCGTCAGCACGTGGGACAAGTGTTCCACGGCATTCCTCGCTAAGTTCTTCCCGTTGGGCAAAACCAATGCCCTGCGTGGAAGAATTTCAAGTTTCCAGCAGACACTGACAGAATCCATCCCAGAAGCTTGGGAAAGGTTGCAAGAGTACATACTCGCCTGTCCTCATCATGGGATGGACGAGTGGCTCATGCTCCAAAGCTTCTACAACGGGCTAACAACTGCATCCAGAGCCCACCTTGATGCTGCTGCTGGAGGAGCCTATCTCGATCTCACCATTGCCAAGGCTACAGCCTTAATCGAGAAGATAGTCTCCAACCAGGGTTGGAACGAGGAGCATTCCCAGCCCAGAACGAAAGGTGGAATGCATACCGTCAAGGAGACGGACATGCTCGCCGCTAAGCTGGACCTCCTATTGAAAAAGATTGATGAAGGGAACCGGCCACAGACGCTTGTTCCTATCCATGCCATGAACTTGTACTTTACGTGCGAAGTTTGTGGTGATAGTGGACACTCGGGGAATGACTGCCCCGAGACCCGTGAAGACGCAGCCTACATCAACAACAACAATACCGGGTTCCGTCCACAAGGAGGCTAGGGGTGGGGTCAATCATGCCCACCATTCCAAGGAGGAGATAACAATTTCAACTCAAATTTCAATTCGAACCAACCCTCCTTGAGAGACTTAGTATTTGGCCAAGCTAAAATAAATGAATCTTTAAACAAAAAGGTTGCTGCCAATGATAAAATTTTGGAAAGTATACATGCAAAAGTTGAAACTCTTTCTTCTGCTCATAAAAATCAACTAAGTTTCAACAAAATGATAGAAACTCAACTGGCTCAATTAGCTACTGCTGCTCCTGTCTCTGAGAACGGGAAGATCCCGGGGCAACTCGAATCTCCCGTTGAAACTGCAAACATGGTGTCTACCGGGTGGGGCAACCTTCCCCGGCAGACTTCACGTACTAACCATGCAGGTAGGTCCAATCCTCCAAGGAACAACGTTTGGGACGGCATGGTGGCAGCAGTGCAAAATGATCCAGGGGTCCCCATGATCAGTTGCTCAATCTACGTCAAGCACTTCGAGCAATGTCTATGCGATCTTGGGGCAGGCGTGAACATAATGCCCAAGGTGATATACGAAGAACTCGATTATCTTGCTCTTTCCCCTATAACTATGCTCGTACAATTTGCAGATTCGACAGTTCAATATTCCAAAGGGATAGCCGAACACGTTTTCATATGAGTACGAGATTCCTTCATCATTGCCGATTTTGTGGTAATGGGCATGGAAGGTGACCTTGGAGTCGATCTCGTACTTGGTCGACCTTTCCTAAGGTCCGCCAAGGCAAGGATTGATGTAGGAAGAGGAGAAATCCGCTTCTGTGTTGGAAAGGAGGACATGTTCTTCAGGTTCAAACAGAGGGAAGAGCAGCGCATCCTGAACCGACAGGATGATGAAGGGCAGGCAATTTGGGATGCACCAGAATCCCCACTACCAAGATCTATGACCACACGATCAAAGAGAAGACGATCAAAGAAGGTGTGGCGTAAGGTCGCAAGCTCATCCTCGTCCAATTCTCCAGGACAAGCCGAGCAGTGGTAATCACAGCAGGAGAAAGGTCCTGCTCGTCAGACTCAAAACGACGAGCCCTTGCCGAAGGTAAATCGGTACGTATCTCATCTTCACTCTCCATCATTTTTCTTTTCTTGGTTTTTCCCACTGCATATTTGAGTTTTCAAAACATCTTTGCATGCTAGAAACTTTTCTAGCACTTTTTCTTTCTTTCACAAAAAAAATCCAAAAATATTTCTGAGCACGAAAATCCCTTGAAAATTAATTTTGAACATCTTTCGAGACAAAGTTTGGCCGGGCACTCAAATTTTCAAAATATAGAGCCGTTGAAGGGCACCTGGGCATAGGATGTTAGCCAGGGGCCCCACAGGGGGGCTGGCCAAACCCTAGGGTCGGCCGACCCCACCTGTCAGCTCCCCCCTGTCAGCCTTCCACAACGGCTACTAGCCGTTATGCCCACCTTCTAGCCGTTGTGCCCGGGAATCTTCCTTTAAATAGAGGTCGAGGGGTGGGTGTTGAGCTCTCACACTCAACTCTCATTCACTCACTCTCTCTCAAACTCTCTCAAACTTTGCTCTCGGGTTTTCATAGGATTTTTGCTCAAGATTTGAATTCAAGAGACCTCTCTCTCTCTCATTTCTTTGCTGCAAGAAAGAAGGAGCAACTCACGGGTAAGAACATTCAATTCGGTTTCGCTAACGTAACCCGTTTCGAGTTGCACTTGTTTTTGTTCCCTCATGCAAGGCATGGGGCGGAAGGTCTCCGGCGCATTCAAGAAGATGACGAGTGGAAGTTCATTCTATTCTCGGGGTGGCTCAAGCTCGTACACACCCGAACCTACAGCTACGCCAAGCACGATGGACTACGAGGAAGAAGAACAATATGAAGAGATGCAAGCCGAACCGCAAGCCGAGGTCATAGAGATTGATGTGGAAGATGCACCGTACCTTGACTTGCGAGATGATCGTGAACGACAAGGCTACGCCATCCTCAAGAACAAAAGCTTCGTCCACACCCGAGCCTTCGATCCGGACCTCCTCATCAAAACAGGTATGTACGAAGACTTCTCTAATGTTTGGCATGAAATTGGATGGGATAACTTCGTTTCCATTGAGGAGTATGGTTCTCGACTCCTCACCATCCAATTTCTTTGCACTCTACGGGAGGTGGAAAATGGGGTTTATTTTCGACTTTTTGGGAAAGAATATTTGCTTTCTTGGAAAACTTTTGCCGGCCACCTCGATTTCAACAAACGTTGGCCGATTTTTCTCGACCAAGCTTGCCGAGGTTTTAATCGTCATGAGTTTTGGGGCCGGATTTCGGGTCAAGTTGTCCATGGCAAGTTTGCACCTCGGTGCAGCGATATTCATAATCCAACTCTTCAGTTGATGCACAAGTGTTTGACCATCACTCTCTTTCGGAGAGACGATGTGCGACCCGTGCGCAACGATGAGTTGCTCATTCTCTATGCCATGGTCAACAAGATCAAAATCTCACAAGCGCAAGCTTTGGTTAAGCAATGGCTTTTGAATTTCAAGATGACGAGTCCTATTGAGTGCACTTCTTTGATTACTCGTATCACTACACGTATCGGTGCCTTAGAGGGGAATTTTATTCCTTTCATTGAGGGCGACCGTGCATATATCGACGAGGACTATTTGATCCAAGGTCACACATTTAAGAAAGGCCCAAATGATTCTTTGATTTTCTTTTACATGGGCTATACAAATGAGATTCTGCTGCCCAATGCGGAGTTCTATTTGTATAATTGCCATTCGCTAACCATCCCTCTCGTTCCACAAGAAGAGGGTCGTAGGCATAGATCTTCATGTTTGCCTGGCAGGATGACAAGAAGCAGGACCAGAAGGGAGGCAGAGCCGACACCACCGCCTCAGCAGCCTCATCACTCACATCACCTTGAGGCCGGTGGTTCGTCATGGCACAGTGCCAGCACTGAGGAGTGGACACGGCAGGCACCAGGCCGCCGGTCCACTAGTTCCAGCCCCGAACCTCATCAGACGGACATCTTCGTCTCGAGGTTTTGGTGCCATCACACAGCAGCTAGGTGAGCTGCGGGTGTAGGGCGACAACATACAAGAGACGCTGAACCAACACATCGATAGTACCCAAGCATGGCAGCGTCACACTGGCGAAAGACTCCACGACATGGAGCAGTCACAGTTGCAGCGACAGGAGGAGTGGAGGGCATACTGCCGCTGGACGGGTTTCAACCCCGACCAGCCGTAGTGAGCCTGATGCTAGCTTGGGGGAGGACCCCCACGAGAGGTAACTTGTATCATTTATCTTTACTGTTTTCATAACCTTGCATGAAACCCATAAAAATTTGCAAAATCAGAAAATCCATAAAAATTTGCATAACTAAAAACAAATAAAAATTTGCAAAACTTAGAAAATACCAAAAATATTTTTCTTTTAATATGTGTAGTAAGCATGGTGTAAGTTTTCCTTGTTGAGATGATGAATAATTGCTATGTGAATTTTCTTCATATGCTTAGTTATAACTTTATGCTGTACCGAGTTTTGGGTTTGGTGGCCTAAATTATTTATATCTTAAACTTAAAACTTGTGGGTAGCAAAAAGCATGATCCGAATCTAAGTTGTTGTGAGCTATGATATGGTTAAGTAGAGTAGCTATGATCTTCTCTTATGTGATACTTGACATCCGGAGTATTTAATTTTTGAAAACACAAAAATATAATAAAGTTCCTCGATGATATGAAAATTCCTATCCAGAGCCATATGTTGTTTTTATTGCAAAACCTTTCACATATGCAGCTTGCTATCTCATTGAGTTTTGTCAAATTGTTGTGACTCTTAGTGAGATTCATTTCATACTCCCATGATCAAGATCACGTACACACTTCCACCACATGCTATGCTTCTACACTAGAAGTAAGCAAATATCTATTCATCCACAAAATAAAAACTCCATGTCCATGTATGACACCACTCTCTCTCAAAAATATATCAAGGATATGGGGCTATGCAAAAAGAAAATAAAAGATGCATACCCAAAGAAGGTATGCCACATGCTTCGGTATGTCAAAAAAAAAGAATAAAAGATGCATACCCAAAGAAGGTATGCCACATGCTTAGGCATATCAAAAAGAGAGAGAAAGAAATAGCCCCTTAACCAAAAAGAATGGAAAAGAGAGATGGTGCATACAAAGGAGTTCATACACTATCCACCAAAAATATCCACACACTTGCACATCTTGATCAAGATTTATGACTTGTTTCTCCTTTGGATCCGGTCTTTGACTTAGCAAAATATGAGAAGCAGGTATGCCTTCAAATCCTCCATACCTACAGCTCCACAAAAATAGCCATTAGAGATAGGTTGAGGAAGAAAGGCACAATAAAAAGCCTTGGTAAGGAATCATACACATTGAGCAATTCGAGAGATCATCCGATGAACTTTATAATTTTTTTTTGAAAAACTTTACAAAACCTCTGGATTGACGGTTGAGCTAAAGAGAAAGAAATATGTGCACTTTATGATACCATTCTGACTCTCAACCGCCAAAGATGAGGTGAAGCTATAAGCACCACAGGAGTAAGGTAAGAGGTAAGAACAAAAGGCCAACTTATTCAAAATCAAGGTAAGAAGCATTGGATTGTGCCTAAGTATGAGTTGGAAATTCAACATGTAGCAACTCCTGATCAACAACAAGCGCCTTGTTTTGCTCAGGGACGAGCAAAAGGCTAGCTTGGGGGTGTTGTTGACGGTTGTTAAGTGAAAAATATGACTGTCAACTATACTCATTTAAGAAGAAAAACTATACCTCTTACTCGCATATTTGTATCACTAACCTAGCTCCATAGTTGTTTTCGAGAATTTATTACTTTAGGAGCACAAGTCCGGAATAAGACAAAAACACGACGAATATGCAGACAGAAGTCGTAGACAATCGTGTCTTGCGTAACATGAGCAAAGGAGGCCCACAAACCAGACCAAACCGACCAACCAGGCCCCAGCACCGACCATCTGACATCATGACCCACCAGGCAGCGTGCCAGAGAAGGTCGGTGGAAAATGGCGCCAAGGGGGGGTCGGCCGACCCCACCTGTAAGCCTCCGAGGCTGAATTTTGACAGGAAGCTCAATCTTATCCTCCTGAAGGCGGTTGACCATGTTTCCATGTATAGCTTTGGCGGCAACCAACCTCAAGCACTATATAAGGGGCCTCCCACTACTCTCTCAACACACACCACTTGGAAGCCTCTCTCTCTACACTCTCTTGTGACTTGTACTCCTTAGGGTAGTGGAGCTAGGCTAGTACTTCATCTCTTAGCGAATCCAGTCGTCCTCGGGGTTGGCGAGCAATCCTCGGCCTCTGGTATGGCTTTGTATTCCGACTTTCATTATGCTATTCATTCAGAGTTTGTTCTTGGTTATCTTGCTATGTTCGTAGCTTTGTTAGCCTTGATCAGTGCCTTATCAAGTTATAGTAGTTGTATGCTTAGACCAGATGATCTGGGTAAGGATATCGGTTCGTTGTGCTTTCGGGCTTGCCTTAGCATCTTACCTGTCCATCCGAAGGGTGGGGGACCCGGGGGTGCTAGGGTAGTGACCTCATATGCAGGCATGGTGCTCGGGTATGCGGGATCCTTCGGATATGACGGTGCTCCACGGTGTGACTGGGGTAGACCGCAGGTGGTGACAGCCCTGTCGGTCCGGCGGGAAGCTGCTTCTCGACATTCGGGTACGGTGTAGGAGTTCATGCAAAGATGAAACGGGACTGGATGTTCTCCAGTGCGGGTCATTCTCCCCGATGTCCCTACTTTCCCGGCACCTGCAGCTCTAAGTAATGTGGCTAACGTAACTTATCCACTAACATGAATAGTATATTAGGAATCTTTGCCTATGCTCCCACTAACCTTAGGATTGCTTGTTTATTCTTTATTCATGAGAGTTGGTTGTTCTGTGTATGTCACATTACCTCTGATTATCCTTTATTTATCACTTACCCCTGTATAGTCAGTGGTCTTCATCTTGCTCATACGTGTCATGGTTATGCAACTAAGTAAATACACTTTACACAACCTAGCCATCCCTTGGGAAAATATATATAACGATACCTTGAATACTTCCGGGTGAAATACTACAACGGTATATCTGTGCGCTTGCGGATCCTTCTGTAAATGTGAAGACATACCACACGGCATCTTCGAGGCGCCGTTGCTAGGAACTAACCACTCCTAGTGGCGATGCTAAGAAATGCCAACACATGCCCAAGCAACAACTCAGTTGTGATGATAAGATGATTGGGCTGGGTGTGTCTGACGGTTTCATGACTGCCATGAGCACCTTTTTGCCACTATCTACGTTGTTTCTGTACTTCAAGCTCAAGGTCATATGAAATTCAAAAATATCTGAGGCAAAATAAATGTTTGTGATTTTATTTCTTTGTAGACGTGTCAAATGACTTTATGTCAATGCCTGTGAAGATATCAATTTGTACTCAGTTTTTTTGCTGGGTAACATATGATGACCTTGAGCTTCTGTTGTATGAATAAATTTGTTATGGTCGTCATCAAACCATGTGAGACATCCATGCCCAAACAACAACTCAGTTGTGATCATAAGATGATTGGGCTGGGTGTCTCACATGGTTTCAAGACTGCTATAAACCATCTTTTCCTTCAAGCTCAAGGTCAAATAAAATGCAACATATCTAAGGCAAAATTCAAATTTATTATATTTGTAGTGATTGTTATTAGTCTTAGAAATAATTTCTATATATGTTGATCCTAGAATTTCTATAAATAATTTCTATAGCTATTTCTTAGTTTAAGAAATAATTTCTGTATGACACGTCTCCATCGTATGACACGACTAAACTCATTTGGCCATCCTCATTTAATGTAGAAGTTGTAAATGTCTGATCCATCGCCATCTTCCCCGCCAAGGGAGGCGCCAATGATACAAGAGGAGGAAATGGAACAACTCACCTCTCAGATGGACTGGGGCGACGAAGCCGGAGTTCAGAGTGGGGATGATGAAGTTGACCTAGATGGACAAGGGGCGTTCGTAGATGGAGTGTGGTTGGATGCTATAGATCCACATCAGTGCCCTCCAAGACAAAGGTTTTCATTGGAAGATTTTGATCCAGATTATGTTCCGAGTCCAACTCAGGTAAGGTCTTACAATCGAGCATTTATTGTACATTTTCAAGAAATACATGTAATAAGTTGATGAATTCGGGTACGTTCCATGTAGGATGCTGCGACAGGAAGAAGTAGACGTCGAGGCCAACGTGCAAACGCAACAAAGGAAGAACTTGAAGGCAATGAAAGATCTGGTCCAGAACCTCAAACAACTTCCTCTGGCAGCCAGAATAAAAGCAAACGGGGTCAGCGTGGAAGAAACAAATACCCCGAAGGCCAATGGGTGGTCAACATAATTAGTGCTGCAGGCAAGCCCATAGAGCCTCCAGAGGTCTGCGCAAAGTTTAGGAACGCAATCGGTTCAATAATAAGGACAAAGATGGTTCTGGATCCAATGATCCCCGATTGGCCAACAGTTCCTGAGGGAAGGAAGGAGGCAATGTGGCATATGTTGAGGCAAACATTTATTTTGCCAAGAGAAATTAAAGATAGGGTGAGGTATTATGCTAGGAAGATGCTGGGTGAGAGTTTCCGCCGGTGGAAGGGCGAACTCAACACTAAGTATGTCAAAACTAGCCGAACACCATTTGCGTATTACGGGGAAATCACTCAAGCACATTGGGAAGAGTTTGTTCGGCAAAAGAGCACCGAACAATCTCTAGCGCTAAGCAAGAAAAATACTGAGCAGGCAACGAGCAATGTACATAAAGTCCATCTTGGCCCGGGTGGATACCAAAGGAAGGCCGATCAATGGCGCCGTGAAAGAGAGGCTGCAATAGCCGCAGGGCAACCAGACCCTTTTGAAAGCCTTACTGAGCGTGCGGTGTTCTGGCTTCAACCCAGGAAGCCTGAGATAGTGGAAGGCAAGCCATATTTTGACAAACCCGAGACTGAAGCCGTCGCACAAAAAAAGTACGAACTTACCGAGCTTCAGAAACAAGGAAAGTTCAGTGTCAAGAGGGACAAGGACGTGCTTAGTACAGCCATTGGGACCAAAGAGCACGGAGGCCGCATCAGAGGCGTGTCCTCAAAGTTGACCTCTAGGGATGGATTTGAGGAGGACCGCTCTACCTACAAGAGGCATGACCGCTACAAGGAAGAGATGATACAAGCGGCAGAGAAAGCAGCGGAATCAAAGTTTAAGGAAATGTTTGCACAACTAGTAGAGCAGCAATCAGGGCAAATATGGATGGATCCGTTGCAATTGGGGCAGCAGCAATCCGGCCAGTTGGTGACGATGCCCCCTCCGGTAGTGGCCCCAGTGAATACAGCCTGTGCTCAGAGCAGTGTTGCCTCAACCATAGCACAACCATTTCCAGTTGATTGCATCACAAATACTACTCCATGCATGCTGCTCTATCCAATAGGCAGAGCTGGAAAGACGAGGGAAGTTGCCAAGGCGCACGTGGATCCTGTGGCTGGATTATTTGATGGAAAACCAATCCCGCCCCTATATGCATGAGTGTGAGTGCAGGAGCTACTGAAAACAAGCTACGAGGACAACGAGATAGACATCCCTACTTCATCGCACCCTTTGTAGGAGCGGGTTACTTTTTGATCCGTCCCTAGAAAAAAAAATGGGGTGTTGCTACAAATCGTTTCTGTAGTAGTGCTTGTTTATGCTGGTCAGTTTTTATCACTATCTCTTTCTTTTTTATTTCAGTTTTTAGCTATCACACTTTTCCTTCCATTTTCTAAACATAGATAATAAGATGTCATCAGTAATGAATTTTGCTGTTCTGATATCTGACATGTAATCCCCTTCCCGTGCTATCACAATATTCTTTGCAAAAAGAGGATATTCTTTACCCAGCTTATTGTTTTTATTGTTCTTGGTGTGGCTTGAATGCTTACATGTAATCTGAGTGATCCATATTCTTCACTCGATTTTTTATGAGATTGATGTACTTTGCATATACGGTTGAAAATAATGGTCATATCACTCTGTTTTTCTTTTTATTTTGGAATCGATGCATGTCTCATTATCTCATTGGTCAAAACATGATTGATGACTGAAAACATGATCATCCAGATGTTAGATAGACACTCCATTGGGAATATAGATGACACACTTTTCCTTGATGAAAGATACAAGTTACAACAATATATAATCATGCTTTCATCGATTTAACTACTCCAAACCCCTTATTACGGCCGCGCACTTCATCGGGATCTTTACACCATGACCTGGTTGTGAAAAAGAAGTATGATAAATGATTAATCAGTTTCTCATCTTATTATCTAACAATATAATCATGCATGTTATGTAGTACTAGTATAAAAAGGACTATCATTGGCGGATCATGATTTTCACCTTGTGAGGATGAGGAGGAGGAGAACGGGATGGAGGCAGCTTGCAATATGATCGAAAATAGAAGAGCAGTGTTGGATCGTATTCCTTCTTCTCTTTCTTTGTAAATCGATTAACGATGCAGTTCATAGTTTTCGGGGCTTGGTACTCTCTCACCAGTTGGCAACAGGCATGCGTTTTGGCCGGGATCGTACGAACAGGGTTATCTTTTTTGAGGTAGGGGTTTTTACATGCTTCCATGATGCGGTTCTTCTGTTGCTCTGTGCAATGCCCCCATGTAGGCAAGCAACATCCAGCAATCACAGGGTCAAGAGAGACTACAACAAACATTGCTAGTAGGAGGAGAGCCGCTGGCGCTTTTCCATCGTGTAACATCTCGGTGCGGATATAGCTGCAGGTGGGGACCAACTGGGTGAAGAAACAAGAAACTAGGCCCCAGGTCTAAAGGTATGTAGAGCTCCATATGTCCTATATATATAGAAACCAAGGCATGCAGTAGTACACGAGAGATTAATGATTATGAAACCTTTGGTCCAATAATATCCTGAAAGATAGATAGATAGACAGACAGACAGACATATAGATACTCCATCTTTGGTGCTAGATATTTTGTCGTTTTATAACGAATCTACAGAGGTATCCGAATGTCCATTGAATATTGGAGACATCCTATTTAAGTTTCACGGAATCTTCTCACTGCATATACATTCAATTTGTGGGATACGGTCATACTCTCAGATGAAATAAGAAGTAAGGCCTTAATTAACAGTACCATGACCAGACACGGTTTTATGAAACAAAATATTCAGATAACATTTTTAGAATTGATTACGCGGCCACACCCCTTCAAGGAAATGGAGAAACAGAGTGCTCCTGGATCCAGAGAATATAATTGGAGACGTGGTTGAGAGGTTGAAGATGTTACGTGGTGACAATTCCCTAGCTGCCATCAAATTTACTGTGCTTCCCTATTTACAACAACAACATAGTCTTTTATCCCAAACGAGTTGGGGTAGGCTAGAGATGAAACCCACAAGACACAAAGGTCACGGTTCAGGCACGTTGATAGCTAGTCTCCAAGCGCTCCTATCCAAAGCTACATTCTCAGAGATATTCCAATCATTAAGGTCTCTCTTAACTGACTCATCCCAAGTCAGTTTAAGTCTACTTGTACACCTCTTTACCTTCTCGACCCGCTTAAGCACCCCACTATGCACCGGCGCCTCCAGAGGCCTCCGTTGGATATGTCCAAACCATCTCAACTGATGTTGGGTAAGTTTCTCCTCAATTGGTGCCACCCCTACCCTTTCCCGAATAACGTCGTTCCGGACTCTATGCCTCCTTGTGTGCCCGCAAAACTACCGCAACATCCGCATCTCTGCTATACTCAGTTGCTGGACATGTCGCCTTTTTGTAGGATAACATTTAGCACCATATAATATCGCCGGACGAATCGCTGTCCTATAGAACTTACCTTTTAGCTTTTGTGGCACCCTCCTATCACAGAGGACACCAGAAGCTTGATGCCATTTCAACCAGCCAGCTGAGATTCTATACCTAACATCTTCATCAATGTTGCCATCCTTTTGTAGCATCGAACCTAAATACCGAAAAGTGTCCTTCTGGGCCACCACTTGTCCATCGAGACTAACGTCACCACCCTCATGGCTAGATGCGCTGAAATCGCACATCATGTTACTCGGTCTTGGTCCTACTAAGTCTGAACCCTTTTGACTCTAATGTGCATATCCACAGCTTTAACTTCCTATTAACCCCTGCTCTACTCTCATCAACTAGCACCACATCATCAGCAAAGAGCATACACCAAGGGATATCACCTTTTATGTCCCTTGTGACCTCATCCATTACCAAAGCCGACCCCTGATGTAGGCCTATGTTAATAGGAAAGTCAGTGATATCACCACCACATGTCCGGACAAACGTCATCGCATTTTTGTACATATCTTTGATGAGGGTAATGTACTTAGTTGGGACTTTGTGCTTCTCCAAGGCCCACCACATGACATTTCTCGATACTTTGTCATATGCCTTCTCGAGGTCAATAAAAACCATGTGCAAGTCCTTCTTCTGCTCCCTATATCTCTTCATCAATTGTTGTATTAAGAAAATCGCCTCCATGGTCGACCTTTCAAGCATGAACCCAAACTGGTTTTGGGTCACACTTGTCACTCTTCTTAGGCGGTGCTCGATAACCCTCACCCATAGCTTCATCGTATGGCTCATCAGCTTAATCCCATGGTAGTTAGTACAACTTTGAACATCTCCCTTGTTTTTGAAGATCGGTACTAATATACTTCTTCTCCATTTTTCAGGCATCTTGTTTGACCGAAAAATGATGTTAAAAAGCTTAGTTAACCATACTAGCGCTCTGCCACCTAGGCATCTCCACACCTCAATGGGGACACCATTAGGGCCCATCGCTTTACCGCCCTTCATTGTCTTCAAAGCCTCCCCGATCGCTGCCTCCTAAAATCTCCTCACAAAACATCTGTTGGTATCGTCAAAAGAGTCATCTAGCTCAAAGGTAATGCCCTCATTCTCCCCATTAAACAGTTTGTCGAAGTACTCTCGCCATCTGCCCTTGATCTCGTCATCCTTCACTAGAAGTCGATCTGTCCCATCCTTGATGCATTTGATTTGGTTGATGTCCCGTGTCTTCTTCTCGTGGATCCTAGCCATCCTATAAATGTCCTTCTCCCCTTCCTTCGTGCCTAGTCGCTGATACAAGTCATCATACGCCTTACCCTTTGCTACACTCACAGCTCGCTTTTCAGCCCTTTTCCCTAATTTATAGCCCTCGATGTTGGATGCACTCTTGTCAAGGTGGAGACACTTGAAACATTCCTTCTTCCCCTTAATAGCCCTCTGCACCTCGTCATTCCACCACCAGGTGCCTTTCCCTTCCTGTTTGCCTCCCCTACTCACGCCAAGCACCTCTAAGGCCACCTTCCGGACACATGTCGCCATCTTTAGCCACATGTCATTAGCATCTTCTTCTTCTTCCCAAGGCCCCTCATGTAGCATCCTCTCCTTAATCATTTGTGCTGCTTTCCCTCTAAGCTTCCACCACTTCGTTCTCATAGTCTTGGCATGTTTGTCCCGGTGAGCACGTACCCGAAAACAAAAGTCCGCCACCACAAGCTTGTGTTGAGGGACAACACACTCCCCAGGTATCACCCTACTATCTAAGCAATCCCATCTATCCTCTCTCCTAGTAAGGATAAAGTCGATCTGGCTTGAGTGTTGTCCACTACGAAAGTTCACAAGATG
Organism: Panicum virgatum; assembly: GCF_016808335.1. Taxonomy (NCBI): domain Eukaryota; kingdom Viridiplantae; phylum Streptophyta; class Magnoliopsida; order Poales; family Poaceae; genus Panicum; species Panicum virgatum. Next base: position 9,888,937 of record NC_053152.1, read on the forward strand.
GGATTCTCTCTTCCTAAAAAGGGTATTTGCTATCAACAAGTCGTAGGCCAACGCGAAGTTCAAAACATCCTCCCCCTCTTGACTCCTGCTACCATACCGAAAACCCCCGTGCACCCACTCGAACCCTACATTAGTCGCCCCCATATGGCCATTGAGATCTCCTCCTATGAGGAGTTTCTCGCTGATAGGCACGGTACTGACCATACTATCCAGATCTTCCCAGAACTGCTTTTTGATGCTCTCGCTATGGCCTACCTGAGGGGCATAGGCACTAATCGCATTCACAGCCGAATCTCCAACTACCATCCGGACCAGGATAATCCGGTCACCTAGCCTTCTAACATCTACGACTCCATCCTTAAGGCTCCTATTGATCAAGATACCGACACCATTTCTATCCGATGTTACCCCAGTGTACCATTGCATGCGTTGACGGTCGTTAAGTGCGAAATATGACCGTTAACTATACTCATAAAAGAAGGAAAATTTTACCTCTTACTCACATATTTGTATCACTAACCTAGCTCCATAGTTGTTTTCGAAGATTTATGATTTCAGGAGCACAAATCCGGAATAAGAAGAAAACAATACGAATACGCAGATAGAAGTTGCAAACGATCGCGTCCTGCATAACACATGCAAAGGAGCCCCACAAACCAGACCAAACCGACCAACCAAGCCACGGCACCGACCATCTGACATCAGGACCCACCAGGCAGTGTACCAGAGAAGGACGGTGGCCAGAGGCGGAAACAAGGGGTCGGCCGACCCCACATGTCAGTTTTTCCCGCTGATTTTTGGCGGGAAGACTGATCTTATTCTCCCAATGGTGGTTTGGCATGTTTTCATATTTAGAGATGGCGGGAACCGACCTCTCAAGCTATAAAAGGGGCCTCCCACCACTCTCACCACACACACCACTTGAAGGCCTCTCTCTCACACTCACTTGTGACTTGTACTCCTTAGGATAGTGGAGCTAGGCTAGTACCTCATCTCCTTAGCGAATCCAGTCATCCTCGGGGTCGGAGAGCAATCCTCGGCCTCTAGTATGGCTTTGTATTCCGACTTTTGTTATGCTATTCATTCTGAGTTTGTTCTTGGTTATCTTGCTATGTTCGTAGCTTGCTTAGCCTTGATCTGTGCTTTATCAAGTTATACTAGTTGCTTGCTTAGACCAGATGATCTGGGTAAGGATATCAGTTTGTTGTGCTTCTCAGTTAGCATACTCCCTGACGTTCGGGTATCGTGTAAGAGTTCATGTAAAGATGAAACGGGACTGAATGTTCTCTAGTGCGGGTCATTCTCCCCGATGTCCCTAATTTCCCAGCATCTGCAGCTCTAAGCATGTGGCTAACGTAACTTATTTGCTAACATAAATAGTATACTAGAAATATGTGCCTATGCTCCCACTAACCTTAGGTGTGCTTGTTTATTCTTTATTTATGAGATTTGACTGTTCTGTGTGTGTCACATTACCCCTGATTATCCTTTATTTATCACTTACCCCTGGATAATCAATGGTCTGCATCTTACTTCATACGTGTCATGGTTATGGAACTAGTAAATAACTTTACACAACCTAGCCATCCTTTGGAAAAATATAAATAACGATACCCTGAATACTTCTGGGTGAAATGCTACAACTGTATATCTGTGCGCTTGCGAATCTTTCTGTAAACGTTAAGACATACCAACACGGCATTTCCGACAGTGGCGAAGCCAGCTCAGAAAATGACCTAGGGTGGTTCTACTTTAAATTTTTTGCACGGTCAGAGCGACGCGCCAAGGCTTACTGCCCAGCTGCAGGCGCCCACGGCGGCAGCGCAAGGGATCCACTGGCGCAGCTGGCGGGTATCGAGGCGGGGCTGTAGGACGGATGGGCGCGGAGCACCGTCGCATAACGGTAGCGATGCGCCGGCATGAGCGCCTGACCGAGACTGCAGGCGGGAGGTGGATGGTGAACTGTCGAAGTCTCCAGTAGCGTCTGGTGGCAAGAAGACGTAGTGCTTGGCTAGGGAGCGAGGCTGAACCACTTAAGAGGCCGCAACCCACTCGGCCAGACGGTCCACGAGATCACAAAGTCCTCTCGCCTAATGCCCCAATGACCCAATATGAGTCTCACGACTCTCGACGGTAGAGGACCGTTGTCCTCATGTTCGTAGGGCACAGTTGCACTGTCATGAGCCCCTGCCGGAGTTGAGAACGGGGGATATTGTCAGCATCCATGAACTAGAGGAAGCATCTATTATTGTGGGCTGCCGCACCAGGAAGCCTAATGTCCGTTTTGACAGCAGCGAATGGGTTCGCTAGATGTGCCTGCGAGTAAGTATCAGGCCCAGCCCATATAAACGCAATAGAGTCGCTGGTTAAATACTTAGTGTGTGCGATAAAGAAGTGTATCGAACAATTTGTATGAACTCTTACTCCTTTCGCAAGAGTAACTTGTCCTTCGAAAGGCAATTCAATATTCTCCTCTATTTTTTCTATGTTCCTGCTCTGCTGTTAACATATATGCTCTGAACATCTCCGGGAGGGACCTAGGGCGGCCGCCCTGGCTCGCCCTAGTGGTGGCTCTGCCACAGATTTCCGTGGCGGAATTGCTAGGAACTAACCCCTCCTAGTGATGACGCTTAGAAATGTCAACATGTACCAAAGCTTGAATCCAGTATCCTCAACCTCCTTCGCCTTCTGGCCCTTCCATTTAGTCTCCTGAACGCATAGAATATTTACACGCCTCCTAATTGCTACTTCAACTAGCTCTCGTAACTTACCCATTAGGGACCCTACGTTCTAGCTACCTATACGAATCCTAGTTGGCTCGGCTAGCTTCCTTGCCCTTCGCACCCGTCGAGGGAAGTGCGAAGACCCTTGCTCATTTATCACTACACCTGGGAGTAGATGTAGCGCGCCACTCAGGTGACGACTCAACCCTTGCTCACTTATTATCGTACCCAGGTCACGATACGACGCGCCATTGGGGGGGTGGTGGAGACTCGGCCCTTGCCCATTTAACACCACACCCGAGTTCTGATGTGGCGCGTTGCTAAGAGGGTTACACCCCAACAAGTCTCTTATGGGTTTCATATCCATTAGAGTGGCTATTTTTTACACTGGTTCGCCAAACCTACCGCAACCCTCCTCCTTTACCCGGGCTTGGGACCGGCTATGTTGAGACGACTCAAGAAAGTCTTCCAGTCAACACAGGCGGAGTTGGTGCTTCCCTATTTGCCAACGTGAAAGTTTGCATTCCTTATTTGCCATTGTGCCAAACTTGGTTTCCCTTATTGCCATTCCCGTCCATCTATTAAGATAGCAAAGTTAGCGACCACATGAAAGGAGCATTTTACTCTCAGTGGAAACTCTGTTGTAAAATTTGGCATTTTCTTTCTTGCCATCAGCATATGTCAAATTTGGCTGACATTTCATGTCTTGCCATTAGCATGTGTATCACTTCTTGATATAAATAAGAGTGCACGTGGAGCTATTAAGATATGTATAATTATATTTTTTTCGCACATCAATAATCATCAATAATTCATCCATAACCCATCAGGCTCAAGAGACATGACCCCGATCAAGTACAGATCACATTACATCATGCGTTCATTGTGGCCAAGCAAAAGAATTATACTACTGGATGATGACATGCTAAGTTGTTAATGCATACATAAGGTCAGAATCACATTACAGCATAGTTGCGCAAGCAAAGCACCACCAAAACAAGACAAATCAGCACCCATTCACAGACTGAACCTTCTTTACTTCTGGTTGACATTGTTAAGCTACTTAGATATGTTGTTTTGCTTCTAGTGCCCATTGCAGGGCTGTCAAGTTTCAGCTTCTTTGCCTTTTGTGTGTTCCATTTCCCTGCATCCCTTTTCTTAGAATGATTGGATCCACATCTTGACCTTGACATGTATACATCATTGAGTACAAAGAAGAGTCCCAGAAGAGACTTGGTGACCGAGAAGCGATACTCTTGATAGAGTGCTTCAGTAACATGGAGTATGAGTGGCTTTGTGCCTAACTGAACCACGGGATAAATCTCGCATCAAGAGTTTGCTTCCTCTTATCCCTATTTAAGCTTCCGCATTTCTTATTGCAACTTATGTGCATTTACTTTCTTAGAGTAGCATCAAGCTAGGATTGGCTATAGGTTGCAAAACTTGTTTTGGGATGAGGGTTTCACACTAGTTGAACCATAGATGCACATCTAGATAGCATGATCTAGTTTATGCTTTGTGCAAATTAGTTGGAGCCATATGTTAAGGTTTTTAGTTTATCTAATTCACCCCCTCCCCCTCTTAGGCTACGAGCACCTGATTCCTTTCAAGTGTCAGAGCCGAGACTCACATTTTTCAAAAAGAAAGCCAACTCAATTGGCAATTTGTGTATATCGGCTCATAGAATCGGTTAGGCTTTACTTCGTAGTGAGTTAGCTCATTGGGGAAGGGATGAATCCCTTAGAAATGGCTTCACGGTTCAACGGGGAAGGGTTGAGTATTTTACCATGTAATTTTCCTCCAAAAGGTTGAGAGAAGGCACAAGAAGAAGGAAAAGAAGGAGAAAAAGCCCATGGATGAACCTCGTGTTTTTCTTGGAGAATGGGTGGGCGGCGATGAAGAGCCAACCACACGCTCAAGTGATGAGTCTATCAAGAACACCACAACCCGCACAAACAAGGAACCTTCATCGTCATCCAACAAGTGCCACATGGAAGATCTTCTTGACTTAATCCATGTGCAACAAAGAGTCATGAAAATACAAGCTAAGGAAATTAAACAACTTAATGCCCTCAATGCTAACCTTGCTACAACTTATGAAGATTTATTGTGCAAATTCAAATTGCTTAGCAAGGAGCATGTAGAGGCCAAATCAAAATTTGAGAGCATTAAGAATGAAACTAATGACTCTTTGGAAAAGGAGAAATGTACCCCTTATGCAATCGCTATATTCAAGGTAGATGCTTCAACTTATTGCATTGATTTAATTGATGATTCTTGCTCTAACCCTTGCAATGAGAAATCCTATGAGAATGTTATTGTAGAATCATGTGATGATGCCATTGCCAAGGAGAATGATGAGCTAAAGCAAGAAGTAGAAAGGCTCATGATGGACTTGGCAAGATAGAAGGGCAAAAGTATTATCCAACCTTCTCAAGATAACCGTGAAGATATGACAAAAAAGCTTGAGAAGGGGTCCACCATGACATGCTTCAAGTGCCATCAAGAAGGCCACAAGTCAAACAAGTGCCCTCAGCCAAAGGAAAAGCTTCCGAATGAGAAGAATAAGAAGAAAATCACAATCAATAGTTCTCTCAACTACGCCAAACCCAACCGGAGGAACAAAAGCAATAGCACCTCCTATGTGATCAAGAAGAAGAGCAATGGCAAGGTGGTTGCTCAAAAGGTTGGGAAGAAGGATTGGAGTTGGAACTACTCCATTCGGGTGCCCAAGGAAGTCATCACCAACATGAAGATGCATCAAATGATGTGGGTTCCAAAGGATACTTGAAGCCCAAGATCGGCTTCAGGGGGTTTGGAGGTTTAGCTTACAAGATGATGAAGAGATTCAAGCCAAAGAAGTTAAGCTCACAACTTGGACATTTGTTGCCCAAATCCCTCATAAGGTAATGGTAGCTAGATTTCAATTCAAGCATCATATAGCCCCATTGCTTTTGCTTGGATGTTTGCATACATTGCATTTCCTAGTGCTACATATGGTGGGTTACTTGTGTCTTACTCTAACCCATGAGCAACCTACATGGTTTGATAAATGTGTAGAAAGCTACACTTGGTTACCTTTCATGGTACTTCGACTTCATGAGGTACATATTTCATTTTTGTACCATGAACACAAGCTATAGGGTAAACTTCCCAATGTTGTCAAAAACATTATGCATACTTTTCTTTGGTGATTCAAACACTAAATGCACACATTTAGAGGGAGTTCGTCCTATGGTTTGTGATTTTAGAGACAAACATGTTTGCAAGCTTATTTTTTGTAGTCTCTCAACGGAGATATCCGTCTAAGAGAATGTTGTTCACTTGCAATGTTAATTAATAACTCTATAAGTCTGATTAGATAAAGTATTATGCTTTCATGCATATTTAGCCATGCTCTATTGAACTTAAATTTCCATATCTATGTTCATAGGCTATGTGCTCATACATTTGCTCACCTTGGTGTACCAAGTGTTCTTCATGCAAGATCATTCTTTTGGCTTTACACAAGTCACTTTCAATTGGTACAATCAAAGTAACTAAATAATCTCTGGAGGTATGCAAGGTTCTAACTCTTTCAATTGGAATCATTGTCAATTCTTTGGTTTTTTAGAGCTACCTCCATGTATGATATGATCTAAGCTATCTTGGTCTAATACATAGTTGTGCACTTAATTTTCACATTATCATTTCGTGCACATACCTTGTGGAAAGCTTAACTCATGTCATGCAAGTTTCATGATTTTGTGATCCACCTAAATAATTTTTCAATTGATATCTTCATTGACATCATACAATTGGATCATGACTCATGGAACTAATTCCCTAGGCTAATAACTTTTCTCATTGAACTATATTATTTTGCAAGGCCTTTTTAGGTGATTTGATTCCAAAGGTGGAGAAATATAGATCAGAGCAAGCATCTCCCAAAGGGGGAGGAATGCCTTCCAAAGGGGGAGAAATGCCAAGTTAATCAAGTCAACATTGAGGGAGAAGTAGCAAGATATGGGAAGAAGCAAAGAGGAAAATCATGGATTTAGGGGGAGGCCAAGCCGACATTGGATGGTGGTAAGCATCCAAGCAAGTGTAAGTGATTCAATTTGTCATTTTTTGCAAATTTATGCTTGCTTTGATTGTGTTCTCATCAATCACCAAAAAGGGGGAGATTGTAACGAACATGGCCCCATTTAAGTCATTTCGAGTGATTTTGGTAATCGAGTGAAAACGCAATCATTGGGACTAACAAATTTGCAAGATCATATTTGTAGGAATTTTTAGGTCCTATAGATGATGCCAAAAGAACTCAGAGGAACACTTGGAAGAAGAAAGAATAGAAGAACGAATCAAATCCAAGTTAAAAGGGGCAGAAATAGAAAAATCAGTACCTCCGGAAGGTCCGATAATCCATCAGACCATCCAATGACCATTGATCGGAACGTCCGATGCCTTAGCACTGGGCAAATTTTCAGTGCAATTGGAATTCAGTTGAAAAGCTCAGTAGCACCGAAAGATTCAATGCCCCCAAATTATAGCCATCGGACTAAGCACTGGACCATCACACAGAGAGCATGTCAGGGGCACAATAGCAGAGTCTTTGTCACCGGATAGTCCGGTGGCCATCGGAGCAAGCCGTCGGAGCAATGACATCAGCACTGATCAAGAGTCTCTTAAGCACCGAAAGTTCTGCTGCCCCATCGGAGCCGTGCATCGGAAGTTCCGGTGGTGCTACGTCAACTGTCAGAAGGCTCAACAGCTACTATTCAGGCACAGTGTGACCGGAAGATCTGATGCCCCCCATCGGAAGGTCTGATGCCTACGCAGAAAAAGGCATAACAGCTAGTTCAACTTGATGGGCTATATAAGCGCCTCACCCTGGCCATTTTCAAGTTGCTGGAGTTCAAGAAGACCCTATACACATTGAAGAACACCTCCAAGCAAACCCAAGTGCTTAGTGATCAAATCCTTAGTTCTTAGCACACCTTTGAGAGTATTAGTGCTAGGTTAGCTCTTAAGTGAGTGAGAGAGCAAGGTGTTGTGCCTTGTGTTGTGGTTCTAGAGTGAACCAACACGTGTACTCGGTGTGCTAGCCCCTTGGAGTCTTATTGGCTTGTTGTGGAGCGGCGTTGACATCCTTTTGCGGGGGACGTGGACACCCCTATCCTTCGTGGAGAAGCGTCTTAGTGGAACCCTGGTCCAAGGTGACCGTAGTGACTTGCAAGCCTTGGTGGCAATGCAAGAAGAGTCCCAAAAGAGACTTGGTGGCCGAGAAGCGATACTCTTGATAGAGTGCTTCAACAACATAGAGTAGGAGCGGCTTTGTGCCTAAACAAACCATGGGATAAATCTCGCGTCAAGAGTTTGCTTCCTCTCTCCCTATTTAAGCTTTCACATTTCTTATTGAAACTTGTGTGCCTTTACTTTCTGAGAGTAGCATCAAGCTAGGATTGGCTATAGGTTGCGAAACTTGTTTTGGGATGAGGTTTTCACACTAGTTAAATCATAGTTACACATCTAGATAGCACGATCTAGTTTATATTTTGTGCAAATTAGTTGGAGACATAGGTTAAGATTTTTAGTTTGCCTAATTCACCCCGTCCTCCTCTTAGGCTACGAGCACCCGATTCCTTTCAAAGGCACAATAGGATGCCATGGAGGGACCAGGGAGCCTGAGCTGCGGAGGCCCATAGACGCTGTAGGGAGGCATAGCCATAAGAATGGCTTGCTTCTGCAGCTCGAGGAAGGCCAGCTGCTGCTGCTGCTGTTGTGGCGACCACACAGTGATCTTGCCAGTCCACGGATTGAACAGGGACGACCAGAGGATGCTGGTGTTCCTGGTGCTGGTGCCTGGGGTGCCGCCCTTCCCGCCCTTACGAAGGCGCCAACGACCAGAGCTGGAGGACCCAGTGCTGAAAGCTACGGGAGGGTGTGGTGGCAGTGCCGAAAGCAGCGGGAGGGCGTGATGTCGAGGATGAGGCACCCGTCGAAGGCGCAGGGCCATCTAGTGCCGTAGCAACCAGGGCAATCGAAGGCGCCAGTGAAGACTTGTTGGAGGTCAGCTCTTCAAGAAGTAGATCAATTCGGACTGGAAGGTCAGGAATGTGCACGCTGGAAGTGAACTTGCATATAAACAAATTTCTCGTTCAAGCCAAGGACGTTGGGAATGAGGGTGCGGTCGTGAACGACCTCAACGAGATCTCCAAGGCTGTCTTCCATTCCCTTCGTCTTGCGGCAATATCGTTCATAGGGATCGCATTGAACGAATATGCGGAACTCGGCGTCGAGATGAAGAGCTCACGTCTCGTGGTTGCCAATGAATTAGTATTTGATGGTGAGCCATGCGGCGAGTGCCGTGCCGTTGCGTTCACACACGCCGTCCCTGAGATCGATAGTGACCATGCCGAAGATAAGGATAGCACGACGACGTCCATGCACTACTAGAAAACGGGCCAAAGGTCCTAGCCAAAGATACCAGCTGCTGTTGCAGCCGGTACTCCACGCATCAGTACCGGCTGCAACAGCAGCTGGTACCTTTGGCCAGCGGCGCTCAAAGGTAAGGGGTTTGGTACCGGGTTAAAGCATCACCCGATACCAAAACCCCCGTATAGGCACCGGTTAGTGCCACCAACTGGTACCAAAAGAACAAGGAGGAATAGGTACCGGTTGGTGCCACCAACCGGTACCAACCTAATGAGCGGACAATGGCACCGGGTTTTGCCATGACCCGGTGCCCATCACAAAGGCACCAGTTGGTAACTACAACCGGTGCCGATGACTAGTGTTTGGCACCGGTTGTTGAGCACCAACTGGTGCCTTTGTGCCCCACTATAAATACCCCGCCCCCTTCCCCACTCCAAACAGCCGTGAACTCACTATTCATGGCAGCTGAGTGAGGGGAGGGGGCGATTTTTTTCAATTTTTTTAAAAGGTTAGTAATATTGTTTTCAATACTTTAGCAAATTAATTTTGTAGATGTAGTTAGCATTTGATTTAGTTTATACACATGATAAATATTAATAGATGTATTTTGGTCCCGATTTAGTTTTATGGTATTATATTATTGTTATACAAATTATTAGGCATAAGATAACTATTTATTTATATATAGTTAGGATTTGAATTATTTTATTTTTATATTAAGCATGCATAATATATCTATTTATAGTATATAATTTTGATGAAACTCTAATTTAGTTTGTTTCATAATCAATCATTGATTCACTCAAATTATTATTATTACTTCCTTTGAGCGCAGGGTTTGGAAACAATTTGTGAAAACGAACAAAGGACGTGGTCAATGGAGCCCCGAACTAAGCGTTAAAATGGATTATCCAGTATGTAATCCCAACTTGTTCTAAATTGAGTAATTTATTTTTTTTCTCCTTAAATGTGCGAGACAAAAACAAGGAACTGATTGGTGCGGGTACTACGTATGCGACTTCTTGCACATCATGACTCCATGCTGGAAGCCTACTACGGAGGATCTAAGAGTACGTACAAACTGTTCTCATGACTCCATGCTGGAAGCCTACTACGGAGGATCTAAGAGTACGTACAAACTGTTCACTAGTACATTTTGCTAATTATACTAACGTGATGAAATTAATATATGAGTCCTTTTTTCCTAAATGATAGATGTGTCGCCTCGGGGATGAATGTTATTCAACCGACCAGATCAACGCCGTGTGCGACCAGCTCGCTGGATTCATTTTTAACGAGATCCTAGATCCTAGAGGCGAGTTCTACCATGACGGTCACATCCATAGAGGATTTACATCGACGTCCTGAGGGGCTCAGTAGTTGGACTATACACATGACTTGTACATTTGTAAATATCTCTAAACGTGATGCCTTGTTGTTTGTATATTTGTAAATATATTAGTTTACCTAATTAACTTAATTATATCCTTGCATTTGACTTTTAGTTAGTTTCAAATATTATGTGAAATCGAAAAGTCGAACACGACCAATAAATGTATACTACTGTAGAGCTCGGGTACGCTTAGCGATTATAAAAGAATAAATAGTAATAAATAAAACAAACAAAATAGGACTTGGGAAATAGGGGGAAAGGTCATTGGTACCGGTTGGAAAGACCAACCGGTACCAAAGGGGCTGCCAGCTTGCGTCAGCATGGCAGCGCCTCTGTGGTACCGGATGGTCTATCCAACTGGTACCAATGGATGCCTAAGGCACCGGGTGAAAAACCCGGTGTCCTAGACCGAGGCCAATGATCTCGGTTTGGGGGTACCGGTTGCAAACCTGGTGCCTAAGCACCTCTTCAACCAGTTCTGAAGGCTGGTTTTCTAGTAGTGATGCGATGCTAGGAGGGAAGCCCAAGGTACGTTGCATTGGAGAGGACGTGGTTGGTGAGGGTGTAGCTCTCCAGCGTGAGGATCCAGAACAACAGGCATGATGGCCCTGATGTTCTGGACGGTCGCGGCATGGGTGTGGAGGTTCCGACGGATGTGGCCTCAAAGGCGATGTAGCCATTAGGGGTGTCGTCATCGATGTCGGGATCGCCTTCCTCCATGGTAGCAGGGTCGACAGCCTTGCGTGCCTCAGCAGCCTTGCACTCCAGGTTAACATCAAGGGCACACTTGGTTTCCATGGCGGTGATGGCGGTGTGGACACGCGCCTCGATAGTGGCCATGGCTGCGGCGTCGACGGCGCTGAGGAGGGCATCACACTTGGCCTGCTTTCCTTGGTAGCAAGACGGTCCTCCTTGTGCTGCTTCGTGGTCCTAGGTGACTCGGGCGCCATGGGTGACGAGGGCGAGGTGGGCGGCGACAGTGGATGATATGCGGAAGTGACTAGGTCACGGATGGAGTGTCTCGTGATACAATGCTAGCACAAATAATCACGCGTAATTGATTGATGTAATGATGTAAACCCAATGCATATACAGGCCAGCAGCTAGAGTAATCCTCCCCTGACTTATAGAAATAGAATCAGAGGAGATTATAAGCTGGGCCCACATGTGATCATGCTAGGATCAGGCATTGTCAAGGTGTGCCGATCTCGTCAATCCTATATGCCTTCCGGAAGATTTTTTATCCCCATCTATTGTTTGAGATTCGTGCAATCATCCACCACTGTTGGACCAACACACTCAAACCCTAACCCTAAGCACAACTTTCACCCGAGTGCCCCCTCCCCCGTGCCACCCACAAACAGGCCCACGCCATGTTGCCCGGCGCGGCTGCCTGGCCGCCGTGCCCGCCACCATGCTCTGCGCGTGCCACCGCTGCTCCTCTATCGTGCCCGCACCTGTGGCCCTACGCGGCCACCGCTCCACGCGCCCGCCCCTGGCCCCCGCGCCACCGCCGGCCACCATGACCTGCCGGTCCGGTTCCGTCGTTAGAGAGGAAGAGGGTGCCCGCTCAAAAAATGTTGATGTAAATGCTCAATCAATTTCCAGACTGGGTTATAAATGGCTTTTATAATTGGTGCGAGTTTTATATACCTATCAACTAGGTCTATTTGTATATTATAACATTTGGTAAAATATCAGTCAGAAATTCGCAGGTGTGAAAATGGTTCCATGATTATGTGGGCATACACAATAACAAAGGCCCTATTTGGATACACTAACTCAGTTAGAGGTTAGAGTTAGTTTTTAGCTGACTAACTTTGAATTAACTCTAACTAAAGAGGTGTTTGGATGCAATGGTTCGATGGACAATAAATGCATTTTCCAATCATTTGACTTTTTTAAAGCCTCTTTCCAGCCGGATCTGGCATGGCTAGCCGGAGGGATGGCGCTCGGAGGTGGGTGGCGCTCGGAGGACGAATGCATGGAGGGATGGCAAGGGTCGCAGCTCCAGGGGCGATGTGGGTCGCCGGTCCGAGGGGCGGCGAGGGGCGCTGGTCCAAGGGGCGGCGAGGGCGGCGCGGATCTTGGGGGGCCCGTCAGCCATCCTTCCTCCCTTCTTCCATGCTGTGGCCGCGGCCGCGGCCCAAGCCGGCGTGCCGCACCCGGCCATGCTGCCTCGGGATGCCGCCGCGTGAGACGTAACCGCACGGTTCCCACTTGTCCCGGTGGCCTCGTGCCCGGCCGTCGGCAGACCCCACCGCACTGCCGCACTGGCACAACAACACTCTTGGTGTTGATGGGCGCCGATGATACCAGGGGCGGCGAGGGCCGGATGGGCAGCGCGGCGAGGGGAAAACAGGCGGCGCGGCAAGGGGCAGACCCAGGGTCGGCGTGGGTCTTCCGGTGTCAAGACTACTCGAGCAGGAGCACCACGCAGGCTCGGTGCAACTCAAGAAGCACTCGAAAGATGTAATCTATGCGAAGTTTGTGAACCGCTCGACAATGGCTTCAGAAGTACTCGAAGACTTGCGACTGCTCGGCTACATAGAGCTTGAGGGCATGTCAGACCCAGGGCCACAGGATACCTGACATGGCATGGTTCTATATGAGGTATAGGGTAGGGCATGCCATGTAAGCATACGTCATGTAACTACTCGTATCATATCTTTTATTAGTCGGATCGGATAGAAACCACCTGTGTGGTACTTGGGACGGACTCTAGGCGTCGCACATACCTAGCGTTTGCATGTAACCCTGCTCCCCCGACCTATATAAGGGCGGGCATGGACCCCTCCAACACATCTAGGGACTCCAACTCATTCTCCCTAAGCAATACAAACCACACAGGACGTAGAGCGTTACGCAACTCTCGCGGCCTGAACCTGTATAACCCCTTGTGTTGCTTGCACCATCGTGTTCTTGATCTCGGTGTCTTTCCACAATCATCCCTCTACATCAGGGTATCCATAGGTAGGTGTGTGTCACACCCAGTTTAAGAAAGAAACCGAATGCATCTCATATGTGCGCCAGGATCAGTTTACACACATACAATAGACAAATAAAACGAATATCATAACAATGCCATAACTACAGAGAGTATTAAAGACTTTATTACATAATCGAATGTCTTAAACTAAAGCGAATAAATAGCATCTCAGAGTAATAGCGGAATCCTCATCAGCACAGGCAGTGGATTGGGAGACATATGTCTAGAATTCTTCAAAGTCTTCTGAATACTCGGGGCAAAGATTATCTTGGTCTGAACAGCGTTATGCAAGAATGAGTACACTTGTGGTTGATACTCAACAAGTGGTAGGGAAACAACTATATATTACATGCAAGGCTAGATCAAGGAATATCTGACATGATTTAACTGCGATAAGCACTTTTAATTGATCAAATTTTATTAGCAAGTATTAACTAAGTGTAAGTTTATACCATTATTCCACAAATAAGTAAATGAAGTAAACCTCAATAACAACATCATAAATAAAGCATCAATTTAGATCATATTCAAGTTCAATTATTATGTGAGGGTCCAAGCCGCTCTTAATCGTAAGCACGACTAATATATCAGTTTTACACTCTGCAGAGGTTGTACACTTTACTCATAATTCGCGTAAAAGCTCTGAAGAACTTTAAACCATACCATGCATGTGCAGGCCAAGCACGTTATCACACTTTCTTAGGTATGACTGTATAGGGACGCTAAGAGGTTTTTCCAAAGAATTCCTATATGTATGTGTTGGTCCCTACCTCTGCGGTATCTCAGAAGACACAACTTCCTTCACCCGCTCCACCACACAAACTCAAACACCACCAAGCAAAACAACCCCAACACCACATATAGTTCATCTAATTACTTAGACAAGATTAGAGCCATATGGTATTATGGTTGCACTATTTTCCTAGGTGGTTCTCCATGTTCTAATTAATCATATGATCTTGTTTAGCAACAATAAGCCATTAAGAACATGAAGTAACAAGGTGTATCATTTATCTCATTAACCATAGCCCAAAGTAATTAGCAACTAGCAATGCTACCCAACATAAATTAAATAACCCAAATTTGATCAAGGTATGGATAAACAAACTAGGCATATCCTTAATTAGGTTCCCGCAAATTATAGACACATGCATGCAATAAATGTAAAGGTGAATAATTTGTGATTCATTTGGGACAAAAAGAATGATCAAGGACCACTTGCCTTCCTCAAAACACTGTTGCTGCTGCTCCGCGTCTTCAAATACTTGCTCTTGCTAACCCTCGAACAAGCGCAATAAATAAGAAACAGTACACCAAACAATGTAAACAGTACAAAAAAACTTACAAAACTATTCTACACGTTGCAAGGATCGCGTGAGCGCAAGAATTGTCAAAAACAGAGTTAAAACGAGATAGTTATGGCTAAAACATGATTCTAGGGACTTGTTTGCGAAAGATTTGAAATAATGGGGGCTAAAACATAGAGAAAAGGACTATTTTGTAAATCCTTTTGAACTGGCTTGGACCGCGGGTTGATTTTAGAAAAATAGAGGGGCTCTTTTGCAAAAATGCCAGGGTTGACCGGTACTTGGCTGGTTTGATAGAGTGTCGTGATTTTTTCCGCTGAGTTTGCTCGTGTGCTCTTTGGGGGTTTTTGTCCTGAACTTGTTCCTAAGGTCAGTAGGTCCGCAGTGACTATTTGATCTTGACAAGTTCGTGTGGGTATCCATGGAAGTGATTTTGGGATTTAGGTCGAGTTCTTGGAGAAGAATTTTTATTGGCTCCCATTCACTTCCCCCTCTCTAGTCGCCCTTTCGGTTCTTCAGAGTTTGCCTCCGGGACGTTGAAGGCGGAGTTGTTCTTGCCTCCAGAGAAAGGTTGCTCAGTAGAGGAGGAGAGCGAGCAGAGGGATCCGTCCCAGGTAGTGATGATGACACCAGACGCCCCCGTTGGCGTCTCTGGAGACAATGGAGGTGAGACAATGTGGCAGAAAGGATTTTGCTTTCGTGGCGGAGGAGGAGGAATGCTTGGTCTCCAGGAGAGCGGCAAAGGAAGGTTTCGCGGCTCTGCGAGGGTGTCATCGCATCGATCAGTGCTGCCTAGACCCCGCATGTTCCAAGGGGAGAAGGAAAGGAACCGGTCTACCAATCATCAAACAAAAAAGGCACCAGAGAGAAGCACGGACATAACACTGAACAGTTCACAAACAAGGAAGTGTACAGATTACACCGGCGGCTCCGGAACCGGGACCCCAACCCAAGATTTTAAATCGCCGGCTAAGAAGTTTAGCGGCAGAGCTGCCGTTACAGCGTTTAGCGGGCTATAGCCGGAATTTTAGCGGGCTAAATGCTATAGCGGCCGCCCTCTCTAGAAGCTATAGCGGTCTATAGCGGAAGCTATAGCCGGCTATTTAAAACCTTGCCCCAACCACAATAACAATGGAGTGAGCAAGCTACTCTGGCCAATCCAAAGCCGGGACTCCAACAACAAAAAAGAAAGAAGCGCACACACAACACAAGCTCTCAAACCCTAAGGGGAGCGGCGTTAGAGAGAAAAGGCACACTCAATATCTTTTGATGAAATGAAAGAAAGGGCTCCGGGAGCCACCACACAACAGGAAGGAGTGAAGCTCGACATCAGACCGGAGCGAGCACGTCGTCCTCAATCTCATGGATATCGGGGAGCCCGCAGACACGCCCAAGGAAACAGAGCTTCCCAGACGCGATCTGAGGCGGAGGGGGGCGCTAACGGATGCCTGATGCCTCCAGGGTCGTCTTGTCCTCCGAGTACTGATTTGCAAAATAACGCGGAGTGATCGACTCAGTAGTGGAATAGTGCGTGGACAAAAAAAGTGAAGTTGTTAAATAATGCATACAGAAAGTCCAAATATTGACAACACAACATGCCTGCATCAGATCGTCAAACATAGGGGCCTCTGGTTCCGTTATATGAAGTGATCGGCCGTCCCTTTTCAATTGTTCCCTCTTCAGAACAAACAATTGCTCAGTTACAAACATGGAAACGCCATCTTCACTGAATCTCATATCTACATGATATACATCGTATTACTTACAACCCAGGAGAACATAACTAAAGTGAAGGAAAGTTCTGAACTTGAGATGAAGACACATACCGTATAAGGTGAACTTCTCCTCTCTCTTGATGAATATTAATGCCGGGCGCTTTGCTGCTGGGTCAATGTGGAAACGCTTCGCAACATCAGGTTTTGAGGTCAGGTAAAACGTGACCCGATCTATATGCTTTGATGCAGTAGTAGCAACCACATCACTGTCGGAACCCTTCAGTAGTTGGGGGAAAATAAGAGATAGATCAAGAATTGAAAATCGTCTTTATGGTCTAAATATACAAGATCATCACATACTCTCTGCCTGGTGGTATTGAACTTTCACCGCATCAAAGTTTAATAAAAAAACGTTTAAAAGGGCGCTTGGAATCCTATCTCATTGTTCAAGTGAATAATTAGTGTATTGCATTATTGCATCGAAATGTGAGGAAGGTGGCCAACAATTAGTAAAATCTAAATAAGAGAAAGATAGGGTTCGTACATATAGGGAGTCGACGAAGGCGACGACCATCAGTTTATCCTTCATGAGTATCTCGTCAGCGTCGGAGATGCTGTCGATGGTGTGCAGATTCTGCTGAAATGTCCACTCACGGATGCCTATGTGGTAGAGCAAGGCCCAGATATGGGTGATGAAC
The DNA here is from genome assembly GCF_016808335.1 of Panicum virgatum. Classification (NCBI taxonomy): domain Eukaryota; kingdom Viridiplantae; phylum Streptophyta; class Magnoliopsida; order Poales; family Poaceae; genus Panicum; species Panicum virgatum. The sequence continues at coordinate 9,906,179 of NC_053152.1, forward strand.
TCGCCACCCTGTGAGAGGTGCCGCATGTGCGCCTCTAGGTTGCCATACGGCGCAGCGTAGACCAGCATCCGGACCCACACATCCGCCAGCGTCTCCCAAACGTCAGAGCTACGCGTACCGTCCAGAGGCGGACGATCGTCACCGACAAGTAGCTTTGCCAGATGCAAGCCAGCCTGAGTGGGAGTAATTCCAAATGTTGACCTGCTGGAGAGACCTTTCCAAAATTCAGGATCCGAGATAACCCTAAGATATAGGTCCTTGGACAATTTAAAGTCATTGTACGCGTGCGTCACATCAGAGGCCGGCCCAGGGAGTAACTCCGGAGCTGACACCACCAAGTAGGCGCAATACTTGGATAGAGCATTGGCCACGCGCCGATGATTCCGATTCTCTTCTCTTTCTCCTCCTTCCGCTGCTGTTGCTGCATCTTTGTTTTTTAAAAAACATGCTACTATTTGAAGCAAATTACTGGCAGCAGACTTGCTTGACCCATCCGGCTTCTTCTCCTGCTCCTGCTCCGCTAGTTCGCAGTACCATGTGGCAATGTGCAACATTATAACACATCTGGCATATCGTTGGCCATGCGTTTCTGAGAATCTTTGTTTCTGCTCATGGGAGTAGGGAAGAAAACCATTGATGATTGGATGCTTAGGAAAGGAAAACCATTTGCCATCTATGTTGTCAAGCTTGATCTGTTCAAGAAAATCAATGATTGATGCTTTGACATCGACGTCATCCAACCTAATGGCAGCACTTTTGTTGGAGTCTCCACCCAACAAGTCCAACAAAACCTCCCAGATGTAGTCCAATCCAAGCAGCTTAACCAAGCCAACACATCCCCGGTAAAGACGGTCAATTGTACGATCAACTATGGATTTCCCCTTTTCTCTCCTACGGCGGCTGCGAATCTTTCTTTTACCTTCTTTAATCCCGATTAATCTCCCTTCTGGTAACAGTGAATGTTGGCGGATCTTATCTTGCCAGAGGTGCTTGTCAGACCAATTAGTGCCGGTAGCTACATACACCTTCAGTCCCATCCACCGCTCCCACATGCAGTGGGCGATCCAGGAAAGAGGTGTAGGGGGTACTGAGCCCCTCCTTTCTTCTCCACCACCTCTCTGTTTTCCTTCTCCTCCCACGTCCTCCCCTTGTTTGTTTGGAATTTTATCCTCACCCAGCATGGTTTCCTTCTTTCGGTGGTTCCTGGCGTACGCGCAGGCAACGGCGAGTCTCGCCCAGTTGGACGTCCAGCATTGAATCAATTGCACCAACTGCAACAGAGCCAGCGATGCCAATATGAAAAAAGTGGTAACAAGATCTGCAGTCGTGGTGTCTAGAATGTTGGCGGAACCACCAGGACTGGAAGTAATTGTACCAGGAATTGCAACTGCTACACCGACGAAGCATATCCCAATGAATGAAGCCAATGTCCACAAACTAGCAGTTTTTGCTTGATAGTAGCGAAGGAATGCGTTACCAGTGAAAAACACCTCAAACAGAAAAGCTAACTCAATCTCAATTAGCTTTAGGGCCCACTTGCAATCAATTTTCTCATCATTGTCCTCCACCCTCCAATATAGTTGATTTGGCATTATTCCATAGCCCAACCCAAGAAAATGTCGTTGCAGCAAGTGAGACAGAGAGAAGGCCGTGCATACATCATAACACGACCGTAGCTCATTCTTCTTTTCCCTTACCACATCAATGTCATGCAAAGTGACAGCATCCGTCCGCCCATCAATGCCAGTGGGAAAATCGACCATCATAGCATCCCTATGGGTGGATTTATTTGTTAAAACAGATTTTTCCGCAGAATTGTCATTATTTGGTAACTTTTGTACCATATTCCGCATCCTCATTTGTTGCACAAGCGCCAATGACCCATGAAAGCCCTTTATGAAAGTGATGGCAGACAACATGCCGATGGCTGTACTACCAACACCACTGGAGATAGTTGAGATAGTCATCAGCAGGACGTATCCAAAGTTGAGGCAAATCCCATATACCATCTTTGAGAGCGGGCCCTTGTAGTCAAGACCATTGTAGGTGGTGACTGGATCAATACTGACAAAGATGGTGAACAAGCACACAGTCCATATTGGAAACATCTCGCTCTTCACGGATGAAGATTGCATTAAACCAATGCTGTATGTCCCAAGAGACAGAGATAATGCATGTGCAATAAAAAAGCCCTTTTGAACTATCCAACGATTGGACCAGCGGCGGCATGACCCAAAGGTAGCAAGGAGGAAACTGAGGATGATGACCAGCCCTGTCAGAGCCTGGATACGGAGCACTGTCCCTCTTGGGCTCTTCCACAGATCTCTCAGATGCATAGAGATTGTTGACGTTGTATTTCCCAGGTGCACCTCCATATTTCCCATGCGGCCATAATCCGCCATATTTCCCATGCGGCGATAATCCATCTTGATATATAGGAGAAGATGTGTTAAGGCAGGGTGATAACATAGACGTAAGCACAAAAAAATGGGAGAAGCTACTTCATGCTCGAGTTTTTTTTTTGTGCTCTCCACGCTCCAATTTTGCTTCTGTTGCCTCTTGCTAATCCAAGAGCATAGAAGCTTCTCTTTCATCTCTGTGAGCTCTCAGGTGAGTTTAGTAGCCAGGGTTGTGGTGAGTTAGGTCCGATGTTTGGTGGTTAGGGTGGGATTACCAGAGACTGTAGGGCATAGAGGGATGCCCGAGGGTGGCAAGTCGGGCCAGCGGAGGCGGTGGGTGTGGGGTGGTGAGGCCCGCGGTGGTGGTGCCATCAGCATGGGAGGTGGAGGAGGCCGGTTGGGCCAGGTAGGAGGGGGAGGGGGCAGGGTTTTTAATTCCGGTATGAAAAAAAAAAATCGGCCATCACCGATATAGGCGAAATATCGGGAATATCGGGATTTTTTATTTTTATGTTTATTTTTTAAAATTATTTTTTAGTGAAATAAATATTCAAAAAATTAATTTCGGCCGGTAAAAAAAATATCGGACCCCGCCGATAAAACCGAAATATCGGGTATACCGCGAAATTTCGAGCGATATTGTGAACCCTAGAGGGGGGGTGATGATGATGGAGACGGCGGCAGCACGACACGAGGGTGGGGGAGGGACAGGAAGATCGCTGCCGCGGCCAAGCTAGAGTCTTGCCAGCCAGCGCGCAGCTCCAACGAGGCCTTCGCCTGCCGTGGCAGGGCATCGGCACATGGTGGTGGTGGGGGAAGGGTAGAGGAAGAAGAAGAGGTCAATTGCTGGAGGTTGAAGGTGTGCCTGCCAATTGCTGGAGGTTGAAAAGGATTGGAAGCCATCTGATCTTCATCCGACGATTGAAAAGTGAACTCGAGAAATACTCGAGCGCCCCATAGACACTCCCAAAAAAAATCTTATCAGATCACTTTTCCACTACTAATTTGCCATACTAATCTAATCAATTAGAATACTCCTAACCTAAATAAGAGAATATGGAAATTAAAATCCCCCCTCAAGATAAAAATATTCTTTTGGTATCTTAGACGAGGCATTATTCTTACAAAGGATAATCTTGCAAAATGGAATTGGCAGGGGAATCAACAGTGTTGTTTCTGTCATGAAAATGAAATGATACAACATCTGGTTTTTGACTACCGATTCACGAAAATGGTATGGGCTTCGGTCTATGCGGCCTGGGGCATACCAAAACCTCATAATATGCCTAGTATGTTTGGGAGCTGACTTAATGAGATTCCTAAAGAATATAAGCCACTAGTACTTTTGGGAGCGGCAGCCTTGTGTTGGTCTGTTTGGCTATGCAGAAATGTTGTGGTGTTTGATAATAAAAAATATTCCTTTTTACAAGTTATCTACTCAACTACGCACTGGCTCCGTTCGTGGGCTATCCTTCAGAAGCATACGTTGCAGGACAAGCTTGTAGCGGCATCTCATTTCTTGGCATAGGTGGCCAAGGATTTTTTTTTTGCCCGGGCACATAGGTGGCGGTTTAGTCTTAGGATTGACAGTTAGTGTGGAAGGTTATTTGTCAAACTCTTTTAGACTATGTGCCGGTTATACAGAGGGCGAAAAAATTTCAAGACGATGTATCACCTTAATGTATTATGCTTGAAATCAGTAAAATTTCTCAATTTCCAAAAAAATGGACAAAATTCTTATGAGCTGTACCTTCTCTCCTATGTGTGTTCTACACAACACATTTCTTGGGAAACAAAAATAACCCCTCTGCCACGGGCATTTCTTGTCAATTAGCATGTGACTGATGAATCAAAATAACCTAACATTGAATGACTGACTAAAGATAAAAGAGAGCTTTCTAATAAAAAAAATTGAAGTACTGAAAACTAAAGCATTATCATTTCTGCCGGTGCAAACAAACTAGTACTTTCTAAAGTTCATTGTAGAGCTTTCCTCTGACAAAATATGCGAATAATACGATTTAACTAAGAAGGGTAAATATGTAGTTTCGAGTCACACACGTACCATGGCTGCGCTTTTATCTTCGAAGCAGAGTGGAGCTTCCCTGTTGCAGGAGACTCTCTTCATGTGGAAAGGTTACAGGCAGGCCTCCTCTGGATGCTCCAAAAGCTGCCAGAGCTCAATTGAGCTAAAAAGGGAAAATCTTGTGTGAAAATGGATATGGATAGCCTGAGCTAAAATTAAAAAAAGACACTTGAGCTCAAATGGGAAAAACTGGTGTAAAAATTGCTATGGACAGAAAAAATGCTTATGAAGTGTGACAAAGAAAAATGCTTATGAAACGTGAGCTAAAATGAGAAAAACTGGTGTAAAAATTGCTATGGAAAGAAAAAAATGCTTACGAAACCTGACAAAGAACAAAAAATGGAATAAAACGCACAAACACGAAGCTCCAAGGGTTCGAACCATGGACCATTCAAACGATCAAATAGTGTCTTACCATGGGTTTGGATAATCTGTATGTAATTTCTTAATACTGTTGAACCAGAATATTTTGACATTCTCGGTTTTTATCATTGGATATATATATATATATATATATATATATATATATATATATATATATATATATATATATATATATATATATATATATATATATATATATATATACACATACTTTCCTTATTCATTTTCCTGTTATGTGCCACAGCTTAGTTAAGCTTTGCGTCAGAAGGATGCATGTCCAAGTGGTCATCAGCAAGGGTTTTAGTTTCTAAGGTACAATTCCTGATGCTCTGAATGTTTTTTATACATGTATATGCTAGCTCCAAGAGAAACATCGTCCTTTTATGCGAAATAGTTTCTGCCCTGAAGTAATATACATTTCAAGAATTAAACATGAAGAACTAGTGTTTTAGGACATCACCTCTATCTACATTTTTCTATCATGGCAAACAACATATTTTTGAGAATATATTTGAGAACTATTAAACTTTGGAGCTGTTTGTGATATATATTATATTCACGACCTCAGTATTGAATGCTAGCTAGGTCCTTGCATTGTCTTGTATAAACTGAAATTTGAATATATCTAAATGCTCTTATATTCAAATCTGGATTTTCTTATATTCAAATTGGATTAGTCTTTATTATTATTTAGTTTGTACAATTCTAGTTTAATTCTTTTGATGTGCAGAATCATGTTAAATGAGTGTCTGAATTATCCTTTACTTCTTGTAACAGACCATTTGAGATCTTGAGGCAAGCTGCTACGTGAAAGACATGGAGTAAACTATTACCTGCCTGTGTCAAATGTGCTTGTTAATTAGGCTAGTACTTGAGAATGGGGTAGACTATAAAGATGCAGGTCATTTGTATATTCAGATCTTTTTTATAAGAGTACATGTTAGTCTGCTAAATGATTTGATCAGAAGACTATGAAATGGGCCTGTTATCTTCATGTAAATGGAATGGGCCTGATATCTGCAAGTAAATGGATTGGGTCTATTTGTGTTTTTAAATGCGTTTGATGGGTTACATAAAATGTGCACCGGCAATGCTGGTCAAAACGTAAGAGCTATTTGAATGGGACTGGCCCAATTCGATCTGAGTAGTCAAATGATAGTGGACCAAGCAAATGGGCTAAAAAAATGTCAGGCCTTATATGGGCAAGGTTCAAAACACATTGGGCTTAGCTCGTGAACAAGTTGTTCACTAATGGGATTTGACAAACAAAGCAATTAACTCTCTCGACTCTTCTATTCCCCATCTACAGTTTAGAGCGCGGCGGCCGGTTCTTGGTTTTGTTCTTCACGGGAGTTGGAGGACAACCGAACGGTTGCTACGGTCGATGTTGATGAAATCCATCGGGGGCACCAATGTTGTTGGGCTTCGTCGTTGTCTGGAGGTCACTCGCGAGCGTCGACGAAGATTTGCTAGAGCGTTCATTGATCTACATGCACACGCTGGTGTGCTGAGTCATGGAGCATCAAAAAAAGTTTCTTCGTTGAGGTGCAATCTCGACGTTGTTCTCGTCGACGAGCGCGAGCTCTGGGCTCCGGCGAAGACGGCAACCGGGAGGCTTTTACAAGGACCACGATGTAATTTTTGTTTTCTTCAGGGGTGTCTTTGTAAGGCTGCTGATGTAATCTTTACCATGAATAAATAAAATCCATCCCGGCTTTCTCAAAAAAAAAACTAATGGGATTTGACAGGCCAGATATCATCTTGTTATGTTTTTGGAAATTTTTTGTATTTTTATATTATTTTTTCCATTTTTGTGGCAAAACTGGCATCCAAAGCCAGTTGGAAGGGTAGAGGGAGCTTACGGCCGGTTCAACTAGCGGAATAAACTCCATAGTGAGCTGGGGCTAGGTGCTTGTGAACTTGTGATCATGTAATGTGATTTTGTGAACTAGCTATGTGAACATGTATGAATGTAATTTGAACCTAGTGTGTGATATGTATGGATTGTGGAACGATAAGGACGACACATGAATGGATGTAATATATGTGTTTATCCTTCATACACATATTTTTTTATTTGTAGTATTTTCATATTCGCTTTTAAATTCAAATTTGAAATGAAATAAGTTTTTTAATTCTGCAAAATCTTAATTGAGGCGGGCAAATAACGAGTGACTGCCTCGGTTAAACCATGTTAAAGGAGGCAGGCACATCAGGCCGACCGCCTCCGTTACTACTCGATAATGGAGGTGGTTATATTAAGACCACCACAACGGTTAAACAATTAACCGAGGCGGTTGGATGTCCACCTCGGTAAAGCCACGATAAATGGTGACCGTATTATGTCCGAGGCGGTTGGTTTGCCCGCCATATGGTTAACCCCTTTTTTCCATCTTGATTAAACTTTCTGTAGTAGTACTGGAGGGATCAGATCGTCGTGGAGCTGGTACGCCAGATTTACGGAGTATCCAAACTAAACCCAAAGCAACGTAATCAAATCACACCATAATCAGATTATACGGCAAAACGGCCGAACCAAACACAACCCTAATCACCTAATGGGATTGTTGGATCCGCGCCAAAGGATTGTGGTACAACGTATAAGTAATACGAGTTGGCCGTAAGAAGAATCTAATCAAAAAAATACTATAACAAGATAACAAGAGAGATTTGTGGAGCACTGGTACTAGTTGAATGAGTGACTCGCAAGACAAAACTAGAGAGAGCTCCGTAGGTGCTTTCTTACAATAACGGAAAGGAAATGAAAACCAAATCAGAATCATCGGTTCCTTCAGTTTAGGTCAATTGCAGAGGTTTCCTTTGACGAAAAATACACAGAATACGTTTTCAATTCGACGGAGAAAGGTGGTTTTTGAGTCACGTACCATGGCCGCGCGCGGTTTTGTCTTCGAAGCAGAGTTGAGCTTCCCTGCTGCTAGCTGGAGACTCCTGCTCTGGATGCTCCAAAAGCTGCCAGAGCTCACTAGGACACCTCCAAGAGACGAAGAAAGTATAGCCGAAAGTCAGATCAGATCTAAACCATCTTGCCTCGAGTTCGGTGTATTCAATTTCGAGACTCGATTGACTTGCAGAGGTGGTAAACTAGCACATGATCGATCAGCTCGTGGTCAACTGCTTATGGAGGAAGAACTCTAGATGGGCGCTTGACGATGCTAAAAATATTTTTTTGGGACTTGATGTATACACTACTAGTACTAGGAATCGCTTGTCCTACGATGTTTTTTTGGGTTTCTCACAGTTGACCGATGACGGAAATCGAGTCCCATAAATGTGACGAAAATTATGACGTCTATTGAAGAAACCTGCTGCCTACGCCTGACGTTTGCTTAGCGTCGTAGATCTTAATGTCAATAAACGTTGAGGATTGATGACGCACCATTTTATCGTAGATCTCGCATCCCTACCACATGGTACAGTTGGACAAGCAGGGGCGGATCTAAGGCGGGGGTGGCTACGGGGATCAAGCCCCCCCCCCCCCCCCCCCCGCATTTTTTTTGGATGAAGAAGAAGACTAGAGGAAGAAAAAAAGAGTGGACATGACCTTACTCTACATTCACGGACTAGATTCTCCACTGCCCATAAAGATTTCGTCGCAAATCACGCAACCAGAATACCCAACAGAGCCACGTTCAACAGCCAGCTCCTCTTGTTGTCCTCCTGCAAATCTTTATTTCTGGTAGTGAAGCTGTAGCACGCCGCAGTCCTTGCAACTGCCTTATCCCTGAATGCTTCCTCTTTCGCCCTCTAAGCTTCATCCTCATCCTTCATTGTTTCATTCAGCAACTGCCCACGTAATTCACACTGCATATTTACATCAAAATATATAGGATATCGAATAAAGTAGTTTTTTCCGATTGCTCGATGATCAAATTAAATCATAGCAACAATATAACTATCATCAATAAGTTCATCTAGCACATACCAGACAATTACGGTCTGTAAAAAAAGCAATGCTAGGCTAATGCCGCCGGCAAGAAACCCACCATCACAAAAAAAAAACCCCGCAGGTTTTGCTGCCATTTGCCTCCATGTCTTGGGTGTTCGTCGAATGCTCGCGTAGGGTTAAGGAACAACTCACCGTATCCGTAAGGACCGTAACATCGCCCTCGGATTTATCGGATGACCTCTCATGGCCGGCACCAGAAAATCCTCCTCCGTCGGGTAGGAGTGGCGAGCCAATCCTCATCTTCAGAGGCTCCGAAGCTTGGCACTGGCTCAGATCGGCTTGCTACGGGACCACATCCGCCTCCCCGGGTACGTACGGGCCATCTCCGGCGACGACTGCGGCGAGGAGAGCAACAGTAGACACCCGAGAGGAGAGGAGAAGAGTTCTAGTAATTTTCCATCAATAAACAGCAGAACAGCAAACGAAAATTTCTAGATCTTGAGCGTGCGAGGTTGAATATCCTGGGCTGATGCTTATACTAGGCCACCGGAAATATAAGATCTACTATATTGGACCGAATTTACAACAGCTCATGTGAGATTTCTTCAGGGGGGTACGAATTTTGTATCACGAGCGACGGACTTGATGTTTCATGCTACGCGCATGGCAAAAGGCCCAGGAGGGCGAGATGAGAAAAAGAGAGCTGGGCCTAATGCTACGTATGGCGTACCAGATTAAAAGGATTTTGAAAAAAATCCTTTCTACCTCCCTCAACTTTGGACCGAATCTGCTTTTCCTCTCTAGACCACAAAACCGGTTATTTAGATTCCTCGAACTTCCGAAACCGTTCGTGCGACCTCCTTTGAGCGGTTTCAGGGTGACGTGGCAGTGGTTTTCTCTTTTTCTTTTATATTTATTTTGACTGAATCTTTAAAAAATCATATTAAATCACAAAAAAATCATAAAATAGAAAATCTATTTTTTTAGACTCCACATGAGTAGATCTATGCAGTGAACATATTATATGGTATACTTTAGTATAAATTTTTTGCTGTAATTTTATATATATACTTTTCTGTAATTAATTTATAGATACAATTTCCGTTGTCTAATTATGGTAAAATTTTTATGATGGGCTAATCATTATATGGTGGAGTTGTAGTAAAAATGTTATAATTATGGGATCATGTATGACTGAGATATAGATTTATCTATATGAACTTAGATAAATTTAGACAAACTTAGATATAATGATCCTATAATCATAAAATTTTTACTACAGATCCACCATATAATGATTAGCCCACCATAAAAATTTCACCATAATTAGACAAAGGAAACTGTATCTATAAATTAATTACAAACAAGTATATATATAAAATTACAGCAAAATATTTATACTAAAGTATACTATATAATATATTCACTGCATAGATCTACTCATGTGGAGTCTAAAAAATTGGATTTTCTATTTTATGATTTTTTATAATTTAATATGATTTTTCAAAGCTTCAGTCAAAATAAATATAAAAGAAAAAGAAAAAAAATGCTGCCACGTCACCCTGAAACCGCTCAAAGGAGGTCGCGCGAACGGTTTCGAAAGTTCGAGGAGTCTAAATAACCGGTTTTGTGGTCTAGGGAGGAAAAACGAATTCGGTCCAAAGTGGCGGAAAGGACTTTTTCCAAAGGATTTTGTCGCAGAGAGAGGGGGATAAAAGAATTTCTGCCGCTACCAGCAGGTCAATTTCTATCTGTTTCATAATTGGCATTTCTGGGTCCCGTGACTGTTTTCCCTTGACCTGCTAGTTGATTCTTTCTGCTACTTGTACCTGTTTTGCTCTTTGGCATGCTGCAGAACGGGATGGGTTTAGTTGGCGAATGTGTTTGTTTCGTAAATTCGACAGAAGTCATCTCTTTCACCCCCCTTTTGCTCGGAGACAATGATGAAGCATTACAATATTGTTGGTTACAAAAATGGACTAAAAGTAAGTCATTAACTGCATATTGTTGGGTCTAATTAATTTTTTTAAGATTACACAGTATAACTCAAACACTTACAACATAGGCATACTCATGACTATGAACACAAATACGTAAACTCTACCTCTATGAGCATCTTCGAAAACTGAGCCGACAAATCCTCGAGAGTATTAAGTCATCATGCATAGGTGTCTCGTTTTCGACATGAACATCGCCTACCACTGAAACACAACGCCGTTAAATTCTAGAATATTCGCTCCCACGAGGAGTCGAACCCAGTACCTGAGGTGCTACTAAGACTCCACTAGACTATAGGCCCTTTCGCCGATCTAATTAATTAGGTATTAGAGGAAGCAGTAAATCAGACCTTCCAAATAATAAATATAGATTGTATCTTTTTTTAGAGGCCTCCAAATTTACTCCCACCGCACCGATTGCCCTTAAATCAGAATATCTAAATGCTGAATGGGGGTTGCCTCTATTTTTAGGAACATCTAAATTTTCGTCAACCACATCAATATCTCTTAATACATAATAATAAAATTATATTTCTAGGGTAATTTTTTGCTGTGAAACTGATCGATGGAGTGAGCTTACGTGAAACAAGAGTACAAACCTTTTGCAAAGAAATAAGTTCGAATACACAATAAGTTGCAATAGACTCCGGTCAACGTCTCCCCATAGCCTCTCCAATAAATTTTTTATATCTTTTCTAGTTTATAGGAATAGAGATTTTGGTGAAAAAATACACTCCAATAACCTCTTCAATTGGATATCTAAATATATACATTTTCTATTTCGGATCTCTCGCTATCCAAAGATGGAGAGCGAAAATGACTCTCTAGACTATATGTAAGATATAGAAAAGCTATTGAAAACTACAAAAATATAGAAAATTATTTTTATTCAAATGATTTTCTAAATGATGATTTAGAGAGTAGATTTTAGAAGACTCGGGGAGATGCTTACTGCCGGAGAAGATGACCGTGCCGACGCCGCGGATGTCGACGATGGAGCCGTCGCCAAACTTGACAGTGCAATGCAATCGAGAAGACGTCACCTCACCCAATCATGTGATTGGTCATGCCGGTGTCCAGGTACCAGCCCTCCTGCCTGCCGTGGTCGTCATTGCCGGTGCCGAGAAACGCCTATGCCCAGGGCTCGTCGATGTTAAGGGATCAGGCTGCGGAAGCTCCGGCGGCGGCGCGATCTCCAGTTGTGGCGCGATCTCCAGTTGTCCTACGCGAACGCGGCTATGCCATGAAGAGTGCTGGCTCTACACATCTTCCCTTCCCCCGCCTGGGCCAGATGGGCTCGTTCCTTCTTGGGCTGCCTGCATGAAAGATCGGATCGTGTGCCCTAACTTAAGAGGGGAAGAGGGTAAATTAGACAACTTAAAACCTTAACTATAGGTCCAACTAATTTGCACAATATTAAACTAAAACATGCTATCTATATGTGCAACTATGGTTTTGATAGTGTGAAACCCCTATCCCAAAAGGGCTTAGCAACCTATCGTCTTTTCTATCAAGAAACTACTCTATGAAAGTAAAGGCACACAAGGGATCTAGTATAAAATGCGGATACATAAAGAGCGGGATAGGAGGAAGCAAACTCTTGACGCGGGTGTTTATGCCGTGGTTCGGTTAGTGACAGAGGCACACCTACATCCACGTCGTCGAAGCACTCACTAAGAGTATCGCTTTACGGTAATCAAGTCTCTTCCGTAAACACAATCACGATCACCTTGATCCCGTTTTCCACTAAGGAGCTTGCCCACGAAGGAAGAGGGTCTCCACGTCCCCTGTACAAGATTGTCGTCGCCACTCCACACCAAATGGGAAGGTCGATGACGTGCCGGCGAACCACCAATGCTCCAAGGGGCCGGCGCACCGAAATCTTCTTGTTGATTCACTCAAGAACCAGCCACAAGGCACAACACCTTGCTTGCTCACTCACTCAAGAGCTAATCTAACACTTACACTCTTAAAGCTAGTGCTAAACATAAGGATTTGATCAATATGCACTTGGGTTGGCTTGAAGAGTTTTGTGGGTGTGTTTGAGACTTGTAGCAACTCCAGCAACCTTGAAATGCCCGGGGGATGGCATATATATATAGCCCACCAAGTCCATAGAGCCGTTTGTAGCCGTTGGGCCTTTTCTACGCAGGACAACTATTAGACCGGTGGGGTGGCACCGGTGCAACCGGTCCCTCACAGCTTCTGCACTAACCGTTGGCCTTTTGACAGCTGACGTGGCTGTCACCGGTTAGACCAGTATGTTGCACCGGTGGTGCACCAGTTCAACCAGTCGTGAAATGATCTTCTGCATCTGACGCGGAATTGCACCAGTGCCTTGCTCTGGTGGTTCACCAGTGTAACTGGTGCTAAACAATCTTCACTTGTACGCCAAACATGCTTTCTGAGTAATTGCATGGTGATTGCACCGATGCCTCAACTTGCACCACCAGTTTAACCGGTGCTACTTGGACTTCTCCACTGGACTGGGCATTGCACAGCCCATTGCACCGGTGATATGTCACCAGAGTATCCGAAGTCTACCGGTTAGACCGGTGCTTGTTCACAAGTTCAACCGGTGCTACTGGTTTCTATAGAACTCGTCCAACTCGATATTTTTTTGAGGTCTTTCGTCGTGTTTCGCTTTGCTTGGCCTTTTGCTTCATCCTTGGGATATATAAATATTCACTTGACAAACTTTTTAGTCCCATTGATTGCGGTGTCACTCAATCACCAAAATGGTGCTAATGATGCCTATTGATAGCTAATGGTGCTACATGATGCTTGAATTGAAATCTAACTAGGGAAAATTCGATTCATGCCACCACAACTCCGTGAAATTGGGTTTCATGTTCAAAATCATGCCACTCAATGGCATGGATTTCAACATGAAATCCAATTTCAAGAAGTTGTAGTGGCATGGATCCAACTGACCCATCTAACTACCATTACCTTGTGGGGAACTTGTGCAACAAATGACCAAGGAGTAAGCTTGGCTTCCTTAGCTTGAATCTTCTCATCTTCTTGTTAGCCAAGCCTCCAAATCCCCCGAAGCCATTCTTAGGCTTCAAGTTTTCTTTGGAACCCACACCATTTGAGGTCCCTTCATATTGGTGATGATTTCTTTGGGCACCCAAATGGAGTGATTCCAACTCCTTTCTTGCTTCCCAACCTTGTGAGCAATCATCTTGCCATTTGTCTTCTTTTTGATCACATAGGAGGTACTATGACTCTTGTTCCTCCGGTTGGGCTTGGTGTAGATGAGAGAACTCTTGATTGTAAGCTTCTTCTTGTTCTTCTCATCCGAAAGCTTTTTCTTTGGTTGAGGGCACTTGTTGGACTTGTGACCTTTTTTATGGCACTTTGAGCAAGTCACGGTGGACCACTTGTCAAGCTTCTTCACCATGTATTCACAGTTATCTTAAGAAGATTGGACATTGCTCTCCATGCTCTTGCCCTTCAATCTAGCCAAATCCTTCATGAGCCTTTCTACTTCTTGCTTGAGCTCATCATTTTCCTTGGCAATGAGGTCATCAGATGATTCTACAAAAACATCCTCATGGCATTTCTCATTGCAAGGGTTAGAGCAAGATTCATCAATTAAATCAATGCATGAAGTTGAAGCAGCTACCTTAGAAATTGGGTTTGTACTAGGGGTACATTGCTTTATTTCCAAAGAGTCGTTAATTTTTGTAAATCTCTCAATTTTAAAATTAAGCTCTTCATGCTCCTTGCCAGGCAATTGGAATTTGCGCAACAAATCATCATAATTTGTGGCAAGAGTAGAATTAAGGCTATTTAGAGTTTCACATTTTTTTAGATTGCTTTTTAATGGCTCTTCGGTGCTCATGTACTAGGTCAAGAAGCTCATCATATGAAGGAGAGTCGGAGTTGTCATCACTTACATCGCTTTCCATATCTTGGGCCATAAGGCAAGTGCTTGATGATGATCCTATGTTGGTGCGGGTGGTGAATTTCTTGTTTGATTCATCACTTGAGTTTGCGCTTGATTCACCACCACTAACTCATTCACCAAAAATGGCAAATGATTCATGTTTGGCTTCTTCTCCTTCTTTTGTTGCTTCTTCTTGAACCTCTTCTCAACCTTCATGAGTTGATGATGATGCCCATCCTTGAGGAAGACCATATACCCCATTGAGTTATTTCCTTCAAGCATTTGTTTATTTTTTCACTTGCTTGTAGAGGTTGGGCTCCATTGGCTCTTTTCATCATTTGAGGAGCTTTGGCATGCCTCCTCTTCTTCCTCTTCACTTGAGCTACCTTTGATGGCCATCTCTTTGAACTTCTTGATTTGCTTGCATGCAAGTGCACTATGTGTTGGTGAAGGTGGTGGCGCTCTTGGCTTGATATCATGGCGTAGCTCATGGGCGATCATCTTGTTAAGGACTTGATTTGGTATCAATGTATCGAGCTCCTTCTCATAAAGCAGCGTGATCACCAAATCATATTCTGGCCTCCGTAGTGAGTGAAGGATCTTACAAATGAGTTCCGTATCATCAATTTTCTTCACACCTAAAGAATTGATCTTATTCATAAGAGTGTTTTATCATGAGTACATAGATTCAGCATTTTCTTCATCAAGTTGCTTACAACTATTAAGCCTATCAATGAGAACATGATATCTTTCATTGGCTACATCCTCCGTGCCTTCATGGTTCACAATGATATTCTTCCATAGTTTTTTAGCATTTTCACAAGAATAAACATGATTGAACACATTTTCATTTAGAGATGACAAGATAATGCTTTTGGCGGTGGCGCCATATTGTCTATCTTGTTGACTATTGCTTTTAGTGCCTTCACTAACTACTCTCCAAACATTTAGGCCCGTTGCTTGGAGATGAGCCCCCATTAAAACCTTCCAATGTTGGAAGCCCGTGCAATCGAATCATGGAGCAATTTAAAAAGAATCCATCCCTTCCCCAAAGAGCTAACTCACTAGGCGGTGAAGCCTAACCGATCAAGTGAGCCGGTAAATACAAATTGCCAATGGAATTGGCTTTCTTTGTGAGAGAAGTGAGTCCAGCTCTGATACCAATTGAAAGATCGGATCGTGTGCCCTAGCCTAAGAGGGGGAGGGGGTGAATTAGGCAAATTAAAACCTTAACCTATAGCTTCAACTAATTTGCATAATATTAAACTAAAACATGCTATCTATATGTGCAACTATGGTTTTGCTAGTGTGAAACCCCTATCCCAAAAGGGTTTAGCAACCTATCACCTTTCCTATCAAGAAACTATTTTATGAAAGTAAAGGCACACAAGGGAGCTAGTATAAAATGCGGAAACATAAAGAGCGGGATAGGAGGAAGCAAGCTCTTGATGCAGATGCTTTTCCCGTGGTTCAGTTAGCCACAATGGCACACCTACATCCACGTTGTCGAAGCACTCACTAAGAGTATCGCTTCACAGTAATCAAGTCTCTTCCATGAACATAATCACGGTCACCTTGATCCCATTTTCCACTAAGGAGTTTGTCCACGAAGGAATAGGGTCTCCACGTCCCCCTTATAAGATTGTCGTCGCCACTCCACACCAAGTCGGAGGGTCGATGACGTGCCGGCAAGCCACCAATGCTCCAAGGGGCCGGCGCACCGAAATCTTCTTGTTGGTTCACTCAAGAACTAGCCACAAGGCACAACATCTTGCTTGCTCACTCACTCAAGAGTTAATCTAGCACTTACACTCTTAAAGCTAGTGCTAAACCAAAGGATTTGATCAATATGCACTTGGGTTGGCTTGGAGAGTTTCGTGGGTGTGTTTGAGACTTGTAGCAACTCCAGCAACCTTGAAATGCCCAGGGGATGGCATATATATATAGCCCACCAAGTCCATAGAGCCGTTTGTAGCCGCTGGGCCTTTTCTGTGCAGGGCACTGGTTAGACCAGTGGGGTGGCACCGGTGCAACCGGTCACTCACAGCTTCTGCACTATTCGTTGGCCTTCTGATAGCTTGTTGGTAATTTGCAACGCCACGAATAAAATCCGCAAGCGCACGGATACCGCTGTAGCTTTCACCCAAGAGTATTCCAGGGTATCGTATCCACTGAGGAACGTGAGTACGCTATCTACAGGTTCAGGCTCATCCAAGGACACACTCGCTGGTGTGGAGAAGACAGAAGAGAGGACTTTCTATATCTAGAATCTATGCCTAGAAGAAGAGATCACATCGCCGTTATACTTCGAGCTAAAGGTATCGATCGACTTATGCAAACCGGTAGTTCCAATATGTGCTCTATTTAATATCCAAACGTGGAGGATTACTAAAAGGCTCGAACAGGGCTGTCACCACCTACCGGCTACCTCTACAAATCGTGGGACTATCAGACAACTGAGTGGTATAGTCCAGCCTAGACACCACGTCTACGCCCTTCCCTATTAACCTTAGCCCTGGCCAAGACTACCCTTTTCTATCCGGGGTCTTAAGCTAAGATCAAATGCTACTCGCTAGCATAGACATCAACTAATATAAGGCAGAGATGATAACTTGCGATCTAAACTCTAATTCCAAATAAACAAACAAAGAAAGTCTCGAACACTTACAACCGAATAAGTATCCGTCGAGGTACAAGCGGAGAAGAGTGCCGACAGACCCGGCACTTCCCCTAACTCCTCCTCACTCTCTTCCTCTTGTTCTACAACTCCTAGTCTACCTAAGCATCTAGGATGAAGGCCTCAAGCTCCAAGGGAGAAAGGTGAGTTGAGAGGGTGTGATGTGTGTGTGTGTGTCCATTCCTCTACCCCTTCCCCTTGTATTTATAGGAGGGAGCCACGGGCTGAAGCACATGGAACCGACATAAGCAACTAGCAGGGGGCCCCACGTGTTGAAACTGAGGCGGTGGGGCCCATGGGCCTGGTCGGCCGACCAGTAGGTCGGTCGGCCTGCCAGGTGGGCCAACCGCCCCCAGCTTCGTCCAGCAGGCTGTCCTGGGCCTCCTTGTCTTAACCCAGTTGGGCTTGGCCTGTCTTGAGTAGTCTGAACTGGGTTCTTGGGCTACACTTGGTCCATTTGAGCCTGAATCGGTGCTCTGATAATTTCTACGATTTATGTCGGGCCAAAGTGTACTTGAAACCTGCAAAATTAGTTCAAAACCACCTGCACACATTCTCAAGCACCATATGTGGAATTTATTAATAAATAAACCCTATGCTAGCATTTATTACACTTTGTGGTTCCCTTTGTGCAGGAGTTGACGGTCAAAATTGGTCGTTAATGACCGTCAACAAGATCCCCCACACTTGGCCCTTTGCTCGTCCCGAGTAAAGGTCAGGACTAAGGTGAGCCGATAGCTTCCTGATAGAATATCTTGCACAAAAGTTATTTCATACCTTGTTCTTGCTTGTGAACTTGAATGTGTCTATCATGATATCTTGAGTTGTTGAAGAACAGAATGATCTTGGCTTCAAGTGTCATCCTATCATGTTGCCAGACTTGGGGATTTTGAAAAATATTATTATAAAATTGTTCATGGTCTTACTCTCCTACATGGGTCTCTCAGAGTCGCTCGTAGCCTCTTACCAGCATTTATCCTTATTTTACCTCACCGGCTCTGATGGTATAGATGAAGTTTCGATGGATGAGGTAGAATGTTGTCTGGTTGGCCCAAATTTGTTGCAAGATCAAAGATTGGATCCATAGGTGTATACTCATATTTACGACTGATCAGGTTAGTGCACAGATAAATATGTGCTCCTTTTCATGTCTGATTTTATTTGTTGGGTCATGCTTCTTTGGCATGCCATCTTTTCTCTCTCTCTCTCTCTCTCTCTCTCTCTCTCTTTGGTCATGCTTTCTTTGGCATGCCTTCTTTTCATCTCTCTCTTTTTTTTCGATAACATTGTCAGACAGTGTTTAAGGAGCACAAGATTCATCTGAACATAAAACCTTAAATCAAGTGCGTAAGCAGAGCATAACCATGATGGGTCACAAAATTTGATCAAGCTCAATCATGTAGCCGAGAGACATAGCATGGGATTTTTATATGGCTCTGGTAGCATGGTGGATAAAGAAATAAGACCAAGAACTTAGTTTTCGTTTTTTAACTAAAAATCCCAGACTGGTCAACATGAAAGAGACAAACAACTTTAACCAGACATGTCACGTTAGTCAACAACTAAGCATCATGGGTCCTATAAAATATTGTTCACAAACTTAAGCACGGTATAAAAAACATTTATGCAAGACATCTATCAAGAGCTCTTATTAGCAAATTTCTTAAACAGGTTCAAGGATTTGAAAAGATATGCTCATGTTTAGAAACGCTAAAGGGAGGAAACAAGTGAGGTAGTGCAAACTTATGAGTCGGAGCGGGAGGTGCACGTGACGTGTGAATGTGATCATAGATGTGTAGTGTCATGGGATCTCCCCCCACACTTCTTTTCGACCTGCTCTTCGATCACAGACAAAACAAACCAAATATGAAAGATAATGGGGCTCAACCGGCATTAACACCGGGGAGCCAAAGTTCACAAATCTTGATGAAATAAAGACCTGGGCGCGACTAGATTGACCTAAACCTAAATGACTCGATTAAGACTAGCACCCTAACTAAACCTATGATAATGACCTTTCTTAGGAAGTGACTCCAAATAGAGGTCCTTGTGACCCGTAGCCTCAAAAAAGCACTTCATCTTAGCGCTCAACCCCCTCTGCAGAAGACGTAAGTCATCCCGAAGCTCTTCCACCTCGATCTTCCTCTGCGCAAGCTGGTTCTCGAGACGCCTATTCTCCAGGCGTAGCTACAGGACCATCACAGTGAGGTCGGCGATGGTGGGTCCCTCTAAAGTCATGTCGTCCTTGGGCTTTGCAAGTGACGACTGAGATCTGGCCTTCTTTGGTGAAGGACTGGCGACATCGCTCTTCCTTTGAGCGTCTGAAGTCCATGTTGAGGTTGCCCCCTGTATAGCCTCTGAAGCGCTCTTCTATGGCACAGGAGCAACCCGTGCAGTCTGAGGTAGCACTGGTGATTCTGTTGCCGCTCCATCCTTGAAGAGATGCTATACTATTGGCCTTGATGAGGCCGGAGCTTCTCTGGACGGCCTTCCATAGGGACTGTGCGCTTGTGCCCTGGATCTTGCAATCTTGAGAGGCGAAGGGGAACGTGCAGCGGAGCGGGGGCGCTGGATGTCACGCCCCCTGGTCGGCCGACTAGGTAGATTCTCCCTTGCCGGTCATGGGTTGATAGTGATGAGATGCTGGTGGAACTGATGAAGATTTTGGGGAATAGATGGAAACAAGGTATGGAGTTTAGGGTTTCTGAAGAGAAGAAGAAGGGTGCGAGACTCCTTTTCTCATCGCGAAACGCCGTCATGCCTCGCGGAGTTGGACTCTTGGTGGGTCAAGGAGGTTGTGCCCCGAAGCTGGGCCTCACTGGGGCTGGCCCAAATTCGGCCGACCTATAGGTCGGCCGGCCCAGGCTGGGCCCCAGTGGGCCCCAGCTTTGCGTGGGTCAACTGGTGGAGTTATAAGTTTGAGAGGTAGGATGGGCCCACCTGCCCTTTTGGCCTATATGGCTCTTTTTGAATGTAAGTACGGGATCATCTAAGTCAATCACGTCTATCTCCTCATCAAGAGCTTTATTATGGTCTAGGAAAAGCTTGAGTCGTTGACCATTTACCTTATAGGCGTTACCATCGTCATCTTGTATCGTGATGGCTCCATGTGGTGATGTGTCGATGACATGATACGGTCTTTGCCATTTGCTTCGTAGTTTCCCATGACCAAATAACTTGACCCTGGAATTAAAGAGCAATACCTTGTCTCCGAGATTGAAGTTCTTAGGCTTCAATCGCTTATCGTGCCATCTCTTGGTTCTTTCTTTGTAAATCGAGGCACTATGATAAGCTTTGTCTCTCCATTCTTCCAATTCTGAGATTTGACGCTTTCGGTATTCTCCGGCTATTTTAAGATCCATGTTCCACTTCCGGATAGCCCAATGCGCTCTGTGCTCCAGCTCTATAGGTAAGTGACAAGTTTTCCCGTAGACAAGTTGATAGGGTGACATTCCAATGGGTGTCTTGTATGCTGTACAGTATGCCTACAGTGCATCCGGTAATTTCAGCTTCCATTCCCTCCCCATCTCATTCTCGGTCTTATGCAGAATATTATTGATTTGTTTGTTAGATGTTTTTGCTTGACCGCTGGTCTGAGGGTGATACGGAGTCACGATGTTGTGCCTTGTCCCTAGTTCCTTGAGAAAGTTTCGGAAGGCTGAGTCAATGAAGTGTGACCCTCCGTCATTGATTACCATCTGTGGTGTGCCAAACCTTGGAAAGATAATCTCATGGAACATCTTACGGGCATGCTTTGCATCAGCGGCTCTGCATGGCATGGCTTCGACCCATTTGGAGACGTAATCTACGGCGACCAGAATATACTCGCATCCTTGGGATCTTATAAAAGGTCCCATGTAATCAATACCCTAGACATCAAAAAGTTCGACCTGAAGATTGTAGTTCAGGGGCATTGAATCGCGAGCTGTGATCCCTCCATGCCACTGGCAGTTTGGACATCTGCGGATGAAGTTCTTTGTATCTTCATACATAGATGGCTAATAGAAACCACTCTGCCAGATTTTCGCTTGAGTGCGAAATACACCATAGTGACCTCCATATGGTACCGCATGGCATTTCTCTATGATCTTTTGTCCTTCTGCCGTGGGTACACAACGTCTGAGTAACCCATCTGCACAGACTCGGTACAGATATGGTGCATCCCATAGGTGGCGTCTGCTCTCGTGCACTAACTTCTTTTTGCTTTCCCCTGGGGGTATATACCCCGAAACCATGAAGTTTACGATATTCGCATACTAGGGGTGCGAAGCTGTTACCTTGAGAAGCATATCATCCCGTAGGAATTCATTTATCGGCGGGTCTTGGGTATTCGTATTGGTCATACGCGATAAATGATCCGCCACTGAATTCTCTACTACTTTCTTATCTTTAATTTCCAAATAAAACTCTTGGAGTAGAAGAATCCATCTGATCAACCTCAGTTTAGCATCCTTTTTAGTGAAGAGGTACTTGAGTGCGGCATGGTCTGTATAGACGATGACCTTGGTACCCACTAAATAGGATCTAAACTTGTCGATAGCGAAGACAACTGCTAGGAGCTCTTTTTCTATTGTGGCATAATTGAGCTGAGCTCCAGTAAGTGTCTTGCTTGCGTACGCGATCGCATGATGCTTCTTATCCTTGGTTTGACCAAGTACAGCCCCCACCGCGTAATCACTAGCATCACACATGATGTCGAACGGGAGCTTCCAATCTGGGGGTCGAATGATTGGAGCTGAGATGAGTGCCTTTTTGAGCGTGTCAAAGGCTTTATGTGTGACACCCTAGGTGTCTGCACAGAAATTGTGTATCTATTGTATGCATCATATGCTTGAATTGCTTGAAAAAGGATCTTTTTGTAAATATAAAGGTTATATGTGTAATTATGATTTTATACAAGGTCCTTTCTGCAGTTATATTTGAATAGGTTGTGAAATTATAGCTTTTGTGGAGGGTGTTTTTGCAAAATGTAGTGTCATCATTACATGGCATGAAACTTTTCAAATCAGCCTAAGTTTGAAGTGAAATTGCATTGAATTTGACAAAATTCCTGGAATTAAAAATCCCTCTTATGTTTTCAAAATTAGCTCTTGAATTTTTGATCAAATAAATTTTTGCACAACATCAAAGTTGTAGATCTTGAAAAGTTGAACAACTTTCATGTTGGGCACTTTTTCATTTGAGCCCTATTTTAAAAGTTATCTCTACTTTACAGTTTGGTCCCTGGAAATTTCAGAAATTTCATTTAAGTCCTTTTCCCCTTCCTCCAGCTCCTTTGCTCTGTTCTCGCCGCCGCTGTGTAGAGCGCCGCCCGCCCGCCGTGGAGAGCCGCCTCCCCGCGCCACCTCCTGCCTGCTAGCTTCCACGCGTCGCGCCTGAGCCTCCCACCGACCTCCTTTCCTCGCGCTGGAGCTTCCCCTGCCGTGCCACGCGCCCTGCCGAGCCCAGAGCCGCCGCACGGTCGCCACCTCACCGTCGCCGTGGCCCGGCCAAGGCAGAGGCCGCCGCCCTCTCCTAGCGCGCGCACAAGCCTTACAAAAGCCCCAGCAAGCTATTCCTCGCACTCTTTCGCCTGCTCCTCGCTCCCACGCCACAGAACGCCGCTGCCGCTCCACCCCGAACGCCGGCGAGCCCAGGCCGTCGTCGACCCGCCTCACTGCAGCTTCTCCGCCGGCGCCAACCCCTCCATTAGCATTGCCTCGTCTCCGCGAAGCTAGCCGACCACTCCTCCTCGCCCAATCCTTACCGGAGCGCCGCCTCCTCCGTTCTCCTCTGCCGCCGACCCGCCTGCTCCGTCGAGCCGCCGCCTTCGAGCCCCTCCATGCACCCCAAGACCACCCAGAGGTGCGCCTTGGACTGTTGTACCTCCCACACCCCTCTACCCTCGCCGCCGGTGACCCCTCTCGCCAGATTCGCTGGTCAAACCACCGTCCCCCTCTCTGATCCGACCAAGGACCTCGGGTTGAGAAGAATCAAAACCCCAGGGGGTTATTTTAATAGCCGTAGACTCGGATAAATAGTAGCAGCAAGGGCTCCTTTGTAATTTTTGCAGTGAACTTTGAAATTCAATAGAAATTCGTAAATTAGCAAATCTAGTTGTTTTGGAATCCTTGAGAGTAGCTCTTTGCAATAAAATCATAATAAGCTGGGTGTTTGTTGCAAGCTTTTGCTGTACAAGTTGATTTGCGTCACTAGGTTAATAAAGACTAGTTGTTTTATCTTTTTCTTAACTGATGATTGAAGCCATGTCTTGCAGTGAAATTGTTATGGTGGTTCTGCCACAACTAGTTTTAGAGCTACAAGCATACACCAGAGGTGTTGGAACCTTAAAAATCGTTTTCCGTATAAAATTAGAACAACAAAGAATTTTGGAAAACTACATTGGATTCGTTAAGGGTTTTGCATAGAACGTAAAGTCCTAGGGAATTTATGGGAATTACTAGGTGGTTATTTGTGTATGTTTATGTTATCTGACTTGTAGCACTTTACATTTTGTTAAACCATACTCACAAGCAACTCTTAATTCCTGTAACGACACACCTACGTTGAGGTTAGAAGGTAAGGATCCTCAGTCAGCTGAGGGAGTCTGACCTTCCCGTCGGTGATGCGAGCCGAATGCTGCCCTCAAGCAGTGGCTTACTTGAGGTGCTCCCAATATACCAACTATTAGTTGACTATATTGGAAGTAAAGCGTACTCAGTCAGCTGAGGGAGTCTGACCTTCCTGTCGGTGATGCGAACCGAACGCTGAACTCAAGCAGTGGCCTACTTGAGCTGCTGCCAATATATCGATCTCGGTCGACTATATTGGGAGTAAAGGAACTTGTGAATACGCCACCAAGTAGCGTATGTTAACGTTGGCCATACGGCGGAAATTGTATGGCTGCCACTTCTATAGTGAGCGGTAATGTTTGGGGACGCTTTCATGAGTGCTGGCATGAAAGGTTCAATGGATATATATATATATATATATGTTCTGTCAATCTTCTGTAGGTATGCTAACCGCGATTCGATAAGTTAAGAACGGTTAGAATGTATTGACTAGCTATATAGGGAGAGCCGTATTTATGTATGCCACCGTGCTAATTACGTAAGCCCAACGATAGTTGGCAATTGTTTATCTTGTGAGGACGGTCAGGACGTGCATGCATATTTGCTTGATGTTTGAATTGGTTCCTAGTCTTTGAAGTTGTTACATAAGCTTTGTAAGGAATTTCTAGTATGAATCCTCATAGATAAGTGTTAGTGTGCTTAAACCATAAGTGAGTTAAAATTTTGATTTTAGGAGCATGCTTGTTAAAATGCTTAGACTTTCTTGGATGAAAAACATGGTTTTGAGTCGAGCCTTCATCCTAAGCCCCATCTTGTTGTTATAAGGATCTTTTCATTTCTTAGAATCTCAAATGATGAACCAGTACCGATTGTGGTTTATTA
The DNA here is from genome assembly GCF_016808335.1 of Panicum virgatum. Taxonomy (NCBI): domain Eukaryota; kingdom Viridiplantae; phylum Streptophyta; class Magnoliopsida; order Poales; family Poaceae; genus Panicum; species Panicum virgatum. Next base: position 9,930,957 of record NC_053152.1, read on the forward strand.
TTTTCTGAGTTTGGAACTATATCATCTTTTGAATTAGAATCACATTTGCTTTACCGTAGTCTTCTTAAAGCTTTATTTGAGAAGTCTTGAGATAATAGTATTACTCACATTTGAATCCTTTTTGATTCAGATGGCGGCTTGTCCCCATATCTTTTGGGATGAGGAGGGAAATGCTCATACCGACTGTCTGTATTGGGAGGGTTTTCCGAGGATTCTTTGGGATACACTTCGTACCTTCCACTACCCAGATCCACCCCAGTACACGGGACGCCAGTTTTCTGAGGATAGAATTCAGAAGAACAGAGTTACAATGACCATTCCTCAGCACCCCACCTTGGAGTGGCCACCGATTGAGATTGAGGTGATTGGGTACCGTCTTGTTGATGCTTTTGAGTCAGCAGCTCTCAAAGCTATTACTACTTTTTGTGAGCACCATCCCGAGGAGGTAGCTGTGTATCCTATTGGTTTGTTTCCAGCAGTCAGTGCTGGCAATGCAGAGTGGCTGTTCAAGATCACACACTTCGGGCACTTAGTTGGAGACGTAGCAGATGAGACTATTCATGCTGTGACCAGATATATGAATGCTCAGTCCCACTACTAGATACTTCAGCAGCGACACATGGACCAGGTGATAGACTTAGCCCAGTCCTTCCAGCGAGGTCTTCATTTGAGGGATACACAGATTCAGGGACTTCAGGATGCCGTTGCAGGAAGAGATCATGCTATTGCACAGTTTGAGCATCAGGCTTTGGAGCATGGTGCTGAGATAGTGCAGCGTGATACAATGATTGGTTTTCTTCAGGGGCAGGTGCATGAGCTTCAAGTAGATTGGGCTGATGCTTTGGCCCATATTGGTATGCTCCAGGAGCAACTAGATGTTCCAGCCGAGCCTGCAGCAGCAGTTGAGGACCCAGAGGAGGTTGAGGGAGTTTCTGATTTAGATTAAGAGCACGCTCTTGCTGAGCCTAAACCTCAGACGGATGACTCTTCTTCAGGCAGTGCCTCTTCTGTGGGCAACCTCGACGACTTCTAGGCACCTTAGACTTGTCCTAGATAGTTTGTGTTCTCTCTTGTTGTAGCATATGTACATAGGGAAGACAATGTTGTAAAATAGCCCTAGGGAGGAGTACCACTTGTTGTATTATATGTGGTAAGGATGTATGATGCTAGGTTGTATAAAAAAGGCTACTTTGGATGTAATATAAGTAGCGACTACCAGTTTGAAAATCATGATCTTCCTATTTGCCAAATCTCTTCATTTGTGCGTCTCTAGGCCGTTTGATGAATATCAAAGATGTTGCAAATTTTGTGGCATGTGTGCTCATCAAATTTTAGCCTATGGAATCTATGAGACTATATTTTAGTCCAATCACTTCTATGATTTCTGTTGATTAGCAGCGTAGCACAGAACAATGGAGCGTGAATTGCTAGATTATCTTCTTTACCCTTTTGCTCTCAACGTTGAGTATCAATACGATGGAGCATGAAGCCATCTAACAGCTAACCAATTCTGGGTTTTAGGGGTTGCACAAATATGTGTTGTGCATATTGTGCTACACCGCATTTAGTTAAATTCTACTGATTTAATTTTGATATCAATGTATGATCATTGCACTTACCATTGATTTTGGGAGCAAGAGAAATGTATCTAATGGATGTCTTCCATAATTACAGATGGTTGGTCAAACTCGTGGAACGCCTGAAGGCTTCAGCCGTGAGAGTGGCAGTGGATCTCAGCAGCCACCGCCACCACCGTCGAATCTGGCCGAATTAATGGCCATGCAGACTGAGCTGCTTCGCCAGCTGGTCCAAGGGCAACAGAATCAGCCTCGCCAGCATCATGGAGGACGGGATGCTCAACCAACGGGTTACCAGGAGTTCTTTGGTACCCAACCTCCACTTTTCAGCCGAGCTGATGACCCACTGGACGCTGATGCTTGGCTCCGTACTATCAATTCCAAGTTTGCTCTGCTAGCGGTACCTTGTGCTGACGCAAACAAGGCCCACTTTGCCGCCCAATTGCTTCGTGGTCCTGCACATATATGGTGGGATCATTATTGTGCGATGCAGCCTGCTGAACATATCATCTCTTGGGAGGAATTCAGAACTGCCTTCAGATCACATCATATTCCTGAGGGACTAATTGAAAGAAAGTTGAATGAGTTCTTGGCTCTAAATCAAGGAACCCGCACTGTTCTACAATATGCATAGACTTTCAATCACCTGTGCCAGTATGCGGGTCATCATGCTGATACTGATGCCAAGAAACGTGATCGTTTTCGTCGTGGCCTTAATACCAAGCTCAAGGAACGTCTGAACTTGGTTCAGCCCAATACTTATAATGAGCTGGTTAATATGACCATTACTCAAGAGGACTGTATCACTGCCCATCGTGCTGAGAAGAAGCGGAAGGCACCAACAGCACCCTCGAGTGCTCAGCCACCGAGATATCGTCTGGTGTAGAATACTCCACCAAGACCTCCACAGAGAAATGCCCCAATGGGCAGGCTTGTTTTTAGGCCGCCTCAGCAGCAGGGAGGATTTAGACCTCCAGTGCCTCAGCAGCAGCAGCAGCAGCAGTTTGGCCCAAGGCCGAATGCCCCACAGTTCAATCGTGGGAATGGCAACAATCGGTGCTATTACTGCGGCAGTACTGATCATTTCGCCAGAAATTGTCCACGACCCAAGAGGTCTGATCCAGGGCAGAACTCCAATCAGAACAACAACAAAGGCAAGGGAAAAGGCAAATAGTGCAAGTTCGGCAAGGGCGAGTTAACTTCACTACTCTTGCAGAGCTTCCCGAAGGAGCACCAGTAATGATGGGTACTTTCTCTATCCACAATAAACCCGCAGTCATATTATTTGATTCTGGTGCAACTCATAGTTTTATAAGTGCCAAATTTGGAGCAAGATTAGGATTGGACTTTTGTCATACTAAGGGATCTTTTATGATAGTAACCCCTGGTGGGAAGATAGCTTCCAATCAAATCACTAGACATGCGCCAATTAAGCTGGGTAGTAATTTAATCAAGACAGATTTGATCTTGTTGAATTTAGAAGGCATGGATGTTATTTTGGGCATGGATTGGATGACTAAACATAAAGTACTGTTAGATATCTCTTCCCGAGCTATCGAGATAGATTCACCACATCAAGGAGCCACCATACTCTATCTGCCACAACGAGAGTGCTTCAACTCTTGTGCCTATGCCGCAAAAGAAATTAAGATTGAAGATATCCCTGTTGTGTGTGAGTATGTGGATGTATTTCCAGATGATTTACCTGGAATGCCTCCTGATAGAGACATCGAGTTCGTTATTGAGCTTCAACCCGGTACCGCCCCTATTTCTAAGAGGTCGTACCGTATGCCTCCAAATGAGTTAGCAGAATTGAAAATCCAACTCCAAGACCTTCTTGACAAGGGCTTTATACGTCCAAGTTCTTCACCCTGGGGATGTCCAGCCCTGTTTGTGAAGAAGAAGGACAACAGTTTGAGGCTATGTGTTGATTATCGACCACTCAATGCGGTCACTATTAAAAATAAGTATCCTCTTCCCCGCATTGATATCCTGTTTAATCAGTTAGCTGGAGCCAAGGTTTTCTCTAAGATTGATCTTCGTTCTGGCTACTATCAGATAAAGATCAAGCCTTGTGATATTTCAAAAACTGCTTTCTCGACCAGATATGGCCTCTATGAGTATCTGGTTATGTCTTTTGGTCTTACCAATGCCCCAGCATATTTTATGTACTTGATGAATTCAGTCTTCATGCTGGAGCTGGATAAATTCGTCGTGGTATTCATTGACGATATTTTGATCTACTCCAAGAATGAAGAAGATCATGCTGAGCATTTGCGCATCGTTCTTCAACAATTACGAGATCATCATCTTTATGCCAAATTCTCCAAGTGTGAATTTTGGTTGGACAGTGTGAAATTCTTAGGCCACACTATCTCCAGTGATGGTATATCCGTTGATCCAACTAAAGTATAAGAAGTGATGGATTGGGAATCTCCTACTTCAGTTCATCAAATTCACAGTTTTCTTGGTTTAGCTGGATACTATCGTCGATTCATTCCTGATTTCTCCAGAATAGCCAAGCCTATGATGGAGTTATTGAAGAAGGGAGTGAAGTTTGTTTGGAATGATAAATGTGAAGAAGCTTTTCAAACTCTCAAAGCACGATTAACTACTGCTCCAGTGTTGGCTACACCAGACAGTACCAAACCTTTTGATGTCTATTGTGATGCTTCTGGTACGGGACTTGGTTGTGTGCTTATGCAAGACAATCGAGTAATTTCTTATGCATCAAGAGCTCTCTGGGATCATGAGAAGAATTATCCAACACATGATCTGGAGTTAGCAGCTGTCATTCACGCTCTTAAGCTTTGGAGACATCATCTTATGGGAACTCATTGTAATATTTACACTGACCATAAGAGCCTCAAATATATCTTCACCCAAGCTGATCTCAACATGAGACAGAGATGCTGGCTAGAGTTGATAAAAGATTATGATCTAGAAGTGCACTATCATCCAGGAAAGGCTAATGTGGTTGCGGATGCACTCAGCCGCAAGTCACAATGCCATTGTCTATCTGTAGAGCCATTCAATGAAACTCTATGCCAGGAAATGATGAAATTAAACCTAGAAATGGTGCCTCAAGGAAGTTTGAACCATATATCTATTAAGCCTACACTTCATGATAGCATCATCATGGCACAATTACATGATGAGGGTATCAAAATCATTAAGGAAAAGTTATCCCAAGGAGAAGCAAAATACAAATGTTTCCGAGTGGATCATAGAGGAGTTTTATGGTTTGAATCTCGACTTGTTGTACCCAAGAATCATCAGCTTAGAAAGCAAATCCTTGATGAGGCACATCTATCAAAGTTTTCGATTCATCCCGGTAGTACCAAGATGTACCAAGATCTTAAACAAGATTTCTGGTGGACTCGAATGAAAAGAGAGATCGCCAGATATGTTTCTGAGTGTGATGTCTGTCAAAAAGTTAAGGCTAGTCACTTGAAAGTAGCTGGTACTCTCCAACCTTTACCCATTCCATCCTGGAAATGGGAGGACATCAGTATGGATTTTATCATTGGCTTGCCCACTACTTCTCAGAAGCATGATTCTGTTTGGGTAATCGTTGATAGACTCACCAAGACCGCTCATTTTATTCCAGTGCATACAACTTATTCTGCCAAGAGGTATGCAGAGATTTATCTCGATCAAATTGTTCATTTGCATGGAGTTCCAAAGACGATCATTTCTGATCGTGGGGCTCAGTATATTGCACGTTTCTGGGAGCAATTGCAAGAATCTCTTGGAACAAAATTGATTCATAGTTCAGCATATCATCCACAAACAGATGGGCAAACTGAACGAATCAATCAAATCCTTGAAAACATGTTGAGGTCATGTGCTATTCAATATGGCAAGAACTGGGATAAGTGCCTAGCACTGGCAGAGTTTTCGTATAATAACAGTTATCAATCCAGCTTGCAAATGGCACCATTTGAAGCGTTATATGGTCGAAGGTGTCGAACTCCTTTGAGTTGGTCACAAGCTGGAGAACGCAAAATCTTTGGGCCAGATTTAGTCTCTGAGGCAGAGGAGAAAGTCAAAGTTGTCCAGACTAATCTTAAAGCAGCTCAATCAAGACAGAAAAGTTATGCAGACAAAAGACGAGATCCTTTACAGTTCAAGGTAGGGGATTTCGTATATTTGCGAGTATCTCCTACTAGAGGTGTTCAACGCTTCGGTATCAAAGGGAAATTAGCACCCCGATACATCGGACCATTTGAAATCATTGAAACTTGTGGACCCGTTGCCTACCGACTTCGTCTTCCTTCTCAGTTGGCCGCCATTCATGATGTATTCCATGTATCACAACTCCGGAAGTGCATCAAAGTACCTACTGAGATCCTTGAACCACAAGATATCGAGATTGAATCTGATCTATCTTATACGGAGTATCCAATCAAGATTCTTGACACCAAAGAAAGAACTACTAGAAGGGAGAAAGTTAAAATGTACAAGATTCAGTGGAATCATCATACCGAGGAAGAAGCTACTTGGGAGACTGAAAATTTTCTCCAAAGAAACTTTCCTGACTTTCTTACAACAAATTCAGGTATCAAATCTTTCTATTCCTTTTCTTCCTATAATCTCAGGGCGAGATTCCTTTTAGGGGGGAGGGCTGTGACACCCTAGGTGTCTGCACAGAAGTTGTGTATCTATTGTATGCATCATATGCTTGAATTGCTTGAAAAAGGATCTTTTTATAAATATAAAGGTTATATGTGTAATTATGATTTTATGCAAGGTCCTTTCTGCAGTTATATTTGAATAGGTTGTGAAATTATAGCTTTTGTGGAGGGTATTTTTGCAAAATGTAGTGTAATCATTACATGGCAGGAAACTTTTCAAATCAGCCTAAGTTTGAAGTGAAATTGCATTGAATTTGACAAAATTCCTGGAATTAAAAATCTCTCTTATGTTTTCAAAATTAGCTCTTGAATCTATGATCAAATAAATTTTTGCACAACATCAAAGTTGTAGATCTTGAAAAGTTGAACAACTTTCATGTTGGGTACTTTTTCATTTGAGCCCTATTTTAAAAGTTATCTCTGCTTTATAGTTTGGTCCCTGGAAATTTCAGAAATTTCGTTTAAGTCCTTTTCCCCTTCCTCCAGCTCCTTTGCTCTGTTCTCGCCGCCGCTGCGCAGAGCGCTGCCCGCCCGCCGTGGAGAGCCGCCTCCCCGCGCCACCTCCTGCCTGCTAGCTTCCACGCGTCGCGCCTGAGCCTCCCACCGCCCTCCTTTCCTCGCGCTGCAGCTTCCCCTGCAGTGCCACGCGCCCCACCGAGCCCAGAGCCGCCGCACGGTCGCCACCTCGCCGTCGCCGTGGCCCGGCCAAGGCAGAGGCCGCCGCCCTCTCCTAGCGCGCGCACAAGCCTTACAAAAGCCCCAGGAAGCTATTCCTCGTACTCTTTCGCCTGCTCCTCGCTCCCACGCCACAAAACTCCGCCGCCGCTCCACCCCGAACGCCGGCGAGCCCAGGCCGCCGTCGACCCGCCTCACTGCAGCTTCTCCGCCCGCGCCAACCCCTCCATTAGCTTTTCCTCGTCTCCGCGAAGCTAGCCGACCACTCCTCCTCGCCCAATCTTCACCGGAGCGCCGCCTCCGCCGTTCTCCTCCGCCGCCGACCTGCCTGCTCCGTCGATCCGCCGCCTCCGAGCCCCTACCCGCACCCCAAGACCACCCAGAGGTGCGCCTTGGACTGCTGTACCTCCCACACCCCTCTACCCTCGCCGCCGGTGACCCCTCTCGCTAGATTCGCCGGTCAAACCACCGCCCCCCTCTTTGACCCGGCCAAGGACCTCGGGTTGAGAAGAATCAAAACCCCAGGGGGTTATTTGAATAGCCGTAGACTCAGATAAATAGTAGCAGCAAGGGCTCCTTTGTAATTTTTGCAGTGAACTTTGAAATTCAATAGAAATTCGTAAATTAGCAAATCTAGTTGTTTTGGAATCCTTGAGAGTAGCTCTTTGCAGTAAAATCATAATAAGCTGGGTGTTTGTTGCAAGTTTTTGCTGTACAAGTTGATTTGTGTCACTAGGTAAATAAAGACTAGTTGTTTTATCTTTTTCTTAACTGATGACTGAAGCCATGTCTTGCATTGAAATTTTTATGGTGGTTCTGCCACATTATGGCACTCATCTGTGAATTGGAAAGGAGCATCCTTGGCTAGGAGACTTGTGAGGGGTCTAGTAATTTGGGAGAAGTTTGCGATGAACCTTCGATAGAATCCGGCATGGCCAAGGAAGCTTCTGATTCCTTTCACATTGATTGGAGGCGGAAGTTGTTCAATGACTTCGATCTTCACCTTATCCACCTCTATCCCTCTTTCGGACACTAGGTGTCTTAAAATGATGCCTTCACGGACCATGAACTGACATTTCTCCCAGTTGAGGATCAGGTCCTTCTCTTGGCATCTCTGCAAGACTCTGTCTAAATTTTCTAGACAATGATCAAAGGTCGTCCCATAGACCGAGAAGTCGTCCATGAAAACTTCCATAATTTCTTCGATCATGTCGGAGAAAATGGACATCATGCATCTTTGGAATGACGCGGGTGCGTTACATAACCCAAACGACATTTGTCGGTAGGCATATGTTCCATAGGGACATGTGAACGTGGTCTTGCTCTGATCTTCGGGATGGATGGGTATTTGATGGTAACCAGAATAACCATCAAGGAAACAGAAGTAGGAGTGCTTCGCCAACCGCTCCAACATCTCATCGATGAAAGGTAGTGGGAAGTGATCCTTCTTAGTGGCCTTGTTGAGTTTCCTGTAATCTATACACATCCTCCATCCCGTGACGGTTCGTTGGGGAATTAGCTCGTTATTGCTATTTTCCACCACCGTCATGCCTCCTTTCTTGGGAACAACTTGGAGTGGGCTTACCCACTCACTATGCGGAACAGGATAGATAATTCCAGCATCTAGGAGTTTAAGAACCTCTTTCTTTACCACCTCCCTCATAGCATTGTTCAACCTTCTTTGGGGTTCCCTAGAAGGTGCTATTGCGGGATCCAATGGGATTCGGTGGGTGCAGAGGGCAGGACTGATGCCCTTGAGGTCTTGTAGGGTGTAGCCTAAGACCGATTGATGCTTCTCTAGAATAGCAATGAGCTTATTCATCTCCTCTTCTGAGAGTTTGTCGCTGATGATCACGGGAGACTCTACATCGCTATTCAGAAAGGCGTATATAAGCCCTGAAGGTAAAGGCTTTAGCTCAATCGGAGGTCGTGATGGCTTCTCAATCACGAGCAGTTCAGAAGTTTCACTGGATTCTTCTTCTACATCGCTGACTTCTTCCGGCATTTCCTCGATATCCTCCTCGAGGTCCAAGTCAAAAATCTCAAAGGTGGAAGTGGCCATTATTTCTTCAATCGGCTCTGGAATAGGGAGATCCTCCACTGAGCATGTCAATGCTCGATCCACGAGGATGTGGAACGTGTCCTTCCCTAACTTGATGTTTAAACATCTGTCCTTAGGAACATCCGAAAAGAGAGCTTTAAGGGGATGTCCTATCAAGAAGTCGAAGTTGAGATCTTCGAAGATATGGAAGTTCAGATGGATTTTAACATCATTGTGCCATAATGGCTGTTGACGCTCCATAACGGCATCGTCTTCATCTCCAGCACTTCGTCCAAGTCAATCTCTTCCTCTTTTTCTTCAAAAAGTTTCCGAATAATATCACCGGCTGATTCCTTGCCAAATGTGTATCCCGTGTGATTATCCGGCGGGAAGTCTTCTGCTATCACCTTCGCCATTCCTCGCTGATTTGGATGCGGTCTTGCTTTGTCGAACAATTTTCCGAAGTCAATTGGTATCCAATCCATTTGCTCGAATTCCCTTAGCGATTTGGCGGTGCCCATGGTTCTTCCTTTCTTTTCCGGGTCGTCTTTCGTTGCACTCCGGATCGATGCTTCTTCATTGTGGTTTGTCCCTATGACTTTCCCATGCTTCGGTTGTTCTTCCGTCACTTCCGATGCCTCTTTTCTGAAAATTCCAGCAAGCACCCACACTTGAGACTCTTCCTCGGAGCTTGCCAAACATCGTTTTTCCCAATCTCTTCGCATGGCCGCCCCCTTGCTGATTTTTTGTAGGAGTTGGGCAGCTTCCGTGAGTGTTTTCTCCATGAGATCTCCTCCTGCACACATTTGGACAAACTGCATGCACTCGGGGGTTAGGGAAAAGTAAAAGGTATGCAGGAGTACTTCACCGGAAAATCCGAGCTTCGGTCCTTGTTCAATCAATCCATTGAATCTATCCCATGCTTGATCTATCCCTTCTTCTTCTCCCTGCGCGAAGTTGATCACTTGCTTCCAAATATGTTGAACCTTGCTTAACGGAAAGAACCGCTCGCAAAATTTCTTCATCAAGTCATCCCAATTTCCTTTTACCTCGAAGGATGCAAGTGTAAACCATCTTCTCGCTTGTTCTGCAAGTGAGTATGGGAAAAGATTCCATCTAAACCAAGCTAGCAGAACTCCGTCTTGTTGTACCGTGTTGCATAGCATTGTGAACCACTTGATATGTCTATATGGATTGTCCGTCTCATCTCCTCTAAAGAGGTTTGCCGCCGCCATCTTGATGATTTGAGACTTGATCTCATACTCGGTGGCTCGCAACACCGAATCTGATTTTTGCATGTCGAAGTCCTCCGATCGCGGGCTTGCATAATCCCTTAGTGATTTTTCTCCTTCCTCCACGTGTTGAATGAGATGGCCCATCTAGACAATCAAAACAAAAACAAGAAAACAAAAATTTTCTTGGGAAAAGGTTAGGTGTTAGTGACCAACAAAATTAATACAAAGTTAAACGTAGCAAAATCGCTTGTTCCCCGGCAACGGCGCCAGAAAAGCTTGTTGACGCTTCTTAAAGCGCCAATTTACGTACCGCAAGCGCACGGATCGTGTATAGCTTTTCCCTTAGAGTATTCCCCTAAGGTTTATCAATCCACGGAACAAGTGTATTACTATGCTTAACTAAGCACTACTGATGTTAGTAAAAGATCTATATTGAATGATTGAGTGTGAAATAGATCTAATCTAACCAATCTAATCTAATCTAGACTAGTGAGCAATGATAGATGTGTGCACAAGATATGAAGAGCATTTGTCCATAGGGTCTAGGATCACTAGAGATGTAATCGCCAAGCAACGAAGAAGAGATCTAATCTACCAAAGGTGTGTTCCAAGATCAAAACCTTTCCCTCCCGCATACTGTCACTACACAAGGATAATCGGTAACGAATCAACAAGAACACGATAGTTGATGTAATCTAAGTAAACCATGCAAGAGCAAAGCAAACTCAAAGCCAAGTCGCGAACTATTAGGCATCAAAGCATCATCAACAAGAATCGTGATAGATCAATCTCATAAAGGATTCGGCAATTACAACTCAAGATCTCCTTACAACCCCATGAACAAACGAGGACTTTACCCCATGAAGCTAAGCGAAGCGTAGTCGATCATGGTGACGAAATCTCTGGCAAGGGATGGATCCCTTGCTGTCCTCCAACTTGCAGCGGCGCCGAGGGACGATGAGGCCTCCGGTGTCGCCTTTCTCTTGTGTCTAACTCGAATGTATCTCTGGATGCTCTTCTCTACAATCTCTGCGATCTTTTCTGCGGTCCTCCTACGATCTCCCTTTTTTGACGGTGGCTTCAGGGTATTTATAGGCAGATATGGTCGGTGGTTTTGGTAAAACATAGATTAGGGTTGACGCATACTTTGTGCCGAAGAAAACCGAGACCGATTGGGCTCCGAAAAGGGCTAGGCCGGCCGGCCCAAGGACTCCAGGCCGGCCGGCCTGGGCCTTTTCTGGCCCCTTTCGGTCCCATCTTTTGCGTGTTGATTCTTCCTTTTATTCCTCATCTTAGCCCAGTTGTAACCATGCGTCAAAACATCTCCAAAAATGTCCCAATTCCTATCAAAATACAACATGCTCCAAAATCCAGGACAAAATCGAAAATGGTCAAGTTCGGGTGCCAAGTGGCGGGTTAGTACATGAATCATCCCGAAGATTTTACCAAAACAACTCCTAATTGTATAATAAAATGGATACTTAAGGAGCGCCAACAGGTAGCATGGTGGATAAAGAGATAAGTCCAAGAACTTAGTTTTTTTAACTAAAAATCCCAGACTGGTCAACATGAAAGAGATGAACAACTTTAACTAGGCATGTCACGTTAGTCAACAACTAAGCATCATGGGTCCTATAAAATATTGTTCACAAACTTAAGCGCGGTATAAAAAACATTTATGCTAGGCATCTATCAAGAGCTCTTATTAGCAAAAGGATTTGAAAAGATATGCTCATGTTTAGAAACGCTAAAGGGAGGAAACAAGTGAGGTAGTGCAAACTTATGAGTCGGAGCGGGAGGTGCACGTGACGTGTGAATGTGGTCGTAGATGTGTAGCGTCATGGGATCTCCCGCCACACTTCTTTTCGACCTGCTCTTCGATCATAGACAAAACAAACCAAATATGAAAGATAATGGGGCTCAGCCGGCATTAACACCGGGGAGCCAAAGTTCACAAATCTTGATGAAATAAAGACCTGGGCGCGACTAGATTGACCTAAACCTAAACGACTCGATTAAGACTAGCACCCCAACTAAACCTATGATAATGACCTTTCTTAGGAAGTGACTCCTAATAGAGGTCCTTGTGACCCGTAGCCTCAAACAAGCGCTTCATCTTAGCGCTCAATCCCCTCCGCAGAAGACGTAAGTCATCCCAAAGCTCTTCCACCTCGATCTTCCTATCCGCAAGTTGGTTCTCGAGACGCCTATTCTCCAGGCGTAGCTACTGGACCATCGCGATGAGGTCGGTGATGGTGGGTCCCTCTAAAGTCACGTCGGCCTTGGGCTTTGCAGGTGACGACTGAGATCTAGCCTTCTTTGGCGAAGGACTGGCGGCAGCGCTCTTCCTCTGAGCGTCTGAAGTCCATGTTGAGGTCGCCCCCTGTATAGCCTCTGGAGCGCTCTTCTGTGGCACAGGAGCAACCCGTGCAGTCTGAGGTAGCACTGGTGATTCTGTTGCCGCTCCATCCTTGAAGAGCTGCTGTACTATTGGCCTTGATAGGGACTGTGCGCTCGTGCCCTGGATCTTGCAATTTTGAGAGGCGAAGGGGAACGTGCAGCGGAGCGGGGGCGCTGGATGTCACGCCCCCTAGTCGGCCGACTAGGTAGGTCGGCCGACCGGAGGGTGGCGCCCACCGGTCCTCCGCTGTTCCCCTCGGCCGGGATCATGGCCAGGGGCTGCACAAAGGTCGCCACGTCTTCCATCGATGCTTCAGTTGCAAGATTTGGGGTGTTGATTGGAAGAGTCGCTGGAGGAGTCATGGCCGGTGTGGTGGCTACGGTTTTGGATTCTCCCTTGCCGGCCATGGGTTGATAGTGATGAGATGCTGGTGGAACCGATGAAGATTTTGGGGAATAGATGGAAACAAGGTATGGAGTTTAGGGTTTCTGAAGAGAAGAAGAAGGGTACGAGACTCCTTTTCTCGTCGCGAAACACCGTCATGCATCGCGGAGTTGGACTCTAGGTGGGTCAAGGAGACTGTGCCCCGAAGCTGGGCCTCATTGGGGCTGGCCCAGATTCGGCCGGCCGACCTATAGGTCGGCCGGCCCAGGCTGGGCCCCAGTGGGCCCCAGCTTTGCGTGGGTCAACTGGTGGAGTTATAAGTTTGAGAGGTAGGATGGGCCCACCTGCCCTTTTGGCCTATATGGCTCTTTCTGAATGTAAGTATGGGATCAACTAAGTCAATCACGTCTATCTCCTCATCAAGAGCTTTATTATGGTCTAGGAAAAGCTTGAGTCATTGACCATTTACCTTATAGGCGTTACCATCGTCGTCTTGTATCGTGATGGCTCCATGTGGTGATGTGTCGATGACATGATACGGTCCTTGCCATTTGCTTCGTAGTTTCCCAAGACCAAATAACTTGACCCTGGAATTAAAGAGCAATTCCTTGTCTCCGGGATTGAAGTTCTTAGGCTTCAATCAATATCGCGCCATCTCTTGGTTCTTTCTTTGTAAATCGAGGCACTATGATAAGCTTTGTCTCTCCATTCTTCCAATTCCGAGATTTGACGCTTTCGGTATTCTCCGGCTATTTTAAGATCCATGTTCCACTTCCGGATAGCCCAATCCGCTCTGTGCTCCAGCTCTATGGGTAAGTGCCAAGTTTTCCCGTAAACAAGATGATAGAGTGACATTCCAATGGGTGTCTTGTATGCTGTACGGTATGCCCACTGTGCATCCGGTAATTTCAGCTTCCATCCCCTCCCCATCTCATCCACGGTCTTCTGCAGAATATTCTTGATTTGCTTGTTAGATGTTTCTGCTTGACCGCTGATCTGAGGGTGATACGGAGTCGCGATGTTGTGCTTTGTCCCTAGTTCGTTGAGAAAGTTCCAGAAGGCTAAGTCAATGAAGTGTGACCCTCCGTCATTGATTACCATCCGTGGTGTGCCAAACCTTGGAAAGATAATCTCATGGAACATCTTACGGGCATGCTTTGCATCTGCGGCTCTACATGGCATGGCTTCGACACATTTGGAGATGTAATCTACGGCGACCAGAATATACTTGCATCCTTGGGATCTTATAAAAGGTCCCATGTAATCAATACCCTAGACATCAAAAAGTTCAACCTGAAGGTTGTAGTTCAGGGGCATTGAATCGCGAGCTATGATCCCTCCATGCCACTGGCAGTTTGGACATCTGCGGATGAAGTTCTTTGTATCTTCATACATAGATGGCCAATAGAAACCACTCTGCCAGATTTTCGCTTGAGTGCGAAATACACCATAGTGACCTCCATATGGTGCCGCATGGCATTTCTCTATGATCTTATGTCCTTCTACCGTGGGTACACAATGTCTGAGTAACCTATCTGCACAGACTCGGTACAGATATGGTACATCCCATAGGTGGCATCTGCTCTCGTGCACTAACTTCTTTTTGCTTTCCCCTGGGGGTATATACTGGGGGTGCGACGCTGTTACCTTGAGAAGCATATCATCCTCGATAGAATCTGGCATGGCCAAGGAAGCTTCTGATTCCTTTCACATTGATGGGAGGCGGAAGTTGTTCAATGACTTCAATCTTCACCTTATCCACCTCTATCCCTCTTTCGGACACTAAGTGTCCTAAAACGATGCCTTCACGGACCATGAACTGACATTTCTCCCAGTTGAGGATCAGGTCCTTCTCTTGGCATCTCTGCAAGACTCTGTCTAAATTTTCTAGACAATGATCGAAGGTCGTCCCATAGACCGAGAAGTCGTCCATGAAAACTTCCATAATTTCTTCGATCATGTCGGAGAAAATGGACATCATGCATCTTTGGAATGACGCGGGTTCGTTGGGGAATTAGCTCGTTCTTGCTATTTTTCTCCACCGTCGTGCCTCCTTTCTTGGGCACAACTTGGACTGGGCTTACCCACTCATTATGCGGAACAGGATAGATAATTCCGGCATCTAGGAGTTTATGAACCTCTTTCTTTACCACGTCCCTCATAGCATTGTTCAACCTTCTTTGGGGTTCCCTAGAAGGTGCTATTGCGGGATCCAATGGGATTCGGTGGGTGCAGAGGGCAGGACTGATGCCCTTGAGGTCTTGTAGGGTGTAGCCTAAGACCGATCGATGCTTCTCTAGAACAGCGATGAGCTTATTCATCCCATCTTCTGAGAGTTTGTCACTGATGATCACGGGAGACTCTACATCGCTATTTAGAAAGGCATATCTAAGCCTTGAAGGTAAAGGCTTTAGCTCAATCGGAGGTCGTGATGGCTTCTGAGTCGCGAGCAGTTCAGAAGTTTCACCGGATTCTTCTTCTACATCGCTGACTTCTTCCGGCATTTCCTCGATATCCTCCTCGAGGTCCAAGTCAAAAAACTCAAAGGTGGAAGTGGCCATTATTTCCTCGATCGGCTCTGGAATAGGGAGATCCTCCACTGAGCATGTCAATGCTCGATCCACAGGGATGTGGAACGTGTCCTTCCCTAACTTGATGTTTAAACATCCGTCCTTAGGAACATCCGAAAAGAGAGCTTTAAGGGGATGTCCTATCAAGAAGTCAAAGTTGAGATCTTCGAAGATATGGAAGTTCAGACGGATTTTAACTTCATTGTGCCATAATGGCACATCGGTGATTATCCCATAGCTGCTTGTAAGAGAACCTGAAGGTCTCTTGAGCTGTCTATCTGTCGGAGTGAGTTTGTAATTGCCTAGAAAAGCTAAGGCAAAATCATCTGACATGAGATTAGCTCCGACAGCGGGACTATAGAGAGCGTCCACATTTTAATTTTGGAGATGGCAATGGAATGATGTGGAGGGAGAGTTTAGATAAATTGGAGATATGGATGACTATCCTTCTGCAGCCATTCGTTGCTGATCAATGTTGTCAACTCTTGAACTGTCTTCCGACGAAAATTCTCCTCTAAGGGATCCGTACGAGTGACAGGGCTTGGTGGTCGCTTCTGGCTGAAGTATATTGAGGTGTTGCTGAAATCTTCAAAGACATCTGGCTCGATACTTCAGAGAAATTCCGAAGGTAGAGGGTCTTCTTCCTCCGATGTTTCGGATTTATGTTCAGGGGCGGTCTCATAGATCGAATCTACTGATTGGCTTTCAGGGGATTCCAATTCGATTTCTGAAGGCTCCGCTTGACACATCTCGGGCTCTGTGGGAACTGGTTCGTGGATACAAACGAAAGAGGTTTTGTCCAAGATTTTGTCGAGGACTTCCCTACTTTCGGTTCGGGTAAGATGAGTGAAAGATCCTCCAGAGGTAAGATCGAGATGGTGTGCAGACTCCTTATCAAGACCAGCATAAAAATGCTGGAGCAATAAATGCTCGGGTAATGACAAGTCTGAGCCTAATTCTGACGGAAAGTTAAAATTTCCGTTCGTAAGGCGCATATTCGTGAAAGCGGAAAGAATGCAGAACAGAAACTGTCCCGAAGTTCAATCCAACTTCCATTCACACTGCCTACGACACGAATATACCATTGCTTCTATTCTCCCGAAACGGAAAAATGAAACATTTTCCATTTAAGAGTTTCATGTGTCATGCCCGAAATTTTCTTGCATGAACATAATTGCTCAAACTCGCACAGATGATGGTAGGGATTTTCACAATCCCTTCTTGAAAAGGAATTTTCCTAAACAAAGGCTATGTAGCCTGAGTCGAGTTCATACCTAGTAGAAAGAATTGGGTCAGCAGAGGGTGCTGGCTCGTAGAACTCGCTCTTGGGTGAAGAGAGCTGTAAAAGGGATAGCTGCTCCATGGGTAGCGGGGGTTGAGGTAGAATCAAGGAAAAAGAAAAAAAGATACGAGGACGACTGAGTCCACAGATAATGTAGCTACCGTTCTCCGGCAACGGCGCCAGAAAGCTTGTTGGTATTTTGCAACGTCACGAATAAAATCCGCAAGCGCACGGATACTGCTGTAGCTTTCACCCAAGAGTATTCCAGGGTATTATATCCACTGAGGAACATGAGTACGCTATCTATAGGTTCAGGCTCATCCAAGGACACACGCGCCGGTCTGGAGAAGACAGAAGAGAGGACTTTCGATATCTAGAATCTATGCCTAGAAGAAGAGATCACGTCGCCGTTATACTTCGAGCTAAAGGTTTCGACCGGCTTATTCAAACCCGTAGTTCCAATATGTGCTCTATCTGATATCCGAACGTGGAGGATTACTAAAAGGCTCGAATAGGGCTGTCACCACCTACTGGCTACCTCTACAAACTGTCGGACTATCAGACAACTGAGTGGTATAGTCCAGCCTAGACACCACGTCTATGCCTTTCCCTACTAACCTTAGCCCTGGCCAAGACTACCCTTTTCTATCCGGGGTCTTAAGCTAAGATCAAATGCTACTCGCTAGCATACACATCAACTAATATAAAGCAGAGATGATAACTTGCGATCTAAACTCTAATTCCAAATAAACAAACAAAGAAAGTCTCGAACACTTACAACCGAATAAGCATCTGTCGAGGTACAAGCGGAGAAGAGTGCCGACAGACCCGGTACTTCCCCTGACTCCTCCTCACTCTCCTCTTCTTCTACACCTCCTAGTCTACCTAAGCATCTAGGATGAAGGCCTCAAGCACCTGGAACCGACTTAAGCAACCAGCAGGGAGGCGCCACGTGTTGAAATTGAGGCGGTGGGGCCCATGGGCCTGGTCGGCTGACCAGTATGTCGGTCGGCCTGCCAGGTGGGCCAACCGCCCCCAGCTTCGTCCAGCAGGCTATCCTGGGCCTCCTTGTCTTAACCCAGTTGGGCTTGGCCTGTCTTGAGTGGTCTGAACTGGGTTCTTGGGCTACACTTGGTCCATTTGAGTCTGAATCGGTGCACTGATTATTTCTGCGATTTATGTCAGGCCAAAGTGTACTTGAAACCTGTAATATTAGTTCAAAACCACCTGCACACATTTTCAAGCACCATATGTGGAATTTGTTAATAAATAAACCCTATGCTAGCATTTATTCAACTTTGTGGTTCCCTTTTGTGCAGGAGTTGACGGCCAAAATTGGTCGTTAATGACCGTCAACACAGCTGACGTGGCAGTCACCGGTTAGACCGGTATGTTGCACCGGTGGTGCACCGGTTCAACTAGCCATGAAAGGATCTTCTGCATCTGACGCGGAATTGCACCGGTGCCTTGCTCCGGTGGTTCACCGGTGTAACCGGTGCTGAACAATCTTCACTTGTACGCCAAACATGCTCTCAGAGTGATGGCATGGTGATTGCACCGATGCCTCAACTTGGCACCACCGGTTTAACCGGTGCTACTTGGACTTCTCCACTTGGCTGGGCATTGCACGGCCCATTGCACCGGTGATATATCACTGGAGTATCCGAAGCCTACCGGTTAGACCGGTGCTTGTTCACAAGTTCAACCGGTGCTACTGGTTTCTGCAGAACTCGTCCAATTCGACATTTCTTTGAGTTCTTTCGTCGTGTTTCGTGTTGCTTGGCCTTTTGCTTCATTCCTAGGATCTATAAATATCCACTTGACAAACTCATTAGTCCAATTGATTGCGGTGTCACTCAATCACCAAATTCACAAACAATGGCCAAATGGGGCCATGTTACTTACGCTGCAGTCCCTGGCCCAATGGCCCATGCGGCCGCAGTTTCTGCACCCACCATCTTCTCGGGACGGCTCGTCTCCAACCTGGAAGTTGGTCTTCTTGCCGCCATCGCGTCCACCGTTGGAGGAGCCCAGCCCAGGCGCATCACGCACATCGCGCTGGTGCTGGCGTATCGACCATTGCTCCTACGTATTTGTGACAGTTTGTATCACCAATAGGAACATACCACATTTAGATTGAGACTACCATGTTTTGTGGATATGGTTCGCCCTATCGTATTATACAAAAAAATTAATGAAAGTTTAACAAATATGGCGTAGACTTTAGTTCAATCCATTTCTAGACTGGGTTTTTGTTTGAGACGAAAGAAGAAATATATTAGACCATAGTTGAGTACATCATCAGGTTACAAGCATGCTGGAATATCTGTCTGTTGACACCATTTTTTGGAACGTGTCAAAGGATCGGTGAAAAGGAAAGAATGCCGAGTTGAAGATAACGATGGTGCACAGAAGGAAGGCATCGGGCGTGGTTTGATGCCGGTCGGATATCTCAATGTTTTCTGGGCAAGTTTTAATACGAGATAGTCTCGGTTTGGAAGGTGGTGTTATTGATTGTTAGAATAAGTTTCTTTAGATAGAGTCAATGCTTTGCCATAATCGGCTAGGACTGTGTTAGCATGGGGGTATAAATATGAACCCCCGGCCATTATAAAAGATTGATACACATCCAAACAAACAAACTTTACTACTCGCAATTTAGTTTGTTGTCGGCGACTTCGCCATCTTTTTTCTTTCTGCGAGCTCTTTCAAGCTGATTAAGGACGTCTCACATTCGAGCGACTTGGTTTGCTAGTAAGTTTTCATTTACCGAGTAAATCTAAGCTTTAGCTTCCGGGCGCATTGCTGTCGCTTCGTCCAGATCTATTCAAAATTTATCAAATTTATCTAAGCTTTGATCTCTGGGCGTATCGCTGTTTTCTCGTTTAGATTAATTCACAAACTACCCGGCTTAGTGATCTGTTTAATCGGCTGTAAGCTCCTTGTTTATCACGATAAACCTTGTAAAACCAATTAGATTGAATTATAAGCTTAACTTTGTCCAGATCCATACATTTGTGGGTTTGTACATTGTTACTCGGCACGTGTTGGCTTTAGATCTAGCCGTCTGGTTGCTCATCGACATCGGCAGCTTATTGCCGATCCGTAATAGATCGCTTTTATTACACGCTCATCGTATACGATCTTTTGTCGCCTTCCGTATTGGCAGAGCCTTGCCGATACCCCGCGTAAGAGTGATTCGGAAATCCAGCCGATACACTCTTGAATTTGACGGTTTGCTGTTTCCTTGTCAATTTATAAGTCAAATTAACTGGCACGACTTGGTTCAAATCAGTGCAGTCCGGACTTGGCGTACGGGGCTCCTGGGCTTGGTGTGTGATCATCTCGCGTCAACATATCTTTTGGCACGCTCGGCGGGACAAGAAACATCAAGATGTCAGAGAAGGCAGAGGTGTCTGAACAGAATTAGATCCCGATCGATAAGGAGAAGTTGAAGGAAGAACACAAGGCAGAACTTAAAGCAATTACAGATGCCTTTGCGCAATGGTGCCTTTTGTCCTTCAGCACAAACATAAGTGGAGAGGTAATCAAGAAATTCGATTTTCCCACTTTTGTATCACATGAAGAGTCACAGAAGGAGGACATGATGATTCATCAGATGAATCAGGCGATCGGACATGCTTTCATAAATCATGCTCCACTCATGGCCAATCACATCCACAATGTTGTGCTCAAGACGCTACAAGATAGAGGGACACCTGGCTTTATGGGACCAGCTTATTACCAGGGTAGTCAGATGGCTTTCTCTCCTGTTGGATTGGCTACTGGGACGTCACAAATCCATCCTCAAGCTCCGGTTGATGAGGGTGTCATAGATGGACAGCCGATTAGTACTATAGCGTCAACTCAGATTCCTCCTGTGTACACCAATTCTACACCAATGACTACATATGCACAGGGAAGTTTCATGTCAGCTAGTTGGGATCCAACCACTGGACTTGGTATGCCTCCAGAATTCATGATCCTATCTCCAATGAAGCAGCCAAGCACATCGGCTTCTCAGCCGATGAATCAGCAAGTCAATGCGTCGGCTGTACAGCCGACTCAGCCCAAAGATACCGCACCAGCATCACAACCAGCGTTACACCTACGTCAGTACCTTCGCCAGCAAGCCCAAGCAACGTATCAGCCCCATGGACGATACCTCAACAACAGTATCTGGCGATGATGCTGCAGCCAAAGTCTCCTACAGAAGTCCTGGCGAACAGATTTCCTCACGCCAATGGAGTCACATGGGTTTTCTATGATCTTGCGACTGGCGGCTTGCGCCATGTGGATGTGCCTAGTGTACCTAATATTGCACATCGTCAGCCTGGTCAGAGGGCAACACGGAGCAATCATAGCAATGAGATGGTGCTGTACCAATCACCATCCAATCAACCCCCTCAGCAAGCTACACAGACTGCATTGGCTGCTCTGCCGATGACCTCACCAAACATCCAGCCAGCATCGGCAGCCTTGCCGTTGACTCCACCGGCACCATAGGCAGCATCTGCTGGTGGCCAACAGATCGACTGGGCATCCAAGATTGCTGAGGTGATGAGAGATCAGTTATGTTTGAAGCTAAAGTAGCAAAATCTGATGCACATATCTCCATATCCAGCTACTTATGATCAACTGCCATTGCCCCACAAGTACAAGCTTCCAGATTTCACCAAGTTTTCTGGACAGGGGGAAGTCTCCACCATAGAACATATCAACAGATTCACTGTACAGTGTGGAGAAGCAGCTCAACAAGATGCATTAAAAGTGCATTTGTTTTCTATGTCTTTGTCTGGATCGGCCTTTATATGGTTCACTACGTTGCCAGCTAACTCTATAATATGCTGGGCCGATCTGGAAAAGCAGTTCCACCAGTTCTTGTATTCTGGTGTAGACGAGATGAAGCTGACTGATCTGACCAACCTGAGGCAAAGAAACGGTGAATCGGTCACTGCTTTTATTCAGAGGTTCAGAGATGTCAAGAACCGGTGCTTTAGCTTGGTTCTATCTGATCAGCAACTTGCAGAGGTTGCCTTCCAAGGACTCCTGCCACACATCAAGGAGAAGTATGCTTCTCAGGACTTCTACAGCACTAGTAAATGGCCAACAGGATGACAGGGGAGGCAAGACCGTATGAGCAGAAGAGAAGTAACTTTCAGAAGAAAGTTAATTTTGTTGACTACTCAGATTCTTCTGATTCAGATGGTGATAAGATGGTATGATCGGCTGAATGGGTTCAGAGCAATAAGAAGTTGATTTCATGTCCTTTTGGTAACAAAGAACCCGAGAAGTATGGGTTCGATATTACCAAGGCTGACAAGATCTTCGACCTATTGCTGTCAGAGGGGTAGATCAAGCTGAAGCCATGCCGACAGATCAAGAGTTGAAGAATATCAAGTACTGCAAGTGGCACAATGCAACGTCTCATGACACCAATGAATGCAAAGTGTTTCGTCAGCAAATACAATCGGCTATAGAGCAGGGTAGGCTCAAGTTTGAGACACCCAAAAAGCCGATGAAGATTGATGGGCATCCATTTCCAGCAAACATGGTAGATGATGGAAAGAAGGGTAATGCTTTACAAACAAAGATGCTCACATCGCAATCGGCCAAGGAATCTGGTGCTGTTGATCCCAAAGCATAGATAATGGCCGATGAAGCTAAAAGCAAAGGGCCGCAACAGAGAGAAGAATCAGCGGTGCCTAAGAAGAAGGTCACGTCTCAGATGCTGTTGAACAAATTCCAGCGTGACCAAGAAAGAAAACAGTATAGGGAAGAATCTGCATGACGGCGTGAAGGGCATTGGAAGTGTCCTTTCTTTGTGTACTGTTGGGAAGAAAGGTTGACTCTGCCGATGGTGGATAATTGTCCAGAGTGCAACGATTTCTATCATGAAGACCGGTCGTACAAGAAGCCACGTTTCGACCAGAGGCCTTGAGGGCCGATCATTAGAGAGAGAGAGAGGTGATGATAGACGCATCTCTGTACATGATCGGCTGGGGGCAGGGTTTTAGTGCATGATCGGTTGGGGGGCAAGACCATGCTACGTCATCCTATAGGAGGAAGGATTTCTGCTGATGAGTGAGTTGAACAAGCTGCTACTCAAGTTCCAGACGAGTACCCGCACCACAGAGATCCAGAGAGAGAGCCTGTTCATGATAACATTGATCGGCCTCGATGGTGCCCAGGAGGTCTGACCAGATCACAGAAAAGGCGAGTTCAAAGGCTACATCAGACAGAGGCACTGGAGGAAGAGGAAAGAAGAGAGGCTCCTAGGAGGGTAGTCAGATCTGAAGTTTGGCGTGTCAAGCCAAAGGCTGATGAAGAGCAACCATCAGGGTCATCGGCCGCACCTATTAATATGGTCTTCATGCTACCTAGTGAGTTCATGGCTCCAGATAATGATTGTGAAGAGCAAGAATTGGAAGAAGCTATGGCTCAACTAAATTTGGAGCCTATACCAGCTACTTTTGAGAAGCCAGAGGATGAAAAACGCAAACATCTCAAGGCTCTGTTCTTGAAAGGATTTGTTGATGGTAAACCTGTCACGAAGATGCTGGTGGATGGAGGAGCAGCAGTGAATATAATGCCTTACGTGATGTTACGCAAGCTCGGAAAAGGTAGTGAAGATCTGACCAAGACATATATGATGCTCAAGGATTTTGAAGGAGTCGTATCTCTAGCAGTTGGAGCGTTGTGCGTTGATTTGACCATCGACAGTAAGACTCTTCCTACTACTTTCTTTGTTATCAATGGGAAAAGATCATATAGTTTGCTGTTGGGGAGAGATTGGATTCATGCTAATTGTTGCATACCATCTACCATGCATCAATGCCTTATACAGTGGATCAGTGATGTTGTTGAAGTCGTTGATGCCGATTCATCATTTAGTATTGCATTGGCAGAGGCTTGTGAGGAGAGTTATGAAAGAGTAAAGTGCTTTTCTAGCCAAGCATGGGAAGCAGAGTTTCTGAAAGTTGCCGATTATGACATATCATCAAGTTCATCGATTAGATCTACAGATGAATGTTAGATGACTTTGTAAAAGCTGATGATGCAAACATCGGCTAGAATTTAGTATAGCCGACATAGAAAGTGTCGCCTTTAGAACAAAAAATGTAAAGGAAAGCCAGTGATGTTGTAATAACATTGGCTATGGATGGCTGATATAATTTTGTATCGACCTTAGGGCAGTAAAATCCAAAAAGAAACTGATGTATTGGGTAGAGGCAGAAATTGTAAATTAAGCATTGTTTACAATACATCAGATTAAAGTTTTTCCACCACGACCAGAATAAGTGACAGTTCACAAGGGTCCCAAGGCATTCTGGATTATAGAGATCGCACGCAGGCAAATGTCATCAGCAATCTGGATCTCTTGGATGTCGGCCTCGGCAGAACCTGGTACTGATTTGATGCTCTTGTGGAGTTGATAGGTCTGACGAACTTGTTCTTGTTTTTCTGCTTCGAGTTGTTGAAGAGCCGTTGGAAGCTGGGATAATCTGTTATCCACATCGGCAATTTCCTGGTTTATATGTTCTAGTTCCTTGATGAGGCGCTCCCGTTTGGCTTCCAGATCTCTTTTAGATTGCACCATAGCTGCTTTGGACTGGGTCAGAGAAGCAATTTTCCCGCGGGTTGTTTCCACAAGGTTCTTCAGGTCGTCTCTTTGTTTGATCGTTTGCTCTTGATGAAGCCGATCGGAGAGACGCTTCTGGGCCTTGAGGACTGAGATCTAGTGACTCTCGATATAAGCAGCAGGATGCAGTGCTTCTTCAAGGGATTCAGGGAGTGTACCCTTCAGAGACCTCATAATGACGCGAATCGGCTCAGCATCTTGAACTAATTGGCCAATGTCTTGATTCAATAGCTACAGAATTTCTTGGAGTTTAGCCTTGGTTTCTTCAGACAATGGAGCCGATTCTACTGACGACGTAACCTCATCCTCTGCGCCTATGGTCCCGAGTTGAAAAGAAAATAGACTGTTGTCTAGACTATCTTGCGCCTATGTCAAGAGGAAGGAGATGTTAATTAGATGATCTTTTCTGAGTTTCTAGAAATGATGAAATATCTTACTTGAATTCGGGGAACTTCATCAGGAATCGGTACTAAGGAAGGTGCAAGTAATATTGAAGCACCAGAGTCAGGAAGGGCATCTTGTGGAGAGATCTATGGCTCTTGCACGAAGCTTGATGTTTGCTGACCAAGAGGTATCAATGTTAAGCGTAGAGTTCAATCGGAAAAGGAAAGATGGTTGCATTACCTGAGTAGGTGAAGCAGTTGTTCTAGCCCCCTTGGAAGGAAGATGCTGAATCTGGTATGATAGTGCAAGTGTCAAATGTCTGTCAGAAACTGATGAATAAGCAAGAAGAATACCTGGACAATCGGAGATGTTTGGGAGACAATCTCTTGGACGTCCTCTTCATCCGTATCTTTGGCGGTTATATCTGGAGATGCCGAATAATGGACAGTAAGAGGTGCATTATCATTAGTAGAAGGAATAAAGTTATTTATTACCTTCTGAATGATGAGGAGTAGCGTCAGCTGGAACATCGGCGTCTGCTGCCAATGTAATGGTTAGGGTTCGACTGGAAGAGCCTGAAGTCTTTTGAATTGTTTTCTTGGTACTGGTTATCTTGTGCTTCTTGCCATCAGCCACATCAGCAAGGGTTGGTGCATTGTAGCCGATGAGAGGATAGTCAGTTTGTGGAGCATATCTGATCGGCTATCCGCCTCTACTGACTGTTGGAGGTGGAGTGCCGTCAACCTGATAGGAAGATTTGTCAGGATACAGAAATGTGGTATAACATAAGAATGCAACTAGATAAGTTTCTGTGTTTACCTCTTCATCAGCACCCTAATAGTTTTCATCTAAGGCAATGCAATAGATCTTCAGTGATCCACAGAAGAGATGCTCTTTCCATTCCGACCACCATTGTACAAAGGGTATGGTGGTAAGCGGTGCTACTTGCAAATCGGCTAGTTGTGTTATGTCGATGATGGGCTCCAGATTCTTTAGCCGATTATACGTGAGAGCGGTGCCGATTGGGTTTATCGCTTGTACCTTATCGGCAAAGTAGAGAAGGGGCGATACTTGAACGAACCCCAGTTGCCTGGCTACCATGGAAGTGTAATAGAATTCATAGCCGATTGCACTCTTTCCAGAGGTAAAGTTGGCAGGCAGAATTCTTGGGGATATGATCTATCTCATGATGTTTGTGGCTCCATCATCATCTCTCCAAGAGTCAAGACTGAATTTGAAAGGGTTCTCATACTGTTTGATGTCATCATGGTATGCAAACCAGATAGTGGAGTTTCCAATAAAACCATTATAGAAACACTTGAAAAAGTCGGTTTTGCCAAAGACATTTGGATCATTGGCAATCATAATGGCTGCTTCGCCGAAGGAAGTACAATGGCGAGTGATCGGATCCTCTTCTTCATCAAACTCTTCAGATGGGAAAGACAATTCTGACAATCTGATACCCATGGTCTTGTTCATATACATGTTCAACTATAGCTGGATAAACCACCAGGGACCTCCCAAGTTGGAGATTGGCTGATCGACCCTTAATTTGGCCGATACTTGATGAAGCAGGTGGTAAACTGATCCTAGTAGATGTTTGCCAAGGGTTACCGGGTTTCCACTAGCCAAGGTTTCAGCCATCTTCAGAGTGTTGTTAGTTGGACCTACTATTTTACCGCAGAAGATGATTTTTTCCAACCACATATTGAGGAAAGCGGTGTGTTCTCTAACTGATACCGAGCCGGTTTTCATGTTCTCGGAGACATATCCGCTCCAGCCGCCGATGGCTCTGGTCTTTATCTTAAAAGAGGCTGGGTCCAGGAAATTAAAAGCTCTATCGGAGGCGGCGATATTTAGGCCAGTCAGCATCATGACATCTAGCAAGGTTGGGGTCATTGGGCCATGACCAAACAAGAAGGCGTTGATGGCATCAGACCAAAAGAAGGAAGCCGATATGAGCATCGGCTCATTCTTAACCATTTCAGACAAAGATAAATTGAGACATTGGCTGATATCATATTGCTCCCAGGTGGCTCCGTGACCGCCTGCTACTCTACAAAACCAATTTCTCCACCCAGGAGTAACATTTGGCCAAGATCTGAAGGCGAGGGACCAATCTGATGTCATGTTTGAGGCCTTGAGCGGGATTCTGCCGGTTTCCAGATTGATTATACTAGTTGGATTTGGGTTCCCCATGGGACCTAGGCAGACCATACTAGATTGCTCGAACAGGGGAATGAAGATCGAATTCCTAAAGGCCTAGAAATGATGGCGGAAAAGGGAAAAAATCAAGAGCAATCGTAGGTCACAGATTGAAATAGCCGCACAGAAGAGAATAGGGGTTGTTGTACCTTGGGGATCTCAGAGATGGAAGCCATTTGCAGGACTTGGAAGGAGCCTCGGGTGCTCGGGGGAGATGCGCTGGAGTTCGGAGGCGGCGGCGTAGATGTGTTCTTGAACGGAGAAGAAGACGGCTCAAATGCGAGGAGTTGCAGAGAAGGAAAAGGGGAAGGGTGCACTGACGTATTTATAAGATGACCCTACCTTAGGAGTCGGGATTCTAGGTTGATAGCTGCAACAGCATGGAACGCTTTTGAGGCAACCATTTGAAGGAAATAATTATGATTGAGAAATAATTTCGGAGCAAAGGGATCATTCACTCCGAAACTGGGGGGCATGTGTTGACACTGTTTGTTGGTACGTGTCGAAGGATCGGCGAAAAGGAAAGAATGCCGAGTTGGAGATAACGATGGTGCACAGAAGGAAGGCATCGGGCGTGGTTTATGCCGATCGGACATCTCAATGTTTTTTGGGCAAATTTTAATACGAGATTGTCTCGGTTTGGAAGGCGGTGTTTTTAATTGTTAAAATAAGTTTTGTTAGATAGAGTCAATGCTTTGCCGTAATCGGTTAGGACTGTGTTAGCATGGGGGTATAAATATGAACCCCCGGCCATTGTAAAAGATTGAAACATATCCAAACAAACAAACTTTACTACTCGCAATTTACTTTCTTGTCGGCGACTTCACCATCTTTTTTCTTTCCGCGAGCTCTTTCAAGCTGATCAAGGACGTCTCATATTCGAGCGACTTGGTTTGCTGGTAAGTTTTCGTTTACCGAGTAAATCTGAGCTTTAGCTTCCGGGCGCATCGCTGTCGCTTCGTCCAGATCTATTCAAAATTTATCGAATTTATCTAAGCTTTGATCTCTGGGCGTATCGCTGTTTTCTCATTTAGATTAATTCACAAACTACCCGGCTTAGTGATCTGTTTAATCGGCTGTAAGCTCCTTATTTATCACGGTAAACCTTGTAAAGCCGATCAGATTGAATCATAAGCTTAGCTTTGACCAGATCCATACATTCGTGGGTTTGTACATTGTTACTAGGCACGTGTCGGCTTTAGATCTAGCCGTCTGGTTGCTCATCGGTATCGGCAGCTTATTGCCGATCTATAATAGATAGCTTTTATTACACGCTCATCGTATACGATCTTTTGTCGCCTTCCGTATCGGCAGAGCCTTGCCGATACCCCGCGTAAGAGTGATTCGGAAATTCAGCCGATACACTCTTGAATTTGACGGTTTGCTGTTCCCTTGTCATTTTACAGGTCAAATTGACTGGCACGCCTTGGTTCAAATCAGTGCAATCCGGGCTTGGCATACGGGGCTCCTGGGCTTGGTGTGTGATCATCTCGCGTCAACACAGTCAGAAATTCGCAGGTGTGAAAATGCTTCCAAGATGATGTAGGCATACACAATAACAAAGAAATGGCACTGTAAATCTTTATTAATCACTTTTTGCATAAAAAAGATACATATTTATTTCATAACTAATGCAAGATCGATGATCATTTTAGTAATAATGAGAGGATGTGCATCTTTTTCCAAGCTTCTTCCTATGCCAAGCATTCCAGACGCCTGTTTATTCAATGACCTGGGCTTCCTGCATCAGTGAAAAAAAATGTGAGTGACATGATCCATGCTTAGTAATAACTGTTGCTAGATATATCTCTCAATCCAGAAAAACATGTTCTATTTATATAATTGTTTTACCTGATGATTATGTGGAGGAGGAGGAAGTTCGCAGAGCCGATGGAGCGCTCGAATCTTTTCAACGCTGTACTTCAACTTTTCTTGATTTGTAAGTTGCATGATAACGCACTCCATATCCCTGTCCCGCACTTCTCTAACCGCCACACAGCATGGACTGTCCCGGGACACAAGTCGAAGGGGATATCCTGGCTGTATGAAATAGTCACAAACCTCCAGGATCTTTTCCCTTTGTTTCTTGGTGCATATTGGATTTTTACTAATCACTTGGTCGGGAGAAGCCATAATGCACACTAACAGAAGGAAAACAGCTGTTTTCCCAGGAGGCATCATCTTAGTAAGGGTGAAGAAATTCGGGCTAGCTCAAACTTGATGTTCTATCTAGAACCTGAGCACAAGTTCTGCTTTATATAGTAATGAAAGCACCCACCAACTCATGCCATTTTAATGTTCAGGATGCTTGACATTATTGTTGATCTAGTATCATGAAAGATGGATACGCCTATAGAGGGCCAGATATGGTTCATTTATGGAGGTTAGAATCTCCATGAACATGTTACTGTATTCTTTCAACATAAAGGCCCTATATATATAGCAGCAATTATAACTCCATGTTCAATCTTTGTGTCGATTGAAATATCCACATTTATTAATTTCTGAGGGATGCTAGCTCTAACAGATCTTAGTTAAACAATATAAGATATCCTCATCACTAAGCCTTTGTGAGAGATGGTTGCCCTCGATTGATATCTCATTTCTGACTGCGGATTCATGTAATAATAATTACAATGTTGCAACAATCCTAGAAAACAGATGCTCTATTATTATGACGGGCTAGGCCAGGATAAACACACCCAAACTTCTTGTCGCTAGCTTGTTAGTTTTTTTTTTATTTTTTCCTATCAATAAGGAGGCGCTATTTTACAAGTGCCTCATCAAAAAGTTTCTTCATATGAAAAACTACCGTTAGATCATAGATGCAAATCTTAATGCCCAAAACGCACTATGTTAGAAAATCTCGTAGGAGACGCGGGTTAACTCACATAGGAGACGTGTTTTTTATGTCTCCAAATTTACGTCTCTGATTTGAAGTCATAGGAGATGTGGTTTTTTCGCACCTCCTATAAGATGGGGCATTGGAGATGCATTTTTACAAACCTAGGGCAATGTCACGTACAACACAGTCGCAGAGACGGACACGATGACTGCCGGTCAAGAATCCACGCCACGGTGGCTTCCGTCAGCAGAATCCCACTCGAGTACCCCCCCAGCTTCGACAATACGAAACGGGATGACATGGATCCTGACGAGGGGATTGGCATGGAACAGGCTTGCGAAAGCATGCCCCAGACCATCTCAGAGGCGTCCCTGCCGCGTGATAAGCATGATAATTAAACGTTTGACAGGATGGGATGCTCAAATTCAAAGCATCGAGCTTTGCGATGCCCTTGGGACTTTACCCTCTGAGTGAGTCTTTGACTTGCCCAGAAGCTCGGGGGCTACACCCAGTGGGTGTGCTCGTGCGCACTGACTGGAGTTCAAGAGGGACACGACTGTTCCCCGACCGACGACGAGAAGCTAGCCTGTGATGAGATAACCCTCTGCATGAATCCTTGATTAATCCAGAGGCTCAAGGGCTACACCCACTGGGTGCGCTCGCGTGCACCCAGCACAAACAACGCTTTTGGCTAAGGGCACATACCCGGCGACTAGACCCCTTGCAAGATCCAGCGAAGGATCCCAACAAGGGCTCGGGGGGCTACTGTTGGGTATGAATTTCCTAGATACTGAAAGAAAGGGATTAGGTGGTTAAGCCACTCTATCGGGCGAACTGATAGTCGCGGCAGAACCAACCAGCCCGACCTACATGGGAAGGGCTCTGCCTCGCCCGACCAAAGGAGGGAACTCCCTCTCGCCCGACCTAGGGGAGGAGTCCTCGACTCGCCCGACCTACGAGAAGGGCCCCACCTCATCAGGCAACCAGCCAGATGAGGGAAACATGCCCAACCTGGAGAAAGCGCCCACCACAACCCACGTTGCGTGGGTCTGACAACAGCGTGGGCTGACAAGCAACCAGGCATGCACTGACACAGTCCATAGTGGAGCGCCCCTCCATGTCGTGGCCTACAACGGAGTAGGGCATAGGGTAGGGGCATGCCGCACGTCATCCAAGTTACCGCCGCATATCCCACTCTACAGACCGCACAGTCAGATAGACTCGACCGCGGAGGAGGGTGGCGACAACAGGGCCAGGCAGGCTCACGAAGACCGGAGCGATGGTGGAGGCAACACGTAGAATTTCTCTCTCTCTCTTGTACACCATTCTCCTCTCTGTCATATAAAGGGAGGAGGACAAATTCCTGCACAGGGGGACGGGCTCCGAATGATCGAACTCCCGACCAATCATACCACCTCCCCGGACAGCATGAGCACTCTCTCGCCTCTAGGAAAGAGGCAGGCTGAACTCAGGCAGTTCGAGCCGACGACTGCCCTAACCAGACAAGAGCCACTCACATGCTTTCTTCCCACAGATCTTAGATACTTGGTAACTCACCCCTCTCTCGACCGTTCGTAACCCCCTACTACAAATCAGTGTAAGATAGACGAGTAGCACGAACTAGACATAGGGTATTACGCTTCCGAGCGGCCCGAACCAGTAGAAATCCTTGTGTTGTCCTGCATTACCATCCACCACTAAATGCGCATCCACGAGAATCATTAGCTGGTGCTAAAAAATACTGACATGCATCATATAGTTTTAACATTCATGGTTGCATCCATCTTTCGGTGGTGTATTACATTAACAATATTTAGTAGTAGTTATCCAATTTTCTTTTGTTCCCCGTCAGTTTAGTACACTCATTTTTTGCAATCAGTAAACTAATAGTTCATTTTGATTTTTTCTAGCGGTCAATATAAACTATGCAGGCAAAAGTTGTTGCTGACGGGCAGCCATCATTGCCTAGTGCTGCGGTTGTTTTCAAGGTCCTCTCGCAGAACAGCACCAACATTACGTTCTTTAAGAATGCGGCTATAACCACTCCTTCCTTGAAGTTTTCATCAGCTGGTGAAGAGATGCTACATCGAGAACTTGATGCTGAACAACAAGGTTCAGCTGTTTTGTTCTCCATGAACAACTGGAAGAATTAAAAATGAAGAGTGAAGCAACAAAGGAAGCGCTGGAGAGGACTACAAGACAATATGAGTGATCTCAAGAAGTAACAGGAATAGAGCAATCTCATCCTTAAGAAAATCTTGAACCTGAACATCGCCGGAATATCTCCTCAGACCTGATCCTGTGTATTGAACGCGAACCATGTTGCCGCGATCTCATGAACTTGTTTAACTTAATTGATTGTGGTATACTTTCTGGGAATAATAATGATGCACCACTAGTTGTTATATGATGTCATGGATCTGTATGAACGTCGACATTTAATATGGACACGTGCAATGTCCAAGTTTCGGATACGTGGCATTCTGAAACGAACATGCAGGAGAACAAGAAACGTACATGTGTAGAAATCATGAACTGACACGCGTATAAACAGAAAAAGGCCACATGGGCGATGTTCTAAAGCACATGTGTGCCGATAGGAAAATGCTACGTTGTCGAACCTAGATACAATGCGTGGGCTAACACGAAAATGACATGTGGGCAAACCAAAAAAAGAGACGTGGATGAACCTGGAAAGGAGATGTGGCCTAATAGGACAAAGGCACTTGGCTGAACTAGGAAAGGACACATGGCCATAGAAGATAATGACACGTGACAAAGCCTAGAGACGACATGTGGACCAACAGGAAAATGAAACGTGGCCAAACATGAAAGCACGTGGCCGAATCAGGAAATGACAAGTGGTCAAACAGAATAATGATGATATAATGACATGTGGATAAATCTGAAAACAACAGGTGGAATTGTACCTTTTCAACACGTGGTGTTTGGCTTGCTCGCCACATGTCCAGCCATCCTGTGACATTTTGCAAACAGAACCAAAAAATGGTTCTATGTTGAAATTTTCTTGGTCACAGAAAAAAGCAGTTCTATGACACTTTTGGATGTTTTGTCACGGGAAGTCTATCTGGACATGCGTTCTACAACGAACTGAAATTCATCATTGAAGTTTCTTTGTAACGAATTCAGCCTTTACAAAGACGGAAAACATTAGTCACCGAAGATATAATTTCCAATAGTGTAGCCGATTCAACGATTGGGGGGTGGGGGAGGGGGCTGTATCGAGGGGTTCACTACCTGCCAAGGATATATTCTTTTGTTTAGTTTTTGTCATGCCTTGGGAGAGGTTCACTCACGCAGCTGCTAAGACCGTAGCGGGATACTGACTTATTGGGGAGTCTTTTGTAAGTTTTCGGAGTGGACCTACCTGCCACTCACCTTCAAAGTGTTTAAGAGCCTTGCAAACCCCTAGCATAAAGGGAAACACGACTTGTGGGTAAAGTGTATAATGTCTGCATAGTGTAAAACTGATATATCAGGCGTGCTCATGGTTAAGAGTGGCCTGCAACCTGAGATGACTTAATTAAATCGATTCTGAGTTTAATTCAGCAATTTATTTGTTCCAAGCTTATTTGTTTACTCAGTGATCTTTATTTCATAAATGTGGACAATATTCAATCATGGCTTATTGAATAAGTTATTAATGTTCAACTATTCATTACTATTTACTAAAATGCTTACCACTTTATTCAGCCACCCTTTATCCTTTTTTAAGCCTTGTATTCCATTTATTCCATAATATACTTGCTGAGTACCAATCATAAGTGTACTCACTCTTATAAAATCAATGTTGCTCAAAAGAGAAAGTTGATGTAAAGTTTTGTGAAGATGTTGTTGAGTTCTAGGCCTACATACTAAGTGTGGAGCCCGTCGTTTTCACTTGTATGTCAGATAGACTTTTAGTAGTTGCAAAAATTTATTTGTGACATTGTTACTCATTACTCCATTATGATGTCGCCATATGTATGGAACTTATCCTGCTACACATATAGTTATGCATTCAGTTTTGTTTTGAAAACCTAGTGTGATACGGGTAGTGATACGACCTTTCACCACCAGTTCATGACCGCGCGATGCTAAAAGTCTATCAACGCTGGTTTGAGTTCAACCGGAGGTGATAGGGTACGTTTCTGGGAATGACCACAAATGTAGATGTGTGTGTCCGTAAGTTTTATTGTGTTCATCCCTCCATGATTAGTATTACTTCAATGGTTTATGTTTATTAAAGGTTGTCATTTGTCTCTAAAGAGAAACGCCTAATGCGGGCGGACTGTCATAGATAAACAAAATGGTCAAAGGGAAATAAGATGGCACAAAGATATAGATAACAAACTTCTCTCTTAACAGAGTACATTCAAACTATTACTGATTAATCAATTTTGTGAACCAGAAGGTTTATTCAAACTCTCTATGTATCGTCATACCCTGTCAGGGATCACAGCCTTCATGTTCGCATCATGACCTGGCAGAGGACATTTGAAGGATAAGTGATATTATAAGGATAAATATATCTGTTCATTCACCAGCACTATACGTAGAATATAGAATTTTACGTTAGCATGAAAGGTAGGTATACTATCAACCCATTCCAACCTGATGAGGAGGGGGAGGCTCATTATTGTCAGCTGCAGAGAATACTGAGTATCAGGATCTTATCTTCATCGTATTCCTTCTTCTGTTCACATGAAAGTAGACCATAAATGCATCCCATGTCCCGATTAACTGCTCTTACAGTCTCACAACACTTGTCAAAATATGGCGGGCTTTCAAAGGGTCCATTTTTCTTGATGAAATTTGTGCATTGGAGTACAAAGTTTTCCTTCTGTTCTTTGGTACATGACCCGTCAGCAGCTACTGGATCTAGTGAAATTATCGCACACACTAGTAGGAAAAGAAATGCCATTTTCCCCGCTAACATGGTGCTGATTGGTTATGGGATTGATCCTATCTGTCCAAATCGCTAGCATATGTGCTCCTATATATAGGAATAGGAAAGCAAGAGCCCCACCAACTTCTGTGCCTTTAAGAACTTTGTTGGATACGGTTGGGATATCTATATATGGATACTCCAATACATTGTGCAAGG
This sequence comes from Panicum virgatum, assembly GCF_016808335.1. Lineage (NCBI taxonomy): Eukaryota > Viridiplantae > Streptophyta > Magnoliopsida > Poales > Poaceae > Panicum > Panicum virgatum. The sequence continues at coordinate 9,965,942 of NC_053152.1, forward strand.
TATGCTACCATTAATGTAGAAAATATAAGTAAGTATTGGTCCATCAGTCTCTATTTGTATCAAAGATCTCCTTTTTAGTAAATTAATACCTCAAAATGTGTTGTCGGTTATTTATCGGGATCAGCTTGCTGATGTGAAAATTGCTGATGCATTTAATCGAAGGGTTTATAACTTGGGATACAGATTGGCCCATCTTGTGGATATGGTGGATGTTACATACTTGCACACAATTTGTGAGATATGTGATAATTCAGGGAGAATATATTGTATGGATCCTAGATATCTATTTGTAGCAAATATACTCCTTATAATTTCAGGGTATCCACCCTAAGACAATTATATGTGAGTATCCCTGAAATTACTTTGGCTAGTTAATGATGAGTTTGTTGTTGTTTGTGGGGACGGACACCATCAATTGATGAGAATAGTAATTTTCCATTTCCGAAAGGACATTCAAAAATAAATTGTATACTGCTAAAATGTTGGATAACATCCGGTTGCCGTACTTGTTGACCAGAAGTCCTGGACGCAATCTTGTGCACTTACATGTAATTGGAAATCAACATAAGGGCATCTCCAAGAGACTAACCAAATTTTAGCTACTCAACACAAAATAGCTCCCCAACAGACTAGCTATCCTACTCGCCAAGCCATCCGGCTCGCCAAATTGCCCCCTTGCTAGCCAAACCTAACTAGCTAAACAGCTCCTCCTACAGTTATTTGTTTGTGGTATTAATCATAATTAGTAACAAATCTCAGTGATATTTCAGACTACAAAACTTAAGTTTTTATTTGCTCCCTTTAGTTTTTTTGGCATTGATTCTCAGCGCTTCTCCCTAATTTATATTACAGATTTAAGGAGCTGCTAATAATGGATGGTTATTTATTATCCATGATTTTTCAGAAATTGTTTCACCCCTCATGTCTAGAGATATGACTTTGTAAAGCTAATGATATTATCATTATATTACTAAAATAACTACAAGGGCCCTACCCAACAAATGACATTTAGGAACCAAATGGCCCATCTCCTTCACATTTTCTTATACTCCCTTCGTGCTGGTAAAAGAAGTCGTTGAGGACAACGACACGGTCTCCAAAACATAACTTTGACCCCTTGTTATTATAAAGATATTTATAGAAAAGTGAGATGTGTATACTTTTATGAAAGTATTTTTCAAGACAAATCTATTCATATAATTTTCACATTTGCAAACTCACTAATTTAAAAGTTATTGATGATTTATATTCCCAATGTTTGACCCAAAATATGTCCAAAACGACTTTTTATACCAATACGGAGGGAGTAGAGGTTATTGGCCACCCTGATTTCACTAACAACAAGATGGAATACTCTACTTTGGTTGTCTGTACCAAGCCTGCGAGGATTTTTTAGTTTAAGAGAGCAAAACTCCTTTATACTGCAATTGCTATTACCCTTTGCCCTTTGCATAATACTACCCTGAAATGGTTTACAAGGCTTGGAATGCAGGAAAGAAAATTTTCGATTCAAATACTGCCAGAAAGTTTCTGCAGAGCAAAGTACGCTTCTTACCATTCAGCTCAAGGAGCAATCTGCTTCCACTCTTTGTTGCCCCAAAACAGAAGCTGAATCATGTCAAATTCTAGAATATTAACAAAATTAACTCTACCAAAGTTAAGCACTAAACTTATTCTGGTTCCTATTTCATAAATATCAGCTGAAATGTACTCCCTCCAAATAGGAAAGGAAATAAAGACGTTTAGGATAGCGAAACGATCTCCAAAGCATAACTTTGACCACTTATTTTTATAAAAATATTTGTTGAAAAGTGATATATGTATATTTTTATGAAAGTGTTTTTAAGACATCTATTCATAAGGCTTTCACGTTTCCAGATTCAATAACTTAAAAGTTATTCACGATTTATATTCCCAATGTTTTACCCAAATCTAGTCCAAAACAATATTCTTTTCCTACATGGAGGGAGTATGCATATATGTACCTTCATAGTCATATAAATTTCCAATAAAAACAAAAAAATGATGCAGATTTACCGGTCTCTTATAAATGAATACTCCTTGAATTTGGTTATCTTTTTGGGAAAAATATGAGGGCGCGCGCAAAGTACTAGTCTAAATATAATGGGACCTTTCAACTTGTCTATTACAACCAGAAGTTCGCTGGTTGTCATAACAAAATTGCAGCAGTTGCATCCCAAATGAAAAGATTTTTGTAAGATACTAGAAAACAGGCCTTCAGCACCGGCTGAGAAGGGCCAAAGGAACCGGTTTCCGAACCGGTGCCCCGCAACCGCGAACAATGGCCTCGCCTTAAGACACCGGGTTTTTCAACTGGTGCCTTAGGCTTCCATTGGTACCGGTTGGAAACACCAACCGGTACCAAAGAGGCTGCCACGCTGACGCAAGGTGGCAGCCCCTTTGGTACCGGTTGGTCTTTCTAACCAGTACCAATGACCTTTTCCCTTTTTCCCAAATCTAGTTTTGTTTGTTATATTTATTACTGTTTATTCTTTTATAATTGCCAAACACACTCAAGCTCTACAGTACTATGCGTTCATTGGTCGTTCGTGTTTGTTTTCAGAGAATATTTGAAACTATCTAAAAGTGAAATGTGAGCATATAATTAAGCTAATTAGATGAACTAATATATTTACAAATTTACAAACATCAAGACATAATGTTTAAAAATATTTACAAATGTACAAGTCATGTTTGTAGTCCAACTACTGGTCCCCTCAGGAGGTCAATGGAAGTCCTCTATGGATGTGACCGTCGTGGTAGAACTCGCCTCTAGGATCCAAGATCTCATTCAAAATGAATCCGGCGAGTTGCTCGCACACGGCGTTGATCCGATCAGTAGATTAACATTCATCCCCCATTTGAGACATCTATCATTTAGAAAAAAAGGATTAACATCATGTGCGTTAGTACAATTATGAAAATATACTAGTGACCGGTTTGGACGTACTGTCGTGTCTTCATCAGTAGCCTTCCCGCATGGAGTCATGATGTGCAAGTAGTCACATACGTAGTACCCGCACCAATCAGTTCCTTGTTGTTGTCTCGCACACTTAATGAGAAACAAATAAATTACTCAAGTTAGAACAATTTGGGATTATATACTTAACTAGACAAATCTTTATGAATCAACATACCGGATAATCCATGTTAACGTTCAGTTCGGGCCACCATTGACCACGTCCTTTGTTATTTTTCACAAATTTTTTCCAAACCCTGCGCTCAAAGTTAAGTTTGATATTCAGGAATTGTTATTAAAGAAAAAAGATTTGATTGTGCAAACTGAACTTACCTGTTCAAGGGGTCTAGGATATGTTGGATTGCAGACTTTGGATTTCTCATTGAGTCAAAGACTATAAGATTGCCGGTCTCTACGGAAAGTATGAGTAAAATCCAATGATAACTGCGGATATAGATAGGATATATACATACATGCATTAGACGACTTAGTATTTATTTAGTAATATAATAGAGGATTGAGTCGACCAAGGCTTACCCAAAGTTGTATGGTATGAATATATAGGATTTGTAATTTTGCCTAGTCAACGAATCGTACATGTTTTGGCACGTTTCCTTGTAATTTTCGTTGAGCACTTTCTGGTTGACTAGCAAAGGAGACATGAAGCCGATCTGATGGTGCCATCCATGTTTTCGGCTTCTTTGGGTCTCCTGTCTAAACGATACAATAGAAATTTTATAATGCACACATATAATTATGTTCTTGTTAACAAAAAGTATTAATGTAGAGGTAAGTGATACTTACAAAACCCAAATGGTGATGATAGAGGCGTCGAGGGCTTGTCGATGGTAAATGTGATATAAATTTTTGAAGTACACCCAGAAGTCCTCCTCCCCGCGGAAGAAATCATGGTCACGATACTTGACTCCAAACATTTTCTCTTGGTCATTCGACATTCGCAGCTACCATCTATGCAAATTGAACATCTGCGTGCCTAGACTTTTCTCCTCTTCCTCAGTGACAAAAGATTTTCCATGCTGGAATGGAGTAAGAACGGGAGCGACAGGGATTTCCGCCTCCACTTGCCCCGTTGCCTCCTCTAGCGTTAATCCAGTTTCAGAAAGAAATATCGCGGCATGTAGGTCCTCCTGGAGTTGTATGTCCGTCGGGTGTAGGAGTGGCAACCCTGGCACCCGGAGGGGCTCGAGTCCTTTTTGTTGTGTGCCAAGCTGAGGAATGGTCTTGCCACATTTTTTCTTCAGAATTCTCACCTTGTGTGCTTTTGTCAGAGTATGATCATAGTCCGAGAGTTAGCTTTTCGGTTTTGGTGGGTTGTCTAGGTTTGCGAGAAGCTTTTTCCCTAGTTCTAGAGGTATCTTTTCCCTCAACGGGGGGACTTTAGGCTTCAATTGTTCTTTTATATATCGAGCAGTCTCCTCTTCCAACTCCTCAGTAGTTTTCTCGTAGGTTAATTTTCTTTCGAACCATTTTCTGCTTCTTCTTTGAGGGTCCAGCCGCTGGGAGGGATGCTGTCTTTTTCTTTCCTTTTTCTGGGTCAGGAGGAGTTGGAGTACTCGTGGCCCTTTGCGCCGGCGGAGACGGGTGGTGAAGGAGGTAGTTGTGGGGATGGCGGTGAGGGAGACCGCGAAGACGGGCGATCGGTCTGCACGGGAGCCTGTTGTGCTTGCAGTAAGTTTGATGTCGGCCTTGCGCCATAGAATGACCCCGTGCAGTGCGTCTCCCAATGTCTTCTCTCCATTGCCCTCCAACGAAGTCGAGCTCAAGATCCTCATTGTTTCCAACTATCTGCTCGACTGTGACGGAGGTGTAGCCAGGGGGTATCGGTCTTCCATGAATTGTAGTAGGAGGATTCAGGGGCAGGGCTGACCCGTATGCGACATGAATGGATATATTTCTTGCTCGCACATGAAGCTCGCATGGTGTCGGCATGGTGACATCGTCCACTGGATACCTCTGGTCATCTACCGCCGTTGGCTCAATCTGGGGTTGCTGTTCCGCTTATACGTCGGGCGCCGCTGTGGATGCACAGCTGCTGCGTCACTGAGAGACCGGTCTTATCACAACATCCGGGTGCAACCCAGCAGTGCCCCTTTGGCTCAGAGCAAGCTGCACTGCCTTATTGACCCTGGTGTCCATCTGAGATTCCAAGGATGCAACCTTCATTGTCATCTCTTCTTGCATGGCACGAAGTTTCTCTTCCTGTTCGGCTTTGCTCTTTCGGTGAGTCTTGTAAGAGGAATCTCCGGCCCAAGCAACTTTCCATGGGACCACGCCTGATGCCGCGGGCTCGTCTAGGGTGTTTCGGATTCTTAAATGCCCTTGTCAGCTCATCATTCTCCCTTTGAGGCTGGAATGTTCCTTGTTGGGTCTCATCTATTGCAGCGACTAGATCACGGGACACTACTTGCATATGCTCGGGCACGACCAAATTTCCATCCAACTGGTTTAGTGTCACTGCCATTAGCAAATAACCACCACTTGGATCTATCCGGCCAATCCCAAGTCGTCGGCCTGATGCCTCTATCCATAAGGTCCTGCTCCATCTTCTGCCATTTTTTTATTGACTTCTTGTACCCTGGCAGCCCCAAGGTGGTGGCTGTACTTCTTATTTGCTGCATTCACCTTAGCCTGTTTGTATTTTTCTTGGGCTTTCTCTGATAGTTTGTATTGTTTGAACTCCTCCCAGTATGGTTTAACATGAGGAAGATCGTCCCAGTTCGTCTCCTTATCCTTCTTGATGCAATTGATGTACAACTTCTTCTTGAAAGTTGCAAAGGCAAGGGCCATCTTTTTCAAGGCACATTTCTTCACAAGTTCTTGGTCAACTCCTTCAGGAAGAGTGAACATATCCTTGAGTTCTGCCCATAGCATTTCCTTCTGATGTGCAGGCACGGCGTGTTGCTGTTCTTCAGGTTTTGCTCGTTTTCCATAGTCTTGTGGTGATCGGAATTCTTGCCCGAACAATAACCCCACATTGGTTGACAAATTTTGTGCTAGCAGCCTCGGGAGCACTTGGACAGCCCTCTGCGTCCACTTCTGTGACGACCTGTCTTCCCTCCATTTTCTTGGTTGGCCGGCGTCTCCCTTTTGACTGGCTCAACGAAGTCAATGCGGAGGTCGACTAAATTACAGAAAAGATATGTTAATTGCAAAACTAATCTACCGAAGTCACCATGCATATAGTTTTAAGATTCGTACTGGAACATGCTGTTGTTGATTGGGCGGCGGCTGCAAAGTTCATCATCTTCTTCATCGGCATCTCCAGACATATTCAGGAATGAATCAGCTATCTGAGCATCTTCTTCAGCAATTTGGCTAGGTGGTGTTGGCCCTCGTATCTTCGTTTATTGCATCCAACATGTATTGCTCGGCGACCTCGTCATCACCGAAGGGGTCCATCCTGAACTGAAACCGTAAAAATGTGTTAGAGTATGTGTCCATTCTTAAATGAAGTAGGAGAATTCAATTCTTTGTACAAATATGCGTGTTTGAGAGAGAGTGTGTGTGTATGTTAGAGGGACAGAGAAAGAGAGAGAGAGAGAGAGTGTGTGTGTGTGTGTGTGTGTCTGTGTGTGTGTTAGTGGGAGAGAGAGAGGGAGAGTGTGTGTGTGTGTTAGTGAGTGAGTGAGTGTGTGTGTGAGAGAGAGAAAAAGTGTGTGTGTGTGTGTGCGTGTGTGTGAGCGAGAGAGTGAGCGTCGGTGACAAGGAGACAACGAGAGGTGCAAGTGTTTTGTAGCAGGGAGAGAGCGAGAGACCTGAGTGTGTGAGAGGAGATAGCGAGAAGTCGGGTGTGAGGGAAGAAGCAAGAGGTCGGGTGTGCGATCGAAGGAGACTGCGAGAGTTTGCGTGTGTTTGCGTGAGTTAGTTGAAATGAAAGTACAAAAATTCACTATATAAGGACATGCACATCTCATAATTGACACATTTGAATTAAGAATTCAGAATTACATAATTGACATTTACATTGAATAAGGACATAGATATTTACATCTCATAATTGACATAGCAATACACATGTAAAGAAAAAGTAATTAAAGGAAAAACTATATCCATAATTCAATTCTAAGAATATCCATAATTGAATTCTAAGAAATATCTCTATAAGAAATATTCTCTATAGTTCTCTATAATTCTAGTTCTATAATTCTCTATAATTCACTATATAATTCTAAGAAATATATCTATAACAAATATTCTCTATAATTCTAGTTCTATAATTCTCAATAATTCACTATATAATTCTAAGAAATATATCTATAACAAATATTCTCTATAATTCTTTATAATTCTAGTTCTATAATTCTCTATAATTCACTATATAATTCTAAGAAATATCTCTATAAGAAATTTCTAGTAGTGAGTAAGCCTTAGAAAAATTATCAACCCTAATGTCCATCATTAAAATTTGTAAGCTATATATTCATCTTGTAACATGCATATTTATTTGATTTGTAACTTATCATGCATCATATCCCAAACTTTTACCATAGCCTCTTGGTACAAATATTAGATCATGGTGAAAGTTTCATGGTTAGAAATGTGGTAGAACTACCAGAAATAAAATAACAAAATCATCCATATGACAGCATGGTAGTTTAGTACCTCTAGTTCTAACCATTATCTGATGCTCCAACTTTTCGGCAGGCTAATATCACTAAAAGCAAGCACTAGAATAAAACTTAGCTTTTCCCTACTAGAGGAACTATTTATACTAATTAAATGGCATCTAATCAAGATTTAATGGAATATATAGTCACAATGTTCAATATGTTTTCAAACTTTTGCATTGGTGTTCTTTTAGTGCTATAAGAGCATGGAAAAAGTTTCATTCACAGCACTGGAGCAGATCAACCAGAAATAAATCCTTAAGTTTATGACTAGATCTAATAAGGTGTGGGTTTTCATCTAGCTAGAGCTGTCCATTGGTGTTCCAAATTTTGCACAGAGCTATTCTTGGCATGGAGCATAACATATCCAAAAATCAGTTATAGTTCACATGTAGAACTCCTAGAACATTTATCCCTTATTTATTGCTTCATTTAACATACAATTAAAACTATTCGATTTCAGCCAAAGTGGATATATACAAAGTTGTAGAATCTTTTCAGAGAGTCCAAAACATTTGAGTTTGCATTTTTCTGATTTTTCCTCCATTTGATATCGATTTTACAAGTTCGCAGGTTTGAATTTAGAAAGTTTCTTGAAATCTTTACATTTCAGCCCCTAGATCTAACACTTGGGTCCTTTTTATTTGCAGATATGCCCTTGGTCACTGGAGCTCGAGCAAAGCTTCCCTTGCCAGCGATGTTCCAGCGAGGATAGGCCTCGGCGGTGTGTTCTGGGTAGGGGATGCGCAAGAGGGACTCCAAGCGCACCTTCTGGAGCTCGGGGTTGAGGTCGGGGAGGATAGGAACGGCGGCTCGACGTCGGGCGGCGGCGCACCGGCGGCGGAGTTGACGGCGAAGCTGCTCCGGTGGCTCGGGATGACTTGGCGGCATCGGCATCGAGGGTCTTGGCGGTGGTGTCGCGCAGGGGACGATCTCACGGCGACGACGAGGCCGCGCGCAGTGTAGGGGGCGGCGGCGTCGAGGCAGATGGCGGCGAAGGGGCGGCGGTGCAGGGCGGGTTCAGCGCCGTTGAGGAGGAGGCGCGAGGTCGTCGAATGCGGCCGGGGCGCGTCATTCCAGGCGGAGAGGGCGGCGGCGTTGAGGTGGAGGGGCGGCAGCGCACCTGTACGGGCGCGGCCGCGCGGGGGCGTCGAGGAGGAGGCGCTTCGGTGGAGGAGTGGGCGGCGGCGGCGTCGAGGATGCGTGGCGATGGACGATCGTCGTAGGGGGCGACGGCTGCGTCGACGATCGGGGGCGTCGAGAGGGCCGGCAGTGGAAGGGAGAAGTGATGAAGAAGAGAGAACATGTCACACTTTTTATACTATTGAGCATTTGGCACCGAGTGAAAACACCACCCGGTGCCAAAAAGGTCCTAAGGCACCGGTTGGAAGACCACCCGGTGCCAATGGAGAGCCATAGGCACCGGGTGGAGATATCACCCGGTGCCAAAAGCCTCAACAGGCGGGAAATGAAAAGGGCCTAAGGCACCGGTTGGAATCAGAAAACCGGTGACTTAGGCTCTTTTCAGAAGTACTTTAGATGTTTTGCCGCCTTGAAACTTGAAATCACAACATAGCTCAATGGAAAGCCAAAGATATTTATTTGCCGCGGCCCGGATTCGACTCCAGTTCACCCATTTTCTTTTGTCCAAAGACATTGGCACCGGTTGAAAATGTCAACCGGCGCCAATAGGTTTTACTGAAAATTGCATAATACATCTTTTAAATGCACAATAAATTATTTAAATACATAATAAATCAGATAATTGCATAATAATTCTTTTGATTACATAATAAATCATTTAAATTCATAATAAATCAGATATTTGCAAAATAAATCATTTAAATGCATAATAATTGCATAATAATTCTTTTAATTACATAATAATTCTTTTCAGTGCATAATAAATCATTTAAATGCACAATAAATTAGATAATTTCATAATAAATCATTTAAATTCATAATAAATCAGATAATTGCATAATAAATCATTTAAATGCATAATAAATCAAATAATTGCATAATAATACATTTAATTACATAATAAATCATTTCAATGCATAATAAATTAGCTAATTGCATAATAAATCATTTCAGTGCATAATAAATCATTTAAATACAAAATAAATCAAATAATTGCATAATAAATCATTTAAATGCATAATAAATCAGATAATTGCATAATAAATCATTTAAATGCATAATAATTCTTTTAGTTGCATAATAAATAATTTAAATGCATAATAAATCTGATAATTGCATAATAAATGATTTAAATGCATAATAAAGTGGATAATTGCATAATAAATCTGATAATTGCCATAACAATCATAGATAATCATTAATATCATGTTCACGGGAAATATTACAAGACATAATCATTCAACTAAGGGAATATTAACGATGGTTGACTTTACAATCGTCCCTTCATTATGATCATGACGTGCGTACGGAGCCTCCTCTCTGGCTAAAAGAAAACTTGTGTCAACCTCCACTGCGAACGGAGTCATATATTCAACCTTATTGTATTCTTCTTCATCTGTGACATCGTCGACTCCCACAATTTTTCCTTTTTCCTGCCAGAACAATATGGCGCTTTGGCTCATCTCCGGCACCTACAAATCTTGATTTATTCTTGGACTTGTCCTTTCTCGGTTTGCTAGACATGTCCTGCACATTGATAACTTGAGTGTCATCTTTAGCTAGGATGAATAGTTCGTCTCGATATCCAAGCTATTTGAGGTCGACCGTTGTCATTACGTACTCGTCGATATCGACACCTTTTCCTGTGAGTTTAACACATTGACAACGAAATAGAGGTATTTTCAACAGCCCATAGTCGAGTTCCCAGATCTCTTCAATGTAACCAAAATATGAGTTCATTTGGCCACTAGAGTCGGTGGCATCTATACGGACACCACTATTTTGATTGGTGCTCTTGTTATCTTGGGCTCTTGTATAAAATGTGTAACCATTAATTTCATATCCTTGGTACATCAAGATTGAATTTGCCAGGACCCCTGGCCAGCCAAGCTAGCTGCTCATGAATTTGATCGTTAGCAATGACTTTGTTCTGCAACCAGGTGGCGAATGTATCGTTATGATGTTTTGTAATCCATGTCTCAGACTTCAAAGGGTATATGCTTCACACAATTTGCATGTGCTCCTCCATGTATAGAGCCACCAAGGCTGATTGTTGCAGAACCGTGAGATGTGCTTTGCTCAACGTGGCATGATCTGTGGCATTGACTGATTTTCTTCCAAGTGTGCCCTTTCCAATCAGCCGCCCCTCATGATGTGATACTGGAATCCCAATTGGGCAGAGTTCTTCCACATAGTCAACACAAAACTAAATGACCTCCTCTGTGACATAACCCTTCGCAATGCTTCCTTCTGGACGATCCCGATTACGAACGTATTTCTTTAGGACTGCAAAGTATCTTTCAAAAGGGAACATATTATGAAGGAAAACAGGACCGAGAATACTAATCTCTTTGACCAGGTGAACTAGAAGATGCGTCATAATATTGAAGAATGATGGAGGAAATATCATTTCAAGACTGACTAAACTTTGGACAACATCCTCTTGTAGCCTGCTTAAACTCGATGGATCGATTGTCTTCTGAGAAATTGTGTTGAGAAAGGCGCATAGCTTTATGATTGTTACTCGAACATTAGCTGGTAGAATACCTCTAGGTGCAACTGGAATCAATTGCGTCATCAACACGTGACAGTCATGGGACTTTACGTGTGCGAATTTCTTCTCTTTCAAGTTCAGTAGCCTCTTTATATTCGAAGAGTAGCCTGATGGGACCTTGATACTGTTCAAATAGTCGAACATACTTTGCTTCTCTTCCTTACTGAGAGTGTAGCACGCAGGACCTAGATAATGACGTCCTTTATCCCTTTTTTTGGGATGTAGGGTGGCCCGTTGTTTCATACGTTGAAGATCTTGCCGCGCTTCCAATGTATCCTTTGCCTTACCGTAGACACCAAGGAAGCCTAGAAGATTCACACAAAGATTTTTTGTTAGGTGCATAACATCAATTGCGTGGCGGACGTCTAAGACTTTCCAATAAGGTAACTCCCAAAAAAATACTCTTCTTCTTCCACATAGGTGCACGTCCATCATCATTCTGCACTGATCTGCTGCTGGGTCCTTTTCCGAATACTACTTTTATATCTTTGACCATTTCAAACCCCATTTTCCCACAACGGTGTCTAGGCATGGTATGATGGTCTGCCTTTCCATCGTAGTGAGCATGCCTCCTACTTAATGGGTGTTTGATCGGAAGAAATATACGATGACCCATATACACGATCTTCCTACAGTGCTTGAGGTACATGCTGTCGGTTTCTTCTAAACAATGGGTGCATGCCCTATAACCCTTGTTGGATTGTCCAGAGAGGTTACTTAGTGCTAGCCAATCATTGGTGGTTACGAAAAGCAATGCATGAAGGTTAAAATGATCCTCTGCGTGCACATCCCACATACGAACACCCTCCTCTTTCCACAACAATAGAAGATCCTCAATCAGTGGTTTCAGATACACATCTATATCATTACCGGATTGCTTCGGGCCGGGGATAAGCACCGGCATCATAATGAATTTCTGCTTCATACACAACCAGGGAGGAAGATTGTATATACAGAGTGTCACAGGCCAGGTACTATGGCCGCTGCTCTGCTCACTGAAAGGATTCATGTCATCCGTACTTAAGCCGAATCTTATATTCCTCGCATCATTTACAAATGTTGGGAATGTTCTGTCCACTTTTGGTCAGACTTCCATTGCAATAATTCCAATGTGGTACTCAACTTCTTTTGGTCTTGTTTGCAATCAGGGTACACGAATGTTCTGTAGTCCTCCAACATACGCTTCAGATCTCTCGATTCCTTTTCTGTTTCGCAACCTTCCTCAGCTTCGCGCAGCATCTGACCAAGATCATCTTCAGTATCTTCTTCAGTCTCACCCATTGCAGTGTCATTGAAAAAGGAATTATAATTGGCTGCAAAGTCAGGAATCCTGTCCTCTTCTTCTACATTATTATCCAGCACAATTCCTCTTTCGCCATGCTTGGTCCAAACATAGTAGTTCGGCATGAAATCACTATTGAACAAGTGACTATGGATGGTTCTTGATGATGAGTAATCCTTCTCATTCTTACAGAATTTGCATGGACAATGAACGAAACCGCCATACTTGTATTTCTCGGCCGCTTCTATGAATTCATGCACGCCATCCATGAACTCCTTTGAACGCCAGTCGGCCATGTACATCCATTGCCGACTCATCTGGGTCCACAATACATTTATATACATCATTGTACAGTACAAATAGTTCATTCATACTACCAATTTATAACAATATATTTATATAATTGATAATGCATATAACTATAATAAATAGATACTATTCACTTATCAAATAAATTGTTAAACCTTATAAATACAATAATTTGATAGTATTCAAATATCAAATAAATGGATAACGCATATAACTACAATAAGATGCTACAAATAAAAATAATTATCACATGGATAAACTAAATCAAGTAATAATTGTTTCTAAAAATTAATTGCTAAGTTATAAAGAAAAATAACTAACCTTTTTTCAAAAAAAAGCAAAAATTCCCCTCCCCTCACCTCACTCAGCTGCCAATGAACAGTGAGTTCACGGCAGCTTGAGGGGGGAGGGGCTAGGGTACTTATAGGCTCGGGCCAAAGGCACCGGTTGGTTTCAATGACCCGGTGCTAAATTTTGTTCAATAGCACCGGGTCAAGGCACCAACCGGTGCCTTAGGCCCGATCTCCTGGCAGTTGCCACGTTTCATCACCATAGGAACCAGTTATTACCATCAACCGGTGCCTATAGCGCCGCCTTCATTTGGTACCGGGTGGCGGTTCAAACCGGTTCCTATGCTGACGCATTGGAACCGGTTGGAACCACCACCCGGTGCCAATTGTCCTCCACTAGGTCGGTTGAAGGCCAAAGGTACCACCTGTTGCAACAGCAGCTGGTACCTTTGGCCTGGACCGATGGCCCGTTTTCTAGTAGTGCATATTGCACACTAACAGAAGGAAAACAGCTGCTTTCCCAGGAGCCATCATCTTAGTAAGGGCGAAGAAATTCGGGCTAGCTCAAACTTGATGTTCTATCTAGAACCTGAGCACAGGTTCTGCTTTATATAGTAATGAAAGCACCCACCAACTCATGCCATTTTAATGTTCAGGATGCTTGACATTATTGTTGATCTAGTATCATGAAAGATGGATACGCCTATAGAGGGCCAGATATGGTTCATTTATGGAGATTAGAATCTCCATGAACATGTTACTGTATTCTTTCAACATAAAGGCCCTAGATATATAGCAGCAATTATAATTCCATGTTCAATCTTTGTGTCGATTGAAATATCCACATTTATTAATTTCTGAGGGATGCTAGCTCTAACAGATCTTAGTTAAACAATATAAGATATCCTCCTCACTAAGCCTTTGTGAGAGATGGTTTCCCTCGATTGATATCTCATTTCTGACTGCGGATTCATGTAATAATAATTACAATGTTGCAACAATCCTAGAAAACAGATGCTCTATTATTATGACGGGCTAGGCCAGGATAAACACACCCAAACTTCTTTTCGCTAGCTTGTTAGTTTTTTTTATGCTTTCCTATCAATAAGGAGGCGCTATTTTACAAGTGCCTCATCAAAAAGTTTCTTCATATGAAAAACTACCGTTAGATCATAGATGCAAATCTTAATGCCCAAACGCGCTATGTTAGAAAATCTCGTAGGAGACGCGGGTTAACTCACATAGGAGACGCGTTTTTATGTCTCCAAATTTACGTCTCTGATTTGAAGTCATAGGAGATGTGGTTTTTTCGCACCTCCTATAAGAGGGGGCATTGGAGATGCTTTTTTACAAACCTAGGGCAATGTCACGTACAACACAGTCACTGAGACGGACACGATGACTGCCGGTCAAGAATCCACTCCACGGTGGCTTCCGTCAGCAGAATCCCACTCGAGTACGCCCCAGCTTCGACAATACGAAACGGGAGATGCGCCGGAGTTCGAAGGCGGCGGCGCAGATGAGTTCTTGAACGGAGAAGAAGACGTCTCAAATGCGAGGAGTTGCAGAGAAGGAAAATGGGAAGGGTGCACTGACGTATTTATAAGATGACCCTACCTCAGGAGTCGGGATTCTAGGTTGATAGCTGCAACAACATGGAACACTTTTGAGGCAACCGTTTGAAGAAAATAATTATGATTGAGAAATAATTTCGGAGCAAAGGGATCATTCACTCCGAAACTGGGGGGCATGTGTTGACACTGTTTTTTGGTACGTGTCGAAGGATCAGCGAAAAGGAAAGAATGCCGAGTTGGAGATAACGATGGTGCACAGAAGGAAGGCATCGGGCGTGGTTTGATGCTGATCGGACATCTCAATGTTTTTTGGGCAAGTTTTAATACGAGATAGTGTCGGTTTGGAAGGCGATGTTTTTAATTAGAATAAGTTTCGTTAGATAGAGTCAATGTTTTGCCGTAATCGGCTAGGACTGTGTTAGCATGGGGGTATAAATATGAACCCCCAGCCATTATAAAAGATTGATGCATATCCAAACAAACAAACTTTACTACTCGCAATTTACTTTCTTGTCGGCGACTTCACCATCTTTTTTCTTTCCGCGAGCTCTTTCAAGCTGATCAAGGGCGTCTCATATTCGAGCGACTTGGTTTACTGGTAAGTTTTCGTTTACCGAATAAATCTGAGCTTTAGCTTCCGGGCGCATCACTGTCGCTTCGTCCAGATCTATTCAAAATTTATCGAATTTATCTAAGCTTTGATCTCTGGGCGTATCGCTGTTTTCTCGTTTAGATTAATTCACAAACTACCCGGCTTAGTGATATGTTTAATCGGCTGTATGCTCCTTGCTTATCACGGTAAACCTTGTAAAGCCGATTATATTGAATCATAAGCTTAGCTTTGTCTAGATCCATACATTCGTGGGTTTGTACATTGTTACTAGGAACGTGTCGGCTTTAGATCTAGCCATCTGGTTGCTCATCGGCATCGGCAGCTTATTGCCGATCTGTAATAGATCGCTTTTATTACACGCTCATCGTATATGATCTTTTGTCGCCTTCCATATCGGCAGAGCCTTGCCGATACCCCGCGTAAGAGTGATTTGGAAATCCAGCCGATACACTCTTGAATTTGACGGTTTGTTGTTCCCTTGTCAATTTACATGCCAAATTGACTGGCACGCCTTGGCTCAAATCAGTGCAGTCCGGGCTTGGCGTACGGGACTCCTGGGCTTGGTGTGTGATCATCTCGCGTCAACACAGTCAGAAATTCGCAGGTGTGAAAATGTTTCCAAGATGATGTAGGCATACACAATAACAAAGAAATGGCACAGTAAATCTTTATTAATCACTTTTTGCATAAAAAAGATACATATTTATTTCATAACTAATGCATGATCGATGATCATTTTAGTAATAATGAGAGGATGTGCATCTTTTTCCAAGCTTCTTCCTATGCCAAGCATTCCAGACGCCTGTTTATTCAATGACCTGGGCTTCCTGCATCAGTGAAAAAAATGTGAGTGACATGATCCATGCTTAGTAATAACTGTTGCTAGATATATCTCTCAATCCAGAAAAACATGTTCTATTTATATAATTGTTTTACCTGATGATTATGTGGAGGTGGAGGAGGAGGAAGTTCGCAGAGCCGATGGAGCGCCCGAATCTTTTCAACGCTGTACTTCAACTTTTCTTGATTTGTAAGTTGCATGATAACGCACTCCATATCCCTGCCCCGCACTTCTCTAACCGCCACACAGCATGGACTGTCCCGGGACACAAGTTGAATGGGATATCCTGGCTGTATGAAATAGTCACAAACCTCCAGGATCTTTTCCCTTTGTTTCTTGGTGCATATTGGATTTTTACTAATCACTTGGTCGGGAGAAGCCATAATGCACACTAACAGAAGGAAAACAGCTGTTTTCCCTGGAGGCATCATCTTAGTAAGGGTGAAGAAATTCGGGCTAGCTCAAACTTGATGTTCTATCTAGAACCTGAGCACAAGTTCTGCTTTATATAGTAATGAAAGCACCCACCAACTCATGCCATTTTAATGTTCAGAATGCTTGACATTATTGTTGATCTAGTATCATGAAAGATGGATACTCCTATAGAGGGCCAGATATGGTTCATTTATGGAGGTTAGAATCTCCATGAACATGTTACTGTATTCTTTCAACATAAAGGCCCTAGATATATAGCAGCAATTATAACTCCATGTTCAATCTTTGTGTCGATTGAAATATCCACATTTATTAATTTCTGAGGGATGCTAGCTCTAACAGATCTTAGTTAAACAATATAAGATATCCTCATCACTAAGCCTTTGTGAGAGATGGTTGCCCTCGATTGATATCTCATTTCTGACTGCGGATTCATGTAATAATAATTACAATGTTGCAACAATCCTAGAAAACAGATGCTCTATTATTATGACGGGCTAGGCCAGGATAAACACACCCAAACTTCTTTTCGCTAGCTTGTTAGTTTTTTTTATTTTTTTCCTATCAATAAGGAGGCGCTATTTTACAAGTGCCTCATCAAAAAGTTTCTTCATATGATAAACTACCGTTAGATCATAGATGCAAATCTTAATGCCCAAAACGCACTATGTTAGAAAATCTCGTAGGAGACGCGGGTTAACTCACATAGGAGACGCGTTTTTTATGTCTCCAAATTTACGTCTCTGATTTGAAGTCATAGGAGATGTGGTTTTTTCGCACCTCCTATAAGAGGGGACATTGGAGATGCATTTTTACAAACCTAGGGCAATGTCATGTACAACACAGTCACTGAGACAGACACGATGACTGCCGGTCAAGAATCCACGCCACGGTGGCTTCCGTCAGCAGAATCCCACTCGAGTACCCCCCAGCTTCGACAATACGAAACGGGATGACATGGATCCTGACGAGGGGATTGGCATAGAACAAGCTTGCGAAAGCACGCCCCAGACTGGCTCAGAGGCGTCCCAGCCGCGTGATAAGCATGATAATTAAACGTTTGACAGGATGGGATGCTCAGATTCAAAGCATCGAGCTTTGCGATGCCCTTGGGACTTTACCCTTTGAGTGAGTCTTTGACTTGCCCAGAAGCTCGGGGGCTACACCCAGTGGGTGTGCTCGTGTGCACTGACTGGAGTTCAAGAGGGACACGATTGTTCCCCGACCGACGACGAGAAGCTAGCCTGTGATGAGATAACCCTCTGCATGAATCCTTGATTAATCCAGAGGCTCAAGGGCTACACCCACTGGGTGCACTCACATGCACCCAGCACAAACAACGCTTTTGGCTAAGGGCACATATACCCAGCACAAACAGTGAAGGATCCCAACAAGGGCTCGGGGGCTACAGGCAGGCTCACGAAAACCGGAGCGACGGAGGAGGCAACACGTAGAATTTCTCTCTCTCTCTCTCTCTCTCTCTCTTGTACACCATTCCCCTCTCTGTCATATAAAGGGAGGAGGACAAATTCCTGCACAGGGGGACGGGCTCCGGATGATCGAACTCCCGACCAATCATACCACCTCCCCGGACAACATGAGCACTCTCTCGCCTCTAGGAAAGAGGCAGGCTGAACTCGGGCAGTTCGAGCCTACGACTGCCCTAACCAGACAAGAGCCACTCACACGCTTTCTTCCCACAGATCTTAGATACTTGGTAACTCATCCCTCTCTCGACCGTTCGTAACCCCCTACTACAAATCAGTGTAAGATAGACGAGCAGCACGAACTGGACATAGGGTATTACACTTCCGAGCGGCCCGAACCAGTAGAAATCCTTGTGTTGTCCTGCATTACAATCCACCACTAAATGCGCATCCACGAGAATCATTAGCTGGTGCTAAAAAATACCGACATGCATCATATAGTTTTAACATTCATGGTTGCATCTATCTTTCGGTGGTGTATTACATTAACAATATTTAGTAGTAGTTATCCAATTTTCTTTTGTTCCCCGTCAGTTTAGTACACTCATTTTTTGCAATCAGTAAACTAATAGTTCATTTTGATTTTTTCTAGCGGTCAATATAAACTATGCAGGCAAAAGTTGTTGCTGACGGGCAGCCATCATTGCCTAGTGCTGCGGTTGTTTTCAAGGTCCTCTCGCAGAACAGCACCAACATTACGTTCTTTAAGAATGCGGCTATAACCACTCCTTCCTTGAAGTTTTTGTCAGCTGGTGAAGAGATGCTACATCGAGAACTTGATTCTGAACAACAAGGTTCAGCTGTTTTGTTCTCCATGAACAACTGGAAGAATTAAAAATGAAGAGTGAAGCAACAAAGGAAGCGCTGGAGAGGACTACAAGACAATATGAGTATCTCAAGAAGTAACAGGAATAGAGCAATCTCATCCTTAAGAAAATCTTGAACCTGAACATCGCCGGAATATCTCCTCAGACCTGATCCTGTGTGTATTGAACGTGAACCATGTTGCGGCGATCTCATGAACTTGTTTAACTTAATTGATTGTGGTATACTTTCTGGGAATAATAATGATGTACCACTAGTTGTTATATGATGTCATGGATCTGTATGAACGTCGACATTTAATATGGACACGTGCAATGTCCAAGTTTCGGATACGTGGCATTCTGAAACGGACATGCAGGAGAACAAGAAACGTACATGTGTAGAAATCATGAACTGACACGCGTATAAACAGAAAAAGGACACATGGGCGATGTTCTAAAGCACATGTCACTACTCCAGTGCCCCTCATCACCGCCGGTTCAAAAAGGTCATCACCGCTGGTTTTGGGTGGCGTTGGATTTAAATCGTTGGTAATGAAAGGGGCCATCACCGCCGGTTCTCAACCCGCAGTGTTGACCCGTCACGAAACAAAAAAAATTGTCCACGCCGCTGCTCCTCTACATCCCCACGCTGCTGCGCCGCTTGCTCCATGCCTCCGCCGCTTGCTCCCATGCCGAGGAAGAAGGGAGGAGAGGGTGCGGCGGGGAAGGCCCGTGCGCCGTCCGCTGTGGCCGCGGCCGCGGCCGCACCAACCCGCGCGCCGAGCACCCTCGTGCCGAGCTCCATGCCGGCCTGCGGCCGCCCGCGCGTGGATCTGGGTGCCGGCGGTCGAGCACCCGCGCGCCCGCTAGCGGCAGCCGCAGTCGAGCTCCCGCGGTGAACCGCAGTCGAGCTCCCGCGGTGGGCCGGCGTCCCACGGTCGGCCGGCGTCCCGCGGTCGAGCTCCCGCGGAGCTCCCGCGGTGGGCCGGCGTCCCACGGTCGGCCGGCGTCCCGCGGTCGAGCTCCCGCGGAGCTCCCGCGGCGGGCCGGCGTCGAGCTCCCCCGGCGGCGGTCAAGCTCCCACAGACGCCTGCGGTCGAGCTCCCGCAGAGCTCCCATGGTGGCCGGTCAGCAGCGCGTGGATCTGGGCACCCCGCGGTCGAGCTCCAAAGCCGAGCTTGATCTCCGTGAAGTAGAGCCTGCGCGCGGCGCCCCGGCCGACCCAGCAATCCCCACAACCACCGAATCAGCCACCAACCGCGGAGAAATCCACGAAAAATACACTAGCTAGCGAGCGCCGCTGAGCAGGAGGAGCGGCCGTCCGGTGCTCGCACGTACCCGGTGTTGGTGGGGAGGCTGAGGCCGCCGAGCGGGAGGTCGGCAGCCGCGAGGAGGCGGCCGTGCCGGCGCCCATCGTGGGCGTGGAGCGTGGCGGCGCCTCCCCCGGCGGGGAACCTGCGGCGCACCTGGAAGACGCCTGGGGCCGCGGAGCAGGCCGCCACCAGCCGCATCTGGAAGACGCTCGGAACCCGCCTAGCCGAGGAGTGCCGCCGGGGAGGCGGGATGGGGCTCTGGGCGGCGGCGGCGGATTCATTTGAAACCGGCGGTGATGGGGCGTTTGCGATGAGATAATTTGTAGTAGTGTCTGTGCCGATAGGAAAATGCTGCATTGTCGAACCTAGATACAATGCGTGGGCTAACACGAAAATGACACGTGGGCACACCAAAAAAAGAGACGTGGATGAACCTGGAAAGGAGACGTGGCCTAATAGGACAAAGGCACTTGGCTGAACTAGGAAAGGACACATGGCCATAGAAGATAATGACACATGACAAAGCCTAGAGACAACATGTGGACCAACAGGAAAATGAAACGTGACCAAACATGAAAGCACGTGGCCGAATCAGGAAATGACAAGTGGTCAAACAGAATAAAGATGATATAATGACATGTGTATAAATCTGAAAACAACAGGTGGAATTGTACCTTTTCAACATGTGGCGTTTGGCTTGCTCGCCACATGTCCAGCCATCCTGTGACATTTTGCAAACAGAACCAAAGAATGGTTCTATGATGAAATTTTCTTGGTCACAAAAAAAAAACAGTTCTATGACACTTTTGGATGTTTTGTCACGGGAAGTCTATCTTGACATGCATTCTACAACGAACTGAAATTCATCATTGAAGTTTCTTTGTAATGAATTCAGCCATTACAAAGACGGAAAGCATTAGTCACCGAAGCTATAATTTCCAATAGTATAGCCGATTCAACGATTGGGGGGTGGGGGAGGGGGCTGTATCGAGGGGTTCACTACCTGCCAAGGATATATTCTTTTGTTTAGTTTTTGTCATGCCTTGGGAGAGGTTCACTCACGCAGCTGCTAAGACCGTAACGGGATACTGACTTATTGGGGAGTCTTTTGTATGTTTTCGGAGTGGACCTACCTGCCACTCACCTTCAAAGTGTTTAAGAGCCTTGCAAACCCCTGGCATAAAGGGAAACACGACTTGTGGGTAAAGTGTATAATGTCTGCATAGTGTAAAACTGATATATCAGACGTGCTCACGGTCAAGAGTGGCCTGCAACCTGAGATGACTTAATTAAATCAATTCTGAGTTTAATTCAGCAATTTATTTGTTCCAAGCTTATTTGTTTACTCAATGATCTTTATTTCATAAATGTGGACAATATTCAATCATGGCTTATTAAATAAGTTATTAATGTTCAACTATTCATTACTATTTACTAAAATGCTTACCACTTTATTCAGCCACCCTTTATCCTTTTTTAAGCCTTGCATTCCATTTATTCCGTAATATACTTGCTGAGTACCAATCATAAGTGTACTCACTCTTATAAAATCAATGTTGCTCAAAAGAGAAAGTTGATGTAAAGTTATGTGAAGATGTTGTTGAGTTCTAGGCCTACATACTAAGTGTGGAGCCCGTCGTTTTCACTTGTATGTCAGATAGACTTTTAGTAGTTGCAAAAATTTTATTTGTGACATTGTTACTCATTACTCCATTATGATGTCGCCATATGTATGGAACTTATCCTGCTACACATATAGTTATGCATTCAGTTTTGTTTTGAAAACCTAGTGTGATACGGGTAGTGATATGACCTTTCACCACCAGTTCATGACCGCGCGGTGCTAAAAGTCTATCAACGCTGGTTTGAGTTCAACCGGAGGTGATAGGGTACGTTTCTGGGAATGACCACAAATGTAGATGTGTGTGTCCGTAAGTTTTATTGTGTTCATCCCTCCATGATTAGTATTACTTCAATGGTTTATGTTTATTAAAGGTTGTCATTTGTCTGTAAAGAGAAACGCCTAATGCGGGCGGACTGTCACAGATAAACAAAATGGTCAAAGGGAAATAAGATGGCACAAAGATATAGATAACAAACTTCTCTCTTAACAGAGTACATTCAAACTATTACAGATTAATCAATTTTGTGAACCAGCAGGTTTATTCAAACTCACTATGTATCGTCATACCCTGTCAGGGATCACAGCCTTCATGTTCGCATCATGACCTGGCAGAGGACATTTGAAGGATAAGTGATATTATAAGGATAAATATATCTGTTCATTCACCAGCACTATACGTAGAATATAGAATTTTACGTTAGCATGAAAGGTAGGTATACTATCAACCCATTCCAACCTGATGAGGAGGGGGAGGCTCATTATTGTCAGCTGCAGAGAATACTGAGTATCAGGATCTTATCTTTATCGTATTCCTTCTTCTGTTCACATGAAAGTAGACCATAAATGCATCCCATGTCCCGATTAACTGCTCTTACAGTCACACAACACTTGTCAAAATATGGTGGGCTTTCAAAGGGTCCATTTTTCTTGATGAAATTTGTGCATTGGAGTACAAAGTTTTCCTTCTGTTCTTTGGTACATGACCCGTCAGCAGCTACTGGATCTAGTGAAATTATCGCACACACTAGTAGGAAAAGAAATGCCATTTTCCCCGCTAACATGGTGCTGATTGGTTATGGGATTGATCCTATCTGTCCAAATCGCTAGCATATGTGCTCCTATATATAGGAATAGGAAAGCAAGAGCCCCACCAACTTCTGTGCCTTTAAGAACTTTGTTGGATACGGTTGGGATATCTATATATGGATACTCCAATACATTGTGCAAGGTATGCTACCATTAATGTAGAAAATATAAATAAGTATTGGTCCATCAGTCTCTATTTGTATCAAAGATCTCCTTTTTAGTAAATTAATACCTCAAAATGTGTTGTCGGTTATTTATCGGGATCAGCTTGCTGATGTGAAAATGACTGATGCATTTAATCGAAGGGTTTATAACTTGGGATACAGATTGGCCCATCTTGTGGATATGGTGGATGTTACATACTTGCACACAATTTGTGAGATATGTGATAATTCAGGGAGAATATATTGTATGGATCCTAGATATCTATTTGTAGCAAATATACTCCTTATAATTTCAGGGTATCCACCCTAAGACAATTATATGTGAGTATCCCTGAAATTACTTTGGCTAGTTAATGATGAGTTTGTTGTTGTTTGTGGGGACGGACACCATCAATTGATGAGCATAGTAATTTTCCATTTCCGAAAGGACATTCAAAAATAAATTGTATACTGCTAAAATGTTGGATAACATCCGGTTGCCGTACTTGTTGACCAGAAGTCCTGGACGCAATCTTGTGCACTTACATGTAATTGGAAATCAACATAAGGGCATCTCCAAGAGACTAACCAAATTTTAGCTACTCAACACCAAAATAGCTCCCCAACAGACTAGCTATCCTACTCGCCAAGCCATCCGGCTCGCCAAATTGCCCCCTTGCTAGCCAAACCTAACTAGCTAAACAGCTCCTCCTACAGTTATTTGTTTGTGGTATTAATCATAATTAGTAACAAATCTCAGTGATATTTCAGACTACAAAACTTAAGTTTTTATTTGCTCCCTTTAGTTTTTTGGCATTGATTCTCAGCGCTTCTCCCTAATTTATATTACAGATTTAAGGAGCTGCTAATAATGGATGGTTATTTACTATCCATGATTTTTCAGAAATTGTTTCACCCCTCATGTCTAGAGATATGACTTTGTAAAGCTAATGATATTATCATTATATTACTAAAATAACTACAAGGGCCCTACCCAACAAATGACATTTAGGAACCAAATGGCCCATCTCCTTCACATTTTCTTATACTCCCTTCGTGCCGGTAAAAGAAGTCGTTGAGGACAACGACACGGTCTCCAAAACATAACTTTGACCCCTTGTTATTATAAAGATATTTATAGAAAAGTGAGATGTGTATACTTTTATGAAAGTATTTTTCAAGACAAATCTATTCATATAATTTTCACATTTGCAAACTCACTAATTTAAAAGTTATTGATGATTTATATTCCCAATGTTTGACCCAAAATATGTCCAAAACGACTTTTTATACCAATACGGAGGGAGTAGAGGTTATTGGTCACCCTGATTTCACTAACAACAAGATGGAATACTCTACTTTGGTTGTCTGTACCAAGCCTGCGAGGATTTTTTAGTTTAAGAGAGCAAAACTCCTTTATACTGCAATTGCTATTACCCTTTGCCCTTTGCATAATACTACCCTGAAATGGTTTACAAGGCTTGGAATGCAGGAAAGAAAATTTTCGATTCAAATACTGCCAGAAAGTTTCTGCAGAGCAAAGTACGCTTCTTACCATTCAGCTCAAGGAGCAATCTGCTTCCACTATTTGTTGCCCCAAAACAGAAGCTGAATCATGTCAAATTCTAGAATATTAACAAAATTAACTCTACCAAAGTTAAGCACTAAACTTATTCTGGTTCCTATTTCATAAATATCAGCTGAAATGTACTCCCTCCAAATAGGAAAGGAAATAAAGACGTTTAGGATAGCGAAACGATCTCCAAAGCATAACTTTGACCACTTATTTTTATAAAAATATTTGTTGAAAAGTGATATATGTATATTTTTATGAAAGTGTTTTTAAGACATCTATTCATAAGGCTTTCACGTTTCCAGATTCAATAACTTAAAAGTTATTCACGATTTATATTCCCAATGTTTTACCCAAATCTAGTCCAAAACAATATTCTTTTCCTACATGGAGGGAGTATGCATATATGTACCTTCATAGTCATATAAATTTCCAATAAAAACAAAAAAATGATGCAGATTTACCAGTCTCTTATAAATGAATACTCCTTGAATTTGGTTATCTTTTTGGGAAAAATATGAGGGCGCGCGCAAAGTACTAGTCTAAATATAATGGGACCTTTCAACTTGTCTATTACAACCAGAAGTTCGCTGGTTGTCATAACAAAATTGCAGCAGTTGCATCCCAAATGAAAAAATTTTGTAAGATACTAGAAAACAGGCCTTCAGCACCGGCTGAGAAGGGCCAAAAGAACCGGTTTCCGAACCGGTGCCCCGCAACCGCGAACAATGACCTCGCCATAAGACACCGGGTTTTTCAACTGGTGCCTTAGGCTTCCATTGGTACCGGTTGGAAACACCAACCGGTACCAAAGAGGCTGCCACGCTGACGCAAGGTGGCAGCCCCTTTGGTACCGGTTGGTCTTTCTAACCGGTACCAATGACCTTTTCCCTTTTTCCCCAAATCTAGTTTTGTTTGTTATATTTATTACTGTTTATTCTTTTATAATTGCCAAACACACTCAAGCTCTATAGTACTATGCGTTCATTGGTCGTTCGTGTTTGTTTTCAGAGAATATTTGAAACTATCTAAAAGTGAAATGTGAGCATATAATTAAGCTAATTAGATGAACTAATATATTTACAAATTTACAAACATCAAGACATAATGTTTAAAAATATTTACAAATGTACAAGTCATGTTTGTAGTCCAACTACTGGTCCCCTCAGGAGGTCAATGGAAGTCCTCTATGGATGTGACCGTCGTGGTAGAACTCGCCTCTAGGATCCAAGATTTCATTCAAAATGAATCCGGCGAGTTGCTTGCACACGGCGTTGATCCGATCAGTAGATTAACATTCATCCCCCATTTGAGACATCTATCATTTAGAAAAAAAGGATTAACATCATGTGCGTTAGTACAATTATGAAAATATACTAGTGACCGGTTTGGACGTACTGTCGTGTCTTCATCAGTAGCCTTCCCGCATGGAGTCATGATGTGCAAGTAGTCGCATACGTAGTACCCGCACCAATCAGTTCCTTGTTGTTGTCTCGCACACTTAATGAGAAACAAATAAATTACTCAAGTTAGAACAATTTGGGATTATATACTTAACTAGACAAATCTTTATGAATCAACATACCGGATAATCCATGTTAACGTTCAGTTCGGGCCACCATTGACCACGTCCTTTGTTATTTTTCACAATTTTTTTCCAAACCCTGCGCTCAAGGTTAAGTTTGATATTCAGGAATTGTTATTAACAGAAAAAAGATTTGATTGTGCAAACTGAACTTACCTGTTCAAGGGGTCTAGGATATGTTGGATTGCAGACTTTGGATTTCTCATTGAGTCAAAGACTATAAGATTGCCGGTCTCTACAGAAAGTATGAGTAAAATCCAATGATAACTGCGGATATAGATAGGATATATACATACATGCATTAGACGACTTAGTATTTATTTAGTAATATAACAGAGGATTGAGTCGACCAAGGCTTACCCAAAGTTGTATGGTATGAATATATAGGATTTGTAATTTTGCCTAGTCAACGAATCGTACATGTTTTGGCACGTTTCCTTGTAATTTTCGTTGAGCACTTTCTGGTTGACTAGCAAAGGAGACATGAAGCCGATCTGATGGTGCCATCCATGTTTTCGGCTTCTTTGGGTCTCCTGTCTAAATGATACAATAGAAATTTTATAATGCACACATATAATTATGTTCTTGTTAACAAAAAGTATTAATGTAGAGGTAAGTGATACTTACAAAACCCAAATGGTGATGATAGAGGCGTCGAGGGCTTGTCGATGGTAAATGTGATATAAATTTTCGAAGTACACCCAGAAGTCCTCCTCCCCGCGGAAGAAATCATGGTCACGATACTTGACTCCAAACATTTTCTCTTGGTCATTCGACATTCGCAGCTACCATCTATGCAAATTGAACATCTGCGTGCCTAGACTTTTCTCCTCTTCCTCAGTGACAAAAGATTTTCCATGCTGGAATGGAGTAAGAACGGGAGCGACAGGGATTTCCGCCTCCACTTGCCCCGTTGCCTCCTCTAGCGTTAATCCAGTTTCAGAAAGAAATATCGCGGCATGTAGGTCCTCCTGGAGTTGTATGTCCGTCGGGTGTAGGAGTGGCAACCCTGGCACCCGGAGGGGCTCGAGTCCTTTTTGTTGTGTGCCAAGCTGAGGAATGGTCTTGCCACATTTTTTCTTTAGATTTCTCACCTTGTGTGCTTTTGTCAGAGTATGATCATAGTCCGAGGGTTAGCTTTTCGGTTTTGGTGGGTTGTCTAGGTTTGCGAGAAGCTTTTTCCCTAGTTCTAGAGGTATCTTTTCCCTCAGCGGGGGGACTTTAGGCTTCAATTGTTCTTTTATATATCGAGCAGTCTCCTCTTCCAACTCCTCAGTAGTTTTCTCGTAGGTTAATTTTCTTTCGACCATTTTCTGCTTCTTCTTTGAGGGTCCAGCCGCTGGGAGGGATGCTGTCTTTTTCTTTCCTTTTTCTGGGTCAGGAGGAGTTGGAGTACTCGTGGCCCTTTGCGCCGGCGGAGACGGTGGTGAAGGAGGTAGTTGTGGGGACGGCGGTGAGGGAGACCACGAAGATGGGCGATCGGTCTGCACGGGAGCCGTTGTGCTTGCAGTAAGTTTGATGTCGGCCTTGCGCCATAGAATGACCCCGTGCAGTGCGTCTCCCAATGTCTTCTCTCCATCCCCTCCAACGAAGTTGAGCTCAAGATCCTCATTGTTTCCAACTATCTGCTCGACTGTGACGGAGGTGTAGCCAGGGGGTATCGGTCTTCCATGAATTGTAGTAGGAGGATTCAGGGGCAGGGCTGACCCGTATGCGACATGAATGGATATATTTCTTGCTCGCACATGAAGCTCGCATGGTGTCGGCATGGTGACATCGTCCACTGGATACCTCTGGTCATCTACCGCCGTTGGCTCAATCTGGGGTTGCTGTTCCGCTTGTACGTCGGGCGCCGCTGTGGATTCACAGCTGCTGCGTCACTGAGAGACCGGGCTTATCACAACATCCGGGTGCAACCCAGCAGTGCCCCTTTGGCTCAGAGCAAGCTGCACTGCCTTATTGACCCTGGCGTCCATCTGAGATTCCAAGGATGCAACCTTCATTGTCATCTCTTCTTGCATGGCACGAAGTTTCTCTTCCTGTTCGGCTTTGCTCTTTCGGTGAGTCTTGTAAGAGGAATCTCCGGCCCAAGCAACTTTCCATGGGACCACGCCGATGCCGCGGGCTCGTCTAGGGTGTTTCGGATTCTTAAATGCCCTTGTCAGCTCATCATTCTCCCTTTGAGGCTAGAATGTTCCTTGTTGGGTCTCATCTATTGCAGCGACTAGATCGCGGGACACTACTTGCATATGCTCGGGCACGACCAAATTTCCATCCAACTAGTTTAGTGTCACGCCATTAGCAAATAACCACCACTTGGATCTATCCGGCCAATCCCAAGTCGTCGGCCTGATGCCTCTATCCATAAGGTCCTGCTCCATCTTCTGCCATTTTTTTATTGACTTCTTGTACCCGGCAGCCCCAAGGTGGTGGCTGTACTTCTTATTTGCTGCATTCACCTTAGCCTGTTTGTATTTTTCTTGGGCTTTCTCTGATAGTTTGTATTGTTTGAACTCCTCCCAGTATGGTTTAATATGAGGAAGATCGTCCCAGTTTGTCTCCTTATCCTTCTTGATGCAATTGATGTACAACTTCTTCTTGAAAGTTGCAAAGGCAAGGGCCATCTTTTTCAAGGCACATTTCTTCACAAGTTCTTGGTCAACTCCTTCTGGAAGAGTGAACATATCCTTGAGTTCTGCCCATAGCATTTCCT
Organism: Panicum virgatum; assembly: GCF_016808335.1. NCBI lineage: Eukaryota > Viridiplantae > Streptophyta > Magnoliopsida > Poales > Poaceae > Panicum > Panicum virgatum. The sequence continues at coordinate 9,994,921 of NC_053152.1, forward strand.
TCTGATGTGCAGGCACGGCGTGTTGCTGTTCTTCGGTTTTGCTCGTTTTCCATAGTCTTGTGGTGATCGGAATTCTTGCCCGAACAATAACCCCACATTGGTTGACAAATTTTGTGCTAGCAGCCTCTGGAGCACTTGGACAGCCCTCTGCGTCCACTTCTGTGACGACCTGTCTTCCCTCCATTTTCTTGGTTGGCCGGCGTCTCCCTTTTGACTGGCTCAACGAAGTCAATGCGGAGGTCGACTAAATTACAGAAAAGATATGTTAATTGCAAAACTAATCTACCGAAGTCACCATGCATATAGTTTTAAGATTCGTACTGGAACATGCTGTTGTTGATTGGGCGGCGGCGCAAAGTTATCATCTTCTTCATCGGCATCTCCAGACATATTCAGGAATGAATCAGCTATCTGAGCATCTGCTTCTGCGATTTGGCTAGGTGGTGTTGGCCCTCGTATCTTCGTTTATTGCATCCAACATGTATTGCTCGGCGACCTCGTCATCACCGAAGGGGTCCATCCTGAACTGAAACCGTAAAAATGTGTTAGAGTATGTGTCCATTCTTAAATGAAGTAGGAGAATTCAATTCTTTGTACAAATATGCGTGTTTGAGAGAGAGTGTGTGTGTATGTTAGAGGGACAGAGAAAGAGAGAGAGAGAGTGTGTGTGTGTGTGTCTGTGTGTGTTAGTGGGAGAGAGAGAGGGAGTGTGTGTGTGTGTGTTAGTGAGTGAGTGAGTGTGTGTGTGTGAGAGAGAAAAAGTGTGTGTGTGTGTGCGTGTGTGTGAGCGAGAGAGTGAGCGTCGGTGACAAGGAGACAACGAGAGGTGCAAGTGTTTTGTAGCAGGGAGAGAGCGAGAGACCGAGTGTGTGAGAGGAGATAGCGAGAAGTCGGGTGTGAGGGAAGAAGCAAGAGGTCGGGTGTGCGATCGAAGGAGACTGCGAGAGTTTGCGCGTGTTTGCGTGAGTTAGTTGAAATGAAAGTACAAAAATTCACTATATAAGGACATGCACATCTCATAATTGACACATTTGAATTAAGAATTCAGAATTACATAATTGACATTTACATTGAATAAGGACATAGATATTTACATCTCATAATTGACATAGCAATACACATGTAAAGAAAAAGTAATTAAAGGAAAACTATATCCATAATTCAATTCTAAGAATATCCATAATTGAATTCTAAGAAATATCTCTATAAGAAATATTCTCTATAGTTCTCTATAATTCTAGTTCTATAATTCTCTATAATTCACTATATAATTCTAAGAAATATATCTATAACAAATATTCTCTATAATTCTAGTTCTATAATTCTCAATAATTCACTATATAATTCTAAGAAATATATCTATAACAAATATTCTCTATAATTCTTTATAATTCTAGTTCTATAATTCACTATATAATTCTAAGAAATATCTCTATAAGAAATTTCTAGTAGTGAGTAAGCCTTAGAAAAATTATCAACCCTAATGTCCATCATTAAAATTTGTAAGCTATATATTCATCTTGTAACATGCATATTTATTTGATTTGTAACTTATCATGCATCATATCCCAAACTTTTACCATAGCCTCTTGGTACAAATATTAGATCATGGTGAAAGTTTCATGGTTAGAAATGTGGTAGAACTACCAGAAATAAAATAACAAAATCATCCATATGACAGCTTGGTAGTTTAGTACCTCTAGTTCTAACCATTATCTGATGCTCCAACTTTTCGGCAGGCTAATATCACTAAAAGCAAGCACTAGAATAAAACTTAGCTTTTCCCTACTAGAGGAACTATTTATACTAATTAAATGGCATCTAATCAAGATTTAATGGAATATATAGTCACAATGTTCAATATGTTTTCAAACTTTTGCATTGGTGTTCTTTTAGTGCTATAAGAGCATGGAAAAAGTTTCATTCACAGCACTGGAGCAGATCAACCAGAAATAAATCCTTAAGTTTATGACTAGATCTAATAAGGTGTGGGTTTTCATCTAGCTAGAGCTGTCCATTGGTGTTCCAAATTTTGCACAAAGCTATTCTTGGCATGGAGCATAACATATCCAAAAATCAGTTATAGTTCACATGTAGAACTCCTAGAACATTTATCCCTTATTTATTGCTTCATTTAACATACAATTAAAACTATTCGATTTCAGCCAAAGTGGATATATACAAAGTTGTAGAATCTTTTCAGAGAGTCCAAAACATTTGAGTTTGCATTTTTCTGATTTTTCCTCCATTTGATATCGATTTTACAAGTTCGCAGGTTTGAATTTAGAAAGTTTCTTGAAATCTTTACATTTCAGCCCCTAGATCTAACACTTGGGTCCTTTTTATTTGCAGATATGCCCTTGGTCACCGGAGCTCGAGCAAAGCTTCCCTTGCCAGCGATGTTCCAGCGAGGATAGGCCTCGGCGGTGTGTTCTGGGTAGGGGATGCGCAAGAGGGACTCCAAGCGCACCTTCTGGAGCTCGGGGTTGAGGTCGGGGAGGATAGGAACGGTGGCTCGATGTCGGGCGGCGGCGCACCGGCGGCGGAGTTGACGGCGAAGCTGCTCCGGTGGCTCGGGATGACTTGGCAGCGTCGGCATCGAGGGTCTTGGCGGTGGTGTCGCGCAGGGGACGATCTCACGGCGACGACGAGGCCGCGCGCAGTGTAGGGGGCGGCGGCATCGAGGCAGATGGCGGCGAAGGGGCGGCGGTGCAGGGCGGGTTCAGCGCCGTTGAGGAGGAGGCGCGAGGTCGTCGAATGCGGCCGGGGCGCGTCATTCCAGGCGGAGAGGGCGGCGGCGTTGAGGTGGAGGGGCGGCAGCGCACCTGTATGGGCGCGGCCGCGCGGGGGCGTCGAGGAGGAGGCGCTTCGGTGGAGGAGTGGGCGGCGGCGGCGTCGAGGATGCGTGGCGATGGACGATCGGGCGGCGGCGGTGGACGATCGTCGTAGGGGGCGACGGCTGCGTCGACGATCGGGGCGTCGAGAGGGCCGGCAGTGGAAGGGAGAAGTGATGAAGAAGAGAGAACATGTCACACTTTTTATACTATTGAGCATTTGGCACCGAGTGAAAACACCACCCGGTGCCAAAAAGGTCCTAAGGCACCGGTTGGAAGACCACCCGGTGCCAATGGAGAGCCATAGGCACCGGGTGGAGATATCACCTGGTGCCAAAAGCCTCAACAGGCGGGAAATGAAAAGGGCCTAAGGCACCGGTTGGAATCAGAAAACCGGTGACTTAGGCTCTTTTCAGAAGTACTTTAGATGTTTTGCCGCCTTGAAACTTGAAATCACAACATAGCTCAATGGAAAGCCAAAGATATTTATTTGCCGCGGCCCGGATTCGACTCCAGTTCACCCATTTTCTTTTGTCCAAAGACATTGGCACCGGTTGAAAATGTCAACCGGCGCCAATAGGTTTTACTGAAAATTGCATAATACATCTTTTAAATGCACAATAAATTATTTAAATACATAATAAATCAGATAATTGCATAATAATTCTTTTGATTACATAATAAATCATTTAAATTCATAATAAATCAGATATTTGCAAAATAAATCATTTAAATGCATAATAATTGCATAATAATTCTTTTAATTACATAATAATTCTTTTCAGTGCATAATAAATCATTTAAATGCACAATAAATTAGATAATTTCATAATAAATCATTTAAATTCATAATAAATCAGATAATTGCATAATAAATCATTTAAATGCATAATAAATCAAATAATTGCATAATAATACATTTAATTACATAATAAATCATTTCAATGCATAATAAATTAGCTAATTGCATAATAAATCATTTCAGTGCATAATAAATCATTTAAATACAAAATAAATCAAATAATTGCATAATAAATCATTTAAATGCATAATAAATCAGATAATTGCATAATAAATCATTTAAATGCATAATAATTCTTTTAGTTGCATAATAAATAATTTAAATGCATAATAAATCTAATAATTGCATAATAAATGATTTAAATGCACAATAAAGTGGATAATTGCATAATAAATCTGATAATTGCCATAACAATCATAGATAATCATTAATATCATGTTCATGGGAAATATTACAAGACATAATCATTCAACTAAGGGAATATTAATGATGGTTGACTTTACAATCGTCCCTTCATTATGATCATGACGTGCGTACGGAGCCTCCTCTCTGGCTAAAAGAAAACTTGTGTCAACCTCCACTGCGAACGGAGTCATATATTCAACCTTATTGTATTCTTCTTCATCTGTGACATCGTCGACTCCCATAATTTTCCTTTTTCCTGCCAGAACAATATGGCGCTTTGGCTCATCTCCGGCACCTACAAATCTTGATTTATTCTTGGACTTGTCCTTTCTCGGTTTGCTAGACATGTCCTGCACATTGATAACTTGAGTGTCATCTTTAGCTAGGACGAATAGTTCGTCTCGATATCCAAGCTCTTTGAGGTCGACCGTTGTCATTACGTACTCGTCGATATCGACACCTTTTCCTGTGAGTTTAACCCATTGACAACGAAATAGAGGTATTTTCAACGGCCCATAGTCGAGTTCCCAGATCTCTTCAATGTAACCAAAATATGAGTTCATTTGGCCACTAGAGTCGGTGGCATCTATACGGACACCACTATTTTGATTGGTGCTCTTGTTATCTTGGGCTCTTGTATAAAATGTGTAACCATTAATTTCATATCCTTGGTACATCAAGATTGAATTTGCCGGACCCCTGGCCAGCCAAGCTAGCTGCTCATGAATTTGATCGTTAGCAATGACTTTGTTCTGCAACCAGGTGGCGAATGTATCGTTATGATGTTTTGTAATCCATGTCTCAGACTTCAAAGGGTATATGCTTCACACAATTTGCATGTGCTCCTCCATGTATAGAGCCACCAAGGCTGATTGTTGCAGAACCGTGAGATGTGCTTTGCTCAACGTGGCATGATCTGTGGCATTGACTGATTTTCTTCCAAGTGTGCCCTTTCCAATCAGCCGCCCCTCATGATGTGATACTGGAATCCCAATTGGGCAGAGTTCTTCCACATAGTCAACACAAAACTCAATGACCTCCTCTGTGACATAACCCTTCGCAATGCTTCCTTCTGGACGAGCCCGATTACGAACGTATTTCTTTAGAACTGCAAAGTATCTTTCAAAAGGGAACATATTATGAAGGAAAACAGGACCGAGAATACTAATCTCTTTGACCAGGTGAACTAGAAGATGCGTCATAATATTGAAGAATGATGGAGGAAATATCATTTCAAGACTGACTAAACTTTGGACAACATCCTCTTGTAGCCTGCTTAAACTCGATGGATCGATTGTCTTCTGAGAAATTGTGTTGAGAAAGGCGCATAGCTTTATGATTGTTACTCGAACATTAGCTGGTAGAATACCTCTAAGTGCAACTGGAATCAATTGTGTCATCAACACGTGACAGTCATGGGACTTTACGTGTGCGAATTTCTTCTCTTTCAAGTTCAGTAGCCTCTTTATATTCGAAGAGTAGCCTGATGGGACCTTGATACTGTTTAAATAGTCGAACATACTTTGCTTCTCTTCCTTACTAAGAGTGTAGCACGCAGGACCTAGATAATGACGTCCTTTATCCCTTTGAAACCGGCGGTGATAGACTATCACCGCCGGTTCATTTGAAACCGGCGGTGATGGGGCGTTTGCGATGAGATAATCTGTAGTAGTGTGTGTGCCGATAGGAAAATGCTGCATTGTCGAACCTAGATACAATGCGTGGGCTAACACGAAAATGACACGTGGGCACACCAAAAAAAGAGACGTGGATGAACCTGGAAAGGAGACGTGGCCTAATAGGACAAAGGCACTTGGCTGAACTAGGAAAGGACACATGGCCATAGAAGATAATGACACATGACAAAGCCTAGAGACAACATGTGGACCAACAGGAAAATGAAACGTGACCAAACATGAAAGCACGTGGCCGAATCAGGAAATGACAAGTGGTCAAACAGAATAATGATGATATAATGACATGTGTATAAATCTGAAAACAACAGGTGGAATTGTACCTTTTCAACATGTGGCGTTTGGCTTGCTCGCCACATGTCCAGCCATCCTGTGACATTTTGCAAACAGAACCAAAAAAATGGTTCTATGATGAAATTTTCTTGGTCACAAAAAAAAACAGTTCTATGACACTTTTGGATGTTTTGTCACGGGAAGTCTATCTTGACATGCATTCTACAACGAACTGAAATTCATCATTGAAGTTTCTTTGTAATGAATTCAGCCATTACAAAGACGGAAAGCATTAGTCACCGAAGCTATAATTTCCAATAGTGTAGCCGATTCAACGATTGGGGGGTGGGGGAGGGGGCTGTATCGAGGGGTTCACTACCTGCCAAGGATATATTCTTTTGTTTAGTTTTTGTCATGCCTTGGGAGAGGTTCACTCACGCAGCTGCTAAGACCGTAACGGGATACTGACTTATTGGGGAGTCTTTTGTATGTTTTCGGAGTGGACCTACCTGCCACTCACCTTCAAAGTGTTTAAGAGCCTTGCAAACCCCTGGCATAAAGGGAAACACGACTTGTGGGTAAAGTGTATAATGTCTGCATAGTGTAAAACTGATATATCAGACGTGCTCACGGTCAAGAGTGGCCTGCAACCTGAGATGACTTAATTAAATCAATTCTGAGTTTAATTCAGCAATTTATTTGTTCCAAGCTTATTTGTTTACTCAATGATCTTTATTTCATAAATGTGGACAATATTCAATCATGGCTTATTAAATAAGTTATTAATGTTCAACTATTCATTACTATTTACTAAAGTGCTTACCACTTTATTCAGCCACCCTTTATCCTTTTTTAAGCCTTGCATTCCATTTATTCCGTAATATACTTGCTGAGTACCAATCATAAGTGTACTCACTCTTATAAAATCAATGTTGCTCAAAAGAGAAAGTTGATGTAAAGTTTTGTGAAGATGTTGTTGAGTTCTAGGCCTACATACTAAGTGTGGAGCCCGTCGTTTTCACTTGTATGTCAGATAGACTTTTAGTAGTTGCAAAAATTTTATTTGTGACATTGTTACTCATTACTCCATTATGATGTCGCCATATGTATGGAACTTATCCTGCTACACATATAGTTATGCATTCAGTTTTGTTTTGAAAACCTAGTGTGATACGGGTAGTGATACGACCTTTCACCACCAGTTCATGACCGCGCGGTGCTAAAAGTCTATCAACGCTGGTTTGAGTTCAACCGGAGGTGATAGGGTACGTTTCTGGGAATGACCACAAATGTAGATGTGTGTGTCCGTAAGTTTTATTGTGTTCATCCCTCCATGATTAGTATTACTTCAATGGTTTATGTTTATTAAAGGTTGTCATTTGTCTCTAAAGAGAAACGCCTAATGCGGGCGGACTGTCATAGATAAACAAAATGGTCAAAGGGAAATAAGATGGCACAAAGATATAGATAACAAACTTCTCTCTTAACAGAGTACATTCAATGATTCAAACTATTACAGATTAATCAATTTTGTGAACCCGAAGGTTTATTCAAACTCTCTATGTATCGTCATACCCTGTCAGGGATCACAGCCTTCATGTTCGCATCATGACCTGGCAGAGGACATTTGAAGGATAAGTGATATTATAAGGATAAATATATCTGTTCATTCACCAGCACTATACGTAGAATATAGAATTTTACGTTAGCATGAAAGGTAGGTATACTATCAACCCATTCCAACCTGATGAGGAGGGGGAGGCTCATTATTGTCAGCTGCAGAGAATACTGAGTATCAGGATCTTATCTTTATCGTATTCCTTCTGTTCACATGAAAGTAGACCATAAATGCATCCCATGTCCCGATTAACTGCTCTTACAGTCACACAACACTTGTCAAAATATGGTGGGCTTTCAAAGGGTCCATTTTTCTTGATGAAATTTGTGCATTGGAGTACAAAGTTTTCCTTCTGTTCTTTGGTACATGACCCGTCAGCAGCTACTGGATCTAGTGAAATTATCGCACACACTAGTAGGAAAAGAAATGCCATTTTCCCCGCTAACATGGTGCTGATTGGTTATGGCATTGATCCTATCTGTCCAAATCGCTAGCATATGTGCTCCTATATATAGGAATAGGAAAGCAAGAGCCCCACCAACTTCTGTGCCTTTAAGAACTTTGTTGGATACGGTTGGGATATCTATATATGGATACTCCAATACATTGTGCAAGGTATGCTACCATTAATGTAGAAAATATAAATAAGTATTGGTCCATCAGTCTCTATTTGTATCAAAGATCTCCTTTTTAGTAAATTAATACCTCAAAATGTGTAGTCGGTTATTTATCGGGATCAGCTTGCTGATGTGAAAATTGCTGATGCATTTAATCGAAGGGTTTATAACTTGGGATACAGATTGGCCCATCTTGTGGATATGGTGGATGTTACATACTTGCACACAATTTGTGAGATATGTGATAATTCAGGGAGAATATATTGTATGGATCCTAGATATCTATTTGTAGCAAATATACTCCTTATAATTTCAGGGTATCCACCCTAAGACAATTATATGTGAGTATCCCTGAAATTACTTTGGCTAGTTAATGATGAGTTTGTTGTTGTTTGTGGGGACGGACACCATCAATTGATGAGCATAGTAATTTTCCATTTCCGAAAGGACATTCAAAAATAAATTGTATACTGCTAAAATGTTGGATAACATCCGGTTGCCGTACTTGTTGACCAGAAGTCCTGGACGCAATCTTGTGCACTTACATGTAATTGGAAATCAACATAAGGGCATCTCCAAGAGACTAACCAAATTTTAGCTACTCAACACCAAAATAGCTCCCCAACAGACTAGCTATCCTACTCGCCAAGCCATCCGGCTCGCCAAATTGCCCCCTTGCTAGCCAAACCTAACTAGCTAAACAGCTCCTCCTACAGTTATTTGTTTGTGGTATTAATCATAATTAGTAACAAATCTCAGTGCTATTTCAGACTACAAAACTTAAGTTTTTATTTGCTCCCTTTAGTTTTTTGGCATTGATTCTCAGCGCTTCTCCCTAATTTATATTACAGATTTAAGGAGCTGCTAATAATGGATGGTTATTTACTATCCATGATTTTTCAGAAATTGTTTCACCCCTCATGTCTAGAGATATGACTTTGTAAAGCTAATGATATTATCATTATATTACTAAAATAACTACAAGGGCCCTACCCAACAAATGACATTTAGGAACCAAATGGCCCATCTCCTTCACATTTTCTTATACTCCCTTCGTGCCGGTAAAAGAAGTCGTTGAGGACAACGACACGGTCTCCAAAACATAACTTTGACACCTTGTTATTATAAAGATATTTATAGAAAAGTGAGATGTGTATACTTTTATGAAAGTATTTTTCAAGACAAATCTATTCATATAATTTTCACATTTGCAAACTCACTAATTTTAAAGTTATTGATGATTTATATTCCCAATGTTTGACCCAAAATATGTCCAAAACGACTTTTTATACCAATACGGAGGGAGTAGAGGTTATTGGTCACCCTGATTTCACTAACAACAAGATGGAATACTCTACTTTGGTTGTCTGTACCAAGCCTGCGAGGATTTTTTAGTTTAAGAGAGCAAAACTCCTTTATACTGCAATTGCTATTACCCTTTGCCCTTTGCATAATACTACCCTGAAATGGTTTACAAGGCTTGGAATGCAGGAAAGAAAATTTTCGATTCAAATACTGCCAGAAAGTTTCTGCAGAGCAAAGTACGCTTCTTACCATTCAGCTCAAGGAGCAATCTGCTTCCACTATTTGTTGCCCCAAAACAGAAGCTGAATCATGTCAAATTCTAGAATATTAACAAAATTAACTCTACCAAAGTTAAGCACTAAACTTATTCTGGTTCCTATTTCATAAATATCAGCTGAAATGTACTCCCTCCAAATAGGAAAGGAAATAAAGACGTTTAGGATAGCGAAACGATCTCCAAAGCATAACTTTGACCACTTATTTTTATAAAAATATTTGTTGAAAAGTGATATATGTATATTTTTATGAAAGTGTTTTTAAGACATCTATTCATAAGGCTTTCACGTTTCCAGATTCAATAACTTAAAAGTTATTCACGATTTATATTCCCAATGTTTTACCCAAATCTAGTCCAAAACAATATTCTTTTCCTACATGGAGGGAGTATGCATATATGTACCTTCATAGTCATATAAATTTCCAATAAAAACAAAAAAATGATGCAGATTTACCGGTCTCTTATAAATGAATACTCCTTGAATTTGGTTATCTTTTTGGGAAAAAGATGAGGGCGCGCGCAAAGTACTAGTCTAAATATAATGGGACCTTTCAACTTGTCTATTACAACCAGAAGTTCGCTGGTTGTCATAACAAAATTGCAGCAGTTGCATCCCAAATGAAAAGATTTTTGTAAGATACTAGAAAACAAGCCTTCAGCACCGGCTGAGAAGGGCCAAAAGAACCGGTTTCCGAACCGGTGCCCCGCAACCGCGAACAATGACCTCGCCATAAGACACCGGGTTTTTCAACTGGTGCCTTAGGCTTCCATTGGTACCGGTTGGAAACACCAACCGGTACCAAAGAGGCTGCCACGCTGACGCAAGGTGGCAGCCCCTTTGGTACCGGTTGGTCTTTCTAACCGGTACCAATGACCTTTTCCCTTTTTCCCCAAATCTAGTTTTGTTTGTTATATTTATTACTGTTTATTCTTTTATAATTGCCAAACACACTCAAGCTCTATAGTACTATGCGTTCATTGGTCGTTCGTGTTTGTTTTCAGAGAATATTTGAAACTATCTAAAAGTGAAATGTGAGCATATAATTAAGCTAATTAGATGAACTAATATATTTACAAATTTACAAACATCAAGACATAATGTTTAAAAATATTTACAAATGTACAAGTCATGTTTGTAGTCCAACTACTGGTCCCCTCAGGAGGTCAATGGAAGTCCTCTATGGATGTGACCGTCGTGGTAGAACTCGCCTCTAGGATCCAAGATTTCATTCAAAATGAATCCGGCGAGTTGCTTGCACACGGCGTTGATCCGATCAGTAGATTAACATTCATCCCCCATTTGAGACATCTATCATTTAGAAAAAAAGGATTAACATCATGTGCGTTAGTACAATTATGAAAATATACTAGTGACCGGTTTGGACGTACTGTCGTGTCTTCATCAGTAGCCTTCCCGCATGGAGTCATGATGTGCAAGTAGTCGCATACGTAGTACCCGCACCAATCAGTTCCTTGTTGTTGTCTCGCACACTTAATGAGAAACAAATAAATTACTCAAGTTAGAACAATTTGGGATTATATACTTAACTAGACAAATCTTTATGAATCAACATACCGGATAATCCATGTTAACGTTCAGTTCGGGCCACCATTGACCACGTCCTTTGTTATTTTTCACAATTTTTTTCCAAACCCTGCGCTCAAAGTTAAGTTTGATATTCAGGAATTGTTATTAAAGAAAAAAGATTTGATTGTGCAAACTGAACTTACCTGTTCAAGGGGTCTAGGATATGTTGGATTGCAGACGTTGGATTTCTCATTGAGTCAAAGACTATAAGATTGCCGGTCTCTACGGAAAGTATGAGTAAAATCCAATGATAACTGCGGATATAGATAGGATATATACATACATGCATTAGACGACTTAGTATTTATTTAGTAATATAACAGAGGATTGAGTCGACTAAGGCTTACCCAAAGTTGTATGGTATGAATATATAGGATTTGTAATTTTGCCTAGTCAACGAATCGTACATGTTTTGGCACGTTTCCTTGTAATTTTCGTTGAGCACTTTCTGGTTGACTAGCAAAGGAGACATGAAGCCGATCTGATGGTGCCATCCATGTTTTCGGCTTCTTTGGGTCTCCTGTCTAAATGATACAATAGAAATTTTATAATGCACACATATAATTATGTTCTTGTTAACAAACAGTATTAATGTAGAGGTAAGTGATACTTACAAAACCCAAATGGTGATGATAGAGGCGTCGAGGGCTTGTCGATGGTAAATGTGATATAAATTTTCGAAGTACACCCAGAAGTCCTCCTCCCCGCGGAAGAAATCATGGTCACGATACTTGACTCTAAACATTTTCCCTTGGTCATTCGACATTCACTGCTACCATCTATGCAAATTGAACATCTGCGTGCCTAGACTTTTCTCCTCTTCCTCAGTGACAAAAGGTTTTCTATGCTGGAATGGAGTAAAAATGGGAGCGACAGGGATTTCCGCTTCCACTTGCCCCATTGCCTCCTCTAGCGTTAATCCAGTTTCAGAAAGAAATATCGCGGCCTGTAGGTCCGCCTGGAGTTGTATGTCCATCGGGTGTAGGAGTGGCAACCCTGGCACCCGGAGGGGCTCGAGTCCTTTTTGTTGTGTGCCAAGCTGAGGAATGGTCTTGCCACATTTTTTTCTTCAGATTTCTCACCTTGTGTGCTTTTGTCAGAGTATGATCATAGTCCGAGGGTTAGCTTTTCGGTTTTGGTGGGTTGTCTAGGTTTGTGAGAAGCTTTTTCCCTAGTTCTAGAGGTATCTTTTCCCTCGGCGGGGGGACTTTAGGCTTCAATTGTTCTTTTATATATCGAGCAGTCTCCTCTTCCAACTCCTCAGTAGTTTTCTCGTAGGTTAATTTTCTTTCGACCATTTTCTGCTTCTTCTTTGAGGGTCCAGCCGCTGGGAGGGATGCTGTCTTTTTCTTTCCTTTTTCTGGGTCAGGAGGAGTTGGAGTACTCGTGGCCCTTTGCGCCGGCGGAGACGGTGGTGAAGGAGGTAGTTGTGGGGACGGCGGTGAGGGAGACCGCGAAGACGGGCGATCGGTCTGCACGGGAGCCGTTGTGCTTGCAGTAAGTTTGATGTCGGCCTTGCGCCATAGAATGACCCCGTGCAGTGCGTCTCCCAATGTCTTCTCTCCATCCCCTCCAACGAAGTCGAGCTCAAGATCCTCATTGTTTCCAACTATCTGCTCGACTGTGACGGATGTGTAGCCAGGGCGTATCGGTCTTCCATGAATTGTAGTAGGAGGATTCAGGGGCAGGGCTGGCCCGTATGCGACATGAATGGATATATTTCATGCTCGCACATGAAGCTCGCACGGTGTCGGCATGGTGACATCGTCCACTGGATACCTCTGGTCATCTACCGTCGTTGGCTCAATCTGGGGTTGCTGTTCCGCTTGTACGTCGGGCGCCGCTGTGGATGCACAGCTGCTGCGTCGCTGAGAGACCGGGCTTATCACAACATCCGGGTGCGACCCAGCAGTGCCCCTTTGGCTCAGAGCAAGCTGCACTGCCTTATTGACCCTGGCGTCCATCTGAGATTCCAAGGACGCAACCTTCCTTGTCATCTCTTCTTGCATGGCACGAAGTTTCTCTTCCTATTCGGCTTTGCTCTTTCGGTGAGTCTTGTAAGAGGAATCTCCGGCCCAAGCAACTTTCCATGGGACCACGCCGATGCCGCGGGCTCGTCTAGGGTGTTTCGGATTCTTAAATGCCCTTGTCACCTCATAATTCTCCCTTTGAGGCTGGAATGTTCCTTGTTGGGTCTCATCTGTTGCAGCGACTAGATCGCAGGACACTACTTGCATATGCTCGGGCACGACCAAATTTCCATCCAACTGGTTTAGTGTCACGCCATTAGCAAATAACCACCACTTGGATCTATCCGGCCAAGCCCAAGTCGTCGGCCTGATGCCTCTATCTATAAGGTCCTGCTCCATCTTCTGCCATTTTTTTATTGACTTCTTGTACCCGCCAGCCCCAAGGTGGTGGCTGTACTTCTTATTTGCTGCATTCACCTTAGCCTGTTCATATTTTTCTTGGGCTTCCTCTGATAGTTTGTATTGTTTGAACTCCTCCCAGTATGGTTTAACCTGAGGAAGATCGTCCCAGTTCGTCTCCTTATCCTTCTTGATGCAATTGATGTACAACTTCTTCTTGAAAGTTGCAAAGGCAAGAGCCATCTTTTTCAAGGCACATTTCTTCACAAGTTCTTGGTCAACTCCTTCAGGAAGAGTGAACATATCCTTGAGTTCTGCCCATAGCATTTCCTTCTGATGTGCAGGCACGGCGTGTTGCTGTTCTTCGGGTTTGCTCGTTTTCCATAGTTTTGTGGTGCTCGAAATTTTTGCCCGAACAATAACCCCACATTGGTTGACAAATTTTGTGCTAGCAGCCTCTGGAGCACTTGAACAGCCCTCTGCGTCCACTTCTGTGACGACCCGTCTTCCCTCCATTTTCTTGGTTGGCCGGCGTCTCCCTTTTGACTGGCTCAACGAAGTCGATGCGGAGGTCGACTAAATTACAGAAAAGATATGTTAATTGCAAAACTAATCTACCGAAGTCACCATGCATATAGTTTTAAGATTCGTACTGGAACATGCTGTTGTTGATTGGGCGGCGGCGCAAAGTCATCATCTTCTTCATCGGCATCTCCAGACATATTCAGGAATGAATCAGCTATCTGAGCATCTTCTTCAGCGATTTGGCTGGGTGGTGTTGGCCCTCGTATCTTCGTTTATTGCATCCAACATGTATTGCTCGGCGACCTCGTCATCACCGAAGGGGTCCATCCTTAACTGAAACCGTAAAAATGTGTTAGAGTATGTGTCCATTCTTAAATGAAGTAGGAGAATTCAATTCTTTGTACAAATATGCGTGTTTGAGAGAGAGTGTGTGTGTATGTTAGAGGGACAGAGAAAGAGAGAGAGAGAGAGAGAGAGAGAGAGTGTGTGTGTGTGAGAGAGAGAGAGAGTGTGTGTGTGTGTCTGTGTGTGTTAGTGGGAGAGAGAGAGAGTGTGTGTGTGTGTGTGTGTGAGTGAGTGAGTGAGTGTGTGTGAGAGAGAGAGAAAAAGTGTGTGTGTGTGCGTGTGTGTGTGAGCGAGAGAGTGAGCGTCGGTGACAAGGAGACAACGAGAGGTGCAAGTGTTTTGTAGCAGGGAGAGAGCGAGAGACTGAGTGTGTGAGAGGAGATAGCGAGAAGTCGGGTGTGAGAGAAGAAGCAAGAGGTCGGGTGTGCGATCGAAGGAGACTGCGAGAGTTTGCGCGTGTTTACGTGAGTTAGTTGAAATGAAAGTACAAAAATTCACTATATAAGGACATGCACATCTCATAATTGACACATTTGAATTAAGAATTCAGAATTACATAATTGACATTTACATTGAATAAGGACATAGATATTTACATCTCATAATTGACATAGCAATACACATGTAAAGAAAAAGTAATTAAAGGAAAAACTATATCCATAATTCAATTCTAAGAATATCCATAATTGAATTCTAAGAAATATCTCTATAAGAAATATTCTCTATAGTTCTCTATAATTCTAGTTCTATAATTCTCTATAATTCACTATATAATTCTAAGAAATATATCTATAACAAATATTCTCTATAATTCTAGTTCTATAATTCTCAATAATTCACTATATAATTCTAAGAAATATATCTATAACAAATATTCTCTATAATTCTAGTTCTATAATTCTCAATAATTCACTATATAATTCTAAGAAATATATCTATAACAAATATTCTCTATAATTCTTTATAATTCTAGTTCTATAATTCTCTATAATTCACTATATAATTCTAAGAAATATCTCTATAAGAAATTTCTAGTAGTGAGTAAGCCTTAGAAAAATTATCAACCCTAATGTCCATCATTAAAATTTGTAAGCTATATATTCATCTTGTAACATGCATATTTATTTGATTTGTAACTTATCATGCATCATATCCCAAACTTTTACCATAGCCTCTTGGTACAAATATTAGATCATGGTGAAAGTTTCATGGTTAGAAAATGTGCTAGAACTACCAGAAATAAAATAACAAAATCATCCATATGACAGCATGGTAATATGTTTCCAAATCAATTCGTGGCCATAGGGAGCATGTTGTCTTATCTTGTGTAGGTACATAGATCTAACAGTAAAGATCTTGTATTTATGTAAATTCCACTCGTCGTGATCTCTCCCTTCATCTAAATTGATGTTGGTTGTCTTTGCTACTAAGTCAAGCAATTCTTGGAGTTTTTCATCCAGCAATGTCCTTCTAAATGAAATATTTAGGGCTTCTGAACTTAACATACTCACTACTGATGCCTGTGGTTGGCAAGCTATGTTATAAGTCATGGATACTGATATATGAGTGGCCATTGGCCCACCCAAGTGACCTCCCAAAATCTCGTTGTTTCCCATCTTCAATCTCAAAGGATCCACATGCCAATAACTCTTCTTTAATCTTCATTAACCCTCTCTAAAAATGAGTGTCGTTCGGTTTAGCTTGGACTTGTGGTAGAGATTTTGAGCTCAAATATTTTTTTTTCTAAGCAAAGACTGTCATGTGCCTTCACTGTTAAGTAGGTTAACTATACACACTACTAGAGAACAGTTCCTTAGTACCGGTTGGAAACCAACTTTGGTCCTGGTTTTCAACATGTACTAGGGAAGTGAAACCAAATATGGTAGCCTCAGACACCGGGTATTTCACCCGGTGCTTAAGGCCCCCCTTAGTACCGGCTGGAAAGACCAACCAGTGCCAAAAGGGACCTCCATGCTGACACAAGCAGGCCGCCCCTTTTGTACCGGTTGGTCTTTCCAACCAGCACCAAAGGGTTTTCCCCCTTTTTCCCATATCCTATTTTATTTCATTTAATATTTACTGTTTATTCTTTTAGAATTCCGACGCACACTTGAGTTCTATACTCCTATTCGTCCATCAGTCGCGTTCAAGTTAAAATGATGTATGAAAGTAACTAAAAGTCACGGGCAATCATGTAATTAAGTTATTTAGCTATAATAATATTTATAAATGTACAATAACGTGATGTCACGTTTACAAATATTTACAATATTACAAGTCACATTTGTAATGCAAGTACTAGCCCCTCACGACGTTGATGCGGATAGCCTATTGATGTGGCCGTCATGGTAGAACTCGCCTCTAGGACCCAAAATCTCCTTCATAACGAATCCTATGAGCTGCTCCAACATGGCCCTTATCCTATCCATGTCGTAAACTTTATCTTTGATTTGCATCATCTATCATTTTGAAAAAAAAAAGAGACTCGATATATTAATTCATCACATCAGTATAATTATGAATGGAACTCCTTCCCCAATGCCACATAATCATTTCACTTTTCATATGTCCAAGAGTTTTCTTATAACTATCAAGATATTTTAGGTTGGATAGGAATACATGCATGCACCCTTTGTATTAAAAAAAATCCGGTGGACAATTTTGATTGCCCGAGTACTTGTTTGAAATGGAAGGCTACCAAGACTATTAATGAGATTAAGTACTCGTGAAGAAATAAAATTGTGGTCTATTGTAACATCTGCTTATACTTTGTCAATAAATTAATGTCACGGAATTTATGGACGGATCAGAGGTATACCAATTAATGGTAGAACATTTCTAAACAACATTTATACTTTATAGTGTTTAAGACTTTTGCTGCCTAGGATCTCTGATTGGACATTGTAAAACAAAATATATGGAAGGTGACGTTTGGGGCAATGACATGGTCTTCAATACCCACAATCAACTGCTAATTTATTCATGAACATGATACTTTTTACAAACTACTATATTACAAAAGTATTATTCTCAATAATTCAGCAACATTGAATCCATGTGACTAGTCTAGACAATTTCAGTTAAATCTATGCTGTCTACACATTTTCTAAGATTCTGTATATTCACTTGCAGAAGTAGTTCAAAGAATTGCATTTTTATAGGACAATTTAGCATAGTTCGGTTTATATATGTTCCTTGTTGTGGAACATCTCCACCAAATTAAAGTTTTAACTTAGCATGGACACTTCTATTCTTTCAGTAGTTGGGGACAAGCCTATTAACAACGAGGGTCTATGGTAACTTCTTCAATATCAAGATCGCCCAGACTAATCTTTCAGTGCGTATGTTCGTAGGGACATTTGTGCCTGCGTATATGTAAGCATCTACATATGTAGTACGTTTACAATTTAATTATATTGAACTATGGAGGTACTTAATGTCTGTCACAGATATCCATTTCTAAATTCAAGGAATCTTCACTAATTCAATAAAAGTGTCAGATTTTCAATATTGACCTAAGCATAACTCTCTTGTATAGGTGCTTCGTGGTGAAATCTGCCATCTGAAAGGACAGGTCCTGACCCTTTTTTGGAAATGTGAGTGGAGGAGGGGCAGCTGAATTGAAGGAAGGAAACAACATTCTGTGCAAGGAAGAGGTGTAGAGAGAGAGAGAGAGAGAGGCAGGGGGGTGCAGTTTTTGTTTTCTAATCAATTTGTGCTGTCATGTGGTCCACAAATGCGCATTGAAGCATTTGATAAGGCAGAGTAACTCCAACAACCTAGCTAAATCTATTTGGCTAGGTAAAAATTTAAAAAAAATGCAAAAAAACTTCATCCAACAGACTCTCCATCTGGTTCGCTTAGCTACCACTACTACAATAAACTTAACTGAGGCGTGCAAAGCAAACGCCTCAGACCTGCCGTCAGTGTTAATCGATCATTTACTGAGGCGGTTACACAAACACCTCTGTTAATGCCATTTAACAGAGGCGGTTGGGTTACAGGAAACGCCTCTGTTAATGATAATTTACAGAGGCGTTCACGTTATGATGACCACCTCTGTTAATGTGCATTTATAGAGGGTTTATGCTGACCACCTTTGTTAATGCGCATTTATAGAGGCGTTCGGTTTATGCTGACCACCTCTAATAATGTTTTCACAAATTTTAGAAAAAAACTTATTTCATTTGTGATAAGAATCAGAAAGAAATACATAATTTGAATTTTAAACACATCCCAAAATCAAATCAGTAGACATGCGTACAAAGGATGAAAACATCCATTCATATGAAATAATAACACAGTTCAATTACATCCATTCATATGAATATCCACGATTGATGCATGCATGCCACAAAGTTCATATTACATTCACAGAGTTCATAGTTCACTCATAACACAAGTTTACAAAAATCAAAAGAGATCTGGTAACTTGTAGTCTTTCATTTTGAGCTCGGTTCTCCAGTTGCGTAGACTCTTGTACTTCGGCTCCATTGCGAGCTCGCTCTCGTGATTAAAGACTTTCCCGTCAACAGAACAACATTCGTCGGTAACAATCTTACAAATGTTAGATATTGTATATTTGATGATTGTCTTGTCCACCTTTTGCCTTCTCCAATATCTCAGTAGATTTTTTTGAGTTGTCGCCAGCTGCGGCTGTACTCTACGCAACACCTGAGGTAGTCACAAGCATAGTATCCACACAGAACTGACCCTTCAGGTTGCTTGGCGCACTACATGCATGTAACACATAGTCATTAGTATACTTATATCATACATGATAAAGTACCACATATGATTCTTCATACGTACCGAGAATTGTCGCCTAATGCGCAATTTTGTGCCATACTTCTGCTTCTTTTTCTCGAACCTCCGATCATAGGATTCGGGGTCCTCTACGTATTTCCTATAAGCGCTGTATACAAACCACAGGTGTTAGCAACAATTTTGATATCTACATTGAGTGCATAAAAGAATTTGTCGTCACTTACTATCGCAGACAGTATTCGAAATCCTTGTACCCCTTTTTGTTAGTTTCGCGCAAGGAGTCGAATATGACAGCCTTTCCATCCTGAGGATAGATCATGAATACAATCCAGTGGCCCATGACACCCAAGCTACACAAATGAAACAAGATGGATCTCAAATCCTGAAACAAGAAAAGCGGAACACAATAGCTATTGCAAGTATTGTTTGAACTTACCCGAATTGGTGCGCGGCAAGGATACACCCATGTTCTTCGATCTTCTTCATGGCTTTTAAGATGTATTATCCTTTTCTCCACATGATCTCGTGTTTCATTCTAATCCGAACCTCCATTTGCTAGATCAGATCCAAATTCACTAGCATAGGGTGTGTGTCTAATACATCATGCCCAATGATGGCCCTTTGGGTTATATGCATAGGAGATAGGTAGATAGTATTGTCCTCTAGTTCACTTGCTACATATGATTACATCCTGCAAGCACAAATCGTCATCATGACATTGTTAGTTTGATCGTACTGAGCATGCCTTTAGCGATGTAGGGGTGTAATCACTTACAAGGCAAAAAGGGTGACTTGTGCAACGTCGAGATCCTTGCGCCGCAACATCCTATGCATGTCATGGAATTCAACAACAAAATCACAATCCTCTTCCAAATGGAAGTACTCCTTGGGGGCCTTCACAACGAATTCTTTCATTCCTAACTTTGATGCATGCATATACCAAAGATGGAACCTCCGATCCGGCCATTCCTCCTCGACAAGCTTGCCCAAAGGCAACATGAACTTGCCATTCTCAAAGTTAACGAGGCAATCTTCACCAAGGCCCCAAATTGACGGCGGTGTTGGCAGACTGTAATTAAGATAAGACAAGGAGTGGAAAAAGTCTGTTAGCATCATCTCTATTGACTATGTTTGGTTGCCATTAGAATATTTACCGATCGAACATTGTTGTATACGTGAAGTCTTCGGCTATGCGGGACGCGGCCCATTCCTCTGTAGTGAGGTGGGCCGGTTTGTCGTCAGCTTCGTCGGTAGGCTTTTTGGGCGCAGGAGGACATTGCCCGGTGCCCATTTGATCGGTTGGAGGCGGTGTTTAATTGCCCGGTGCACCCCCTGTGCCTCCTTGTTGGTTGCTCATGTCGGAAGGCGGGCTACGTCCAGGACTGCTAGATGGGCCATCGCCACCACTGCCATCGTCGTCGTCACTTGGGCCACCCGGTGGAGACGACTGCGGTTCCGAGGGCTTTGATGCCGGCTTCTTCTCTTCTAAGACAATATCTGCCTTGTTCCATAGCACGCGAGCACCGGCGATGGTCGTGTATCCCTCTTCAGGGGGAAAGTCAAGTTCATCACTATCGAAGTCGTCGGACATCCACCCCAAGTACACCACAGCATATTCTTGAGGGATAGGCTTCCCGTGGTATCTGGCTTCAGGGTCGGGCAGATGTAAATAGCCCTGTGCCACAGTCTTTTTCTTTCCTGTCCTGCCCCAGGGCACCTAGAGCGAGGCAAGTGTTTATTCTGTGATCTCATCAGCTGGGTACCTTTGGCATTATGAGGTACCCGGCGACATCTGCGCTTGATCTTGTTGTGTCAGCACGCCAGCCTCGCGAAACATCTAAATCCTTAGCTCCACAATCTTGGGGTCTGTGCTCGTAAATGTTCTTGGGGTCTGTGCTCGTAAATGTCTCTTGTATTGTCCCCATGGTCATTTCTTTCATTGCCTCGTCTCTGCCCTGCTGGATGAGCCCTTCCTTATATCTTTGCCTTGGGTGATAAGACACAGCATCAGATTTCCATGAGTCCACATTCTTCCAGCTCATCCTCGAGGATACGCCTCGAATGCGGCCGCGGTGCTCGGGGTTTCCCAGGGCCTCCGTCAGCAAGTCATGCTCCCTATGAGGTTTGAAGTCCCCGCGTTCCTTGGCGGCATAGACCGCGATCAAAGCCTTCTCTGCCGCCTCTGTCTTTGGCTCGTTGTACTTGGTCCTGCCCTCCTTTAGCCTCTTCGGCCGACGAGCATTGAAGTAGTCACGTCCCCTCTTGTCGATGCCTAGCAATGGATTCTCCTGGCCGGATGCAGCTGCCTCACTTTCCTCCTGCCGCCACTTCTTCCTCTTAGCAACGTACCCAGTCGGGCCCAGGTGATGGGGTAGCTCATTCATCTTTGCTTGGTCGAAGAACTTCTTACTCTTGGCCTTTGATTTGTCGGTCGTCATCTTTTCAACAATCTCTTCCCAGACGTGGCGCTTGATGAAGTTGTAGTCTGCATAGGGTGTTTTGCCTTTATGCACATATTTCTTATTGAGGGTTGACCTCAAGTTGCGAAGCGCTTTGCCTGCAATAAACAAAGCATGGCGCTTGCACACATCTTCATCAAACTGGTCCTCTGGGTACTTGAACCGCCTCTTCACCTCTCCCCACACGGCACCCTTCAGGTCATCCGGCACTTTCCTCCAATCCGAATAAGTGATCGGCACGTGCTCCCTGACTATACAGGAGCACTGGTTGCTAAACGGGCCGATGACACTTTCTGGCTCCAAGGGCTCTCCATGTGGCCCTATCCTGTGTATGGCATGCACCTTTTTGTGAACCTTGTGCCTCCCATGTTGCCCCCTCTTCTTGCCACTAATGGCAGATTCCGTTTTAGCTGTTGTGCTCGGGGTGGGACCGGATCCATGCCCCTCCTGTTCTCCCACCTCCTCAAAGAACTCCAAACACAAAGGTACCACCGGCACCTGTCGAGGACAAGAACTCGGTCACATTAGTTTCATACTTAAGCGAGAAGCTCATCATCATATGCTAATGTTGTATTAGTTAGTTACTTACGCGGTCTGCTTGTTTCCGTGGTGGGGTGCCAGAATTTCGTGATGAAGTTGAAGAATCATCAACCTGCAGAGCATAGGTCGGATCTTTTTGTTCCTCCTTTTCTTCCTTCGTACGGCGTTTCTTCTCCGGAGGTGGTGTGATTGAAACCTCATCCTCGTATGAGTTGCTCTGGTCTGATGACGAGCCTTTGTCATCACTCTCAAAAGGACTCGGCTCAAGCCAGTCTTCAGTAGGCTCGGCAGTCATGAAAGCCTGGCTACTTTGACTTAGATAGTACGCTTTTTTTTTCTATGGAGCTAAGCATTAACATTTTAGTGCATTGTGTTTGTAAATTAGGACTGCAAACTTGACAAGAACATAACAGAGAGTCATCCACTCGATTGGCATGGTGCGTCGAGTGATTTGTGATTCAATTTTCAGTAAACAAGTAGTAGTACTATGGCTTTCCTAGTACCAACTCAAGTTCGAGTAAAAATTCAATATATATAATGTTCGGAACTGAAGCAAACAAATACATCAATTATGCTTTTGATTACAAAGAGGCACTTTACTGTCAAGTGCCATTTCATGGGAAATCTGGTAAAGCATTAAAGTGCAAAGCAAAAAAGACGTGCATTTTTATTATTTTATTCTATCTGCAGATTACAGTATGTGTCATAATATTTGTAGTCACTTTCACAATTTCCTTCTCAAGTGTAACTAAAGCAATTAGCTTAGCACTGCAGTTTGGACAGCAGCATATGATCTATTTGCAAAAATCATAACTAGAGCTACAGAACTCCAAATGAGTTGGTTCATGACTTTCTGGAAAGCTTACGAAATTGTCTACAATTCATCTTTAAGCATCACAGCAAGATTCACAAGTTTACTAAGTCAAAAATGCAAAGGTACAGAATCTGTTTTGGAAAAACTGAGAGCAACAGATTTCTGATCCTAACTTTGAACAGACATAACTCACAATCTATTGGGCCAGTGGCCACCAAATTTTAACAGCAGCTCGATACACAAGCTATCTACAACTTTGTCAAAGATAAGTTTAATGGCAAACATCATTATCAAGGTGTAATTTATACAACTCTTAAATCTATCCAGATTTCATTAAGATGAGAAAATAGTTATTAACTTATGTGGTAAACATGCTTATACCCAAAACCAGTATAACCAATATGTCACACATATCATAAGAACACTGGAAAGTATAATGGCCATCCTAAAATAATTTATTTTCATGCCTTGATTAATTTATTTAGATAATTAGGTGTATCAATGAACATATAGCAAAACTGCACAATAAATTCTACAAAAATTATAGCTAACTATGGATTAAAATTAACACCAGGTGCTCATCTAGTGCTTGCTAGTCTCAGCACATAATGATTAACATATCTTGTCTTCTACATGAGATCTAAATTAACACCTTTTTTTTAGATTAATAATCACCTATCTAGCAAGCACATATTGGAAGGAAAGCATCATTGCCTCTTGTAATTATTCTCTTCAAATTTGAAGTTTGACATCACCAATCATCATTTTCCCCCCTCAGGTTCGACTAATTAACTACACAATGCAGACTTTTGTGTTATCTAGAGTTCTAGACCTTGCAAATTACCACAACACATCTGTAAGTGCAAACATGCTAATTTAATTTTTATGCTACTGTGATAATTGACGGCCAACAATGCAGCTAGCAAATATATGGCTTCTTCTTCCTCCTCTAGTTAACAGCAGGAATTAAATTGAATTCACAGGAATGCAACATGCCCAAAGGAAATCGAAAACCCCACAAATCTAGAAGCATGTTTGTGCATATGGTTATTGGTTTGTGTGTTTTAGAACACAAATTCAAACCATTCTCCTAGGTCCCGCCGTGGGGAGCTCGGTCCAGCCAAAATTCCGGCGAGCTCCTACGCCGGCGGCGGGGGGAAAGAAGGTGAGGGGCACGGGAGGCGGCGGTGCACCTTGTGGGCGAAGCAGAGGAGGCCGGAAACGACGGAGGCGGCGACACGCCGACTCGGGCGGCGAGCGCGGCGGCGGACGGCCGGTCCTGGAGCACGGCAGCAGCGCTTTCGGGCCTCGCGAGCGGCTCGGAGGCGGAGGGCCGGGGCCGGCGCGGCCAACAGAGGAGGGTCATCGAGCGCGGTGGCGGAGGGACGTCGAGCGGCGTTCTGCGGCGGAGGGAGCTCGAGCGGTGTTCGGCGGCGGAGGGACTCGAGCGGGCGGACGGCGGCGGCTAGGGTTCTGGCGAGCGGCGGGGCTAGGGTTTGGGTGGCGGAGGGACGTCGCGCGGCGACGCTTCCGGGCGGCTCGGAGACGGAGGCGGAGGCGGTGGTGCTGCGCGGCTCAGAAGGAGGGCTTGGAGCGCGGCGGCGGAGGGACAGTGGTGCGGCGGCGCGGCAGCCCTTCGGGAGGAGGAACGAAGGGGATGGCGGATTTGAAATGCCTAGGCGCTTTATAGGCAACGATTAACTGAGGCGGTCGTTTAACAGTGAACGTCTCTGTTAATATTAACTGAGGCGTTTACAGTGTGGCGCACGCCTCAGTTAATGTACCAACATTCATTCTAAACCATGAACTTCTAACGCATTTTCATCCAAATTCTTCCACTGGACTACAAAATATCCAAGAATCAAAGTTGTAGGTTTAATAATTCTCTACAACTTTTGTTTCAGTAATTTTTGCTGATTTGGTTTCAAACCTTTTCAAAACTTGCTCTAAACAAATGTGTATAAGTTGGAAATGTGGCGCTTCAAACAAGTTAGTTAATGAAATGAAAGCTGAAGTGAAAGCTCGAGCAAAGCGCCACCTTTTTCTTACATCAAATTTGACTAGTTTTATTTATATGTTTGGTGGTCAGACATTTCAAAAAGAGAGTGTGTATATATATGGGCAAGACTATTTGTCTATTTTTGTCGACAACCTACATTCCCACACACGTCGACTAATTGTAGTATGTGTATCCCCTACTTCGTTGCTAACAAAGTGCTTTTATTAAATCAACAGCAAAATTACCCACTACTTAACTCAGTACGTAAAACTGCCGTGATTACAGAGGCAATTACGGATAGTAGTAGATTCGGTTCCTTGTATAATAAATGTAAAGGCATACATTTGGATTCCATTACAATAATAAGTTACAAAATCGACGGCTGCGAACCTCACAAGTTAAATATAAGTCACTACATTAATTATAACATTTATTTTGGTGCCGACGCAACCACTGTTCTCTTTTCACCGTCAGAGCAGAACCAAGGCTTCATCTTGGTCTTGTTGAAGCGTTGCTCGACTTGCTTGATCTTGCGTGGATGATCGGTAAAGAGCGAGAACTCGGCGTAGTTGTTGTATTCCTTGGGGCTCTGCACTCCATCAGCTCCCACGATCCTTTGCTTTCCTGACACAACCACATGCTTCTTGGATTCTCTGGGTCGGGGAGTAGGCTACCTGCGTGACACGGTTTGCTAGTACCCACTGATCATCTTTGTAGCCGACACTTTCGAGCTCCACGGTGGTTAGTCCATACTCGTCCACGACAACTGCATTCAGCTTGACCCACTGGCACCGGAAGATGGGTATCTGTAGTTCACCGCCGTAGTCAAGTTCCCATATCTCTTCAATCTGCCCATAGTTTGTCTTGGTCTCCGAAGTGGCCTCGTCGATGCCCTCATATCGAACCCCGCTGTTCTGTGATGTGCTCTTCTTGTCCTTCTCTTTCATGTGGAACCTGTATCAATTGATGTCATATCCTTGCCATGAGGTGATTTGGCTAGACGGGCCGGACGCAAGCCTCGATTCATCAGATTCTCCATAGGGAGGTATGCCCTGCTATTTGATCCAGGTCATGAAATTGATCTTGTCCTGTCTCTGTACCCACGCCTCTGTGCGTCCGTCACGACCACGATGGATCTCCAGGTGCTTGTCAACCCACTGCTCCATGACCACTAACTGTTTGAGGGCGTTGTGATGAGCTTCCTGCACTATTTTTGTCTTGTATATCTGTGCGTACTTTCCTCCCTGTGCACCCCATCCTAGAGGTTCTGCCTTCGTGCGGATGGACAAGCAACCCAGTCGCATTTCCGTCCCGGATGTATTTTGTGCAGCAGTTAATGGCCTCCTCCGTTGTGTATGCCTCGATCATAGAGCTCTCCGGGAAAGCACGGTTATGGACGTATCTATTCAGGGTCGACATGAACCTCTCGAACATCCACATCTAGTGCAGGTATATAGGACCAAGGTCCTGTATCTGGTCTATCATGTGCATCATCAGGTGTGGCATGATATCGAAGAAAGATAGAGGGAAACACATCTTGAGCTGGCAAATAGTCTCTACTATGAATTGTTTCATGGCTGGCGGCTGATCTTCATCGATGACCTTTTGTGTGATAAAGTTGAAGAAGTAACCGAGCCGTGTGACGACCATCTTCAGGAACTCTGGAACGATAGCCCTAATTGTAATTGGTAGGAATACCGTGAGCATGACGTGGCAGTCATGTGCGTTCAAGCTGGTTAGTGTGAGGTCCTTCATCGAGACCAGACTCTTGATGTTGGAAGAGAAACCGGTCAGCACCTTCACAGCCCTAAGCCACTGGCACACTGCTCTCTTCTCGTCTGTCGTGAGGTTGTAGCTCGCGCCCGGAAGGTCCACTTTCCCGCTCTGCACCGCGGGATAGGATGACGTTCGGGCCTAATTTTTTGGTTCACAAGATCCTGATGTGACTTCGGACCATCCTTCATCTTAGTCTTGATGTCTAGCAGGACTCCGGCTGTGCTTTCGAAGACATTCTTCGAAAGGTGCATGCAGTCGGCGGCATGAGGCGTATCAAGCTCCTTCTAGTATGATAGGTACTTAAAGAAACACAGCTGCTTCTTGAAAGGTACTTGTGGGCTGATAGGTGGTTGGTCCTCCTCCATCTGCTCCCGCTTCCTCTTCTTCTTTTCTTCGGTCCCATCTTCCTTAGCTTTCTTCTTCTTCCCAAACACAATGTTTATGCCATTCACCATGTCAAACACCTTGTGCCCATAACACGTCTTTTCCGGCTCGTCAGTTTGAGGCTCCGTCTTGTTGTCAAAGAACTTATTCATCGAAGCCTGCCGGTACCTGTGCCTTTTGTTGAGGAAACGCCTATGCCTCATGTACACCAACTTGTTCGATCCATTAAGGTAAGTGTAGCAGGTACCGTCAATGCAAACTACACAACCCATCTTACCTTTGATCTATCCCGACAATGCAAAAAGGCCAGGGTAATCGGTGATGGTGACAAAGATAATGGCTTTTAGAGTGAACTCCTTCTTTACGTATGCATCCATCATCTTGACCCCATCTTCCCATAGCACCTTCATGTCCTCCTTGAGTGGCTCTAGGAACACATCTATATCATTTCCTGGCTGCTTCAGGCCAGAAATAATCATGGTGAGTAAAAGATACCTACGCTTCTGACATAGATATGGAGGTAGTGAGTAGATGGTGAGGATGACCGGCCAAGTGCTGTGGGTGTTGCTGAGGTCACCAAACGGATTCATCCCATCGGTACTTAGTGCGAACCTAACATTCCTCGCCTCGGCACCAAACCCCCATTGAACCTCTTCCACTGCTTGCCATCGGAGGGGTGTCGTAGCTTGCCATCGCCCTTGATGTGTTCTGCCGATGCATGCCACGACATTAGCATGGAATCCTCTGGGTTCCCGAATAGCGCACGCAGGTGATCAATCACAGGCAGGTACCACACCAACAGTGCAGGACTTTTCCTCTGCATGTACCCCTCTTCCTCCTCATCCACAGGAAACGGGATCTACGGCTTGGCCATCTTCTTCTTCTTCTTCTGTCTTGTCTTGGTCCCTCGTCATCCGTATCCGCGCGACAACCGGCATTCTTCTTGTACCGACTAGCACCGCACTACAGACAGCTCTGCAAGTTCTCGTACTTGCCCCGATATAGGATACAGTGGTTAGTGCATGCATGGAACTTTTTAAGCTTCATCGACACTGGCCGGATCGTCCTCTTCGCTCGGTAGGTATTGGCGGGCACCTTATTACCCTCTGGGTATGTGTCAGCAAGCATACGTAACAGGTCGTTGAAGCTAGTGTCGGACCACCCATGCGAGACTTCAGCTGCAACAACTGGAGGTTAAAGCACAACGCCGTCCAATGCTTCGGGCGGTCCTTATACAACGGATCAATTGCCGCCTGCTTCATCTCTTTGAAATTCTCCAGCCACCTCAGATTCCCGAACAGAACGTCATCTTGGTCCATACGGTTAGCCAGGTTTTCAAAAATCTCTGCATCTTCGGGCCCCAAAAAATCATCCTGCTCATCATCACCAACCCCACCACCATCACTGCCTCCCATGTCTTGGAAAAGATCATCAATGTTGATGTAATCATGCTGCCCAAAATTGTCGCCCCCTGTTGCTGTTGATGATGAGGGTTCTTGTCCTCTTTCATTCACTGACGAGTGCCTCGAAGAGTTTGGTTCAGATGCACCGGTGACACTCGGATCTGCCTTGCCGTGAAACTTCCACACGGTGTAGTTCTCGACGAAACCATAGCAAATCAAGTGAGATTTCACCAGGTCATCTTCATGCAGAAGTTTGTTCTTGCAGCCACGGCATGGACAAATGGTCAGGTCCACACCCCGACTAACACGATGCTTTTTCGCGGCGGCAACAAATTTTGTCACATTATTCAGGAAAGACATATCGTTGCCAACTCTCGGTATGTTGTACATCCACTCTTCCCTCGGTAAGTTGTCCATGATCACAACCTTCACACAACGAGGAATTAAAGTGATGTCGTCAGCTCTAGATCTGGTTTGCTCTCTCCTCATCATAAACCGGAATGTGTGAACACACCTGTGGTATCAAGCCAGGGCGTGCAGCGGTGGATCGAGTCGGGGAAGGGTAGGCTGATGTCAATATCGAACAAGAGAATATATGTGCCCAAAGTCAACGACACGCCTTGCCCTGAGCCAACCTAGACCTTACCGCAAGAAATTAAAGTGATGTCAGCTCTAGATCTAGTTTTCTCTCTCCTCGTCCTAGATCTAGATCTTGAAAAAAACACCAAATCATGGAAAAGAGAGAGATGGAGCGTAAGAAACCAACCTCTAGCGGTGCTCAGTCACCAAATCCAAGGGCAATACCTCCCCCCTCTCAAATGGCAAAATTTCATATTTTGAGCTCAAAACACGAAATAATGGAGGAGGAGCCGCGGGGAGGAAGAAGGGGTGGGGGATATTTATAGAAAACTTAACAGAGGCGGTCAAACATAAAATAAATGCCTCTGTTAATGTGCATTAACAGAGGCGGTCGTTGTTACAAAAACACCTCTGTTAATGCATTAATATAGGCATTTTTGTTACACTGACCGCCACTGTTAATGCATATTAACAGAGGCTGTTTCGTTACGGTGACTGCCTCTGTTAATGTATTAACTGAGGCATTTCCGCAGTGGGCGCCCCTGCACCATTAACAAAGGCGTTCGGCCAATATGAATGCCTTAGAGGCCATTTTTAAGTGCCTCGCAAAATCCAAAATTGTAGTAGTGTATCCAGCTCAGCATGCCCAGCCTCCCGATAGCCATATTTCCCAAGTTGCTCCGCTAGCCATCCATGACCCCGTGCCAGCCCTTACTCCTTTCCGTTGCCCCTCGCGCTACTACCCTCCCGCCTTGCCATTGCCCATCACGCTCCCGCCCTCCCCCTGTCCACCCAACACCACCCCAGTGCCTCTGCCACCTGTGCCCTCCACCTTGTCTTCCTCATCTTTCGTAGAGCCCCTCAAGCCCCGACCGCGCCTACCAACACAGAGCCCCGTATGCAGGCCCACCTCGGCCTCCCTGCCCTCTGTGCCACCATCGAGCGCCACGCAGCCATGGGACGCCATTCCGAGGCCCTCGAACTATTCCACCTCACATGAGCAATGGAGCCCTTCACGTCGCTTCTACCCACCACCTACCATACACTCATCTTCGCTGCAGCCGCGCTGCAGGAGCTCGGCGCGGCCGCGGCGGTGACCTGGCACATGGACAACTCCGGCATCAAGATGGACGTGTACACGCACAACTACGTCCTTGGGATGTACTTGAGTTGCGGGATGCTCGGGGAAGCATGGGAAAGAAAAGAGGCAAGAGTTGCCCTGTTAAGGAACGATACACATCGAGCGATTCGAGAGAATCATTCGAGGAGCTTAGTCCTAATTTCAAAAAATTTCAAGAAAACCTCTAGATGGATTGCTATCTAGGAACACATAAGTATTGCTCTATGAATTGTTTTGACTCTCAATAGCTCAAGAAAAGGAGAAGGCTAAATGCCTAAGTACGGGAATAAGGCAAATGTACGTAGGCCAACCTATTCGAATTTTCTAGATGAACAATTTTGTTATAGACTATGACATGACATACAAGTAAGACTTAGAGTGATTCTCTGATCAACAACCTGATTTGTCCTGCTTTGCTCAGGATGAGCAAAGGACAGCTTGGGGGATCTTGTTGATGCTTGCTGGAGACCTTTTTCAAGCGTCAATTCGATCAAAAAATCATGAGAATATGCATTTCTTACACGCATCTTTATCCAAAAAAGGTCAAAAGCCACTATGCCTCTAGAAAAATGCAATGTTGGAAATTTAGCTAAAATGCAGGTTACAAGCATCTTATGATCCAAGTTAAAAATCGTCGACCAATTAGAGTGAAGAATTCAGGCTCACACGGATCAAAGGGCCTACCTGCAGCAGAAACCGACCTAGACAGAAGGCCACTCACCTGCATTGGGCCTCAAGGCCCATGGGATAGCCTCCTAGCCAGAGCTGGGTCGGTTGGGGCCCACTCATGGTCGACCGATAATGATGGTCGGCTAACCGTCCCAAGGCACAACCCCCTTACCTCCTTCAACGTGGCAGCATCCCATTGACTCCTTATGTCGGTTTCAGGTGATAGCATTGCTCCTCTCAGCCGAGAAGCCCCATGGCCCCCTCCTATAAATATGAGAGGGGGCGGGGTTCATCTGGAGACACACCACAAGTTGCAAGCTCAAGCTTCGCTTGTTTAGCTCTATAGGTTAGTGGAGTTTAGGCACAAAGTATTAGTCTTGCATAGGAGTTTTTGTATGAGTTCGTCTCTAAATCTCCTATGTAATTCCCGATATTTGTATCAGACATATCTTATAGTTATTTATATTCGCAAGACTTATATCTTATGGTGTGAGACGTATACTTCCTAGTTAGTTTACATTGTTACTATATGCTTTGCATGATTAGACAATTAGCTTTAGTACACCAGTACCCGTTGCAGTATTTGAATGTTTGCTCTAGTATAATGTCTGTCCATCCGAAGGGTGGAGGCTCCACATGAGATACTAGAGTATCACTTATTTATTTAGACATGGTGTTTGGGTTAATCAAGTGTTATTTGATGTTGCCCTTTCTCATGGTTTGTAGAGGTAGCTTGTGGGTGGTGCAGCCTATTTTGTGCCATCATAATCCTTCACATTCGTTTAGGGGGGTAGGAGGTTCATAAAGTACCATGATGGCTTGGTTAGATTTATCTGCCAGTTATGAGCGGTCTCCCGATAGTGCTAGGTTGACTAAAATTAGGATAATCATGTATATGATGTAAAGTACAATATAAACTGTATAATTAACTTAAGTACATGAAACCCGAGCTACTAACTTTTTCCTTTCTCTCTATCTTTATCTTATTTTGAGCTGAGTATGAACTTTTGTGTCATACTACCTCTATCCATTATTTATCTTAGCCCTGTTTATGCAATTGAATATCCAATTAAGATTATTTCATCAACCGGCCTAGACACATTAGCCACCGTCTTTCCTACGGAAATATAAATGACACCCTAGAATACTACCGAGTAAAATACTACAACGGTATTCCGTACACTTGCAGATTTATCTATGGTTCATGAAATACATGCACCTTATTTGGAATCTGCGAGTGTTGCTTCCTAGGACCACCTAACCTAGCAGTGGCACTAGTAGACGCCAACAAGCATTTATGTCGCCATTGCCGGAGATGGGCCTAATAACCCTGTTCTAGTGATGACGCTAAGAAATGTCAATACAGGTGGAGGAGGGAGCTGGGGCGACTGGTGGTGGAGGTAGATGGACGGCCAACGGCGGACGGCGGGAGAGGAGTCGGATGGAGTGGGAGGAGGGAGAGTGGGAGGCCTACTTATCAGTGGGTCAGTGGGAGGTGGCCGGTAAAGGGGGGAAATTTGAAGAGTGAGATTTTACTAGTCCGTTGGAATATACTGAACTATGGAGAGTGAATCTTGGCTAAATGAATAGCTAAATTGGAATATAGGGAATGAGATTTAGCTAGGCTGGAGATGCTCTAACACACAATTTATCAATTTGTATCTGATTTTTTTGTATTTATATCCCCATGGTGACTTAAAACTACAATGTTTTATGTTAATCATTCAAGGTTCTCTTTCGCATCTACGACATGAGGTGTGTCCAGATAAAGAAAGTGCTCAAATGGAAATAAAATGGCATCAAAATATTATTATCAAACTCTTCCTCAACAGAGTACATTTGAAATGATCACACATTAGTTGATTTTATTAATTACCCGGTTTGTATTATTCAAACTCGCTGTTGCCTACTCCACGGGCTTACCTCTACCACTTTCACATCATGACCTGGCATAGGATATTTGAAGGACAAGTGTCAGAAAGATGTATTTGTTCATTCATTCATCGTCACCACTTCAAAAATAGAGGAATAGTCCAATTTACACCTTCAAATTATTAAATTCGGACGAACATAGCCTTTTATGTTGTTTCAAATGTAATTTATATTTTTAAGACATTAAAAACTCTTGTTAGATTGAAAAACCAAAACCAATTTATTATAAATTAAAAAATATGAAACTAGCAACAAATTTTTTCTAAATGTTTTACCTATCCATTGTTGCTCTAATGCTCTATTCGAATCTTGTTTATTAAAAAATAATAGTTTTTGCAACAAGCAAAACAAATTAGGAACATGAAAAAAATAGATCCGAATAACTAAGAGTCCTAATACATATGTTACAATTTTTAGAAAAATGATGGAACCGGTTTAGTATTTTTATTTAATGTGAATTATATATAAATATTTTAGTTTAAATTTGAATATTTTTAAATTTTTAGAAAATATAGAAGCCCACCTTTGAGACTGACAAAAGGGTCAAATTTGCCCGGTTTCATAACTGAAGGTTAAAAATCGGACTTTTGTGACAGTTTGAGGGTGTAAAGTGGATTTTTTCCCTCAAAACAATAATCATCACAACAGATCATATTGTCAGATACTATGAAAGAGATCATGAATCAATAATTCTTTAATGTCAGCAATACCAATCCTACCTGACGATGAGGAGGAGGCACATTCTCAAGTTCGCAGAGATGATGGAATCTCCGGATCTTAGTTTCATCGTATTTCTTCTTCTGTTTGTTTGAAAGTAGACGGATTATGCATTCCATGTCCCTACCAGGTACCGCTCTCACAGACACACAGCACTCATCAAGATATGATGGGGCAGTGACGGGACCCTTTTTCTTGATGTATTCTCTACAGTGCAATACGATGTCTGCCTTCTGTTGTTCGGTACATGGCCCGTTAGCAGCTACTGGATCTAGTGACATTGTTGCACACACTAGGAGGAAAAGGAGTGCTAATTTCGCTGGGAACATGCTGTTCATATCAGCACGGGTAGTTGGTTTTGTAAGGATCCTGATATTCTGTCCAAAACCTGTGGCTTTGCCTCCTCCTATATATAGGAAAGAAAGCATATCCCTCCAACTTCTGTGCGTTTAATGCTCAAGATGCAGACAAATAGACAATATTTTGTTGGATATGGTTGGAAGATAGATACACCAATACATTGAGCAGGATATGATATAATTCATGTAGAATGTAATAATCTATATCCGATACATTTAGCGGGATATTGCTCCGGATCCCCGTTTACTAGGAAGATAAGAATCAAAAGATAGCTCTATCAGCCTAGAATAATAATAAATATTCAAGTACTTTATGGCAAATTTCGCCCGCCCCTGAAAATAAATTTTAGGCGCGGGTTAGAAATCAATTTTTAGAGACGATCATGTCATAGCCCGCTCCTGCAAATCTATATCCAGAAAATAAATAAATTCTAAAAAAATGAAAATAGCAAATTAGAAAGAAAAAATATTCCAGCCAATTAATCCCTCGATCTTTTGTGCGTACCTTTCTTACCACCACACTACACAATCACGGGTATTCTATTTTTTATATTAACTCTGAAATTAATTTGTAAGGGCATGTGACACTATCACCCGCCCCTCCAAATCCGTTTCTAGGGGCGGGTAATGCCACGACCACCCATAAAATATTTTCTATTTCATTTGAAAATTCATTTAAATCTTTTGATATAGAAAAATAAATAAAAAAGTGAAACTTCTACACTATGGTTATTGTGAACTATAGAAACGAAAAACTATGCCAAGTATATTGCAATGTATATAACGGTTAAGATTATGGAAACCTTAAAGTATGATTTGAGTTATATAAGATACTATATAGCTATAGCTATTAGAGAGCTTCTAATATTTTTGGAGCACTAAATGACCTTGAATGAAAAGGTTATCAACTACAATATTTTGGATATCATAGTTCTCTACAATTTTGAAATAATGCTTGACTTCATCCACAATTGTATGAAAAAGTTGTGATTTTTTTGCCATGTACCATTTGTAGAGACGGGTCATGCCATCACCTGTCCATAAAAATATATTTTTATGCGCAGCTAACTATCACCCACCTCTAAAAATAGCCACCATTTTTAGAGGCGGATGCACCCACCCCTAAAAATTGATTTTCAGGAGCGGGTTATGGCATCACCCGTCCCTAAAGTTGGTGGCCATTTCCAGAGATGGGTGATGCCATGATCTGTCTCTAGAAATCCATTTGCAGGGGTGAGTCGGTTGTTACAGTAGATCCTCCCCCTTTGTAGCAACGAGTTATATTTTGATCTGTCGGTTGCTACAGTAGATCCTCCCCCTTTGTAGCAACGGATTATATTTTGATCCGTCCATAAAAAATGGGATCTTGCTACATATCATTTTTGTACTAATGCGTGTAATCCTCACCTAACGTGTGCATGTACAGCTTAGATCCGGTTCTCTAGCTTTGACTCTGCAGCAGTCTCTGTTAGGCCGTTGGCCTCTCATTGAAATATATTAACCACACAACTGATTAGTACAGATTGTGTAGAATCGTTCTACGGATATGGTGGATGATAAATACTTGGATCCGTTTTGCAAAGGTGGTATAGTCCATAGAGAATATGTTCATATAGTTCCAAGTACAACATCTATTTGTAGCAAACACTACCGGAATTTCTTTCTTTGCCGAGTGCCAGTTACACTCGGCAAAGGCCTGTTTACACTCGGCAAAGACTTTGCCGACTGCTCTTTACCGGCAAAGCCCCAGACGGCAGAGGGGGCTTTGCCGAGTGCCATTTCTCGAGCACTCGGCAAACGGTATGCCGAGAGCCGACCGCACTCGGCAAATTTGCCACGTGGGGACAGCGGGTGACGGTGCGTTTGCCGAGTGCAGGACATCTGGCACTCGGCAAAGTTTTGAACTTTGCCGAGTGTTAAACTCCTGGCACTCGGCAAACGTAGGTTTTTCTGGTGCACCCTAATGGCCATTTTGCCAAGTGTTTTTCCCTATGCACTAGGCAAAGTGGCCAAATTTTTTTTTGTTTTATTTTTCTCTGTTTTTAGTTATAAATAAAATAAAAATATATCTGAGTACATGGACATTACAGGCAGTTATTATAACAAATATATAATTGACAAATACGACAATAACACTGATACAAATAACACAAGTCCATCACATATATCACAAGTCCGATACATATGACAAGTACGATACATCTGCCAAAACAAGTGCGTCTGATATATAAAACAAGTCTGATACATAGAACTACAAGTCCAGGATTAATACCACAAGATCTAGTACTACAAGTCACTCACAGTTAGGTGTGTGTGGGGGGGGGGGGGGGGCAAGTTTGCCACGGGGCCGCTGACGAGTTCTGGTCCGGAGGAGGGTCATTCGATGCATTTCACGACTGATTTTACAAATAGAAACACATAAATTGAGTAAGAATAACAAAGATATAATAATACCTACTAACAAAGCATACTCACGGGAGTGCCAGAAAGTCCCGGAAGGTAAGGCTGAGCTGAAAAGGCGAAGGGAGGAGGCAGCGTCGCATAGTTCATCGACGAGCCAAGTCCTTGCATCCAGGTGACCATGCTTTACAACACCGCCGACTGCTCCTCCCTCAGCTTCCGCTCCTCCTCCAGCTTGGCCTGCATCTCCAATCGGCACCTCCTCTCCTCCTCAAACTTTGCCTCCATCTCGGTCTACAAAATTTTAACATCCATGTTACAATACGAAGCAAAGTTGCGTAAAAATCATAGAACGACAACTAAATCTGAACTAACCTGTCTCTGGTGCACGCTGGCCACTGAAGTCTCAGGCCGTGGGCGTATGGGCGGGGTCGAGTCGATGGTACTTGCCCTAAGCTGCGTGAGGCTGGGTGTACTCGCCGTGTCGACCAAGCTGTTGGCGATCAAGTACCGCCCATGCTTCTTCCCGCCTCCCGCCCTCATGATAGCTTCTCCGGAGAGTGGCACGGTGGCCGGATCCCAAGTCTCCCCATGGAGCACCCTTCCCACCTTTGTGTACGCATTGAGACGCACCGGGATGCTGGGGTTTGTGTAGGCCTCTGGTGGAGCCGCTGGGTTGTAGGCCACGTCCGACGTCGCCCTGCCCATATGAGACATGGCGTACGCCATGAAGTTGTTGCAAGACTGGCATGAATGAGACTCCGTCTGCCAAGAAATCAACGGGATAATTAGTAGGAATTCAAAACATAGCTTTAGGAAGAATGAAGAAATTAGTGAACTTACCCAAGTTTCCTTGTACTCGGCGAGGCTACGGCTCCCTTGATGATGTGCCAGACCCGGCATCATCAAGCGGCGCTCCCGGCAAAAGGCGTGCTGGCGGGCCCAGTCCACGTTGATCCACTTTTCCACCATCATGGACCAGCACTCAGCCTTGTTTGCGCACCAGTTCGGAGGCACCTAACGTAATGAAGTGCATGACATATTGTAAAATCAAATACAAGATAAATGAGTAGAGATGGCATTTATTTACCCTTAAGTACTGGTCTCGCGTGAGGAAGATGTCCCTTGCGGCTGGTTTCTTGACTTTCCTCTTCTCAAATTCGGCGAAGTACACAACGACAGCCTGGACACGCACCTCGTAGTGCATGTCCTTCACCAGCTTGTAGCAAGCCTGGTGAGCCTGCTCGTTCGCCCGGGCCTCATAGCCTTCTTCGCACCTGTAGAAATCCTGCATATATACCCACAAGGTAATTGCAATCACCATTCCAAAAATTGAAACATAATGCGATATTTCGACCATTTTAGTTCGAGGATGACTTACCACAACTCTCCAGCCACCCGCATCACTTTGGTGGTGAAGTTCCTTCCTTCACGATCAGTAGCATCTAGACTGGCCATGTAGTGGTCCCACATGTATGCCGGCTCCAGGACCCTAGCATGCATCATGAGCCTGGAGAAGTGCTGCCTGCACAGAAGACCCAAGATACCATTGGGCTTCTGTTTGTGCTGACCAGGCTGCACAAAAAACCACCCCCTGCAAGAGTGTTTAAGGTAAAATTTTAATTAGTATTGTGATTTTAAACATATGTAATTCATAATAAAGAAGTACTAACATATGTACTTAGGCTCTAGTGACCGAATCATCAGGCGTTTCGCTAGACGTATCGGACGTCGCGGGAGTTGCGACGGTCCACGCAACCACAACTCCCGCTCACCTCCTGCCGCCCCCTCCTCGGCCTCCTCCTCGTCCTCCTCCTCCCCCTCCATGTGCTCCTCCTCCTCCTTGCTCCCATGCTCCTCCACCCTCTGCTCCTCCTCCTCCTCCTCCTCCTCGTCCTCCTCCTCCTCCTCTATAGGAGAAGGGGTCCTCTCCCTCCTCCTCCTCCTCACCTTACCTCCTCCACCACTCCCACTACGTCCTCCTCCACCCCTCCCTCTCCCTCTCCCATTCCCTCCCCCTCCTCCACCACCTTTGCGAACACTACGGCTCCCGGACCCCTCGGGTGCGTCGGACCCACTACCGCCTCCTCCACCACTGCCCCTGTACAAGGAGCTCAGCCAAGTCATCTTGTGACCACCTGTCATCTTTGTTTAGTTACCTGAAATCAAAAGGAGTGAACGAATTAATCAAGATAAATAATACTTGCAAATAAATGAAAATAAAGAAAATATAACTACAAATTAACATAATATCTATTAATTATTGCGAGTCATATATGTTTTAGAAGTAGTCATCATAATCAGGATTAGCTGGATCGTAAT
This sequence comes from Panicum virgatum, assembly GCF_016808335.1. Lineage (NCBI taxonomy): Eukaryota > Viridiplantae > Streptophyta > Magnoliopsida > Poales > Poaceae > Panicum > Panicum virgatum. Next base: position 10,033,813 of record NC_053152.1, read on the forward strand.
CCTCATCATCACTATCAGCTATGTCAACATAACCAGCAGAATCCAAAAGAGGAATGTCGTCTTCACTGTCTCTGCCTAAACGTAGTCGCTCTAGTAATTGTAAGTCTTGAATATTTTGAACCTCATCTCCACCTTCCTCGTTAACTTCCCTTTCATTGTCGACTTCCATTCCGATCTCGTCGGATAAGTCTATCTCGAAACTCCCTTGTAGCCCTCTTCTTGAAAAAACTCTGAATCATTGTTATAATCTTCGTTGTTTGGGAGAGATAGTTTGCCGTGTGGCGATACTTTATACACAACATCCCAACCCCGAAGACGGTGGTCGGTTTGGCATGGGTATGAGAGATAATAAACTTGTGTGGCTTGTTGAGCCAGAATGTACACATCATCGCCTTGTAACGTTGAATCCTGTCGAATTTTGACTAGGCCAACACTAGGGGTATGTCTGGTTAATGTTGGATCAAACCAATGGCATTTGAAAATGACTGGAGTGAGCGGTATAGAACCATGAAACTTGAGTTCATATATTTCTTCAACTCTTTCATAATACTCGACTCCATCTTGACCTGGCGTAAAAACACCTATATTAGTGGTTCTTCGATTGGGTCGACTCTGCTCGAATCTTATTGTGTGGAAGCGATATCCGTTCACGTCATAAACATTAAACGACTTGACCCTGTAGCTAAAACCATCGGCAACCTGTCTCAACTTGGCACTCATGGACGAATCAGTTTGGCCCTGCAAGCGTATGCAGGATAGTTTGTCATATAATTCGAGGACAACTAAATAGAATAGAACTATAAATTCAAGACTACCTTCTATTGAAACCAATAAATGAAATCGGGTTGTGAATTTCCGGCGCCATTTTTAAAAAGACTCTCCATTTCCATTGGGGGTTGGAGCCCTTGACCGACGCCAAAATAGTTGTTGAAATTCCATGTATCAAAAATGACAAAGGGGGTTGGATGCTAAGTAGTGGAAACTTGTGGAACGGAAACTCGTAAAGTGGGCACAATGTTGAGAACTTACGCAATATACGGCTCCACCTCGGATAGGTTGGTCGACACGTATAGCATGATACGGCGCCACTCTTCATGGTTCAAGGTCTTGTATCTCGCATCACTTGCACTTCCAAGTTGTCCTCGGAAGATGCTGAGACTCGATTCATTATCGCCAGCATTGTAACGAGGGGGTGGATTATGCACACTGGGAAGATTCTCACCATAGTATTTGGTTGTGAAGTTTGACACTTCCTCCAGAATATATGACTGTGCAATAGAAGCTTTAATTTTACATTTATTTTTGCATTTCGCTCGAAGGACCTTCTGACATCTCTCAATTGGATAGCACCAACGGTACTGCACAGGCCCCCCCATTCGTGCTTTGTACGGAAGGTGTAGAAGCAAATGCTGCATCGGATTGAAGAAGGCGGGTGGAAAGATCTTCTCCAACTTACATAGCAACACAGGGGCCACTTTTTCCATGTCTGAAATGATGGGCCGAGATAACTTCTTAGCACACAGCTGGCAGAAGAAATTGCTCAACTCAGCCAACACTCGCAATATATTATAAGGGAGATAGCCTCGAACCATCACCGGAAGAAGCTGCTCAATCTATATGTGGTAGTCATGACTCTTCAGCCCGTTGATTCGCATGGTAGTCAAATTAACTCCACTCCTCAAATTCGCTGCATACCCATCTGGAAATTGTATCTTTTGGATCCACTCTAGTGCTTCTTTTTTTTGGGGCCTCGTTAGGACGAAATCCGCCGGAGTCTTCCTCCATTGTCTCCCTAGTCTCGGAGTCTTCATTTCGTATCTTGGTCTATCGCACAACATTGCCAGATCCACTCGAGCCTTGACGCTGTCCTTCATCTTATCCGGGATGTCCATGACAGTTCCAAAAAGGGCCTCGCCCCAATTCTTTTTAGTGTGCATGACATCAATGTCGTGTGGAAGGAGAAGATCATTAATATAGGGAAGCCTCCACAAGCTAGAGATCTGAGTCCAGGAATGTTCTTCACCATATCCCACAAAACCACCTGCATCATTGACCTGGAGAGCATCTATCCGATCATGAAGCATGGCACCCGTCAGCATCTATGGTGCAGGTTGTGTAACTACGAAACCATTCGTGAAGTTCTTAATGTCTCTTCTAAATGGACGATCAGCAGGAAGGAATTGTTGATGTTTATCAAATGACGAAAACTTGCCCCCCTTTCTCAACCAAATGAACTGCAGAGTTGCCTTGCATGTTGGGCAAGGGAATTTTTCATGAGTACACCATCTGCAGAAAATGCCATACGCCGGGAGGTCATGCAGGGAGTAGTGGTACCACACATACATTCTGAAGTTTTCCTTTGTCGCTCGGTCATACGTCCACACCCCCTCCTCCCATGCTTTTCTCCATGTAAACACTCATTTTATTCCCTGGGTGCTCAGGAATAATCAACCATTTTATTCCCTGGGTGCTCAGAAATAATCAATGACACAAATATGGTATGTCATTGAAAGAGAACGCCGGGGGGGGGGGATTCAAGGGGATAACAAACACGGGCCAACATTAGTACGATGCAGGCATCAAACCATAAGGATGGAACCCATTGGTTGCTAGTGCAACACATACATTACGAGCTTCTTCAGCTTTCTCACGATGAATCTCATCAAAATGAGTCCATGACTGACCGTCAGAGGGATGCACCATCTTATCGGGGTTGTATCGAACACCTTTTTGTGCCATGTCATCTGTTTCACGGTTTCCTCGGCCATATAGAGTCTTTGGATCCTCTGAATGAACGGAAAGTAATGTACGATTTTCACAGGAATCATGAGCTACCTCTTAGGCTGATCTTCACCAGCATCCACCTCCAGGAACCTTGAGGCTTTGCATTTTGGACAGTAAGTTTCAGCCTCGTGCTCTTTCCTAAATAAGATGCACCCATTAGGGCAAGAGTGTATCTGTTCATATGGCATCTTCAGTGCACTAAGGATTTTCGTCGCCTGATACATTGTTTTGGGCAGAATATGATCTTCCAGAAGCATGCTGCCAAAAACAGTCAACATACTATCAAAGGCATCTTGACTCAGCCCAAACTGGGACTTCAAGGCCATTAGACGCACAATGCCGTCCAGCTGAGAAACCTTTGTTTGGCCATGAAGGGGCTTCTGTGCCGCCTCCAACATCTCGTAAAACGCCTTTGTGGTTGCCTCTGGCTCCTCCACCTGCGGCCCTTCACCGAAATGTGCCTCCTCATAGTCGTCTAACATGTCTCCAATCCCACCAGCTGCATCACATTCCTCGATGCGTTGCCTAACAACCTCGTCCCTCATACGATGCGCTTCACCGTGAAAGATCCACCAGGTATAGTCTGGCGTAAACCCATACTTGACAAGATGTTCGCCCATGACCTTCTTTGTATTTCATTTCTGGTTACCACAACTGCTGCAGAGACACCACATGAAACTCGACCCTTCAGCTTGCGCCCATGCCCCTTCCAAGAACTCGTTGGTCTTCTCAATCCATTCATCGGTTATGCTAGCTTGGGTTACTCGGCCCGTGTACATCCACTCACGGTCATTCATCTTCGAAGATATCAGCGACTACTGCTAAAATTAAATGTGTGTAGATGTTGGGTCTAGACTCTAGTAGGTGAAGATAGGTCCTAATCCCACCCGACCATGCGTAGATACGGTCAGCTTCCATGATCCACTCCTGTCCGAGACAGAATTTCGGCAGCACCTCCCCGCTGTTCTCCAGATACACGTCCCGAAACGGAGATTGTGTATCCCGAGAACAACATGGAGATGATGCCGAAACTCTGCCTCGGATCGGAGCGGACCATTGAAACTGACCCATCTACGCATCCTCGGGCTGTCCACAAAAGCATGGACAATTCAAAACAGATACGGCCATCAATATGCAAATATCTGCATATTTACAACCGTACATTTTTCGAACGGGAGACGCCTAACTGGTGTACATGCTATAACATATTCACAGGTTGCTTTTCAAAATATAATTATCAATAAACTAACTAAATATATCATTTTATTATCGATATTTATATAATCTAAAATAACTGAACTCAATAAACTAAATCAGTCTTAAAAATAATATAAACAATTAACATCTAAAATCTATATGCACCTAAACTAAACCACTCTAAATAAACTATATACACAATTAACATCTAAAATCTATATCTACATAAACTAAATAAACTAAATCATTCTAAATAAATTAAACAAACAATATCTACATGTACCTAAAACTCTATATCTACCTAAAAAGCTACCTACAAATCATAATGCAATTGTAGTTAACATCTAAAATATTGAACTAAATAATTTTTTTTTAAAATACCCTGCCTCCAAGGTGGCCGGGGAGGCGTCGGCTGCGGCGGGGCGGGGGCGGGGTGTCACGGCGGGGAGGAGCCGCCGCCGCTGAAGGGGTGCGCGCCCTTGGGAGCCGATTTGGCGAAGCCGGGCGGCGGCGTGGAGGTGCCGGGCCTCGGGTGCCCACCGGCGTGGAGGCAGGGGTAGGTGGCGGGGAGCCTCCGGCGGCTTCACGCGGGGGTGTGAGCCGGCGACGATGGCAGCGCGAGGCGTTGGGGAGCTGCCAGGGGACGCGAGGGCGGCGGGGAGGGGGGAACGTGGAGGCGTACGACGGCGGCGGGGGGTCGTCGGCGAGCTGCATTTGTTTTGATGAAGTATGTAACAAAATTTTTGTGACTATGAACTAAATAATTTGCCAAAATAATGCAACAATTTATGGTTCACGTTTTCATGCAAAAAACCCTATTATTTCATGCGTTTAAAGATCAAGTTGAAACTAAATATATTGATTTTCAATGTATGCCAAAAATAATTTTATATATAGATAGCAAACTCAAAAATTAACCCAATTTTCACAGGACACATATTTTGTTGTTATTTCTCTATATAAAAAGTTTCACATTGAAAATCCTTTGCGACTTTCATTGAAACCAGAAATCCAACCAGATACTACGCATCTCTCGGAAACTTCTTCGGAGATCCTCCGGATTGTAAGCGGCGTATGTGTAACATGTCCGAAACACTGTTAATTTTTTTCCACACTATTCTCGCATGAAACCAAGAGATTTGCACTAGTCCCATAATTTTCAGACATTGTATGCTATTTTTGGTTTTTTCTGAACGTCTGTGCACACGCTTGTAATCAAGTTTCGTGATAAAGATGCTTCAACTTTTAAGTTCTATCGCACATATGACATCAGTTTTGATTCAAGTACATAAATAACACATTCCCATTCATTGATTTCGAAATTTCGACACACTTCTAATTTTAAATTAAATTTGACCGATTATTCCCCGCAAACCAAAAAATTAACAGAATATAGTAAACCAATCAATAAAAGTATTTTATGTTACCAGGGATTAAATTCTCAAATTTAAGTAGAGAACAAAAAAATTTGAAGGCCCAAAAAAAAGAAAATTGAATCTGTTTGCCGAGTGCCTGAGGATCGGCACTCGGCGAAAGAAACTTTGACGAGTGTTGGCATAAGGCACTCGGCAAAGTTTGATCTTTGCCGAGTGCCATCTAGCGGCACTCGGCAAAGGATAAACGCCGTCAGCCACCCTAACGGCGGGCGCGCGTGCTGGGCACGTGGGCGGCCTTTGCCGAGTGCGTTGCCGAGTGCCGTTCTTTGCCGAGGGCCAGCACTCAACAACGTTTGGGCATGCCATGTGCCAAAGGTTTGCCGAGTGCTACGCCCTAGGCACTCGGCAAAGCGTCTCTTTGCCGAGTGCCCGTGGTCTGGCACTCGGCAAAGCCTGTGACACTCGGCAATTATGCGTTTTCCGGTAGTGAAAGACTCATAATTTCAGGGTATCCACACTCATACACTATATGTGAGCACTCAAGAAATTATGTTGGCTAGTTAATGATGAGCTTGCAGTTGTAAGAAGATGGATACCATCAATTGATAAGCACCATATTTCTGACGGACATTCGCAAATCAATTTTATACTGCAACACTAAGCAAAACTGTGCATGTATTCTTGGAAAAATGAGGATATGAGTGTTTTCTTCTGCTTGGATAACATCAGGCCAACTTTTTAGCCAAATAATATTTTGTACACAATTTTCGAACAACAATTTTTATCACTTGAGCATATCGCTAAAAACTTCTCACTTGATTTTTTACATTTTTAAGTTTATGGTTACTTATAGCTGTCAAGATTAATGTCAGATGTTTCCTTTTACATATAAAGAGTGCTCAGGTGTAAAGGAAATATAGTCATGACTATTTAACATGATTTCCTGTATTTTTGCCATACTGTTGAAATCTCACAATACTAGAAGAACACTCGTCTACATCAGCCGATCCATGCTTTTCATTTAAAAAGGCATGGATAGGTGGTGGCACAAATAATTTCCCAACTTTGCAATTTGAATTTCAGGTTGTATTTGAAAATTTCTAATTTTTGCAGTACGAATATGGATGGAGAAGATTTTTTTACTTTATTTGTTGTGAGAAATTTTACTATTACATAATTTATCATGATAATTTGTTTTGTACTTCTATCTTCTTTAATTTTTACAATATGCAGAAGAAAAATTTCTCGGTCAAAATAACCCGAGAAAACCGATAATCACATTTATCGTAGTTACCGTTTTGTCAAAAAAATTTGGTAATTTCGAATCCATGCCCATCACCTTCCTCCTAGTCCATATATCTTCTCATTTTATGCATTATATGATGTCTTATTTTTTTGTTAGATTTGTTTGGAGATAATCTAGACTATTCTTTTGTGTCCAGTTTGAGGATTTTTTTTCTAAATTTTCTCCGTTAGAAAAATAGTAAACCCAATAAATTTTCGAGAAATTCGATAAACACGTATACTGGCAACCTCCGGTTACTTCTCCCAGTTTTATATCCGTGCAGACTGCTAGATTTTGATCGAATAACTAACAGAAGTGATGAAAAAAGTGCCTTAGTAACCACCTTGATTTGGTCAAATTATTGAAGTTATCCGACTAGCTTCACTTCCGTCAGCGTTCCTTTGTACGCTGGCCACTGATTACCTCACTTTATATTGACAAAGTTTAGAAATGTTTGAGAACCTGACGTCACTGGTGATGTCGTATACATACATTCTCCGAAGTTGCAGACCGTACCGGATGGACATGGTGTCATGGATTACACAATGCTTATGAAACCGTCGTGCCTCAGTTTGGGTGCAGCAGCACTGCGGCGTTGGGTCCTGCACAGCAGTGGCCTCCTAGTATGGTGGTGTCTGCCCCTTCTGCTCCTCTATCAATGCTGGAACACTTCAGTTGTTTCGATAGCCACAAGAGTGCGATGGTAGGTGGAAGCTGCGGTTGTGCCTTTTCTCCTCTGTCGTCGTTGTGTTTAGAGTTTGCCCGTGTTGATATCCCAATCCAACCGGCCAGTGAGTATAGTTGAGTGGTAACCCGTGTTGACGTCGCAATCCAACCGGGCGAGTTTGTTGTTTTTTTCTTTTTGTTTCCTGCCTATGGCCTCCCAGGACCTTAGTCTTGTATTTTTCTGCTATATCAATAGAAACACACTCGTCGACGATGTTCGTCCAAAAAAAATGAAACCGTCATGGCTGACATGGATACCTGAACTAGTTTGCGCCCTGCTGAACGCCGTCAATAAAACAGTATGAAGAGGGTCCGTGCTCGAAAAACACTCGCAGACAAACAAAGCTCGCATTGGGTAGTCGCAGACGAGCGAGAGGCGATCGATCAGCTATTGAACCTTCTATTCCAAGCCACATTACTCACAATCAACCGGTGGTCGAAGGAAAATGGCTGGCGGCGGTGACGATGCAGCAGCGGCGAGGAACAAGATGGTGGTGCCGAAGAGGCACGTGACCGGCTTCCCCACGGAGGAGGACATGGAGGTCGTCGTCGGCACTGTCCGGCTGGGCGTGCCGGCTGGGTCGACATCGGCCGTGCTGGTCAAGAATCTGTACCTGTCGTGTGACCCCTGGATGCGCGGCCGCATGAGCAGGCACGACGAGGGCGCCACCGCGCCGGGGCTGGACTTTGTCATCGGAGAGGTAGGCTTGCAAAGTTCATCCACCTTCTTATTGCTAAACGTAGTTGGAGCTTTACGATCAGCCATGAACACATCTGCGTGTGGTTGATTCATATCAGACCATGGTGAATTACGGAGTGGGCAAGGTGATCGACTCGACACACGCGGAGTTCAAGTGTTGGTGATATGCCCAAGAGCCCATCATCATAATACGGTTTAAAGGCCCAAGAGGATATTGATCCAAGAGGGATTAGGGTTACTAATGGGCCTATGAGATAGAAGCCTATTAGTACGCCCTATATATATGAGGGAGGGGCTAGGGGGGCGACGACACGAGAGCTGTGCCACCTCCTAGCCGCCGCCCCTCCCTCTCTCTCTCGGCTGCCGCCCATGCCGTGCGTGCGGTGCTAGCACACCGATGCCCGGCGTTTCATCCCCATACGTGTGGACTCCGTGGAGGCGCTACTGCGACTGCTGCGCTAATCGGCTGCTGGGATCAAGTAAGAGGAGCTCGGTTCGTGGGACGTGATCGACTACTTCCTCTACATCGACGCGCGACTTCTTCCGCTGCGCTGCGCGTCTAGTGGTAACGATCTATGATCTTCTACTTGCAAGTATCTTGGGTATATGCGGTAGTGATGCTAGCGTAGCCTACCCGTTTACCTACAGTGGTATCAGAGCCATCTTGCGTAGTTTTTGGTCTGGATCATTTGCATATATGTGATATGTTGTTGTAGTAGATTGGATCTATTATTTTTGTACGGTTTGATTAGATCAATTGGTCATAAGGGGTTAAAACTGGAGCGAGTTGATTGCGCGGCATGTGACAAAAGATTAGTTTGTGTTCTTTCTCTGTTATGCATACGACATGTCCCTACCGGTTGGAATCACCATCGTGACTAACTGTGTGCATAAGTCAGCAGATTGGACCAACAGATCGAGGTCATGTGTAGATGCAGTCTTCTCAAGTGCAAAGTTTGCATGGTCAATGTGATTGACCTAGTGAAAATTGAGGCATTATGAATGGCTCGGATTTGAGGTGATGCGATCACTCTGATGAGATTTTCATAGGGATTCCATAGATGCGATCTGTGTAATTCCGTGAGGTTTTCAGGGCGCAGCCCTGAGACCCACGGGGGCGGCTCCCCCCTCGACCCCCCGCCCGCTGACCGCCGTTGCTTTCTCGCTGTAGCGGCTTCCTAAGCGCTACTTTGGTAGAACACGTCGTACGCCTAACTTGTTTTTGCAGCGTGTGATGTGAATGGTATGGCCTCAATGTCATGTGATGATCTATGTGATGATTTGTGCGGCCTGCGTGTCGCAAGTTAACACAACCTGGTTGAGGTTGCACCATTATTGTATAACGACCTGCGTGTCGACTTGTGATGTTTGAATCCTCATGTAATTATTTCACTAGCTATTAGATGTAGTAGCTTAGTATCTTTTCATGGAGGCTTCAATCATGATGGCGATGATGATAACCACAAGACAGGACGGATGGCAATGGAGGTCACCTTGGAGCCATGGCGATGGAGCCCATTGTGATGCAAGAGGCCATACTATTCACAATATAATATGATTATATGCCTGTGATGTTTATTTTCCTGTCATACTATTCTTTCATGCTTTTACATATGGTGGATGCTTTAATCATGATAGAATAGCTTCCCTCAGAAAAGGTTGAGTTTTGATGCCTTTTACCAATAGCTGCACCTATAAATTTTGATCGTTGTGTGGTAGGTTTACCAAAGTAGAGTACCCTCAGCTATCACTTTTGTATAGGGTGGATGTCGGACATTCACAAGCATAGTTTTGGTTTACTCAGCAAAGCTATCAAAACAGTTTTGGGCTTTAAGGCATAGGGTTGGGGCCGGGGCATTGGATGCCACCCAACAAACAAGAGTCGCATAGAGATGTGATTAGTAATTTGTTACTTACCTGTATCACTACTTTTCTAGCCGTGATGCTAAAGCTCACTAGAATTTTAGTGATTATGGATCTTGAACCACTATATGTCATTAGAGGGAAGATGACTTTGATATAGTAGGTTGTCTTTTGTTAAATCAGTTAATGAAAGTCTTTACATAAACTTAGTGCTGAAATCTTGCTTTACTTTAATGTTGTAGATCATGTCTGCCAGTAACAATTCCGCCTTCAATTTGCGTTCTGTTCTTGAGAAAGAAAAGTTGAATGGAACAAACTTTATTGATTAGTACCGCAACCTGAGAATTGTTCTCAGGCAAGAGAAAAAGGAGTATGTTCTTGAGCAGCCATATCCTGATGATCTCCCTGACAATGCAACTGCTGCTGATCGCAGAGCTTATGAGATGCACTGCAATGACTCACTTGATATCAGCTGTCTGATGCTCGCCACCATGTCCCCTGATCTGCAGAAGCAGTATGAGCATGCGGATGCTCATACCATGATCGAGGGGCTGCGTGGGATGTTTCAGAACCAAGCCAGGACTGAGAGGTTCAATATCTCAAAGTCCTTGTTTGCGTGCAAGCTAGGCAGAAGGTAGCCCAGTTAGTCCTCATGTGATCAAAATGATTGGTTACATTGAGACTTTGGACAGACTTGGTTCTGAACTTCACCAAGACTTGGCTACTGATGTTATTCTCCAGTCGCTCCCGGCGAGCTATGAGCCTTTTATCATGAACTTTCAGATGAATGGCTTGGATAAAACATTGAGTGAGTTGCATGGGATGCTAAAGACAGTAGAGGAGAGCATTAAGAAGAATCCCAATCATGTGATGATGATTCAGAAGGGGAACAAAAAGAGGAAGCGTTGGACGCCTCCTAATCCCAAAGGTAAAGGCAAGGAAAAGAGTTCCGGTGGTGTGTCCTCGGGCTCTAAGCTAAAGCCAGCACCTAAGGCTAAATCTGGCCCTACTTCTGAAGATGAATGCTTCCACTGTCATGAAAAGGGACATTGGTCTAGGAACTGCAAGAAGTACTTGGAAGAAAAGAAGAAGAAGAAGGGAAGTGAGACTTCCACTTCAGGTATAAATGTTATAGAAATAAATATTGCATTATCTTCTAGTGAATCATGGGTATTTGATACTGGATCGATGATTCACACTTGAAAATCGTTGCAGGGTCTAAGTGAGACTAGAAGATTTGCAAGAGGCGAGTTGGACGTTCGTGTCGGCAATGGCGCAAAGGTTGCGGTGTTGGCGGTCGGCACCTACCACTTGTCTCTACCCTCCGGATTAGTTTTGGAATTAAATAATTGTTATTACATTCCTGCTTTGAGCAAGAACATTATTTCTTCTTCATGTTTGGAAGAAGTTGGTGATTTTAAGATTGTAATAGAGAACAAACGTTGTTCTATCTTTTGCAATGGTATTTTTATGCTCATTGTCCATTGGTGAATGGATTATATGTTCTTAATCTTGAGGATAAATCTATCTGTAACATTAATACTAAGAGGCTTAGACCAAATGATTTGAATCCCACTTTTATTTGGCATTGTCGCTTAGGTCATATAAATGAGAAACGCATTGAACAACTCCATAAAGATGGATTGTTAAGCTCATTTGATTTTAAATCATTTGACACATGTGAGTCTTGTTTGCTTGGAAAGATGACCAAAGCGCCTTTCACTGGTCATAGTGAGAGGGCGAGTGACTTGTTGGGACTTGTACATACCGATGTATGTGGACCAATGAGCTCAATAGCCAGAGGTGGTTTTCAGTACTTCATTACTTTCACTGATGACTTTAGTAGATATGGCTATATCTACTTAATGAGGCACAAGTCTGAATCGTTTGAAAAGTTCAAAGAATTTCAGAATGAAGTACAAAATCAATTAGGCAAGGCAATTAAATTTCTGCGATCTGATCGTGGAGGAGAATATTTGAGCCTTGAATTTGGTGATCATTTGAAGCAATGTGGAATTATTCCGCAGCTAACTCCGCCCGGAACACCTCAATGGAATGGGCTATCCGAACGGAGGAACCGAACCTTGTTGGACATGGTTAGGTCCATGATGAGCCAAGCTGATCTTCCATTGTCATTTTGGGGTTACGCTCTTGAAACTGCTGCGTTCACACTGAATAGGGTTCCAAGTAAGTCTGTTGAGAAGACACCATATGAGATATGGACTGGGAAGCGTCCCGGATTATCTTTTCTCAAAGTTTGGGGATGTGAGGCTTATGTCAAACGTTTGATGTCAGATAAGCTCACTCCAAAGTCAGACAAATGTTTCTTTGTGGGGTATCCTAGGGAAACCAAATGATATTATTTTTACAATAAGGCGGAAGGCAAAGTGTTTGTCGCTCGCAATGGTGTTTTCTTAGAAAAGGAGTTTCTCTCAAAAGGATTTAGTGGGAGCAAGGTGCAACTTGAAGAAATTCAGGAAACACCCGAAACTGTTTCAGCACCCACTGAAGATCCACAGGATGTGCAAGATGTTGCACAACCCGTAGTTGAGGCACCAGCCCCACGAAGGTCTATAAGGGCACGTCGCGCTACTGACAAGCTCAACCTCCTTATTACGGAGGAGCGCCACGTATTATTGATGGAAAATGATGAGTCCTTGACCTACAAAGAAGCAATGATGGGACCCGACTCCGACAAATGGCTTGAAGCCATGGAATCCGAGTTAAAATCCATGCATGATAATCAAGTTTGGAACTTGGTCGATCAGATTGACAGTGTAAGACCTGTCGACTGTAAGTGGATTTTTAAGAAAAAAATAGACATGGATGGAAATGTTCACATCTATAAGGCATGATTGGTGGCGAAAGGTTTCCGACAAATTCAAGGTGTTGACTACGAGGAAACCTTTTCGCCCGTCGCAATGCTAAAGTCTGTTCGGATTCTCCTAGCAATTGCCGCATATTATGACTATGAGATATGGCAAATGGATGTAAAAACCGCTTTCCTTAATGGACATCTAAGTGAGGATGTGTATATGACACAGCCTGAAGGTTTTATCGATCCTAAAAATGCTGGGAAAATATGTAAGCTTCAGAGGTCCATCTATGGATTGAAGCAAGCATCTCGGAGTTGGAATATTCGTTTTGATGAAGTAGTCAAAGGGTTTGGCTTCATCAAGAATGAAGATGAGCCTTGTGTTTACAAAAAGGCTAGTGGGAGCGCACTTGTGTTTCTGGTCCTATATGTGGATGACATATTACTGATCGGAAATGATATTCCAATGCTTGAAGCCGTTAAAACCTCATTGAAAAAGAGTTTTTCGATGAAGGATTTAGGAGAGGTGGCTTATATTCTGGGTATTAGGATCTATAGAGATAGATCAAAAAGGCTAATTGGATTAAGCCAAGACACGTACATTGACAAGATATTGAATCGGTTCAATATGCAAGATTCCAAGAAAGGTTTCTTGCCAATGTCACATGGCATTACTCTAAGCAAAAGTCAGTGTGCTACGACACCTGATGAGCAAAAGAGGATGAGTACGATTCCTTATGCTTCAGCCATAGGGTCGATCATGTATGCTATGCTTTGCACGCGCCCAGATGTTTCCTTTGCTCTAAGTGTTACGAGCAGGTATCAGTCAGATTTCGGTGAACCTCACTGGATAATTGTAAAGAGTATCCTTAAGTACTTGAGAAGAACTAAGGATACGTTCCTAATATTTGGAGGCGAAGATGAGCTCCTTGTAAAGGGTTACACCGATGCTAGTTTTCAAACAGACAAAGATGACTCCAAATCGCAATCCGGTTTTGTTTTCTGCCTCAATGGTGGGGCTGTGAGCTGGAAGAGTTCCAAGCAAGATACAGTGGCTGATTCGACGACAGAGGCCGAGTATATTGCAGCTTCCGAAGCTGCAAAAGAAGCTGTTTGGATCAGAAAGTTTGTTTCTGACTTGGGTGTTGTTCCTAGTGCGTCCAGTCCAGTGGACCTCTATTGTGATAATAGTGGTGCCGTTGCACTAGCAAAGGAGCCTAGAACAACTAAGAAGTCCAGACATATACTGCGGAAGTATCACCTCATCCGTAACTTTGTTGAGAGAGGTGATGTGAAGGTTTGCAAGGTGCACACGGATTCAAATGTTGCTGATCCGTTGACGAAGCCTCTCCCACAACCAAAGCATGAGGCGCACATGAGATCTATGGGTATTAGATACTTACATCAGTGATTCTAGTGTGCGTGGGAGATTTTTGTGTCATGAGTATGTTTATGTAATGATAAATAATTGTTATTTGTTCCATGGATGATTATTTTTACATTGATTATCAAGTATGTGACTTGTTCGTGAAACTCTTTGTTGACAATGATATGATTCTAAATTATCCCTAGTTTATGTCGTTGTGTGGGACAACAACGACGTTGAGACTAGCACATGCATTAATTGATGATCATGTTTCACGGATCATGGATATGGAGATATCGGATTAATGATGTGGAGACATGTTGGTGAACATGGTGTTGGATTGACCCACTCCAAGACAATGTTGGGATTGTTATTTTGTATGTGCCATCAGTTGTTCTTGAGTGTTATACCTACTGGATCCTTAGACCTGAGATCGCCATTGTTTCTCACTGTGTGTAGTGGTGCATCTTGGGGCTGCTAAACGCTACTCCGTGACTGGGTAGTTACAAAAGCAGCTTACAGGTGTGTCATGAAACATGGAATGGGATGTGAGCGGATCAAGATGGAATTTGCCCCTCCTAGATAACGGGAGAGATATCTCTGGGCCCCTCGAGATAGTTGGATTTGAAAGTGCATGGCCATGCCAAAGTGATTAAAGAGTTAATCATGATGACTAAAGGTTAGTTATGAATAGAATCCACTATTAGATCGAGAGAATGGTCGAGCTATCACAAAGGTGGCACGCATCTCGCTTTGAGTTTGACTGGTATCGTGTGGCAAAGGGATCGGCGTATGAGTATATCTATGGTTCGGCCGATATGATCTTTATGTGTATTTGTGAGTCACTATGCCCTGCTAGGTGCCGCTATTGACTTGTGATTCGGAAATGATTTCCGATCACGACCACCTACACATGAACCTAACGGGTCACACACTTAAGGGGTTTGGAATGTTGAAAGCTTGCCTGTATGATTGTCTCTAGTGCAAGTGGGAGATTGTTAGTGATATGCCCAAGAGCCCATCATCACAATACGGTTTAAAGGCCCAAGAGGATATTGATCCAAGAGGGATTAGGGTTACTAATGGGCCTATGAGATAGAAGCCCATTAGTACGCCCTATATATACGAGGGAGGGGCTAGGGGGGCGACGACACAAGAGCTGCGCCACCTCCTAGCCGCCGCCCCTCCCTCTCTCTCTCGGCCGCCGCCCATGCCGTGCGTGCGGTGCTAGCACACCGACGCCCGGCGTTTCATCCCCGTACGTGTGGACTCCGTCGAGGCGCTGCTGCGACTGCTGCGCTGATCGGCTGCTGGGATCAAGTAAGAGGAGCTCGGTTCGTGGGACGTGATCGACTACTTCCTCTACATCGACGCGCGACTTCTTCCGCTGCGCTGCGCGTCTAGTGGTAACGATCTATGATCTTCTACTTGCAAGTATCTTGGGTATATGCGGTAGTGATGCTAGCGTAACCTACCCGTTTACCTACATCAAGGCCGGCGACCTCGTCTGGGGGATGAGTGGATGGGAGGAGTACACCCTCGTCACCCAGCCGGAATCCCTGTTCAAGATCAACCACACCGAGCTGCCACTCTCCTACTACACGGGTGTTCTTGGTGAGCTAGCTGATAACTTTATACTCCCTCCGTATTATAAAGGAAGTCGTTTCAAACAATGACATGATCTCCAAAAATAACTTTGACCATTATCTTTTTGGTAAAAAAATATAAATATTGAGGAAACTATATTTCAAGATGAATTATATTTTCAAACTCAATCTAAAAGAATTTATTTATAGTCAAAGTTTCAAATGTTTGACTTAGGAAAAATTCAAAACAACTTTCTTTACAATATCAAGGAAATACTCTATTGCTCCTAAATTCCTAAGTCTTCTGCTACTGCCAGTGCGAGTGACATGACTAGCTAGAAGCATAGGACATACTCCATTACTACAAAATTCCTAATCCATCTTGACTAAGACTCAATGCTACCTATCAACCAGGCATGGCAGGGCTCACTGCATACGCTGGGTTTATGGAGGTGGGGAGGCCGAAGAGAGGCGACTTCGTGTTCGTATCTGCTGCGTCGGGCGCCGTCGGGCAGGTCGCCGGGCAGCTCGCCAAGATCGCCGGCTGCTACGTGGTCGGCAGCGCCGGCTCCGACGAGAAGGTCGATCTTCTGAAGACCAAGTTCGGCTTCAACGACGCGTTCAACTACAAGTCGGAGACCAACCTCACCGCCGTGCTCAAGCGCTGCCTCCCCGATGGCATCGACATCTACTTTGACAATGTGGGCGGCGCGACACTGGACACCGCGCTCTTGCACATGCGGCAAGGCGGCAGGGTCGTCGTCTGCGGGATGATCTCGCAGTACAACCTGGAGGAGCCAGACGGCCTGCGCAACATGTTCTACATCATCCCCAAAGCTGTCCGGGTGGAAGGGTTCAACGTTGGTGGCTACTTCCACATGTACTCGAGGTTCGAGGAGGAGATGGCCGGGTACATCAAGGAGGAGAAGGTCGTCGTCGTGGAGGACGTTGTTGAGGGGATCGAGAGCGCGCCAGCGGCTCTAATCGGGTTGTTCTCCGGGAGGAACGTTGGCAAACAGCTCGTGGCTCTTGCAAGGGAGTGAGTTCAATGTTTGTTATGTCTTTTACTAGTCGCTAGTGAAGAACGGTGAAATCACAAGAGGGGGCCAATTAGTTATTCTAAACATATTTGCTCCTTTTAAGTTGACTGAAATCTTGTTTTGGTGTAAGTAACCCATGTGGTTCGTTGGATGTGCAATCCATAGTTGAGATTGTTTCATGTGCAATTCGGATATCGGGCCTGCCTGTGACCTGTTATGTTTGTTAACTAGTCTGGCACTAGACTGAAACCCATTTGGCTGTCGGCTTCAGGTGTTTGGCTGTCCACTTCAAGTTGAGTGTTCCCCATTTTTGCCCATTGGTCGTTGAATACGAGAGAGAGTGGCGAGGAGGGAGGAGCTTCTCGTCGGGGCGGAGAGATCCAGGAACCTAGTGTAACATCGCATCCACCACGTCACAGCTACACTCTCAGGAACCTAGTGCCTGCTCCCTTCGGGTTTAGATTAGGGATTTGTTTGTGCTTCTGTCTCAGGAACCTAGTGTTGGATTTAATCCATCTTATTCTGATTGTAGCCCTTGCATTGTCAATCATAATATGTAGTGTATGGCTAGTTGTATCACTATTCTGTTGTAAAATCAGATTCAATGTCAGTAGTGATTACCTAATTTTATTGTTTTTTCTGTGTATATATCCTCGTGATTCAACTCTGGTTCATCTCCCTATTTAATGTTGTTTGCAGTGTCCAGCTTAATATCATGCAGTATATCTCATTTAAGTTTATCATTTCCTCTTTTTTTTAATTCTACTGCTCACAAAATTTTTATTATGTTGTTTGATGCATATACCTCAAACTTGTAGTTCGCTACTATCATGTCCATTATAGTCTTTGTAGTACTCTATCGCACAATAGTTTCATTAGGTTATACATTTATTTAATTGTTATCTTTTAGTATAATCTATAGAGAATTCAGTTTAATCTCTTGATTTGATCCATAACATTTCTCTTGTTAGTAGTTTCTTTCTAGTGAAGTATGTCGTGTCATTTTTATCTTCTTGTTACCTGACTGTATGTGTACATATTTTGCAATCTAGTTTGATGTTGTATATCACTTGGTTCATTTGGACCATGTATTGTTCCAGATTTGTAGTCCCAGAAATTTACATTTGCATATTATATTGTCAGTTCATCTTTTTGAACTATGTATGATTTGCTATTTTAATTTTGTGACTGTGTTTGAAGTATCTTGTTCTTCTGTCCATTTGTTTTCAGTGTTAATAATTACACATTAGTTCATCATTTTTTTGTGTACCACTTACTGATTAGATTTTTTTGTTGTTTATGCTATTTTTGAGCCACGATGCCTCCTACGTCGAAACCGTCATTGAGGTTGATGAAGACTGAGGATTTTGATGATGATACTGATGAGATGTTTAAAGACAAAGATTTTGAAGAAGGTGTTGGAGATGCAACACAAAGGCAAAGGGATGAGCAGATGTTTGATGATGATGTTGTGTTTGGAATGTTCAAAAAACTTGTATGTACAGTGCACCCCTAAACACTTTCTCATCTGGTGTAAATGTACTCAAAAGTCTTCCCCAATTCTCCTTTTAACAACTGCGCAAGCGACCTTCATCCTCTGTCTATCAATTCTGTTTATGACTTCTGCATTATTTTGTTTTTTGATTGTAGCGTTTGTATTTTCTATTATAAAATGTATGGTTAGTTCTATCATTATTATGCTATAAAATCAGATTCAACGTCAGTAGATGCTTTGCATTGTCTGCAGATTGTTTATACCTGATTATATTGCTTTTCTGTCTCTATATCTTCTTGATTGAACTCTGGTTCATCTCCCTGTTCAAAGTTGCTTTGCACTTGTCGAGCTGAAATTTTGTCATTTCTTCCTTTTTTTTATTTCACTGTTCTCTGTTGATTCATATATATACCTGCAGCCTCTTTTCTATGAATTTTGTCTATGACATTTTGCAATATTTTGTATTCTGATTGTAACATTTGCATTTTTTGTCATAATAAGTATGGTTAGTTCTATCGGTATTTTGTATACCCATGTTGTGTCAGCTGCATTAGTTAGATAGTTTCCTTTTTCACAATACTTGAAAATTGGCAAGCTAGTCAAACTCAAGGCCCTAAGAAATTCCTTCTTCCCTCTCTCTGCACAATAGGAATTCCAAACACGTCATGAACAACACCAACAATAATAGGTATTGACTTGTTTCAGACCACAATGCCATTACTCTTGACTTGAACTTGGTCAGCAATCCAACGGGAGAAAGACAAAGGAATGACGCGTTATCAAACTGTAGCAATGACCCAAATCCATAAGACTGAATAACCTCATGCATCGGATCATCCAAATCTTCAAGAATTTCTGAAAAATAAGTCACATTCAATCTAGGCACTGTATTTTGAACACCAACATTACTAACAGCACCAACAGTGTTACATCTTCTACTCCTTTTAGCATCAGAGGTACCAATTTGAGCACCAATACCACTACTCATCATTTGTCTCAATGAATTGCAAACCTAGGAAAATCAAAGTGAGGAAAAAAAATCAGTTCTACGATGAACTAATTGCCTAGGGACAAAACTGAACAACTAACACTACAAAGAAAAAAAAATCATGATCTTTCAACTAACACTGAGAAAGAAAGATATAGGCAAAAGGAGGCACCACTGCACTAGTAGCAGAGAAGCACTCTTGATTACTGAAGTAAGTAGCATGTGATGAGAAAGATTTATGTTTGTGAATAATAATTAGATAAAAGATGCATGACATATTTAGAATATCAATACTAGCCGCGCAAATGCGCGGGTCACCTCCCTAGTTTTACTAATATTGGTTGCAGCATTTTTTTTCTAGATCTTAATTGTAATTGGCTTCCTAGAATTTTGCCATGTTATTTGAACTCTTTTTTCATATATCCACTAATCCAGATTCATGTGGCAAAAAGCTACAGCTGGGAGTATTTGTCTCTCTTTGTAGTCAGCTTGGCACCATTAGCTTCTTTTGTGCGGGATGGTAGTGCGGCATCTTTTTATTTTACTTCAATGAGAGAGTGGATTGGTCAAGATAATTTGATTTTGCTAAAATATGGTGTGTTTGAAGGGATAAGGGTAAACTTGTCCAGATTTATGATTTGTATGGCCTCTTTGTGTTGGAAATACTATTATATAAGTTATAGTGTTCTGTAGCAAATTATTATTGTTGAAGCCTGTCATGTGGCAAAGAGATATTGTTTTAGTGGTTAGGAGCAAAAGCCACCTTTGAAGGATGTCCTTCAGCAATTTTTTCCTTTTACAAATTACATATGACAATTCTTAAGTTAGTATCCAGGAGTCACCCCGACAAATCAAGCTACAAATTACACTTGATGAAAACTCCCAAAACGACGAACTTTTACTAAGGTATCGGAAAGTTTTT
Organism: Panicum virgatum; assembly: GCF_016808335.1. Taxonomy (NCBI): domain Eukaryota; kingdom Viridiplantae; phylum Streptophyta; class Magnoliopsida; order Poales; family Poaceae; genus Panicum; species Panicum virgatum. Next base: position 10,053,956 of record NC_053152.1, read on the forward strand.
GTTTCCCTTAGTCTTCGTTGGAGCCCCTTGCGAGGAAATATCCGTGCAATGGCAAAGCTTCCGATCAAGTAACTTTGTGGGTAGCCGACTGACCATCTCGATGCGCAGCTTGTCTCTGTATAACCTCGTACAAATGCTTTCCCCGATCTTCATTAGGTAGATCTTATGCAAATTACCAAGGGCTTCTCCTCCTCTCTTAAGCATCACTGGTCACCCGCATGAGCAAGCACGATGAGGGCGCCACCGTGGTGGCGCCAGAATGTCAGCTGAGAGGTTTGCGTAAAGACATCCGTGTGTGGTTGACTGATATCAGACCTTGGCGAATTTCGGAGTGGGCAAGGTGGTCAGTGGATAGTGGATGGGAGGATTACACCCTCATCTCCTAGACATTACTAGAAAACACGCTATCTGTCCAGCCAAAAATATAGGAGGTCTTCTTACTACTAGTATTTTTAGAATGGATGGAAGCCTATGAAGACTTTTTTGTACTAAAGGGTCCATATTAATACCCGTTGTTGTTACCATCTGGTGCTAAAATGTCCACCCATTATTACTGGTTGGTAACACCATCCGGTACTAGTGTATAGCCTTTTGTCACTTGTTACCACCCAGTACTGAAGGGTTCTCCACGGGATACTTCAAAAGGAGGTATCACAAGTGTATAGCCTTTGACACCAGTAATAAGTGTTGTGTAGGTGAAATGATAAGGAGGTATCGCACAAGTCCAGAGGTTCTGAGTGCATGAAAAAATCGTGTGACAATTCTTTCTTTAGCGAGACGTGAGATGCTTTATTATCTAACTTTTCATCGGTCATGCACTCCTTTCTTCTTCTTCCCCTCCCATTTCTTCACAAGTCTTGGCGCCAAATAAGCAGAGCACGAGAAGTCCTGGCACCAAAAAATAAAGAAATAGCATGGTCAACAAGAATATAGCTATTTTTAGATTTTTTCCAAGTGAAATCTTTTAAGCTTTGACGGTGGATAGTAAAAAAATTAAAGATTGACAACATAAGAGTGATATTAGTTTATTCGTAATGAAACCAACTATCATAGCATGTAATATTTTCTATTTAAAAGAAATTATGTATGGAGAAATTATTGGTCAAACATGAAAATGTTTGACTTTGAAAAGTTAGAAAGTTGTTATATTTTGGGATGGAGGTAGTAGTTAGTAACAAACACACCCAGCTAATAATTAGTTAGATAATCTTAGCTAGTTAATATAAAATATAGCTAGCTATGCTACCTAACCATATTATTCGAGAAGGATCCAAACAGGATATTAACTATAGCTAAGCTAGCTAATCATTAGTTGAGAAAGATCCAAACAGGAGCATAGAGTAAGGGAGAAGTTGCACTTCGTATTTATTCCTTGTACTTGTACACATAGCAGCAACACACAAAAGCTAAAAGACACATTCATCAACTCACTCCCTTATAAGCGCCACCAACTGTTTCCCAACATTTTTCCCGGAAAACAACCCGATTAGAGCCGTCGGCGCGCTCTCGATCCCCTCAACGACGTCCTGCACGACGACGACCTTCCCCTCCTTGATGTACCCGGCCATCTCCTCCTCGAACCTCGAGTACATGTGGAAGTAGCCAGTAACGTTGAACCCTTCCACCCGGAGAGCCTTGGGGATGATGCGATACATGTTGCGCAGGCCGTATTGCTCCTCCAGGTTGTACTGCGAGATCATCCCGCAGACGACCACCCTGCCGCCCCAGCGCATGTTCAGGAGCCCGGCGTCCAGCGTCGCGCCGCCCATGTTGTCGACGTAGATGTCGATGCCGTCCGGGAGGCAGCGCTTGAGCGCGGCGGCGAGGTCGGTCTCCGACTTGTAGTTGAACGTGTCGTCGAAGCCGAACTTGGTCTTCAGAAGATCGACCTTCTCGTCGGAGCCGGCGCTGCCGACCACGTAGCAGCCGGCGATCTTGGCGAGCTGGCCGGCGACCTGCCCGACGGCGCCCGACGCGGAGGATACGAACACGAAGTCGCCTTTCTTCGGCCTCCCGACCTCCATAAACGACGCGTATGCAGTGAACCCTGTCAGGCCTGCCATTGCCTATAGTCAGTGACTGGCAGTGACACAAGGATTAGGAATTCGGGAGCAATGGAGTAGTATGATCAGGGGCGGCCCAGGGGTATGCGCCTGTATGCCTAGGCATACCCAAGATTTAGACAAAAATACCAATGTGTATTCATATATGTATACCATCCAATACAACTTATGGGCTCAATTGAACAAAGCCCAGCTGCCCAGCAAGAAGCCCAAGAATGGGAATCGATCACTGCCTCTAGCTCTCGCTCGTCTCGCTGCGAACTGCGCCCCGTCCGTTCCCCCTCGCTCCAGTCTGTGCCGCCGTCCTCGCAGTCCTGCCCCAGCGCGCCTCCTCATCCGTCCTCCAGCCCTCCACCTATCCAGCGTTCGGCAACCTCCCCAACTCCGGCAGGGGCAGCCGGGCAGGCCCCTCGCCTGTCGCCGCGACGCCGCCCCGGCACCTGGCGCCCCAACAACAGCGAGAAGGAGCCAACGCCCCTGGCGGCTTCCTGCTCCACCCTCGGCCTGCAGCCTGCAGGACTGAGTCCCTGCACCCAGGTGCACCCTCGGCCCTTCAATTCAAGCAAGCCAGCAAGGTAAAGGTAAGAGGAACACCCTAGATCCACATCGATTCACTTATCAGTGTAATATTCAAGATTTCCTTTTCTAATTCTTTTGATTGTGTTCTTAATTTTTGTAATGTAGATGAAGAAGAAGAGTAGATTTGGAAGCACTTGAGCATGATCCTAGGAAGCGGATTCCCATCTCAAGGTATGATGTCAATGACCGAGATAGTGTTAGAAGGAGATATATTGAGTTAGGGCCATGTCAACCAAAAAATCATGATTTTAAATACAGAGATATAGGTGGCCATCCACGTCGCTTTTGCCCAGTTTGGTTTAAGGAGAATAAATGGCTCGAGTATAGTGTAGAAAAAGATGTAGCCTTTTGCTTTGTTTGCTATTTGTTCAAGGATAAAATACAATGCCCTGGTGGAGATACATTTGTGAATGGTGGATGGAGGAACTAGCACCTAAAATCAAGATTGAAAAAACACATTGGTGCTGTCACTAGTGCTCATGCTGAAGCTCAAGAAAAATATGATAGGTTCACTACACCTAGAACATCAATTCGGGAGTCTATTGCTTCTAACACCACCCAGTACAAAGCTTTATATATACTCCGTTTGACATAGACACTCAAGTGCTTGAGATTTTTGTTGCGCCATGGCTTGGCATTTAGAGGGCATGATGAAAGTGAAGATTCACTGAACAAAGAAAATTTTCCTGAGCTTTTAAATTGGCTTGCAAGAAATTTTGATGAGGTTGACAAGATAGTTTTAAAGAATGCTCCACAAAATTGTAAGATAACATGCCATGAAATACAACATGAGCTCATCAAGTGTTGTGCCCAAGAACTACTAAGCTAGTCATTGAAGAACTTGGCATACCCACCCGTAAATTTCTAGCTCCGCCACTGAGTATGATGTTGTGATCAGCTCCCTCACCAAGAACACCCGTGTAATAGGAGAGTGGCAGCTCCGTGTGGTTGATCTTGAATAGGGATTCCGACTTGGAGACGAGGGTGTACTCCTCCCATCCACTCATCCCCCAGACGAGGTCGCCGGCCTTGAACTCCGGGTGCGTCGAGTCGATCACCTTGCCAGTTGGAAATTGAGGTGGCCCTAATACCCACTAAGTTGAGGATCTATACCTATAACACACCAACTCACTCCAGAGTCGGTCAGCTTCTAGTTACTTAGTGTACCGGGTCCTTTTGACGACAGAGCCGCCTTTTGCTTCCGGGTGGCAGAGCCTACCAACAGAAGAAGCTGGCTTCCGGGAGACAGAGGCTTCCTACGATGAAGCTCAGACCCTTTGTGATCCCGGGTGGCAGAGCCAACCTAAAATAGATCACAACTTATACACTAAGTACTTAAGAACTGGGAGACCAACACTTACAAGAACAACTCTTTATTATTGCAACACAACAATACTACACAAGAGTATACAATACTCTCCTCTTTTAGTGGCTAGCCTAGCACTCACCCTTCTCTTCTAGCACTAGCACCTCTCATGTACCATGCTCATGGATGAATGGCATGGCAAGGGAGGGAGTCTCTATTTATAGGGTTACAAGGCCATTGGATTATTGACATGTGGTAAAATCATAGCCCTTGATCTAAATTCTACACTCTTCCATGAAAATATCTAGTCCTAGAAATTTCTTTGATTTATTTTATTTAGATATTCTAGAGAACCCCATGGAAAATATCTTATCCTTGAATTGTGGACAAGACAGTAGAAGTTTGACTTGCTTCCTTCAACACTCCCCCTCAAGGCAAACTTCTTTCTAGAGATGTCTTGCAGACCATGCCTAGTGCCTCTCGAAACTTCTCGAACTTTGCTTTGTGAAGGCCCTTGGTGAGGATATCCGCAATCTGATCTTCTGTCTTAGTAGGCACCATCTCAATTTTCCCTTCAAGTACCCTTTCTCTTATGTAGTGATAATGAACTTCTATGTGCTTGGTCCTTGCATGGAATACCGGATTTTCCGCCAATCGAATAGAAGATAGATTATCACAGAAAATCCTTACTTGGCATTCTGCCGGCTGGTAAAGATCCTCCATTAACTACTTGAGCCAGGTGCTTTCTTGTGCTCCCATTGCCGCCGATCGATACTCTGCTTCAGTACTAGACAATGCCATAGTTGGTTGTCTCTTACTGCACCATGATATAGCTCCAGATCTAAGACTGAAGAAGTATTCTGTAGTTGATCGCCGTGTGCAACTATCCCCAGCATAGTCGGCATCGCAATATCCCATAACCTGGCAGTCTATTGTCTTCTTATACATAATACCAAAGTTGATGGTGCCCTTGACATACCTGAGGATACACTTGACTGCATCAAGATGAGGCTTCTTTGGTTTGCTCATGTATCAACTAACTACTCCAACTGGATAGGAAATATCTGGCCGGGTTAGCGTAAGGTAGATTAGACTCCCGACCAGCTGTCGATACATAGTCATGTCCTTCAAGTCATTTCCTTCATCTTCCTGTAGCCTCACATTGGGATCCATAGGAGTAGATATAGGTTTGCAGTCAAGCATTCCATATCTTTGTAGGAGATCCTTGACATATTTCTGTTGTCCCAAAAATAGCCCTTCCTTTGTGCGCTCCATCTCAACTCCGAGGAAATGTTTCAACTCTCCAAGCTCCTTCATTTGAAAGCGGACTGAGAGATTTTCTCTTGTCCTTTGTATTTCCTTAGAGTAATCTCCCGTGATAATCAAGTCATCAACATAGACTAGGACTATTGCTAGTCTTCCTTCCTTCGCCTTCACAAATAAGCTAGAGTCTGATGGAGTGACTTTGAAACCACTCTGTACGAGAAACTCACCGATCTTCCCGTACCATGCTCGTTGAGCTTGCTTTAAGCCATAAAGTGCCTTCTTTAGTTTGCATACATAGTCAGGGTGGATCTTGCTCTCGAAGCCTCTAGGTTGCTCCATATAGATATCCTTATCAAGCTCATCATGTAGGAATGCATTCTTGACATCCATCTGCCACAAGCTCCAAGACTTGCAAGCAGCCAATGCTAGCAAGACTCGAATAGTTGTGATTTTTGCCACCGGGCTAAATGTTTCTTCATAGTCTAGCCCATACTGTTGAGAGAAACCCCGAGCCACAAGTCGAGCCTTATACCTTTCAACTGAGCCATCTGGACAAGTCTTTATTTTGTAAACCCATTTGCAAGATATAGGTTTTACTTCATTTGGTCTTGGCACTAAATCCCATGTTTGATTATCATTTAGTGTCTTAATTTCTTCCACCATCGCCTTACGCCACTGAGGACCTTTTGATGCTTCTTCATATGAAGATGGCTCAACTAGTATAGGCTCATCAACAAAGGCAACATTTGCATACCTTGGATTAGGTTTGATCTTTCTTGTTGTCCTCCGTAGTTCTTGAATAGGCTCCTCAAGCTCCATTTGTGGCAATTGAGGGTCTTCTGGTGTCATATGATGTACACCGGTCTTCCATGGGCTCTTGGCTTTCACTGATGAACCCTCTTTATTTTCACTTGGAGTTTGTGCCTCCTCCTCGTCTTCTATGATTTCTTCTGGAACCTCTTCCAATCCTTTAGAATCAGGTAACTCAAGCTTTTCAGATGACCGCCAAACAGAAGCTTCATCAAACACCACATTTCTTGAGGTGTGACACTTTCCTGTGGTTGGATCGCAGCATCTCCAACCTTTTCGTGCATCATCATATCCGACAAAGATGCACCAAATTGCCTTCTTTTCAAACTTGTTCCTTAGATGATCAGGCACAAACACGTAGCAGACACAACCAAACACTTTGAGATGGCTTACCACTGGCTTCAGCTTCCATAGCAACTCATGGGGAGATTTGAATCCCAGCTTTGGTTGAGGTAGCCTATTAATGATATAGGCTGCCGTCCTCATACACTCAGCCCAAAATCTTCCAGGCACATTCTTGGCATGGAGCATACTTCGGCAAGTTTCAGCAAGGTGACGATTCTTGCGCTCTGCTACTCCATTCTGTTGTGGAGTATTTGGGCATGTCAATTGCCTTCTTATCTTGTGCTCCTTGAGATAGATAGTGAACTCATTTGACAGATATTCCCTTCTATTATCAGTGCAGAGGCATAGAATTTTCGTGTTGAGTTCACCTTCTATTTTCTCCTTAAACTCCTTAAACTTTGTCAAAGTTTCAGACTTCTCTTTCATAAAGTAAACCCAGACGTACCTTGAGAAGTCATCAATAAACGTCACCATGTATCTCATTCCTCCAATAGATATTTGCTTGACTGGGCCAAAGACATCTGAGTGTATGAGCTCCAAAGGTGCCTTCGATCGATGCTCTGACTCTTTGTATGGCAATTGATGAGCCTTGCAATACTGACAACCGGCACACACTATGTCTGTCCGGATGTCTATTTGAGGAAGCCCTTTCACCACTTTTTTCTGCATCAACTCCTTCAATTTATTATAGTCAACATGTCCAAGACGCGCATGCCACAGATCACCGGTCTCATTTCTTCGAGTCTTGTCCACATAAGCAGATTCAGCTGAGAGGACATAGACCGATTGTCTCCTCCTTCCTTCCATGATGGGTATGCTAATCACCTTTAATTTTTTGAAAATCGCCACACCTTCTGGCCCAAAGAGCACATATTTTCCTTCTGACTGACAGCAGATTTTTCTTTAAACCAGGAACATGATAAACCTTCTCAAGTTGGAGTTGCTGAGGACCATACCTTGGAATGAGCGCCTTCCCAACATGAGAGATAGATAATCTCGAGTTGTCTGCCATCAACACTACTCTTCTTCCCTTGTAGTCGGTCATATCTTCCAACTTCTTGTCATCATTGGTCATGTGATTAGAGCACCCAGAGTCAATGATCCAGTCCTCCTTATAATTAACTACCGGATCAGTTATTGCTGCAAAAGTAGGTGCCTCCATGCCTCCTCCAACTCATCTTCTTCAATTTCTTGAGAAAACCCAGCTTCAACATCCCACTCTTCTTCGCTGATGTATGCTTCCTCCTTCTCTTGTGTGGTAGTTGCCATATTCCCTTCAAAGCGCCTCACATTTCCTTCAAAGCGCCTCACATTCCCTTCAAAGCGCCTCCTTGGCAATCGACATTCTCGAGCAAAATGACCTTGCTTACCGCAATTGTAGCATCCATCATTATTTCTTCTGGGCTGTTGTTGCTGCTGGTCTTCTCGTCCATGGGCTCCCCCTGAAGAACCACTTCTTTCCTTTGGGTGATGCTTGCCACCATCTGACTACCTTGGATTCGGCTTCCATTGACTCCGAGGTGGACCCTTCTTCTTACTTATGAAGAGCGCCTCCTCCTGCTCCTTTATAGTAATGGTGCCCATCTTCTTGGCTAACTCCTCCTGATTAGCCAACAAATTTTCTAGCTCCACCAATGAAGGTTGAGTAGGCCACCCTCTTATTGCGGCTATAAACCCATGATATTCGGGTCTAAGGCCATTGATGATAATTCTCCTCATACGAGCCTCACCAACCTTCTCATCTGGTGCAAGTTCGGATATCTCTCGACAAATAGATTTTACTTTTGTGAAATACTGATCAATAATCAGAGTGTCTTGAGAGATACCTGATAACTCCTTCTCTAAGAGTTGGAGGCGTGCTTCATTCTTCTTGGAGAATAATTTTTCCAGAGTCTCCCAAGCTTCCTTCGGGGTCTCTGCATCCCTTATGTGCTCTAGTAGATCCTCTTCAATGGTTGTTTTTAGCACAAACATAGCCTTTCCAGTCTTGATGCGCCATTTCTGCAAAGCTTCAGCTCCATCCTTATTTCCAGAACTATCACCACTCTCCTTTGGTGGAGGCACAGTTTCGGTTCCTGCAACAACCTCCCATAGGTCCTGATCTTGTAGGTAGGACTCCATGCAGGTCTTCCAATAGCCATAGTTATGACTATTGAGCTTCTTGATCCCACTGCTTGCGCCAGCAAGATCTGCCATGGTGAATGATGCCCAGCGTCAAGTAAGCTTCTTGGTCCCAGACCAATTAGCTTCACAGTCCATGACTGTGCTCCGGCAGAGTCTCCTCTTAACGCCTTGATGTAGCACCGAACACAGCAAGCACCCTGTGCTTACTGAAGCCTCCTTTGGATGGTCCCAGGCCGCACAGCTCTGATACCAATTGTTGGAAATTGAGGTGGCCCTAATACCCACTAAGTTGAGGATCTACCCCTATAACACATCAACTCACTCCAGAGTCGGTCAGCTTCTAGTTACTTAGTGTACCGAGTCCTTTTGACGACAGAGCCGCCTTTTGCTTCCGGGTGACAGAGCCTACCAACAGATGAAGCTGGCTTCCGGGAGGCAGAGCCTTCCTACGATGAAGCCCAGACCCTTTGTGATCCCGGGTGGCAGAGCCAACCTACGATAGATCACAACTTATACACTAAGTACTTAGGAACTGGGAGACCAACACTTACAAGAACAACTCTTTATTATTGCAACACAGCAATACTACACAAGAGTATACAACACTCTCCTCTTTTAGTGGCTAGCCTAGCATTCACCCTTCTCTTTTAGCACTAGCACCTCTCATCTACCATCACTGCTAGAAAATCTCTCATTAGTACCGGTCGGGAACCCCCGGTTTGTACCGGTTTCCCGACCGGTACCACTCCTCCGGTACTAAGTGCACGCGCACTTAGTACCGGTCATCTGGCCCGGTACTAAACGGCCTGTTTAGTACCGGTTGGTATTACCAACCGGTATTAAACTGCTCGGCCATACCAACCGGTACTAAACTGCTGGCCACGCCAGCAGGTAGGCCGAGCAGTTTAATACCGGTTGGTAATACCAACCGGTACTAAATGATTTTTTTTCTTTTTATTGCTTTATATTTGTTCTCTTTTCCTTTCAATTTCAATTAATTAGTATTAGTAGTCGTACTCACAGCGGTTTGTGTGTTCGTACTCGTACTCGTATCTAGAATTCGTATTTGTATATGGAGCAAAGCAAATAAAAAAATTATATACGTACACGGATAAAAGAAATTATACACATACATGGATAAAAGACAATAATATTTACAAGTATGAATTCTCATAAGTTTTTTCCGACAAATTCTTCCATAATTCTAATCATCTGCATCGTCATCGGCACTGGCATCCTTCTTGCGGCGTTTGTTGAGTTTATCCGCTTGAGCCACACTTATCATTGGATTGGAATAAAATTCACCATTTGGATTTATCAACTCATCCAACAGGAATCCACAGAGTGCTTCTTGAATTGCCCTGATTCTTTCCAGTTCGATGAGGTTCTCTTTCATTCTCCAAATCTGTCAACAACAAATAAACACCAATAGTTTAATTTAGTGCCTGCATGGAATTAAATACAAGAAATTGTTACTAATGTTATATGTACTTCGAAGTTTTCTTGTGTCACCCTCTTGGTTTCTCTACAAAAAAAGTGCATGTGCTCACATACGTAGTATCCGCAGAGGTTGGTTCCTTGGTTCTGTCTCAAACACTATATACATGTTATGAAATATTCATGCTGTTTGAATAAATGAAAGTAGATATGCGATATTTGTACCGGCTTGTCATAGTTGAATTCAGGCTCAGTCGGTGTTAACGCGACTCCTAATTGTGTTTTGAGGAACCGAGACCATGCCCTTTGCATGAGGTCTACGAGATTTTGATATAATTCTGGTGGCTTCCTCAAGGAGTCCCACACAGTAACTCGGGACCGATCGATTTCGATCACAAGTAGGATCCAGTGGAAACTGTTGATACAAGAAATGTTAGATATATACACTTATTGGCTAGTTGAAGTGACTCAAAAAGTGAAAGGACTCACTTGAAGTTGTACGGCAACAGAATGAATGTGCGATTGTGCTACCCTCTCAAGGACATGACTAAATTATTCTCGGTCCGATTAGGAAATTGGCGTACACACTCCTCATGTATAACATTCGGATCTATGAAGCCAACGTTGTAAATCCCGCTCTTCCGGCATTCTTCCATTTTCATCCTGCACGGTTACAAATAAAAGGAGGGAATGAGAAATCTAAACGACTTAGTAGAGCTAGAGTATACAATTGACAGAAAACACTTACATAGACCATACACTGACGAGGGACTTGTCTAGGGCGTCTTGATTGAATAGATACAAAAAATGGTCAAAATCAATCCAAATGTCATCCATTCCCCGATAAAAATGGTGTGTTTAATTTGAGCAGCTAGCATTATATACCCCTCTGCACATACTTTCAAGTACCACTGATGTAACTCACACATTCTTGTTGGTAGGTTGTCAATCAACTCTGGCCACATCAGAGATTCCCCCAGTACAAATGGCTTTCTTCCTGCCCCTTGGTGAAGCGGGATTTTTTCCTGACCTAGGAGCTGAGCTTTTGTGAGGTTCATTTCGTTGACAAACTCAGCAGTAGCTTCATCCTCTTTTGAAAGCACTACTAGAGGAGTTTCGCTTTGTTTGGGTTGTTCGCTGAGCTGGGGGACTTGGTTGTACCTCCGATTACTCTTCTTCTCCCATGATTTTGTAATTGAGTGGTCGTAGTCCAACATCAGTGGAGGCTTTGGTTGGCACATCATGGATAGATAGAATTTCTTTGCTGCTGGATCCACTGGTTCCTTTGGCGGAGACTTCTTTGGCTTCAACTGCTTGCGCACGTCTTCTTGCACCCAAGCAGTCAATTCCTTTGGAGTCATTTCATAACCTAACTTCTCTGGCACTGGCTTCTCTTTCTTCTTTCGTGCTTGGTCTTCTTATATCTTGGAGGTGGCGGTGGTGGCACCCAAGCAGATTTCTTCTTCTTTGCGGGGCGAGGAGATGGCGGAGGCGGACTAACACTAGGCTCCCCGGAAGCGGCCGGTGACGGCGATGGACTAACACTGGGGTCCTGGGCTGCGGGAGGTGACGGTGGATCCACACTGGGCCTCAGAGACCCTTGAGTAGCTGGCGGTGGCCTCGGAGACGGGCTAGGATCCCTTTCTGCAATTTTTATATACTGTTTTTTCCAACAGATCCAAGTGTGGAGGGCCTGTCCTAGTTCCTCTTCTCCATCGCCTCCAGGGATCTCGAGGTCGAGGTCTTCCCATCCTTTCTCGACACGGTCAACCATGACTCTAGCATATCCTTCTGGAATCGTCATGCCATGGATTGTCCCGCCTTGAACAGGGACTTCAGCAACCCCGTGAGTGACTACTTTCAGTTTTTTCCTTAGCAGAAATAGAAGCTCACAGGGGGTCCTCACGGTGATGTCGTCCATGGGGTAATGTTCCGCAACCCTTTCCTCTTGATCTGCGGCTGGGTGTTCCGTTGAAGCGACGCTGCTACGACGCTGCGAGTCGACGGGGCTAGTCTCCAGCTGAGCCATTGATCTGGCTTCTGGTGGCTGCTGTTGGCTTGCTGTAAGTGCACCTTCGATCGAAGCAACCCGATCTTCTAGGGCACGCACCTTCTCTACTACTTCAGCCTTTCTTCTCTGTCGGCTTCGATACGTCTCTATGTCGCCACTGAAGCCATGCTTCCATGGAACTACGTCCATGCCTCGCACACGTTCGGTGTGTTCCGGTGTACCTAGAGCATACATCAGCTCGTCTTTCTCTCTGTCTGACTTGAAGCTGCATTCGGACACGGCCTTTAGTGCCACATCGAGCCTGTCGGCCGCTTCCCTTATGGCATCGCTAGTGACGAACGACCCATCTTCCATATTCAATGAGCCTCCATGAGCGTAGAAGTAATGTTTTGCTCGCAACGGCCAGTTGAAAGTCGCCGGTACTGATTCCTCTGGCAACAAGATCATCTTCCATCTTCTGCCATTTCGGAATCGCCGACGCATATCCTCCTTGCCCAAGATGATGGAAGTGCTTCTTTTTGCGCACATTCTCCTTGGCTTGGGCTGTCTTCTTCTCGCTATCCTCGGACGACTTGTACTGCACGAATGCCTCCCAATAAGGATGTTGATTCTTGAAGTTTTTCTCGAAGTCCGGCGTGAGTCCCTTTTTAACATAATCTTTGTTCAAATTTTTCTTGAACGTCTAAAAAGCAATAGCCATCTTCTTCACGACCCAATCCTTAAACAACTGTTCTTTGTCCTCCGGAAAGGTGAAGTGCCTTTTGACATCTGCCCATAACATTTCCTTCTCGGTCTCGGGAACGATGTCAGCATCGATATCTGTGGCTTTACTTTTCTTCCATAGCTTGAAGCTAATGGGAATGTGGTCCCTGACATAACACCCACATTGATTCACCACCGTCGTCTTCACACCCTTCGGAGACTTTGGTTAATCGTTAGGATTCAATGAAGTGATAATAGTGTGCTCCTCCATGATTTTATTCGACACTTTCCGTTTTGGTTTCCTAGTCGATCCGGATGCCTAAAAAATATGTATTTAGTACGCACTATACTTACATACAGAATTAATGCGTATGTTTATATATATATAAGCACGAATTGTATATACCTCTGCGCTATCATCTTGCACAGTCGTTTGTTCAGTCTGGTTATCATCGCCATCGCCAGTATCGTTAAGGTATTGGCTGCCATCGTCCCCGGCAGCATCCTCTTCGTTGTGGTGCGTGCCTCGTCGTCATCACGGTGAAAGGGTTCCATTTCGTTTCCTATGTGAATCAACATATGTTTGATATGCAATTTTGTACTAATTAATTGACAATGTATAAAAAATTTACAAGTGCACCTTCAATAAAGCCGTACAACGCATACAAGATCAAAATTTCTAAAATTTACATCATATACATTTTATATAAAATGTGCCCTGGAATTTTATAAAATGTGCCCTGAATTTTCTAAGATTTTCAACTATTTTTCTACTATTTTCACCAATTTCTAAGATTTTCTACTATTTTCTACTAATTTCACAAATTTACATCATATACATGTCATAAAATACACAATTCAACAATACCAAATAAAACAATAAATGTTAAGCCCGTAAAGACATGAAGTTTTCTACAATATACAAGATTTTTGTACAATATCCGTAATTACTACAAGATATAAAGACATAATTCTCTACAATATACCTATGCAATAATTTTCTATTTTCTATAATTTTGCTACAACCATAATACTATTTTCAACTATTTTCAGCTATTTTCATAATCTATACATTTTCCATAATTTTCATATATATATTCAGCTATTTTCATAATTTCCATAATTTTTTCTGTAAAAATAATGCTGACGTCAGCCCCCAAGAGGGCTGACGCCAGCATCCTGCTGCCGGTGGGCACGGGAGCGGCGAGGAGGAGGCGCTCGGAAGCGTGGAGCGGCGGCAGGCGCAAAGGAGGGTGGTTGGGTCGTGCGGCCGCGGCGGAATGACGGCGAGGAGGACGACGGCGCGTGGAGGGGGCGGCGGCGCGGACGATCGACGACGGGCCGGGAGGAGGCGGCGGCGGCGCACGGGGGCGGCGGCACGGGCGAGGCGTCCTAGTTCGAGTGTCGCAGAGGGATGGCGCGGGCCGGAGCGGCGGCGTAGAGGGAGGAAGCGGCCCGGAGCGGCGGCGCACGGGGGCGGCGGTGCGACGGGCGGGACGGTGCGGCAGGCACGGACGACGACGACGAGCGGGCGGCGCCGAGGAATGGGGGATCGAAAATGGATAAGTCCCTGATCCCCCCTTTATTGCAGACAGGTTTGTACCGGGCTGTGTCTTCGCCTGGTACTAATCTGCCGACTGCGCAGTTTAGTACCGGCTGGTGCCACGGCCCGGTACTAAACTGCCCAGTTTAGTACCGGGCCGTGGCACGGGCAGTTTAGTACCGGGCCGTGGCACCAGCCGGTACTAAACGTCCCCAACAGGCGGGAAAATTCGGGGAGGCAGTTTAGTACCGGCTGCAACCTTGGCCCGGTAATAAACTCCCAAAATGATTTTCCAGTTTTGTAATTGTTTTGTAATTCGTTTTATGTTTTATGTGCAATAAAATTCAATAAATGATTAAAAATAGATATATGTACTATTTTCACCATGCAAAATTACATTATTATTATTAAACATACGTTAATCTTAATAAGTATTAGTCTTTGCACTAAATTCAAAGTATTGACACTAAATTTCAAATTTCAAATTCAATAAAAGCCTAGAAAATAGATAAATTTACTATTTAAGCACTTAATTTATCATATTAAGTTCAAAATTTTTAACATTAGTGTGTCAAATGTGTTTTAGTGTCTAAAGTATTATAAAAATGCATATATTTATTATTTAAACACTTAATTAATCATATTGAGTTCAGAATATGTTATATTAGTGTGTCAAATGTGTTTTAATGTCTAAAGTATTATACAAAAGCATATATTTATTATTTAAGCACTTAATTAATCGTATTGAGTTCAAAATTTGTTATATTAGTGTGTCAAATGTGTTTTAGTGTCTAAAGTATTATACAAAAGCATATATTTATTATTTAAGCACTTAATTAATCGTATTGAGTTCAAAATTTGTTATATCAGTGTGTCAAATGTGTTTTAGTGTCTAAAGTATTATACAAAAGCATATATTTATAATTTAAGCATTTAATTTATCGTATTGAGATCAAAATTTGTAGGTTTACGCTCTGAACTCATTATATTGAGTTCAAAATAAGTTTCAAATATATTACATCAATCACTTGGTTCCTTGAACATGAAAGTATAACATAATGATTACACATCAATATTTAATGGAACGTTGAGAACTTTTCTTTTTACGAATGTCCCTTGATCATGATCAAGGCGTAAGTAAGGAGCGTCCTCTTTGGACAATAGGATGCTATGGTCAACATCGATAGAGAATGGAGGATGGTCGTCAAACTGATCAAAGTCTTCTGACTTGTCCGAAATGTCTTCAACTCCAACGATTTTTCTTTTTCCTGGAAGAACTATGTGGTGTTTTGGCTCATCGTCGGACTTGCCTTGATTTTTCTTAAGTTTGCTTGCCATGTCCTTCACATAGAAAACCTGCGTCACATCCTTGGCGAGAATGAATGGTTCGTCTTTATATCCAATCTTTTTGAAGTCCACTATTGTCATTCCATAAAGGTCTATCGTTACACCGCCATCTGCTCGGTTCACCCATTGGCATCGAAACAAAGGAATCTTCAAGGGGCCATAGTCAAGCTCCCATATTTCCTGTATGACACCAAAGTAGCTGTCCTTATTTCCATCATGGCCTATTGCATCAATATGCACACCACTATTTTGGTTCCTGCTCTTTTCATCTTGGGCTCTTGTGTAAAACGTATATCCGTTGATCTCGTATCCTTGGTATTGCATGATTGTGGCCGATGGTCCCCTAGCAAGCCATTGTAGTTGTACATCAATCGTGCTGTCACCTATGAGTTTTCTTCTCAGCCAAACCGCAAAGCTATCTATGTGATGACGTGTAATCCATGCCTCAGACTTCCCTATGTTTTCATATCGGACAATATTGATGTGCTCATCCATATATGGGGCCACGAGGGATGAATTCTGTAGAACGGCAAAATTTGCTTAGCGGATTTCACTTTCAGGGATGTGCATATTAGATTTCTTACCTAGTGTGCCCTTTCCTTCTAATCGCCCATCATAGCGTGACATGGGGACCCCAATTAGACTAAGTTCATCAATGAAATCAACACAAAACTCAATGACCTCCTCTATTCCATAGCCCTTGGCGATACATCCTTCTGGCCGAGAACGATTCCGAATGTACTTCCTTAAGACTGCCATGTATCTCTCGAAAGGGAACATAATGTGTAGGAATACAGGGCCTAAAATGTTTATCTCTTTCACAATATGAACTAGGAGGTGGGTCATAATATTAAAGAACGAAGGTGGAAAGACAATCTCAAAACTGACAAGACATTGGACCACATCATTCTGTAGCCTTGTGAGCTTATTTGGATCGATTGCCTTCTGCGAAATTTCATTAAGAAAGGCACATAGCTTCACCACTGCTAATCTTACATTTTCTGGTAGAATACCCCTCAACGCGACTGGAAGCAATTGGGTCATCAAAACGTGGCAATCATGAGACTTTAGGTTTGTGAACTTTTTCTCTTTCATATTAATTCTTCCCTGCATATTCGAGGAGTAACCGGACGGTACCTTCATACTGTTCAAGCAATCAAACATGCTTTTCTTTTCCTCTTTGCTGAGAGTGTAGCTAGCAGGACGTAAGTAGTGCTGTCCATTTTCTCTCTTCTCAGGACGTAGGTCTTCTCGTTGTTTTGTTTCTTTCAAATCACGTCTTGCTTCTAGTGTATCTTTTGACTGCCCATACGTATCAAGGAAATCTAGCAGGTTCACGCAAAGATTCTTCATCAAGTGCATCACATCGATTGCGTTGCGGACCTCTAGGACTTCCCAATATGGGAGCTCCCATAGTATGGACTTCGTCTTCCACATTAGGGCACGGCCGTTTTCATCATTCAGAATTTGTTGGCTTCCACGGCCCTTTCCAAACACGACATGGACATCCTTCACCATCGAGAAAACACGCTTCCCGTTTCGATTCCCCTTTAAAATGTTTTCCTTTTCTTTTTAAGGGGTAGTTGAGTGGAAGGAATCGACGATGACCCATGTACACGACCTTCCTACAATTTTTTAGATACAAGCTGTCGGTTTCTTCTAGACAATGAGTGCATGCCTGGTATCCCTTATTCGACTGTCTGGACAGATTGCTAAGTGTAGGCTAATCATTGATGGTAATAAAAAGCAATGCTCGCAGGTCAAAATTCTCCTGTTTGTACTCGTCCCAAACACGTACACCTTCCTCCTTCCACAGCAGCAAAAGTTCATCAACCAATGGTGTTAGGTACACGTCAATATCATTGCCCAGTTGTTTTGGGCCTTAGATAAGCACCGACATCATCATGTACTTCCACTTCATGCATAGCCAAGAAGGAAGATTGAACATACAGAGGGTCACAGGCCATGAACTGTGACTGCTGCCCCACTCGCCGAATGGATTCATTCCGTCCGTACTTGAACCGAACCTTATGTTCCTTGGGTCGTTATCAAAATCTGGAAAATCTCTATCCACGTTTCTCCACTGGGACCCATCCGCAAGGTGTCTCAGCATCTGATCTTGCTTACGCTCTTCTTTGTGCCACCGCATCAATTTAGCATTGAATTTATTTCTGAAAAAACACTTCAAACGTGGTATTACTGGGAAGTACCACATCACCTTAGCGGGAACTTTTTTCTTGACGGGCTCCCCGTCGACCTCACCAGGATCATTTTGCCTGATCTTGTACCGTTTTGCATCACAGACAGGACAAGCATCCAGTTTCTCATATTCTTCGCCTCGATAGAGAATACAATCGTTAGGACATGCATGAATTTTCTGTACCTCCAATCCAAGAGGGCAAACAACCTTCTTTGCTTCGTATGTTGTAGAGGGCAGTTCATTTCCCTCTAGGAAGCATGTTCTTTACGATTCCAAGTAGCTCCTCAAATCCCTTATCGGTGACACCATTAGCTGCCTTCCACTGCAGCATTTCAAGTGTGGTACCCAACTTTTTAAGCCCCTGCTTGCAATCTGGATACAATAATTTTTTGTGATCCTCCAACATCTTCTCAAACTTTTTTGACTCCTTTAAAGTTTCACAGTCTCTCTTTGTGAATCCACTAGAACCTGACCTAATTCATCAGGTGGTTGGTCTTCTTCTGCATTTTCTCCAGGCTCGTCCATTTCTTCAGCATCGTCCATAGGTTCATCTTCAAAGGCTCCTGCTTCATATAGATGAGCCCAGTCTGCAATATTATGATCATCATCTTCTTCACCATCTTGCATCACAACTCCAGGTTCACCGTGCTTGGTCCAAAGATTATAGTTATCTATGAAACCCTTTTCATAAATGTGGGCGTGTAGAGTGCTCCTCTTAGAGTATTCCTTATTATTTTGGCAAACTCGGCACAGACAACACATAAAACCTTTCGATGACTTGTGGGCCTCCGCCACATCGAGAAAAGACTTTAGACCATTAATCCACGCCATGGTGCACCGGTCGCTGTACATCCATTGTCGGTCCATCGATCTACAATTTTGAATTAAGTAACAATATTATTTTACTTGTATTCATATCATTTAAATTGGCACATAACATAATGAAATACAAAATCGTCCATTTTTGCGAATTTAATATTGACATACAAAATTAATAGAAGTCCAAATTAATAAATACATGTTGCAAAGGCTTTGTTTCAGGGTCACTTCCTCTAAAACCCTCGAGGATTTCATTATTGGGACCAAGACCGTACTCCTTCATTGCGTCCTCATATATACCGCACCGCATCATGGATATCGATTCTAGCCCCAAATATCAGAGTTTTCACCGAAGGATCAAGATTAACGACATATTCATGATCCGAAACATACATTTTTTAATCTTCTCGATGGTTTCCATATGAGCCCCAATAAATACATCATTAGAGTGCCAAAATAATGCAACTAAATGTATAATAAATACCAAACGATGCATTCCACAACACATACATAGATTCCACAACACATACACATTTTATTCCACGACACATACATTACACAACGATCACCCCCACCGGTGCCACTCCCTCCAGCTGCTGAAGCCATATTTTACTGGAAAACACTATTATTTTTACAACATTATAAATTATTACAATTACAATAAAATCTGAATAAATTAATTAAAATAAATCACATTAATTTGCAAATTGATTGAAAAAACTCTTACAATTACAATGTAAATATGTACATCATTATATCCTCATATTCGAATTGCACAGGCACTTACAATGAAGTCTGAAATGTAATGAAATTAAAGTTGCTATTGAGGTATTAATCATCATTGTGTGCCGTGCTATGTCACAACTCTCTCTATGCCCTTATTCTTCGTCGGTCTTGACCTCACCCTATCTACATAATGAAGGGTCTACAAAGAGCTGTGACAGAGCAGGCACACTGTGACTAATGCCCCAATAGCAACACTACTTCGTTTACATTTCATACTTGCTGGTAAGTGTCTATGAAATACAATGCAAAATCACATTAATTCTCAATCAAAAAACCTGAATAAATTAATTGAGAGAAATCTCTAATTAATTGAAATAAATCTCTATAACTCCTAATTATTTTGACACCCTTCAGTGCCAGGAGAACACTCTTTTCAATATCCAGAAACCATCTAGAAGAAAAAAAACTTTATTTCGGAAAATGTATATGTTGGTAACCTCGACCCTGCGGTGATGACAATGCCTTTCGGGGGGACACGGTGCGGTACTAGGATGTCACCAATCGGCCAGTCGCACCACCAACATTTCCTGTTAATAGGAACACAGCACTTGGCACAGGCAGCGTGCTAGTTGATATGCTCACAGTGCAACAACGGCCACGCTGACTGCGTCAAATGCTGTCTTCGTATTAATCAGAAGTGCTGGTGATGCGACCAACCAATTCACGACGTCCATATAGGTAGTGTCATCACTATTGGATGGAGATTAACGACGTATACTTATTTCGAAATAAAGATTTTTTTAGCTTATAGATAGTTTCAATGTGAGCCTGAATAAATACATCACTAGAGTGTCAAAATAATCAATTCATAATAAAAAATCTATTATAATTCTTTCATTAGTTCATTATAAAAAAAATAACTATCCACATTATGGTTATATCTACTACAATCACATGCTCATCTGAATCTAAAAATAAAAAATATGCTACGGTCATTTGTAATATATAGAAAATGATTGAACAATATGTCTATAAATTTTTCATATTCAACCTAGTCAATAAACCTACTCCCACATTCAAGTCATCGGTTCTATATATCTCAAATCATTGCATAAATCAAAGAAATCATACTCATCCTCACTATTTCTAAAAGTCACAAATTTCTCTAACTAGTAACTATAGAAAATAAAACGAAGAATAAAGACTATCAATGAAGAGATGATGAAGTTGCAAACCTTTGGCGTACTTGGATAACTAGAACACTCACTAAAACTAGAACAAATGGCGGCAACTCTCTAAGGGAAGAACAACCCGCGAGCTCGAGCTTCTCTGGTGAAATGGCACTGGCTCGGGCTCGGGGAGGAAGAAGGGTGCCAATTTATAGTGGGCGCATTAGTACCGGCTGGTGGCTCCAGCTGGTACTAACGTGCCATATTTAGTACCATATTTAGTACCCTATAAACTGTCTCTAGCTGTCGGTGGCGGATGTCAGAGGCTGTCGGTGGCAGACTTTAGTACCGGCTGGAGCCATCAGACGGTACGAATAGGCTCCCAGGGCCACTGTTCCTTTGACCCGGTACTAAATTTGCACGTTAGTACCGGCCAAAGCCGTGACCGGTACTAACGGCCGCAGATGAATGTGTGTTTTTCCAGCAGTGCATGCTCATGAATGAATGGCATGGCAAGGGAGGGAGTCTCTATTTATAGGGTTACAAGGCCATTGGATTATTGACATGTGGTAAAATCATAGCCCTTGATCTAAATTCTACACTCTTCTATGAAAATATCTAGTCCTAGAAATTTCTTTGATTTATTTTATTTAGATATTCTAGAGAACTCCATGAAAAATATCTTATCCTTGAATTGTGGACAAGAGTGTAGAAGTTTGACTTGCTTCCTTCAACATTGCCCACTCCGAAATTCACCAATGTCTGATACGAATCAATCAATCACACAAAGACGTGTTTATGTCTGATTCTGAAGTTCCAATCACGTTTAACAAAGATGCATCGTGGATGAATCTTGGAAGCGTACCTCTCCGACGACAAAGTCTGGTGCCGTCTCGGCGGCGCCGCCATCGTCGTGCTTGCTCATGCGGCCGCGCATCCAGGGGTCGCACGACAGGTAGAGGTTCTGGACCAGCACGGCCGGCGACCCTGCCGGCACTCGCAGGCGGACAGTGTCGACGACGACCTCCATGTCCTCCTCCATGGGGAACCCGGTCACGTGCCTCTTCAGCACCACCCTCTTGTTCGTCGCCACTGCGTTCCCGGCCATTATTCCCTCTGCCACCAGTTGTTGTTTGTGAGCACTGATGAGCTCTGTTTGACAGTGAGTGTTGTTCGAGCATGGACCCTCCTGCTGGTACGGTTTTATTGACGGGGTTCAGGTGTAATCTGGTGCAGGTATCATCATGCCATGTCAGTCACGTAGGTATCCAGCAGGTGGGGAGCGTCCTAAGGTGGGCCTCCGTGGAGCGGAGCGCGTCAGGCGCGTGCGCACGACCACCAGCAGCAACTCCAGCGAGCGATGGCTGAGGGCATTTCCAACGGGCCGTTGCGAGCCGTCCGTAGTAAATTTTGTAAAAAGCACCCATATGGGCTCAAGCCATCGACATCGTCTCGCGAGGCGACGAGGGCGGACTCGTGCTCCCAGGCGAAGAGACGCCGAGGAGACGCGCTGTAAAGGGTTGTCGCCTGAAGGCGACGAGATGCGGATCCGACTGTGGCGAGCGAGAAAAATCCAAGGTGCGCGCCAAATCCATTCCTCGGTGGGCGGCGAGGCGTTGTCGTCGGCCTTTTTGGCAAGTGGCAATACTATGGCTTGACTGTTGACTCGCCCAACGAATATCCCCAAAATCATTGTTCATTTTTGCTGATGCACGCAGTACCACCAACTATGGTTCAGAGCCCGTTAGAATTTGGGAGACATAGAAAATTCGTTCCCGTGAGGCGGCTTGTTGGTGAGTTGTTTCCAGAAGCTGCTTACCTGCTTTCATCATGCCATTTTTGTTTCTTTCTCGGGCGGCGCCCATCGTTGCATCATCGTGTCAATTTCACAATACTGACAAATTACTGGTAAGACCCACACTGAGCAAAACTTATCTTACTTGTACATATACTCCCTCCATTACAAATTGCAGGTGGTTTTAATTTTTGTAGACATATAAATATTATTGTGTATCTAAATATAGTATATATCATGGCATATAATGAAAACTATCATATCCGTCAAGAAAAGCAAATAAAACCAATAATTCAAAACGGAAGGAATATTATTGTATGGTTAAAGCATATATTACCTTTATGACGTGCATGTATACTTCCCTGCAACCAGAATGACACCACGGCCGACTGTTTCGTAGAGCATTCTGTGTGGTAATTATGTTACGCGTATGGAGATTCTGATTTCATTTCTATGAGCTACTGTAGTGTTCAACTCTGAGGAAAAGCTGTGCCATTACATAACTCAAATATGAACGCCCCACCTCCCTCTTAAAAAAGGAAACTTCTTAATCAGCTCTATTCTGTTGATGGACGACATATGCATTGTTTGGATTACAAAAAAATATTTTCCAATAAACAATACTATCACCCCTCCCCCCCCCCCCCCCCCCCCAAAAAAAATCCTATGAGAGAGGCTGCAATTTCCAACAGAAAACAAAGTATTTTTTTCTTATGACAGAGGCTGGTAAGGAAACTAACTCACGGACAAGCCGCCTCACCAATCTCTATCTCTACTACTAAAAAGAGGCTAAGGGTGACAAAAAATTCAGCAGTCAGTCTGCCTTTAGTCTTTCATCTTTCATCATTTGGTTTTGGTCCCGTCCGCCCCAGCCTGCCTACCACTCTCGCAGCCTCCGTTAAAGAAAAAACTGGATCTCAAAAACGGGATCTCATCCCTTCCGTCGCCTCCTCTTGCGATCTCGCACTCCCGCCGTCCTCCGCCCGCCGCTGCCTCGTGCGTGTCCTCTGCCTGCCACCGCGCGGGGGCTCCTCCTCCCGTCGCCGCGCGCCATCCTCCGCCCGCCGCCGCTCACTCCTCCACACGCCCCCGCTGCGCGCGTTGTCCTCCGTTGCCACCTTGCGAGTCGTTCAACAACCCATCGCCGTGCGCGCCATCCTCCTTCCTCCGCCAGCCCGCCCGCCCGCCGTCCGTCCTCCGAGCGTCGGGCCTGCGTGTATCTAGATCTCCCCTAATCCAGCCAACTCCGGCTAACTCCCTTCGAATCCACCATCAGAACGCCTCCCACCCCTCGCCCGATCTTCCCGCAGCCTGAATCAGATATTTTTCCTACCGCCGGAGCTGCTCCGCCACACTCGGTGAGCACCCCCTCCGCAGGGGCGGAGCCAGGATTTGATCATTGAGGGGGCAAGCAGTAATTGGGGGGGCCAACAGTCTTGCCGCAGGAATAAATTCCACTTTTGATAATAAAGCTACGGCAGCATTAGGGGGGGGGGGGGGGGCGGCCCCTGCCCCTCCCCCTCCGGTCCCACTGCCTGGCCTAGTGGCCTTATCCTTCTCTCCTCCTCTTCATGGGTTTGGTGTCGTCCATTGCGTGCTGCCAAAATGTCGGTCAGGTTCCGTCGTCTTGTTGTGCTTCGGGGTCCACTTGCGGTTGCGCGGGGAGGAGCTTTGCCATAGCGGAGCCAGCGCGGTTGTGATTTGTGGCCGCACTGACGGCTGCTGCTGGGCTTGCTGTTTCACACTGCGGCGGCACGGGTGAGGGACGAGATGCGGACTCTTACTCTTGTGGCGCTTCTTCTTGCTTCGGCTCTTGGATCCAGGTGTGAGCACAGCTTCACACATTGCAAAAGTCTTTTCAATTTCAGCTTCCCCTTTGCTCTGGTTTCTCGGGGAGGGCAGTGTATGGCGCTCAGCTGGCTTGAGGATTAGCAATGTTGAGGCGGGGCTGTTTCTCCGTATGTTTTCTTCCATACCTGGGTTGAGCAATTTTAGAAGAACATTGTGTGATTTGACAGTATTTTTGTGTTCTGGATCGACTATTTTCTCAACAATGCATGTGTTGTTCAACTGATCCATGGTTGATGAATTGTGGTTCTGAACCTTTACTTCAGAATTTGAGCGAATGGTGGGGTAAATGCTCTGAGGTTGCTAGAGTTAAATGAAATTTCTGTTTCTGAATTTTGATTACGATGGATGCTGCAATGTAGGTGGCTTGGCAGCTCTAACTCTCGTCCGGGCTTGCTGTAAGTTGTAGCTTTCTCACTGAAATGCTTGAGATGATTGCACATTGATTCTTTTAACATAAATATGAAGGGCATTTCCATGCCCTGTAGGCCTCTACTTGCATCATCATTGCTCTTCGTTATGCAACATGGTAGGGTGTGACACAGCACTGGTAATTTTCCTGAGCCAGTAACCTAATGATTGCAACTTCTTGTAATTGCAGAGAGTGTACATAATTGTAGTATGTGCGATGAACTTGTATTCTTTGCTGTAGGTACTACTCCGACCCCTTCTCCTGTTGTCACCTATTCTCCTGCAAGCCAATTCTTTTGCTCTAGGTACTACTCTGGCGCCTTCTCCTGCGTCACTGATTCTCCTGCAAGCCAAGGACAAGCTTCTAGCCCTCCTGAACCTGCATTTGCTCTTGGTCCAGTAACTGTTCCAACCAAAGGGTCTCCCGGGTGAAGCCACCAACCTAGACCGAAGACCCTTAGGTCCCAGTTGGTGGCTTCATCTGGGACCAAAGGTGTGTTTTGGCAGGCTGTAGCGAAATTTCACTGCGGCCCACTTTTAGTTCGGGTGGATCTACCACCCGGGACAAATGAAGTCCGTTTTCCTTCTGCCGCCAAATCTTTTGTTGTTTTCTTTCATTTCTTTTGTATCTCTTTTATAAATGGTTTTTCATTTGTTAATTGGATTAAAAATAATTTATGAGTCCAAAAATTGCAAAACAAAGTTTATAGCTTTGTTTACATTTCCTGTACACAAGAAAAATGTTTTATTTTTAATCACAGTTTTGATCCACAAAATGTATAACTTGCTACACATTTTAT
The DNA here is from genome assembly GCF_016808335.1 of Panicum virgatum. NCBI lineage: Eukaryota > Viridiplantae > Streptophyta > Magnoliopsida > Poales > Poaceae > Panicum > Panicum virgatum. The sequence goes on from NC_053152.1 coordinate 10,079,257, forward strand.
TTTTTTTAATTTGACCATGCAAAAATGTATTAGCTAAATGAAATAATTTAAATTATTGGTTTTCGATAGGAAATGAGTTTTGCCACAACATTAACGTTAACAATGAGTTTTCCGTAAAAGAATAAGCTTTTTTATGGTACTAATGAGTGTTGTTAATTAGTGAGCTACTATGAATGTGTCTTAGTGTGTTAGTGACAGTGTGTGTGTGTCAGTGAGAGAGTGTCTCTACTGAGTCTGTTAGTGGTAACTAAAGAACTATGTTTTGTCCTAAATATTTTGACACTCTTCAGCTTGAGGCGAACATTCTTTGTCCAAGGCTGGCGCCATATGGGATGCAATCACGGTTCGCACACACTATTTCAGGCTCAATAACCAAAAACCATAGAGAACTAAAAAAATCTTTATTTAGGAACATGTATATATCGTTAACCTTGACCCTGCGGTGATGACACTAGCGTTTGGGGGCCTACAGAAGATCTGCGATATAGTGCGCATAAGGATGTCGCCGATCGGCCCCCTACTCCAGCGCCGCCCCTGCTCCGGCACCGGCTCTAGTGCCTGACATGCCGGGGTTCGATCTGTTCCACTCCTTCGGCTACGGCGGTGCCTGGGCAATCGGTGTCATGAGGGATTCGTTCAACGAGTTGAACGAATACCTCATCTACCTTGGGAGATGTCCGGTGAACGCACCTCTCGTGGAGAACGTCGCCGGATTTGTCTACGCCTTCTTCAGGGTGGCGGAAGTTCTCAGGGAGCTGCCATGAGACTATGTATATCGTAGTTTGTATATATATATATATATATATATATATATATATATATATATATATATATATATATATATGATGAACTTCTGCCTTGTTATATATCTCGCAATAATCTGTGCATTGTTACCTCGCAATTTTCATCCTGTTGTTAGAACGTGTATGACTGCGGCGACGTTTGAATTGTTCCAAAAAAAACAGCTAAATTCCAGGGCACATGTGCACTGGTAAGAAAGGACATACACATAGGTGACGAACAATACATGTAATGCGTCACCTTTTAAAGACCATAGGTTAAGCGCATCACAAGACGCGGTGACGGGCAAAGTAAAGGCCATCACCTTTGCTGCTTAGTTCCTGGACCGTCACATTTGTATGGACTGTAGGTGACAGGTGAAGAATGTAGCGCGCCACCTTTAGTATAGGTGATGGGCAATGTTAAGCCCCGTCACCTATGATCTTTCAAAGGTGACAGACCACGTTTCTAGCGAGTCCTAGCGAGGCCCCAAACTGGTCTAAGGTGACGCGCGGAGATGAAGCCCGTCACCTTTACTTGAGGGGTGATGGCCGACAACTGCAGGTCACCTTTATGCGCATCACTATAGGTTGTTTCTTACGTAGTGGGAGCCGGGACAAATGAGAAGGATCAAATGCCTATTATGTATTCTTGTGGGGCCCACTAGGAAGACAGCACTTTACAACTCCTACCCCTCCACAACCCTATCCATACTTCTCTTTTTGAACATATTAATGAGAGACACAAAGGTCATTAGCTACTACAGAGGTTCATTATAAGTCCATACAACCAAACATCTATTTGAGCTTATTATAAACATCTTCATGTTAGAGGCTTATGGGCTTATAATAAGCCCCAATTAACCAAATAGGACCTTATATTACCTGACACCTTAGCAGTATGCACTTCACTTTCTCGAATTCATTTACAAAGAAGCTTATGTGGGTTGCGAACTCTCGCTCGTTTATACAAAGTTCTTTTTTTAACGAAATTCGATTGGCAGCAACTATTTTCTTTATTATTAAGATAGGAAATAGAGGATTGCAATGGCCCTTGGCCGTCATGAAACCTCGACAGAAAAAACGACGAGTGCCAAATTACAATAAGGAGCCAAATCTAGGCTTAGAACCAAGAAGCAGACAAATGAACTCTCCACTGTTCGCTGTAGCGGGCGCCTGCTAAAATTTCACGGGCCAGCCAAATCTAGGCCTAGAGGCTAGAACCTACCAAGCAGCAGCCAAATTGCATTTGCAGGGCAGGTCAAACTTTGGCTGGCACTACGTGAGAACCAGAGATTTGTAACGGGCGCCGATGGCCTTTTGGTAACGGGCAACGCACCCGTTACCCTTATCGCGTTACTATTGATAGGTCAAAACACCCGTTACCCATTACACATATTTGTAACGCGCATTTAACTACGCCCGTAACCAACAGCAGCAACCAGTAACCTAAAATGGTTATTTTTGTGGGCCCACTGAGAGATTTTGTAACGGATACAGACTAGAGACTGTTACAAAACCACATATTTCGTAACGGGCATTTACTAAAGACCGTTACCGATATCTGTTACCAAGTGTCCTTCCGAGCCCACTAGTCAGATATTGTAACGGTCGTTAGTTAAAGACCGTTACCTTTATATCATATAGGTAACGGTCATTTCTTTATGCCCGTTACAAATTTGGGTTACCCATGACCAAAGCGTCTCCTTCTGGGCCCACTGGTCAGTAGTTGTAATGGTCGTTACTGAAAGCCCGTCACCTTCATATCATATAGGTAACACTCATTTTTTTAGGCCCGTTACAAATAGGTGTTACCTATGACCAAAGCGTCTCCATCTGGGCCCACTGGTCAGATATTGTAACAGTTGTTAATTGAAGACCGTTACCTAGTTATCTTATAGGTAACGCTCATTTCTTTAGGCCCGTTACAAATAGATGTTATCCATGACCCAACCCGTTTGAGTTTGTAACCTGCTTTCCTTAATGTATGTTACCTATACTTTAGCCACTCCACATGCACTGGCCTGTTTTCTGGCTGCATACTGAAACCAGCCAGGATTTGGCAGCCACTAGGCCATTCACATTACATATATGCACATCACAAATTCAGAACATCACATATATACACATCACAGATTCAGAACATCACATATATACACAAGTACACATCAAGTTTGTCATGCAACAAGTTTCAAGTTTATGACTACAAGAATGGACTGCAAGTTTCAAGTTTCAAGTACACATATTCAGAACATCTACAATGAACTCACGCGGTATCTGCTGGACCATCATAGAAGTTACCCTTTGGGTCGATGATCTCCTTGAGAACGAACTCGCACAGCATCCCCTGGACCATCCTTAGTGCTCCTTGATCTGCCTGTCTGGTGGAAGCTTTGTAATCCTGCATAATACAATTATTATGAGAATACAAGTAAAAATTAGTTTCTAAAATCAAATTGAGCCAAAATGACAAGGCTAAGTAGAGACAAGGCTGTTCAGTATATAGTATATACTTACAGAATCCTTTTTTATGATGCTTATGTCAGCAAGTAGGTCCAACATGTTCAATGCAGCATAGAATCCACACAACATGCTCCCCGACGGCTGCTGAGCGCACTGCATGAAGGTGCCAAAATGACACAAGTTAAGGCAGTACCAAATACGTAGGAAGGGACCAAAAAAAACCTCGCTCTTACCGGGAAATTTGTCTTGTGCGTGAGTTTAGGTTTGCTTTTTGACTTTGTTTTAATCTTGTTCTTTATGTGCCTTGAATAGGCCCTGCATGATTAGAAATATCGAATAGAAATATTAAGAGATGGAATTTTTGTAAACAAAATTTACAATATAGTTACCAATTCACAACAGTTACGATGTCCTTGAACTTTCGCAATGGAAAACTTTTAGCAGAATATAAATACCAAATAACATTCCACTTCATAGCAATGATCACTAGTACGTGGTGGCAACCGGTGTTGTAGGCACCCACCACGAAGTCGTGCTTCATAGCCTTTCTAATTGCTTCTGTTATATCGTGTCTTGAATTGAACCATTGTGGTCGAGAATACCCATGGGTCCAAAAACCCAACATTGCAGTGCATCGCCTCTGCCTATTTCATCATTCTCCTACAAATAAACAAATTGTTAGCATGAACTTTGTGGTAAAAATAAAAGAATATCTATTTTAGTTTGAAGGGACTTACAATGTCTAGCACCTCAACAAGCTAACGTCCAGACTATCCATGTTGAAAAGGTCATACAAGTCATTGAATCAAACTGTGAAGGGTAATTCACCATCACTTTCAAAGTAGGATGTAGCCACCTTTGCAGGAATGCCAGTAGCACCATTCGTACTTTGTTCCATGAAGTAAACATGCAAGGCTTCACAACTTGGCCCAGCAGCCTTTAAAGCATCTTCTGACAACATAGGCTCACTAGGCTTGTATTTTGGATTAGTCGTAGTCCAAAGAGCGCCAACGTTTGAATTTTTAGGGTTACTTTGGACGAGTTGCTCCTGTTGTGGCTGATGCTTAGGTGGATGTTGGCTGGCCTGCTCCTGCTATTGTGGTTGCTGCTGAGTCGGCTGGGGCAGAGGTTGGCTGAGCTGCTGCTGCTGCGGCAGAGGTTGGCTGAGCTGCTGCTGGCGGATTGGCCTGCTGGGGCAGAGGTTGGCTAAGCTGCTGCTGCTGGGGCAGAGGTTGGCTAAGCTGCTGCTGCTGAGGCTGATGTGACACCAATTTTTTCAGGCTGCTGGCTGAGCTACTACTTCTGTTGAGGCTGCTTTTGCTGACACTGAGCTAAAGTACCTCCATCTGAAGTTGTACCAGCTAATGTGGCTGCAGATGTGGGATCTCTAGACCTGGGTAGTATAACGATTCTCAGCCTTGGACACTGTATCCGTTGCAAGAGAGAATCACCTAGGGTTGTGATCTCATCCCCTACTGGGATAGGTAGTGTGAAGTGCCTCGCATTGGCCCACACATAAGTAGGTTGCACTACTGCATACCCATACTGTATCAGTACTGTATGGATAGTCTCTTGATCTGGATAGACAATGGCTAATGCGAGCTCCATGTCACACCTGCCGCTATCCACAAGACTACACTTAGTTGGCCCTGTCAGTAGATCTATTGTGTCCGGCTTAGGTGATGGACCCTCATTTTGCTCCTTGCTAACATGCACTTTTTCCTTGCAGCTACTCTTGTGTACTGCTTGGGTGATACACAGACCATCTGGTATGGGTACGCCTGCAACTCTTAGCAACTCCATAACTCTAGTGATTGTTTCACCAACTATCTCTTCCTTGTCCACATCAGACCTCCTCTTCTTCTTCTTCTTGTACATTCCAGCACACTCTTCGCCAAACCCTTTACCCTAGCCAACGGGTGGGAATGCTTCATCTTCCTCAAAGTTATTTCCGCATTCTTCTTCCCGTATAATAATGAGAAATCAAGGAGTTAAGACATTCTGCTTTACCCTGTAACAATGAGAAATCAATGAGTTAAGTCATTATGCACTCGTTGCACCTTCATTAAGGGCTTTAGCATGGCGTCATGCTGCCCCTTCATTAAGGCCTTGAGCATGGCATCGCGCTTCACCTTCATTAAGGCATCCTTCTTCGCCTTCATTAAGGCCTTCCTCACCATGCTTGTTCCAACACGTGTAATTCTTTGTGAATCCATGTGCGATCAAATGATGGAAAATGTTGTCCTGTTGTCCACACTTCTTTGGTTGAGACAATCAAAACAGGGGCAATACATTGTAGGCATACCCCAGTTTCTCATGTCCACCTCTCCTTGAGCAAGAAAACCATTGACCCTGCTATACATCCTAGCTCGATCAGCCGCCATCTACAAGTTCCATAAATAAATAATTTTTTTAACAAATAATATATCATCAAAATCTAAAGAGGAGAAGGGATACCATCTTCAAAGAATTATCACCAAGTAGATTACACACAAGATGTTTTGTTGTTTTTGTTTTGGTCAAATTTCTACTATGAAAGAAAGTGTTATAAAGGTTTAAGCAGGAACCTGAAAACATGGATCAACATGAGAGTATTGTGGTGCTGCTGGGTAGCTTTAGAACAAAAATATGATAATTATTCCTCAATATTTGTTCCAACTTTCTTTGATTCAGTCGTATTGGTATCAGGTTGTATAATCCTATTTTTTTCTGATGGTTGATCCATGTATTTGAGCTTTGCATCTTACTTATTCTACTAGAGATTTGCCTACTAATTAGGAGGGGCAAATTCCATACCTTGATGAGGAAAGGAGTGTGGAGCCGCGCTGCTGTGGTGAGCGACGACGGCCGACGGGCGGCGCTGCTACGGTGACAACGACCACGTGTGCAGAAGGTGTCGTAGTGTTGGCGGAGGATGGAGGGGCGCGCGCTCGTGCTTGAAGGTGGAGGGGCGAGCAGAGGCATTGGAGACAAAGGAGGTACGGTGGCGGTCGTGGTGGCGAAGGACTGGAGCAAGGGGGAAAGGTGGCGGCCGCGCCGGGTGGACGCCCGCCGGCTGCTGCTATCCACCTGCAGCAGCCAGCGGCGACAACGATGCTGCTATAGTGCTAAGCACTCGCTGGCCACTTCAATTATTACTACAGTACTAGTAACGGGCGTTAAATGGCCACACGTAACGGGCGTTAATTCGCGTTATTACCAGTATGGCCCATTAGTAACGGACTTTAAGGGACCTTTACTGATAATTGTATTATTCGTAACGGTCTTTAAGCAACCATTACGGATAAGGGTCTTATTCATAATGGTCATTAAGCGACCGTTACGGATAAGGGTCTTATTCGTAATGGTTGTATTTAACGTCTGTTACAAGCTAACACTAGTAACGAGCCTTTACAACACCCGTTACCATAGTACCTTATCGGTAACGGGCTTTGTGGTGGCGATGGGCTCGGGCCTGCCAGGCTAATTGGTAACGCGCGTTGTTTCGAGCCCGTTACTGATGTTGTCCTGTGTAATGGGCTTCATGCACCCGTTACCAATGCCGCGATACCTATTTGTGGTTTTCACGTAGTGTGGGTTTGTTGGGGTCCCCAACCAAATTAACACGCCTAGATGACAATACAACGGTAGAGGTAGCTAGTTCCTGCCACTTGCCTTCGATCTACATTGAGTTGATATGTAATATGGGTCTAATCTCTTGACCTTATGTATTTTCCAGCTCCTTAACATAAACTACTTTAAAAAAAATGGCATACGAAGAAATTTGAGGGTAGAGAACACGTACGGCCACAGGGACATATGCCTTGCATAGCATGTGGTTTTGGTTCACGCACAACACCACAACGCACACAAAGGGAATGGAATTTACATACTTTACGTTTCCTTTGTCGAATGCATGCATATACCTTTCTTCAACAAATCCTAAATCTGTATGTGCTTTGCTTGTCCAAGTGACTCATCATCAGGCGTCGTTGCCCTGACGTGTTTCTGGTTTTCGATATAGTAAGGCTTGATTCAGTTCATTGGCTTACACTTGTTAGGCGCATCGTTGCACTATACACCAGTTCATTTGCTTTGCGAGATTTCTTTGTTGCGACCGATCAACGTGCCGCGGGATTGTTTTTTACTTGGTGTCCAAATATTAATAACACGGACAAACTCAGGAAGCAGGTATACGTATTCTGAACATCTTCTTTCCTTTCTTATATCAAGCAGCAGTAATAAACACTCGTGTCATCTAATAATTTATATCTCTGGAACCATTATACTGATTTCCTTGATGCAATAATTCCCGAACTAGAGAAATGATTATGGATGGACGTCTCCTTGATGCTGCCACAACTGGTGACGCGGTGACAATGAAACACTTATTCGTGCATGACCCGAGCGTGCTACTTGGAACAACCCCGAAGGGGATGAACACCTGCCTCCACATCTCCTCCACCCGTGGCCACCAGGGGTTCTGCATGGATGTCCTTGCCCGGAACCGGTCGCTCCTCTCCGCTGTCAACGCAGATGGGGAGACGCCGCTTCTCACCGCAGTGACAAGTGACCACACGGCCACCTTAGCATCGTTCCTTCTCAGGTGGTGCCGTGATCTCCAGCTGAGCGAAGAAATCTTGAAGCAAGACTACAAAGGGTGCAATGCGCTGCACCACGCCATCCGAAGCGGCCACAGTAAGCTCGCGCTGGAGCTGATAGCAGCGGAGCCTGCCTTGTCGAAAGCGGTGAGTGAAGAAAAGGAGTCACCAATGTTCATGGCAGCGATGAGAAATGATGCAGATATCGTGGAGAAACTGTTGGAGGTTCCTAACTCTGCTCATGTGGGAGCCTGCGGCTGGAACGCTCTGCATGCTGCCGTGAGAAATGGTAATTCAGGTGTGTATCGGGCAAACTGAAATCGATCTACTCCAGTGTTAACTAATAATGGTCTAATTACTGCATACATAAATTCTCATCATTCCATGGCAGCAGTTGACCATCTTTACTCTTCATTGCCTTGATCTGCAGCTATGGTTAAAAAGATTGTGGAGACACGTCCGTGGCTGGCCAGAGAAGAAGATAGGTGTGATCACAACACTCCAGTGCATCAGGCCGTCTATGGGAACAAGATTGACGTGCTAAGAGTATTGTTGGAACATGATCGGTCTTTGGGGTATGTATTGACCTCGGATGACGGTACCCCTCTCCTTTCCTGTGCTGCATATCAAGGCCAGGCTGGGGTTGCTCGAGAGCTTCTTGAACATTGCCCAGATGCTCCGTACAGAAGAAGGAATGGCTGGACATGTCTGCACGAAGCTGTATGGCGCGAAAAGACCGATTTCGTAGAATTTGTCCTTGGAATGCCACAACTGCATAAACTCGTAAACCTGCGAGATTCAAACGGAGACACTGCTCTCCATCTCGCAGTCCAGAAGTGCAATCCGAAGATGGTCAAAGCTTTACTGCTTCACAAACAGATAGACGTTACAGTTATTAACAACGCAGCTGTCCCAGCAACTTGGAACTTATCTGGTGACGACACCAACGCCGAGTCTTTAAACTGGGTACGTATTTTTCTCAGTACGTTGTTAGCTTACACAAACAAGCACTAAGAAAAAATAATTCTGAAGGACAGAACATCAGGATTTTTGAACTGTTTGAAATCAACGGTGACAATAAACTTTCTAGTTTCCAAGGACACTTCAGATTACGAAAATGGTTATTACATACATAGTCTAATGTGGTTACAAGTATGATTCTCTGAATACCCAAAACTTGGAGGTCGTTCACTAAAATAATTCCAACTCTGAACTGAAGCAGTTCCGTATTAAGGAAATGCATTTGTGCTACATTGTCCAGGGTGGCTTCGAAGAATTCAGCCATAATTCCATAACATTGAAGGCTTCTTTTTTCTAAAAATCCAGTGTAGCATTGTAACTGAATGGGAACACCACTGGAAAAGACAGTTGCACCAACCTCGCAGTGATATAGATTTTCATTTCGTTCATATTTATTTGAATTTGTGCAGATCGAAGTGTCAATGCTTATGTTGAAAGCTGATCCTCGAGATGAAACTTCTATTTATAATCTCCTCGAGGAAAACAAGGAGAAAGTGACAAAGTTAATAAGGAATGATATCAGGTCACTGACTCAAACATACACAGGCAACACTTCCCTAGTGGCAGTCCTCATCGCGACCATTACCTTCGCTGCAGCATTCACCTTGCCTGGAGGATATAGTACTGATGCTGGCAACGAGGGCCATCCCATCATGGCAAGGAAGCTTGCATTTCAGGCATTCTTGATCTCTGACACCTTGGCAATGTGTTCCTCACTTGCTGTTGCCTTCGTATGCATCATAGCAAGGTGGGAGGATCTTGAGTTCTTGCTTTACTACAGGTCTTTTACAAAGAAGCTTATGTGGTTTTCGTACATGGCGACCACCACGGCGTTCGCAACTGGTTTATACACAGTTCTGGCTCCTCGTCTCCTATGGTTGGCTGTTGCGGTTTGCACACTGACAGGTTTATTACCCATTGTTACTAAGCTGCTAGGTTGGCCCATCTTGAAACTGAGATTTCGGTTCGGTCAGACATTCAAAATCTTGAAACTGAGATTTCAGTTGGGTTGGACATTCAAGTCTGAGCTCCTTGATATGGTCTAATCTCTCTGCCTCACGTTATTGGTGCCAGCTGCTTTATTATTTAATGAAAGAAACAAGTTTATGTTGCATGAGCTTCGGCTGATGATTTTATTTTGGCAATTCGAAACTCCATGTAATGCATGTACTATGTACTTTGAACATTCTTATTATGTCAAGCTTAAGCAGTTGAGAGTGATGTTCTGTTTCTGACTTGGACTTCCTGAATAAACTAGGCGTGATAGCTAGGCTCATGGATATTCTGGGAAAGATGAGCAACAATGGCAATGATATATGCTCATTTATATTTTTCAAAGGTAATTGTTTGTAACGGAACTTATGAAGCAAAAGTACTGTGGCAAAATATGGTTTAGTCAAAAAGATGCATATCTCTATCTACAGGATAGGATGTGAGGATAAGCATGGTTCAGAAGTGGCATGGCTTTTTCTGAATTGACTACAGTAGGTCACATAAACGAAATCAGAGATCTTGTTGCACATAAGACCACAAAGAATGTGCTAAAAAGAAACATTATGGCGCCATGTCACCTTATTGTAGGGGAGCATACACCTCAAAAAAAGTATATAAGCTAATTTTATTATTGCCACCAGCATGTCCCTTGTTTTCATCAAATGCAGAACTAACACTAAACTGGAAACTAAAACTCTCGCAACTCCACAATCGATCGCCATTGGTTTGGATTAATTATTTGGAACATTTGAAACTAGGAAGGAATATGAAAGCATTAATAAAATGCTACATGAAAGGCCACAAAACTACAGCCAAATGACCGATCAACATTGTTTCACATTACTAAAGTTATCGCTACAACTAAAATTTGGACAATGTACAACTAAAATAGTTTGACATCTTACAACCAAGACATACCAGTCCTGAAGATACAACAGAACACGAACATCACAAATTGGTACAAATGTTCCAACCAAATGGCATATCCTAGGGCTTACTAATGGTTGGTCAGTAGTGCAGGAAGCTGAAAAGATACAGAGCGATGCTTTCAGACTGACCTAATTATTCAAGTTACAACAACTCCTGCAATCTTGGGTATCCCACAAGCACTTGCTCGTTCAACTAGTTTGCCACAATATGCTCATCTTCAGATCAGCAGTTTGAGGTTGCATTGTCAATTCATCATCAGCTGCGCTGAAATGATATTTCTCTCCAACAGCTCTCAGAAGCTGGTAAACTTCAAACATTGTAGGCCTTTCCTTCGGAGAAGAAAGCACACAAGAGCATGCAACCTTCATGCATTGACGCAGCTCAGCATCGTTGTCCTTCCCAATCAAGGACTTGTCAACTGCATCCTGAAGTATAGATAGTTGTTTGATAGGTAAGTTATCCAATCCACCAAACTGCCTTTGAAGTTCTCGGGGGCATTTGACGCATGTGTGGGCTCTTCACCAGTAACAAGTTCAAGCAAGACAACTCCAAAGCTATAGACATCCCCTTTTGGAGTGGCCACAAGGGGGTGTGTATACTCAGGGGCTACATACCCCAAGTCACCAAACTCACCACTGACAGTGCTCAGGTGGATATAATTGGGATTCATAAGCCTTGCCTACCCAAAATCAGAAATCTTGGGCTCATATTCATCATCGCTCAATATGCACTTGGAACAAATGTTCCTATGATGAATGCAGGGATTACAATTGTGATGAAGCCATGACAATTCTCTAGCAGTCCCAATGGCAATTTTTAGCCCAAGTGACCATTGTAATGCATTTTTGTACGTCACTACTGTGTTGGTGTAAATGCTCATAAAGAGAACCCTTGCCCGTTGGGCATGTATTTGTAAACCAAGAGCCTCTCATTCTTGGCAATGCAGTATATCCCAAAAGAGGCACCAAGTTACGTTGCCTTACACTTCCTAGTGTTGACATTTCAGATGTGAACTGACTCTTTGAATGCTGAGTGTCCTCCAGCCTCTTAATAGCAAGGGATGAACCATCTAGGAGTGTTGCTCCATACATAGTTCCTCATCAACCAGTTCCATAATTAATGTTAATATCATTAATACCAACATAAATGTGCATTTAATTTACATGAATTATTTCAAATCAAATGTTTACTTGGTATAATTTATACCTAAACAATTATAAGTAAATTTTAATTAAGATATACATCAGCTTTTAAAATTAAATATAATTTGTACTAATTCTATAATAAGGTCATAACCTTGACTTTGTGATTTCATCAAAACAAAAATAAATCTAGCATATAGTTTTCTTTTCTTTATAATCAAATCTTCCGATAGCTATATCTTCTCAACCATAACTTTGTCTTCAGCCTTTCTCGCATTCTCGAATCGTGGTAACTATTTCGATCCTATAGTATGCTCTTTTGAAGCTTTTCTTTTGATTGGTGTATTGTTCTTAGTTTTACTTGTTTGCTTGCTTCTATGTTTGGGCCAATGCTTTTTGGGAGAAGAAAGGAACTTAATCCCAAGAGCTTTCAAAATCAAGAAAATTGTTCGTTGATCATGCTTTTATATTATGCACATATTCATATTAATTACTTTTAATATTTAAAAATAATGACATGCGGGACATGTCATACTCATAGTTTTAACATTGTCCAAACTTTGCCAAGTCCCGAACCCAAATGCAAACTTTTTAGCCCTAATTTGGCATTGCCTCATCTTGGCCATGACGAAAATTTTGGCTTGGTCCGCTAGGGTCAGAAACCAAAAAAGCCCAATGTCCAATCCTGAAAACATCGTATCTCATGCCTCGGCACTGGCCCAGACTTATTTTCTTGACCGCAGTCAGCAAGGGAAGCTCCAACCTATTTTTTTTGTAATTTTTTGTTTCAGATCCATTTAATTCACTCCCACATGGAGTTGAACCCATGCCTGCTGGGTGCTACTCAGGTGCTCTAACCATTAGGCTAGAGCTCGGCCCTTTCATGGCCTAGACTTATCTGGTGGGAATGATTTCGTTTCTTTCGGTACTCTTTTAACATATGCCTATTAGTAAACATTGTATGTGTAAACTAAACTTACTAGGTTCATTTTCTATATACTACTGTAATGATTTATTATGTGTATTATTATACTGTAATTTTGAAGCGCATCTAGGCCTGTAGATGCATTTGATAAGTTTCGGTGATTAATGACAACCGTATGCGACAAATGTGTATTTTCATGGAAAAATCAATTATTAGTTAAGTCTCGTATGAAATGTGAAAGGAGACCCCTCAATTCAAATAATCATACTTGTCAAGGACGTGTTTATGAAGATCAAGGACCTTTCTAGTATCAAGTGTCATAAGGAGATTAAGGACATTTGATTTAATTCAGATTTTATAGCTTTTAGTTCTTGACCGTACTATTAAGAGGGGTTCTTGAGTTAGTAGCTTAACCTAGATTGAATTGGCCTAAAAAATCTTGCACACTTGCTCAAGCTCAGTCCAAGACAGCTCAAAGAAGCCAAAACAACACTTGGAAGAAGAAAAACTCGAGGAAGAAATCAACTTCAAGTCACTTGAGTAGAAATTAGAAAAATCAGTTGCACCGGTTAAACTGATGACAGGTCACCGGTTCATCCGATGGTCATCGGATACACCGATGCCCCATCATCGGCTCAATATTGATGTGCAGATGGAATCAAGTCAGACACTGTAACAGCACCGCTTCAACCGACGCTACCAAAACATGCATCGGAGTAATCACCATACTATTGTCCAGAAAGCATGTTTTGGAGTAATCACCGATGGTCCCAGGATAGGCATCGGTGCAATCAACGTACTATTGTCCAGAAAGCATGTTTTAGTCAACCAAAAACTTCCTTCAGCACCGGTTTAACCGATGCCCCATTGGAACAAGCATCGGTGGAATGATGCAAGCCTGCACACTGTGTCAGGGTTTCAACTGCTACTATTTTCTCTCAGTGTGACCGGTTTAACTGATGCCTCCCATTGGTTTAACCGATGCTCACAACTTTTGTGCAGTTGGTTGCCAATGATTGTGGGGGCTTCTCCACTCTATATAATCTGATCCCTTGGCTCATTTATGATGCTTTTGACGCATTGAATGCTTGAGGCCACCCTTGTCGGTGTCCTGACCCGGTGGCCCGGCACCAACTAGTAAATGATGCGTGTTTCCTCGTCCCAAGTGTTGATGCAAGAGACAATCACAGGAACGCACGGGTTTATCCTGATTCCGGCCACGGGGTCATACGTCCAGCAAAGGGGGGTGTGCGAGTGCACTGTATTGTCTTGCACCCGAAGGGCTTGTATTAGGGGGTACAAGCAAGGCGAGAGAGGGAGGGAAGCTCCCAAGTCTCTGCTAGCGGTAGAACGATTGAGGCGAGTGCCAATATCGGGGCGTGGTGTGTTTGCGAGTGGGTCTTGGTCGTAGTGAGCGCGAGAAAAAGAGAGATAGAGAGAGACATCCCTGCCTCCTCCTTTTATAGTCACAAGGAAGGGCAGGGTACATGCATTGGTGACCCCAGAAGTCGTCGGTCCTTTCCACAAATTGCGGGGGGTAGTGGCTAGGCACTGTAGAAAGTACACTGTAGGGTATGGCCTCGGGTGTGGCGGTCGTCCTTGGCTTTGCGGAGATCACGCCGGCGTCCTGACAGTCTCAGCAGGCGGCGTGGTCGTTGTTGTAGCGTCTTCTGCTCCCACGAGTGGCGTGGCGGCGTTCCGAGGGCCGTGAGGGCGGGGGTCTGGGTCTGGTCAAGGCTCGAGCCGTGCCCGAGGGTCGTGCCCTTGCCATGCGGGGAAGCCTGCGGCAGAGCAAGTACGGGGAGTAGGCAGCATAGTAGAGGGAGTAGCGTCGAGCACGTCTGCACAGTCCGCCGCAGGGTCCCACAGTGTGGCCACAGCATCCGGAATGGCGGAGCAGTGACCGGAGTTGGTGAGCCTGGCGTTCTGACGCCGTCTGACCCGAGCGCTGTGGAGGAGTGGTTGGCGTTCAATGCCCCTATACGACGGGCAGGTGAACGGAAGGACCGTTTGTCCTTTCCGTCGAGGGGCGGCCTCGAGCGAGGTGGAGAAGATCCACTTGTTCGAGGGTAGGTTCGCTACCCTCGAGAGAGGCGGAGGCGATCCGCCTCCCTGAGGGTAGGTTCGCTACCCTCGAGCGAGGCGGAGATGCGGGGTGCGGCCGAGGGCCTCGACAGAGTGCCCTCGAGCAAGGCGGAGATTGCCCCGCGAGTCCATATGTGCATATGGAGATATGCGTAGTTTCAGATCAATCTATGACCTAGTTTCGTAAACTAGCTGCGAAGGTTGTGCAGCGACATACTCCTACTGGTCGGTTTTCCGCCATCAGAGTTAAGTGGTGCACATAAACCCGGTCACTGCGGTTAGAGATCAATGTGATTGGTCAAATCGAAACTTAGGGCATAAGCCAGATGCATGAGATGCATAGGGCAGTAGATTGGATCTATTGCGAATTCCATTTTGTTCCAAAAGTGTGGTTTACAGTAAAACAGTCATAACTTTTGCATACGAACTCGGATTGAGGCGAATTTTATATCGATTTGTATCTATAGAAAAAGTTAGACTTGGTTCAGAACAGTGTTGATGTTTTCACGAAATTTAGATCTGTGAAATTCGGCCCAGAAGGTAGAGTTTTCGGCATTTTAAGTTTGGACATCGGAATCGCATAACTCTGTTTTGTAGGTTTTGTGATCGGTATGGCCCCTATGTGTATGTGATGTATGTGTGTAATTGTTTCATGACCTGCGTGTCATGATTATGACAATTCAGCCGGAGCCATATGAATTATTGCATTTGATGTACTGGCCTGCGTGCCAACTTATGATGATCCAAGTCGTGAATGTTATTTATTTACTAGCTATTAGGTGTAATAGCAAGTTCTAGTTCTTGGAGTTTTCATCACATGAAGGATGGTGCACATGTACATGGAGATGGAGATCAACATGGTGAACAAGTTCCATGAAGATGGAGATCTACATGGCGAACAAGTTCTATGGAGATGGAGATCACCAGAAGAACAAGGGTCATACTGATTCACAATTATGTGCTTGCCATTCTTGATGTTTTACTATTACGTGCATCATAGTAGAAGTAGAACAATCCCTCACAAATTTTGAGCTATCATGCCCTACCAACTAAACCTTGCACTATCACATGTCTTGTACGATTGGTGGTGGGTCTATGAAATTAGGGCGCCACTGGTTTTCCTTGACTAGACAGGCTGTATCGGATACATGCACGCATAAAGGGTTGGTTAGCTTGACAAGGTCATCTTAACGGTTAAGGACCTAGGGGCATAAAGGTTGGGAGCGAGACATGGAGATGTCATCCAACAACAAGAGTCATATGTGATATGATTAGCAAAGAGTTGCTTACTGATCTATCTAGTCTTCTAGCGGTGATGCTAAAGCTCACTAGTCGCCTTGATAGTTGTGGGTCTTGAATCGCTAAGAATCAATAGAGGGATATTGATTTTAGTGAGAGTAAATTCTGTTAATTGCTTAATATCGTTTACTCCATCATGAATACGTTTGTCTTAGTATTTTGTATTATTATTTTGTTGTAGATCATGGTCCGCAATAACACCCAATCCTTTTCATTGTGTTCGGTCCTTGAGAAGGACAAACTGAATGGGACTAACTATACGGATTGGACCCGCAATCTGAGAATTGTTCTCAGGGCAGAGAAAAAGGAAGATGTTCTAGATACCCCATTACCAGAAGAGCCTGTTGATGATGCACCTGCTGAGGAAAAGACAGCTTACAGAAAGGCTTGTGACAACAACCTTGAAATAAGTTGCCTTATGCTCACTTGCATGGAACCTGACATATAGATGCAGTTCGAGACAAACCATGAGGCACATGATATGATCGTGACGCTTCAGGACATGTTTCAAACTCAGGCAAGGACTGAAAGGTTCAATGTGTCCAAGGCCTTTGTCGAGAGCAAGTTGGTAGAAGGCGCTGCAGTGGGTCCGCATGTAATCAAGATGGTTGGTTACACACAGAGGTTGGAGAAGCTGGGCTTCCCACTTGGCCAAGAGTTGGCCACTGATTTCATTCTCGCCTCTTTACCGCCAAGCTATGTGAACTTCATCTCGAACTACCATATGCATGGGGCTGAAAAGGACCTCACTGAACTGTGTGGCATGCTCAAGACAGCAGAGAGTGACATCAAGAAGAGCACAAGCGGCGGCCATGTGATGGCTGTCCAGAACAAGCCTGCTTTCAAGAAGAAAGATTCTTCTTGGAAGAAGAAGGGCAAGGCTAAGGTTGTGAACCCTAAGCCAAACCCTGCACCCAAGGCTAAACCTGGACCAGCTGCAGATAATGAGTGCTTTCATTGTCACGAGAAGAGACACTGGAAGAGGAATTGCAAGCTGTACCTCGCGTCATTGAAGAATCGTTCTTCCACCTCAGGTACGCTTGTTATTCATATTACAAAAATATTTCTCGCTGACTCTTGTGTTAATTCTTGGGTATTTGATACCGGATCGGTTGCTCACATATGCAATTCGATGCAGGGACTAACAAAGAGTAGAAGCATTGGAAGAGGAGAAGTTGACTTCCGCGTCTGCAATAATGCAAGAGTTGCTGCTGTGGCCGTCGGGACGATGCAACTTCACCTACCGTCAGGATTTGTCTTCGAGCTTAGTAATTGTTATTTTGTTCCTAGTTTGAGTCGAAACATTCTGTCTCCTTCATGTTTGATGAAGGATGGTTATTCTTTTGCGAGTGAAAACAATGGTTGTGCTATCTCTAAGAATAATATATTTGTGGCTTTTGCGTCCATTGTGAATGGGCTATTTGTTTTAAGGATCGGTTGGATCCATGCCACTCCAATTTCACGAAGTTGGATTTCATGTTGAAATCCATGCCATTGAGTGGCATGATTTTCAACGTGAAACCCAATTTCACGGAGTTGTGGTGGCATGAATCGAATTTTCCCTTGTTTTAAATCTTGATGATTCACCTATCTGTAATATTAATGCTAAAAGGCATCGGCTTGCTGATTTGAATCCTACCTACATGTGGCATTGTCGTCTCGGTCATATAAGCGAGAAACGCATGAAGAAACTCCATTCGGATGGACTTCTAACTTCGTTTGATTTTGAGTCATACGAGACATGTGAAGCTTGTTTGCTAGGCAAGATGACCAAGACGCCATTTACAGGTTTACAGAGAAAGCATCGGACTTACTGGAACTCATACATACTGATGTATGTGGACCAATGAGCTCGATTGCTAGAGGTGGATTCCAATACTTCATAACTTTCACTGATGACTTGAGTAGATATGGCTATGTCTACTTGATGAAACATAAGTCTGAAACTTTTGAAAAGTTAAAAGAATTTCAGAGTGAAGTTGAAAATCAGTGTGGCAAGACAATTAAAGCTTTACGATCTGATCGTGGAGGTGAATATCTGAGCCACGAGTTTAGCAATCATCTAAAGAGTTGTGGAATTGTTCCACAACTTACGCCGCCTGAAACACCTCAGAGAAATGGTGTGTCTGAGCGATGTAATCGAACTCTATTGGACATGGTTCGATCAATGATGAGCCAGTCGGACCTACCGTTATCGTTTTGGGGTTACGCTCTAGAAACAGTAGCTTTCACATTAAATCGGGTGCCATCTAAATCCGTAGATAAGACACCATATGAGATATGGACTGGCAAGACTCCCTGTTTGTCTTTTCTAAAGATTTGGGGTTGTGAAGCATTTGTCAAACGACTCCAGTCTGACAAGCTTGCACCCAAATCGATAAGTGCATATTCG
The DNA here is from genome assembly GCF_016808335.1 of Panicum virgatum. NCBI lineage: Eukaryota > Viridiplantae > Streptophyta > Magnoliopsida > Poales > Poaceae > Panicum > Panicum virgatum. The sequence goes on from NC_053152.1 coordinate 10,097,865, forward strand.
TGGGATACCCAAAGGAGACCTTAGGGTATTACTTTTACAATCGATCTGAGGGCAAAGTGTTTGTCGCTCGGAACAGAGTTTTCCTAGAGAAAGAGTTTCTCAAAGGAGAGAAAAGTGGAAGAACGGTGCAACTCGAAGAAGTTCGAGATGAGCCAATAGGACAAGACTCTACAAGTAATTCTAATGTAGCTGAACAAGTTGAGATGTCTATGGCAACAGAAGCACCTCCGCAACCACGAAGGTCAGTAAGGCTCCGCGCAGCGCGGGAATTATTATTGTTAGATAATGATGAGCCTGCAACATATGCAGAGGCGATGGCAGACCCTGACTCTGAGAAATGGCAAGATGCCATGAAATCTGAAATAGAATCCATGAAGGAAAATCAAGTTTGGAACTTGATAGACCCGCCTGATGGTGTGAGAACCATCGAGTTCAAATGGATCTATAAGAAGAAGAAAGATATAGATGGAAATATTCACATCTATAAACCTCGACTTGTCGCAAAAGGTTTTTGACAAGTTCAAGGAGTTGACTACGACGAGACTTACTCGCCCGTGGCGATGCTTAAATCTGTTCGGATTATTCTAGCTATTGCTGCATATTTCGATTATGAAATATGACAGATGGATATCAAAATAGCTTTCCTTAATGGAAAACTGACCGAGGACGTGTATGTGATGCAGCCCGAGGGTTTTGTCGATCTGACTAATGCTGGAAGGATATGCAAGCTTCAAAAATCTATTTATGGATTAAAGCAAGCATCTCGGAGTTGGAACATTCATTTTGATGAAGTAGTCAAAGGGTTTGGCTTCATTAAAAATGAAGAAGAAGCTTGTGTTTATAAGAAGAAAAGTGGGAGTTATGTTGCATTTCTAATCTTGTATGTAGATGACATACTGCTGATTGAAAATAATATTTCTATGCTTGAGTCCGTAAAGACTTCATTGAAAAATAGTTTTTCGATGAAGGATTTAGGAGAAGCAGCATACATACTGGGCATTAAGATCTATAGAGATAGATTAAAGAGGCTTATAGGATTAAGCCAAAATACTTACATTGACAAAGTGTTGAAGCGGTTCAACATGGAAGAGGCAAAGAAAGGGTTCTTGCCTATGTCACATGGCACACATCTTAGCAAGACTCAGTGTCCTACAATGACTGATGAGCAAGAGCGCATGAGCAAAGTTCCATATGCCTCAGCAATTGGATCTATCATGTATGCAATGATAAATACACAACCAGATATTTCTTATGCTCTAAGTGTTATGAGCAGATACCAGTCTGATCCGGGTGAGAGTCACTGGACAGCTGTGAAGAACATTCTTAAGTACTTAAGAAGAACTAAGAATGTGTTTTTGGTCTATGGAGGTGAGGAAGAGCTCGTTGTAATGGGTTACACCGACGCTAGCTTCCAAACTGACAAAGATGATTCAAAGTCCCAATCAGGTTACGTGTTCACAATAAATGGTGGTGCTGTTAGCTGGAAGAGTTCTAAGCAGGAGACGGTGGCCGATTCTACAACATAAGCCGAGTACATCGCAGCTTCGGAAGCTGCGAAGGAAGGTGTTTGAATAAGGAAGTTCCTTATTGAGCTTGGTGTGTTCCCTAATGCCTCTAGCCTGCTGGACCTCTACTGTGACAACAGTGGAGCTATTGCGCAAGCCAAGGAGCCAAGAAATCACCAGAAGAGCAAACACGTTATGGGGCGATTTCATCTCATTCGAGAGTTCATCGATCGTGGTGAGATCAAGATATGCAAAATACACACGGACCTAAACATTTCAGATCCATTAACAAAACCCCTTCCATAGCCCAAGCATGAGAGGCACACAAGAGCAATGGGTATTAGATACATTCTAGATTGACTCTAGTGCAATTGGGAGACTGTTGGAAATATGTCCTAGAGGCAATCATATTTCCTTGTATTTATGATTAATAAACTGTTCCTTGAATATCCATGGATGACAACTTGTATTGATTAATGCTTATGTGAAGTATTTGTGAAACTCTTTACTTGTATAGATATTCTAAAATGTTCCTAGTCGGAGTTCATGTGAGGACACACATGAATATTAGACTAGCACATGTATTAGTTGATTGACTACATTTCACAAGTCATGGACATGAGGATGTCAAACTAATAATGTGGGTTCATGTGAGACATGAGACAGAACTAACCCAACACGAGATGATGACTTCTCATTACACAATATGTACGCTGTGTCCTAAGACCTGAGATCGTTGTACGTACTCAAGATGTGAACCGACTTACTTAGGAGCCATCAAACGCTACACCGTAACAGGGTAGTTATAAAGGTGGCTTTCGGGTCTGTTAAGAAGTATGCTATGAGACATTGTCGGTCAAGATGGGATTTGCCCCTCTCTACAAGAGAGAGATATCTCTGGGCCCCTCGAGTGATTCGGATCAAGAAATGCATGGCCATGCTAGGGTTAAGAGTTAACCAAGGATTTTGAATCACAGGATCGAGAAAGAGTGGTTGGCTTCAAGCTAGACAAAATATCGTGAGGCAAAGGGAACATCATGTATAAGATTGTGACGGCTCGACAGATATGATTCGCGCGTGCTTAGGAGTTGACACGTCTTGCTAGAGACCGCTATCAACTATTGGCCAGTAGGAGTACTGGGCCATGTCTATTCACGCGTGAGCCCATATGATCACACACTTAAGAGCCAGAAGCCTAATGAGGATGAGATCCAAATTAGACTGAGCTTAGATGCACTAATGGGCTTTCGTTGGCCCATTAGGGGATGCCTAAGGTGGGGCCCATGAAATCCCACCTAGGGGGCGCCCAAAGGGGCTATAAATACAAGGGTTGGGGTACTATTCATGCGAACAGTACCGCCACCGCTACAGCAACCCTAGCCGCCCACTCCTCCCTGCTTCGCTTCCTCGTGCATCTAGCCCTATTTCGTTCTCGCGGATCTAGCAATCCGGAGTGCGAAACTTCTTCCTGTACGTGTGGACTTCGTGGAGGTGCTGCGCTTGCTGCACAAGAACGAGCCGTTCATGAGGAGGTTCACGCAACTGCACTACCGGCTTCCATCTGCACTACACCGACGCACTACAGAAGTTTCGCAACCGCGCGTCTAGTGGTAATCCCGTGATCTATAACTGCAGTAATCCTGGTTTATGCGGTAGAAAAATTTTATTTTTGCTACCCCATATTCGTACACCTCCCCATCAGAGTTGAGCTCGACGAGCTCCTGAAGCCACGGCCATGGCTGCCATGCAGCCGGAGCCGACCTGCGCCTCTGATGCTCGAAGCTGTCAAAATGAAACCCCCTCGCCCTCCTCTCTCTCTCCCCATGCACTCGGTTTCAGGTATGGTGGTTCGAGCTGCCGAGCAGCAAGCTGCAGAGAGCTTGGTCTGACCCATGCATGGTGGCCGAGTCCAAGGAACACGACGCTCCTTTATGCACGCGTCTCCTTCTGTTTCCTTTCTTCCTGGACCCAAAATCCTAATCAAGTCTAAAAGCACAAGTATGGATCGCACATGCCCAGCCCATCCTAGACCAGCCCATCACGTACAAGCCATACCCATAAATTAAGCTGATTCCTTTTACTTCATATTTAATCACTAGCCTACACTACACTTCTCACGTTTCACTCATCAAACCTCCAAGACACTAAGTCTTTTCCTAAATTCCTATCAAATCATTTACCATCAGTTCCTTCTGCTTTTCCTGCTACTCTTTGAGCTCATTTTATTTTGTGTGATGCTTGTTTGTGTTGTTTGTCGATTGTGCTGTTCTCACCTTAGCTGACGGAGTGATCGAGGAGGAGAACGCCAAGGAGTTTGAAGGGCAGTACGGCGAGCTGGAGCCCGAAGACCCGTACCGCGAGCAGTAACTCCCGGAAGGCTTTCAAGACGGCAAGTCCAATTTCATCCTTTAATGTATATTTAACCCAATTTTACAAACACAACATATTGGCCTGTTTATAAAATTGCATATTGTTTTATCGCTAAAACATAGTTGGATAGCCATGCTGAAACATAGTTGGATAGCCACCCCTTGATTGCTTGGATTATTCCTTGATAACATATATTTGTCTATAAATATGATAAGCTCTATTTGGATGATAAACACTGTTAGAATGCTTAGGACTTTGTTACTCATTTACTACACTTCAAATATGATTACAATGTGTTTTACTAAAAAATGTGTGAGTACATAAAAGGGAGAAAAATGGGATTTTTAGAAAATAAAAGAAAGAAATACTTAGATGAGATGGATGGGTGTTTCTTGTGTGAAATGCCATGTTGAGGCTCGTACCATAGTGGTTGAGCAATGTTGGGAGATATCCATCTTGTCATAATTAAGGACCGAGTTGATGTGTTATCTTGCCTAACTCAAATTATCGTGCAACCACTCGACCGTTGTGTGTGGCAACGGCTTAGCATAAACTCCACTAGCTAGTCTGTTAGTCATCAGGAGAGCTGATGAGCAACGGGTAAACCTCACTGGTAGATCAATGACCCCTTGGTGGATTCCGTGTTGGCTAGTCAGGTCTAGCTAAGGTGGGTAATTGTTTTGATTGGATCCGTACCGACACCAAGGTGATCATGCTGCGGTACCCTACTTGTGGGTAAAGTGTACAACCTCTGCAGAGTTAAAACCTATTCGAATAGTCATGCCCACGGCATTGGGCGAGTTACGGTTTGGTCACATAACTAGATGTTGGGATGAATGGTTTCATATGCCATGAGTTATTTTTGGAAGGTGTCCAGCAGTTGTGCCGTGAGCTACGACAGACGAAGAGTCTGGTAGTATTAAAACTTGGATCTTTGGGGTAGGATCAACCCCACTTGCTATTTGGTTACTAAAGAATTGCTTTGATAAAACCTTTTCTACAATAAACCCGTGCATATGTAAAAATTTAGCTTTACTGCAAATTAACCTCAGCCTCATCTTTGTTATATCTTGTGCATAATCTGTATTATCCCCCTCCGTGGATGGGGTTGGACTTGTTGAGTACTTTTGTACTCACCCCAATATATGTTGTTGCTTCAGAGGAAGACTCGGACTTCATGGTCGAGGACGTCGAGTAGGAGGTTGTGTCCGCACCCACGCTGCCTGTGGTGTTGGCCCTTTGCAGCATGCTTTCACTGGCGCGATACTCTGAGCCCGATCTGGACCCTGCCTGGGCTGTGCTTTGGTGTATCACTGTAGTCTTTTTACTGCTTATTATCGTGTGTATCCATTGCCCACCTCCACGGAGATTGCACGGTGACTGAACTATCTATTGAATAAATATGTTATTAGCCTCCTGGGACTGATATTTATATCATATTTAGCCTCTACTTATGTGGGGACGCTTAAGCCACCCACGCGCCGCTGCCCAGCTTGCCTCCGCACCGCTACCGCACTAGCGCTCCCTGTGCCGCCACCACCGCGCCTTGCTCCAAGCCGTCATCGTGCCGTTCCTCGCCACCGCCGCCTCCGTCGTGCACGTCTTGCACCGCCGCACGCCGCTGCGTTCCTGCCTTCCACGCCGCGCTCAGCACGCGCGCAAACCGAGCCCAAGGCTCTCCCCTTCCATCTCCTACCGGGGCGCCCTCAAGGTGTTCGGTGAATTGCCCCAAGGCAATTTTGTTGACCTCGGCTCGTCTTTCTCGCTGTTTTTGCAAGGTTATGCAATCAATCTTCTGTAGCATGTGTCGAAATCTTCACTTCTTACAGTTTGCACACATGTTCTCTCACCCTTGCCGTGGCCATGCACCTTGCACTTCACCCACACACGTGCACTTTTCTTTCACATCAAAATAAGTGTGTAATCAGGGCAGTTCATCCACTAGAGTTCATGGCATTAGGCTCAATCAAGTCCATGCTTTGCTTAAGATTTTCTTATCTCTAGTGCATGATCTCGTATTATTATAATTCCCTGTCTTATCTAAAATCTTCCACCATTTCTCTTGGCAGATGGCAGGTGACAGAAAGGGCAAGGGTAAAGTGGCTGATAAGCCAAAGAAGAAGAAGCGGTCACGAGAGGACCGTGAGTGGGAGCGTGCTCTAGCAGCCTCAGATGCTTCTGATCAGCCACAGTGTTCGATATGGATCCGAGGATCACAGGCAGAGGGTCAGGAGGAGCCAAAGTCCACTCCACCGCTATGCCACTCAGGGCGTACTCATGGTTTGGAAACAGCACAAACTTCACCACCTGCATGCTCTAGTCCACGGACCCAAGGTGGTGCTACTCGAAGGCCAAGAGCTCGTGTTCAGCAGCAACAGATAGGCTGTGACAGTGGTGCCGAGGATCAGTCTAGGGATGGCACACCAGCAGAGCCTCCTGTTGTGCACCTTCTTGACGTGAGAGGGCTACCAGGGCCCAAGGTTAAGAGACTTCAGTATATGTCTGAGGAGACATGGTTTCTAGAGTCGATGGATGCCTGAGTGGATCCTCGCTTCTACACTCTTCTCTAGGAGTCCTTCTACCATGCCTACTATCAGCTCGATGTCAGGATCAGCGAGCACTGTCTACTTCACTGAGTTGCCCTCCATGTGGCTCTAGGGGGAGTTCCAATACTCCCGTACTTTCAGAGGTACCCTGGCCTGGTTGCACTGCTTAGTGAGAGGGGTCGGTATGTTCGCGAGTGGGTCCGAGTCTTCTATGCCACTTTGTTCATTGGAGACGACTGGATGCACATTGAGTTCATGTTTCAAGAGCGGCGATGGAAGTTGACTCGTCAGAGCTTGGCCAGATACCTAGGAGCGACACTATCTGATGAGCCACGTTCTCTGCACTACATGGCCTATGGTAATACTGAGCCACCTCGTCACCCTCACAACACACTCTTTCCGACCAACGAGGAGGTCAGTGTTCTGTTTCAGCAGTCATTCCTGCCCGGCACACCACGGACTCTGGACAGCCTCACCCCAGTTGCTCACACTTCTCACCTTGCTCTGCGGAGGAGTTTGCTCTTCAGACAGGGGTACAATGAGGGGATCACAGCCTTGTAGCAGTGGCTCTTGCTTCACATATTGACAGGCCAGGATTTTGATATTATTGATCTATTCGTATGCGAGATTGAGATGTTATCATGGATGGGATGACCCTTCACCGTCAGCAGCCTTTTGCTCACTAGATCAATTGGATCCTTGCTCAGCTTGGTCAGAATGCGCACATGGATCAGCTGGAGCAGTCGAGGATAAGCTTCAAGGAGTATTCACCTACAAGGCTACAACTCCTCGTGATGGTCGTCGTGGCCCAAGAGGCCAGCGCAGAGCTCAGCAGATACTTCAGGAGAGAGCTCTGGCCGAGGGTATGGCAGCAGAGAATCCTATGGCAGCAGAGGACGCTTCTCTTGCAGCAGCAGAGGCTCAGCTTCCAGCCTATCTGTAACACCCCCTAAACAACCATTACCAGGATGCCACCAAACAAATATATACCAAGCCAACAAGAAAATTTTGGCAGCATCTTCCCTGTTTGAGTTCAAACGGAAGCAACCACACAACATGATATATGAAAAAGTAAGTGCACTAGCAAGATATAACAACCTAAAGATTAGATAAGCACCACCAGGGTCTGGGGAACAACCCACATGATCCACGAGTCTAAAGTTAAGTTTGACCAAATTCTATCACTATTTATGTTACAGCACTAGTTTAAAACACGATAATGGTGAGAAGTGTAACATGACCAGCTAATTCCCCATCCCCTTCATGCAAAATCCACTCAAGTACCTGGAAAGATAAAGGAGGGTGTGAGATACGAAATCTCAGCAAGTAAACCGCTTTAACAAGCTATTTAAACTACAAGTTCATTAATCATTGATTTAAAACTTCACTTATAGGTACACCATAGAGGAATAATCAGGTATATCAAATCAAGTAATAAAACTGCATAAAGAATGAGATTAACCACCACCAATCCATACATGAGTATCACTTCTTATCAATATCTTCCAAGGCCATACTCCAAGGCATACATCTCATACCCCTGCAAATGCAACGTAATGCAATGCAATGTCATGTCTCCTGCCTTCATACCCAACAAGGTATGAAGCTGCATCATTATGCCCAATAAACGATGCTATTCCGGTATGGTCGGAACCATAGGTTCGCGACATAACTCCATATGCCAATGCAATGAATGAGATGCAATGCAAATGCCATACAAGAAAAGGTAAAACATATATATCTCCATAAGCATTTCTCTTGGTAGAGAATAAACATCAATCCATTCCACCACCGAAAGCGTCATCGAGCCATAGACAAAGAAACATAGATTTTCTATCGAATCCATAGAGAAGATATAACAAACTAATTAGACATGGTCAGATAGATCATATTGTATCAATTGTGGTACTGAATGTTTAATGTGGAGGTAGAATAAATAACAAGTTAAAGCATGTAGCAATCACCGCTACGTTTACTTGTCTCAAATGAAGGGATGACCGCTTTAGGCGCAATCCGAAGCACTACCACATGTTTTGACAAAGAAAGATCAGGTAACAACTAATACCAATGAGCTTTTGGATAGGTAAAGTGCTCCTACGTTCCCTCCCAAACCACGAAAAAAAGGTCACAAACCAACTGCAGCACTGCTGCTTCGTTTTTTTTTGTATCTTTTAATCTACAAAAGATATGATAGTAAAAGAATAAAGTATTGAAATTTACAGAGAAAGACCTAAAACTTCCATGGAGGAACCTTATTTTTATTATGGTTTTAAGATGGTCAAAACTGCAGTTGAAAACAGAACTTTGAATCTACCCAAAAATCAGGACAACAAACTTAATAATTATGTACCTCCAACTTTGGTATTATAAACTTTTGCTAAAAGGGTGAATAAGATACCCTAAAGAAGGGCTAAACTTCAACTCAAAATTCTGCTGACAAAATCAGAAGACTGATTTATAAAATCTAAAACTGAAGCTATACTCATCCAAAAAATACAATCTTTACCATTATGGAAAGGTAAAGAAAAGTACTAAAATTTACACAAGGTTGTAAAGTCTATTTATGGCTTTTAGATTTTTGGATACCTCCTTAATCCAGCCCTGTCCAGATTTTCGTCAGAACATGATGGTTAGCTCATAAAATCCATATCTCTCAAATCCCTTGGGATAAAATCACAAAATTTGATGAGATACTAGATCTGAATGTCCCCTACAACTTTGTAGTTCACCCCAATATTTAGTTCAGCCTCTGAGTTGCCCAAATCATCCTCCCAATCCAGCTACAGTAAAATAGCGAATCTGAAATCCTAGGGAGACATCAACACGTCCTTTCTCCCCACTAATCCACTAAATCTCCAACCCAAACTCCACCATGAATGCCTAATTAGTGTAGGGAAAGGGCAACTCTTTCTCACCTTGGGTTTCCCCCAAACCCTAGGCAGCGGGGAGTGAGGGGGAAAAGCAAATCCGCCCCCAAGATGCACCTCCTCGAGCTCCTTTTACTCTTCCCGTTCCTTTTTTACTCTCTCCTTCAAGGATTGGGTGCTGCATTGGGGATCTAGGGAGGAGCAGCCATGGGAGGAGGAGAAGAAAGAGAATGAAAAGGGGAAGGAGAGGTGTCGGGTCTGGGGAGGAGGTGGCGTGGGGAGGAGGGAAGGAGTGGGCTGGATGGGCCTTGCCTCTTTCCCCTCTAAAAGCCCTTTTCTTTCTTTTTTTTTGGGTATCACACTATCTTGCCACAAACACCGAGGACTCGAAGGATGACGAGGATTTCATACCTACTATTTCCATCTGCCGAGCCTCTCATGACGATGAGGCTGGACCATTGGGGGGAGACACAGTGTCATGACCCAACTCCTCCGACACCACCTCCAGTCACAGCTGCTCAGGTCACCGTGCCAGATACGCTTGTTATGATTCTACAGTCCCTTATAGATCAGCAGCGTAGCTTTGCAGAGCAGCAGCGTCATTCCAAGGAGACACAAACTCAAATTCTTGCTGAGCAGGCTCGACAGCAGGAGGCCCAGTTGCTCATGTTCCAGGAGATGAGGCAGCAGTAGGAGGCCATGAGACTACAGCTCCTCTAGTAGCAGCAGATACAGTAGCAAATGTTTTCTTTCCTCTCTGGCTATTTTGGGACCCTCTACCATCATGCTGCACTGCCCGAGCCGCAGCTTCCCACACCTCAGCAGCTCCAGTACGACCCAGCTGCACCTCCTCCTCCTGCTGGCGGCTTCGTACAGATACCCCTCACTTCGTTCCTGATGTCCCCGCTTCTTCAGACAGGGTTGTTTGCGGTTCCAGTGCCTCAGCAGAGCCTGATGACCGAGGATCAGCATGCCTAGTTCCTTGAGCAGCAGCAGTTTCTTTAGCAGCTTCAGTAGCCTTCAGCTCAGTCACATCTACCTGCCTCAGTTGTTCTGTCCCTCCTAGTCACCACTCTCACGTTTGAGTCGCCCTCGCTGTCTTAGCCGATCTGCCCGACAGTCGTTCATCCTTCTCCAACGGACTCCTCTCTTATCATGTCTGCACCTGTGACGGAGTCCACGACAATCACTTCGGAGCCAGCTACATCTTCATCTCCTACTACTTCAGCTGCTCCGACGATCACACCAGTCGAGCCCGCTACCTCCGCCGATGACTCATCGGATGACGACACTGACCGCTTCATCTCCGGGCCCAGCTCGACGACCCCATCTTCTCCAGCCCAAGATTAGCTCTCGCCTTCCTTTTTGGTGCTTTGTTGCCAAATGGGGAGATAGATAGGGGGAGTAGAGATAGGGGGAGCAAGGGAGGATTGTGGCATGTTTGGATTTTCATGGATTTTGTGTATGGACATGTCATTTGGATATTGTCCATGCTCTTGTGTTGACATGTCTCTACATGTGGTCTAGTTTCGATAATGCATGCTTATTTAGTTCCTTGTCTATATTTTATCTTGCATGTGTTGTTGTTTAGCGCTTTCAAATTCATATCTTGCTATGTCTACTTTGTGTTGTCATCAATCACCAAAAAGGGGGAGATTGAAGCGCATCTAGGCCCGTAGATGCTTTTGGTAAGTTTTGGTGATTAATGACAACCGTATGCGACTAACGTGTGTTTTAAAGGAATAATCAATTACTAGTTATGTCTCATATGAAATATGAAAGGAGACCCCTCAGTTCAAATAATCATATGTGCCAAGGATGTGTTTATGAAGATTAAGGACCTTTATAGTATCAAGTGTCACAAGGAGATGAAGGATATTTGATTTAGTTCAGGTTTTATAGCTTTTAGTTCTTGGCCGTACTATTAAGAGGGGTTCTTGAGTTAGTAGCTTGACCTAGATTGAATTGGCCATAGAAATCTTGCACACTTGCTCAATCTCAGTCCAAGACAGCTCAAAAAAGCCAAAAAAACACTTGGAAGAAGAAAACTCGAAGAAGAAATCAACTTCAAGTCACTTGAGCATAAACAAGGAAAATCAGTTGCACCGGTTAAACTGACAACAGGTCACCGGTTCATCCGATGGTCATCGGATACACCGATGCCCCATCATTGGCTCAATATTGCTGTGTAAATGGAATCAAGTCAGAAATCGTAAAAGCACTGGTTTAACCGATGCTACCAAAACATGCATCGGAGTAATCACCGTACTATTAGAGAGCATGTTCTGGAGGGATGGAACTTGCTTCAGCACCGGTTTAACCGATGCCCCATTGGAACAAGCCTCGGTGCAATGATGCAAGCCTGCACACTATGTTAGGGTTTCAACAGTTACTATTTTTCTCTCAGTGTGACCGGTTTAACCGATGCCCCCATCGGTTTAACCGATGCTCACGACTTTTGTGCTGTTGGTTGCCAACGGCTGTGGGGGTTTCTCCACTCTATATAAGCTGACTTCCTGGCTCATTTATGATACTTTTGATGCATTGAATACCTGAGGCCACCCTAGAGCAAAGGAGAAGAGTGTTTGGGCCATGAGATGAAGATCTAGAGCTTGAAAGTTGATCCAAACAAGAAAGAAATCATCCATTTGAATGTAGCAAGTGTGCTTGAGTTTAGGGCCAGCTTAGTATGGGTCAAGTGAAGGATTGAGAGCTTGTTACTCTTGGTGTTTGACGGCACCTAGACGGTCTTGGTGATCGGAGACTCTTGGTGAGCTCTTGGAGTTTGTGGGAGCCCCAAGATGAAGATGTTGTACACGGTTTGAAGCTCGCCATTCCGGAGATGGAAAAGGAGTATTCTTAGTGGAGATTTTCTTATGTGGGGCAAGGGAGCTTAACCCTTAGTGGGTGCTCCAACATGGATTAGGGGGGAGCCTTAACTCCTCAATGCCACGGGAAAAAATCCGGTTGTCTCGTGTCCTTTGCATTTCAATTCAAGCAATTTAATTTCCATGTGCTTGTTCTTGCTCTTGTTTGCTTGCTCTCTGACTAGGACTTATGCATGATAGTATGATCTCTTGACTAGGTTGTTATCTTGATAGTGTGCTTCTCATTAGGAAAAACGAGCATGTTAGTGTGGTTACCCAGTTAGGACCTTGTTGCTAGTATGCTCTAGTTGATAGGAATCAAATTCATAGGTTGGGCAACACTAGTGCTAGGTTAAGGACTTGGTAAAATTTAAAAAAGTCTCAATTCAACCCCCTTCTTTGGCCACGATCCTTTCAAATTTCCAACCAAACAGAAGGATGTTTTTAGAACTAAATTGCTATTTTGGTTTTCTATATATGAGAGAGGCTGCTTCGGAAAGCAACCTCATCACACTACTAGATTTTAGGGCAATGGTAACGGTGCAAAAAACATAGCAATAGGCCTAATATAGTTGCAACAGGTGCAAATTGCAACAATAGAAATTTCATTGCAAACCGTTGCAATTACTTTTGAGGCAATAGGTGCATTGCAACGATTTTTTTATCATGTTGCAATACTTGTAATTGCAACACAATGAAGCGTTGCACTAGAGAGTTGTTACAACTTCCCATGCCGTGGCAACACCTTTGTACCCACTTGTTACTTTTCATTGTATAGAGATGAGGCAACCATAATTTTTAGTAAGACATCCTAAAATCTCTCCTTTTATTTTCTTATTGTTGTGAGCTGATTAACCCTCTTTTGTTTATCTTCCTTTTGTGTTGTGCACTGGTTGATTGAGTGCCAAACCTTCCATTTGTGTTGTGCGCTAGTTGATCGAGGGCTTTTGTACTCCGTCAGGTGCGTCGCTCCCACGCTCAATCGGGATTGGCTCGCGGGCAGCTGTCACACTATCGCTGGGCCACCTTCGCGAGGGCCCACTGCAACATGATGTCGTCGCGATGGCCAATTGCCCCAGGCAAGTGCCGACCTTCATCTTTGATCTTGGATTCATTAAATCAGCGGTGAGGATGCCACCCCCTCCCCCCGTTGCACCTTGGCCATGGTGCATGTTTTCTCCATGGTGTCTAGGGATTTGTCTAGCGATGTTTGTTTTTTGTTTTACTAACTGCCGTCGAGGTCGCTGACCTCCATCTTTGTTCTTTGTTTCTTTAAATCAGGGCACTATCAGGATCCACATGTGTTTCCCATCAGATCCTGACCCCCAAGTTGCATGTTGTATCAAGGTATTTATTTTCTCCATGGCGTAGGACATCAAGCAACATCGATCGTCTAGGGACTTTATTTAACAATATTTGTTTTTTAATTTGCTTGCATGCGTCAGGCGATGAATTCTTAGAGCACATGTCGGCAAGCTTTTTAGCACCAATCCCCAGGGTTTAATTTTTTTGGTGAAATTAGATGTGTAATTATATGTGCCCAAGCTGTTATCCATTATTCGTGGAGAAGTTCACTGCAGATGTGATGCCTATGAACTTAACGGTGGTGAATCGGAATGCCGTAACCAGCCGGGTCCAGAAACAGCAATTGAGTTTGCTCTCGCTTTGGTGGAGCGTCTATATGGCAAAGAGAAGATGGAGGAGGTTGATGGGCCTTTGTTAAGCTATAAGTCAGAAAACTCCTCTGTTTCTCTTTGTTGTGTTATTCCATCACGCAACAAATGATATTTTTTAGTAGTAGTTCGATGCAATCCAATTACTTTTAAACCATTTGACTTTAAACACGTGCCACAGGCACGTGCATATCCACTAGTCACCTATAACTAACAAGCATTCAATTTATGTGACTCCCAAACCCAAACGGGTCCTAAACCATGCGAGGCTGGTGGCACTGCGCAGAGTAGTCAAAGAGGAATGATTCGGAGGGCATCACTTGTCGCAGGTGAAGCCATAGTTGCCGAACTATACTAAATAAGATATAATCATCGCATAAATTGATGAGCCCGACAAAAGCCTTTGTCAAACTGCAAATCTCAGCGCTTACGTCAAACTACAATTGGAGTACAATAGACCACTGGATAGGGTCATTAGTTTTAAGTAGAAAGCTACTCCGAACCATAAAAGAAGCCACCAAAAGCAGCACGGCATATGGTTTTCCTACCCAAGGACAAAGGTGGTTTGAGAGTTATTGACCTGAATATACACAATGATGCACTCTTTTTTTTAAGAATCTTCACAAATTCTTAAGCTAATCTTCCCTAGGTTCACCTCATTTGGGAATTAGGACAATTATTACACTAATGATAAGCTGCTAGGATATGCATAAAGAGGGTCGTTCTGGTGGAGTCATATGGTCCAACAACATCTTACACTGGGTCCTGTAAACCACCAGGATCGATTTGCAGAAAAAACTCCCGCACCGGCATACTGGGAGGCGTACGCTACACAAGAGGTTCTGCAAATCTAGCGAGATGGAGCGCATCCGCTATCTCGGATTCGGGCCCACTCGCAACCGCCGTGTGCCCGCGCCGCCGCCGTGCCGCCCCACCACCACCGCCGTGGCTCCGGCCTCCGCATGCTGCAGCACCGCCCCGCCGCGTCGCCGCCGCCGCGGCCCGGCCTCCGCGCGCCGCTGCTCCTCCCCGCCGTGCGCCGCTCGAGCAGGGAGCAGCAGCAGCCGCCGCCGCCGCTGCCGCCGCTCCTCCGTGCTACCGCCGAATCGAGCTGAGGAGGGAGGAGGGAGCCGACGGAGAGAGAGAGGGGGATCTGGATCCGGCCGCCGCCATGGCCCCGCATGGCCCGGGAGGAGGGAAGGCGCAAGGGACGGCGGCGGCGTGGGGAGGGAGGGAGGCCGGCGGAGCGAGCGAGAAGGAGAGCAGGGAGGGGGCGGTGCGTCGAGAGAGAGAGAGAGGCTGGGGGAGGCTGGGGGAGAGATGGAAGGAGAGAGAGAGAGAGATCGGGTGGGGGAGAAAATAGAGTATGACATGTGGGTTGCACCGGTGGTAGTTGATATAGAGGATGTGATATAGAGTATGATGAGTGCGGGAGAACTGGATATAGAGGAGAGAATATCGATGACCAAGACGGAATATACCTTAGAGGATGAATTTAAAAGTATGATGAGTCCGGATAGCCTTAGAGATGGAATCGGATCGAATTTAGTATAGAATCGGATGCGGATAGCACTTTTTACTATATTTTAACTTGAATATGAATATGAACTTGGATATTATCTCGAATGCTAATGCAAAACAAACAGCTTGATTTTGGATTAGCATCTGTATATTTATTCGATCTGGAAGATACTATATATCTTTTTTGCTTTATCGATGGTATTAGCAAGAAAAACATTATACAAGTATATAGCAAACATAGACAAAGCTCTTCGAAAATAGCATAGTTATCAAATAATTAAATATATGAAAAGTATAAATACTATAAACAAATATACACATATATCCCATGAATATATAAGCATTTATTAAGAAATAAATAGAAAATATAAAAAAATTCCATCAATAAATAGATTAAATTAAAGTATTTAAAATTAAACTTAATCTGCCTAGTTGGTGAGAAAATAATTGCCACTCAAAAAAATACCATAAAGATGAGCAGAGGTAAGGGTCAAATTATAGTGCCTAGTGTCGAGGGTCAAAATTATACAAAGGAAATAATTGAGGGTGGCAATTATATATGGACTTATTCCTAGGCTATAACTAGCAGAATGGAGTAGACGATTTTGACTATTATAGTCACCCTATAAAAACTGTGTTCAAATGAATTACTCCCCAATTTTAGCAATATCCTAAATGTACTGTATCGATTAAAATCTGTATACATAACCAAAGCTACAAAAGATTGCATTAACCGAAATGCCTCTGCAAGCATGATTACAATTGTACAGTGTTGTTTGCAAAGAGCTGAGTACCATGAATGCAGTGAACCATCATATGCATAAAGGAAAAGGAGGACTGTGCAAAATCTGCTTAAGGAATAGTTAAAGAGTAAAGCATGCAGGCTTATGAATGTAAGGTGAAATGATTAAATAATAAAGAAAAAGGTAAAATGAAGGAATGATTAAAGTGCGCAAAATGTTTGCTAGGACCAAGGAATAAAGATAAAAGTAAAATGACTGCGTAGGATTAGTATTGCTATGTTCTAGACGAAGAGCCAGTATATATATTGTCAACAAAATTGGAAGCGCTGCCTCTTCGTAGGATTATTGGAGATCCTAGATTATGCCAAATGGAGCCAGCAAATGCATCATTCGGCAGGTGAGAGATGGCACGCGAGTAGCAAAGTGCCGTGGAAAAGCGAACATTGGTGGTTCCTCTAAAGAAGCGAGCGTCCGTCGAGGAGGGATCAAGGTGGAGGGTGCTCAGAGAAGCCAGCAGAACAGAAAGTTCAGAATCAGCCACAGAGGTGAGCCGGTTATGCAGGTTGAGGCGAGGCGCGTCCGAGGTCATGACCCAGGCAACCGATGCATGCTAACGGCGAGAGTGAGAGTAGAGGGCCGGGAAACGTTGGGCTAGAGTTTGGTCGCCTAGCCACAGGTCCAACCAAAAGGAGGTGCGACAGCCATTTCCAATCGAAACAGCAGTCATCGATCGGAAGTCCTGGAGACCGTCCACAATGCCACTCCACACGGGCGTGTCAAGAGTTCTCAAGTCCCCAAGGTCCCGTGAATCTCCCCGGCCATATGTCGCCGAGAACCAGGAATGCCAGGGAGAGGCAGAGGCGTGTCGTGTAGTTTCGTAAGGAATTTCTGGAGAAGACAACGGTTTTGGACAGTGAGATCCTTGATACCAAGGCCACCTTTGTCCTTGGGTAAACAGACTAGCTCCCAGGGTGCTTTGCATGCACCCCCAGAACAAGTTTTTTCCCCAGTCCAAAGGAAAGCACGTCTCTTTGCATCAATGTAATCGATGGCTCCTTTTGGAAGAAGGATGGGGAAGCTTGATTGGACCGCGTTAATTAGCAGGGGCGGAGACGGGGGGCGGGGGCCTAGCCCCCTAAAGCTACCTAATGCTCCCGTAGCTCCATTAGGCGAAGGTGAAACTCACCCAGCGATGATATGCGGTAAGATTGTTGGCCCCCCTCAATTACTGCTTGGCCCCCACAATAATCAAATCCTGGCTCCGCCCCTGTTAATTAGGACTTCATGGCCACCTTGACTAAGAAGGTGCCCCCGCCAGCCAGCGAAGTAGGAACTCATATTATGTTTCTACATATTCATTTTTGCATTGGCAAGGATAAGCAGGATGGCCTACAATTTTCTGCCGTTGCTCCGTGGCGCGTCGATGTGTAGCGGGCTGCGGGCCGGGCAACAGCGATCCATGCGCGGCGTCGCTGTCATCGCTTCGCGCGGCATCGGGGTCGATCCGTGCGCGGTGGGGCTCTGCCGTCAATCCTATCGGAGCCGATGTGAGGTCACCCTCCTCGCGCTGCGGGGCTTCCGTCGATTCGCATCGGGGCGCTGGCCGCCGCGCAGAACGGCCTGTGGATCAAGAGTTCAAGACGTGGGGGAGGCACAACCGCATGCACGTCGCCGCCGGTGAATTGTGATCATCGTCCTACCGGCCCACCGCCAGGCACAGGATTAGTCCATAATTAGACATTAATTATCAAATAACAACGAAAGTGCTACAATATTAAAATCCAAAAAATTTCGCGAACCAAACAAGGCCTCCAACGTTCTTGAAATTGTTAAAGATGGAATCAGATTGGATTTCGTATAGAATTAGATACGGATAGCACTTTCTGCTACATTTTTAACTTGAATATGAACTTGGATATTATCTCCAATGTTAATGCAAAACAAACAGCTTGATTTTGGATTAGCATATTTGTTTATTTATTTGATCTGGATTCTGGAAGGTACTATGTATCTTTTTTACTTTATCAATGGTATTAGCAACAAAATCATTATACAAGTAGGATATATCCCATAAATATATAAGCATTTATTAAAAAATACATAAAAATATATAAAAAGGAGGACCGTGCAAAATCTGCTTAAGGAATGGTTAAAGAGTAAAGCATGGTTAAGAATGTATGGTGGAATGATTAAACAATAAAGAGAAAGGTAAAATGAAGGCAGGATTAAAGTGCGCAAAATGTTTGATAGGACCAAGGAATAAAGATAAAAGTAAAATGGCTGCGTAGGATTAGTCTTGCTATGTTCTAGACAAAGAGCCAGTATATGGTCAACAAACTTGGAAGGGCTTCCACTTCGTAGGATTATTTGAGATCCTCTCAACTCTCATGTCCCAAATAGCTCCTGTTCCTGGTAATTCTCTAACATGGTTCATATTTGCTATGTGTTTGTTGTTCATGTGCATGTCGATAGAGTGCTAATAAAGCAGAGTCTTAAAACAGTGACACTACTCATGTTTGGTTTCATTATGTTATGACAAGTGAACAGAGGATCCCCATTCTATATATGTTCCCAAAACAAAGAACAAAATGTATATGTAAATGTCTAATTTTGTTGTGCAATTACACTAACTAGTATGTATATACTTCACTGTGCAAATAAAGCAGATCAGGCTCCAAGAACGCAATGCTCAGATGCAACTAAATCGCCCATAAATATACGATACAAAATCTAAAGGGATGTTAGCAATTAATTGACCCCTTTCTAATTATTTGCGCTCAAGTATAGCATAACTAGAAATATATATGAGATGAACTTTTATATTAACCAAAACTTGGGTTCCATCAAACCCAACAGAATTTCCCAATTTCAATTAATACTAACAAGTTACTCTCATTTCACTGTGCGAAAAATGGTCCTCTTTTGCTGACTTGCTGTATCTTGACACCTACTTATTTTAAAATTATTTATTCCAATTTAAGTTATGGATGGCTTCCATGAAACCAAAAATATATCCATTAAAACCATTATCGAAGACTGCACAATAATACATATTTATTTATGTATTTCACAATATTAAATTATTTATCTATTCATTTATTCCCATCATTAGATTATAGTCATGTGTATTATTCAAAATAAGTAATGACATTTGCGAGTCCAACGCCAAAAAACTTTATGAATACTAATGAAATTATAAACATGGTCTCATTTACATCTTCTCATGTGACTTCACGGTGACATTTCTATAAAAACTTGGTAATGTAATTTTTTTTTGCGAGGATGGTAATGTAATTTATCAATAGTCTATTGTAAGGAATAAAATGTTATAAAGCATAACTGGCCTCGCATAAAAGCATGAGGTGTACACCTTGTCACTACATGGATGAACAACAAATGCTAATTTAGCCTGAAAATTAATCACATAGCTGCGTACCACCTTTTAAAATTTAAATTGTATTATGTTTCCACAGAGATCGCTGCTGGAAGTGTCAATGTTCTGAGGACTACATTTGCAATAACAAAATGAAGTAAGGTGCTGCAAAAAAAAATCTAGCTATTAGGAGCAAGCTAGCCTCCACGGGCAAGCAAAACCTTTGCCAAGCGCAGAGCCACTGTGTAGAGTTTACACGGCGTATAAATGGGCCAAACGGCCGTGTAGTCGAATAGTGTTTTAACTTGAACATAAATATGAACTGGGATATTATCTCGAATGCTAATGCAAAACAAACAGCTTGATTTTGTAGTAGCATTTGTATATTTGTTCAATCTGAAAGATACTATGTATCTTTTTTTCTTTATTGATAGTATTAGCAACAAAGTCATTATACAATTAGGGATTTAAGTATGAGTATATGCAAACATAGACAAAGATATTCAAAAATAGCATATTTATCAATAAATAAATATATGAAAAAAATATAAATACTATAAAAAAAATATACGCATATATCTCATAAATATATAAGTATTTATTAAGAAATAAATAAAAAAATATAAAATTTTCATCAATAAATAGATTAAATTAGAGTATTTAAAATAAACTTAATCTGCCTAGTTGGTGAGAAAATAATTGCCACTCAGAAAAATGCCATAACGATGAACAGAGTTAAGGGTCAAATTATAGTGCTTAGAGTCGAGGGTCAAAATTATACAAAGGAAAAAATCGAGGGTGGCAATTGTATATGGACTTATTCCTTGGCTATAACTAGCAAAATGGAGTACACAGTTTTGCCTATTATAGTCACTCTATAAAAACTGTGTTCAAATGAATTAGTCCCCAATTTTAGCAATATCCTAAATGTACTGTATCGATTAAAATCTGTATACAAAAGCAAAGTTACAAAAGATTGCATTAACCGAAATGCCTCTGCAAGCATGATTACAATTGTACAGTGTTGTTTGCAAGAGCTGAGTACCATGAATGCAGTGAACCATCATATGCATGAAGGAAAAGGAGGACTGTACAAAATCTGCTTAAGGAATCGTTAAACAGTAAAGCATGGTTATGAATGTAAGGTAGAATGATTAAATAATAAAGAAAAAGGTAAAAAAGAAGGAAGAATTATAGTGCGCAAAATGTTTGATAGGACCAAGGAATAAAGATAAAAGTAAAATGACTGCGTAGTATTAGTATTGCTAGCTATGTTCTAGACGAAGAGCCACTACATGGTCAACAAACTTGGAAGGGCCTCCTCTTCGTAGAATTATTGGAGATTCACTACTACAAAACATAGATATTGTAACACACTCTAGTAACACATTCATCAATATATTACAGACAAGTTGCATAAGAACACAAAACAATGTGTTACTATAAGTTATAGACGAAGTTGTAACTCATATTGCTTATTCTGTAAAATTGTGTTACAAATAACAATTATTGTAACACAAAAAAATATTACACCGAAACTGTTACGGTTATGGAAGTATTTTGTAACACATAGAAATACTGTTACAACTAAAGTGATGCAAAGATCTATACCCACTACATCACATATGACAATGATCTTCTGTGACAAATACCTCATGGCAAGAGAGTTATTCCTCACTGAATGATCAACTAAAATGTCAAGTATGTGACAAAGATAATATTAATGCTGGTCCGACATATCTTTTAAATTTTTGAAGAGAACATTTTTTGAATTTTTAATAAGAAATAAACTAATTAACCATATATGGTCATAAAAGACTATTTCCACCAAAACCTCCTAATCATAGAGATGAAACTAGCCTACGACCCACCTATTGTGGCAGGACTCATTGCCTTTTGGTTATGTGGGGGTAACCTAATCTAAAACTAAGTTATAATCCGGGGATACACTACGTTAACATCCCAAAAAGAAGACATCTGATTTAGTGACGTGTAAATAGGACATGTCTTTAATATGACATGAATGACGAGATAATGTAAAGGAAAAAGTTCAATATACTCACTTCAAGTATAGTCAAAGTCTGAATAATCCCATAAATTATAATTTTGTTCAATTTACCCCCTAAACTATGTAATCTAGTTCATTTTACCCCATAATATAATTTGTCTTTTTGGTTTCTCCATACACAAGTTGAATTTTAATTTCAAATTTTGGAGGGTAGTAGTGAACGTCACAATGCATATTAACATTTTTTATAATTTTTTCATCATTATTTTTCATATAATTTTGAACTCCAATGATTAATTTATTATTAAATATCCTAACCTATCAAAATAATGATTAAAAATTATGATGTATTTTTTCTAACATGTGTTATGATATATACTATCATCTTGTAAATTTTTAACTTAAAACTACACCTACGTATGGAGAAATGAAAAGAACAAATTGTATTAGGGGATAATTTGAACCAAAGACATATTTTGGGAGGCAAAATGAATCAAACGATAGTTTAAGGGGTTACCGGACTTTGGCTATAGTTAAGGAGAGTAATTTAGACTTTGCATCACTAATTACTTGGTTGGTCCAAACACACCCCACAGCCAAGCTGCTAGTGCTGCTTCGGCTTGTATTGCAGGCTGCTCGATCTCTGCTCCCGTCACCACCTGCACATCCCGCTCTTTGCATTGCCCGCCACAGGACTTTGCCATCCTTGGTCCAGGAGAGGAGGGTGGATGTGCTGGCTGCTCCTTCCATGGTGCCGATGACTCGTCCCTGCCAGCACGAGGTGCAACAGAACACCGTGGAAGTGCTGCTTTCCTTCTATTGAATGTTCAAAAAAAGTGCTCCGCTGATGAAGGCAAACAGGATTAAATTGGAAAATGTTCAGAAAAAAATATAGTTATGTTCAGAAAAAATATAGTTGCAGCAAGAATCGAACTCGTTACCTGCTGCTTCACACTAAAGCTAAAAAACCATTGCGTCATTCAAATATTCTTAACTAGGTAAATTGCGCGCTACGCTGCGTCCATTTGAAAATATAGAGCAAAATAGTTGATGCGTTGATTGTTACGTATGCGTTGATTGTTACGTATAGGCCGAATTCATGTCCCGCGTCAGGCTTCCTCTCTCCAGGACACGAATGGGCTGATTGTTGCGTATGGGCCGAATTCATGCCCCGCGTCGGGCTTCCTCTCTCCAGGACACGTGTCGCGGCCACAATGTCCAGGCGCTCTCATCCCTCTCTTTCCATGGCGTATAAGAGTAAGAGTATTGGACACACCTGTTAATTTATTCGGAAGAGTATCTCCTATGTAATCTAAGGCCAATACAGCCAAACCGCCATCGACGCTGCGCACTCCGTGCTGTGGGCCGGATCCCACCCGGCCGCCGCTACTGCTCCCTCCGCACTCTGCACGTCGGATCCCACCCTGCTGGCGGTCTCCGCAGGAAGGAAGCTGCATCCCGCCCGCCGCCGCTGGCCTCTACGAGCAGGATGTCGGATTCAATGCCGCTGCCACCGCCGTCTTGCGCAGTCAGGAAGCCAGATATCGCCCCTCACCGCCGCCGCCCTCTCCTCGGGCGGAACAACACATTTCTCTGCGCCATGGCTGCCATCCTCCTTACCTAGGGTTTGGAATTCAGCACGTCTCACAGATTCAAATCAGCGCGTATCATAGATTCCGTCCCATTGATTACTGTGGAGAGTAGATAATTTACCTGCATGCTAGTAGATAATTTTTCATTCAAACTTTTAGCCAACATTCTGTCGTAACCCGTGGCCACCGGCGAGATCGCCGCCAACGTGAGCTCAAGCAAAGGATAGCGGGGAGCAGAGGGAGGAGTTGGCTTGTGGAGGGAGGAAACCCTGACCCTTGATCGGAATGTTTTTCCCTTTTTACTTTTCCATGTCTTGTATCTTACACGGCTTGGGTATTATACCCAGCGGCCAACACGGCCCACTGGCCCACACACAACGCACTCGCGTAGTTCAAATTTGCCTCCTCCAGCTATGCTTCACGAAGTTGTTACTCCGCAGTTGTGCTTGTGACACCTCCCCCGCCTGGAGAACTTGCTTGTCCGCAAGCAAGTGCCGATGGAAATCTCATATCTGGTGCAAATCACAAATTTGTAAAAACCCGTGCAAATCACAGCAAAAAAGTCGTATAAATTCACCAAAAAAATCACTCATGTTGATGATATGATGATATACAATCTTGTAAAATATCTTATCCAAACTCGACTTCGTTTGTGAGATATAAAAATAACAAATTTAAAATTTGTTATTTTTATATCTCACAAACGAAGTCGAGTTTGGACAAGATATTTTACAAGGTTGTGTATCATTATATCATCTACATATGTGATTTTTTTGATGAATTTAGACGACTTTTTTGCCGTGGTTTGCACGAGTTTTCACGAAGGCTATGGTTTCCCCTAGATACGTATCCTCCCAAGTAGCTGAATCAGCAGGAAGATGAGACCATTTTACACGTACCTGTGGAATGGCCGTGTTCCCTTTCTTCACCAAACGGCGCTCCAAAATAGCTTCAGGCTGTAACGTGACAGTGTCCATTGAAATAAGTTTGCCAATGTTAGAGTAGACCGGCGAGTAGTCAGCAGTATAGGGTTTCAATTGCGACACATGGAAGACATTATGAACACGACTGTCCTCAGGAAGTTCCAAGCGATAGGCAGCAGCTCCCACTCGATCCAGCACACGATAAGGACCAAAATACTTGAAAGCCAGCTTAGGGAAAGGACGATTCACCACGGATGATTGCGCGTAAGGTTGCAACTTTAACAGCACCATGTCGCCCACTTGATACTGACGGTCAGTATGGTTGTAATCTGCATAAAGTTTCATATGATTCTGGGCCTTAGCGAGCTGATTCTTGAGACAATCCAGTTGTAACTGACGTTCCTGAATGAGGTCAGTGACAGCAGTGTTAGTTGATGGAGGTGCTGATGGTAGTGTAGGGAACCGGGCTTCATGGCCATACAGAGCTTTAAAGGGAGAACAGCCCAAAGCAGAATGGAAACTGGAGTTGTACCATAACTCTGCTAAAGATAACCAACTGCGCCACTTCTTGGGTGAGTCATGAACTGAACAACGAAGATACATCTCCAAACATTGATTGACTCTTTCAGTCTGGCCATCCGTTTGTGGGTGGTAAGTAGTACTCATCAACAATTTTGTGCCATGTAACTTGAAGAGTTCCTTCCAGAACAAACTGAGAAAAATCTTATCTCAGTCAGTCACAATGGTAAGTGGAAACCCATGGAGTTTGATCACTTGATCCAGTATTGTTTTGGCCACAACAGAAGCTGTATAGGGATGTTTCAGAGGAAGAAAATGAGCATACTTAGTCAGACGGTCTACTACTACCAAAATAACATTGTAACCCTCAGAGATGGGAAGCCCCTCCACAAAATCCATGGAAATATCCTGCCAGGCCCCCTTGAGGTATGGACAGTGGCTGCAGTAAGCCAGCTGGATGCTCATTGGAGTGTTTAGCTTGTTGACAAACTTGGCACTGTCTGACAAAACTGTCTACATCTCTCTTAAAACCCTTCCAACAGAAATGGTTTTTAACTCGATAATATGTGGCAGTGACACCTGAATGACCCCCAATAGGACTAGAAAGCAAGGCAGCAATAATTTTAGATTGCAATGTAGAATTGTTGGCAACCCATACCTTTCCTTTGTGTCTGATCAACCCCTGAGACAGTGAATAACCCTCCTGATCAGGGCTGTGTACAGCCAATTTAGTCAGCAATTGTTGATCCAGAGGGTCAGTCATATAAGAATTGATGACCTCCTGAAGCCACAATAGTTGGGAAGAGGAGACTAATTGAAGAGCCAGCAGGTGTCCCACACAGTATAAAGCATCTGCCACCACATTATCTTTACCTTGACGATAGACCATCTTAAAGTGCAAACCCATAAGTCTGGTCATAGCTTTACATTGCATGTCGGAATGCAAGTTTTGTTCTGTTAAATATGGCAAACTTTTGTGGTCAGTTCTTATGATGAACTCTTGGAGTTGCAGATATGGACGCCAGCGTTCTACAGCCATGATAAGAGCTAAGAATTCCTTTTCATAAATAGAAAGATGTTTGTGTGAAGGACCCAGGGCTTTACTCAAGAATGCAATTGGTTGGTTGTGTTGAATCAAGACAGCACCAATTCCACTGTCACAGGCATCTGTCTCAATAATGAACTGAGCAGAGAAATCAGGTAAACCCAACACTGGTGTTGAAGTCATTGCTTGTTTTAGAGAATCAAAAGCCAATTGTGCTGAGTGGTCCCAGGCAAACTGCTTCTTCTACAGAAGTTGAGTCAGGGGCTTGGCTAGAATGCCATAATGCTTCACAAATCGTCTGTAGTAGCCTGCGAGACCCAGAAAACCCCTAAGTTCAGTGACATTGGTAGGAACTGGCCATGCCAACATAGCACTTGTTTTAGCTGGATCTTTAGCAACACCCTCATCTGAAATAATATGGCCAAGATATTCCAATTTCTGCTGAGCAAAAGAGCATTTGCTGAGTTTCAGAAATAAATGGTGGTCTCTGAGCTTGTCAAACACCTGTTTCACATGCTCCACATGTTGCTCCAAAGTTGGGCTGTAGATCAAAATATCATCCAAAAAGACAATCACAAATTTCCTCAGGAAAGGGGATAAGAAGTCATTCATCAAACATTGAAAGGTGGCTGGTGCATTGGTGAGTCCAAAAGGCATCACTTTAAATTGATAATGGCCATGATGTGTTTTAAAAGCTGTCTTACTCTCATCTTCAAGCATCATCCTGATCTGGTGGTAACCAGACCTCATATTTAGCTTTGTGAAAAATTTGGAGCCAAATAGTTCATCCAACAATTCCTCGATGACTGGCATTGGAAATCTATTTTTAATGGTCATGGAATTCAATTTCCTATAATCAATGCAAAATCTCTAGGAACCATCTTTCTTCTGCACTAGGAGGACTGGACTAGCAAAAGGACTAGAACTGTGCTCAATAAATCCAGCTGCTAACAAGTCCGGGACTTGTTTTTCAATTTCAGACTTATGGATAGAAGAATATTTGTAGGGCCTGCAATTGACTGGTACTGCACCAGGAATAAGTGGTATAGAGTGATCATGAATTCTTTGTGGAGGCAGGGTTTTGGGTTCCAGAAAAAGATCTTGATAACTGTCCAGCAAAGCCTGAAAAGGAGGGGAAAGTGTTGCAGCAGAAACTGGTGATGAGCACTCCACCAAAGCATAGGCCCAAACCTCATTGCCTGTACACCATTTCTGCAGTTGAGAAGCAGACATTTCTGAAATACCCAGGGAAGTTGGTTGAACACCTTGCAACTGAACTGTATGACCACCAGATGGAAATGCAATTGTTCTTGTCTCCCAGTTACACTGCATGGGACTGTGTTGTTGGAGACAATCATAACCCAAAATGCCATCATAAACATCCAGGTCCAACACTCTCATATCAGAGTAAATATTGTGGCCTTGACACCACCAAGAGAAATGTGGAACCATCCTATCAGATATCAACATCTCACCATTAGGTAACTTCACATCTTTGTGAGGGGCAGGCACTGCATGTAACCCAGTTGATTGCAAAAATTTGGAACTGAAAAAACTGTGACTGCTGCCACTATCCAACAATAGTAACATAACTTTGTTTCCAACCAGAGCTCTAAGTTTGATGCAATTAGTATGATCCATAGTGGACAGAGCATTGAGGGAAAGCTGACAGAATTCCTCATTCAGAGCATCTTCTACAGCCAACTGATTCAAAACCTCATCAGTCAATTGAACATCCAGATTGTTCACTGCCAAAGCATTAAGATGGGCTTTAGGCCGTTTAGTGCACTTTTCAGCATGACCAGCATCATATTTTTTAGCACAATAAAAGTAAAGACCATTAGCCTTTCGATAATCACATTCCTGTCTCTCTCTCCACAACTGACTGGAAGGGGTGATTGTTCAGCATCAGACTTCCCACCAAAGGACTGAGGTTTTCCCTGATTAGTAGTACGCTGTGACTTATACTTCCCTCTCTCCAGCATCCTCTGCTGAATCCTGGCTAATAGAATAGCCTTGGTCACTTTATCAAGCAACTACAATTGAACTGCTGGTTCAATATCCTCTTTCAAGCCTTTAATAAATTGTGCCACAAAGAACAACTCCCCATAACTCGAGTTATGCATACAAATTTGGAACTGTAAGGATTCAAATTCAGCAGCATAGTTGAAACGACCCGGGTTTCCGAAAGGAGAACCCAAATACCTGTATCGTCGTGATAGTCCCTGGATCAGTAGCTATCACATACAGAACTCATTTCAGGCAGTAAATAAGTTCATACTCACTTAAAAGGTCCAAACATGGATTTAATTATTACAATATCCCGAGGATTTGTAGTACGAATATTTCCATTACAAGCCCGCTGGGCTAAATCAGAGCAAGCAGAACTCGGAAACGATAGCTAAAACTCAGGCCATCCTTCTTCTTGGTCTTCATCTCCATAGGCAGCCTTGAGCGTAGCGCGGACCGTCCTTAGCTTCAGTTATACCATCCATCATCATTAGCGTCGAACTCCTGATCGGATCCTGCATCTTGCCAAACTATCCCCAAGAACGGGATAGGTTCATGTCACCATCCGTATGCAAGCTTTGATTGGATGCAAAGGTACAAAGTAATAGCCAAAAGATAGGCTGGGTTTCCTATGCAAGCAGCATCATCCAAACACCTCAACACGGGCCATTCTGGCATCCCGGACTCCCGGTTACACACACACCTCCAAAGAAAAGAAAACCCACCGAGTCGGTGCGAGGACTCCCACTCCCGCACCTCAACTGCTATCCGAGCAAGAAAGTAGACTAGAGGGAGGTAGAAATCAGGTAACACTACTCTATGAAAGTGAAGCCAGATCAAGAGTTGTACATGATCGAGTACGCGGCTATACGTATAGTTTTCACCCT
Organism: Panicum virgatum; assembly: GCF_016808335.1. Taxonomy (NCBI): domain Eukaryota; kingdom Viridiplantae; phylum Streptophyta; class Magnoliopsida; order Poales; family Poaceae; genus Panicum; species Panicum virgatum. The sequence continues at coordinate 10,126,314 of NC_053152.1, forward strand.
GCACGGGTTGTACACATGTACCCACTCGCCCCGAAACCAGCCGGTGGCAACCCGACTGACCCCGAGGCACCGGTCTACTGTCACAAAACTAACAGCTATGACACCATCCTGTTCCCCCGGGTTTGGGGTACGTTCTCACACAAGAGGTCGCCCCGGGGGTTGTGAAGCATCCCTTGCATCTCAGGGAATAATGCGGCCAGTACTCCTTCCCCCAGCACTAGAACCTCCCCCTACACCAATTGATATCCCATCCTACAATAGCTTAGGTGCCGCGCATAGCTAGCTCAGACCAGGTCCACACCCATAATGGATAAGTGGTGTGTACGTTTGACATAGTTCCATCACCAGGTCCACTATTCTCGTGCCTTATATTGCCGAGGCAAGCGTCTCCACGAGCATATCCGCCGCAATGGACCGCTATAGGCACCCATTACAGGTATAACATCTCCACACTCCTCAAGTACCGCACCCGCCATAGGTGCTCTGTAGGGTGTGCCCAACACACACCCCCAGCCAAATGCTCGCCCCCGCTAATTAAAAGCCCTAATCACCAACTCCTCATCTGGTGGATCTCCACTCACACCAAGACTATCAATCACGATATCCCACACAAACACATACACATGGTAGCCAAAGCATCTCATAGATTCAATCAAGGTAAAATGGGTGTACAAGGAATGATAGATAAATAGGCTATGCAAGTTTATCGCATTACAACAGGAAAATAAAGCAATAGCATATCTAGTAAGCAATGCCTAATAGGTATTCAAACATAGATGGACGTGAACCTGATGGCTCCTCATAGTACTCCTAAGTCTCCTGGTAGTCCTGGCCTCCGGTCCAATCCTCGGCGTTGGGTCCTATTCGTAATTATGGATAAAGATAGGGACTAAAATGCAAAAATGCACAAAACTACTCAAATAAGATCCAAATCACAACAAAACCTACTCTAACGGGTAGATCATGATTTTAAAAGAATTATAAAACTGGTTTCATAATTTTCAGAGCTCCAGTTGATTTATTATGAATTTTCTAAGGTTAAATCATTTTCTAGAATTAATAAATGATTTTTGGAAAAAGAAAAACACACAGCGCGCCATGTGGCAGCCTCTGGGCGTGCCATGTGTCATGCTAACGTCAGCATGGCGTCAGCACGGGTCAGCCTTTGCTGACGTCAGCATGTCCTTTGCTGACGTCAACGTTGAGTTGGTCAATGTTGACCAAGTCAACGGTTTGCGGCGGGGTCCTCGTGTCAGCGGTTAGCGGGTCCCACAGGTCAGCCACTGTGTGTCACTGACAGGCGGGCCCACACATCAGCCGGGTTAAAAAGAAAAAGGAAAAAGGGTTAGCGGGTTGTTTGGGCCGGAAAACGACTTGGGTCGGCTCATTAGCCCAACTTAGCTCGGCTTGGGCAAGGGCGGCTCCATGGGCTGGCGGCTCAGTCCACGGCTCAACAGGCTGGTGTGCGGCTCGGCGGCTTGGGCCGCTCCGCGGGTTTCGGCCCATCTCTTTTCTTCTCTTCTTCTTTTCTTCCTTTCCTCCTCCGTTTCTTCTCTCTAGCGGAACGGCGTCGAACAGCGAGGCGGCGACGGCGGCGTTCCTCCCCCCCCCCTCGGCGATGGCTCCTCTCCTTCCTTGTGCTCGACGGTGGTGGTCCAGGCAAGGGCAAGGCGGCGGTGAGACTAGGGCGAGACGCGTCGACGGCAAGGTGGACGCGGTGGGGTGGAACAGAGGCGCAGGGCGGAGTAGCGACTCTGCTCCGACGAGGCAAGGCCTCGGGGCAGAGGCACATGGCTGTGGCAGAGTGTCGGTGGCAGTGCAGATAATAGTGTGCGTGTGCACAGAAAAGCCGTGGCACGGTGCGCCGGTGAGGTCGCGGAAAGGGGCAAGGGCGGAGCCATGTCGACGGCGAGCTGAGCAGTGAGGCAGGGCGTTGGCAGGTCAACGGCGATGGCGCAAGCAACGGCGGCAAGACGGAGGCGGAGCAGAGCAGGCAGGTGCACACGCGGGCCCCTGGCATCCCAAGGCCGCGGCGGTGGGATAGAACCAGCGGTGTGGGTACGCCCCAGAGCACTCGGGGAAAGGCCCCAAAGGTCCTGGCCATGTCGCGAACGCGATGGCGCGGCCTTGTACGTGGTCAGCAGGTAAGGGTGAAGTCAAGGCAGTGCAGCAACGCGCGTGCACGGGGTCCAAGGGTCCTGGGCTGCGGTGGTGAGGCCAAGAGCACAGCTCGGGATGCAGTCACCGTGCACAAAAGCGATGTAGAACCGGGCAAGGGTTCGGCAGCGCGGTTCAGGGCACGGCCTTTGGCCGGCACAGGTGTGCGCGCACGTTGAGGCACAGCCACGGCATGGCGCCAGCGTATGGGGCTGCCGAGCTCGCCGCAGCGAGCCGAAGGGCATCGCCTTCGCTTGCCCTGTCTAGGGTAGCGCGCACACGCGCGGGCACCTGGTTCCTAGGGCCGCAACGTGGCCGTGCCTGGTGAGGGCGACACGGCGGCGCGGGTAGGATGACGGCGGCTGCGGGGCTTCACGGCAAAGTGGCGACGGGCTCCTGCAGATGAGGCACACAAGGGCAGGGAGGTCCTAGGGCTACGCTACGGATGGCTCAACGGCGCTTGGCCGGCAACAGGAGAGGGGTCCGGGGTGGAGCGGCGGCAGGACTCACCGGTGAGCGCGAGGAAGATGGCTCGGTGCGGCGGTGAGTCTATGCTGAGGCAGGTCGAGGCCGTACGGGTCGCACAGCTATGTCGAAGTAGTCGATCGGGGCGCAGGCGTGATGAAGACTCCGACAGTGGCGTCCTCCTCCTTGTGCTCTCCTTCCTTCTCTCCTCCTCTGCTTCCCTGGTGGCGGCGGCGGAGAGGGGAGAAATTCCCCAGGGGCTTCTAGGGTTAGAGCCATGGTTGAGCCGGGCTTTATAGGTGGCGCGGCCGGGGCCGGTGGTTCTCGACATCCGAGCCAAGGCGCGGCGCAGAGCGGTAGCGCGTGCGCAGGCTGGCGTGGCCGACAGCAGGCAGGCAGGGGCCGGCGCAGAACACGGCGGGCAGACTGGGCAGCGCACTTTGCAGCGGGCATCGCGGCGCAGGGACGAGGCCGTTTCCTCCCCTTGTCGCGACGCGGGGGTGGTGTGCCGCCCGCGAGTGCGCGGGTGGTTGGGCGGAGCAAAGGAGCGCGGGCAGTGTGAGGGAGGAGGAACAGGGGCCTGACGAGTGGGGTCCACTCATCAGCGACCGCGGCCAACAAAAGGGGCGTGGTGGTGTGGTTTGGGCTGGGCATGCTTGCGGGCCATGCGGGCGAGCGAGGTGGAGCAGGCCGAAAGGGAGCGAAGCTGGAGCGGCTTACGCGCGCAGCGAGCTGGGCCGGCGCGGGGTAAACGGGCCAGGTGGAGCGGGAAAACGGGCTGCGCGCTGGGCAGGCCGGGGTGGCGGGCTGGTGGTTGGGCTGGGTTAGGTTAGTTAGAGGTTAATGTTAGCTTTTGCAATTAATTTGAATGGCCATTTCAAATTAATTACCACTCAATATCAAACAAAGATCCATCAAATAGATTTGAAACAAAGTAGATTCAATAACATCCAAATAAATCCCGAATATTTCACCCTAACATTAGGGTCCTTACGTTTAAATAGCTTTTATTTTCTAGGAATTTGAGAGAGATAGATGACATTCTTAAATTATTCTACCTATTATCACAAGCACACAAAAAGTTTTTGAAAATCCATATTTTTGGAGTTTATAACATCCCGTAAAAATTACGGGATGTTACAATAGTCCTCTACTGTCCCTCTTTGTTTCAACAACAACAGAGCATCAAGAGCTGATCTGTAATCATCAGAATCAAACTGTTCTTCAACAGCCTTCACAAAACTAAGCCAACTTCCCAAACCATGTTGCAATTTGTACATCTGTAACCACTTAGTAGCTTTATCATCAAAGTATAGAGAAGCAGTCGTAACCCACATATGTTCAGGCACATTGCAAACATGAACATAGTCAATACACTTATCCCGCCAAATTTTTGGGTGCTGGCCATCAAAACGTGGGAAAGACAGTTTGGGGTTGTAATTGCGAGAACCACTAGGATGATCATGGAACCCGCGGCCAGGAGGAAAAGGGGGACGAGTGTGACTGCTCTCACCGTGACCGCCGAGGGGTTGGTGAGGAGGGGGATCCGGCATCACCACTTGGGGACTCTGAGGTTGGCATTCTTTGTCAGCTTGCATGAAATCCGTGGTCAACTTGGCCACCGCCTGACCTGTAGCATCCACATTCTTCGCGAGAATATCCTGGGCGTCGCCGTACCCCGCCATGACTTCGGCGTTGTGGTCCAGCTGAGCGCGAATCTGCTGCTGGTCGCGGCCAATGTTCGTGACCCGAGCGAAAAGGAGAGCCAAGCTTTCCATCACCTGGTCCCAGTGAGCGTCCTCGCGACACTCGAATTCCTCCATCGCAATCGCATCCAGCACAAAACCGTGTCTGAATCGATGGTTTGGGAGGCGCCGTGGTCGCACACCGAAAACCAAATCAAATTGGGGAAAAAGACGGTGCGATTCTAATGCGATGTGCAGGTGAAATCTAGCACTCCCAATCGAACCCGAGATCCAGATTCAGAATGACGGAGTCCCGCAAGCAATCGGACTCCTGCGACGAACTTGTCACGGTCCCCAACTACAAACCTAAGCGGCGCGAGTGAACCCTATGTGGTCGACGGCGCCGGAACAGCTAACCGTTGATCTGCGTGAGCCGCTGCCGACTGGGAGTCGGTGGGCGGGGCGTGGACGCCGAATTCGGGCGAATTCCGGTGGAGCATGACCGGCGCGTCGAGGAGGCGGACCAGACCGGGGACGGAGGCGATGGTGAGGAACGAGCGACCGCACGCCGAGGATAGATGAATCTGGTATCAACTGTCGTAACCCGTGGCCGCCGGCGAGATCGCCGCCGACGTGAGCTCAAGCAGAGGATAGCGGGGAGCAGAGGGAGGAGTTGGCTTGGGGAGGGAGGAAACCCTGACCCCCGATCGGAATGTTTTTCTCTTTTTACTTTTCCATGTCTTGTATCTTACACGGCTTGGGTATTATACCCAGCGGCCAACACGGCCCACTGGCCCACACACAACGCACTCGCCTATTTCAAATTTGCCTCCTCCAGCTATGCTTCACGAAATTGTTTCTCCGCAGTTGTGCTCGTGACACATTCATTCTCATATGCTAGTGTGTTGTTGTTCTGTTTGAACGATGAAGGTGAATGGGTGATGTGCTTATCCCTTGCACAACCTGTAAATCTAAAAGGCCCATTTCTATTTTAGTTAACATAACACACTATTTTTTATTCGGACTTCTGAACCAGTTGGTTACTTGAACCAATGCTGCTGCAACCTGATTTTATATTTTTCTTCGACTTTATCAAATAATTTTATATTATCTGATAATAAGTTACTTGTATTATGATTATGTGATACAATTTTATGAAGTATAAATGAAGAATTCTTGTCTTTTGCTACACAGAACTTGTATGCTTTGCATGGACAAACATTGACTCACCTCGTGGCGGAAAAAGAATTAAGGCAGGCAAGGTGGTATTATTATGTCAACCTCTGGGGCATCACAATGGTAGGCCACTAAGAGAGCTCCAGTGACTAGATATTGTGTATTTGGTACCTTTTGTTACTCTAGTCCTCTGTCTTTTACAAGTATATAGCTTTACATATATACATGAGTACAATTCATCTGCAGTGCCTAAAATCTGGTAGCACTTTCCAGGATCAAGTAATGTTCACCTCAAATTTGTGCATATTTCTTAGAAGGAAACTTGATCTTTGCCATCAACTAAAAGAAAAGGTGACCTCTTGCGATAGACTTCGACATTGTTGTGCCTTGTATCTGTTTTGTGGATCATGCCTTAAAATGATGCCGGAATTAGTCATAAAAAATACTAATATAGCATATGGGCCGGTAGATATGCATCATCTTTGACTTGAACTGTGAATTAGTTCTTGCATTACAACAAACATTAGCTAGATAAAGAATAATATTCAGAGGCAAGCATGAAGAGGTGTATTGGTTACCCTGCTGTGTTGTTTGATTATCTGATAAAGACCACCCAAAAATGCAGTAGCGTAACAAAGCGACGAGTAACAAAGCTTATTACAATGGAAAAAGAGAAACGCCTAGCTAGAACCAGGAAACTAGTAATTGATACATACTCTGACATATGGTTCATTTGAAAAAATTTCCTCAGAACTGTCACCTGCAAGATGCACCCATAAGAACTACAAAAAACATTCCATTTATTTCATGTTTGAGAAAAAATATTGCAGCCATTCTTTTTGATGCAGGGTTTATTTAAAGGGGGATATCATGTATGGTAATTGGAGATATAATCTTAGGGTCTACTTAGTATCAAACGAAAACAGATAATGTAGTCTGACACTAGAATTTTCAGTCAGATATCAGGTCAAAGTTATCTAGACAGATATTTTCACACTCACTCAGTGTATCTTATTAGTACCAAAAGTACAAATTTCTTTACATGTTAAAGCAACCTTTTTTTTATTTCAGTTTTATCTCATCATACATGTCATCACTGTGCTACCAGATTTCTCTTTCTTCTCTCTGCTGGCAACAATTACTGTCTATCCTTGACAGTATGCTTCTCTTGCAATGATACTAAAGTAATCTTCATTTAAACCATATTTGACTGAAAACATTAGTGCCTCACATAAGAGGCATCTTTTAGGTGCCTCTCAGAAAAAAGGTTACCACAAGAATTTCATCAGCCTTCCTTCAAATGACATGGTAAGTATGTGTACCACTAATCTACACTTTATCTGGTGCCATATGGAGATTGGCGAACTCTGCATATATGAACAATGAAAACAGCATGGTTGATGAAACATTATATTAAGTTTTATATTGTTAAGTTCGATATTGTTTCAAATTTATTTAGTGCTAACTCAGATTAATTTTATTCATGCCAAAGGAGTATTAGTTGCTTGGCCTTCCAATTGTGTATGCTACAGCTAATTTTTTGAATATATAATATTACAACAAGCATAGTTTCTCTGTGCAGGTTGATATGATCAATGGCCGAATTCTTATTTGGATGCATTCTAGAATGGATCAAGAAACAATGAATTTCAAGATTTCTGAATACTTATATATTTGAATTTTCCTTTCCAATAGTACAGATTTTGTACTCTTTGCTACGATGTATATTTGCTCTCTACCATTATTCTTATATATATACACTATCACCTGATGTATACTATCTACATTTGTTTCCCTTCTATATTCTAGTGATTATTGAAAATTGTCGTTTGTGTGATTGAGAGATATGTGATGTTCACTCGAAAAAAATGCAATGCACCATTATTTGCCATATGCAATGCATAACAATTATTTCTTGAAAAATTTAAATGTGTTACAATAGGTAAAATATGCGTTACAAACCAAATGTTTTATTTTTCCGAACTATGTTCTCCATAACAATGGGTAGTGTTACTAGAGCTAAAAATATGTTACAAAAGATAACTGTTGTAACACTTGAGAAATGTTCCACTAGATCACTAATTGTGTTACAATGTACTAACACTTTTTGGGATCTAAAGGAACACATGTATTTTGTTCCAACAAAACAGACTATAGTAACATCGCATATAGTAACACTAACAATATGTGTTACTAGGTCTCCAGTAACACATTTATTGAGCTATAGTAACACAAGTTGATGTTACTAAAACCCTGTTCTGTAGTAGTGATCCTCTCTGTCCCAAATAGCTCCTTTTTCTGGTAATTCTCTAACATGTTTCATAATCCCTTGGTTCCAAAATGTAGATCGTTTTGGCTTTTCCAAATTGATATGGTCAGTTTAGACTCCCTCCCATACGATTGATACGGTCAGCCTTTTGGTCTGACCTTATTGGATCTCTAAAACCTATAATTTGATCATCTTGTATAGTTAATCCTAAAAATTTCATGACATTGGCGTATAAAGTCAACCGGAGAAGATGTTTCTGGACATTTTAATCCTTGAGGAGACATACAACTTTATGGTTTCATGTTTTCCATTTGAAGCCATCAAGACGTGTAAAATTATGTCACTAGGATTTTATAGGTTTAAGTTTAAGAAGCGAACAGGTGCCTAGCCGGATTGGTTAGGTGGCCTCAGTAGCACTCCTTAGGTCCTGAGTTCGACTCCCGGTGGGAGCGAATTTCAGGCTGGGGTTAAAAAAATTCCCTCGTCTGCCTACACAACAAAAGCACATGGAAAATAGGTCCCGGCCCGCGTCCCGGCCCGCGCTCACACGGGTTACGGTACGGGCAATGGCACCCCTGTATAAGGGTTGGGCAGCGGTTCGGGGGTTTTCTTAGCCTGCGTGAGAAGGTCTTCTTCTTAATCAATGCCCGAGGGCCGTCATACCCCCCGCAGGTCAAGTTTTTTTAATTTAAGAACACGTAAATCATTTAGATTTGTGTTAACTTGATTTACTTTTTGTCATACTTCATCCATTGGTACTCTATAGCACCATTATTCTTCATAAAATATATGAATATAGTAAATACTACGCAATTATCAGTTCCAAGATAAAGAAATTAGAACATTGCTCACCAATTAGACACTGCTATATAAATTCCTAGATGAAGCAAAAGTTGCCATGGCATGCCTCCCAATACTTGGCCACTAGCAGATTGTTGGTTAAAATATGGTTACGGAACCAAACATTGCAAAAGATTGCAATATATGATTAAAATCTCTATCCAAGCATGATTAAAAATGTAACGTGATGTTTGCAAACAGTTGTGTATTGGTACCATGTTGCGCTGAACCATCAAATCTAGAAAGGGAAAGGAAGAATATGCATAACAAAGGGATGATTAAAGCATAGTGAGAAAAGTAAAAGAGATGAAAGCAGGGATTACAGCGTGCCAAACGTCTCAAAGGAGGCTCGAGAGGAATAAAGAGAAAAGGACTGCGTAGTATTATGGGTACCACACTCTTTTTAGATAGGTTTGATTTTTTTATTTAGAAAATTGCTAAAACCTCCCAATAGGTCACTTTGGATATTGCGATCCACCCTATGTTGTTTTGTTGCAAATGTACGTCCATCCCCTACTGGATCGATTCTGTTTCAAAAACCACCCAATTGCATACATACTTAATCGATTCAAGCTGTTTTCATAAATTTGGAGGTACCAATGTAGTCATTATCAAAATTAGACACTTTCACAAGTATTCCTCGATGACAACCTTGTCTCGTGGTCCTCCAAGCGCCAGCATACGGTGTCCCGCTCTAGTGCCGAGGCAGAGTATCGTGCTGTTGCTAACGGTGTTGCTGAAGCTTGTTGGCTGTGTCAACTACTGCAGGAGCTTCAGGAGCCCCTTCGCAGCGCCACTGTTGTCTACTGTGACAACGTTAGCGCTGTCTACCTTTCTACAAACCCGGTCCAGCATCAGCGAACAAAGCATATCGAGATCAACCTCCACTTTGTTCGCGAGCGGGTGGCTCTTGGGGATGTTCGTGTTCTACACATTCCCACTGCCCTTCAGTATGCCGACATATTCACGAAAGGTCTTCCTTCATCACTATTCCTGGATTTTCATCGCAACCTGAACATTAGCATATCTCTGGCTGCGACAACGGGGGAGTCTGATGCTGCGACGATGGGGGAGTGAGACGCTGTCTTCTTCGTCTTGCTTGCTCTTCATCTTATTTTTTCTTGTGTTGTTTCTCCAGTCTGTATGCGCTCTGCATAGTGCCACGATGAGACTGCAGGGGAGTGTTGGTTGAGTCAGTTCACACTAGTAGTCCGTTCACACTAGAGGTCCGTTCATATAGGTTAGGCCACCAGCCTATATATGTAACCCAAACACACTGTCAATGTAATCAATCTAGTATTCCCAGTTAATTAAGCATTCACCCAATTTTAGCAATATCCTAAATGTACTGTATCGATTAAAATCTGTATACAGAAGCAAAGTTACAAAAGATTGCATTAACCGAAATGCCTCTGCAAGCATGATTACAATTGTACAGTGTTGTTTGCAAGAGCTGAGTACCATGAATGCAGTGAACCATCATATGCATAAAGGAAAAGGAGGACTGTGCAAAATCTGCTTAAGGAATCGTTAAAGAGTAAAGCATGGTTATGAATGTAAGGTAGAATGATTAAATAATAAAGAAAAAGGTAAAAAAGAAGGAAGAATTAAAGTGCGCAAAATGTTTGATAGGACCAAGGAATAAAGATAAAAGTAAAATGACTGCGTAGTATTAGTATTGCTAGCTATGTTCTAGACGAAGAGCCACTACATGGTCAACAAACTTGGAATGGCTTCCTCTTCGTAGGATTATTGGAGATCCTCTCTGTCCAAATAGCTACTGTTCCTGTAAATTCTCTAACATGTTTCATACTCCCTTGGTTCCGAAATGTAGATCGTTTTGGCTTTTCCAGATTGATATGGTCAGTTTAGACGCCCTCCCATACGATTGATACGGTCAGCCTTTTGGTCTAACCTTATTGGATCTCTAAAACCTATAATTTGATCATCTTGTATAGTTAATCCTAAAAATTTCATGACGTTGGTGTGTAAAGTCAACCGGGGAAGATGTTTCTGAACATTTTAATCCTTGAAGAGATATACAACTTTATGGTTTCATGTTTTCCATTTGAAGCCATCAAGACGTACAAAATTATGTCACTAGGATTTTATAGGTTTAAGTTTAAGAACACATAAATCATTTGGATTTGTGTTAATTTGATTTACTTTTTGTCATACTTCATCCATTGGTGCTCTATAGCACCATTATTCTTCATAAAATATATGAATATAGTAAATACTACGCAATTATCAGTTCCAAGATAAAAGAAATTAGAACATTGCTCACCAATTAGACACTGCTATATAAATTCCTAGATGAAGCAAAAGTTGCCATGGCATGCCTCCCAATACTTGGCCACTAGAAAATTGTTGGTTAAAATATGGTTACGGAACCAAACATTGCAAAAGATTGCAATATATGATTAAAATCTCTATCCAAGCATGATTAAAAATGTAACGTGATGTTTGCAAACAGTTGTGTATTGGTACCATTTTGCGCTGAACCATCAAATCTAGAAAGGGAAAGGAAGAATATGCATATCAAAGGGATGATTAAAGCATAGTGAGAAAAGTAAAAGAGATGAAAGCAGGGATTACAGCGTGCCAAACGTCTCAAAGGAGGCTCGAGAGGAATAAAGAGAAAAGGACTGCGTAGTATTATGGGTACCACACTCTTTTTAGATAGGTTTGATTTTTTTTATTTAGAAAATTGCTAAAACCTTTGGATTTGAGATCCACCCTATGTTGTTTTGTTGCAAATGTACGTCCATCCCCTACTGGATCGATTCTGTTTCAAAAACCACCCAATTGCATACATACTTAATCGATTCATGCTGTTTTCATAAATTTGGAGGTACCAATGTAGTCATTATCAAAATTAGACACTTTCACAAGTATAACTCTGAAACTTTTGGTCTCCCCTCGCTCCGCTCGCGTCCTTGGGGCGACCCGGGTGGACCGCCGCTGCCGCCCCCACAGTTCTTCCACCTCCCTCCCTCCACCTCGCCACCGCCAGAGTGCCTCCGTGCGGAAGTCCGCCGGGACTAAAGGACGGCGGCGGCATGGTCTCCTCCCACGAACCTTTTCCCCCACCATTCTCTACGCTTCCCTAACTCGACAACGACCATGGCTGTGAGCTCCGGTGCCGACATCCGGCGCTACGGGCTGGTGGTGGTCAGATCCACTTCATGGTCAGCCGGATCTCCCAAGCATCTGCACCAAGTGCTCTACAATGGTCCTTTGCAAGCATCCTCCTTCCACGGTTGCACCAGCCAATTGCCGGTGATGTCTGCTTCGAGACTTTATACCTCGTAATCATCTATGTTCCTTGATTGCATTGTCTCATCAAACGCCGGGTTGCGAGATCATGATCCCCTCTCTTGGATCTCCTCGTTCTCCTCTCGCCTGTCCTCCCCCTTTGAGGATTCCTCCGCTCAAATGGCATTGGTGGCTCGTCGATTGGATCCTAGATGTACTCCATAGGTTGTCGTCTGTCGGATTCGACTTTGAGCTTTTACAGTCGCCTGTGGAATGGAGATCACTGAAGTATATAGTTTTTCGGTGGTGGCATTGTTCGAGGATAAGTGACATGCTCCCATTTTGAAGGAGTAATCCTTGACCTTGTAGCTTTGTGGTGTGTGTAGTACCATCTCCTCTCTTGCGTGTGCTGTGTGAGTTTTTGGTTGTAAAACAGCTGAACCTCATGGTTTTATGAATTTGCAAAAAGCTCAATCAATGAATTTAGGTGGGGATCCCCCCTCCCCCCCCCCCCCCCCCCCCCCCGCGCAATTCTCCTAAAAAACTCTAAAACTTTTGGGAGTTATGCCAAAAATCGAGCTTAAATATATATTGTCCCAATAAATTTTTGCTATTCAAGATTGAAGAAATCCGGCCCCTTGGGATCCTGGAAAGGCGCCTAAGGCTTTTAGTCATACAATCTCTGAGTACTAATACCACACTTCTAGCTGATTACTGGAGGCAGCGTGGAAAGGTAAAAGATTGTGTTCTGGGTGATGACAATACAAGGTATTTTCAGATGTGTGCTACTGTATGTCTTCGGAAAAATCAAATTCGAGTTCTGGACCTTGGCGATTCTCCTGTCCATTCTCATTCTGGAAAAGAGAAGATCCTTCATGATTTTTACCATAACCTGCTTGGGGTCTCCTCGACAAACAGTCTTGACAACCTGACCTCTTTACTAGCCCCCACTGCGCTTGATTCCTTCCAGAGCTCTTCTCTCATTGCTGAATGCACCCTCCCGGAAATTAAATGTGCGCTGTGGTCTATGAAAAATGATTCTAGTCCTGGACCAGACGGTTTCGGTTCAGCCTTTTTCAAACACTTTTGGGGCCTTGTAAATCCTTCTATTCTTAATCTTTTCGAGGAGTTCTATACCAATAAAGCCGATCTACAAAGATTCAACAAGTCCTATATTGTTCTCTTGCCAAAAAAAAGTTGGTGTTACTCGACCTGATCAATTTCGACCTATCTCCTTACAAGGTTGTCCTCTGAAACTTATTGCTAAAGTTCTGACCACTAGGCTGCAGCCTTTAGTCCCTCATCTCGTTCATCCTGATCAGACTGGGTTCATCAAAGGGCGGAGTATCTCAGAAAATTTTATCTATGCTGCTGAGCTTTTACAAACTTGCTATAAGCGTCGTGTCCCTGCGGTTGCCTTTAAAGCTCGACTTCAGGAAAGCTTTTGATTCTATTGAGTGGTCTGCGTTGGACCGTGTGCTGAGTGCCAAAAATTTTCCAACCAAATGGAGAGAAGGCCATTTTAACCACAGGGCAGACGGCCGTGCTCCTCAACGGCTCTCCTGGCAAATGGATAAACTGCAAGAAAGGTTTGCGACAAGGTGACCCCCTTTCTCCATATCTCTTTATTCTTGTGGCTGATGTCCTTCAACTGCTGCTCACCAGTGCTGCTACCAATGGCGTGTTTGAGCATCCAATTACCCCTGGTGCCCCTTGCCCCCTTCTCCAATACGCTGACGACACTTTAATTATCCTCAAAGCTGATGAAAATCAATTTCTTGCCTTGAAGGAGTCACTCCAAAACTTCTCTGCAGCCACTGGGCTACACATAAACTTTGAAAAAAGTACTTTCCTCCCCATTTGTGTTGATCCAGGTCATGCTAGCCACCTTGCCTCCATTTTTGAATGTCCTATCTCCTCATTCCCACAGCCCTACCTTGGCCTCCCTCTTTCCACCACAAAACTCTGCACCAGAGATTTCTTGCCTATGATCGCTGCCTCCGATAAATATCTTGCTGGTTGGAGAGGGCATCTCTTGAATGAAATGGGTCGAACCCCTTGTCACTTCAGTGCTTGCTTCTGCGTCTATCTACCACATGAGTTCGCTTCTCCTCTATAAAGGAACTACTGAATCACTAATCCAGAGGCAGCGTGCCTTCTTGTGGACTATAGAAAATAAGTGCCATGGGAGTCAATGTAAAGTTGCTTGGGATGATGTCTCCCTCCCCAAAGATAAGGGTGGTCTTGGTGTTCCAAATATGGCAAATAAAAACAAGAGCCTCCTTAAGAAGTTCCTTTTCAAATTTCACTGCGCGCCGCCTGCTCCCTGGATTGAGTGGCTCAGAAACGCTTATGGATGGAATGACAGTTTTGATTTTGGCGATGACATCGCCTTAATGACTCCAATTTGGAAAGACATTCACGATCAGCTTCCCTCCTTCAGAAATGAGACTAAAGTTTTCATTGGAAATGGTCGCATGACGGCTTTCTGGTTAGATTTATAGTTTGGTTCCGTCACCTTGGCGGACATGTTCCCTGGTTTGTATTCACATACTATGCGTCCGAATGCCTCGGTTGCTCGGGTCCTTTCTGTCTCCACCCTGCAGCTCTCCCTTCGGCCAAGATTAACTGCCACCGCGACTCAGGACCTAACTGAACTCCTGGACTTAATGGCATCTGTTCAGATCGATGAAGCCACTGAGGACAAATGCGTTCTTCGGAGTAATGGCAAAATCCCGACCTCAAGAGACCATTATCTCATTTCCTTCCAAGAGCTGCCAGATGACCCCTTCGCTCCAGCCATTTGGCAAAACTATTCTCCACAAAAGTGCAAGTTCTTCCTTTGGTTGTTAAATACGAACAGATTGAGTACAAGATTACGGCTTCTGCGCTGTAATATTCATAGTGATGGGCTTTGCTCGTTTTGCTCTCAAGAAGAAGATTGCTTCCACTTATTCATTGCTTGTCCCTGCAGTAGCAGTTTCTGGTCCTTCATCGGAATAGACGTTACATCGTTTCCCGCCTCTCTCGGAACAGATCAGCTTTGGGCAGCGAATCCCTTTTCAGAAAACAACTCTCGGATCTGCAGTACGGGTCCTTGTGTTTTATGGAACATTTGGAAATGTAGAAATGCTAAAGTTTTTCGGCATGAAGATGAAACAAACCACCTGATTTCCAGGCGTTGTAGTGAAGATCTCTCCCTTTGGTCTAATAGGTGTTCTTCTCTAACGGATCGGTCAAAACTTGAAGCTTGGAGTAGTTTCTTTCCATATAATGTAAATCATCTTTAACTTTAGGTATATAGTATAGAGCTCTCCTCTCTCCTTCTCTCCGGAGTCTGATTGTGCTCCCTGTAAATTATCTTGTATTTTGTCTCACTAATGCAATAAAAGTTCAGGCATCCTCTCACTCCTCAGGGGTGCCGTAGTTTTCCTCAAAAAAATAAATTTTGCTATTTGCAGAAAACAAAAATACTACAACACGAAGGTTGTTCGGGCGTGGCGTCAGGTACTCAGGTGAGGGGGGATCGGCAGATCGCATCACGTCCAAATTGTATTGGTCTATTGGTTGGAGGTCTCGCTAATCACGTTCTCAAACTATTTGTCAGATCGATGAACCTAATCAGCTCTTATCACGATACGCTGCGATTCTCGCTACCTGGCGGTCGATTAGCATGTGCTCCGTGCAGTTGAGTGGCCTGTGTTTAGTAAATGAGGGGGCAGGGTGACATGGAACTTTTGCTTTCTAGACCTGGGTACGCGATGCGCCCTGTTTCAGCCATGTTATTAAAGCTCTCGGCATCGCCATCAATCATTTTACTACATTAGAAGGCTAGCTGCTTCTGCCTACGCCACGTGCTTTCTGCTTTTCTACCAGGTACGCCCTGTTTCACCGATCTAGCTAGTGTCTAGGTTTCCGCTGCAATTTCAGTCGTCAGTCTGAATGTAGCACCCGGCTTCTCACGATCAAGCAGAGCTACATGCCAGCACTCCGCAGGGTAACACTAACACCAGCCCCCACTTCGCCAACACTCGCGGCGACGAGCGGTTCTGCAGGTCAATACTGGAAGTTGCTTCACATGATCCGATCGAGCTGCTTTCAGTAGCTCCAGAGGGGGGTCACCACCAGCTTTCGCAGCTCAATCACGTCGAATCGGTACGCGATCTGAACAAACTACGTCCTGGATTGGACAATTCAGAAGAAGTACTAATTCTAGGTGACACATTTAGGCTATTTGTTCGAAAACAGTTTTTCTTAAGGCCATCGTTTTGCACCATCGTTTTGCATTGTGACAGATTGCTGGTGACGGTACATCAACCACGGCCAGTTCGCCAGTACAGATGGACGGGCGTCTCCTTGATGCTGCCACAACTGGGGACGCGGTGACAATGAAACACTTGGCCCTGCATAACCCGACCGTGCTGCTTGGAACAACCCCAACGGGGAACACCTGCCTCCACATTTCCTCCACCCATGGCCACCAGGGGTTCTGCATGGATGCCCTGGCCCTGAACCGGTCTCTCCTCTCCGCTGTCAACGCAGATGGGGAGACGCCACTCCTCACCGCAGCGGCGAGTGGCCACACCAGCTTAGCTTCGTTCCTTCTCAGGTGCTGCCGTGATCTCCAGCTGAGCGAGGCAATCCTGATGCAAGACAAAGATGGGTATAATGCCTTGCACCACGCCATCCAAAGCGGCCACAGGGAGCTCGCGCTGGAGCTGATAGCCGCAGAGCCTGCCTTGTCGGAGGCTGTGAACAACAAAGACAAGTCACCCATGTTCATGGCAGTCATGAGAAACTACGAGGATGTCTTTGAGAAATTATTGGAAATTCCGGGCTCTGCTCATGGAGGAACTGCGAACTACAATATTCTGCATGCTGCCGTGAGAAATGGCAATTCAGGTGAGATGTGCGGCATGGTGTATATATCATACTACTATACAAATTACGGCAGCGATTTGTGTTTTACCACCCCATCATTAACTAATTACGGTACACAAATTTCATCATTTCATGGTGCGCTAAAAAGATTGATCGTCGTCTTTACTCTTTACTGCCTTGATCTACAGCTATCGCTAAAAAGATTGTGGAGACACGTCCAAGTCTGGCCAGAGAAGAAGATAGGTGTGTTCACAGCACTCCAATGCATCTGGCCGTCATTTGGAACAAGATTGACGTGCTAAGAGTGTTGTTGGAACATGATCGGTCTTTGGGGTATATGTTAGTATTGATCTCCACCGGGCCAGTCCAACGACTGGGCCAACCTTGACTCGCGTCCTGATCGGGGACGCCCAGCCCAAGATGAGGCTGGTGGGCCCCCGTCGCGCAGCCCTATAAAGTGGAGGTGGGATTAGAGGCTCAATGCATGAGGTTTGCCCCGTCACTGTTCCCCACCGTCCAAACCCTAGACCGATAGAGAGGGGGCGCTGTGGCGACGGGAAGCTCCACTGGCGACGCACCATCGCCATCGAGCATGCTGGACTCCGACCCTGCACCAGCCTACGACGCCGTCGTCACTGCTTCGGCTGCCTGCGTCTATGGCGGCGCCATTGCGATGGGCAACAGCAGCAAGGTATTTCCTCTACAAGAAAGTTCATTTACCCCTCGATCCACTGCTAGTCGATCCAAAACGATTTAACATTGGTATCAGAGCCGAGCAAGAGGCAAGATCGAGACGGGAAAAGTATGATTCAATCACGAATCGAAAGAAATCAGTCAGAGGAAAAGAAGAGATCAAACTCGATCTATAACCCTAACCCTAGCAAAGCAAAGAGGAAAGGCGCGGCGTGGCTTCTAGGGCCTCACCGCCGGCTAGAACGCCGGCTACCGCCGCGCGCAGAGCCTCAGTGACGCCAGCTTACCGGCGCATCACCGCCATCGGGCGGGAAAGGAACCCGAGCCGCCGCCGTCCGGTTGCACCGCGCGTGCGGGCTTCCGGCAAAGGGCACTGCTCCCAGGCCGCTCGACGGCGGCGCACTCCCACTCAGGAGAGCGCGCGCACTGGCGAGGGGGCCGGTGGCGGCGCCTCCATCCTCTCCGGCCGCCATGAGTGGCCACTGCTCTGGGAAAGAAGAGGGCAGAGAGAAGAGAAAGGGGGCTCGGGGCCACCGGCGATGGCGCGGCGGCTGGACCGGGTGGCGCGGTGGCGTGAGGGCCAGCGGCGGCGCCGGCCGTTCCCCTCCGGCGAGCCGCATCGGCCGCCGCCGCTCGGGTCCGAGAAAGAAGAGGGGGAGACGAAGCAAAGAAGAGGTAGAGGCAAGACAGGCTCGCTCCAGGGTCGCCGGCCTTGTACCGGTGGACGGACCTGGCGGCGCGCCGGCGAGAGAGCCGCCGCCCGGTGCCGGCGTCCACTCTGGACAGTAGAAAGGGAATGATTGAAATGAAGCTAGGGTTACGGGGGAGGAGCCGGCCGCCGGTTTTGGTCTAGCGAGAAAGCCGGATGGCCATCCGATCAAGATGGACGGCCAGGAAAGGATAGCGGCCAACGGGCCGACTTCTGGCCCAGGCGAGGCGCTCTTTTCCCAGCCCAGGCCCAGGCTGCCGCCTGGTGCCCGGGTGACCGTCCGAGCGGGCCGCCAAGCGCGCTGGCAGGAGCGCTGCTGGGCCGAGCCGAGCTGAGAGTTTCGGCCACTGGGCTGAAATGATTAGAGTTTGTTTTCTATTTTTTTTCAGAAGCAATTTTGAATACTAGTTTGATGAATTGATCTCTATTCAAGTTTTCACCAACATGTATTTTGTTTAGAGAGAGAAAAAATGAGAATAGTAATGCTTATGAATATAATTTTTTTTTCATGTTTTCACTGCAAAGTAAAAGTTTCATCCTCTATTTAAATTGGAACCAACGGGAAAATTTAAATAGAGGAGTAGAAAGATATTGTTAAATTATGATATTGTTATTTTCTGACCAACGTTGATGATAACAATATTATGATTTTTCATTATGAGTTTAAAGTTCAAGAACCAAGCACGGAGAGAGATAAAAGAGTTGCTTCCAAAAGAAAGAAAAGTTTTCCGCTGCAATAAAGAAAGACCAGCTCAGATGAGTTTTTCCTTGTGGGAAAAGGCCGATTTAAGTTTAAGGTTAAGAAAAGCTTCCGCTGTTGTAAGTGTCAAGTTGAGCATTAGTTTGCTCTTAAAAGAAACAAAATTTAAAGTTTATTATGATGTTGTCATTTTCTGACCAAAGTTGATGATGGCAATATTATAATTTTTATTCTAGTTATGTGTTCTATTTCTGCCCAACGGTGATATAGACTTGAAAGTAAAGGAAAGTTGTATATTTTAATTTTGACCAACGTTAAATTAAAACATACAATTCTTCCAGTAGAGATAAATAAGTAAAGAGAAGCTGATTTCGTTAAACGCTACAAATAAAGTTTTGAGGTTACTCAGCTATAGTTGAGGTTAAGAAAGAAAAGTGCTTGTTCCATTCTGACTTTTAGTTGATATGGAAAAGAGATGCAACTGTTTTCGAAAAGTTTTTGGTTTCTCTCACTAAAGTTTTGCGAATATTGTAATTCGTTAAATTTTCTGATTAAATTGGAACCAACGGGAAGATTTAATCAGAAAATAAAGTATATATGCATGTTTTAGTCATTGTGACCAAAGTTTCTTCGTCCTTCAACAACAGTAAGGATAATGGTTGAAATGAGTTTGACGCATGTTCAATTTGACCAACGTTGAATTAAACATGTGTTACCAATACATTTAAAGTTTATTACCGCAAGTCGGAAAAGTTTTGGCACTTGTGCCATTCATATCCTGCATGACAGGGAAAGTTTTTGTGATGACTCACGTGCGACATGAGTATCACATAAAAGTGAAGAAATCTATGGGAGCTTTTAAAGTTATTCCAACAATTCCCACGCACTACTATAGTGGCATGTTGGATAGTGACTTGAAAAGAATCGAAGGACAAAAGAAAGTTGTATGCTAACCAATATTGCAAGAATGACTAGCAAAAGTATAGAAAAATGAAGAAATTGATGAGTACTTGAAAGTGCAACAAATCAAGAACTCTGAAGAGCTCTTGAAAAGAAACGAGGAAATAATACTCCCACTATTTTGTATGACTTGGTCATATGAATAAAGTTCTAGTAATGAAATGCTCCTCGTTCACAAGTGTTAAAAATAGTTTCGAAATTATGGCATCAAAGTTTGTGCCATATTTCGAGGGGGAGAAAGATTAGAAAGACAAGAAAAATTAAAGTTTTAGAAAGAATTTCCCCGCAAAGTTAAATGTGATGCATTTTAAAAGCAAAGATGATCTATTAAAGTGAATATGACCGACCAAAAAAGGGAGTACAACAGTCATAATGTTGATATCCCAACCATAAAAATAAGCAAGATTCTTAGAGTTTTTCAGCTCTAAATAGGAAGAAAAGAAAGTTGAGCCTCAAAGCATCCGAAAGAAAAGGTGGTGCTTAAAGCAAGGTGGTGCTTAAAGCATTTTTCTCAAAAATATCCGAAAGAAAAGGTGGTGCTTAAAGCAAGGTGGTGCTTAAAGCACCCTTTGAGGCTTGTAAAGAACAAACCCAAACAAAAGCTCGAAGATATTCCATCTTTACAATAGATGGGATAATCTGGGGGAGTGAGTATGCAAAGAACTTAGGCTTGAAGAGAAGTGAGACTGTATGTTCACTCCTATGATTCAAGCACTACAATTGTCTCATCATATGTTGAGGTGTTGATTGAATGACAGAAATTGAGGTGTCTCATTCATCGAGGTGGCAAGAAGCCATAAAAGATGTCATGAGACCTAAAAGTTCCAAATTTATTTTGGAACATGGAATAAGTTTCTAATGGAGCCAAGACAGTAGGCTATAATGGGTCTATAAGATTGAAACGTGACTCCGGAGGGATCATGAAAAGTTACTAAGCACGACTTATGGCAAAAAGTTTTGTGCAAAGAAAAGAATAAGTTATAATGAGACATTTTATTCAGTCTCATAAAAGGATTCTTTTAGAATCATAATGCAATTAATGGCATATTGCTTTTAAATTGCATCAGATGGATGTTAGAGCAATATCTCCCGACAGAGATTTGCACAAGAAAGTATATACATGACATAACCAAATGGTTTTGTTGTGAAAAGAAAAGAATATTTAGATACCACTTGATGATATTAGATCATAGAATAGTAGTATCTAAAGTTTTATGAGAACAAAGAAAAGTTGGGTTTAAAGTAAAGGCCAATGCAAAATGACAATTTGCAAATATGCAAAATTCAAAAGACGGGAAATTCTTTTCCTGAAAAGATTCAAAGAAGGTTATTTTGACCTCTAGTTTTGATAAGAATAATCTCGGTAAAGAATCATTCGCTCTAGGAAAGGAAATTCACCGGAATAAAAGAAAAAGGGGATATCAGGACTATCGCAGAAAGCATATTAAGAAAAGAGTTCTAAAGATATATAATATGCATGCGAGTAAGCCTACGCCTGTCCTATTATCAAGGGTAATAGTTTTGGAATTTTCAGAATTCCAGGAACCGTTATATGATCGATCAAAAGAAAAAGGTTCCATGTGCTTCAGCTGTTGGAAGCAAAATTAGTGCTAAAAATAATTTACCCTGACATAGTGCAAGTATCCGGGACATTTTGGCAGAAGTCCAGTCCAGCAATAGATCACTGGAATGGAGTTATAGAATGTTTTGCAATTTTGCAAAATATTGTCAGCCTCATGCTAAGTAAGAAAGGAACATGTACTCTCAAAAGGATGTGAGTAAAAGGAATTAAGTTTCGGCGAGATGTTTAGTGAAGCCCACAGTAGTAGCTAAAACTCGCGCTTGGAGTTTTATTGTGGAAAAGCTCCAAAGCAAAATAGTTGTGATTCATGGGTTGTGTACCCAAAGTTTGGCATTATAAGAGGCTACAGGACAGGCAAAATGGTTAAGAAAATCATTACCCGGAATTGATAATGGTAGACAACAGCAATATACCATTCGAATGTTTTCACTCCTATGGCAACATGTTAAGTGTGCTGCCAAACACATTAACAATGGCTTATATGTTGCAAAGGAGAAAATCCAGAATCTTATGAAATCATGGAGCACCAAAGTATCAAACTAGTGTTTGCGGATCCGCTTACCGAAAGGCCTACCGCCCAAGTCGACATGGGTTTTACGGGAGGCCTATGATTTCTGGATTACTAAAGGGCCCAAAGAAAGGTTAAGGTCTTGTTTCAATACAGAAAGTTGCATTGTGGCTGTTAAGTCTGACGGTAACTAATAACTGTCATGATGAGGCACGCCCTACATACTGATCTGCAATGAGATGAGACCAATAGCAAAGCGACTAAAGAGAAAGTAAAGAGTTAAGTTCAAATTGAGAAATTTTAAAGTACAAAGGTGAGATCAAGGGGGAGAATGTTAGTATTGATCTCCACCGGGCCAGTCCAACGACTGGGCCAACCTTGACTCGCGTCCTGATCGGGGACGCCCAGCCCAAGATGAGGCTGGTGGGCCCCCGTCGCGCAGCCCTATAAAGTGGAGGTGGGATTAGAGGCTCAATGCATGAGGTTTGCCCCGTCACTGTTCCCCACCGTCCAAACCCTAGACCGATAGAGAGGGGGCGCTGTGGCGACGGGAAGCTCCACTGGCGACGCACCATCGCCATCGAGCATGCTGGACTCCGACCCTGCACCAGCCTACGACGCCGTCGTCACTGCTTCGGCTGCCTGCGTCTATGGCGGCGCCATTGCGATGGGCAACAGCAGCAAGGTATTTCCTCTACAAGAAAGTTCATTTACCCCTCGATCCACTGCTAGTCGATCCAAAACGATTTAACAGTATGTAGTCACCTCGGATTACGGTACCCCTCTCCTTAATAGTGCTGCATATCGAGGCCAACCTGGGGTTGCTCGAGAGCTTCTTAAACATTGCCCAGATGCTCTGTACAGAAGAAGGAATGGCTGGACATGTCTGCACGACGCTGTATGGTATGAAAAGACTGAGTTCGTAGAATTTGTCCTGGGTCTGCCACAACTCCGTAAACTCGTAAACATGCCAAATTCAAACGGAGACACTGCTCTCCATCTGGCAGTCGAGAGGTGCAATCCACGATGGTCGCTGCTTTACTGCTTCACCAAGACATAGACGTTACAGTTCTTAACAACATAAATCAAGCAGCAACCTGGAAATTATCTGGTGCCTACACCAACGCCAAGACTTTAAACTGGGTACGTATTTTTCTCAGTACGTTGTTAGTTTACACAACACAAACAAGCACTAAGAAAAAATAATTCTGAAGAGGATTTTTGAACTGTTTGAAATCAACGGTGACAATAAACTTTTTAGTCTGGTCTTGCAGCTCACAACGAACGTTGCCTCAGCGGCTGGTCTTGCATGGCAACGACTAGTCTGGTGGGGTAACGGTGGGCTCCTGTTCTTGGGAGGGAGGCTTAGGTTATGGAGATTTTCGGGCGAAAGCCTTGCTTGGCATTGGCCAAGGTCGATAATGGTGACGTCTTTGGCATCACTTTCCTCGTTGGAGGCATTATCGTGTGGTCTTCCACCTCCTAGACTTTTCTTTTGGTTGAAAAACATAAGACCGTCGGTCGGCGATGGCGGCGTCTGCGGATGTCGCGTCCTCCTTGAAGGCATTGTTACGGAGAAAACCTTCCTCCCTTTTTCTGGTTGCTTTGCGCTGCATGGTGATGCTTCCTTTTTACCGCTGTTTGAATTCTCGGTGGTTGTGGTGGCAGTGGTGTGGGTCTTTTTTGTTGGTCACTTCTGTCATCTGAGTGTGTTAGTTGTTCTTTTTTATGTTGTAAGTTCTCCTTCTCTATTAATACATGCCTGGCAAATTTCTTGCCGGTTGCTTTTCAAAAAAAAGAACATTTTAGTTTCCAAGGACACTTCCGATTACGAAAATGGTTATTACATATGTAGTCTAATGTGGTTCTATCGTTTTAAGGAATACATTGTCCAGGGTGGCTTGGAAGAAGTCAGCCATACTTCCATAACATTGTAGGCTTCTTTTTCTAACAATCCAGTGTAGCACTGTAACTGGATGAGAACACCACTGAAAAAGACAGTTACACCAACCTCGCAGTGATGTAGATTTTCATTGCGTTAATATTTGTTTGAATTTATGCAGAATGAAGTGTCAATGCTTATGTTGAAAGCTGATCCTCAAATTGAAACTTCTATTTATAATCTCCTCAAGGAAGCCAAGGATAAAGTGACAGAGATATCCAAGAAAGATATCAAGTCACTGACTCAAACTTACACAGGCAACACCTCCCTAGTTGCAATCCTCATCGCAACAATTACTTTTGCTGCTGCATTCACTTTACCTGGAGGATATAGCATTGATGCTGGAAACGAGGGGCTTCCTATCATGGCAAGAAAGTTTGCATTTCAAGCATTCTTGATCTCTGACACCATAGCAATGTGCTCCTCACTTGTTGTTGCCTTTGTATGCATCATTGCAAGGTGGGAGGATCTTGAGTTCTTGCTTTACTACAGATCTTTTACAAAGAAGCTTATGTGGTTTGCTTACATGGCGACCACCACGGCGTTCGCAACTGGTTTATACACAGTTCTGGCTCCTCATCTCCAGTGGTTGGCCATTGCGGTTTGCGTCCTGACGGGTTTATTGCCAATTGTTACTAAGCTGCTAGGTGAATGGCCCATCTTGAAACTGAGATTTCGGCTGGGTCGGACATTCAAGTCTGAGCTGCTTGACATGGTCTAATCTCTCTGCCTTATGTTATATGTGCCAACTACTTTCTTATTATTTGATAAAGAAACAAGTTTATGTTGCATGAGCTTCGGCTGATGATTTTATTTTGGTAGTGCGAAACTCCGTGAAATGCATGTACTAAAATTCTCGCAACTCCACAATTGATCGCCATAGGTTTGGAACATTTGAAACTAGGAAGGAATATGAAACATTAATAAAAATGCTACATGAAAGGCCACAAAACTACAGTCAAATGACCGATCAACATTGTTTCACATTACTAAAGTTATCGCTACAACTAAAATTAGGACAATGATACAACTAAAATTGTTTGACATATTACAACCAAGACATACCAGTCCCGAAGATACAAGGCAAAGGATATACAGAACATGAACATCACAAATTGGTACAAATGTTCCAACCAAGTGGCATATCCTAGAGCTTGCTAATGGTTGGTCAGTAGTGCAGGAAGCTGAAAAGATACAGAGTGATGCTTTCGTACTGACCTAATTATTCAAGTTACAACAACTCCTGCAATCTTTGGTATCCCACAAGCAATTGCCCATTCAACTAGTTTGCCACAATAAGCTCATCTTCAGGATCAACAATTTGAGGTTGCATTGTCAACTCATCATCAGCTGCGCTGAAATGATACTTCTCTCCAACAGCTCTCAGAAGCTGGTAAACTTCAAACATTGTAGGCCTTTCCTTCGGAGAAGAAAGCACACAAGAGCATGCAACCTTCATGCATTGAAGCAGCTCAGCATCGTTGTCCTTCCCAATCAAGGACTTGTCAACTGCATCCTGAAGTATAGAGTTGTTTGATAGGTAAGTTATCCAATCCACCAAACTAGCTTTGAAGTTCTCTGGGGCATTTGACACATGTGTGGGCTCTTCACCAGTAACAAGTTCAAGCAAGACAACTCCAAAGCTATAGACATCCCCTTTTGGAGTGGCCACAAGGGTGCGTGCATACTCAGGAGCTACATACCCAAAGTCACCAAACTCACCATTGACAAATGTGCTCAGGTGGGTATCAATGGGATTCATAAGCCTTGCCAACCCAAAATCAGAAATCTTAGGCTCATAGTCACCATCGATCAATATGCACTTGGAACTAATGTTCCTATGAAGAATGCGGGGATTACAACTGTGATGAAGCCATGCCAATCCTCTAGCAGTCCCAATGGCAATTTTTAGCCTTAGTGACCATTCTAAAGCCTTTGTGTCATTATTTTGTTGGTGTAAATGATCATAAAGAGAACCCTTGGGCATGTATTTGTACACCAAGAGCCTCTCCTTCTTGGCAATGCAGTATCCCAAAAGAGGGACTAAGTTACGTTGCCTTACACTTCCCAGTGTTGACATTTCAGATGTGAACTGGCTCTCTGAATGCTGAGTGTCCTGCAGCCTCTTGATGGCAAGGAATGAACCATCTGGGAGTATTGCTCTGTACATAGTTCCTGATCGACCAGTTCCAATAATGTTTTCCTTTGTAAAATCGCCTGTTGCTTTCATAAGATCATTCAACTTCATTTTTGAAACCGATTTCTCAAACATCGATACCTAAATGACCAAAACAAATGTGACAATTCAGCAAACCGGAGCACTCATCTTAAGTAAATATGAGAAATGAAAAAATTAGCATGAAATTAATTCTAAGTTTCTAATATTTGTTAGACATCCCTACTCATAAAAAACAATATAGCTTATAATTTGGATTGCAGGTATATTCACTAATTAGCCTACATACAGCCCAACATGGTAATTAGACAAAAGATGTTAATAGGAATCCCAAACTAAAGTCATGATTAGGCTAAAATACACTGGAGAATCAAGGGACAAAGTTGTATTGTTAAGGACAATGGCGTATCAGCGTTGTTATCAACTAAACTGTTATTTAAGATACAGATGATAGACTATAGACTGTCATATATTATGGAATCAAAACATACCTTCACTCCTTTTGCTCCCTTAATACTCTTGGCCCACTTATTTTCTTCTACATCCTTTTCCTTCTTCTTGGCAGGCATTTTCCGTAAGAGAATGAACAAAATAACAGCAACAATTATTAAAGTTATAACTGCACCACCAACAGCAGAACCCACAATTACCCCCGTTCGACCGCTTGAAGTGGCAGTGCAATCATTGCTCAGAGGTCTCCCGCAAAGGTCCTGATTTGCAAAATTGGAGGGTGGAAATTTGCTCAAAGATGAAGGAATCTGCCCTGACAACTGATTGTCGGCAACATTAAACTGTGTCAGGCGACCAAGGGCAGCAAGCTGACCTGGGAGCGTTCCAGTCAATTTGTTATGCTGTAAATTGACAGCATTGAGATAGGTACAGTTAGCTAGCGCCTCTGGTATCTCCCCTGAGAAGCTATTATATGACAGATCAAGGCTTGTAATGTATTGCAGCTGCTTCGAGATATCAGCCGGGATCGGGCCGGTAAGGCTGTTGCTTGAGAGATCCAATGAAGTCATGCTACTACAATTCTCAAGTCCATCAGGGAACCCACCCTTAAGACCCATGCTGCCAAGGTGAAGAGAAAGAACCTTGTTTTCATTGGGATTCCAGCAGTCCACGCCTCTAAATCCACATATGGATCCCTCAGTGTGGTTATTGAATGTCCAGTCTAACTTGTTGCTGGGGTCAATTGATGCTTTCACCCTTCTCAGGCATTCAATGTCACTTACTGAGCCATAGCAAAGCTGACATAGCATAGAACAGAGGAGTACTGTGAGAAGCGCAGCGCGGAAATGCCTCGCAGCCATCTTGGTGTTGGTGTCGTCTACTTCCCGAATGCTTCCACCATCCAGAGTTAGTTAGTCACAAATCACAATGACTGCTCGGTGCCCAGAGGGATAGGAGAGTAGTATCAGCGAGATAACCTGCAGATGCCAAAGAGCATACCAAGTTTAGCAAATAATTTTACAAATCACAGCATATCTGATTAGCCAAAACACTGACATGTTCCACACATCAGTACATCACTATCATCCAGACTTATATAAGATACACGAGGCCAGGGGAACGAATGGCATCAGGAATGTCAAAACATGAATCCTGAAACCAAATATCTCGATTCTGGCAGGTAGCTACCAGACTAAGTTTGCCACTAAGCGCAGCTAGAGAAGGCATGCACACAACGACCAACTTGGGCGCTCGCCATGGTCAACAAGTAGCAGAACGCAATCAGACCGCACTAAAAATGACCTCGTTTACACAGACGGGACGGGATCCCCCCGCGCTACCATTTCGATCCGATGGCTCGCAGCAAAGCGCGAAACAGGACGAACCAGCAGCTGCGGTAGGGAGTCGGTGGGGACACGGACAGCAGCGGGAGTCTGACCGAGAAATGGTGGAGCGCCGGGAGCCTACCTCCGCGTTCCGCCGCCGAATCCCCGCCTCAAGCAGCCCGTCGTCGACCCGAGCGGAGCCCGCCGTCGATCTCGCCGCGGATCAGGCGGCGGCTCGGGCTCGCGCGGATCCCCGCCGCTAGAATGGACGTGGGCGTCGGTCCCTCCCGGCGGCGAGGCGAGCGGGTCGGTCGCCGCGGAGTGGGGTCGGGTGGGGGGGCCGTGGGGCGGTGGCGTGATTCGAGGGTTTGGACCGTGGACTGGACTGGGGAAGTGGGGGAGTGTGGAGACTGGGGAGACCCGAGGCCGAGGGAGAGGAGGAGGGGCAGTTTCGTCACTCCGTTTGAGCTGCTGCTGACTGCCACTGCCACTGCCAGGCCAGGATGATTTTGTTTGACTGCAGACGGCTGGGCCCGTTTGAAGAGGGCATGGCAGGCCCAAAAGTTTCACACGTGGGCTTTCTCCCCCAATAGTACACACTACGGAGGCACACATTCAAGGTAATCGGGTCAACTAGATTATGATTTGACTCTTCTTCCTCCTCTCCTACAGTAGAGAGCGGCGGAAGCCAGGCGTTTTCTCCATCCGGTCGATCTGCTCGCTTCCCCCTCCTCTCTGGCTACCTCCTGGCGTCGGAGAGGGAGGGGAAGCCGGATCTCCCGTGTTCTGCGCATAGTTTAGGCATAGGTCTATAGTTTAGATGCTAAATAACTCATCTTATGGAGGGTCTGCTTCATGGGATGTTTGGTTTCTTCTCCGTCGGCGATGGCGTCTGCTGCGAGTCCGATGTGGCGAAGCTTTTGTTCCTCCAGGGCGTTTCCGGCGGCTTCGGTTCTTCCGGTCGGCTTGTGAGTCTTTGTTCCTCGTGGGTGCTTCCGATGGACTTGTGAGGAGATCTTTTGCTTCCCCATGAGCTCCTCTGTTGTTGTCCTTGTTGGAGGTGGCTTGGTCTTGGCGGTAGCCGATGTTTGTGTGGTGATTGCCGAGGCTATTATCTTCGGAGATCTTGACAGCGACGATGGTTCCCATGGTGACATTCTATGCGCCGATGTTTTGATCTTCTGTGTGCTTTCTTGTGCTCTCGGCGTCTACAACGGCAACGGCAGCGTCGACTTTGTCACCAATGACATGACTTTTGGTCAGAGGAGTCTTGTTGGGTTCTTTTCTTACTCCTTTGTCTATGTCGCGGATGACCTCGCCGGCGTCGATATTTGGAGTTTAGTTTACCAACACGAGAAATCGGATTGGTTTTCATCTTCGACCGCTTCTGGTGGTTTACCACCCACCGCCTGGGGTGGTTTGTTGTGCGGTGTGCCGGGGTTGTTGGTGATTGAAGCGCCAGATCCCTTGCTGTCTGGCGATGTTAGGCCTGTTCGTTCAGCGTCCACAGGACATATTGGTGTCCCCAATGTACTATTTATGGTGCCATTGGAAATTTCTGATATCCTTCGTCGGGAAGGTGGTCGGCTTCACGGGCGGCAGCTTCGACCGTCGCGACGGGGCAACCGGGAGGGGCTTACAAGGACTTGGTTGTAATTTGTTTTATTTTCAAAGTTGATGTAAACTACCAGAATTTTATATAAAATATATTCCCGGTTTCTCAAAAAAAAACTAGATTATGATTTGCTGGCTAACCACACATGACCACAAAGCAACCTTGTGCCCTTGTAGTCTTCTAGAGCTTTGGATGAGGTTTTCCTCTTCTTAACACGTAACGTTAGTTTTCTTGGCGGTTAAAATACTAATAAATGTGTGTGTGAGTGTGAGTGTGAGTGTGCGCGCGCTCATGTTTGGTATATATGCAGGCAAACAACCAGACAACAATGGTGAAGCGTTATCCTCTTCTACCAATCTCTGTGATTTAAATCGCCCATAACTATATGATACAAAATCTAAAGGGATGTTAGCAATAAATTTAACCGTCTTTCTTATTGTTTTTTTAATCTCTTTCTTATTATTTGCGCTCAACTATAGCATAACTTGAAATATGAGATGAACTTTTATATTAACCAATACTTGGGTTCCATCAAACCCAACAGAATTTCCCAATTTCAATTAATGCTAACAAGTTACACTCATTTCACCATGCCAAAAATGATCCTCTTTTGCTAACTCGCATTATCTTGACACCTACTTATTTTAAAACTATTTATTTCAGTTTGAGTTATGGATGGCTTCCATGAAACCAAAACTACATCCATTGAAACCATTATAGAAGGCTGCACAATAGTCAAATTTATCCATGTATTTCACAATATTAAATAATCTCTCTATTCATTCCCATCATTAGATTATAGTCATGTGTACATCATCTCTGAACATTGGCCGTGTTTGGTTAAATTTTTCACCCTACTTTGACCACTGATTTAGAGTATTAAATGAAGTCTAATTACAAAACCACCTCCACAACCCCCGTGTAAATCGCGTGATTAGAAGATGATTACTGTAGCATCACTGTAGCAATCATCAATTAATTACCGTCATTAGATTCATCGCGAAAAGTTACACCCGTCCCTGAAAAGGTTTTGCAAATAGACTTTATTTAGTACTCCATGCATACGAGATTTTCTTCTCGAAAAACGTGCGCGAAATTTACCAAACACAGCCATTGTGCATCTCTAGACTGATCTCCAAAACAGAATACAGCGCACAAGTCACCAAACACTAGCAAAAGCATCATAGTTAACATTATTAATCGAAAATAACTTCACAAATCACTGAGAATTTTACCTACAGAACTTACATAGTTATTGTGAATTGTCCTTTTTAGACTGGACTCAAACATAGATATCATATATAAACTCTGATACATAGAACAACTGCAGCTAAAATTGAATTTACAACGAAAACAACTGATAGCCATATTAGGCTATTGCAAAAAATTAGTAAACATCGCACCAACAGAAAATATGACACAATATTACTGTAATAAGCTGTGTTCATAATGCAAGTATTAATAGACTCATATTATGTTTTTTTTTACAGGAACTACGGCTAACCCATTGGGTCGGCCTGAACTTGTCATTAAAAAGGTAACCAAAGGTACAAGTAGGAGTTAACAGAGCCGCAGCGAGGAAGAGAGAGGGCGAGGGGAGAGAACTGGTACAGGGGGTGTGGGATGGAGAAGAAAGAGAAAGTTAAAAAAACACACATCAATAACTGAAAAACAGATTGCATAGAAAGAAGAAAAGAGCTCCAATTTTCTAAACACAAGCGGGCTGAAGGAGAACGAGCGCGAGAAGCACACAGCTTCAGGTCGAGGTGGCAGCGTCGTATGATGTCACCATTAGAATCATCAGTCATGCTGAAAACCTTGGCGTTCCTGCACTTCCAAACATTCCACAAGAAGCAGGTGATAATAGTTGAGCGCACAATCTGGTTAGTAATAGCAGGCCCAGGGAAGTCAGCGGACCAAAGAAGTTCAATACAGGAGACGTGGTTGGATTGGATGCCGAGCAAGAGCCAGAAATTTTGTGCCCGGGGGCAGTGAAGTAAAAGATGAGGAACGTCCTCGTCGGCGCCACAGAAGTGGTAGAGGCTAGAGTTGTTCGCTCTACGGGATCGAAGACGGACATGGGTATTGATTTTACTGTGGTGCGCAAGCCAAAGAAAAGACCGGCAACGGGAGGGCGCAAGATTATGCCAAATGGAGCCAGCAAATGCATCATTCGGCAGGTGAGAGATGGCACGCGAGTAGCAAAGTGCCGTGGAAAATCGAACATTGGTGGTTCCTCTAAAGAAGCGAGCGTCCGTCGAGGAGGGATCAAGGTGGAGGGTGCTCAGAGAAGCCAGCAGAACAGAAAGTTCAGAATCAGCCACAGAGGTGAGCCGGTTATGCAGGTTGAGGCGAGGCGCGTCCGAGGTCATGACCCAGGCAACCGATGCATGCTAACGGCGAGAGTGAGAGTAGAGGGCCGGGAAACGTTGGGCTAGAGTTTGGTCGCCTAGCCACAGGTCCAACCAAAAGGAGGTGCGACAGCCATTTCCAATCGAAACAGCAGTCATCGATCGGAAGTCCCGGAGACCGTCCACAATGCCACTCCACACGGGCGTGTCAAGAGTTCTCAAGTCCCCAAGGTCCCGTGAATCTTCCCGGCCATATGTCGCCGGGAACCAGGAATGCCAGGGAGAGGCAGAGGCGTCGTGTAGTTTCGTAAGGAATTTCTGGAGAAGACAACGGTTTTGGACAGTGAGATCCTTGATACCAAGGCCACCTTTGTCCTTGGGTAAACAGACTAGCTCCCAGGGTGCTTTGCATGCACCCCCAGAACAAGTTTTTTTCCCCAGTCCAAAGGAAAGCACGCCTCTTTGCATCAATGTAATCGATGGCTCCTTTTGGAAGAAGGATGGGGAAGCTTGATTGGACCGCGTTAATTAGCAGGGGCGGAGAAGGGGGGGGGGGGGGGGCTGGCCCCCTAATGCTCCCGTAGCTCCATTAGGCGAAGGTGAAACTTACCCAGCGATAATATGCGGTAAGACCGTTGGCCCCCCTTAATTATTGCTTAGCCCCTCAATAATCAAATCCTGGCTCCGCCCCTGTTAATTAGGACTTCACGGCCACCTTGACTAAGAAGGTGCCCCCGCCAGCCAGCGAAGTGGGAACTCATATTATGTTTCTACATATTCTTTTTTGTATTGGCAAGGATAAGCAGGATGGCCTACAATTTTCTGCCGTTGCTCCGCGGCGCGTCGATGTGTAGCGGGCTGCGGGCCGGGCAACAGCGATCCATGCACGGCGTCGCTGTCGTCGCGTCGCGCGGCATCGGGGTCGATCCGTGCGCGGTGGGGCTCTGCCGTCAATCCTATCGGAGCCGATGTGAGGTCACCCTCCTCGCGCTGCAGGGCTTCCGTCGATTCGCATCGGGGCGCTGGCCGCCACGCAGAACGGCCTGCGGATCATGAGTTCAAGACGTGGGGGAGGCCCAACCGCATGCGCGTCGCCGCCGGTGAATTGTGATCATCGTCCTACCGGCCCACCGCCGGGCACAGAATTAGTCCATAATTAGACATTAATTGTCAAATAACAATAAAAGTGCTACAGTATCAAAATCCAAAAATTTCCGCGAACTAAACAAGGCCTCCAACGTTCTTGAAATTGTTAAAGATGGAATCAGATTGGATTTCGTATAGAATTAGATACGGATAGCACTTTTTGCTACATTTTTAACTTGAATATGAACTTGGATATTATCTCCAATGTTAATGCAAAACAAACAGCTTGATTTTGGATTAGCATATTTGTTTATTTATTTGATCTGGATCCTGGAAGGTACTATGTATCTTTTTTACTTTATCAATGGTATTAGCAACAAAATCATTATACAAGTAGGATATATCCCATAAATATATAAGCATTTATTAAGAAGTACATAAAATATATAAATTTTCATCAATAAATAGATTAATTTAAGTATTTAAAATTAAACTTCATCTGCCTAGTTGGTAAGAAATAATTGCCACTCAAAAAATACCATAAAGATGAGCAGAGTTAAGGGTCAAATTATAGTGCTTAGAGTTGAGGGTCAAAAATATAAAGGAAATAATCGAGGGTGGCAATTATATATGGACTTATTCCTTGGCTATAACTAGCAAAATGGAGTACACAATTTTTCCTATTATAGTCACTCTATAGAAATTGTGTTCAAGTGAATTAGTCTCCAGTTTTAGCAGTATCCTATTTTTTAAAGATTACACAATACAACGAGACACTCACACAACGCACGCACACTCACCTCTATATATGAACATATGTACACAAATCCTACCCTTATGAGCATCTTCGGAGACTGAGCTGACAAATCCTCGAGATTGATGAAGTCACTACAGGCTCCTCGCTATCGACGGGAATATCAACTATCACTGAACACAATGCCGTTAAATTCTAGAATGTTCTCTCACACAGTGAGTTGAACTCAGGACTCGAGGTGCTACCGAGGCTCTTGTAACCACTAGGCTACATGCCCTTTCACAGCAATATCCTAATTAATGTACTGTATCGACTAGAATTTGTATAGAGAAGCAAAGTTACAAAAGATTGCATTAACCGAAATGCTTCTGCAAGCATGATTACAATTGTACAGTGTCGTTTGCAAAGAGCTGAGTACCATGAATGCAGTGAACCATCATATGCATAAAGGAAAAGGAGGACTGTGCAAAATCTGCTTAAGGAATGGTTAAAGAGTAAAGCATGGTTAAGAATGTATGGTGGAATGATTAAATAATAAAGAGAAAGGTAAAATGAAGGAAGGATTAAAGTGCGCAAAATGTTTGATAGGACCAAGGAATAAAGATAAAAGTAAAATGGCTGAGTAGGATTAGTCTTGCTATGTTCTAGACAAAGAGCCAGTATATGGTCAACAAACTTGGAAGGGCTTCCACTTCGTAGGATTATTGGAGATCCTCTCAACTCTCATGTCCCAAATAGCTCCTGTTCCTGGTAATTCTCTAACATGGTTCATATTTCCTATGTGTTTGTTGTTCATGTGCATGTCGATAGAGTGCTAATAAAGCACAGTCTTAAAACAGTGACACTACTCATGTTTGGTTTCATTATGTTATGACAAGTTGTTGTCGGTCAAAACCCACCGGCGAGTAGCGACAGGAAACACGAAGAGCCGGGAGGTCGCCGGGGCGCTGGCAGGCACTGCTCCCTCATCAACGGCCCGCAATCCTGGCACACGCCGCGGCTTTCTAAGACGCAGGGTGTGCCACCTGACCTATACCCGATCAGTAAGGTGCGAACGTGCTTGCAACGATTTGCCTGCATACACAAACACGTGAAAATATAAGTCCGAGCCGTGGTAGGCTCCCCGGGACGACTCTTGCATCGGCTTTAAAGATCCGATCGAGTCCCGGTGTCAGATTGGATCTGCATATCCAGATGGTAATGAACAAAGCAAATAACTGCGAAAACTGCTTCAATTAAATCTAGCTAATCTAATCCACGACGGTAAAAGTTTCACTGCTAGATCGGAACATCCTACACGTAGTTAGGCCTAACGAGCGTAAAAGATAACCAAACCTTAACCAGAAAAGAGGCCTAAGAACAAGCGAAAGCCGATTCCCGGATCAATCCCTATTAAGATCAAGGCAAAGCATCTAATACGTCGCCGGATCGTCCAACCCGTTTGCAAGGCCTAAACTAGCAGATATTACGCCAATTCTTAAGCATAAGAACAAACCGTAACAGATTAGATCTACTAGATTAAAAGGAAGCAGGGTGTCATCTCTACGCGACTAATTCCATGCAATGAGTATTAATATAAGATTAAAACATGATCGCGCAAAGATGACATGATATTCGTAGATGATAAGCAACAAAAGCATGATGAATCTACTAAAAACCATGCTACGAATATCAGGATAACTAGCACTACTCGCCATAAAAAAAACGCTTCAGTACGAGTAATACCAAGGTAAAAGCAAGAACAACGCTGTCCTGATCGCAAAAAGCGATCAGGGCAACATGGTGCTTACTTGGATGAAACCCTAGAATTAGGGGTGGCGGTGCGCCGAGAGTTGTTGTTTGCAAAACATGATGACGTTCCTTCCTTACAAATATCATAGGGTACATATTTATAGTCCGGAAACTTGGAAAACAATCTAAACTAATGTGTCCATATCGGACTCTATCTCTAACTCAATCTGAACTAAATCTAAGGATACATGGCCCAAATGGCACAAATGCTCACGCAGGAGCTGATTCACAAGTCTTCTTTGATTCCTGCTTTAAGCCCAACTCGCTCGCGGGCCATTAATTAACCCTGTTAATTTATGGCGATAACACATGCCCCCCTGATTTTGGCAATGATAATTCCAAAACCACTCAATCGCTTCACCTTCCCGTTGATGCTTCATTAAAGCGCACAACAACCGCCATGGAAGACACAACGTCTCTGCAACTGGCTCCTCGTAGAATGTGAAACTGCCGATCCGTCTTCC
This sequence comes from Panicum virgatum, assembly GCF_016808335.1. NCBI lineage: Eukaryota > Viridiplantae > Streptophyta > Magnoliopsida > Poales > Poaceae > Panicum > Panicum virgatum. The sequence continues at coordinate 10,162,151 of NC_053152.1, forward strand.
ACTTTTTTTACTATTTAATCTGACCCTAAATCGAATCCATTCACCACAAACTCATCTTCTTCCGGAAGCCAAACAGCGCAGAAAACCCCAACTTCCTGTAGCCATGACGATCTCCTCCTCCTCTGGCTCCAACTCAATCGGCTCTCCTTCTTCCCCTTCTTCTTCAAACTCCTCCGCCTCCTCCCTCGACCCTATTCCTGAGAGTCGGGAGTCAACGCCGGAGTACGACCCGGCGGCAGCGTACGAGGCGATCACTCCTCTGCACTGGGATGCAGTGGAGTTCGACTTCGGGATCGTCTCCGAACACGACGAGCCCAAAACTGATGATGAAGACCTCCGGCTCCTGTTCCAGGAAGAGCCGGAGGAGAGCAGTGACGACTGCTTCTCCTGGGACGGAGCCGACTCCTCCTCAGAAGAGGAAATCGACTCCTCCTCTGTTGAGGAGGACCCGATGGCCGAAAGGGCCTTCCAGTTCCTTGGCTCCTCTGAGGAGGAAAGCAAGGAAGATAGCGATGGCGGCGGCGGCGGCTGGAGCAGCGACGACGAAACCAGCAATGGCAGCAACGGTTGGAGCAGCGACGGCGACGACAGCAGCGGCGGAGAAGCGCCGTAGGTACCTACGAGCGGTAGATGTAGGTAGTACTGTAGGAATAGCCGAAGGATTCATCCTTTGTAAGATCGGCTCTTGTAAAAATCCAACTTTTTAAATAAAGTCTTTTATCTTTAAACTCTTTTGCTCGGACTTCTCCCAAAAAAGCTGATGGCATCGCATCAGGCTTTACTAATACCCAAGAGCCGACGAAATTCAAAATTGGAAGCAACCGTATAAGAACAGAACACAACTTCCACTTCTGAATCCAACTCGAAATAGACACTCCAAATCCGAGCGTAATTCGAGAATCCCGCTTCATAAATTCGAGCAAAGACTCGCAAAGCATCCAAAATTCGAACCAGAGCCCGCAAAATGACCAAACCCTAAGTCAGCAGATCTAAACCATGGCGGATTCTGCAGCTCAAACAGCGAATTCTTCAATCGACGATGCGACAATCTGTGGCCTGAAGGTAATATTCAGCCTGCCCTTTTAACTTTCTTCAGCTCATTAAGCCTCCAACAAATTAAACTCTGAAATATGACACCATATGTAAATTTCTGAATTTCTGAACTCCAGGTGCCAGACATCCTTCTGCCGCATCCTTCCAATCCCAAATCCTTTTATCTTGGCCCACGAACTTATGAAAATCCCACAGATTTAATCTCCTGTGAAACGAATAGAATCCTTTTCGTGAGTCAAGGCATTAATTTAAATTCCTGGGCCGACTGCTTAAGAGCCTGGCCTAATCCACCTAAAAGTTGGATTACATGGTATAGCAGAGTAGCAAAGACCTATATGTCCTTGTGGCAAGAACTGAACATAGCTGATGCACTCAGTCTATCATTATCTCCCCTGGATAAAGATGAAAACCTTCTGAAGACCATCGGCTATTTCTGATCCGATGCTCTGAACTGTTTCCTCTTTGGTCATGGACCCATGACCCCTACTCTGCTGGATGTTACCATGATCACTGGCCTTGACATTGGATCCCCTGATCCTGCAGCCCACAGAATGGTAGAAGTCCCCTTCAAATTTTCATCTAAAACAGACTGCACAAACTGGAGCACTTACATGAACCAGCACATGGAAATGAAAGGTCCAGTAGGTAAAAAGGAACACACGGCCTTTCTAAATCTTTGGTTAGAACATTTCATCTTCTGTGGTCCTTCCTTAGCCCCAACCAAGAATTATCTTCCTTTGGCTTACCATCTAGCCTATGGTAACTGCACCAGCCTAGGCAAGCTCCTCCTCGGAGAAACATACAGATGTCTCCATTTGATGACAACTAGCTTGCTCAGCCAAAGGAAACTCAGAACTGGAGGCCCTTGGTGGTTCATTCAGTTATGGGCACAACTGTACTTCCAACACCAGATTCCAAACTTTCAACGCTTAGCCAAGAATTCCTTCCCTGACGAGAATGGCAGGCTAAGCCCTATTCAGCCTCCCTGGCAGTAAATTAAACTCAACAGATGCAGCAAAATGGTTCAGAGTTTTCTACAAAGGCCTAGAGAATCCCCTCTTCTTTCCATTCACTGAATCTGAAGTCTTCGAGAACCCAACTACCTTCAGGCTGGATAGTTTTGCCGATGACAACAGCACTCGGCATCTATATTCTCTAATGATCCGACCTGGCTTCCTTCCTGTCGGCATAAGCACTTCCAACAGAATCATCAAACCAGGTTATGAAACCTATCAACCAGTCATAGCAGCTCGGCAATTCGGCCTAGGACAAGTCCCTCCCCACTTCCATATTCACCACTTGGTGGAGAGTAGAGCCGATCTACCTGACGGTCTTACCAGTTCAAGATGCTACAGCATGTTTGATAATCTCCACATTCCAATACCAGCTGATCTATCTTTTACTTCCTCGTCAATCGGTTTTAACACTTGGTGGGAAATGTGGAAAACTCACGTATTCAGAAAAGCTTTAGGCCCTCTACTGTAGCAAATTGATCCTGAATATGCAATCCCCGAGGAAGAGGTGCTGAATCCGTGCTCTTATTCTTTCTAAGCCCTCTCCCACTTCTCTTGGTTAACCTTGCTCACTTTGCTTGCAGCAACAAGATGGTCCAGATCCCATGACAAATAATGGGGAGCCATTCCACTTTCTCCCAACTGCCCCTGATGTTCTTTTTTTGCAAGGGATCACCGCCAATGAAGAAAGTGATAATGACAGTTCAGCCAGACTCACCCCAGTCGGCCTCTAAGCGGAGACAAGCCTCTGTAAGTGCTGCCCCCCCCCCCCGAGTCCCAACTAAGAAAAGGAAGATCTTCACGAGACGGGTCATCAAGAAGACATCACAACCTTCCCCAAGTCCATCAGACTCCAACACCAACCAGGTAATTCATCTTTCTAAAATTTCCTGAATATTTTTTTATATATGCACATATACTCTGGTTGATTATAATCCTTCTCCAGGACACAACTGAAGAAATCCTTAGCACTGGAAGCCCATCACAACAGAGAACCGTCGTTCATGAAGTCAGCACTGGAACAACTGAAATCCCTGAACAGCAAGAACCAACCATCGTCCAAGCAGAAACTCGCAGCGAAGAAACTGCAACAGATGACGTGATGATGGAAGCCCAACCCGAAACTCCCGATGCTCCAATAGAGGCATGTGACAAACAAGCTGACATAGTCGATGCTACTGTCGCTGCCCCAATTGAGCCGATCACACTCGGACCGACCATCACTTCTTCCTCACAACAGGTAACGCCGCATAAGCCGATTTTAAATCAGCCAATGACTCTGTTGGTATGCCTTGCTCCCAAAACTAACTCTGATATCTCCACAGGGTTTCAATATTTCAGATTTGCTCTCCTTTGACCCGGCATCAATGGGTCTGATCGCCCCTGGAGCGAAGATACCACCACCATAGCAGCCGATTGACCTCGCGGATCAGCTTCAACACATCAAAACTCTGCTATCTGCTCCAATCAGTACCCTGGTCGATGACTCCAGCAAAATACAGAAAGTCCTCGAGCAGATAGAAACCCAACTCCCAGAGTCACTTCGGGTCAAGCTCTGGCCAGCTGGCCATCTTCCCTTCTTTCGGGCAGAGGTGAAAGCAACACAACAGAGGATAGAACTGAGGCATTCTCAAGTTCCTCTGAAAGCCGACATCGCTGAAAGGTGCAAGATGCTAAACCAGAAGAAGGCAACTCTGGATGCCAAAGCCGATATCTCAGCGAATACAAGGCGACTCAGCCTCCTGGAGAAAGAACTGGCAAAACTCGAAGAAAAAGTCCGCACCACACAGAGACTAATCCAAGAGGAGAAAGCCTCGATTGCAAACTCCAAGCAAGAAGCCCAAGAAATAACTGAGCAAATACGGGCAGAGTTTGCAGAAATCAACACCTTAAGTCAACAGATAGTAACAGGCGATGACAAAGACGACGAAGCAGTCATAGCAAGAGCCGACGCCATACGCGCAGAAGCCATCCATGCCATAGAGGGATTCCTGAACTAGTAGAATAATTCAGAAAACATTTAGTGTTGCCTGTTAAACTAAAACTCGTATCTATTAAAAACATTTTAAGTCGATGGTGACACATCGGCTGCCTTGCATCTTATATAATTTTTTTGCTGGCCAACTCAACATGTTGGCCTCTCTCACTTTTGCTTTTTTCTTTTTACTGGCCAACTCAACGTGTTGGCCTATCTCATCATTTTTTAACTGGCCAACTCAACGTGTTGGCCTATCATAATGCAGCCAGATGGATCTCATCGGCTCTTGTTAGTCGCCTTCCCACATGCTCGGAAAATACTTCTTGAGGTGTTGGCCATTGACGGCTACAGGAAACTTGACACCATCTAATTCTTCAAGCATGTACGCATTTCCAGACAGGACGTGATCAACCTTGTATGGTCCATGCCAAGTAGGAGACCACTTACCACTTCCCAATGGTAACACTGCCTCCCAAACTAGGTCTCCAACCTGGAATTCTTTCGGCTCGACCTTTTTGTTGTATGCACGAGCAACTTTAGCCTTGTTTTCCTTGATCTTCACAAGTGACCAAAGTCTTAGCTCTGTAAGATCCTCCACATTATCGCTCATCAAGGTTGCATAATCTTCAGCCGATAGATCATTCTGAAACTCAACACGCCTTGATCCGGCCGTGATTTCCCATGGCAACACAATGTCTTGACCGTAGACCGGATGGTATGGTGACGTCTTGATGGATCCGTGACACGAAATACGATATGCCCACAAAGCCTCTGACAACACCTCATGCCAGCGCCTAGGATATTCATCGATCTTTCTTTTGATCAGCTTGATTAGGCTCTGGTTGGATGCTTCAGCCTGTCCATTAGCCTGGGCATAATATGGGGATGATCTGATCAGCTTGAACCCCGTGTCATCGGCAAACTTTCTAAATTCTTCTAATATAAAGACCGATCCTCCATCGGTCGTAATGGTCTGAGGAATTCCAAACCTATGAATGATGTGCTCTTTAACGAAACTGATCACATCTTTCGATTCCACCGACCTCATAGGTACCGCCTCCACCCATTTTGTGAAATAATCCGTAACAGCTAACACCCATTGGTGACCTTTGCTAGATGGCGGGTTAATCTGGCCAATCATATCCATGGCCCAACCCCTGAACGGTCATGGCTTAATGATAGGATTAATTACTGATGCTGGCACTATCTGAATCTTGCCAAATCTCTGACATGCCTGACATCCCTTGTAATATTTAAAGCAATCCTCAAGCATGGTAGGCCAGTAATATTCCGATCACCTAATCACCCATTTCATCTTATGAGCCGATTGATGAGTACCGCAGGCTCTTTCATGAACCTCATGCAAGAGCCGATTAACCTCCGAAGGCCCCAAACATTTAAGCAGCAGTCCTTCCAAAGTAATGTAGAACATGTCGTCCCCTATCAGAACATACTTTATAGCTTTGAGTCTTATCCTTCTGGGTGCCCCCCGAGCCGAATCCTTCAAATAATTGAAGATATCGGCTCTACAGTCTCCAGGTTCTAGAAACTGAACCTCTACATCGACTCCATCGGCTGTTTCCTTATATCCGAAAGCCATCTGTGCCAAGTCATTGGCTTCACTGTTCAAAGTCCTTCTTATCCAGTGGAAATTAATATACCTGAATTGTGACATCAACTCACGGCACTGCATCCATATCGAAAAAAGAGCCTCGCTCTCACATTTATATTCTTCCGTGAGCTGAGAAATCACCAGTTTTGAATCCCCAAATATTTCCACTGTTTCTGCACCAGCTTCCAGGAGTAATTCCATCCCCTTGCGAACGGCCTCATACTCTGCTAAATTATTGGTGCATGGAGTAGTCATCCTGATGGAAAAAGAATAAGTCGCCCCACGAGGCGATACCAAAAGAATTCCTACGCTGCACCCATCATCACAAGCCGATCCGTCAAAGAACATGGCCCAGGCACGTACAAAAAGTGCAAACACGTCAGTGTTGACCCTGTCTGCAATGAGATCCGCCAGTGCCTGTCCGTTGACTGCCTTTGCAGGTTGATATCGGATATCGAATTCTAACAACGCAAACATCAATTTTACTAGTCGGCCTTTTAGAATAGGAGCTGACAGCATATGCTTGACGACATCCGATTTACATATGACGATCGTTTCCGCCGAGAGCAAAATATGTCGAAGCTTTGTACATGTAAAGAATAAACAAAGGCAAAGCTTTTCAATCTCAGGATACCTGGTCTCAGCGTCCAACATGCGTCTGCTGAGTTAGAAGACAACCCTCTCCTGATCGTCATGCTTCTGAATCAGAACCGAGGCGATGGAAGTGTCACCCATGGACAGGTACACGTAGAAAGGCCTGTCCTGTTGAGGCGGAACCAGTACTGGAGGCTTCGACAAATATTCCTTGATTTCATCAAGAGCCTACTGCTGTTCTGCCCCCCTAGTGAAACTCATCCTCGGACTTGATCTTCACCAGACCCATGAATGGCTCGATACGCCCAGACAGATTGGAGATAAATCGTCTGACGAAGTTGATTTTGCCGATGAGCTTCTATAACTCCATCTTCATAGTAGGCGGCTTCATTGTCTTTACCGCTTCGTGACTCTTCAAGCCGATCTCGATTCCTCGCTCATGTACCAGGAATCCTAAGAACTGACCGGCCGATACGCCAAAGGCACATTTCTTCGGGTTCATTTTAAGCCCAAACTTTCGAGTCCGCTCCAAAACCTTACGTAAATCTTCCAGATGCCCCCAGCCGATGTAGACTTGACCACAACATCATCAATACAGATCTCTACCAGCTTGCCAATGAGATCATGAAAAATGTAATTCATGGCGCGTTGATACGTTGCACCGGCATTTTTCAATCCAAAAGTCATAACCAAGTACTCGAACAAGCCGACCGCACCTGGTACTCTGAACGTGGTCTTGCTTATATCCTCTACGGCCATAAAGATCTAATTGTAGCCGGCGTTACCATCCATAAAGCTCAGCATTTTGTGACTGGCAGCGGCGTTGATCAATGTTTCTGCCACGGGCATCAGATATTCGTCCTTTGGCGTCGCTCTGTTGAGGTCTCTGAAATCCACGCAGACTCTCCATCGGCCATCCTTCTTCTGTACAGGGACCACACTGGAGATCCATTCTGCATACCTACATGGCCTGATGAACCCTGCGTCCAACATCTTTTGCACCTCTTTCTTGACCTCCTCCAGGACTTCAGCCTTCATCTGCCTTGCTCGTTGTTGAAACGGCCGAAATCCTTTCTTAAGCGGGAGCCGATGTTCGACAATGCTTCTATCTAGACCAGGCATTTCAGTATAATCCCACGTAAAACAATCCCGGAATTCCTTCAACAGTGCTATCATCGGCTCACGCAGACTCGGGTCTAACTTCTTGCTAATAAATGTTGGTCGCGGCTTATCCCCGGGACCGATATCAACTTCCTCCAAATCGTCAGCTGATGTAAACCCGTACCCCGACTTGCCGTCGCCTGTAAAATCGACTGTGGACGCAGGCGACTCATCATCATATGCCACGTCGACAGCAAACACGGGGAGATGACAAAAGAAAATTTTCGGCCGACCGCACGGGCCGGCCGTTTCTATATTACTTCTCGAAACTGAATGCTCATTAACTAACCAACTGCCAGAGCAGGCTAAAGTCTGTCCACAATGTAACAGTTTCGACTCTAAACAAGAACTGTCTATTTTTTGGGGCCGGTCGCTGGGACCGGCCTCTCTAAGCCAGCTAGGCTCCGTAGCTTGACAGCATGTATTTATTCTATGAGGCCAGTGGATAAGACCAGCCTCAATCCGTTTTTTGTCGCTTCGATCCGATCACAGTCTTCCAGTGCGATCCCTGAGATCGGCTCTTGCCCTTCCGCGTCCCAGACGTTCATGTCTACGAGTGAAACCTCGCTGGAATCATCTGCACGGACCACCTCCACTTCATCGCCATCCCATTGGACCAAACATTGATGCATCGTGGAAGGGACAAAACAATTGGCGTGAATACAATCCCTCCCAAGCAGCACTGTGTACGTACTCTTGCTGTTAACGATGAAGAACGAGGTTGGGACGGTCTTGCGGCCAACTATCAACTCCACATTGAGGACGCCCTGTGCCTCCAACAGCTGGCCATTGAAATCATTGAGCATTACGTTGGTGTTGATAAGATCAACGGCAGAACGACCCAATCGGCGCAGTACTGAGTACGACATTAGATTGACCGCGGCGCCAGTGTCGACCAACATCCTGTTCACAGGCTTGCCGTTGATGAGGCCCTTGAGATATAATCCCTTCAGGTGCTTGTAGCTTTTCTCCTTGGGCTTCTCGAAGATGATCGGCTGTGGGCCAAGATCCAGCTGCGCGACGGCCAATTCCTCCGGTTGGGGCGCCCGAAACTCCGACGGGAGCACGAACACCATGTTCACATCAGCCGATGGCTTTTCATCGGCTCTTGGCTGCTTGGGGCACCACTCCCTCCTTGGAGGGCGCCTTTCCACCCTTCGCGGGTGCCTGACTTGCTCCGCTAGATCTGGACGCGCTTTCCTCAGCACGTCGAGGTACCTTGAATCTGCCTCCTCGAGATTGCGTAAGCGCTGCACTCTGCGCTTCTGTGAGCGGCTGAGCCCGTTAGGACACCATCGTAGACGATGATACTTATCTTCCTCTTCTAGCTCAAGATCATCCTTGGATAGCCGCTTAACATGGTCGTCGTGACGTGCTCTGGGCCCCAAGCGCTGGAACACCGACGTCTCGCCTGGATGGCGTCCCTGAGGCTTGCACTCCAAGCAATCATCGATAGTAGGCAATCGGCTCATGCCGAAATGCCAACAGTACCTGAAGAACGGGCAATGCCAGTGGTCGCGTATAGCTTGGCGCCTCCCCAGCGTCCTCCCCGTGCGGTGCTCATACTCCTCCTCTTCCGATAAATATCGGCAGCGCAACTTGTACTGATACTGGTATTTTTTCAGAAGCCGATTGGAAGCAGGGAGTTGGTTGCGGATGTGACGCACTTGTTCTTCGGTAACATGTTGCTGCTCCGGCTCGTCTTCATCCAGGGGCCGTTTGCCAGAAGCGGCCTCTTTCCTCTGCTCGTCACGGTGGCGCATGGGTCCCGCCATGTTAATCTGGAATGCTAAGTCCTGGCCCTCGGGTCCAAAATCCAACAGCTCCACCACGTTAGCTTGTGGGAATGGTTGACTGTCCACCTTCATTGTGTGTTGGGCCAGAATTAATCGGTCTTGCTCGATAGCCGATTGGATCTGCCGACGCAGCTCCTTGTAGTTATTTGTGGCATGGGTGAACGAGTGGTGCCACTTGTAGTACAACCTCCCCTGCAGCTCTTGCGTCGTTGGCAGCTTGTGATTCTCTGGGAGCTTCAACTGCTTCTCCTTGAGCAGTAAGTCAAATATCTGCTCTGCCTTGGCCATGTCAAAATCAAAGCCCTTCACATGCCCCTTCTGTTTGACCCACTTGCACGGGACGGGGTTTGCCCCCCGGGTCCACTCTGCCATGGCCACTTCTTGTTTCCCGCCAGAATCATCTGAATCATCTGCTTTGGCCATATTCACGTGGCGCTTGAATTTTTCCTGGTACGGATCAGGGTGGTAATGTTCATACGCCGTGAGCTTCTGCACCATGTGCGCCAGAGAAGTGAATTCCAACTGAAAAGCCAGATCCTTGATCGGCTTAGCGAGCCCCAGGACAGCCAAATCAACTGCCTCCTCTGTGATGCGCGATGAGTAGCATCGATTCTTAACTTCTCTGAAGCACTGCACGTATTCCGACACACTTTCCCCTCGCTTCTGCTTGACTTGGGCGAGGCCAGCAATCCCGGCTTCAGCAGCCTCTGAATGATACTGGGTGTGGAACTGATCTTCCAGCTGCCTCCAAGTCCGGATCGAATCTGGCGGTAGTGACGTATACCACCCAAAGGCAGAACCCGTGAGAGACTGGGAGAAGAAACGGACCCTAAGAGGATCCGACACTGAGATCATCCCGAGCTGCGTTAGGTATCGGCTCACATGCTCGATAGAGCTAGCCCCTTCTGACCCGCTGAACTTGGTGAACTCCGGGAGCTGATACTTGGGTGGCAACGGGATCAAGTCGTAATCGCTTGGATACGGCTTAGAATAGCCGATCGCCTTTCTCTTGGTCAGGATGCCGAACTGGTCCCTTAATATTGCACTGACCTGCTCCACACTCAGAACTCCTGGGGCCGAGGGCTCAGCACTCGACCCGGTAGGGTACTTCGCCAGCCATGCCTGCTTCTCCGTATCTGCTCCTGAAGCTCCTGTACCCACCAGATGTCCCGCGCGCATTGGACTAATGCTGTCAGGTATATACACACACGTGTAGTCGTGCGGGATCTCCTTAGGCGGCTCGTTCAGGAACTAACCTTCTCCAGGGTCACCGCCGATCTTGTAGACGACGTAGATCGGCGAACCTTGCGGTCCTGGGGCCGTGAGCGAGTACGATACTGGTGGCCTAGACTGAAGTGAGGCCTGTCCCCTGTGACTCCCCAGGATTGGTCCTGATAGGGAGTACTGGTTCTTGATCACCTCCTGGACGACATGATGTGCCACACGCTCGAGCTCATTCACCAGGCTTTCTGAGTGCCGATGAAGCGTGTGAGCCACCATGTAGTTCATCTCCTGGCGTAGGGCTTTGGTGCGCTCCTCTGATGGTACGGACAGGTCAACGTTGTCGAGAGCGCCTTCGGGTGAGAACCCCTTCCACCTGATGCCGTGGTTGCGGGTCCTCTCGAAAGAGTCGATGAGATCGGCTTTGAACTGAGCTTTGACCTCATCATATTTTTGCTTGTGTTCTGGAGTCAGCTCTTCATACGTGACAGGTTTGGTGACTGGTGGAATCGGTGCTTGGTCCTGAGGTCCTGTCATCTCTGCGGTGGGCGTTGTTGCTGATGAGGGTCCCACTGGGGGTGCCAGAATGTGTTGTCGGTCAAAACCCATCGGCGAGTAGCGACAGGCAACACGAAGAGCCGGGAGGTCGCCGGGGCGCTGGCAGGCACTGCTCCCTCGTCAACGGCCCGCAATCCTGGCACACGCCGCGGCTTTCTAAGACGCAGGGCGTGCCACCTGACCTATACCCGATCAGGAAGGTGCGAACGTGCTTGCAACGATTTGCCTGCATACACAAACACGTGAAAATATAAGTTCGAGCCGTGGTCGGCTCCCCGGGACGACTCTTGCATCGGCTTTAAAGAGCCGATCGAGTCTCGGTGTCAGATTGGATCTGCATATCCAGATGGTAATGAACAAAGCAAATAACTGCGAAAACTGCTTCAATTAAATCTAGCTAATCTAATCCACGACGGTAAAAGCTTCACTGCTAGATCGGAACATCCTACACGTAGTTAGGTCTAGCGAGCGTAAAAGATAACCAAACCTTAACTAGAAAAAAGGCCTAAGAACAAGCGAAAGCCGATTCCCGGATCAATCCCTATTAAGATCAAGGCAAAGCATCTAATACGTCGCCGGATCGTCCAACCCGTTTGCAAGGCCTAAACTAGTAGATATTACGCCAATTCTTAAGCATAAGAACAAACCGTAACAGATTAGATCTACTAGATTAAAAGGAAGCAGGGTGTCATCTCTACGCGACTAATTCCATGCAACGAGAATTAGTATAAGATTAAAACATGATCGCGCAAAGATGACATGATATTCGTAGATGATAAACAACAAAAGCATGATGAATCTACTAAAAACCATGCTACGAATATCAGGATAACTAGCACTACTCGCCATCAAAAATACTTCAGTACGAGTAATACCAAGGTAAAAGCAAGAATAACGCTGCCCAGATCGCAAGAAGCGATCAGGGCAGCATGGCGCTTACTTGGATGAAACCCTAGAATTAGGGGTGGCGGTGCGCCGAGAGTTGTTGTTTGCAAAACGTGATAACGTTCCTTCCTTACAAATATCATAGGGTACATATTTATAGTCCGGAGACTTGAAAAAAAAAACAATCTAAACTAATGTGTTCATATCAGACTCTATCTCTAACTCAATCTGAACTAAATCTAAGGATACATGGCCCAAATGGCCCAAATGCTCAAGCAGGAGCTGATTCACAAGTCTTCTTTGATTCCTGCTTTAAGCCCAACTCGCTCGCGGGCCATTAATTAACCCTGTTAATTTATGACGATAACACATGTGAACAGAGGATCCCCATTCTATGCTCCCAAAACAAAGGAAAAATATACATGTAATTGTCCAATTTTGTTGTGCATTTACACTAACTAGTATGTATATGCTTCACTGTGCAAATAAAGCAGATGAGGCTCCAAGAGCGCCATGCTCAGATGCTGCCATCAGAGAGTGTGTCGAAGGGGTGAACACACAGCTGTGGCGCTCCAGCGCGCTCATGGTTGCCAACGCCATCCTCGTGGCGATCATGGTGGCGGCGGGCACATCCGCGGGGCGCTACGGCTACCGCCACGCGGCGGTGACCCGCCTCCTGTTCCTGGGAGCCTCCACGCTGTACCTCCCCATCATCTCCTACGTCGCCTCTTCCATCGGCAAGGAGTCCTGCAGCACTTCAGGCCTGGACGTGTACTGCCACGGCCGGTCGTACGTGTCCTTGCTCCTGATCTGGACAGTTCTTGTCCAGATCATCGGGACCAACACCAAGCGCCATCGTCGCCGCCGATGATTACCATGGTGGCCAGAAGATCGGGCCATCGATCGAGCTTCTTGCTCGCACGGTATGGAAATCGTACCTCGTGTTCTACTACGCAGGTCGGCACTTCCTCACCATGATCAACAAACACCACCTGGTGGAAGGAGAATCCTACTACTACAAGATGGTGTCGAGGTTCCTCATTGTTCTCTGCCTTCTCAGCCTCTCCAAGATCATGCTAAAGCTTTATGCGTATCACAAGGCGAAGCGGTCTTTCGCTATTGGGCGCAACTCTCGCCTCATCGCCGGGTACATGATGGAGACGTTGCAAGGCGATGCGCTGCCCCGGGGATCACCGGGTCACGATCAGCTGGTTCTCCCACTTATAGTGATGGGGGAGGACAAGAAGGAGATCGAGGAAACCCCTCACGGGTACACCATCAGGCAGAGCAACAGTAGGTTGGTCACCCTTGACATGGTTTGGCAAATGGCTTCCACCGGAGATGATGCCCTCCTGACCTCCCAGCCATGGCTCAAGGATCTGTGCCTCTCCTTCTCATTGTTCAAGCTGCTTCGGCGCCGGTTCGGCAATACTCCGCTTGCCGAGTCCGGGTCTGCCAAGGCGTTCAGTTTTGTCTCGGATGCCCTGCTCAACAATGGCGATGATCCTGCAAGGGTGTTCGATGTGGTTGCAGATGAGATTTCCTTTGTGCTAGATTCTTACTACTCATCCCTCCCAACATCCTACTTTGGGCGACTGCTGCCCGTTCTCAACATCACTGTCTCCGTCTCCATTGTTGCCTGGTGCTTGGGTGGCGCCACTTTCATATCACACCACTACACTGTCGATAGACACCCTCACATATTCTGCAGCCCAAACCCTATGTCCTGCACGTTTCCCAACCACAGACGGATCGTGTTCTCGGGAACCTGCTTTTTAACGCCCTGCCAACGTTCTCGCTCTTCGTGGCCGTCATCTTGGCCGAGGCATGGGAGATTGCATCCTACCTATGCTCAAAATGGGTCAAGGTCACCCTGCTCTGCAACTACATCATCCATGCGTCCTGGCAGCAGTCTACTCGTGTGCAGAGAGGACTTGATCTTGTCATGAAGCTCAGGAATTTCAGAAGGAGCTGGAGTGGTCAGATGGGCCAGACGTCGCTGCTGCTAATAGGTGTAGCCGCACATCAGCGGCAGCGACTCTTGTTTCGCTTCTCGGACCCGACGATGATGCGGCATGTCGGAGTGTTGCCGGAGGTGAAGGCTGCCATTGTCGACACGCTCAGACGCAGCAACGGTGCCCTGAGCAAAGGCACGGCGGCGCTGAGCAGGATCACCGGCGGCGCCGACATCCTGTGGGCGTGCCAAGGGCAAGGCACGTCCGATGTGATCCTCGTTTGGCAGATCGCCACCGGCATCTTGGACGCCGGCCACGGCGGAGCTGCTTCGTCCTCAACCAGCAGCCGCTCCGCCGCCGGCAAGCAGAGGGCCGTCGCCACGCATCTCTCCCGGTACTGCGCCTACCTGGTGGCCGCCGCACCGGAGCTGCTGCCGGACGACAAGGCGTGGTCCAAGAAGCTGCACGAGGCGGTGTGGAGGGACATCAAGCTCGCCCTTGCCGGCGGCGGCGAGCCGGCGGAGCACGGCGGCGCCGTTGCCGCGCGCCTGGGCGAGAGGTGCGAGCACGAGGTGGCGAAGAGAGGGGTGAGGCTGGGGGAGCGGCTGGTGGAGCTGGTTGCGGATGAGGAGGCGAGGTGGGGCCTCCTGGCCAGCTTCTGGTGCGAGATCCTGCTGTACGCCGCGCCCTCCGACAACCTCAAGGCGCACAAGAAGGGGCTTCGCTGATTTACGGTTGACCGTAGGGAGGGGCTCCCGATGGTCGATCTCCCGACTGTTTTTTTTTCCATTTTTAGTAATTTTTTGTCATTTTTCGATTTTGGAAATTATTTTAAGAGAAATTTTGGAGAGAGAAAATTTTTTGACGAAAAAAAAAGTTAGAAACAAAAATTTGAGAGGCAAAAAATTGAGAAATTTTGAAAAGAAAAATTTTACATTCAGAACAAAACAAAATTAGTAAAACAAATTTGCATCCGAAAACAAAAAATGCTTATAGAAAAAAAAATTGCATCAAAAATCAAAATAAAAAAATTTTGGGTACAAATTTTTGGTCGGTAATAAAAATTTGATATATCAAAAAAAAACCTCCCGCCCCGCCACCTCCCCGCCGCCGGATCCGCCGAGCCGCGCCTCCCCGTCGCCGCCGGCCCGCCCCGCCGCCTCCCCGCCGCCGGATCCGCCGCGCCGCGCCGCGCCTCTACGCCGCCGGAGCCGCCGCGCCGCGCCTCCTTGCCGCCGCCGGCCCGCCCCGCCACCTCCCCGCCGCCGGAGCCGCCGCGCCATGCCTCCCCGCCGCCGCCGGCCCCGGCCCCGGCCCCAGCGCTCGCCTCACTGGATCCAGAAGGAGAGAAAAAAAAGAGATAGAGAAGGAAGGGAGTGGGTGAGGAGGAGGAATCACGAGAGTGGGATATGCGGTGGGGAGAGGAGATATGTGAGCACAGTGGGGCCCACCATGTGTTTGGGTGGAAAAAAATTGACCGGGAGAAAGGAAAGTTACGGTCAACCTGAAAATCAGCATGCGGGGACAAGAAGGCCATCGCCCATGGCACCGAGCTGGTGACGCTCGTCTGGGCGTTGCTCACGCACGCGGGGATCGTTACCAGGCCAAACAACCCGTAACAATGATGTTTATTAGATGCGTGTATTACTGCCTGCGTGTTTTTTTTTTGCTTGTGTGTATCATCAGGTGTGAGCACGGCAGCACAACCTTTTTTTTTGTTTCCTTTGTGAGTTTGTATCTCGTGTGGGGCCACTGTGTGTTCTGGAATGCTGACGTGTGACCCGATTTTGCCTCGTTGGCAACTCCCATGTGTGATTCAGTGATTGTGAGAGGTGCGCATTGTGGTTGCCTTGACGCAAAGGACATGTTTGTTTATTAATTAGTACTGTGACCTGGGTAGTTTATTTGATTTTGGATAGGGGTGTCAATTAGTGACCTTTAGCTGCACCTCCAACTCTCTTTAGTTCAAAATTTTATACTACTTCTCCAAAATTAGATTACATTTTAGAAAATTAGTACAAAATTTTAAACTAAAGAGAGTTGGAGGTGCACCTAAGGGTCACCAACTTGCACCCTTGATTTTAGAAAAAAAGTTGACATGCATGTGGTTGAATTATAGCTGCAGTGTTGCCAAACGTTCTGGCAAAATGATTAGTCAAATAAATGTGTCCGGATAGCGACCCTTAGAAAGGTGCGTGCATATGGCAATGTTCTTTTTTGTTGTTGTTCCTGCAGACCTTAATTTCTCGATCTAATTGTGAGAAATGTAAAGAAAGAAAGAAGAAAGAGAAATATTCCCTCTGTAGTGTAGTGAGCCTTTCTTGTGATGTGTGTGTGTTGTGTCACTCAAACTGTCAATCAAGGTCTTAGTTGGGAAGATGGCATGTGTTTCTTATGCTGCTTTTGCTGTCAATTTTAATTTCGTATTACTTGAAATTTGCTAACCCCGATTGCTTATGGCATGTGTTTCTGGAACTCCTACGTGTGACCCGATTTTGCCTCATTTGCAACTCCCACGTGTGATTGTGAGAGGTGCGCGTTTGTGGTTGCCTTGACGCATAGGACATGTTTGTTTGAGTAAATTCCCTATATGCCATTGTAAAATGTAATCCATCCCTTCTATGCCATTAAAAAGTAGAACTTCCCTTCAATGCCATTGTTTTTAATTTTCCATTCCCTCTATGCCATTGGTGTTAAAAATACTAACAGAGCAGTTAAACTGAAAGGCAAAAGGACAATAATACCCCTGACTCCTATTCCTTGCCCTCTCTCTACTACCACTGACGTGTGGGACCCACACGTCAGATTCATCTTCAACCTTGAACCCATCGGATCCACGACGGCGATGGAGGGCCCGGCGCACGCGGCGGAGGCCCGTGCTGCCCCTCCGCCGCGGCCGCCGTCGCACGAGCCGCCGCACGCGCCGCGCCCTCCTTCAGGCCCCTGCCGCGGCCGCCGTCAAGCGGGCCACCACGCGCGCCGCGTCCTCTGCCACCGGCCGCACCCTCCGCCGCACCCCTGCTCCGGCGCCGTCGCGCGCTGCGTCCTCCGCCGCGGGCCCCGCCGCGTCCTCCGCCGCACCCATGCCCAAGCCGCCGCACCCTCGGCCGCGTCGGCGGCAGCGCGCCCTTCCAGCCGCGGCCGCGGCCCTACCTCGAGCGCCACGGGGCTCCCCGCCGCCGGCGCCGGGACGCGCGTTCTCGAGCACCCACGACAGCGCCGCCCAGGCGTCATCGTACGCCGCGGGGAGCGGGTGCTTCGGCGCGAGGCGGTAGTTCACCGACACCGCGACGACGCCCTCCCTCGCCGTCAGCGCGTTGAGGTAGCCGTGGTACACAGGGTCGAACGCCGACTCGACCACGAACGCGCCGCCATGGAAGTAGACGAGCACGGGGAGCCTGCCGCCGCCCCCGCCGACGACGGCGCGGCGGCTCGGCCGGTAGATCCGCGCCCGGAGCCCGATGCCCTCGTCCACGACCACGTCCTTGGATGCGACGCCCGTGCACGAGTCCAGGGACGGCGGCACGAACGCCGTGCCCATGAACCGCTGCACGCGGCCGCTCTTGTACTGGATCAGGAACGGCGAGAAGTCGAACTTGACCTCCATGTTGGGGTCCGTAGCCCGGCTGCGGAATGCCGACGCCCCCACCGCGGCCTCCTCCTCCCTCGCCTCCCCTGCCGCCACGAGCAGCGCGCAGAGCGCCACGGAGCTCGGTCGCAGAGCTCGAGGATGGGATCGCGGGAGGGATGCGGTAGGTGGCCGGCCGGGTGGGATTTTTTTTAATCGATGGCCCTGCTTGTTGACTCAGAGGTAAAAGCGTCCTGGCAAGTAAAGTTTGACGCCGTTAACCTCGGATTTTAACAGTAGTGGCACACAAGCGATCGGAAATTATAAATAATGGCATAGAAGGGATGAGCTAATTTTCAATGGCACATAAGGGATCACTTCAATTTTACAATGGCATAGAGGGAATTTACTCTTGTTTATTATTAGTACCGTGACCTGGGTAGTTTATTTGATTTTAAAAAAAATTCTCCAAATTGATGCATTCTTCGTTTTCCCAACTAGCCCAAGCTACCCAACGCAGTGGCACTTATCGAGTATAAAATAGATCTGCTTCTCTTTCTTCTTACAAACAGAATTGGCTTGTTATTTTTGATGGAATGAAATTCTGAATTGCAATAAGCGAGTGGGCTCTCTCAAATAGAATTGAGCTGCTAGACTACGTTGAATAATGAATTCACTTGGAAACAAAAGGATATCAAAGGATTCATATCTCACTCAAACTGTCAAGCAACGCCTTACATACAAATTGCTGCATACTTAACAAAACCCTCCTATACGGTTTAGTTTAATTTGTTCCCATTATTCATACCAGTATACCACAACAACACCAGTAGTACACGTAGGCGTAGCAACGTGATTATTCCTTACTCGTAACTAATATTTTTTGTGTCCATCCTTGCACAGCAGAGTAGCGGCATCATCGGATCAGAGATCAATGGTTGGCGATGATCTGCTGCGCCTGGATCTCGTACTTGAAGCCGTAGCTGCTCTTCTTGGAGCTGTCCGCTGACCAGATGAAGAGCCCCGGCAGCTTGTTCTGCCGCTGCAGCTCCTGCGCCGCGCTGATGCCGAGGTCCGGCGAGATCAGCCCGGTCGTGTTGCCGGTCATGAAGCTGGCGAGGACCGTGGCGCCGGGGTAGTTCGCCGTCTGGTTGTCGTAGAACCTCACGTACAGGGGCACGTCGGTGTTGGCGCCGTAGGCGTAGAACTGGAAGTTGACGTAGTCGATGACGCCGGAGTAGTTGCGCCACAGCGGCTGGTAGTAGCTCTGGATCACCGGGTCCTCGAACGGCGCGATGGAAGTGGTGATCCACGGCATGTCCGTCTTGAGCCGCGTCAGGAGCTGGCCGACGCACTCGACGAACGTGCCCACGTCGGCGCCGGCGGCGAAGTGCTCGTAGTCGACGTCCACGCCGTCGAGCCCGTACGTGTTGATGATGCCCGTGAGCGACGCCGCGGCGTTGGCGACCCACGAGTCCACGGAGGTTGGGGTAAAGACGGCCTTGACGACGTCCTGCACGCTGTCGCCGCCGAGCCCCGCCATGACGGCGACGTTCGGGTGCGCGGCCTTGATGGCGGCCACGGCGGAGGGGGACAGGTTGCCCGTGTCCCAGAACGGGCTGAACACGCCGTTGGTCGGCGCCGGCGGCGTCGGCTGCCCCACCGGCGTGTAGTCGATGGCGAAGGCGAGGATGAAGTGGAAGCTGAGCATAGCGTTGATGGGCACGTCGGAGAACTGGACGCCGGTGAACTGCGCGCCGATGTACTCCCGGAACAGGTACCCGTTCGTCATGGCTGATGCTGACCGAGATTGCGAGACGAGCTCTGATTGCTGTGTCTTCTTAATAAGCAAGCAAGTAGTGCCGTGCACACATCAATGGAGGAGGCAACGGGGTTTACTTATAGGCGTTGTTATCTTGCTTCTAGTCGTGTGCAAGGAATCGTGCAGCGAATTAACAAGTCATGTCGTGTCCGTGAAACACTAATTTTCTGCAAGCGAATTAACAAGTCATGGCAATACCACTGTTCTGTCCCGTTGACTCGGAATAGACCCATTAGTTGCCTACGGCTTTGCATAATGGATGCCAAGAAGATATTTGATGAACATGCTGTGGACAGAATAAAAATGGAGAATGATATAATTTAATATAATTTATTGTTTTATTTTTTTAAAAAATATTTGCTACCTCACATGGATCATGTGATCCAAAGCGGCAAAAGGACACAGCCACAGGAGATTCAAGTGCTCTGATACTTCAAATTTATTTAGTGGGTTACTCTGTTTTTTTTGTGGTTCATGGGATAATATATTTTTTTTGCAACATCTAATTATTTCATAACATAGCATGTATTGTAGAGCAGTGTCCATTGCCGACTTGCATACTTTCCTTTGATGTGTCATGGAAAGGGATACCCATTTCCAAACAGTATGACCATGCATTGTACCGACCTGCATATACATGCAAACCAGCAATTATATTGGAAAACAGATACCTATCAATGTTTCGGCAGAGATGGACGTCTTTTTCTATAGATGTGGAATTCCACTTTTCCTTAATTAGAAGACTGATTATTACTTATTAATTCCAAAGTTTGTTTGTGCTCATCAATGTTTATAGTGGTAAATTACTTTTTCCATCATCACTCAACTTCATTATATTTATAATTAATTAGTTGGGTGTAGCTACCTATGGTGTGTGTGTTCTTTGGTATTTATCACTACTACAGAAAGGGACATTTGTCCCGGTTGGTAATATGAAATAGTCTCGGTTTTCTAACTGGGATTGCCATTCTAGGACTAAATGTCCCAATCTTTAGTCCCGGTCAGTACAACCGGGACTAAAGGAAACTTTCGATCCCGGTTGGTATTACCAACTAGGACCGAAGACTGAATAAAAAAAACCCAATGTTCCAACCTCGCCGGCGGCCCGTGCACCCTGCAGCTCGTCCTCTCTGCCATGGCACCACAGCTCGCCACCATGCATTCAACACAAAACTCAACCAAAAAACAACAAATCATATAAGTGTTGTCATTTTCATCATCAATATAATACAAATGCTTCTCTTTTCTTACAAAAACTTAAACTCAAACTATCTACAACACTACAACAATACCACAAACATCCTATCTCCGCTGCAATTCGTCCCACAACTGAGAAAAGAACAAGAAAATCAAAACATTTGAAGAAAAAAAACACCACACCAGCTCAGGGCCAAGCGGCAGCCGCTCGCCATAGGCACTGCCGTCCCAGCCGCGTGCCTCACCCTCCAGCTCCGCAGCTCGCCGCGGCGCCCCTCCCTATGGCTCCGCCGTTCGCCGCTTGCCGTTTGCGCCGCTAGCGCTGCTCGCTCGCGGCTGAAGCCGCCGCCGCATCCCGAGCCCGCCGTCCGGGCGCTGAACCTGGCCTGCTGCTCCGGCAGGCCGCACCTCCCTCCCGCCGTGCTGCTCTGGCCGGCCTCGCCTCTCGATCCGGCTCCGCCACCGCCGCTCGCCGCGAGCGCTGATCTCTCGCGATGCGTGCCGCTGCCGCATCCCGAGCCCGCCCCTGGTGCTCCGCTCGGGCTCGCGCCGTGCCCCTCGGGCTCGCCGGCTGCAGCTAGAGGAAGACAAGAGAAGGAGAGGGAAGAGAATAAGATAGAGATGAGAGGATGGGAGAGATCGAGAGGAGAGAGATATAGATGGAGACACGCACGCGGATCAAAAGAAAAAAGTCACCATTTTGGTCCGGTCCTGGGCTCCACCCGGGACAAATTCACTGTTATTGGTCCCGGTTGGAGCTACCAACCGAGATAATTGATGGGTTTTAACTGGTACTAAATGTTCCGCTCTCTACAGTCACCTGGCTAGTCCTTAGACCCGGGACTAAAGCCTTTATTAGTCCCGGGTCTAACAACAACTGAGACAAATGCAAAGGATCAAAGACCGTTTTTTAGTAGTGTATTCCCTTTTGTAACGGGCATGCATATGCCTACCAAATCTCTAAAGGGCAGCAAGAGAAACACGTATTTGATAATTAGATATGGGGAAATCTAAAGGAAGTTATTCACATGAAACAATATGAAATTTTGATACAATTCCTATATTATTCCCTGTTGTAAAGGGCATGGCTACCAAATCTTTGAGCTGTCATGGAAAAAGGACGCCCATTTCGAAACAGTAGTGACCATGTTGCCGACCTCCAATCATATGCATGTCGACTAGCAAATAAACATACAAATATCTGCCTATAGATAAAAAAAAAGACAAATCACAGGAGCACGGGATATTCCTATTAATATTCCTTCTGCCGCAACTGGGGAGATCATGGACCAAAGAGCCGTTCTCTACCAGATATGCATGCCTTGAGTTGAGTGTCAATGTCAGGCGGATTATTCCATGGCGAAGTTGACTCGATCGCTAGCTGCGTAGGAGACACAGCACACATGCATGCGTTCGTCCTTGCATCGATCCATCCTTCCACGATCGAGGGCTCGAGGCCGGTGGTCGTCGAATAGAAGTACGTCTTTGCAGCCGCCCGCCTCTCGCCGCAGCCTCCGATGTTGAATTTCCCGGCCGGCGTGCTGATGTACGCTTCAAGAGCTCCTTGCTTGCAAACACTTCGTCTCGATCTCAGCTCGCTCGGGAAGACGTACGGTACGGGAGATCTATCTTTCGTTGAACAGTAGCGCGTAAGTCGTCTGGTCATAGCGTTATGTGTGTGTGTTTTTTGTACGCACACACTTGTGGTCCGAGCTTATCCCATTGTGACAAACCCACCGAGTTAAAACGCTTAATTAATCGTAACCGTCATTATTGGAACACATCAGGCACATTAGTTTAATTAAATGTAATTTGACAGGCTGTTTTGAAAGGATCGGGTGCTCTAGCCTAAGAGGGGGAGAGGGTGAATTAGGTACTAATAAAAACTTTGACTTATGGCTCGAAACAGTAGTGACCACGCGCGGTCCATATGCATTCTTCCTCCTACTGCTGCCTCAATCGCCCACTCGCGACCCACAGTGGCCCAAGCGCGCTGCATCTTCTTCCTCCAGCTGCCGCTTCTGCTTGCCTCAACATGGCTAGTGTCAAGGTTAGGGGTTAGGGCCTTAGAGTATCTCCACCAGTCTCCCAATCCCCAATCCAACTACTGTATTAGGAGAGTAGATAGGAAACTAGTGCTCCAGCAGTCTCTCAAAACCTTTTCTTTTCCCCAATAGTTATTGGGACTTCCCAATAATTCACCTCATCTCTCCCTAAATAAAGGGGAAGTTGTGACTCTCCCAATAAGGTAGTTGGATTGGAAGAAGGTTATTGGGAGACTGCAAAAACAACTCCTCCAATAATCCAAAAACTACTATTGGGACATCTCCCTATACTAGTTATCGGGAAAGAATTATTGGGAGACTGATGGAGATGCTCTTAGGGTTTTCGAGGCTCGGGGCTCAGGTTGTCAGGATCTTTAGTGAGGTCCTAGGCTCCTGGGGGAGTGTTCGTCCGTGAGGAAGAAAACCACGCACATTCTCGTCGCAGACTCATTTTTTGGGCCGCTTACCTTAACAGCTATAATAATAGTAAGGAGCAACTTGGACCTGAGGAGCCGCCCCCACGTCGTCCCCATGTGGGCAACACGGGCGGACCCCAACTAGGGTTCACAATATCGCTCGAAATTTTGTGGTATACCTAATATTTCGGTTTTATCGGCGGGGTTTGATATTTTTTTATCGGCCAAAATTGATTTTTTGAATATTTATTTTACTAAAAAATAAATTAATAAAATAAACATAAAAAATAAAAATAAAAAACAAAAAATCCTGATATTCCCGATATTTCTGTTTTATCGGTGAGGGCCGATATTTTTTCCCTACCGGAATTAAAAACCCTGACTCCAACCCGCCGCCGCGCCACCACCTCCATCACTCTCCCCTAAGCCGTGCCGCTGCCGGAGCCGGCCGCCGGAAGTCCACGTGGGCTGCGAGGACGGTAGCGGCGGGGCAGCCTCTTTCCCTTCCCTTCGTTCTGGCGGGCATGGCTGCTACAAACGGGTGGAAAGAACCGCTAGCGAGGAAGGCTGCGGCGGCGCCGGCGGCCGGATGCAGTGCCCGTGCGGCGATTTTCGGTGGCCATGGCACTGGATCTACAGGCTACTGGTCCCGTCGCGTCGGGAGCTCGTCCATCCAACCCTCACAGCGGCTCGCCGGCGCGGACAGCGCCCTATGGCTGTGGTGCCCGAGGAGCCACGGATCCGGTTGTCGTGCTACCTCTGCGCGTGCGTGGTGGTGGTTGCGCCGGCAGGCTTCGGGGCTTGGCGGCGTCTTGGGCTGTCGACCGGCGAGGCGTCGGCGCAGCTGCGGTGCCGCACGCTGACTGGGTGCCGGCCTGCGGTTGCCAGCAGCGGAGTTGGAGGCTTGCGCATCGACGATGGCGGCCCGACCGTTCTGGGGCATTGGGGCGGCGGTGTGCATGCGGCGACGGTCTCCTGTGGGCGGCAGGCGAGCTAGGGGCGACGACGTGCCTGGCTAGGGGGGTTGCGGGGTCGAGGATGCAGCTCTGGGCTATGTGGCGGTGCCGTGGTGGCGGAGCCATGGGTGCTCGGGTCTCACTAGAGACACCAAGGTGGTGTGGCTGGCGTCAACCTGCGCGCTCCAACGGCGCCATGGTCGCGTGGCTAACTGCGGGGGCCATCCTTGTGGCGCAGGCCCTACAGAGACGGTGCCAGCGAAGACGTCAGGGCACCATGTGATGCTGCGGCAGTGGTGGACGGGATCTCGTCATGGTGGTGTGGTGGGCAGGACTCCGAGGCGTCGCGTGACGCCGCGCGCGGTGGCTGTTGGCGGCGCGAGGTGAATTGGAAGCGGCGAGCGGCACTGCGACTATGGGAGGTGCGGCGCGAGGAGGTGCGAGTTGGCCACGACGCGTGGTGGCACGTCTGCGCCGCCTGCCTCGGGGGACTTGTTGCTTTGCTGGGCTATGGACGTGCAGATAGGACGGGATTCTCCAGGCGAAAGCCTCGCCGGCCCCTGCTGGTGGTGATGACAACGGCGTCTGAGGGCGTCATTCTTCCTTCATTCCTCCTGTTGGGGGTGTCATCTTGGAGCCCATCCCTTCAGCACAGATTTCTCCGGGTGAAAGCCCTGTCCACTTGTTGGACAAGCGACGGCGGCGCCTTTGGCGTCGTTACCTTCTTGAGGTGTCATTGGTGGAGACACTTCTCGGCCAGGCCGTGGAAAGCCTGCCAGTGGCTTGGCGGGGCGGCTTGGTGCAGGTGGAGAGCTCGAAGGGGTTACCTAGCTCTTGCGACGACGACCAAAATCATACTGGCAGCCGGGGGTTGTCACAAGGATGTTGGATCTTGCTACTTGCAGCGGGCTGCGGTGGTTGACATTGCTTGGCAATTGTTAGTCTGACATGGGACTGCATCAGAAGGCAGCACTTGCGGCACCATCATCGTGGGACGGCTTGGCTTGCAGCGGATTGCGGTGGGTTGCTCAGCTTTGCTCGGCAACTCCGGGGTGTTACATCGTCGAAAGATGGCGCAAGTGACAACTTGGCATGCTAGTATGGCAGCGGAGGATGTTGCGTGGGTGACGCAATGTGATGCAGTCGTTCGTCGGGTGCGGTCCGGCTATTCGATGGGGATCTTGAAACATGGGCAATGCGTTCATCATTTTGATGGCGACTTAGGAATGGATCCGCGACACGAGTACCATGGCGGACATGGCGAGGGCCCCGAGTGCGGTGTCTTCTGCATGGCGACGAGAGCGAGGAGGATGTCCAGCAGCAGGTGAGGCGAGGCCCCCGTGCGTTGTGTCATCGCGGTGGTGACGGCGAGACAGCCTGCAAGAGGTTCGGATTCGGTGGTTTCACTCTGTCAGATGGTGTTTGGTAGGGCAGCGGCACTATGGCGACAGGTCCTGCATAGCGGTGGCCTTCTTGACGTGGTGCGGTATGTTTTTCTCGACTTCTTATCGATCCATGATCGTGTTTCAGCGGCGACTTCCTAGGCAAGAGGATGTTGACTGTCGTGGCAACTTGGTTTGCTCGGCCGCCGTGGCGCTGTAGTTTGAGTACTTACCCGTGTTGATGCCCCAATCCAACCGGATGAGAGTTGAGGAGTGGTGTTTCTCAGGAGAGTCGAGTTGCAGAGTTCCCTGTATTGACGTCCCAATCCAACCGGGTGTATCTTCTTTTTTTGTTTCTTTTCTTTTTCCTGCCTATAGTCTCACAGGACTGTAGTCTTGTATTTTTATTGTTATATCAATAAAACCTCGCACTATCATGTACGGTTTGTTAAAAAAAAAATTGGGCCGCTTGCAGACAAACTTTTCAGGTGGCATCGGGTTGTTTCGTAAAAACTGCCCCCGCCAACCCTCCTCCCACACTTAACTAGTTAGTTTTTTTTAACATGTTAGTTAAATTATAGTTGATCCACGCCGGTGGCCCATCTCTGCTGCCTGCAACCCGCTCTGATGCTCCGCTAATAACCCTCCCCATTACCATGCTTGCTACCGCTGTGAGCAATCACATGGTATAAACAGAACTATAAGTGAGGGTGCCACCATTCCATGTTTAATATACTAACAAGGTCTGCAATCATGATATATATCATCAATTTCACTGGAGATAGGTATATGGACACAATATCCTTCTTCCACAAAAAAAGTTTCATTGCCAACTCAAACTTAATTATAAAAACAGAACAGAACAGTGTAGACGATAGGTTTAGGGAAATTTCTGGAATATTTTGTTAGAAATTTAGGCAATTTCAGTGGCAATTTAATCCAAAAAAATATAATCAACATGTTTGTGACAGCAGATATATGTATGTGTGATCCAAATGTGATTAGCATATAGATGATACTAATTATCATAAGAGCAATATACCTAGCGGCTGAGCCGGATGCACTAGTCGACATAGTGTCTGTTGATGTAGTCGTCCCGCTCGATGCAATGCAAAAATGAAGCAGTGCCGATCAACAACGAGACACCAGGAAGTAGATGATCGTCACCCGCAGGAAGGAGAGGACGAAGTGAGTAGTCGTGCCGCTTGCGGACACTCCCCAAAAACGTGATTGCCGGCCTTCACCCGAGCAGGCGAACTCAAGGACAGCAGTGTTTCAGAGGCCTGGCGAACTCAAGGACAGCAGTGTTTCAGAGGCCTACTCTTCCAGTCCTTGTGCGCGCAAGAACTAGAACGGAGATGCTTTTGGGTGCAGCAGAATTGTGGAGACCAGTGCGCGTTCAATCACTAAACTGTAGCAAGCGAGTCTTGCCTTTTATCTCAGCTTAGGAAACTGAAAAGGTGGAGAGGCTACTGAAGGACCAGAACCAAATAACCAAGGAGTCACGACGCTACAGAAGAATAACCTTCCTCATAATTTCCATGCAGATACTTGTAAAACTCCCGTAGTTGTTGCCTCATTAACCTTCTTCATTGGGCAAAACTCCAATAGGTTACTCCTAACCCATAAATAGCCAGCAATTAATCCAATTCATGCTTGAACCACGTCATGCAAGCACCAGGTCCGCTTCAGGCTTGGGCCAGCGACATGCACTCCGCTTCAGGCTTGGGCCAGCGCTGATGCCGAGGTCCGGCGAGATCAGCCCGGTCGTGTTGCCGGTCATGAAGCTGGCGAGGACCGTGGCGCCGGGGTAGTTCGCCGTCTGGTTGTCGTAGAACCTCACGTACAGGGGCACGTCGGTGTTGGCGCCGTAGGCGTAGAACTGGAAGTTGACGTAGTCGATGACGCCGGAGTAGTTGCGCCACAGCGGCTGGTAGTAGCTCTGGACCACCGGGTCCTCGAACGGCGCGATGGAGGTGGTGATCCACAGCATGTCCGTCTTGAGCCGCGTCAGGAGCCGACCGATGCACTCGACGAACGTGCCCACGTCGGCGCCGGCGGCGGCGAAGTGCTCGTAGTCGACGTCCACGCCGTCGAGCCCGTACGCGTTGATGATGCCCGTGAGCGACGCCGCGGCGTTGGCGACCCACGAGTCGACGGACGCCGGGGTGAAGACGGCCTTGACGACGTCCTGCACGCTGTCGCCGCCGAGCCCCGCCATGACGGCGGCGTTCGGGTGCGCGGCCTTGATGGCGGCCACGGCGGAGGGGGACAGGCTGCCCGTGTCCCAGAACGGGCGGAACACGCCGTTGGTCGGCGCCGGCGTGGGTTGCTGCCCCACCGGCGTGTAGTCGATGGCGAAGGCGAGGATGAAGTGGAAGCTGAGCATGGCGTTGATGGGCACGTCGGTGAACTGGACGCCGGTGAACTGCGCGCCGATGTACTCCCGGAACAGGTACCCGTTCGTCATGGCTGATGAAGTGATGATGGCCGGGATTGCGAGATGAGCAAGCAAGTAGTGCCGTGCACACATCGATGGACGAGGCGAGGGGGGTTTACTTATAGGCGTTGTGTTCTGCTGCTGGTCGACCAGCGAATTACAAGTCATGGCAATACCACTGTGTTGTCACCTTGACTCGGAATAGTCCCATTATTTGCCTACGACTTTGCATAATGGATGCCAAGAAGATATTTGATGAACATGCTGCGGACAAAAAAAAAGGAGAATGCTGTAATTTGATATAATTTATTTATTGTTTTATTTTAAGATAAATAAATAAATATTTGCTACCTCACATGGCTTCTGTGATCCAAAGCGGTAAAAGGACACACAGCCACGAGAGGTTCAAGTCCTCTGATACTTCAAATTGAGTGGGATACTCTGTTTTTTTTTGTGGTTCATGATAATTGCATTTTTTTGACTATCAGACATCGTGTGTTTGACCATTTGTCTTATTCAAAATTTTTACATAAATATTATTTATCTTTTGTGACTTATTATATCACTAAAGATATTTCAATAATAAATTATTTATTTTGTAATTTATGTAAATTTTTTTGGATAAAACGAATGGTCAAACACGATGTCTGATGATCAAAAAAATATACTTATTTTGGAACGGAGGATGTAAGAGCAGGTATATATAATAGTTGGCGATGAGCTGGCTAGGAGCTGACGTGGGTGGGGAGAGAGAGTCGCACGAGCTGCTCGCGAAACGCCGGCCTCAGCCGACGGAGACGCGCTGGGCATCTTCCCATTGACTGAGCCGTGAGATAGCAGCGGGGTCCACCGCCATCCCGCCCGCTTCCCAGCCCGTGACCGGCTAAATCTATTAGACATGCTCTAATGTACATCATCTACTGTCGAGCAGTGTCCATTGCCGACTTGCATGATTTCCTTTGACTTGTCATGGAAAGGGGTACCCATTTCCAAACCGTGACCATGCATTGTACCAACCTACAATTATATTGGAAAAGGGATATCTATCAATGTTTTGGTAGAGATGCATGTCTTTTTCTATAGCTCGTTTTCAGTAAGGATATGGAATTCCACGACTTTTCCATAATTAGAAGACTGATTATTACTTATTGGTTCCAAAGTTTGTTTGTGCTTATTATCAATGTTACAGTGGTAATAAATTACTTTTGTTTTTCATCATCACTCAACTTAATTATATTTATAATTAGTTATCTAGATACTCTGTTCGTTTGGTTTGTCAGCCAACCGGTCAACAGTGGTTCTCTCTCATAACAAATCAGCACCAGCCACCAGCCATAGTATTTTTACTAAAGTTATTGAAGATATTTACTTTTATGTTTGAAAATTACTTCTTTGAACAATAACGATGTCTATAAAGATAATGCCCTAAATTTGAATTACTTCTTTTAAAAAATTGAAAGTACTATAGGAAAACTTATTTCTCATATTACAATTAGAAATGCTTACCAAAAATAAAAAAATACTACTAGGGGATTGTCCATACTTCTAATTAAGGGTTGTTTTACTTACAACATCAGTTTCAATCTGAAAATCACTCGTCAACTGAAAAAAATAACTCCTCAGTTGGAGAAAAATACTTCCCTTGTCATCTGTTGAAAAATACTCTAGTCAATTTAAAATACTCCTAACATTTGGACAAAAATCTCGTCACATTTGAGAAAAATTACTCCTCTACTCGGTTGAAAATACTCCGAACAAATGAAGAATACTACTCTTGTCAATTGAAAAATACACTTGATATAAGAAAAAATATATGCCAATCATTTTGAAATACTCCAGACATTTAAAAAAACTAACAATTGAAATACCCATCTAGCCAAGATGAAAAGTTACTCCTAAAATAATAAAAAAGTACTCTCATCTAATATGGATAATTCCGCATGTGTTTTAACATGTGATTGTTATCCTCTTGGTTTATCCAAAATTAGGGAAGGATTTTGTCCATCTCTGAAAAGTTCTTTTACAATTAAGAGTAATATTTTTCACGCTTTAATAATTATCTTGAAATTATGAGTTTGAATTTGAAGAGATGGTTTAGAGGAGTTTAAATTAGGAGAGATAATCACCATTAGTCAACTTGAAAAGTAATTTTCATGAAAGCATAATTACTGCACGTGATCTCACAATTACTGACATATATTTAGCACCCCGAAATCACATTTCAAATTACATGCATGTCTCTCTCTCTCTCTCTCTCTCTCTCTCTCTCTCTCTCTCTCTCTGTCTCTCTCTCTCTCTCTCTCTCTCCCTCCCTCCTAAACACATGCGTGTCGTTCTCTCCAAACTTCCCTTATGCTAGCATGCGCACAAGCAAGTGCTAAATGCTCCCTCACCTCAATTCGCAAGCGCCTGATTCATACATGGTGCAAGCCTCCCCAACGCTAATGACGTCGCCTAATTTTGCTTGCTCATCTTCTGGTAATGACGATGCCAATGGTTGCCGGAGGTGGACACGCCAACTAGTGGGGATCATGCCATCATGGAGTAATTTTACTACAGCAAATGAAAAAGACACTAAACCAACAAACCACTAATTTTTAGTTCCACGCATGCCACTTTATACTCCACCCGCCCATTTTCGTGCATCTCTGAAATTGCTAACTTGACACAGGTCCGCAGCTGAACGACCCCCGCACATGGCACCCTTTTTACTAGTCATTCAATACTTTATTGATGTGAGAGAAAGTCAGGCGTGCACTAATACAGTCAATAACCACAACAAATCAGGATCTCCAAGAGCAATTATGCACTAAAAGCACACAATCTAAGGATTTACTATCCTCACACCAAAGAGGCGTAATTTTCCCCTCACCGGAGTGCTGGTGACGCTCCGCCTTGGGCACTGAATAGTAATTCAACTCCCAGCGAGTTGAATAGACGGGTCCTGTGTGTGTTTTCTTTGGTATTATTCCCTGTTGTAAAGGGCATGGCTACCAAATCTTTGAGCTGTCATGGAAAAAGGACGCCCGGCCCATTTCGAAATAGTAGTGACGACCATGCATGTTGCCAAACTCCGATCATATACATGACGACCATGTATGCTCACGGTTAGCTTCATAAAGCTTGTTCCGTGCAGTAAGAGATTCATCAAGGCGTCTGGCAATTTCTGCATTTTGCTTAGCCAATGTTTTTCGATTATCAACAGTCTAATACAGAGCCTGAGACTTCAGGAAGGACTGATTGGCAACTTCCTACAAGGTACAACAAATGATGGGTCAGATATCATCAACTACTCGAAATCAGCAACAATAGCAGAAGAAGGTTTACCTTGGTATATTTGAACCTCCGTTGCATATAATCTGCGAGCTTCTTTACATTGTCTAAAGATAATAATGGATCATCAAAGAGCTCTTTTCCCATCTCCTCCTGGGCAGACTGTGGGAGAGACTGAAAGGGTACTACTTGAACAGCAGGATTCCTCGACCCTTTAGCCTCGTTATTACTAATACCAGCAGCAGCTGAGGTGTTCTCAGTAGCTGCAGATGGAGAAAGCTTGGGAGTTTTAGGATTCGACTCTTTTGATGTCCCAAATGTGCCTACATCTGACAGACAGCAGCAGGATCCTCGATCAACCTAATTACTGGCGACTTGGGGGGCTGATCGAGTAGTTGCTTCTGGATCCCTTTGCACCCAGTTATGGATGTCCTGGATCTGATCCTTCTCATGTGCTGGAAGATATTGGATCCTAAGCCAGGAGAGATTTGGAATAAGGAAGCTGAGGCCAAATGGATATAATTTGAGAAGTTAAATTCCTTACTGTCCACTGTCGACACGGTGTGTTTTCCTCTGTAACAAAGATCCAGGAGCTGCTTTTCGCTTCTTATTGCCATCAGAAATCAGCAACATCTTCTGAAGACGGAGGCATGCAATACCATGTCTTATAATTCTTATACAAACGAGGATTCATCAGAATGTTAAAAGGTTTACCTGCAAGTACTCGACAATACTTTTTAACACTTACCCAGGTATTCTCGGGTGGATTGACTGCCGAGAAAAGTGCTGGTAGCACCAAAGACTTGTCGAAGTCATCGAGTACTTTGCAACATCTTTTGACTACTTCAGAACGAGACATTGGTTCTGGAGAAAGCCTAGTGGGATCTTTAGTACCCTCATATATGAAGGCAGGATGTTTCCGACATTGAAGAGGTTGGATCCGACGACTCACAAAGGAAAAAACCACATGGTCACCTGTAATTCCTTTGTTCTTAGACGTTGCAATGGCATCAAGAAGACACTTCACTTGGCCACCACCAGGTCGAGTACTCGACCAGCATGCTTGGACTTGGGGGGCACCAGGAATCCTCTCTAGTAGTGGAGATTCAAAGTTCCCAACATGAAACCAGAAACTTTTCCACTAGATTCCTTTACCCAGTGGTTGATAAGATACGTACTCATCTCGGGTCTCAGGACGGAGTACCAATTCACATCCCCCGACGACGGTGGGTTTGGCAGCATTAGGAATGGGTACAAGGATGAAGAAATGTTGGAAAAGATGAAAGTGGGGAAGGATGCCAAGGAATGCTTCGCAGAAATGGGTAAATATAGAAAGATGCAAGATGGATTGCGGGGTCAGATGATACAATTGGATTCCCCAGAAGTGAAGAAGAGCATGGAAAAATTCAGAAACAGGTACTGCAAGGCCACATTCCACGAAATCACGGAACACAACGGTTTCAAGAGTACCTTCGAAGGGGTAATCTTCTCCTTCGCCTGCACGCCATTGGATCACAGCTTGACTCTGGAGAAGACCCATAGTCTCCAGTTCTTGTACAGCTGCTTCAGACATTTTGCTTTTGCGCCAGCCCATGGAAAGATCTGCAACCTTTTCATCTTCGACTTTGGACTTGTTCTTCTTGGGAGCCATCTCAAAGTCACAAGCTATGC
This sequence comes from Panicum virgatum, assembly GCF_016808335.1. Lineage (NCBI taxonomy): Eukaryota > Viridiplantae > Streptophyta > Magnoliopsida > Poales > Poaceae > Panicum > Panicum virgatum. Next base: position 10,194,747 of record NC_053152.1, read on the forward strand.
TCGGGGGCTACGAGAGGGGCTAATGGATAGAGAACTGAAAGCACAAGTAATTGAGAAGTTCGGATCCAAATTTGACGGCGGCCAGGAGTCAAAGGGGTAAAACCCTAGAAGTCACCGCATGGGTTTATATGGTTTTCAATGGCAATTCTGTGAATACCTGGAAGATCAACGGTTGTTCACTTCTTTGAACAGTTTTACCACATATTTTGTCACGAGTTTTTGATCCTTAAATCTAAATTGGGAGATTTCAATTCAAGACTCGGGGGCTGCGGGATATGTGTACCAGAGATTTATTTTTCAATTTTTTTGAAAAATAATGAAGGAAAAAGACTGAAGTGACCCTCAGCCTGATTCTGCGATTCAACCTAAGGCTCGGGGGCTACTCCATATGGAGCGCGAGTACTTCGCGCACCATGTATGATCAAGATTTCGGGGCATGAGCACCTCACAGCCTCGAAGCAACTGGAAGTACTTGGAGGACTACTTGACGTATCTGAAAGAAGGTCCAGAAGCAACCAGAAGGATGTTCTGACTACTTGAAGTACTTAAAGGATGTTCTGACTACTTGAAGTACCGGAAGTACTTGGAGGACTCGGCTACGAAGAGCTCGGGGGCTTGTCAGATCCGGGGCAGCGGGACTGCTTATATGCATAGAATATTCTAGAGTAAGGGATAGCTCATGGGTGTACCTTACCTCTCTTGTAACTACCCGAATAGGCGTAGAACTAGCTACAGTACGAAGGAAACTATCCGATTGTGTTGTAGTAGGATTCCAACTGTACTCGGCTATGACTTTCCATGTAACCCTGTCCCCCCAGATATATAAGGGCGGGCAGGGACCCCCTCACAACAACATCAACACCTAAGACAATACAAACCACCACAGAGGACGTAGGGTATTACGCAATTCGCGGCATGAACCTATCTCAATCTTTGTGTTCCTTGCACCATCGAGTGCCAGAGCAATCGATCCCTACCTACAAACCTTACTGCTAAGGGTATCCCTGAGTAGACTTGGCGGTAAACACTGACAAACCCCCATTTAGATATTCGGCTAGGGATGTAACACGCTACAGGATTCAACCCATGGAGCGTTCATAGGACACATCGGTTTAGACAGGTTTGGGCCGCCCTAAGGCATAATATCCTGCATCCCGTGTGTTTTCTGGTTAGTATTCAGCGATGTTCTTCTCCTCCAAGCGAGTTAGGTCTCGAAAGGAGTCGATCCTCTTACATGTTTCCCCTTCTGTCGTATTTATCCCCTCCCCCGGGGTCTCTGGTGAGAAGCTTTTACCACCTTAGGTGTGATCGCGGGGCCTTGTGGGAGGGTGCCATCATGCAAGTGGCGCCTGTCCACTGGGTAGGGTCCAGGCTTACAAGGCAGGCCTATCATCATCCAGGATGGCCCTCTGAGGGACCCTGCAACGGCTCCTGTGGTCATCCTGGGACTCTTGAGGCTCCCGAGATCTTGTGCCGTGCGAAGCCTGGGGCAGTGGTCGCCCTGTCCTGGGACTAGCTTGACGCGACATGCTATGACAGTGGTGGGGCCTGACCCACCGTCCTTCTCCAGATGATGTGACGTGGCCTGGGAGAAGCATTCCCTTGGGCCGCTTACAATGTCATTCGTAAACATGCCTCCCCTTGTAATCATGATGTCTTTAGGGGGAAGCGGTGCCGCCCTCGTGCTGCGCTCCTACAGGGATGGGACAACACGGTAAATGCTTGGCCGGGTGATTTCTTTGTGGCGAAGGGATTGCTCTTGCCTAAGGGATGCACCTGCCCCTGCTCCCGGAGGGGCCCTGCACTAGCCTCTTGGTTCCGGCCCATCGCCCGATTATGGGCCGGATTGTTCCTTTGGGCCTTAGCCCTAATTTGTTCAGCGCTAAGGGGACCATATTCCCTTGGCGCTGACAACATAAATTTCTTTTCGAGCCTGACTTTGAAAGAGGGCCAAGCCTTATTATCTATGGCCACCACCATTACACATGGCTACGACGTGGAGACGCTGGACGGGGTAAGAAACTTGTGCCTGACAAGCTGCCGCACGCTCCAGGACCCACATTAACACGTGTTAGCCACGACTACCTGCTGCACCCCCCATACACATGGACGTCCGGTTCCCACCTATGCAGATGGTTGGGTTCCTGTCAGCACGCGTGCCTTCCAGGTAGACAATAGACCAGTCAATCGGGACCTATAGTTACACGTGTTACCACATCAGCCTGCTAGCCCCGCACTCATACATGTTGATGACCGGGTCACACCTCTCTAGCGGATCCGTGTTGACATATTTGACCCCCTCGGACGTGGACCGGCAGGTCCAGGTCGCTACACAAGGTAGCCGGTCCGGTTCTATGACGAGTCGCAGTCATCACATGTATGGAGAGTTGATGGGCACACTGTTTTGTGATGATATGAGATGTTGTTCTATGATGCGCGTTTTACTTTTGTCATAGTTCCGCTGGGGCTGAGGGTTGTGGCGATAAACTATGACAAAACAACTGTTGTTCTGTCACGCGTGTTTTACTTTCATCACAGTTGCATTGTGTCTGAGGGCTGCTGAAGACATATGACGAACCTGGGATTTTCATCATAGACGTGGATTGTTCAATGACGAAGTTTCAGAACATCACGCACCAAACGTCATTCTAACTCCTCACAAATTGACCTTCCAATTCCATGCAGCTTCCCCAAATCATCCATGGCAACAATAGTTGAGGGACTAGGTTTCATAGAGGGCACTTACCCGGGAGGAACTTTTTGAAGGGGTTCATGGAGTCCGTTCAGCCGGTTCCAAGAACCTGAGGACCTCGTCGGGAGACAGCTTGGTCCAGCGGTGGCGGATGGTGGAGCTCCTATTTGGCCTCTCCATGCAACAAGAGAAGAACAGATAGACGGACACAGGACGAGCATGGGAGAGGAGAGGGCTGGCTGGCTTGGATGATTCGATCCAATCACAATGGATTGGGTAAGGGGCAAAATGGGTAGATCACGTGGTCTGTAAAAACGAAAACGTAAAGGAAATTCGTGAAATTAAGAAAAAGAGGAGAAATCCTCCAAATCGAAATAATTTGTTTGCGGAGGGTTATATTTCAAAAGGCGATCGTAGTTTGGATTGCACCTGTGCTTTTGAAAAAATTGCCAGCCACCAAACGGGCGCACGTCGCGATGTAGAGCGCGCAAGCTCAACAAAAAGTGAAGAAAGATACTAGACAGCACAATTATGGTCTATGACTAATATCCAAAATGAATGCTGGAATATCAGAGGCAGCAAAAAAGAAAAGCAAAGACAACTGCATTTCAGTCCCTGGAGCAAGCAAACACAACTAGTACGTCTTAGCAACTAGCAACTGTTGGGTTGATCATATCAGCAGTAATGCTAGCAAAAAATTAAAATAAGTAACAGCTAAATAATAACTGTCATTGTGCTAGCAATATTAAGATAAATGACAGCTAAATAATAGCTGTTAATGAACAAGTTCAATTTGAACTTGTGCCCTTTGTTGGAGGGCTCTAAGAGACTCAAAATTGGTGTTGTCCCCCATGGGGCTTTGCCTATAAATAAGGGAGAGGTCCTTTATGAATGTGTGAGCAGAAATTCTTTACTATCTCCTTCTACCCTAAGCTGCTCAACCACAGCTATTGCAAAGAAACCATGGGAAGAACAATCACAAGTCCTAGACGTGATTATAAGCTCTAAAGAGAAGTGGGTAGCTCAAGTAATTAAGGTACGTGCTACTCTACATCTAATTTTGTGGTTCTATTTTGAGCCAGTGATCCTAAATAATTCTAACAGCAACCTCTCATGCCAAGTACAACGCACTAGTGGAGGCCTTTCCGCATTTCATCTAGCGAGAACATGACCTTACACGACTATGACATCAATCATTTCCCGAGGTCCTCAGAGCACGTTCCCAATCCTCAACTCCACGTACGACACCGCAGTCCAGTCTCTGAACTACACCGACAACGGTAGTCCAGCGCCACCATATGTCTAGTTCCGTAGCTGAAGGTCTTGGGTTGATCCACATTCTGTGGCAGCTGAGCATGTAGATTAAATTTTGCAGCATTGGCTTCTTCGGTGATGGACTTTACTCTTAAAAAAAACGGCGTAGGATTTAAGGTTACATAAGCGTGGCGCCCCCCTTCTTCAAGCTCCGGTCTCAAACATGCATTACAATCAATTTCTCAGCGTGCTCTTACGCGTCCTAGCCGTGGCAGCCGCCGTTGTTGCTATCATCCTGTCGATTTCATTCATCATGAAATTTCTGCGGTGCCTCTACGTCACGTGGATGAGCTTCGCCGCCGTGCCGCCTTCTCCGTCACCGCCGCCGCTGTCGGTGGCGGTCTCAAGCAGCGGTGGTCCCTCGGCAACCTCCTCATTCGCCTCCAATGGAGCCATGGCAGGCTCGCTGGCTGGCTAGAACTACGCCGGCTCAGCAAGATCGTCATCGGTCACCAGCTGGAGTGAGGTGGACGCCGCCGGCTCCCCGGAGTCCGGCTTCTTGTCGGGAAACTCCGACGAGATAGTCCCGGCGGCCAACTAGCTAGGTTTGTGTGATGCAGAGTCTTTTGTGCCCTCTCTCTCTCTCTGTTGCTGCATATACGTAAAAATATGGCTTCTCTACTTGTTCTTACCTATGTGCCTTGTAGTAATGTTTTTTTCGAACAACTGCCTTGTAGTAATGTGATGGCCGATGAGGTGCAAGATGCGGGCTAGATTTCAGTGGATTACTTATTGTTTACGGAAATCTGACTCGTTCTTTTGAAAAATGCTTTTCCTTTGATGTTCTAAGTCTTTGTGAGAATAAGATGATTTTACAAATTTTCAAGCAGATTCTAGACATATTTATATTTGCCTGGAAGCTTGGTTCTGCATTACTTCTTGATTGGTGTATTTGTCTTGCTTATTTTAGTTCTAAGATTTACTGTTTATTTTAGTTTTGTGCAAGTTAAATCAGTAAGATATGATTGGCCTTTTGTATATAAGTTGATTACATATCTCTGCAAATTATATGTACAATGGCAAGATTGCTGGTTGCATATGTTCAGAGATGCAAGCTTCAGTATGACAGATATTAGCATTGCTTTTTCCATATTGAAATTTTCTTTTACACTGGAGATACTTTTACTAGCAATCTTGCAGGATCTGATTGGGCTGGTCACACAAGGCAAAATACCTGTTTCCATGGTCCACATCCAATTATGCGCGCAGAATATAATTCAATTAAATGGAAAAGATATCCTACTCTTGCTTTCTGATCATGATTTTGTTTTCATGATAACAAATAATTACCTCTTATATTGGAACAGTTTTGTTGACAGTTAGTCTTTCATGTGCGAATTTGCCATATGGATTGGCAATGTTAACCTTCTTTTTTTTTTAACCTTTTAATGCTTCGAGTCCAGGAGCTGCCAGGCGGACACGTGCGGGACGACGTGCGCCGTCCTCGGCATCAACGGCGGCAGGGTGTGCAAGGACGACGGCGGCGTCCCCTCCTGCTGCTGCGTCCCACCGCCAAAACCCTCCGCCGCCGCCGTCGGCGTCGAGCCGTCGACGACCAGCTCGCTCGTTGATCCGTAGTGGGAAGGATGGATGCCAGATAAATATTTATCAAGCAACTGATTTTTTTATGATGGATATTACATCAGTGCGAGATTTCGCTGGTTTGTAAGGTAGAATGTATGAATCCATGCCCATGCTGAATAAGTAGCTACCACTGTTTGTAATGCATCTTTCAATGGATGTTTTTTCCTCTATATAGGGGAGATGCACGTGCCACAAACACATGTTTAAAGAACAATATATTTAAAAATACCACATATTTAAAGAACAATTATATTTGCGTCTCTATTGGTTGAGTTCCAACGGGCTCTTATACTTCACAAAGGCCAAGTTTTCTTACCTTTTATTATTCCTATTTGTAGGTTCTTTTTTTATAATACCCTAGATAGAAAGAAGAAAGATTAAAGGGAGGATTTTTATGAATTTGCACATCACGATCACTACCGGTGACTGTTCCGAGCTGCTCATCATGGACCAAGTTCTTCTTCCCTACCCAGCACCAGCCGGCACCCGGCACCTTGGCCGCTGAAGGCGCCAATGACACCAGAGTGTTCATTCAGGTTCCAGATCTTTAGGATGCTGCAATCATAAGAAGGTTTTAGAACGGCTGAGCTCACATCATGTAGTATAAAGAAGTTGCTAGAAGGATGCTGCTAACCTTTTGCCGTCCCTGGCAGGATCAGAGAACAGGAAGTCTCTGGTTGGTCTCCTGGGGAGTTTGGCACGCAGGATTGATCGTTAAGAAGCACAAGCTTCTTCAGCAAATTGAAGGCATGGCTTCCAGGCTTGTCACTGGAAAATCACAAATAAATTAACCATCATCTTATTGCAATGTAAATAATTTTGTGTTGCAATGTAAATGATTCAATGCATTGCAATGTAAATAATTCTGTGTTGCCCAAACTTTTTTTAATTTACCTGACGTATATGGCACAATCGCCAACTGCTCAGGCTGCAGCATGGTATTCAGCCATAGGGTGAACACTCTGATGGCATGGAAACAAAATACATTAGCAGCCAAGCCATAAAAGAAGTCATTGTAAACAGAGAAGAAAAATATTTATACTCACATGGAACATATCAGGTTGCATGAATTCTCCGACAGTGTTATAGGCGACCGATGCAGTGTGTATAGTATGGGAAGCCGGGTCTCTCAGCCAGAAATCATCAGAGGCTCTCACACCTGCGCTCCTTTTTGAACTGCAGCAAGAATAGGAGGCGTGTTAAAAACTGCAATGTCAGGTAATTGCAACAACCACCAAGCAATACTTTCAAAATATTTTAGCACAAGATGTTAGATGTTTACCTATATAAGTTGTCTGTGTTGTGGCTCATGCATGATATGATGCCATTGTCAAGGAAGTTCCTAGCGATGGAAGCTTCCAAAGTCTGTTGATACTTTCTAGCTAACAGTACCCTTCCCCATGATCAGTACCTAGTGTCTCTAAGGATGTTCTGCACGTCCACCTTAACTCCATCGATCCCAGCAGATACAAGAAAAGAATGGAGCTCATTGTAGAAACTGAATACTTTTTCAGAGTTCACAAGGCCCAGTCCATTAGTTGTTATACTATTCAAGGCATCACAGGGTTCGTTTTTCTGAACTCCAGGTGATGACACAGGGTGCTGGCGTGCTGCATCTTTGATTCATAGTGCTCCATTCCAACAATACCTGGCCTGACTCCACCCCAGTATTCGGTTATCGCGTGCCACACGTACACATACCTGAATTATTTGACATAATATGTCAGAAAGATGAGCTTCCAAAAATTTTTCATTTGTAAACTGAATAAGACAACAAATTATCAAGTGGTGCCATACTTCAGATCATTGTTTCCTTTAATTTCATTGACAATATGTGAGGCCTTTTGCTGGATCATCTTCCCTGTGACCCTCCCTCCCATTTTTCCGAAACTTGTGGTTCTCCTTAATATGAGTCCTGTTTGCAAAGGTGATAGACAGAACAGGCAAAGTTCAGAACTTGAACTGAAACTCTCTGGACTTTATACAGAAATCATGTTTGGCTGGCAAAGCATAAATAGGTTTACTTCTAACTTGGTTGAGTTATCTGCTATCACGCAATTCCCACAGGATCCATACCGACCGATTGCCATCCATCGTCAATTATGACAAACTTAGGAGAAACTCCACCTTTTTGAAAGCTGAAAATAAAGAAAAGATATATTGGGTATCTCAGTACACTGATAATGTGGTAGGATTTAGAATTTGGGATACATTGTAAGATCAATAAAGACCTTTGTAATCCCTCCTTCACTCCTTCAGCAGTAACGTTGGTGTAAAATGCATCCTATGTGCACCAACCATACCAGTTTAGAATGTCTGGCATCTGCAGCAAGTTGAACGTTCAGAACTCTGAAATAACACATACACCATGATCGTGTAAAATAACACATACATGTTATTATATAGTGTTAAAAATAGAATAAGGTAATAGAAAAGATACTGTCAAATCATTTTTGTTTTGAAAACTGACAGTGAATCAAGAGAAAAAAAACTGACAGTGAATCAAGAGAACATGCATCAGATGACAATCCTCCTACATTAAAATGCAGTACTGTACACTGATCAGTAGCTTAAAACCACCTTTGTTACTTTAAGAAGATCACTTCCTGACATGAAGCCTGGCTTTGTGACAAAGAAACAAGGCAATTTCAGGACACCATGTCATACAAAACTTATTGCATGGAAGCATTAGGTAAAAATCAATTTAAATGATCAGACAAAAAGTTTTTAAGCTGCCTCGCAATAAACTTTTTTTCAATAAAGGCTTCACATAAACCTTTGATTCCCATAAGGCTATGCAATAGCTATATTGGCCATGTGTACAGAGTATTGAAGAAGCAAAAGCAAGCAGATCAATAAACAAGATAACAATTTGAGCATGCTGTGCAACAAAATTACAGACAATCAACAAATATTTTGGATGCATAGTTCCAAATGTTCTTGGTATGCGTCATTAGGCCATTGCAAGTAGAAATCCCCACATCTGCAGCTTCTTCACATGGTGTACAATGGAGTTGATTCAATCATGGCGAAGCACTGGATGAGGGAAGAATAGATTTCTGTAACTGGTCTATTGCATGAAGGGAGCTAACGAATGGCATTGACATTGGCATGTAACTGAATCTAATTGGAAAGGCAAGTATAACACACAAATACCAACAGTTTAGATCTTGTATTAAGTATCATAATGCACCAATAAATTAGATGAAGGAATACGCTCAGCTCTCAGTACTAATCTACATACTCTTTACCATATATCTTCCATTGCAATCTGACTGCATTTGTATACTCTTGAGGGCACATTTCTCACATTTTTTTAAAAAGAAAAAAATAGTATAGACATTTCTCACAGATTATTTGGAGTAATATTTAACCGGAGAGTCTGTTGATGATCAAAAAAATATTGAAAGAATTATTCTGAAACCAAAAGAATTGCGTACTTCAAATATGAAGGTGTGGTCAGGCGATGCGCCGATGTGCTCAAGGCCCTTGAGGTAGGGGATCCGGGAACGACTTGCCACGGTCGCACTCGCTTCCGATGACGAGCACCGGGAAGAAGTTGGTGAGCCCCAGCAGCGACAGCATCAGCTCGGCATTCGCCCTCGGAGTGTTTCGTCACCGCCAAGCGCTTCAGGTTGCGGCCTTCGATCCATCTACACAGGTCGTGCAGCCCATAACGGCCTTCAACTGTCCTGGTACCAATCTGCGTGGTATTTCAACTTCAGATTAGGATTCAACAAGCATCCAAGAAGCACAAGATGAAGTTCTGTTCCCGGTTGAAAATACCATTTAAAAGGCTTTTGCAGTAAAAAAACAGCAACATTGATGCCTTTTACTACTCATAACTGAGAGTGTCAAACGAGAGATTTTGCTTGAGTTTGTATGATAAAGCCAAGGAACATTCAGAGATGTATGACAGTGTCATCCAGTACTATGGTTCAGAGTTAAAAAACTAGAACATTGTTTAATGTCTTAGGGTACATATCAGTTTTTGCTTCTTTTCAGAGAAAGGCAAACAAGTTGTTACAGTAAAGGTATAACTGATGAACAGAACAATAATTTTGTGGTCTAAATAAAATTAGAAAAAGATCAGTTAGTTTTTTACTAATAACTAATACACACTTCAAATATGGCTGGCTCATCCAACAAATTTCACTCATTTCATAACCAACCTATAAAGGAGCAATGCTAGCCAATTACAACACAAAAAAGAAATAATACAGTAGAAAGCTGCTAGTCATATCTCAGTGATTGAAATATGGAGACTTTGGAAACAGCTATAACTTTATACATGTATTTCTCTGTTCAGTCGCTATGCTCTTTTTCTCAATCACAGTGATACATCAGGCTCAGAAAATCATAGTGGTACAAGCCGGCTCTGTTTGGGGGCTCCTGGAGATGCCTGGTTGAAGCCCAAGCTTCTCATTTACCTCGGTTTCAGTTGCACAGCCCATTGTTTCGCCCGCCAAACATACATCAGGAAATATAGTTGACCCTAAATTTGGTAGGCTACAATCACCTATGTAAATTATTCATGGGAACATGTAAAAAGAGAAGGCATAGCAGGTATAGCCAGTTCTTGAAGAAGTGTTGGAATAACAAATATAGCTACTACTGCCATGCAAATAAATAAACTATTCCTGGAAGAGCAACCTTTTTCAAATTATTAATCTGAAACAATAGCAATTCAATGTAAGTATGCATGATGGACACAAAAGATGCAAGCCTCTACATAGTGAAATTATGCCTAAAGTTCGTATTATAAAAAAAATGTCTAAAGTTCATGCACATATATGAGTATTCCTAGATACTTATGACTTTCATTTGAGATAATACAAACGCTGCTACTGCTCACAACCATCAATTGGATATAAAAAAAATATCCAAGATGCTGTTAGTTAAACCAAAAGTTAGTATTTAGAATTTACCTGCATCACTACTGAACATCTTGCCAAGCACAAGCAGGAATTGTATCAAACAGGTGATATGCAGAGTGAAAACTAAATGTGGATTCAGCCAACACATCGATCAACACACCCATGGAATGGCCGAAGGGAGAGAGATGCAGAGATTGAGAGAAGGAACAACTCTTACACCTATGCCATGAAAACTTTACTCAAAAGATGAATCTGCAGACTCCTCATATTACGCCGCCACCAGGCAGATGAATTTGATGGTGACGGAGCCCGTCCACCCTGATATGGGGGTTGTTGTTGACATCCACGCCATGGATACGGAGCGAGAGATGCGCACCTCCGTGCAGCAATCCGCCACCAGCAGAAGGTCATTGCTGACCTCAACATCTTCCCCTCCGTCATGCCCCAGGAAGTTACGTCAACGGAAGGAGAAGGCGTAGAAGCGTGATATCTGTATTCGCGTGCGTGTGTGGACCCATGGGGTCAGTGTCGGCAGCCAGGGGAATATATCCCAACGCCATGTAAGACATGATCACGTTTTGAACTTGCTGAAAACTCGTGTTCTTGGGGAGGCAGGGTCCTCTGCCCTGCCCCGTTATCGGATTTGCTCTGCCTCTCCTGTGTGATCTCACGTCAGGAATGTAATTCGCGACCACATGCACTACAATTGATATTAGATTCTCACTTCCTCTCGATTTCGTTTTCCGATCTTGATTTGACCTTCTTCGTCTCTCCGGCGAACTTGGTCTGCATCGCTACGAATCCGTCTGATCCCAGCGTCCATGCCCCGCCCACCGACTCCCAGTCGGCAGCGGCCACCGCATATCGCCGGTTAGCCGCTCCGGCGCCGGCGACCACATCAGTTCTCTCAGTGCCGCTTAGGATCGTAGTTTGGGTCGGGATCGTCTCGGTGCTCCTCCGTGCACTTTTGGCCTGCGTCTCGACGCGTGTATCCGGTGATTCTTCAGTCACGGCTCCTCCACGTCCCTTAGTTCAGACAAATTCGTGTTCTCCACCATGGAGGATGCGGCGAGGGAGGATGAGGTTCATTGGGATCGCGTCGCCGACAACTTCGCCCTGCTTTTCAACGGCGTCAACGACATTCTCAGCACCTAGATCAAGTTGGAAGCGCAATACAACATGACGAACAAAGTGGTGGAACAAATGATGCGCGATCAACAGATTCTCGCCAAGCAGATTGAGAACACTGGACAGGCAGTGGCGCGGTTGACCTTGGATTCCACCCGTTAGGCTGGTCGCGGGCCTCCGAGCCCAACCAATTCTGAGGCCTCAGACTTGAATCCCTTCCATGCTGGTCGCTCAGGTACTGGTCCCCCTCTGAATCACCCCCGTCAGGCTAGAGGCCCTCATAATTTCACTGCTGATGGTACCAATCGGTTTAAGCCTACTGTTCCCAAGCTATCCTTTCCCCGTTTTGATGGATCTAACCCACGGATTTGGAAATCCAAGTGTGAAGATTACTTTCAGCTCTATAGTGTGCCTAATGCTATGAAAGCTACTTTTGGGTCTCTCCATATGGATGATAATTCGGCTAAGTAGTTACAAGTGTATAAGAAAAAAACATGGTCTTACTGTGTGGACAAAGTTTATTGCTGCTGTAGAAGCCAAGTTTGGAGCCTTTGATTATCGTGATGCTATAAGTGAGTTATTGGATCTTACTCAGACCTCCATTGTAGAAAGCTATGCAACTGCTTTTGAGGATTTACAGTTTGAAATCTGCATGCACCATGAAGGATTTGATGACATGTTCTTTGTCTCTCAATTCATAAAGGGTTTGAAATATGAGATAGCTTCTGCAGGACAGTCTCAGTTACCCCAAACACTAGATAGAGCTATTCTGTTGGCAAAGGTGCAGCAACAGGTCCTGGAGAAAGGTAAACAGAAACAGCAACGATTCTTTTCTCCAAACAAACAGTCCTATGCTTCTAGTAAACCTGAGTTTAAGTCATCTCCTGCTGGTTCAGCAGTCAGCAAAGAGAGACAATTGCTGAATTACAGAAAAGCCAATAACCTCTGTTACTATTGTGGTGATAAGTTTGATACTTCTCATGCTGCAATCTACCCTCAGAGACCTAAAGCCCAAGTAAATGCCTTAGTAGTGAATGATTTGGATGCTCCTTTGTCTGAAGAAGTTGTAGCCCAATTGGAGTTAGAAGACTCTCTTACAGATGAGTTTGGTCACTTATCTTTGAATACTTTGGCTAGCACTGAGGAAGGACAGACCCTGAAGCTTAGGGCTCTGGTTAAGAACAAAGTTATGCTTACTTTGGTTGAAAGTGGCAGTACCCACAGTTTTGTCAGTGCTCAGTTCTTACAGCAAGTGGGTGTTGGCGGTCGATTTCGATGATTTTTACCGCCAACATTCCTTCGGATTTCATGCTTTTAGAACAATGTTGTTATAATTTTCACTAACATTAACAAGTTTCATGAGTTTTGGTGAGTATTTAAATCCAGGAACAACATGTACCAAAATGAGCCAAAATGGGGTAAATCACAGGCCGGCCGGCCGGGCTACCCTTGTCAGGTTTTGTCATGAAACTTTGTGAAACATGGCTTTGAGCATAAGATCAAGTCCACACAAATGTGGTTCATGTAGAATTCATAAGTCAAGACCGAAAGGCTTGAACCAAGTTGAGTTGGGCCCAAATTCAATGACAACCCAAAGATTCAGGACCTAACCCAACTTGAGGAGCAATGTGGATCCTGTGAGCAACGTGCCAGAGTGACAGAGGCCCGAGCCGAGCCAGAGCCAGGCCGGCCGGCCTAGGAGAGGCCGGCCGGCCTCCAACTGCCTCTGTTGGAGCCACGCAACTGCCACCGACTTCAGGAGGAGATCCAGACCATCCATTCAAAGGCGGTGGCCAGATGGCCGCATCCCTAGGCTGGCCGGCCTAGGGGAGGCCGGCCGGCCCCACCTGGCGGCCTCTGGTGCTCTCCCTTGGTGTGAAAGACAAGCACAACTACCTTACCTGCGTACAACCGACGCTCAACTCAGTACCGATCATAGAGTAGTATAAATAGAGCCCGAACCCCCTATTGTAACACACACCATCTTGTTACACTCTTGTGTTGAGTAGGAAGAGAGTGAGGTGAGTGCTCTGGTGAAAGCCGAGCTGAAAGGAGCGGACTCGAGTTCTCTCGGTCTTACTCCACATTTTGTATCCACCTTGGAGGAATATACTTGAGTAAGTTCCTTGTCTCAACTTCAGTTTGTCGCTAGCTTTACTTTCTGTCTTAGTTACTTGTTTAATTACTTTTTTTGATCTGCGGGATCCTGAGTCTGCTTAAGTAGCAAGTTCTGCTTATTTGAGGTTGCTTTCTATCTAATTACACGGTAGGAGCAAGTAGCTCGAGAGCTGTGGGCATGGTGCCCAGTCTTGGTAGTTATCTCAGGTTGTGTTCCACCCCACGGAACCGTTGTGGTAGGCGGTAGGTGGTGACAGCCCTATCCGTCCCTCGTAGTCCACCACGTTCGGGTGTTTTCATAGCAGTAATTGCAGGTTGCCGTTGGACTCCCCTCTCATCCCTTTCTGAAGTCCTTCCTCTTCCAGCCGCTGAAGCAGATCAAGTCAGTAGTTAGCTCGTTAACTAGTCAGAATAGTAGGTTATCTGGAGTTAGGCCCTCTTTTCTTTTGTCTTCTTCTCGTTGGTTGTGTCCAGTTGAAGATCTCTAAATTTGGTCGAAGCTTTATCATTCCTTGGATTCGATATCCCAGGCATACTCCCTGGTGAAAGCTACAATCGGTCTCTGTGCGCTTGCGGAGTAATTCGTTAGGCTAAGGAGTGCCAACAAGCTTTCTGGCGCCGTTGCCGGGGAATGGTAGCAACACTAGACTTAGATTTAATCAGCCGTACGACTTTCCATCCATCCATATGGATTTTTCTACTAGTTATCCGGCAGTTCCATCTCGCGAGTATTTGGAACCGCCACCATCTTGCTACCCCATTCTATCCGATGGTTACGAGATTGGTCCCAGTCTTGTAGCCATGGTTCGCGCACAGTCCTTCTCTGGTAAAAATGACAAGTGTCCCTATGCTCACTTGCAAATCTTCGAAGAGAATTGTTCTCTTCTGATTATACCCGGTATGACCCAAAACACCTTAAGGTGGAAGCTTTTCCCGTTCTCTCTGATGGGGGAAGCTAGTATTTGGTACAACCGGACGGCAAGGAGAGTCGGAGGAGATTGGATATAGTTGAAGGATGAATTCTGCTTGTTCTTCTATCCTATCTCCCAAGTGATTCCCCATTGGAAACAACTGCTATCATTTGAGCAAGGCGATGAATCACTTGGAGTAGCCTGGGCTAGATTCATGCATTTAGTAGACTCTAGGCCACCATATCAGATGCCGGAGGAAACACTTATGCAACATTTCTTCTATGGCCTTAAACCGGAAAGTGCACATTTCATGAATGTGGCTTTCGAGGGATCCGTCATGTACAAGACAGTGACTGAAGTCAGAACTCTCCTAGAGAAGGTTCTGAACAGCACTAACTACACCGATATCTATGATGATCCACCAGAGCCGATAGAGCAGCCCAGTGAGACACAACAGCTTCAAATCCTCTCAGCCACATCCTCTCCACCTCCACCATACATAGAGGAAATCACTGAACCACCAAAGTCCCCAGATCATGAGCCCCTCATTGAAGACATGCCTATGTTCATACCCGATCTCTTCATAGAGGAAGAGTACTTGGAACTCGGTAATGCTGCAAGCATGCCGAAGGAGCATAAGTGTATATGCTCAAGATCTGAGGCATTTATTCCCGAAGCTTCATCGCAGATAGAGGGTCTTTCTGCGATCTTAAGTAAGGAATGGACAGAGGAAGCCGAGGCTAGCAGTAGCAATTATTCCCGAAGGTTGGGGTGAACGTGATGTCCAAAACCTTGGCGGATCACGTTTCATGTGAGCCCCTGACTTTCTCACGTAAGCACCTGAAGTGGATCGACGGCCAGATCGTGGAAAGTAAAGGAATTCTTCATGCTATGTCTCTAAAGATGGGACGTAACAAGATCTTCCTGGACTTCCACATCTTCGATGTCCCGGAAGGTGAAGAGTTTGTCTTGATTGGTCAGCCAATAGAGCCCCTTGTCAACCGAAATGGAGACCGAGCAACTCTTGAGGTCAATGTTGGCAAAGAAAAAGTCCCGGTCAGTCTAGTCCGTTCATGCAACACCATTGCGGAGGCTAGACCGAAGCAAGACCCATTGGAGGACACAGTGAACATCAGCCAAGAAGAGCAAACTCAGCCCATTCTTGAGGAAGAAGTTTCACACTTCACCCAGGAAACAAATCCGGTCGGCAAAAGTAAGCTTGACGGAGAGGAGATACCGCAACCTCCTCTTCCTGAGCTAAAGCTGCTACCCCCTGGTTTGAAGTATGCATTCCTCCACGACAACAGAGCCACGCCAGTTGTCATCAGCGATCAGCTGACAGAGAGTGAAACTCGGCGGCTCGTTGCAGTCTTAGAGAAATACTTGTCCGTCATTGGATATTCTCTCCAAGACTTGAAGGGGATCAGCCCCAATCTATGCACCCATCGCATACCAATAGAGCCAGAACATAAGACGTCACGAGAACATCAACGACGGCTTAATGATGTGATGAGGGAGGTAGTCAAGAAAGAGGTACTTAAGCTACTACACGCGGGCATCATATACCTCGTGCAAGACAGTGAGTGGGTCAGCCTAGTTCAAGTGGTCCCGAAGAAGGGAGGTATGACGATAGTCCGAAATGAGAGGAACCAGCTCATACCTCAGCGGACAGTGACCGGATGGAGAATGTGTATCGATTACCGTATGCTCAACAAAGCTACCCGGAAAGATCATTTCCCTCTTCCCTTCATCAACGAGATGCTTGAACGGTTGGTAAAGCACTCATACTTTTGCTACCTCGATGGATACTCTGGTTATCATCAAATTCCTATCCACCCCGATGACCAGAGCAAGACTACCTTCACCTGCCCCTATGGTACGTTCGCCTATCGGCGAATGTCTTTCGGTCTATGCAACGCACCAGCATCATTCCAAAGGTGCATGATGACAATCTTCTCAGACTTGATTGAGCACATCATGGAAGTATTCATGAACGACTTCTCGGTCTATGGCAAAGACTTCGATCAATGCCTTGAAAACTTAGAAAAAGTTCTCAAGAGGTGCCAAGAGACACACCTAGTTCTCAATTGGGAAAAGTGTCACTTCATGGTCAGAGAGAAAATTGTTCTCGGACATAGAGTGTCTGAGTGAGGGATGGAAGTGGATCGGGCAAAAATCGATGTTATCGAACAGTTGCCACCCCCGACAAATGTCAAGGGATTCAGGAGTTTCTTGGGTCACGCTGGTTTCTATAGGAGGTTCATTAAGGACTTCTCCCGTATAGCCAGACCCTTGACGAGCCTATTGGCAAAAGATGCCCCATTCAACTTTAACGAGGAATGCCTCGTGGCCTTCTATACCCTAAAGAAGGCACTCGTGTCCGCTCCCATCATCCAGCCTCCTGATTGGAAACTTCCTTTCAAGATCATGTGCGATGCAAGTGACTATGCCGTAGGCGCAGTGCTTGGTCAATGTAGAGATAAGCAACACTATGGTATATCCTACGCCAGTAAGACATTGACCGGACCCCAACTACACTATGCCACAACAGAAAAAGAACTCCTGGTGATAAGTTCAGGTCCTACTTGGTTGGTTCAAAGGTGATCATGTACACGGACCACGCAACACTGAAGTACCTCCTAACCAAGAAGGATGCTAAGCCACGACTCAACCGTTGGATTCTGCTCCTACAACAGTTTGATATGGAAATAAGAGATAAGAAAGGAGCGGATAATTGCGTGGCAGACCATCTCTCAAGGATGCAAGTACAAGGATCGGATCTGCCGATCAATGATTTCATTGTCCCCAGCCAGGACACTGGAAGAGGAATTGCAAGCTGTACCTAGCCACACAGAAGAATCGTTCTTCCACCTCGGGTATGCTTGTCGTTCATATTACAGAAATATTTTTCGCTGACTCTTATGTTAATTCTTGGGTATTTGATACTGGATCGGTTGCTCATATATGCAATTCGATGCAGGGAATGACAAAAAGTAGAAGCGTTGAAAGAGGAGAAGTTGACTTCCGCGTCGGCAATAATGCAAGAGTTGCTGCTTTGGCCGTCGGGATGATGCAACTACACCTACCATCAGGATTTGTCTTGGAGCTTAATAATTGTTATTTTGTTCCTAGTTTGAGTCGAAACATTGTGTCTCCTTCATTTTTGATGAAGGATGGTTATTCTTTTGCGAGTGAAAATAATGGTTGTGTGATCTCTAAGAATAATATGTTTGTGGCTTTGGTGTCCATTAAGAATGGGCTATTCATTTAAATCTTGATGATTCTTCTGTCTGTAATATAAGTGCTAAAAGGCCTCGACTAAATGATTTGAATCCTACCTACATGTGGCATTGTCGTCTCGGTCATATAAGCGAGAGACACATGAAGAAGCTCCATGATGATGGACTTCTAAGTTCGTTTGATTTTGAATCATACGAGACATGCAAAGCTTGTTTGCTGGGCAAGATGACCAAGACGCTGTTCACAGGTTTTCCAGAGGGAGCATCGGATTTGCTGGAACTCATACATACTGATGTGTGTGGACCAATGAGCTCGACTGCTAGAGGAGGATTCCAATACTTCATTACTTTTACTGATGACTTAAGTAGATATGGTTATGTCTACTTGATGAGGCATAAGTCTGAAACCTTTGAAAAGTTCAAGGAATTTTAGAATGAAGTTGAAAATCAGCGTGGCAAGAAGATTAATGCCTTGCGATCTGATCATGGGGGCGAATACCTAAGTCACGAATTTAGTGATCATTTGAAGAGTTGCGGAATTGTTCCACAACTTACGCCGCCTGGAACGCCTCAAAGGAATGGGGTTTCCGAGCGACATAATTGAACTCTGTTGGACATGGTTTGATCAATGATGAGCCAATTAGACTTACCATTGACATTTTGGGGTTACGCTCTAGAAACAGCAGCTTTCACACTAAACAGGGTGCCGTCAAAATCCGTAGACAAGACACCATATGAGATACGGACTGGCAAGACTCCCAGTTTGTCTTTTCTAAAGATTTGGGGTTGCGAAGCATTTGTCAAACGACTCCAGTCTGACAAGCTTGCACCCAAATCGGATAAGTGCATATTCGTGGGATACCCAAAGGAAACCTTAGAGTATTACTTTTACAATCGGTCTGAGGGCAAAGTGTTTGTTGCTCGGAACGGAGTTTTCCTAGAGAAAGAGTTTCTCAAAGGAGAGAAAAGTGGAAGAACGGTGCAACTCGAAGAAGTTCGAGATGAGCCAATAGGACAAGACTCTACAAGTGACGCTAATGTAGCTGAACAAGTTGAGATGCCTATGGCAACAGAAGCACCTCCGCAACCACGAAGGTCAGCAAGGCTCCGTGCAGCGCGGGAATTATTATTATTAGACAATGATGAGCCTGCGACATATGCAGAGGCGATGGCAGACCCTGACTCTGAGAGATGGCAAGATTCCATGAAATCCGAAATATAATCCATGAAGGAAAATCAAGTTTGGAACTTGGTAGACCCGCCTGATGATGTGAGAACCCTAGAGTGCAAATGGATCTATAAGAAGAAGAAAGATATGGATGGAAATGTTCACATCAATAAAGCTCGACTTGTCGCAAAAGGTTTTCGACAAGTTTAAGGAGTTGACTATGACGAGACTTTCTCGCCCATAGCGATGCTTAAACCTGTTCGGATTATTCTAGCTATTGCTGCATATTTCGATTATGAAATATGGCAGATGGATGTCAAAATAGCTTTCCTTAATGGAAACCTGACCGAGGACGTGTATATGATGCAGCCCGAGGGTTTTGTCGATCCGACCAATGCTGGAAAGATATGCAAGCTTCAAAAATCCATTTATGGATTAAAGCAAGCATCTCGGAGTTGGAATATTCATTTTAATGAAGTAGTCAAAGGGTTTGGCTTCATTAAAAACGAAGAAGAAGCTTGTGTTTACAAGAAGAAAAGTGGGAGCTTTGTTGCATTTCTAATCCTGTATGTAGATGACATACTGCTGATTGGAAATAATATTCCTATGCTTGAGTTCGTAAAGACTTCACTGAAAAATAGTTTTTTGATGAAAGATTTAGGAGAAGCAGCATACATACTGGGCATCAAGATCTACAGAGATAGATCAAAGAGGCTTATAGGATTAAGCCAAGATACTTACATTGACAAAGTGTTGAAGCGGTTCAACATGGAAGAGGCAAAGAAAGGGTTCTTGCCTATGTCACAGGGCATACATCTTAGCAAGACTCAGTGTCCTACGATGACTGATGAGCGAGAGTGCATGATGTTTCTTATGCTCTAAGTGTTATGAGCAGGTTGTTGACGCTCACTAACGACCATTTCTGGGCGTCAACTTGATCAGAAAATCATGAGAGTTTGCATTTCTTACACGCATTTATATCCAATAAAGTACCTAAACCACACTTTACCTTCTAGAATATGCAAGTCGTGTTTTTGAACTAATATGCAGGTTACAAGCATACTTTGGCCCGACGGAAAATCACAAAAAATATCAGAGCACCGATTCAGGCTCAAATGGACCAAAGTAGCCCAAGAACCAAAGTGCAACAGGTTAAGACAAGCTCTACCACCATGGATTAGACAAAGGAGCCCAGGACAGCCCATCCCCCAGCAGCTGGGGTCGGTTGGTGGCCAGGCCAGGCCGACCAACCTACTGGTCGGCCGACTGGGCCATGGGCCCCACCGACTTAACCCAGCCACGTGGCAGCTCCTGGTGACTCCCCAAGGTCGGTTCCGCTGAGATCCCGCAGTGGCTCCCTCCTATAAATACAAGGGGGGGGGGTAGAGATGAAGACACACACACATCACTCACCTCTCAAGTTCACTCTTGTTTAGTCTTTAGGCTAGTGGAGTTTAGGAGAAGTCTAGGAGTCATCGAGTCCCTAGAGTTACTCGAGAGTCTGGTATGGTTTCCTCTCTAGTTCTCTCTTGTAATATTCGATCGTTTGTAATAGAATTAGACTATGGTTACCGATATCTGCTTGAAGTATATTCTGAGTTGTCGGTCATATGCTTCTTGTCATGGTTGCATTATTATTCAATGTTTACATTGCATAATTGCCCTGTACTGGAGGTAGTTAGTCCTTCGTTCATAGAACTCTATCAACTGTTCCAGTATTCGTATGATTGCTCTAGTGTGATGTCTGTCCATCCGGAGGGTGGGGGCTCCGCGCGGGACACTAGAGTATCCCTTACTAGTGTAGACGTGGTGTCTAGATTCGCTAAGAGTTGCTGGATGTCAACTATACCCATATTTTGTAGAGGTAGCCGGCAGGTGGTGACAGCCCTGTCCGTGCCTTTTCGTAATCCTCCACATTCGGTATGGGAGGTTGGAGGTACATAAAGTCGCCGGGGTGTACAGGATCCTCCCGTTACTTCGATAACGATCTCCCTGTTGTGTAGTTTAATCTTTGACAAGCTAACTAATGAGAAAGTGTAGATATAGCTAGCCTAGCACAGTTGACTCGAGCTCTGACTTTTACCTTGCTCCCGGCCTAGAGTAATCTTTTATTCTTTTATTCAAGAGAGCAGTCGTGTGTGTGTGTCACACTACCTCCTACCATGTTATTATCTTACCATTGTTTATGTATGAGAATACCCAATCTAGATCAAGTTCACTAACTAATCTATATACCATCTCACTCACCGCCTTCCCTGCGGAAATATAAATGACACCCCGGTATACTCCTGGGTAAAATGCTATAGCGGTATTCCGTGCGCTTGCGGATTTATTCGTGGTTCATGAAATACCTGCCACCCCACTTGGCGTCTGCGGGCGTCGTCGCTGGTCCCCAGTGGCGACGTTGGTGGGCGCCAACAAGCATTTTTGGCGTTGTTGCCGGGGAAGGCACAGAGTGAAATATATAGATAAAGTAGTGAGCAAAAAATCAAGATTGGTATTCGCATGCTAAACAGGCTAACTTGGCTTTGTTTTCTTGTCTTTGTTGATATAAAAACAGGTTAGTGTATGCCCGGTTTCGACTTGCCACAAAACTTTCATTCCGATCTAGAGTCACTTCTGAGGAGGACGCGAGCTCGTCTCGTATCACCTCGGAGATCACTCCCGGCAGTTGATCCAGTCATTGCATCGCCGTCAGCTCCCAGAGCTATGGCCCAGAAGACACTCCGTGATTATTCTACTCCGTCTGCTAGCCAGGTCCCCACTAGGCCCGAGGTTAACACAGGAGGAGAGAATTTCGAGATCAAGACGGGTCTCATTACAATGGTGCCAGCCAGCCCATTCTGTGGCAAGGCCAATGAGGATGCCAGTGCTCATCTCCAGCAGTTCCTGGAACTCTACAGTACTTTTGTTATCAGGGGTGTATCGCAAGATGCAATCCGACTCCGTCTGTTTTCGTTCTCTCTCTTAGGGAGAGCGAAGCAGTGGTTTTATGCTAACAAGGCTGCTGTGGATACTTGGGACAAGTGTACCAAGGCATTTCTCTAGAAGTTCTTCCCGAAGGGCAAGAGCAATGCTCTTCGTGGTCGGATTTCGAACTTCCAGCAGGCATCAAGTGAGTCAATTCCGGAAGCTTGGGAGAGGCTTCAGGAGTACATTCTGCCGTGTCCGCACCATGGAATGGACAATTGGCTCATTCTACAGAACTTCTACAACGGGTTGACACAGTCATCCCGTGATCATGTGGATGCCGCCGCGGGTGGAGCTTTCTTCTCGCTAACCACTGAAAGAGCCACATCATTGATCGAGAAGATGGTTTCCAACCAGGGTTGGAGCGATGATTGCCTCCAACCGCGCCAGCGAGGTATGCACTCCGTCAAGGAGGCTGACTTGCTCGCTATGAAGATTGATCTCCTCCTCAAGAAATTTGAGGATTATTCCCAAGGTAAGGCTCATATGCAAACACTTCAAGCCTTGGAAACTCGCATGACGTGCGAGGTCTGCGGGAATGTTGGACATTCAGGCGATAATTGCCCAGAAACCCAAGAAGAAGCTTTATTCCTCAATGGCAACAACAGGTTTTGTCCAGAAGGAGGTCAGGGGTGGAATCAACCATGCCCATATTACCAAGGAGGTAATGGGAATTCGAACTCTTTCGGTCCTAATCAACCTACCTTGAGAGATCTTGTCTACGGCCAAGCGAAGATCAATGAGTCCCTTCAGAAGAAGTTGGCCGCTATGGACAAATCTATGGAGACTATCCATGCCAAGATGGACAGATTCTCCACAGCCATGAAGAACTAGCTGAGTTTCAACAAGGCGCTAGAAACTCAATTGGCTCAGTTAGCTGCTACTACACCTGCTGCTGAACTAGGAAAGATTCCTGGGCAACCTAAATCTACTCTAGAAAGTGTGAATGTTGTCAATGCTATTTGGAAAGATCCCTTTAGCAGGACACCCCTCAGCTATGCAGAGAAGCTCACACGCCCAAGAAGAGGAGCATGGGGCAAGTTAGCAGCCACAATAAGAGAAGATCCCGGAACCCCAGTGATCAGCTGCTCAATCTTTGACTGCGAATTTAATCACGCCCTTTGTGACCTTGGAGCTAGTGTCAACATCATGCCCAAGGTAACTTTCGAGTTAGGCTATCCAACAGTGTCCCCAACCACTATGTGTGTTCAGCTGGCAGATTCCACGATAAGATATCCGGAAGGAGTTGTGGAAAGGTTAATGGTAAAGGTGAAGAATACCTACATATTGGTGGACTTCGTAGTCCTCGATATGGAAGGAGATCTTGGGATCCCGCTCATACTTGGGCGACCATTCCTCAAAGATACAAATGCCAGGATTGATGTGGGGAGAGGAAGAATCAGCCTCCGAATTATGGGAAAAACCATGAAGTTTAGGTTCCAAAACAAGAAAGAGGTATTCCTGATTCATGAGGATAGTGAGAAACAAGGGCTATGGGCAGAGCTCGGTTTGGATGATCAAGACTATCGCCCCTCTTCCAAGCCAGCTTGGGAGGATTGGGAAATTCATACTCCACCAACCGAGCCAGTGGAAGATGATCAGAAGGTCCCTAATTTCATCAAAGATACAGTATGGGAAGATCTGAAGATCATGTATCCATCATCCGAGGATCCTGTTCCTGTGCCGCCTACGCCACCAAAGAAGACCAAGAAGGTGTGGCGCAAAAAGAACAAAGCGTCATCGACCGCTACTACTTCTCCAGGTACGGATGAAACGACATCAACCTGACCAGGTACGGAGAAAGGTCCTGCTTTTCGACCCTAACCAAGAGCTAGCTTGGGGGAGGTTCCCTCCCTTAAGTCAACTGTATCCCTTTTATTTTATTTCAATAAAATTTAATAAAACAACTTCTAAAAACAAAACAAAGATTTTCTGCTTTATTTCCCTTTTTCATAATGCGCGGTAAGAATGTTTTAACTCCCTTTAATAAGTTGAAAGGATGAATTTTACTTTGCTCTATCATGTTTGATATGCCTAGTTTGAAAATAAGAGTTCTCTTGAGTTTGAATTTGTTGGTTATACAAATATCCTGCCAATAAACCTGAAAATTCCGTGTGTTGCATATGCTTGATCCTAGTCTAAGTTGTTGTGAGTTTAGATATGGTAAGTGAGGTTATGCAAGCTTGTTCTAGTAATGCTTGAAGTCTGGAGTTGTTTTCAAAAATTTTAAAAGGGCAAGTTTCCCAGTGATACGCATTGTCCTACCAAAGCCATATGACATACTCCATGAAAAAAAACCTTTATGCATATGCTGCTTGATGTTTTGTTGAGTTTTGTCAAATTGGGTGACCCTAGTGAGATGATCTTCATGCTCTCTCGATCATAAGCACGTACACGTCCCATCCATTTGCTATATTCCTACATCAGGAATTAGTACCACCATCCATTCCATAGTAATAATTGCTCCATGCCTTGGTAATTTTTCTCGTAGAACATCCCTGAAATAAGAATCAGATTATGGTTGCCCCAAAAAGAAAGAAAAGATGGCATGCCGAAGAAGCATGACCCAAAAAAAAGAGAGAAAAGGAAGAAAGGGGTAACCATGTCTCAAAAAAAAGAGAGATAGGAATGATTCAGAGAAAAGCCATTACCCCAAGGAGTAGGTTCTACTCATCCATCCATCCACTTATACACTTGCACCTTTTGATCGAGATTGCATGACTTGTTTCTCCATGGATCCTCTCTTTGACTTTACAATAAATAGAACACAAGTAGCCCTGTTCTTATCCTACCTTGAGCTCCACAAAGGCTTATAGTAGTAGGAGGGATCAAAGGCGACCATCGCCTTGGTAAGGAAATACAAGATGAGTGCCTCGAGAGAGTTATCCTGGGAGCTTTGACATATTTTCAAAATTTTTCAAAAACATGTCTCCAGATGGATTGCGGATCTATGAATAAGTAAGTGTTACTTTATGCACCGTTCTAACTCTCAATAGCTCGAGACATGGAGACGGCTGGAAAGCCCCATGAAGGAGTAAGGTAATTGAGCAAAGGTATGCTAACCAACTTATTTAAGCTTATAGATGAATCTCTTTGCTCCAGATTATGACATGACAGGCAAGGTACGAGTCAAAGAGATTTTCTGATCAACAACCTGATTTGTCCTACTTTGCTCGGGACGAGCAAAGGACAGCTTGTGGGATCTTGTTGACGCTCACTAACGACCATTTTTGGGCGTCAACTTGATCAGAAAATCATGAGAGTTTGCATTTCTTACACGCATTTATATCCAATAAAGTACCTAAACCATACTTTACCTTCTAGAATATGCAAGTCATGTTTTTGAGCTAATATGCAGGTTACAAGCATACTTTGGCCCGACGGAAAATCACAGAAAATATCAGAGCACCGATTCAGGCTCAAATGGACCAAAGTAACCCAAGAACCAAAGTGCAACAGGTTAAGACAAGCTATACCACTGTGGATCAGACAAAGGAGCCCAGGACAACCCATCCCCCAGCAGCTGGGGTCGGATGGGGGCCAGGCCAGGCCGGCCGACCTACTGGTCGGCCGACCTACTGGTCGGCCGACCTACTGGTCGGCCGACTGGGCCATGGGCCCCACCGACTTAACCCAGCCACGTGGCAGCTCCTGGTGACTCCCCAAGGTCGGTTCAGCTGAGATCCCGCGGTGGCTCCCTCCTATAAATACAAGGGGGGGGGGTAGAGATGAAGACACACACACACATCACTCACCTCTCAAGTTCACTCTTGTTTAGTCTTTAGGCTAGAGGAGTTTTGGAGAAGTCTAGGAGTCATCGAGTCCCCAGAGTTACTTGAGAGTCTGGTATGGTTTCCTCTCTAGTTCTCTCTTGTAATATTCGATCGTTTGTAATAGAATTAGACTATGGTTACCGATATCTGCTTGAAGTATATTCTGAGTTGTCGGCCATATGCTTCTTGTCATGGTTGCATTATTATTCAATGTTTACATTGCATAATTGCCCTGTGCTGGAGATAGTTAGTCCTTCGTTCATAGAACTCTATCAACTATTCCAGTATTCGTATGATTGCTCTAGTGTGATGTCTGTCCATCCGGAGGGTGGGGGCTCCGTGCGGGACACTAGAGTATCCCTTACTAGTGTAGGCATGATGTCTAGATTAGCTAAGAGTTGCTAGATGTCAATTATACCCACGGTTTGTAGAGGTAGACGGCAGGTGGTGACAGCCTTGTCCGTGCCTTTTCGTAATCCTCCACGTTCGGTATGGGGGGTAGGAGGTACATAAAGTCGCCGGGGTGTACAGGCTCCTCCCGTTACTTCGATAGAGATATCCCTGTTGTGTAGTTTAATCTTTGACAAGCTAACTAATGAGAAAGTGTAGATATAGTTAGCCTAGCATAGTTGACTCGAGCGCTGACTTTACCTTGCTCCCGGCCTAGAGTAATCTTTTATTCTTTTATTCAAGAGAGTAGTCGTGTGTGTGTCACACTACCTCCTACCATGTTATTATCTTACCCCTATTTATGTATGAGAATACCCAATCTAGATCAAGTTCACTAACTAATCTATATACCATCTTACTCACCGCCTTCCCTGCGGAAATATAAATGACACCCCGGTATACTCCCGGGTAAAATGCTACAGCGGTATTCCGTGTGCTTGCGGATTTATTCGTGGTTCATGAAATACCTGCCACCCCACTTGGCGTCTGCGGGAGTCGTCGCAGGTCCCCAGTGGTGACGTTGGTGGGCGCCAACACAGGTACCAATCAGTTCCAGGTGAGAGTCACTTGACAGCTGTGAAAAACATCCTCAAGTACTTGAGAAGAACTAAGGATGTGTTTCTAGTCTATGGAGGTGAGAAGGAGCTCATTGTAACTGGTTACACTGATGCTAGCTTCCAAACCGACAAAGACGATTCAAAGTCTCAGTCCGGTTTCGTGATCAAAGTAAATGGTGGTGCAGTTAGCTAGAAAAGTTCCAAGCAAGAGACGGTGGCGGATTCTTGTTATTGCCATAAATTAACAGGGTTAATTAATGGGCCGCGAGTGAGTTGGGCTTAATGAAGAAATTAAGGGAGGCTTACGAATCGGCTCCTGCATGAGCATTTGGGCCATATGGGCCATGTATCCTTAGATTTAGTTCAGATTGAGTTAGAGATAGAGTCCGATATGGACACATTAGTTTAGATTGTTTCCCAAGTCTCCGGACTATAAATATGTACCCTATGGTATTCGTAAGGGGAGAACGTCATCACGTTTGCAATCAACAACTCTCGGCACACCGCCACCACTAATCTTAGGGTTTCATCCAAGTAAGCGCCATGCTGCCCTGATCGCTTCTTGCGATCAAGGCAGCGTTGTTCTTGCTTTTTCCTTGGTATTACTGTGACAACCCAGATTCTTAAAATGCTAATTAAGAATTAATCATTCGAAGATTCATTTTGAAGTAGGTTTAATTTGAACACCTACACGTGTTTATACGCGTGTTAACAAAATTTAAACCTTAATTCAAGAACCATTCGTAACATTTAAACCACTGAGAGAACACGCCCAAACTGTTAATGGCAATTCAGCGTGGGTTAGACCTAAAACGAGCAATGAAGTTATAAACAAAAATTAGGATTAAAACATATCAAATTAATTGGACCCTAAGTCAGAACACGTGAATAAATTTTTAACCATTGCGAGTATGCTTATGAAATTGCATAGGCATCTCACCGACATCATGATGAACCAAAGTCTAGTTGAACTCAAGAGGAGAAAATAAAATTTTGTGCATGAAATGACGAGTTGTTTCAACTCAAGTTTTATAACATATATTGATTTTGAAAATTCTTTAATTAGGCCTAAAAGGTAAAATTCAAACCGTTGCTTAAATAAACTTTTGCCTAAAACCAAAGTTGTAAAGTTTTATATGACAAACCACTTTCATGTTCAAAGTTTTCAAGTTAGCACACAAAATTTGGAGAAAAATTCGAAAAACAATGTGTATAGGGTATTGTCTTTTGCATTTAAATTTGAATTTGTAACTTTCAAACCAAACCTCAAATGGGAAAACGTCTGAAACCAAAGTTGTAGATTTTGACACGAGGAACAACTTTGGTATTCAAAACTTTTCAAGTTTAGTTCAAAAATTTTGAGTTTTCCTCGGTCAAACCTCGCCCTCTCTCTTTCTTTCTCTCTCCCTCTCTTTCCCCTGCTCCTGGCCACGGCCTACAGAGCAGAGCAGCAATGCTGTCGCTGCCGCTGCTGCATCGTCGCTGTGCCCCGCCTGCTGCCGCTTGCTGCACCCCGGCCCGGCCATGAGAGCCTCCCCGCACGCCACTACAGGCCACAGGAGCCGGACAAGTGCTCGGCGACGCGCACTCGACGCCGCCGGCCATCAATGCCGCTGGCCGGCCACTACCCCGCACCCTCGCCCCGCCTCGCCCCAGGCCCTTTCACTTCGTGGAGAAGCCTTGCCCCTTCCCTCTCCCCCTCTGGCTCCCAAGAAAACCCGAGCCGAAGCCCTGCTCATCGCCCAGAACAGCCGCTGGCCGCCATGGTTGCCGCCGCCCACGGCCTCCACGCGGAGCTCCCTCCTCCGCCCTCCCTCGACCCGAGCCACCTCCGGGAATGAGTCCCTCTCGGCTCACTGGTGCTCCCCGACCCCTCCACCGCCGCGCCAACCCACTGGAACGGCGCCGCCGCGGTTCAGACCGCCGCCGGCCGCCCGCTCCACGTCGAGCTCCCACCTCTGCCCTCCCACAGCTCCAATCAACCCCGGGAACGGCTTCACCTCGCCCCAACGGAGCTCCCAAGCCCAGCCAAGCCGCCTCCCCCTTGCCGGAGTGCCGCAACCGCGGTACAAGGCCGCCGCCGGCCGCCGGCGCCCGCGGACAGGCCACCACAGGCCACCTCAGCCCCAACTGAGACTACCGGAAGGTGCGCACGAGCCCCCTCACCCTTTTCCCCAACTTTCCCCTCGCCGCCGGGGCCGAACCTTGCCGGAAAATGGCCGCCCGACCATCCCCTGTTCTGTCCAGTTCTGCCAAGGACCTCCCGTGCGAAGAAACAGAAATCCAGGGGCCTAGATGCAAAAGTTTGTTTCCTTTTTCTTTTGTTTTCAAAAACAGCAAACTTGTAAATTCCATATAAAATCGTAGAAAAATCATAAAAATGCAAACTAAAATGTTTTGGAATCCTTAGATCAAAACCTACAACTTTTGTTACAGTCACATGTTCATATTATGCTTCTATTTTAATCTTGGATAAAGATTAGATTAAATAGCACATAAATGTATCTCCTATTGTAGTCATGAACTAAGGCTAGTTTTTGGACAGTGTACTAAAACGTAGATGAATAGATTACTGTAAAAATTTGAGAACATTTTGACAACTCTAGCAATAGGTTTCATTAAATCTTGATGTATGCCTAGGATAGATAGTTTTAATTATCTAAGTGGTATGATATGTTTCATGGGTTCAAACTTTTACAGTACTTATATTTTTTCGTTCCCAGAGTCTACAGAAAAAGTTTGAGAATTTTTAGTTAAATCCAACTGGACCAAATGATTTATGGAGAGGGTAGATACATTAAATCATGAAAAATAGTTCTTGCGCATGAAAAATTCTAATAATTTTTCTAAGGGTTAACTTTGAGTTTACAACCATGCTGGTAAAAGATGAAGCTCTGGAACCTTCTATTTTTGTCTGTAGATTTTAAACTAGGTTGTTGTAGCTTTATTTTGTCCTATTTATCATGCCCTGTGTATTGCTCTTTTAAATCTGAAAATTTTTCAGTAGACTCACCATCAGTTTCGGAGTGCTCAGTAAAATTTTTAGAATCTTTACTTGTAGGGTTTGTTCTGTATAAATGAATCTTTATCCTAGGAGTGGCTGTTTAATGCATTTTTAATAATTAATATACTCAGTGAAAATAGCTGAAAAGTTTATGCCACGTTTGTAATTAAGTAATTGACTCTACATAAAAATTCCATCTTCAGAAGCTATACCCTTCAGCGGATTTAAATATTCCATGCTTGCACTTGAAAATAACTTTTCTAAAAATAACAAAACCCCCACTTACTTAATAAGAAATAGTTAATCTAGATAATACTCTATAAATGATTGCCCAAGGAGATGTAAAGAAAATATTTTAAAACTCTATAGTGAATTAAATTAAGATTGTTACCATCACCACAACTCACGCATATGCATTCGTGTAGATTTGACTACTCTCGCCGACGGTACATACGAGCTGGTGCCGGAGTCCAAGAGTGAGCAGCGTGAAGCTCAAGTTAACCTAACTGAAATCACTGAAGACCTGAACCAGAGTTCAGAAGAGCCCAAGGCTAGCTCCGCTCAGGAAGGCAAGCCCCGGAGCATGTCCTATCTATTGTAGATTTATGCAACTGCTTATATTTCTATATGCTTGTGCATTTACGTTTACAGGAGTTGATTGAAACCTTAGTTGCATGATCCTAGGTACCTATGCTTGAACACTAGTTGGTTTAGGTCGCTAGTTGGCTAGGCTAATGGTTCGGTAGAAGTCGAGTGATTTCCTATCACTCGCGAGAATTATAGGAGTTGGATGTTTACTACATACTGCAACTATAAGGTTCACGGGCGGGGTTGTGGTACTTGTGATACACCGTCTGTTTAGTAAAAATGGATAAGGCTGCAGTGTGTGGTAGTGGTGGTTAAGCTTTTGAACGTACTAACCACATGCCGAGAATATGGTAATCGGTAAGCTTAAGTACTGGATTGAACCGAGGCCAGAACATACTCCCCACCGTCTTGAACTCGTTCACATCTAGCTAATGGCGAGTACGGAGTCGTCGTACTACTGTACTTGAGGGCGGTGGGCCTGTTCCGTGAATCGGGAATTGAAGGGAACTGTTGCGTGGGTGACTCTGTTCCCATGCGTGTGTTTAGGTCTGCCTGGCCAGGTTAACAAATTCGATTCGAATCGTCCGCTTCTCACGGTTTGGGACTGCTTAACCCTTTTGCCACATAGAGTAAGAAGTGAAAGATGTTGATAATGAATATGGTTGTTTGGATGATGAAAGATAATTGCTTCCCACCATGTATGCTATTGGATAGATGCTCACTTAGAATGGTCAATGGAACTAGAATTTTTAAGCTAAAATTTGATACTAAGGATTTACTCTTAGTTGCTTTCGACGAAACAAACCCCTCCAGCCAAAAGTCTTGCATGTCTAGGTAGTGGGCTAAGTATACCCTTAGTCGGGTAAGCTTTGCTGAGTATTAGTATACTCAGCCTTGCTTGTGGCTCAACTTTGTTTTCAGGTGATATGTTGAAGATCAAATAGCTAGCTTGACTTGGCCGTGTATTTTACCTCCTGGTTGGGTCGGTGGAGTGGGATACGACTCCGGCCGACGCTGACAATGCCGAGTGATGTCATGTACGGGCTTCATCATGACATCTTGTATCGTCATTTAGAACTTGCTTTATTTCCGCTGCAGTTGAACTCCGAACTACTTTCAATTTGAATTTCAAGTACCTTTTTAAGATTTCAAACTCGGTTTGTAATATTTAAGTTAAGACTCTGTGATATAAGAATTTGTGAAATGTTGTACTCTCCGGACTCACCTTCGTGTGAGTTGCATGTAAGCTTTGGGTTTCGAAGGCAGCTCAGGTGGTTTTATCGGGACTTTACCCGACTGGACTGTCGGATTACTCCGTTTGAAGTGCGTGTTAGCCGGGATTTCCTTTATGATGATGGTTAACGCACTTGAGCCGGATTAATTTGGGTGGTACTGCCACAATTACTCATACTGAAGCGTTTTTGATGGCGAGTAATGCTAATTATCCTGATGTTCGTAGCATGGCTTTTAGTAGATTCATCGTGCTTTTATTGCCTATCATCTACGAAGATCATGTTGTTTCTGTGCAGTCACATTTCAATCATATGCTAATTCTTGTTGCATGGAATTAGTTGCACGGAATTAGTAGATCTGATCTGTTACGGTTTGTTCTTATACTTAAGAATTGGCGTAATATCTGCTAGGTTAGGCCTTGCAAACGGGTTGGATGATCCGGTGACGTATTAGATGCTCTGCCTTAGTCTTAATAGGGCATTGATCCGGGAATCGGCTTTAGCTTGTTCTTAGGCCTCTATTCTGGTTAAGGTTTAGTTATTTATTATGTTCATTAGGCCCAATCACGTGTAGGATGTTCCGATTTAGCAGTGAAGCCGTTACCATCATGGATTAGATTAGTTAGATTTAATTGAAGCAGCTTTACAGTTATTTGCTTTATTTATCAAAATCCGGATACACGCAGATCCAATCTGACACCGGGACTCGATCGGTTCTTTAAAGCCGATGCAAGAGTCGTCTCGGGGAGCCGACCACGGCTCGGACTTATGTTTCCACGTGTTTGTGTATGCAGGCAAATCGTTGCAAGCACGTTCGCACCTTCCTGATCGGGTATAGGTCAGGTGGCACGCCCTGCGTCTTCATAAGCCACGGCGTGTGCTGGAATTGCGGGCCGTTGACGAGGGAGCAGTGCCTGCCAGCGCCCTGGCGACCTCCCGTCTCTTCGTGTTGCCTGTCGCTACTCGCCGGTGGGTTTTGACCGACAACACATTCTGGCACGCCCGGTGGGACCTTCATCAACAACAACGCCCACTGCAGAGATGACAGGAGCTCAGGACCAAGCACAGGTTCCGCCGGTCACCAAGCCTGTCACATATGAAGAGCTGACTCCAGAGCACAAGCAAAAATATGATGATGTCAAAGCTCAGTTTGAAGCCGATCTCATCGGCTCTTTTGAGAGGACCCGTAACCACGGCATCAAGTGGAAGGGGTTCTCACTAGAGGGCACTCTCGACAATGTTGATCTGTCCGTGCCTTCAGAGGAGTGCACCAGGGCCCTACGCCAGGAGATGAACTACATGGTGGCTCACGCGCTTCATCGGCACTCGGAGAGCCTGGTGAACGAGCTCGAGCGTATGGCACATCGTGTTGTCCAGGAGGTGATCAAGAACCAGTACTCCCCGTCAGGACCAATCTTGGGGAGTCACAGGGGAGAGGCCTCGCTCCAATCTAGGCCGCCATTGCCATATTCACTCGCAGCAGCAGGACAACAAAGCTTGCTGATCTATGTCGTCTACAAGATCGGCGGTAACCCTAGAGAAGGACAGTTCCTGAGCGAGCCGCCCAAAGAGATCCCGCACGGCTACACGTGCGTGTACATACCTAACAATATCAACCCAACACGCACGAGGCAGCTGGTGGGTACATCAGCTTCAGAAGCAGACGCAGAGAAGCAGGCATGGCTAGCAAAGTACGCTACCGGGCCGAGTGCTGAACCCTCGGCCCCAGGAGTTCTTAGTGTGGAGTAGGTCAGTGCAATACTAAGGGACCAGTTTGGCATCCTGCCCAAGAGAAAGGCGATCGGCTATTCCAAGCCGTATCCAAGTGACTACGATTTGATCCCATTGCCACCCAAGTATCGGCTTCCGGAGTTCACCAAATTCAGTGGATCAGAAGGAGCCAGCTCCATTGAACACGTGAGCCGATACCTGACGCAGCTTGGGATGATCTCAGTATCGGATCCTCTGAGGGTCTGTTTCTTTTCCCAGTCTCTCACGGGTTCAGCCTTCGGATGGTATACATCACTGCCCCCAGATTCGATCCGGACTTGGAGGCAGCTGGAAGATCAGTTTCACACCCAGTATCATTCAGAGGCTGCTGAAGCCGGGATTGCCGACCTCACCCAAGTCAGGCAGAAGCGAGGGGAAAGTGTCTCAGAGTATGTGCAGCGCTTCCGAGAGGTCAAGAATCGATGCTACACGTCGCGCATAACAGAAAAGGAAGCAGTTGATTTGGCAGTTCTGGGACTCGCTAAGCCGATCAAGGATCTGGCTTTTCAGTTGGAATTTTCCTTGCTGGCACACATGGTGCAGAAGCTCACGGCATATGAGCACTATCATCCGGACCTGTACCAGGAAAAATTCAAGCGCCATGTAAACATGGCCCAAGCAGATGATTCCGATGATTCTGGCGGGGAACAAGAAGTGGCTGTGGCAGAGTGGACCGGGGGGGCAAACCCCGTCCCGTGCAAGTCGGTCAAACAGAAGGGGCTTGTGAAAGGCTTTGACTTTGACGTGGCCAAGGCAGAGCAGATATTCGACTTACTGCTCAAGGAGAAATAGTTGAAGCTCCCAGAGAGTCACAAGCTGCCGATGGCACAAGAGCTACAGGGGAGGCTATACTGCAAGTGGCACCACTCGTTCTCCCATGCCACAAATGACTGTAAAGAGCTACGTCGGCAAATCCAATCGGCTATCGAGCAAGGCCGATTAATTCTGGCCCAACACATGATGAAAGTGGACAGTCAATCGTTCCCACAAGCTAACATGGTGGAGCTGATAAATTTCGGACCCAAGGGCCGGAACTTGGCATTCCAGATCAACATGGCGGGACCCATGCGCCGCCATGACGAGCAGAGGAAAGAGGCCGCTTCTGGCAAACGGCCCAAGGATGAAGACGAGCAGGACCAGCAACATGTTACTGAAGAACAAGTGTGTCACATCCGCAATCAGCTCCCAGCTTCCAATCGGCTTCTGGAAAAGTATCAGTATCAGTACAAAGTGCGTCACCAATACGAATCGGAAGAGGAGGAGTATGAGCACCTCACAGGAAGGACGTTGGGGAGGCGTCAGGCTATACACGACCACTGGCATTGCCCATTCTTTAGGTACTGTTGGAATTCCGGCATGAGCCGATTGCCTACTATAGATGATTGCTTGGAGTGCAGGCCTCAGTGACGCCAGCAAAACGAGACATCGGTGTTCCAGCGCTTAGGGTCCAGAACACGTCACGATGACCGTGTGAGGCGGCCATCCAGGGATGATTTTGAGCTGGAAGAAGAAGACAAGTATCATCATCCACGGTGGTGTCCTGACGGGCTCAGCCGATCATAGAAGCGCAGAGTGCAGCGTCTACGCAATCTCGAAGAGGCAGAAGCAAAGTACCTTGAGATGCTGAGGAAAGCACGTCCGGATCTCGCAGAGCAAGTCAGGTGCCCGCAAAGGGTGGAAAGGCGCCCTCCAAGGAGGGAGTGGCGCCCCAAGCAGCCAAGAGCCGATGACAAGCCATCGGCTAATGTGAACATGGTGTTCGTGCTCCCGTCGGAGTTTCGGGCACCCCAACCGGAGGAATTGGCCATCGCGCAGCTGGATCTCGGCCCACAGCCGATCATCTTCGAGAAGCCCAAGGAGAAAAGCTACAAGCACCTGAAGGGATTGTATCTCAAGGGCTTCATCGATGGCAAGCCTGTGAACAGGATGTTGGTCGACACTGGCGCCGCAGTCAACCTGATGCCGTACTCAGTGCTGCGCCGATTGGGTCGTTCTACTGCTGATCTCATCAAGACCAATGTCATGCTCAATGATTTCAATAGTCAACCGTCAGAGGCACAGGGTGTCCTCAATGTGGAGTTGACAGTTGGCCGCAAAACCGTCCCAACCTCGTTCTTCATCGTCAACAGTAAGAGTACATACACAGTGCTGCTTGGGAGGGACTGGATTCACGCAAATTGTTGTGTTCCTTCCACGATGCACCAGTGTTTGGTCCAGTGGGATGGCGATGAAGTGGAGGTAGTCCGTGCAGATGATTCCAGCGAGGTTTCGCTTGCGGACATGAACGCCTGGGATGCGGAAGGGCAAGAGCCGATCTCAGGGATCGCGCTGGAAGACTGTGATCAGATTGAAGCGACAAAAAATGGGTTGAGGCTGGTCTTATCCACTGGCCTCACAGAGTAGACACATCCTGGCAAGCTACGAAATCCAGCAAGATTAGAGAGGCCAGTCCCAGCGTCCGGCCCCAAAAAATGAGTAATATATGTTTGGAATTAAAGTTGTTACATTATGTACAAACAATGGCGTGCTTCGGTAGCTGGTCAGTTAATGTGCATTCAGTTTCAAAGAGTAATACAGAAACGGCCGGCCCGTGCGGTCGGCCGAAAATTTTCTTTTGTTATCTCCCCGTGTTTACTGTCGACGTGGAAGATGATGACGAGTCGCCTATGTCCACAGTCGATTTAATAGGCGATGGCAAGTTGGGGTACGGGTTTACATCAGCTGATGATTTGGAGGAAGTCGATATTGGTCCCGGGGATAAGCCGCGACCAACATTTATCAGCAAGAAGCTAGACCCGAGTCTGCGTGAGCCGATGATTGCACTCTTGAGGGAATACCGGGATTGTTTCGCATGGGATTATACTGAAATGCCTAGTCTGGATAGAAGCATTGTTGAACATCGGCTCCCGCTTAAGAAAGGATTTCGGCCATTTCAACAACGAGCAAGACAGTTGAAGGCTGAAGTCCTGGAGGAGATCAAGAAAGAGGTGCAAAAGATGTTGGACGCAGGGTTCATCGGGTCATGCAGGTACGCAGAATGGATCTCTAGTGTGGTCCCTGTACAGAAGAAGGATGGCCGATGGAGAGTCTGCGTGGACTTCAGAGACCTCAACAGAGCAATGCCAAAGGATGAATATCCGATGCCCGTGGCAGAAACATTGATCAACGCCGCTGCTGGTCACAAAATGCTCAGCTTTATGGGTCTGGTGAAGATCAAGTCGGATGATGAATTTCACTAGGGGGCAGAGCAGCAGCAAGCTTTAGACGAAATCAAGGAATATTTGTCGAAGCCTCCAGTTTTGGTTCCTCCACGGCAAGACATGCCTTTCTACGTGTACTTGTCCGTGGGTGACACTTCCATCGCCTCGGTTCTAATACAGAAGCATGACGACCAAGAGAGGATTGTCTTCTACCTCAGCAGGCACATGTTTGATGCCGAGACCAGGTATCTTGAGATCAAAAAGCTTTGTCTTTGTTTATTCTTTACATGTACAAAGCTTCGACATATTTTGCTCTCGGCGGAAACAATTGTCATATGTAAATCGGATGTCATCAAGCATATGTTGTCGGCTCCTATTCTGAAAGGCCGACTGTGAAAGTGGATGTTTGCATTGTCAGAAATCGATATCCGATATCAACCTGCAAAGGCAGTCAAGGGGCAGGCACTGGCGGATCTCATTGCAGACAGGGTCAACGCTAATGTGTCCGCACTTTTTGTACGTGCCTGGGCCATGTTCTTTGACGGATCGGCTTGTGATGATGGGTGCGACATGGGAATTCTGTTGGTATCGCCTCGTGGGGCGACATATTCTTTTTCCATCAGAATGGCTACTCCATGCACCAATAATTTAGTAGAGTATGAGGCTATTCGCAAGGGGATGGAATTACTCTTGGAAGTAGGTGCAGAAGAAGTGGAAATATTTGGGGATTCGAAGCTTGTGATTTCTCAGCTCACGGAAGAATATAAATGTGAAAGCGAGGCTCTTTTTCCGATATGGATGCAATGCCGTGAATTAATGTCACAATTCAGGTGCATTAATTTCCACTGGATACGGAGGACTTTGAACAGTGAAGCCAATGATTTGGCACAGATGGCTTCTGGATACAAGGAAACAGCCGATGGAGTTGATGTAGAGGTTCAGTTTCTAGAACCTGGAGACTGGAGAGCTGATATCTTCTATTATTTAAAGGATTCGGCTCAGGGGGCACCCAGAAGGATAAGGCTCAAAGCTATGAAGTATGTTCTGATAAGGGACGACATGTTCTACAGGACTTTGGAAGGATTGCTGCTTAAATGTTTGGGGCCTTCGGAGTCGAATCGGCTCTTGCATGAGGTTCGTGAAGGAGCCTGCGGTACTCATCAATTGGCTCATAAGATGAAATGGCTGATTAGGTGATCGGGATATTCCTGGCCTACCATGCTTGAGGATTGTTTTAAATATTACAAGGGATGTCAGGCATGTCAGAAATTCGGCAAGATTCAAATGGTGCCGGCTTCAGTAATGAATCCTATTATTAAGCCATGGCCGTTCAGGGGTTGGGCCATGGATATGATTGGCCAGATTAACCCACCATCTAGCAAAGGTCACCAATGGTAGAGGCAGTACCTATGAGGTCGGTGGCATCGAAAGATGTGATCAATTTCGTTAAAGAGCACATCATTCATAGGTTTGGGATCCCTCAGACCATTACGACCGATGGAGGATCGGTCTTTTATCGGAGGAATTCAGAAAGTTTGCCGATGACACGGGGTTCAAGCTGATCAGATCATCTCCATATTATGCCCAGGCTAATGGACAAGCTAAAGCATCCAACCAGAGCCTGATCAAGCTGATCAAGAGAAAGATCGATGAATACCCTAGGTGCTGGCATGAGGTGTTGTCAGAGGCTTTGTGGGCATATCGTATTTCGTGTCACGGATCTATCAAGATGTCACCATACCATTTGGTCTACGGTCAAGATGCTGTGTTACCATGGGAGATTACGGCCGAATCGAGACGTGTTGAGTTTCAGAATGATCTATCGGCTCGAGAGTATGCAGCCTTGATGAGCGATAATGTGGAGGATCTTACAGAGCTAAGACTTTGGTCGCTGGAGAAGATTAAGGAAAATAAGGCTAAATTTGCTCGTGCATATAACAAAAAGGTCAGGCCGAAAGAATTCCAGGTTGGAGATTTAGTTTGGGAGGCAGTGTTACCATTGGGAACCAAAGATAGAAAATATGGCAAGTGGTCTCCAACTTGGCACGGGCCGTACAAGATTGATTAGGTTTTGCCTGGAAATGCCTACATGCTTGAAGAGTTGGATGGTGTCAAGTTTCCTGTGGCAGTTAATGGCCAACACATCAAGAAATATTTTCCGAGCATGTGGGAAGGCAACTAACAAGAGCCGATGAGATCCATCTGGCTGCAGTGTAATAGGCCAACACGTTGAGTTGGCCGGTAAAAAAAATCATGAGAGACCAACACGTTGAGTTGGCCAGTAAAAAAAATTAATCACGAGAGGCCAACACATTGAGTTGGCCGGTAAAAAAAAGGATTATATATGAGAAGCGAGACAGCCGATGTGTGACCATCGACTTAAGATGTTTTAAAACAGTTACAAGTTTCAGGTTAACAGGCAATACTAAATGTTTCTTGAGCCTATCTATTGGTTCAGGAATTCTTCTATGGCATGGATGGCTTCTGTGCGGACGGCGTCTGCTCGTGCTATGATTGCTTCGTCATCTTTGTCATCGCCTATTACTATCTGCAGACTCAAGGTGCTTATCTCTGCAAACTCTGCTTTTATTTGCTCGGCTATTTCCTGGGTTTCTTGCTTGGAGTTTGCAATAGAAACTTCCTCGGCCTGGATGAGTATCTTGGTGGTACGGACCTTTTCTTCGAGTTCTGCCAATTCTTGCTTCAGGAGGTCGAGTCGGTTCATGTTGGCAGACACGTCAGCCTTGATATCTAGAGTTGCCTTCTTCTGGTTGAGGGCCTTGCACTTTTGAGCAATGTCAGCTTTCAAAGAAACTTGAGAACGACGTGCTTCTATTCTTTGCTGTGCTCTATTCACTTCTACCCGGAAGAATGGTAGATTGCTGGCTGGCCAGAGCTTGATTTGCAATGGCTCCGGGAGTTGGGATTCTATTTGCTCGAAGATGTTCTTTATTTCGCTGGAATCACCAACTAGAGCAGTAATTGGAGCAGAGAGCAGGTCCTTGATATTCTGAAGCTGATTTGTAATTGTAATCGGCTGCTGTTGTGGCTGCATTTCTGCATTCGATGCATTCAAACCCATTGATGCTGGATCAAAGGAGAGCAGGTCTAAAATATTGAAGCCCTGCCGATATGATGAAGATTAGTTGGGAGCGAAGTGCATTAATGGGGTAATCAGCTGATTTAAAATCGGCTCATAAAGTTACCTGTGCTGAACAAGAAGTGATGATCGGTTCAAGTGTAGCCGATCCAGTTGGTTTGGAAGTGACAACAGGGGCTTCGATTATATCAGCCTGTTCATCATGCACATCTGTCAGAGAATTGGAAGTTTCAGTTGCTCCAGTGTCAGCTTCATGAATGATGTCTTCGTGTTGTACTGAGCTACTAGTATTAAGGTTGTCTTCAGCTGCGTCCTGGAAATAGAATTACAGTCAACTAGGATATATGTATATGCAATAAAGAAGAAGTCTTAGAAAGATGAGTTGCCTGGTTGGTGTTAGACTCTGATGGACTCGGGGAAGCTTGTGCTGATTTCTTGATGACTCGCCTCGTGATCATCTTCCTTTTCTTAGTTGGGACTCGTGGGGAAACACTTGCAGAGGTTTGCCTTCGTTTAGAAGCTGACTGGAGTAAGTCTGGCTAAGCAGCCATTATTACTTTCTTCATTGATGGAGATCCTTTGCAAAAGAGGACATCAGGAGCAGTTGGAAGAAAGTGGAATGGTTCCCCGTTACCGGCCACGGGTTCTGGATCATTTTGTTGCTGTAAGTAGGGTGAGCAGGATTAGTCAAGCAAAGGGATAGAGGATTTAGAAAGAATAAAAGCACGGATTCAGTACCTCTTCTTCGGGGATTGCATATTCAAGATCAATTTGCTGCAGTAGAGGGCCTAAAGCTCTTCTGAAAATGTGAGTTTTCCACATTTCCCACCAAGTGTTAAAGCCGATTGATGAGGAAGTGAAGGACAGATCGGCTGGTATTGGAATGTGGAGGTTGTC
Source organism: Panicum virgatum (assembly GCF_016808335.1). Taxonomy (NCBI): domain Eukaryota; kingdom Viridiplantae; phylum Streptophyta; class Magnoliopsida; order Poales; family Poaceae; genus Panicum; species Panicum virgatum. The sequence goes on from NC_053152.1 coordinate 10,235,319, forward strand.
AAACATGCTGTAGCATCTTGAGCTGGTGAGACCATCAGGCAGATCGGCTCTACTCTCCACCAATTGGTTAATATGGAAATGGGGAGGGACTTGTCCTAAGCCAAATTGCCGAGCTGCTACGACTGGTTGATAGGTTTCATAGCCTGGTTTGATAATTCTATTAAAAGTACTCATGCCAACGGGAAGGAAGCCAGGTCGTATCATCAGGGAGTATAGATGCCGAGTGCTGTTGTCATCGGCAAAACTATCCAGTCTGAAGGCAGTTGGGTTCACAAAAGCTTCAGATTCAGTGAATGGAAAATAAAGGGGGTTCTCTAGGCCTTTGTAGAAAATTCTGAACCAGTTTACTGCATCTGTTGGATTTAGTCTACTGCCAGGGAGGCTGAATAGGGCTTGGCCATAGCTAGTGCATCTAATTGGCTTGCCGTTTTCGTCGGGAAAGGAGTTCTTGGTTAGGCTTTGAAAGTTTAGGATCTGGTGCTGAAAGTAAAGTTGTGCCCATAACTGAATGAACCACCAAGGGCCTCCAGTTCTGAGTTTCCTTTGGTTGATTAGATTGGTTGTCATCAGGTGGAGATATCTGTATGTTTCTCCAAGGAAAAGTTTGCCTAGGCCGGTGCGGTTGCCATGGGCCAGGTGGTAGGCCAAAGGAAGGTAATTCTTAGTTGGAGCTAAGGAAGGACCACAGAAGATGAAATGTTCTAACCAAAGATTTAAAAAAGGTTGTGTGTTCCTTTTCAGTCACTGGACCTTTTGTTTTCATGTGCTGGTTCATGTAAGTGCCCCAGTTTGTGCAGTTAACCTTGGATAAAAGATTAAAGGGAACTTCTGCCATTTTGTGGGCAGCAGGATTAGGAGATCCAATGTCTAGGCCAGTGATCATGGTGACATCTAGCAGAGTAGGGGTCATGGGACTGTGGCCAAAGAGGAAACAGTTCAGGGCATCAGACCAAAAATAGCCGATGGTTTTCAGAAGGTTCTCATCTTTGTGAAGGGGTGATAATGATAAGCTAAGTGCATCGGCTATGTTCAATTCCTGCCACAAGGGCTATGTTCAAGGTGTAATGAACTGAAAAGAGTTAAAAGGGTAGACTGAATATTACCTACAGGCCGCAGATTGCCGCATCATCGATCGCAGAATTTGTTGTCTGAGCTGCAGAGTCCGCCATGGTTCAGATCTGCTGACTTAGGGTTTGGTTAATTTTGCGGGTTCTGGTTCGAACTCCGGATGCTTGCAAGTCTTTGCTCGAATTTATGGAGTGGGGTTCTCGAATTACGCCCGGGTTTGGAGTGTTTAGTTCAAATTGGATTCAGAAGTGGAGGTGGTGTTCTGTTTTTATACGAGTTGCTTCCAATTTTGAATTCCGTCAGCTCTTGGACATTAGTAAAGACTGATGCGATGCCATCGGCTTTCTTTTTTGGGAATAATTCGAACGAACAAGATGAAAGAAAAGACTTCATTAAAAGATTGGATTTTTACAAGCGAGAAGCCGATTTGACCAAGGATAATTCCTTCGGCTTTATAGTCGTACTTCTACTCTACTACCTACACCTACTATTCGTAGGTACCTAGTACCTACGGCGCTTGGGGCTTCGAGCCGGTGCGTCTCCGCCATCGCTATTGTCATCGTCGTCGTCGTCATCGCTGGCGCCGTCGAAGGTGCTGCTGCCGCCGTCGCCGTAGTCACTCCAGCCGCCGCTCTCTTCCTCGCTGTCCTCCTCGGAGGCCCCAAGGAACCGGAAGGGCTTTCCGCCCATCGGTTCGTCGTCACTGGAGGGGGAGCCGATCTCCTCTTCCGAGGAGGAATCGGCTCCATCCCAGGAGAATTTGTCGTCGCTGGTACTCTCTGGCTCCTCCTGGAACAGGAGCCGGAGGTCTTCTCCTTCGGTCTTGGGCTCGTCGTCTTCAGAGACAGTCCCGAAATCGAACTCCTCTGCATCCCAATGCAGAGGAGCAAGCACCTTGTGTGCCGCCATCGGATTGTATTCCGGCGTCGGTTCCCGACTCTCCGGAATGGAGTCGAGGGAGGAGGCAGAAAGGTCTGAAGAAGAAGGGGAAGAAGGAGGGGAAGAAGAAGAGTGGCCGATGGTGTTGGAGCCGGATGAGGAGGAGATCGCCATGGCTACTGGCTACTGAAGGTTGGGGTTTTTTCTGTGCTACTTGGCTTTGGGAGGAAGATGAGTTTGCTGTGAAGAGAGCCGATTCGGGATGAGATTAAATAGTAAAAAGATGGAAGACGGATCGGTAGTTTCACATTCTACGAGGAGCCAGTTGCAGAGACGTTGCGTCTTCCTTGGTGGTTGCAGCGGTTTTTAATGAGCATTAACGGGAAGATGAAGCGACGGAGTGGTTTTGGAATTATCATTGCCAAAACCAGGTGGGCATGTGTTATCGCCATAAATTAATAGGGTTAATTAATGGGCCGCGAGTGAGTTGGGCTTAATGAAGAAATTAAAGGAGGCTTACGAATCGGCTCCTGCGTGAGCATTTGGGCCATATGGGCCATGTATCCTTAGATTTAGTTCAGATTGAGTTAGAGATATAGTCCGATATGGACACATTAGTTTAGATTGTTTCCCAAGTCTCCGGACTATAAATATGTACCCTATGGTATTCATAAGGGGAGAACGTCATCACGTTTGCAATCAACAACTCTCGGCGCACCGCCACCCCTAATCTTAGGGTTTCATCCAAGTAAGCGCCATGCTACCCTGATCGCTTCTTGCGATCAGGGCAGCGTTGTTCTTGATTTTACCTTGGTATTACTCGTACTGAAGCATTTTTTATGGCGAGTAATGCTAATTATCCTGATGTTCGTAGCATGGCTTTTAGTAGATTCATCGTGCTTATATTGCCTATCATCTACGAATATCATGTTGTTTTTGTGCAGTCACGTTTCAATCATATACTAATTCTTGTTGCATGGAATTAGTTGCACGGAGATAACACCCTGCTTCTTTTCTATCTAGTAGATCTGATCTGTTACGGTTTGTTCTTATACTTAAGAATTGGCGTAATATCTGCTAGGTTAGGCCTTGCAAACGGGTTGGATGATCCGGTGACGTATTAGATGCTCTGCCTTAGTCTTAATAGGGAATTGATCCGGGAATCGGCTTTAGCTTGTTCTTAGGCCTCTATTCTGGTTAAGGTTTAGTTATTTATTACATTCATTAGGCCCAATCACGTGTAGGATGTTCCGATTTAGCAGTGAAGCCGTTACCATCGTGGATTAGATTAGTTAGATTTAATTGAAGCAACTTTACAGTTATTTGCTTTATTTATCAAAATCTGGATACACGCAGATCCAATCTAACACCGGGACTCGATCGGTTCTTTAAAGCCGATGCAAGAGTCGTCCCGGGGAGCCGACCATGGCTCGGACTTATGTTTCCACGTGTTTGTGTATGCAGGCAAATCGTTGCAAGCACGTTCGCACCTTCCTGATCGGGTATAGGTTAGGTGGTACACCCTGCGTCTTCATAAGCCGCGGCGTGTGCTGGAATTGCGGGCCGTTGATGAGGGAGCAGTGCCTGCCAGAGCCCTGGCGACCCCCCGGCTCTTCGTGTTGCCTGTCGCTACTCGTCGGTGGGTTTTGACCGACAATAATTCTACAACAGAAGACGAGTACATCGCAGCTTCGGAAGCTGCGTAGGAAGGTGTTTGGGTAAGGAAGTTCCTTATTGAGCTTAGTGTGTTCCCTAATGCCTCTAGCCCGCTGGATCTCTACTGTGACAACAGTGGAGCTATTGTGCAAGCCAAGGAGCCAAGGAATCACTAGAAGAGCAAACACGTCATGCGGCGATTTCATCTCATTCGAGAGTTCATCGATCGTGGTGAGATCAAGATATGCAAAATACACACGGACCTGAACATTTCAGATCGGTTGACAAAACCCCTTCCACAGCCCAAGCATGAGAGGCTCACAAGAGCAATGGGTATTAGATACATTCTAGATTGACTCTAGTGCAAGTGGGAGACTGTTAGAAATATGCCCTAGAGGCAATCATATTTCGTTGTATTCATGATTAATAAAGTGTTCCTTGAATATTCATGGATGATAACTTGTATTGATTAAATGCTTATGTGAAGTATTTGTGAAACTCTTTACTTGTCTGAATATTCTAAAGTGTTCGTAGTCGGAGTTCATGTGAGGACACACATGAATAGTAGACTAGCACATGTATTAGTTGATTGACTACGTCTCACAAGTCATGGACATGGGATGTCTAATCATGTGGGTTCATGTGAGACATGAGACAGAACTGACCCAACACGAGATGATGACTTCTCATTACACAATATGTACGCTGTGTCCTAAGACCTGAGATCATCGTATGTACTCAAGATGTGAACCGACTTAATTAGGAGCCATCAAACGCTGCACCGTGACTGGGTAGTTATAAAGGTGGCTTTCGGATCTGTCAAGAAGCATGCTGTGAGACATAGTCGGTCAAGACGGGATTTGCCCCTCTCTACAAGAGAGAGATATCTCTGGGCCCCTCGAGTGATTCGGATTAGGAAATGCATGGCCATGCTAGGGTTAAGAGTTGACCAGGGATTCCGAATCACAGAATCGAGAAAGAGTGGTCGGATTCAAGATAGACCAAATATCGTGAGACAAAGGGAACAACATGTATAAGATTGTGACGGCTCGATAGATATGATTCACGTATGCTTAGGAGTTGACACGTCTTTCTCGAGACCACTATTAACTATTGGCCAGTGGGAGTACTGGGCCATGTCTATTCATACATGAGCCCATAGGGTCACACACTTAAGGGCCAGAAGTCTAATGATGATGAGATCCAAATTAGACTGGGCTTTGATGCACTAATGGGCCTAGAGAGGCCCATAGGGTTGGAATGATGGTGGGGGCTTGGAGCAGCCCACCTAGGAGGGGCGCCCAAGGTGGGGCCCACTAAGGCCCACCTAGGGGCGCCCACCAGGCTATATAAGGAGGGGAGGAGGGGGGCGCCCCATCTCTCTGGCAGCCCTAGCCGCCCCCCTTTCTCTCCTTCCTGCTTCTCCTCCCCCGCATCAAGCCTAGTTCATTCTTGCGGATCTAGCAATCCGGAGAGCGAAGCTTCTTCTCGTACATGTGGACTTCATGGAGGTGCTGCGCTCGCTGCACGAGGACGAGCCATTTGTGAGGAGGTTCACGCAACTGCACTGCCGGCTTCCATCTGCACTACACTGACACGCTATAGAAGTTCCGCAACCGCGCGTCTAGTGGTAATCCTGTGATCTATAACTGCAGTAATTTTGGTTTATGCGGTAGAAAAATTTTGTTTTTGCTACCCCATATTCCCACACAGAGATTGAAAATATTCCTCGAGCCCGAAACACCAGAGTTTGAAGAAGTAGATATCTACGAGCTTTCCGAGATAGAATAACCATCTATGGCCGTCACTGTACCTAAAACGTGCCGTATCTTAGGATAGAACCTTCTTTTCTCTTTCCCTCTATTCTTTCTTCCCTTTTCTGGACCAAAACACCCGAGAAAGGAAGGGATCAGGAGGAGCCTCCAGAAGACCGGAGCCCACACCTGACAAGGTGGGGCCGGCCAGCCTACCCTAGCCGGCCGGCCTGGCTCCGAGGCCGTTCGGCCTCATCCTCTCGTGCAACGTTCACCTAAGCACAAACGTTCCGTTCCTGGTGTTCGGAGCACGATGAGTCGATTTAAATCGAAAGGCTCCCTCTTCTTCCTCATTTCACAGCCTTTCACTAGATCTCATTCCGATTTTCATCCCTTTCTCCGAGATCACCACCATGGTCTTGCAATCTTCCCCTAAAACACTGAAATCTGAGGCCATGGACACACCAACTCCTAGAGCACCCTCAATGTCCAACCAAACTCGTGCATCGTCGAGCAGTGTTAGGATTCTAGAACCGGTGGAGATCGTTGCGTTCTTACCACCACCGCCGGCTGGCCAGGGGCGCCAACCCCAGGCCGGCCGGCCTCACCCCGAGGCCGCTCATCGCCCTGTTTGGTGGAGAGCTTCATCCAGGGCTCAGGATCAAGGGCCCTCGAGCGCTCCCGCACGCGCGACCTCTAACTTATATTGCCATGTTTATGTACTTAGTAAATAACTTTACACCTAGTGCCATCCCCGGCAACGACGCCAGAAATGCTTGTTGGCATTTCTTAGCGTTGCCACTAGGAGTGGTTAGTTCCTAGCAACGCTGCCAGAAATGCTGGTGTTGGTATGTCATAACATTTAAAGAAAGATCCGCAAGCGCACGGATATACCATTGTAGCATTTTACCCGGAAGTATTCAGGGTATCGTTATTTATATTTTCTCAAGGGGTGGCTAGGTTGTGTAAAGTTTATTTACTAGTTCCATAACCATGACACGTATGAAGTAAGATGAAGACCACTGACTATACAGGGGTAAGTGATAAATAATAGATAGACAAGGGTAATGTGACACACACAAAACATCCAACTCTCATGAATAAAAAATAAACAAGCAATCCTAAGGTTAGCGGGAGCATAGGCAAAGATTCCTAGTACACTATTTATGTTAGCAGATAAGTTATGTTAGCCACATGCTTAGAGCTGCAGGTGCCAGGAAATTATGGACATCAGGGAGAATGACCCGCACTGGAGAACATCCAGTCCCGTTTCATCTTTGCATGAACTCTTGCACGATACACGAATGCCGGGGAGTACACTAACCGAGAAGTAGCTTCCCGGCGGACCGACAGGGCTGTCACCACCTGCGGTCTACCCCAGTCACTCCGTGGAGCACCGTCATATTCGAAGGATCCCGCATACCTGGGCACCATGCCCGCGTATGAGGTCACTACCCTAGCACCCCCAGGTCCCCCACCCTTCGGATGGACAGGTAAGATGCTAAGGTAAGCCCGAAAGTACAACGGACATATATCCTTACCCAGATCATCTGGTCTAAGCAAGCAAGTAGTATAACTCGATAAAGCACAGATTAAGGCTAAGCAAGCTATGAACATAGCGAGATAACCAAGAACGAACTCAATATGAATAGCATAACAAAAGTCGGAATACAAAGCCATACCAGAGGCTGAGGATTGCTCGCCGACCCCGAGGACGACTGGATTCGCTAAGAGATGAAGTACTAGCCTAGCTCCACAACCCTAAGGAGTATAAGTCACAAGAGAGTGTGAGAGAGAGGCCTTCAAGTGGTGTGTGGGAGAGAGTGGTGGGAGGTCCCTTTTATAGCTTGAGAGGTCAGTTCCCATCATCTCCTTGTATGGAAACATGCCAAACCACCATTGGGAAGATAAGATCAATCTTCCCACAAAAATCAACGGGAAAACCTTACATGTGGGGTCGGCCGACCCCCCTTTTGCCGCCTCTGGCCACCATCCTTCTCTGGTACACTGCCTGGTGGGTCCTAATGTCAGATGGTCGGTGCCGGGGCTTGGTTGGTCTTTAGTCGGTTTGGTCTGGTTTGTGGGCCTCCTTTGTTCATGTTACGCAGGACGCGATCATTTGCGACTTCGTCTGTGTATTCATCATGTTTTCTTCGTATTCCGGACTTGTGCTCTTGAAATCATAGATCTTCGAAAATAACTGTGGAGCTAAGCTAGTGATACAAGTATGTGAGTAAGAGGTATGGTTTTCCTTCTTTTATGGGTATAGTTGACGGTCATATTTCGTACTTAACGACAGTCAACAACACCCCCAAGCTAGCCTTTTGCTCGTCCCGAGCAAAACAAGGCGCTCTTTGTTGATCAGGAGTTGCTACAATGTTGAATTTCCAACTCATACTTAGGCACAACCGAATGCTTCTTACCTTGATTTTGAATAAGTTGGCCTTTGTTCTTACCTCTTACCTTACTCCTGTGGAGCGTATAGCTTCACCTCATCTTTAGCGGTTGAGACTCAGAACGGTATCATAGAGTGCTCATATTTCTTTCTCTTTAGTTCAACCGTCAATCTGGAAGTTTTGTAGAGTTTTCAAAAGAAATTTATAAAGTTCCTCGGATGATCTCTTAGATCGCTCAATGTGTATAATTCCTCACCAAGGCTTTTATTGTGCCTTACTTCCTCAACCTATCTCTAATGGCTATTTTTGTGGAGCTGTAGGTATGTAGGATTGAAGGCATACCTGCTTCTCATGTTTTGCTGAGTCAAAGACCAGATCCAAAGGAGAAACAAGTCATAAACCTTGATCAAGATGTGCAAGCGTGTAGATTTTATTTTGGTGGATGGTGTATGAACTCCTTTATATGCACCATATCTCTTTTTCTTTCTTTTTGGATAAGGGGCTATCTCTCTTTTTTTTTGGACATGCCTAAGCATGTGGCATACTTTCTTTGGGTATGCATCTTTTTTTTCTCTTTTTTTTTACATGCCGAAGCATGTGGCATACCTTATTTGGGTATGCATCTTTTATTTTCTCATAGCCCCATATCCTTGACATATTTTTGAGAGAGGTGTCATACATGGACTTGGAGTTTTTATTTTGTGGATGGATGAAATTTTGCTCACTTCTAGTGTAGAAGCATAGCATGTGGTGGAAACATGTACGTGATCTTGATCATGGGAGTATGAAATGAATCTCACTAAGGGTCACAACAATTTGACAAAGCTCAATGAGATAGCAAGTTGCATATGTGGGAGGTTTTGCAATGAAAACAACATATGGCTTTGGGTAGGAATGTTATATCATCGAGGAACTTTGTTATATTTTTGTGTTTTCAAAATTAAATACTCCGAATATCAAGCATCACATAAGAGAAGATCATAGCAACTCTACTTAACCATATCATAGCTCACAAAAACTTAGATTTGTATCATGCTTTTTGCTACCCACAGGTTTCAAGCTCAAGGTTTGAACATTTTAAGCCAACAAACTCAAAACTAGGTAGAGCATAGAGTTGTAACTAAGCATATGAAGGAAATTAACAGAGCAACTATTCATCATCTCAACAAGGAAAACTTACACCATGCTTACTACACATATTAAAAAGAAATATTTTTTGGGTGTTTTCTAAATTTTGCAAATTTTTATTTGTTTTTTAGTTATGCAAATTTTTATGGGTTTTCTGATTTTGTAAATTTTTATGGGTTGCATGGAAGGTTATGAAAGCAGTAAAGATAAATGACACAAGTTACCTCTTGTGGGGGTCCTCCCACAAGCTAGCTTCAGGCTCACTACGGCTGGTCGGGGTTGAAACCCGTCCAGTGACAGTATGCCCACCATTCCTCCTGTCGCTGCAACTGCAACTGCTCCATGTCGTGGAGTCTCTCGCCAGTGTGACGCTGCCATGCTTGGGTTGTATCGATGTGTTAGTTCAGCGTCTCTTGTATGTTGTTGCCCTGCAGCCGCAGGTCACCTAGCTGCTGGGTGATGGCACCTAAACCTCGGGACGAGGACGTCCGTCTGATGAGGTTTGGGGCTCCACCGGAGCTGGAACTGGTGGACCAGCGACCTGGTGCCTGCCGTGTCCACTCTTTGGTGCTGGCACTGTGCCATGACGAACCACCGGCCTCATGCTGATGTGGGTGATGTGGCTGCTGAGGCGATGGTGTCAACTATGCCTCCTTTCTGGTCCTGCTTCATGTCATCCTGCCAGGTAAACCAGAAGATCTATGCCTACGACCTCCTTCTTGTGGAACGAGAGGGATGGTTAGCGAATGGCAATTATACAAATGAAACTTTGCATTGGGCAGCGGTATCTCATTTGTATAGCCCAAGTAAAAGAAAATCAAAGAGTCTTTCGGGCCTTTCTTGAGTGTGTGACCTTGGATCAAATTAGCCTCATCGATATACGTACGGTCTCCCTCAATGAAAGGAATAGAATTCCCCTCTAAGGCACCGATATGTGTAACGATACAAGTAATCAAAGAAGTGCACTCAATAGGACCCGTCATCTTGAAATTCGAAAGCCATTGCCTAACCAAAGCTTACGCGGGTGAGATTTTGATCTTGTTGACCATGGCATAAAGAATGAGCAGCTTGTCGTTGTGCACGGGTCGGACATCATCTCTTGGAAAGAGAGCGATGGTCAACCACTTGTGCATCAACTGAAGAGTTGGGTTATGAATGTCGCTGCACCGAGGTGCGAACTTGCCATGGACAACTTGACCCGAAATCTGGCCCCAAAATTCATGATGATTAAAACCGCGGCAAGCTTGATCGAGAGAAATCGGCTAGCATTTGTTGAAATCGAGGTGACCGGCAAAAGTTTCCCAAGAAAGCAAATATTCTTCCCTGAATAGTCGAAAATAAACCCCATTTTCCACCTCCCGAAGATTGCAAAGAAATTGGATGGTGAGGAGTCGAGAACTATACTCCTCAACGGGAATAAAGTCATCCCATCCAATTGCATGCAAACATTAGAGAAGTCTTCGTACATACCTGTTTTGGTGAGGAGTTCCGGATCGAATGCTCGGGTGTGGATGAAGCTTCTGTTCTTGAGGATGGCGTAGCCTTGTCGTTCATGATCATCTCGCAAGTCGAGGTACGGTGCATCTTCCACATCAATCTCTATGACCTCGGCTTGCGGTTCGGCTTGCATCTCTTCGTATTGTTCTTCTTCCTCATAGTCTATTGTGCTTGGTGTAGGCGTAGGTTCGGGTGTGTACGAGCTTGAGCCACCCCGAGGATGGGATGAACTTCCACCCGTCATCTTCTTGAACGCGCCGGAGACCTTCCGCCCTAAGCCTTTCATGATAAAACAAAAACACGTGCAACTCAAAAACGCGTTACATTAGTGAAACCAAAATGAACGTTCTTACCTGTGAGTTGCTCCTTCTTTCCTGCAGCAAAGAAATGAGAGAGTGAGAGAGAGAGGTCTCTTGAATTCAAATCTTGAGCGAAAATCCAATGGAAACCCGAGAGCAAAGTTTGAGAGGGAGTGAGTGAATGAGAGTTGAGTGTGCGAGCTCAAAACTCACCCCTCGGCCTCCAATTAAAGGGAGAATGGCCGGGCACTGTTGGGAGAGTCCAGGCTCAACGGCTAGTGACCGTTGGAAAAGGCTGGGCCCACTAGCCCTTGGCAGGGGGCCAGCCGACCCTAGGGTTCAGCCGAACCCTAGGTGGGCCCCCTGCTGACAGCCAGGGCCCACTACCCTTCTAACGGTCAAAAACTTTTTAAACTTTGGTGCCAGACAAACTTTGCTTCGAAAGATGTTTAAATTTATTTTCCAAAGGATTTTCATGCTCGGAAATATTTTTTTGGATTTTTGTGAAAAATTGAAAAGGTGCTAGAAAAGTTTCTAGCATGAAAGGATGTTTTGAGAATTCAAATATGCAGTGGGAAAAATCGAAAGGCAAAATGGTGAAAAAGTAAATATGGGATACGTACCGATTTACCTTCGGTAAGGGGTCGTTGTTTTGAGTCTAACGAGCGGGACCTTTCTCCTGTTGTGTTTACCACTGCTCGGGTCGTCCTGGAGAATTGGACGAGGACGAGCTTGCAACCTTATGCCACACCTTCTTGGTTATCTTTATGGATCGTGTGGTCGTATGATCTTGATTGGGAGTGATCACTTCAGCCTCTTCTCATGTTCTTGCTCCAATGTTGATCATTGAGCATTGTTCCTTCTTGGGCTGGAACGGGAATTTCTCTTCTCTCCCGTTGATGTTGAAATGGATTTCTCCAGCCCCTACATCGATGTGTGCTCCAGCAGTGCTCAGGAATGGGCGCCCATGGATGAGTGTTGATGGCTGCTAAGTACCAATTTTACGCCGTCAGCTCCTGCATAAATACATAAAATGTAAATATCAACATAGTGGTAGGGGTTTACTACTGACCATTTCCATGAGTGTTGGTAATTATTTGTATGCAAGTGAAATGAGGCAGAAAACACACTTCAAGAGCAAGGAAACACACTCCTCAATCCAAGGCAAAAGGCGTCGACCAATCAGAGCGTGACATTCAGCCTCACATGGATCAAAGGGCCCACTTTCGGACACAACCGACTTAGGCAAGAGCCATTCCACGTGGATTAGGCAAGAAGGCCCAGCTACCAGTCACCCAGCCAAAGATGGGCTGATTCGGGGCCAGCCGAAGGTTGGCCGACCTGCCCACAGCACCAACCGACCTCAGCCTTCGAAGTGGCAGCTCCCCATTGGTCCTAGAAGTCGGTTCTGGGAGGATCACCAGCTGAAACCGACCTTGCTGGCCGTGGCTCGCTCCTATATATATGAGGGGAGGGGACTCAAATGAAGACACACCACCAAGTTGAGTTTCACTTCTCACCAAGTGCTCTCTCAAGCCTCCTCTTGCATTAGAGTTGTGTTAGATTAGGGAGAGGGTAGAGGTACTCAGGAGGGGCGCCGGTATTCGGCGCTCTTCTCCATTTTTGTGTTTCTACGAGAGTGGGGGAGTAGTTCGGGAGAAGTGCCGGGTGTCGGCTCTCTGCTCCTAGCTTGTACCTCTACAGATGCTGCTACATTCTTCGGTATTTAGTAAGTATTCGTGGTTCCTATCTCTAGTATTTACTTTGTATAGTAGATGCTAGTAGTGCTTGTAGTTGAGTGAGATCAGTTCTCTTACTCGCGGGTTCGTCGCTCTGTATTCGTACAGAGTGCTGTAGTTTGCTACGGCTTGAGATACGTAGTTAGACTGCAGTAGTAATCGATAGCATAGACGTGGTGTCTAAGCTAGGGGTTATCCTTCATTTGCCTTATATTCCACGGTTTGTTAGAGGTAGTCCGTAGGTGGTGACAGCCCTATTGGTCCTTCGTAATCCTCCATGTTCGGATATAGCGTAGAGCTGTTGGCCGGAGTCGACTGGCAGACCAGTTGTAAGCCTGTGCCCGAAGCGAGTATTGTGCCCGAGAGATCGACCTTTAACTCACCAGTAGCACTATCTTAGGAATCCTCTCTACCCTTCTACCAATCTTGGTGTGTCCTTGGACCGACTAGAATAGAAGTTAGTGCACACACATTCCCTGTGGATTCGATAACCCTTGGAATACTCTAAGGTGAAAGCTACAACAGTATCCGTACGCTTTCATATTTATTCGTGACGCTAAAATACCCAACAAGCTTTCTGGCGCCGTTGCCAGGGAACGGTTATTGTATCTTTCTTCGAACCTAGTCGTCCTCGTATCCATTTATTTTCTTTTCTTCTACCTTGACCCCCGCTACCCATAGAGGAGCTATCCTTTAAAAGCTTCTCCACCCCACGGGATTTATCCCGTATCATCTTTAGTTTTTTTCGTGCTATCTTTACCCCCGCTACCCATGGAGAAGCCATCCTTTCACAGCCTCTCTGCCTCAAGGGGCGAGTTCAATGAGCCACCTTCCTCTTCCATATCCGGCTATGAACCTTGTCCTGACCTTATCGCTATGGTTCGGGAGCTTTCCTTCTCTGGGTTAAGTAGCGAGAACCCAGACCACCATCTGCGAGAGTTCAAGCAGCTTTGTTCACGCTTCGCCTCTGCAAGCATGAAACTAGATGTCCTCCGGTGGATGTTGTTTCCCTTCTCACTTAAAGGGAGGGCAGAGCAATGGTACACGTCCTATACATATACCGGAGAGGGAAGCTGGGACTCCCTAAAGAAGACATTCCCTATCATGTTCTTCCAGCAGAATGAGAAGGAAACTTTAGGCGAAGCCAGGGCTAGATTTTCGCTCCTAGTGAAGTCTGACCCTACCATGTCGACACTCAATCCTTTAGTCCTTGGGAAATTTAAGAGGAGTCTCGATAAGGAATCCGCCGATCATCTCAACTCAATCACCGGAGGAGTACCCCTCCAAATGTTCCCGGCTGAGGCTAATAAAATCCTAGATTATATTACCGAGTATACCTCTTTGTCAGCCGAGTCTGACCCATGAGGATCTTCTAGCGACTGAACCCAATCCTTCATTTTCCATATCCTTAGATTCAGCTCTAGAAACCTCGTCCGAACCAGGAACATTGGAGGGAGAAGAGATTCACCCCCCGAAGTTCTCTTCTAGATTCGAGGATGAATCAACGGGAAACCATAGAAACACCTCGAATCTCATAGATGTCCATTCAGGGAAGGAACCCTCCTCTGTCCACACGGATCAATCTTGAGATCTCTTGACAGAACCATTCCTTAGGCCTATGGTACCTCCTTCTCCTCCTGATTCCCGTAATGAAGCACATCTCGAGGAAGCCATGAAGGAGGATTGGTCAGATGGAGAGAAACACTTTTCTGAAGCAATTTGGATTAGCTCACCCTCCACGATCACTCCTTGCTCAATAAGGGGAACCACCGTAGAAGCCCACATTAACCCCATCATGGAGGTTAATGTTTTGCCATGGCACTTAGTGTATACACTTTTGGGCAATGCTACGCTAAGACCATCCGACACGCTCTTAAAGAGTTGTCCCTCGGGACACATCCTTAAATGTCGGGGGGTTACAAGTGTCGTGCCACTCATAATAGATGAAATCGAGGTCAACTTAGATTTCCATATCTTCGATATCCTCGATTTTGATCTTCTCCTAGGCTCCCCGTTTGAAAAACTTCTCACATCTCAAGGGAATCTAGATAAAAAGTTTAGGAAAACCGCTTCTGCCACTGTCTCTTGCTTAGAAAATTCTATGGCGAAGCATTTTCCCGAGTCAAACCCACTCAAGGAAATGATCCATGAATCTCCATTCATACCATCTGAGTCCATTCTCTCCGAGGTTGCAAAATCTGCTACTTCCGAAGAGCACGACTCAGAAGTTACCCTTCACTTTTGTGAAGATGAACGATCATCATCCCTCTTGAGCGAGTTCGAGCCTCTTTCTTCTGGCCCCAAGGAAGTTGTTCTTGACCACGATCGAGATTCAACTATCATTTCCCATGATAAATCGCTTGATACGAAGAACCGACGGGCCATGGAATGTTATGAGGCGCCGACTCTGGAGTCCATAGAAAAGGATTCCATATATGAGCATGGGAGCTTCATCCTAGTGATACCTCAAAAACCATGCTCTTTCCATACCTCTCCAGAGTCAGGCACGCATTGTGCCCAGAGCACACACGAGGACTGAGGTCCTCTCTTGCAAAACCTTTAGAAGGCTAGTTGTAGATTATGTTTACCGTAAACATTGCAAATTTCGTGGATGCTCTGTGGTGCTGACCTTGCAGCTAAACCTTCATGACACATCAACAATTGGTGATGAAATGGGGAACACATCATCAACAATAGCTACTAGAGGATATTCCCATGGTCGAGCTTTTACCAAAAACAAAGCACTGCCGGGAGATAGCCCGGATTATCATCTATTTATTTCCCTTCAATAAAAGCAAGAGCATGTTCTAGGATGTGTTTTTCCTTCGGGTATCTTTGCTCGCTTACCTTTCCGGGGGACGATCAAGAAGAATGACGGACAAGTAACACCTACGAACAAGAGAGCTACACCAACTACAACCCCTAGATATGCCTTGATGAAGGAACAACTACAGAAGGAGACTTGAACACCGAATTCAGCCAGCCACCTCTGGTTTGGCTGAGTAACCACTGCCTTGATCCCCATCTTCTTAAAGAGCGATAGTATGTGCAATCTCTACCTCTCAACTCTCTTGATTCATGAGTTTGAATGTTTTCTTTTAAATCGGACTCACTAAAATCAAACTCACCATGAATCAGTGTATCCTCCTACTCTACATGTTTCCTATGGTTGGCTTGCATATGTTTTATTCCATACTTATCGCCTTGATGCTTGTGAACAAAAATCCTTAGGAAACCATGCTTATCTAAATAGTTGACGTTTGAGATATGGTTTGAATAATATGATCTTCATTCTTGATGTTTAAGTGCTTGGGAAATTTATTTGGAAATTTGGAAAACCCTTTGCAAAACTCTTCTTTGATATGCCAAAGTCCTACCAAAGCCATATGATGATATCTCCTGAAAACCTTATACACATATGCTGCTTGTCTTGCATTGAGCTTCGTCAAATTGTTGTGACCCTTGGGAGAATTCTTTTCATGCTTTCATGATCAAGATTCACGTGCACACCATATACCCCCTTTCTATGCTTCTTTGACAAGTTAGCATTGTACCATCCACTCATTCCACAAATTAAATGCTCCACTATTTGTGTTGGTCTCTCTCTCTCTCTCTCTCCAGTTTTTGTTAAAAAAAAGAGAGGCATGGGCTATCGAGAAAAAAAAATATGGACACATGAAGGTCCAAGTATTGAAAAAAATAGAAAGAAAAAAAATATGGACACATGAAGGTCCATGAAAAAAAAGAAAAAAAAGAGATAGCCATGCTCTCAAAAGAATTTATATAGGGAGAGAGATCATACAAAAGGAGTTTCCATTCCATCCATCACAATCCATGCATGTGCACATCTTGATCTGATTGTATGACTTGTTTTTCTCTTTGGATCCGGTTTTTGACTTTGCAATATATGTGATACAAGTATGCCTTATACTTCATGCCCTACCTTGAGCTCCACATATAGCCATCACTAGAAGTAGGATGAAGAAAAGGCAAGTCAAATGCATTGGTAAGGACATATACACATTGAGCGATCTGAGAGAATCAAATGAGGAGCTAAGCAAGGATTGTTTTGAAAACTTATTGAAAAACCCCAAGCTACTTGACATGAGGAGTAGAAGTGATTGGATTCACGACCATTCCATTCCTCAACTACCCAAGATAGCATGATAGACACTTCAAAGTTCACAAGTGCAATGTATGGTTTGGAATAACACTTATGCTCGCTTCATACCTTTGCAAGTCATGTTCCACCTTAGTCCTTTCTGCTTCACTCGAGGACGAGCAAAGGCTAAGTATGGGGGTGTTGTTGACGGCTGCTAAGTACCAATTTTAGGCCGTCAGCTCCTGCATAAATACATAAAATGTAAATATCAACATGGTGGTAGGGGTTTACTACTGACCATTTCCATGAGTGTTGGTAATTATTTGTATGCAGGTGAAATGAGGCAGAAAACACACTTGAAGAGCAAGGAAACACACTCCTCAATCCAAGGCAAAAGGCGTCGACCAATCAGAGTGTGACATTCAGCCTCACATGGATCAAAGGGCCCACTTTCGGACACAACCGACTTAGGCAAGAGCCATTCCACGTGGATTAGGCAAGAGGGCCCAGCTACCAGTCACCCAGCCAAAGATGGGCTGATTCGGGGCCGGCCGAAGGTTGGCCGACCTACAGGCCGGCCGACCTGCCCACAGCACCAACCGACCTCAGCCTTCGACGTGGCAGCTCCCCATTGGTCCTAGAAGTCAGTTCTAGGAGGATCACCTGCTGAAACCGACCTTGCTGGCCGTGGCTCCCTCCTATATATATGAGGGGAGGGGCTTCAAATGAAGACACACCACCAAGTTGAGTTTCACTTCTCACCAAGTGCTCTCTCAAGCCTCCTCTTGCATTAGAGTTGTGTTAGATTAGGGAGAGGGTAGAGGTACTCAGGAGGGGCACCGGTATTCGGCGCTCTTCTCCATTGTTGTACCTCTACGAGAGTAGGGGAGTAGTTCGGGAGAAGTGCCGGGTGTCAGCTCTCTGCTCCCAGCTTGTACCTGCACGGATGCTGCTACATTCTTCGGTATTTAGTAAGTATTTGTGGTTCCTATCTCTAGTATTTTACTTGGTATAGTAGATGCTAGTAGTGCTTGTAGTTGAGTGAGATCAGTTCTCTTACTCGCGGGTTCGTCGCTCTGTATTCGTACAGAGTGTTGTAGTTTGCTACGGCTCTAGATACGTAGTTAGACTGCAGTAGTAATCGATAGCATAGACGTGGTGTCTAGGCTAGGGCTTATCCTTCATTTGCCTTATATCCCACGGTTTGTTAGAGGTAGTCCGTAGGTGGTGACAGCCCTATTGGTCCTTCGTAATCCTCCACGTTCGGATATAGCGTAGAGTTGTTGGCCGGAGTCGACTGGCAGACCAGTTGTAAGCCGGTGCCCGAAGCAAGTATTTGCACGAGAGATCGACCTTTAACTCACCAGTAGCACTATCTTAGGAATGCTCTCTACCCTTCTACCTATCTTGGTGTGTCCTTGGACCGACTAGAATAGAAGTTAGTGCACACATGTTCCCTGTGGATTCGGTAACCCTTGTAATACTCTGAGGTGAAAGCTACAACGGTATCTGTGCGCTTGCGGATTTATTCATGACGCTAAAATACCCAACAATGAGAGGTGTTTCTTTTGTTATCTCCATGTCGAGCACTACGAAGTCAACTTGGATGAAG
The DNA here is from genome assembly GCF_016808335.1 of Panicum virgatum. Classification (NCBI taxonomy): domain Eukaryota; kingdom Viridiplantae; phylum Streptophyta; class Magnoliopsida; order Poales; family Poaceae; genus Panicum; species Panicum virgatum. Next base: position 10,253,449 of record NC_053152.1, read on the forward strand.
TAGTCTCAAACTCTGATTGGAACGTCTTCAGCGATTCCCTCTGGACAGTGGACTGAAGAGTCTGCTAGCTGGACGTGCATCGGAGTTGGCGTTAGATACGTGAAGTTGAGCTTGTCGAAGACGACCTTGGGCATTACGCTGACGCTGGACCCAAGATCACACAAGGCATTGCCGAAGTATTGAGTGCCAATCGAGCAATTGATCGTTGGGCACCCCGGGTCTTCTTTCTTCTTTGGAGGTTGGTTGAGTATAGTAGCACTACATTCTTCCGTAAGTTTGACAACCTCCATTGTGGGCAGCGGTCGCTTGTTGTTGATGATGTCCTTGATGTAGCGGACGTATGTTGGTACATGCATTACGTCCTGTAATGGGACTTTGACATGTATCTTCTAGATCATCTCAACTAAACGAGCGAACTGCTCGTCCACAGTGATCTTTTGTTTTCGGGAGGCAAACGGGAGGAAGTTTGTATCAAAAGTTTTCCGTGGATTTTCTTCCTCGGGTTCCTCATGCTTTGTAGACTCTTCCTCCTATTCTTGTGGCCATGCTGTTTTCTCTACATGGTTAGGATGCGGTGGATCACGAGTGGACTTACCACCCCTCGTGGTCACCGCATTTATCTTTTTTGAAAACAGAACAGTAGCAACTATTTGCACAAGTTGTGATTCTATCAATTTGTTGAAACTTAATTGGTTTTTAAGAGAAGAAGAAAGAGTTTCAACTTTTGCATTTATTCCTTCCTAAATTTATTGTTGGCAGCAAGCTTTTTGTTTAAAGATTCATTTATTTTAGCTTGGCCAAAAACTAAGTCTCTTAAGGAGGGTTGGCTCGAATTGAAATTCGAATTGAAGTTTGAGTTGAAATTGTTACCTCCTCCTTGGAATGGTGGGCATGCTGGCCCCACCCCTGGCCTCCTTGCGGACGGAACCCGGTGTTGTTGTTGGTGATGTAGGCTGCGCCTTCACGGGTTTCAGGATAGTCGTTCCCCGAGTGTCCACAGTCACCACAAACCTCGCACGTTAAGTACGAGTTCATGGCATGGACGGGAATAGGCATCTGTGGCCGGTTCCCTTCACCAAGCTTCTTCAGTAGGAGGTCCAGCTTGGCAGCAAGCATGTCTGTCTCCTTGACGGTATGAATTCCGCCCTTGGTTCTGGGCTGGGAATGCTCCTCGTTCCAGCCCTGGTTGGAGACCATCTTTTCAATTAAGGCCGTAGCCTTGGCAATTGTAAGGTCGAGATAGGCTCCTCTAGCAGCAGCATCAAGGTGGGCTCTGGATGTTGTCGTTAGCCTATTGTAAAAGCTTTGAAGCACGAGCCACTCGTCCATCCCATGATGAGGACAGGCGAGTATGTATTCTTGCAGTCTCTCCCAAGCTTCTGGGATGGATTCCATCCCTGTCTGCTGGAAACTTGTAATTCTTCCACGTAGGGCATTGGTTTTGCCCAACGGGAAGAATTTAGCGAGAAACACCGTGGAACATTTGTCCCACGTGCTAATGGCTTCCTTGTTCTGATAAAACCACTACTTCGCTTTCCCTAGGAGGGAGAACGAGAACAAGCGGAGCCTGACAGCGTCAGCCGTAATGCCCCATATAGTTACGGTCTTGCATAACTCCAGAAAGTTTTGGAGATGGGCTTTAGTGTCCTCATTCGTCTTGCCACAGAATGGGCTAGCCTGCACCATGTTAATGAGGCTGGACTTCAGCTCAAAGTTCACGTCCCCAACATCAACGTTGGGTCCAGTTGCCACACTGGCAGCTGAGGGGACGGAAAAGTCGCGGAGAGTCTTCTCAGCCATGGGTTCAATGATTGTTGATGGTGCTTGGGGTGCTGGCTCGCTTGTCAACTGCGAGATCGGAGGAGGGACGACGCGAAGTCGGACCTTTCTCACGAGTTTATTGGGATTTTCAACAAAGTTTGTCGGCAAGGAGAAACCAGACATACACTACCCTGTTTTCATCCAATCAGGAGAAAACAAAAAGATAAACACATTAGCCTGTATAAGCAGTAGCTACCTCTTACTTATATTAACAAATTTATGTACTTAGTAAATAACTTTACACCAAGTGCCATCCCCGACAACGGCGCCAGAAATGCTTGTTGGCATTTCTTAGCGTCGCCACTAGGAGGGGTTAGTTTCTAGCAACACCGCCAGAAATGCTGGTGTTAGTATGTCATAACATTTATAGAAAGATCCGCAAGAGCACGGATATACCATTGTAGCATTTCACCCGAAAGTATTCAAGGTATCATTATTTATATTTTCCTAAGGGATGGCTAGGTTGTGTAAAGTTTATTTACTAGTTCCATAACCATGACACGTATGAAGTAAGATGAAGACCACTAACTATACAGGGGTAAGTGATAAATAATAGATAAATAGGGGTAATGTGATACACACAGAACAGCCAACTCTCATGAATAAAGAATAAACAAGCAATCCTAAGGTTAACGGGAGCATAGGCAAAGATTCCTAGTATACTATTCATATTAGCAGATAAGTTATGTTAGCCACATGCTTAGAGCTACAGGTGCCGGGAAATTAGGGACATCGGAGAGAATGACCCACACTGGAGAACATCCAGTCCCGTTTCATCTTTGCATGAACTCCTACACGATACCCAAACGTCAGGGAGTACACTAATTTCCCGGGCTGTCACCACCTGCGGTCTACCCCAGTCACACCGTGGAGCACCGTCATATCCGAAGGATCCCGCATACCCGGGCACCATGCCCGCGTATGAGGTCACTACCCTAGCACCCCCGGGTCCCCCACCCTTCGGATGGACAGGTAAGATGCTAAGTGTTGACGCTCACTAACGACCATTTCCAGGCGTCAACTTGATCAGAAAATCATGCAAGTTTGCATTTCTTACACGCACTTATATTCAATAAAGTCCCTAAACCACACTTTACCTTTTAGAATATGCAAGTTGTGTTTTCGAGCTAATATGCAGGTGAGGTGAGTGCTCTGGTGAAAGCCGAGCTGAAAGGAGCGGAGTCGAGTTCTCTCGGTCTTACTCCACATTTTGTATCCACCTCGGAGGAATATACTTGAGTAAGTTCCTTGTCTCAACTTCAGTTTGTCGCTAGCTTTACTTTCTGTCTTAGTTACTTGTTTAATTACTTTTTTTGATCTACGAGATCCTGAGTCTGCGTAAGTAGTAAGTTCTGCTTATTTGAGGTTGCTTTCTATCTAAGTACACGGTAGGAACAAGTAGCTCGAGAGCTGTGGGCATGGTGCCCAGGCTTGGTAGTTATCTCAGGTTGTGCTCCACCCCACGGAACCATTGTGGTAGGCGGTAGGTGGTGACAGCCCTATCCGTCCCTCGTAGTCCACCACGTTCGGGTGTTTTCATAGCAGTAGTTGCAGGTTGCCGTTGGACTCCCCTCTCATCCCTTTCTGAAGTGCTTCCTCTTCCAGCCGCCGAAGTAGATCAAGTCAGTAGTTAGCTCGTTAACTAGTCAAAATAGTAGGTTATCTGGAGTTAGGCCCTCTTTCCTTTGTTTTCTTCTCGCTGGTTGTGTTCGGTTGAAGATCTCTAAATTTTGTCGAAGCTTTACCTTTCTTGGATTCGATATCCTAGGCATACTCTCTGGTGAAAGCTACAATCGGTCTCTATGCGCTTGTGGAGTAATTTGTTAGGCTATGGAGTGCCAACAGTGGGAATCACTCCAGTTCCTACAACACCCACTAGAGTCAAACTAGCCAATGGCCAAATGTTGATTTCTGATCAGTGGGTTCCTCAAATGAGTAGGTGGTGTGATGGTTTCTCTTTGTGTACTGATATGAAGGTGTTAGATATAGGTGCCTTTGATGCTATTCTAGGGTTTGATTGGCTTACCCACAATAGTCCTATGGCCTGTGATTGGGGCAACAGATCCATCCATTTCACTCAGGGCAGTACTCAAGTCACCTTACACGGCACTAAACCTCCTTCTGCAGCACTTACCCAGTTGTCAGCTGAATAGGTGTACAAGTGGTGGAAGGGAAATGACATTTGGGCCATGGTTTTGGTAGCCTCTGCTCACACACTTGAACCCAAATCTGGCTGCAAGCAGGTGGAGCAATTGTTTGCTAAATATCAGGGTGTTTTTGATGATCCCAAAACACTGCCTCCTGAAAGGGTTTATGATCATGCTATCCCATTGCTACCTAATGCTGTTCCAGTAAATGCTCAGCCATACAGGTATTCCCCTCTCCATAAAGATGAGATTGAACATCAGGTTAGGGAAATGTTGACTGCTATTGGCACTCCTTAGCCTAACGAATTACTCCGCTAGCGCACAGAGACCGATTGTAGCTTTCACCAGGTGAGTAAGCCTGGGATATAGAATCCAAAGAACGATAAGCTTCGACTAGTGGTCTGGAGCGATTCAGCCGGACCCGCCAAGGAGAAGAGGTACGAGGGTAGAGGGCTTATCTCCAGATAGGATCCTAATTACTAAGATAACTTGGAAAGCTACTAACTTGATCTGCTTCGGCGGCCTAAGATAAGGGCACTGAGAGGGATGAAAGGGGGCCCAACGTTCCTTCGACAACTACTGCTATGAAAGCACCTGAACGTGGTGGACTACTAGGGACGGACAAGGCTGTCACCACTTGCCGCCTACTACTGCGGTACCGTGGGGTGGAAACAAACCCAAGGTAACTAACCAAGCCTAAGCACCACGCCTAAACTATCGAGTTACTGACTTCCGCCTCGCGCTAAGGCAAGAAGAAACCCCAAACGGATAGAACTTACTATCCACGCAGACAAGGGATCCCGCAGATCAAAGAGAGTAACTAAGCAAGCAAATTAAGTAAAAAGTAAACTAGCGAGAAACTAAAGATAAGCGAGGAAAACTTACTTGATTATAAGATTCCCCTGAGGTGGAGGTCGAGAGAACTCGACTCCGCCCCTTTAGTCCGGCTTCCACCAAAGCTCTCACCTCACACTCTCCCTATTCTACTAAAGATGAAGCTGAAATTATGAGGCACTCAAGCTCCAAAGGTGTGTGTTACAAGTGAGGTGAGGGGTTCCTATTTATAGTGTGCCAAGGTCGGTTCTCGACGGTTATTTCAGGTAGCGCCGGTTGTAAGCAACAGTGGAGGCAGTGCTTGACTTCTACGAGAAGGCTGGAGACGAGACACTAGAAAGTGTGGCCGGGCGGCCTGGCCTAGGCTGGCCAGCCTGACCCTGCCTCCACGTGTCACCGCCTTCCCGTGGGACGGTCCTGATTGCCTCTGGAGGTCTGTTCTTCAGGCGGTTTTATCAACCGACTCCATCTTGGGCCGGGCGGCCTGCTCTGGCGGCCTCTCAGTCCTCCGTTGCTCTGACACGCTCCACTCTGGCCATGGATCACTCCTGGATAGGGATGTTGCATACTTGACCATGGCCCAGGTTGGCTTCTCTTTTGGATATGGGTTCTAGCCTTCCGGCTCCAAGTTGTGTATTTCTAGATTCAACCTGTTGAAATAACTTGAATTCTCCCTCTATGTGACTTTGGTAAAGTTTCATGCCAAGATTCCATCGAAAGTATGCCGATCAGCCGGATTCGGGCCTTTCGGTCCAAACAACATCCATTTTGGGTCAAATTTGGATATGTTGTCTCTGAAGTCAAATAAACACCAAAACTTATGGAACTCATTAGTAATAATTTCGTGATATCTGTATTCGCGTGCGTGTGTGGACCCATGGGGTCAGTGTCGGCAGACAGGGGAATATATCCCAATGCCGTGTAAGACATGATCACAGTTTGAACTTGCTGAACACTTGTGTTCTTGGGGAGTCAGGGTCCTCTACCCTACCCCGTTATCGGATTTGCTCTACCTCTTGTGTGTGATCTCACGTCGGGAATGTAATTCGCGGCCATGGGCACTACACCCTCCTGCCGCCAGCTGCCCCTGACAGCACCGAGGCGAGGCAGCCCGGGCGGCAGTCGTGGCACGACGGGGATGGTAGCCTCGAGCCTAGGCAGGCCAGGCGGCGCTAGGAGAGGACGGAGCGGCGGTTCCGTAGGAGATGAGCTTGGGCTCGGCACCAGCGTCCTCGATCAAAGGATCTGGACAATGGTTGACGCCAGTGGATGCCATCATCAGGGGGTGCATGATTGATGCCAATGGACGCTGTCGTGGCCATCATTATGCGGCACCTTGCCGTAGGCGTACTCCCACTCCACCGCCTTCCTTCGTGTGTCTGTGGTGGGCCCTTGTGTTGATACGTTGGTGCTGGGGATTCGTTGGTCGGTTTGGTCTGGTTTCTGGGCCTCTTTTGCATGTGTTATGCAGGACGTGATCTTCTGTGACTTTGTTTGTGTATTCTTCATGTTTTCTTCTTATTCCGGACTTGTGCTCCTGAAAACATAAATCTTCGAAAACAAATGTGGAGCTAGGTTAGTGATACAAATATGCGAGTAAGAGGTATGGTTTTTCTTTTTTTATAAGTATAGTTGACGGTCCTATTCGCACTTAACGACCGTCAACAGTGACAACCCCGTCGATCCGCTACGAAGCTGCTTTGTGGTTAGTGCACTCCCCCCTGTCCGAGTACGGCGTAGAGCCACAAGCCAGAGGTCCCTAACAGTACCTGAGTCAGACCGGTGCCCGAAGTGAATGAGTGAAGAACCTAAGTTTACCTTGCCTTGATCCTTATCCTTAGATAAACCACACTACCCGAATCTCTCCTACTTCTTGTTCTCCTGGGTTAAACTAGCCAGAAGATAGTTACACCTCCATCCCCTGTGAAAATACGATACCCTAAATACTCTCCGGGTGAAGTGCTACAACGGTGTTTTCCATGCATTTACGGATCTTTTCTGTGATCGTTAAGAAATACCAACAACAACCACCTCTTGATCCATCCTAGTAAAATGTATAGAATGGTGGTTGTAGATGCTTTTCTTTATTGTAAGCATAGCAGGTTTCGTGGAAGCACTATGGCACTAACCTTGCAGCTCAAACGCAATCAACGAATGGTGGTGGATGTGGGAACTACATCACCATACTTAGCTGCAGGAAGAAGCCCTCGGGGTCGAGCTTATGACCTTAAACAAAGCACTGTCGGGAGATAGCCTGGGTTATAAAAAATAAAAAATAATAATATATATAATTTCTTCTTAAAAATAAAATAAGCATGAGCATGTTTTCGGTATAGGTTGTACCTTCGGGTATCTTTGGTTGCTAATCCTTTTAGGTTAAGATTAAAAAGAACAAAGGACATGCTACGCCCAGGAACATGGGAACTGTTTCAACTGTACTCTGGGTATTCACTAGTTATTGAACACACTCTGAAGGAAACACCAACACCACGCCCTTGACTATTGGTGTCCCGACACAAAAAGTCCAAGTGTGGGGGAAGTTGGTGAGCAAGTCACTGCAAGTTCCATTCAAGGAGTATCCTAGTTTATAGAAGGATCAGCTCCAGCTTACTAAAAAAAGGGAAAAGAGAGAAACTGAAAAAAAGAAGAAGAGAAGAAAAGAATGATGAAAAGAAAAAGAAAAGAAAGATAAAAAAGAAAGATAAAAAAAGAGAAGTGAGCAAGGAAGGGAGAAAGAGTGAGAGAAGGCCAGCAATCTCTACACAAATCAGAGGCTGCCAAGTGTACATGCCTCCTACCCGCGGCAGTATACTTAAGCAAAACCCAGTTTCGTCGCCTAGCTCCACCCAACCTTGCCCTCGCGCGTGCTTGCAAACCTCGCCATAGTCCTCATCCGCTTTTAGCTTTGCACAGCGCCGCTCTAGCATCCCGAGCTCACATACTAGAGGAATGCTCCTCTTATGGTCCGAGGCTTTTACCCCTCCACTCCATCTTAACACCCGCTCGCACACACGGAAGGAGATGTATTTTGCGCCTCCAATCATCATGCCAATGGAGCATGGCACCAAGGACTAGGGTTCCTACACACTAGTCGTGTGTGTGACCTAGCCTTACTGTCACCTGAGTCAGCATGGTCTATGTGCCCCCCTCTTACTTCAGCTCGCATAAAAAATAGAGGAGTCATCATCAATCAAATATGACCGCGCCATCACTGTAGCGATATCAAGATATTCATCCTACATGCAGGTGGTAAGTGCACTCAGGTATGTAACCTCGAGTTCACCAATCTCCATTTGAACATAGCTTGATCTTCGAAATTCATGCCTCCGTTGTAACTGCTCATATGTTCTGGTTTGGATGTATTCAATTGGTATATCCATAGGCTTCTTAAATTAAGCATGTTGACTTTCTTTAATCAAATTAAACATGGTGTTGAGTTTGGTTAATGAACCGTTGAGTTAATACTATCATAGATTTTGGATGCATATCTTTTTATGGACTAACTCTTGTAGGAAATTTTCAAAATTGATGGGTGAGTTCTCATGTTCATGCTGGACATAAATAAAGGCGCGGGAGGCACGTCAGCAAAAATTGCACAACATGCAAGAGAAGCACATATCACCTTTCCAAGGTGCACTGTGAGTATATTGTCAAAATGTTCCTTCATGTTTGTGCAAGTTTTATCCCAGCCTTGTTTAAAGATACAAATTTGGTGAACAACAAATAAAAAAGATCATGAAATACTGTCAAAGAAAAAATATCTTTAAACATATCTTGAATATTTGTTGTCCATTAATCTTTTGCAGGGAAGGAGCAGCGTGAACACACGAACACTCATACAACACACCTTGGTCCAAGAGGGAGACAGACGCATAAGAAGCCAAGCAGAACAAAATGCAAAGTTTGGTTTTATGAAAATAAAGCTTAACTCTTGCATCTTTGCACAATGTTTAGTGAGATCCATCAGCTAAATATTGCACATGCCTTGTGCATCCTCGTTCATATCTCCACCCTGCAAAGTTACCCAACATGCATAGTTTGCCACAATTAAAAAAGATGGAACCCCCTTCCCCCCTAGCGCCAAGGTCTCTGTCCCCTTTGGCCGCACCATACGTTCCCCTTGTCTCCAACGGCGGACGCTCCAAGATGTTATGCTGGAGGGAATGTGGCAGAACCACCTGAATTATCCCGGCTCAAGTGCGCTGGCCATCACCATAAAGGCAATACCGGCTCAAACGCACTTCAAACGGAACAATTCTTGGTCTGTCAGGTAACGTCCCGATGCAACCACCGGATTTGGATCGAACAAACGTACCCCGCACGAAGGCGAGTCCAGAGGTATTACAACCACAAATTTTACATCACAAACATAGTAATTATTACAAACCAGTTCAAAGTACTTAATACTGATCCAAACTTAGTAAAATAGTTATACAAGCCATAAGTTTAACTTCAGAGTTTTAAACAGCGGAAGATACACACGACGGCTACAACACGTCGCAAAAGCATACCAAGCCAGCCCAAGCAAGGTATCACTCAACGGGGTCATTGCTGGCCGAAGACGGATCCCATTCTACAGGCCAGCCAGGAGATAAAGTGCAGGGATAGGCTGAGTATTCTAATACTCAGCAAGACTTAACCGTCAACGGGTATACTTAACCCACTTTAGCTAGACTATGCAGGGTTTTGAGAGGCCCTGGTTTCTTTTGCTGAAAAGCAATAAAGAGTATGTCCTTAACTTCACATTTTAGCTTTCCATATTCTAGTTGATTAACCATTCTATGTAAGCAACTAATCCTATTCAACCATGGTAAAACCTTAAACAAACATCAAGTTTAATTGTAATAATGTTGCTCTTATTACTCTGTGTGGCAAAAGGATCAAGCAGTCCCAAACTGTGGGAAGCAGACGATTCGAATCGAATTTCAACCTTGCAAGGTAAACCTAACACACACGTCTGGAACAACATCAGGTCATTCCCAGACAACCGTTTGCCTTTCTTTCCGGCTTGTGGATAGGGACACTCTCCATGACTACAGGGCACCAACTTCCTCCCTGCACTCGTGGTGTTGATCAACATAAATAAATAAACAACATATTTCTACGAGAGAGTGCCAGGTATATCCACTCCCCGGTCCAATCGGTTACTAGGCTTACCGCGTACCATATTTACGGCATGTGGCTAGTACGTTCAAAAACTTAACCACCACTATCACACACCGCGACCTTATCAAATTCACCAACACAGACAAACTTCAACAAATCCGTTCGTGATCCTTATAGTGATAGCAGTAAGTAAAACAAGTAACTCCTATAAAGCTCGCGAGTGACAGGCAATTACCCGATTTTTACCGGTCCTATAAGCATAGCAAGTAATCGAACTCAAGTCTAATGTTCAGTACAAAGGTTCCTAGGATCATGCATCTAGGGTTTCAATTCAACTCCTAGGAACTATAAATGCACAAGTAAATAAAATATAAAGTGCATAATTTGAAAACTGGGTTATGTCCGGGGCTTGCCTTCTCGGTAGTCGCTAACTATTTCAGCCGAAGGCTCTTCCGAACTTTGGTTCGGGGCTTCAGTTAGTTCAGCGGCGTTCACCTGGGCTTCTGGATCACCTCCTTTCGACTCCGGGATCAGCTCGTACATCCCGTCTGCTAGAATAGTCGTATCTATATGAGATGCAAGAGATGGAATTATAAACACACTCATATCACGATAAAGTTGTAGTCTACCAAAAAGCAAACATTCGTACCACATGGGCAATCATTTATAGAGTAGTTAACTAACAAATCTAACTACACAAGGCATCATGATCAACGGCGCAAAAGAAGCTTACTAACTTCATAAATAGGTGGTGGTTGTTTCCTATAGCAAAAAAAACATGGTTTGCTAACAATTAAACAACTCAGTACACAAACAGCAAAAATTTCAGAAAAAATTACTCTAAACAGAAGCTACATATAGCAATCTACTATGTAAAAATCATGTCCTTTCATGCAGCCATTTAATCAGAACAATTCATTTACTCAGACAACACCTAGAACAATCTTGAATTATACAGGTCAAACTAGAGCAAAACAGAATTTCAACCTTGCAAGGTAAACCTAACACACACGTCTAGAACAACATCAGGTCATTCCCAGACAACCGTTTGCCTTTCTTTCCGGCTTGTGGATAGGGACACTCTCCATGACTACAGGGCACCAACGTCCTCCCTGCACCCGTGGTGTTGATCAACATAAATAAATAAACAACATATTTCTACGAGAGAGTGCCAGGTATATCCACTCCCCGGTCCAATCGGTTACTAGGCTTACCGCGTACCATATTTACGGCATGTGGCTAGAACGTTCAAAAACTTAACCACCACTATCACACACCGCGACCTTATCAAATTCATCAACACAGACGAACTTCAACAAATCCGTTCGTGATCCTTATAGTGATAGCAGTAAGTAAAACAAGTAACTCCTATAAAGCTCGCGAGTGACAGGCAATTACCCGACTTTTACCTGTCCTATAAGCATAGCAAGTAATCGAACTCAAGTCTAATGTTCAGTACAAAGGTTCCAAGGTCATGCATCTAGGGTTTCAATTCAACTCCTAGGAACTATAAATGCACAAGTAAATAAAATATAAAGTGCATAATTTGAAAACTGGGTTATGTCCGGGGCTTGCCTTCTGGGTAGTCGCTAACTATTTCAGCCGAAGGCTCTTCCGAACTTTGGTTCGGGGCTTTAGTTAGTTCAGCGGCGTTTACCTGGGCTTCTGGATCACCTCCTTTCGACTCCGGGATCAGCTCGTACGTCCTGTCTGCTAGAATAGTCGTATCTATATGAGATGCAAGAGATGGAATTATAAACACACTCATATCACGATAAAGTTGTAGTCTACCAAAAAGCAAACATTCGTACCACATGGGCAATCATTTATAGAGTAGTTAACTAACAAATCTAACTACACAAGGCATCATGATCAACGGCGCAAAAGAAGCTTACTAACTTCATAAATAGGTGGTGGTTGTTTCCTATAGCAAAAAAAAACATGGTTTGCTAACAATTAAACAACTCAGTACACAAACAGCAAAAATTTCAGAAAAAATTACTCTAAACAGAAGCTACATATAGAAATCTACTATGTAAAAATCATGTCCTTTCATGCAGCCATTTAATCAGAACAATTCATTTACTCAGACAACACCTAGAACAATCTTGAATTATACAGGTCAAACTAGAGCAAAACAGAATTTGAAAATTTAACAGAAGGTCTACACAGAGCTATCTTAACTACTATAAATTTTTCAGAATTTATTCTGCAAAGAAATAATTAGGAGATAATAAATAAAACTGACAAAAAACTAACAAGATTCATTTTTAGCTTCTGTTCAATTCAGGAACTAGTGCTCAAATTTGACAGGCAGCAACAAAAGACTAAAGAGAGGCTCTACAAAAATTATCAGGATTTTCTATACAATAAAACTATTTATCATGATTAAAGCTCAATTAACAAGCATTAAATCATAGCTATAGTTAAACATGAGTTCTGACCACTAAATTTTTATAGAAACACTAGAGTCACATGAAAAAACTACCATAAAAATTTCAGAACATAACAAGGCTTTAAACAATAGTTAAGAAAAAGATAAAATAACTAGGCTTTATGTACCTAGTGACACAAATCAATTTGTACAGCAAAAACTTTCAACAAACATCCAACATATTATGACTCTAATACAAATATCTCTTCATGAGGATTCCAAAACATCAAGATTTGCCTTTTTTCGATTTTTCTACGAATTTCTATTGAATTTCAAAGTTTACAGCTAGAAATAACAAATAAGTCCCTAGTAACACTATTCACTTGAGTCACTAACTAAGCGGATAGCCCCCTGGCGTTTCTCGAATTCTAACAACCAAGTCCCTGGCCGTAGTAAAGGAACAGAGGAAGGAATCGGCCGTATTCCCGGCGGCTAGGCTCACCGGCGGCGATAGGGATCTTGGGGAAAACGAAGAGGAGGTCGAGGCGGACCCCTGGGTACCCTTGGTGCCACAGGAGAGGGCCGGAGGAGGTGGATCGACGGAGGAGGGCGGTCGGTGGCGGAGGAGGCTCGTCGGCGGGGCTACTCCGGTGGGAATTGGTCGACGAGAAGTGGTCGGGAAGGTGCGCGAGGGTGAGGCGGAGCTATTGGTGGGGTTGGCGTGGGCGGAGCTGCTCTGGAATGGCGGGTCGACGGCGGCTTGAGCTCGCCGGCGTTCGGGGTGGAGCGGCAGCGGCGTTCTGAGGCGTCAGAGCGAGGAAAAGGCGAAAGAGTGAGGGGAAAAGCTTGCTGAGGTTTTTGTGGTGCTCATGCGTGCGAAAGATCGAGAGCTGGGCCTCTGAGTTGGGCTCTCCACGGCGACGGCGAGGTGGCGGCCGCGCGGTGCGCTACTGCTGCGTGGCACGAGTTGGAGAGCTCCAGCGCGTGGGCAAGAAGCGGTGGAGGAGGTCGGGAGCGACGCGTGGGAGGCCAGCACGAGCAGGAGGTGGCCTGGAGGTCGTTCCACCGCGGCGGCGGCGCTGAACAGCGGCGGCGGCAGAGGAAACAGGGGAAGCAGGCTGGAGGTGGAAGACAGGACTTATTTGCAATTTCCAAAAATTCTAGGGACCCAACTGTAAAACAGCAATAACTTTTAAAAAACTCAATTGAAAAAGTGCCCAACATGAAAGTTGTTCAACTTTTCAAGACCTACAACTTTGATGTTGTGCAAAACTTGATTTGACCAAAGGATAAAGAGTTAATTTTGAAAACATAAGAGTTATTTTGAATTCAAAGGACTTTTGTCTTTTCCTTTGTAATTTCAACTCAAATGTAGATGAAAAAGAAAGATTTTCTGCCAAGCAATAATTGCACTGAATTTTGCAAATACACCCTCCACAAAAGCAATAATTGCACACCCTATTCAAATTAAACTATAGAAAAGACCTTGCATAAAAATCATAATTACACATATAACCTTTTGTATTTAAAAAAATTCTTTTTCAAGCAAATCAAGCACATGATGCACAAAATAGATACACAACTACTGTGCAGACACCTAGGGTGTCACAGGGACGAAACTCCATCCTGGACGAGCACGGCGTAGTCTCCGCCGGCCACCTACCGCGATGTGGTGCTGCAGCATTTCCCTCCGGCGAGACCTGTGGCTACGCCACAGCGTGTGGTGTCGCCACAGCCTGTGGAGAAGAGGGCGGCCCAGCCTCCTGCCCCACGTTGTCAGCCTCGTCAACCTGCGCCGGATGATGAAGGATGGGTCAAGGTCCAGAGGCGTGGCCGGCGGAAGAGCACTCGGTCGGGGTCTCGTCTTCCTCGGGTCGGCATACCTGCAGATCTCCGCGGCAAGTGTTTCAACTACCCGGCTTCGGATCACTAGGCGGCCCAATGCCAACGTCGTGTTCACTGTTTCACTTGCAAGTTTCTGGGCACCGCTCCAGTGACTGTCGGCGGCAGCACCTGACCTGGAGGCCCGTCAACCGTGATCTCTGTTGGCGCCGGCTGCCGGAGTGGCTGCGCCGACGGCGATCGGCACTAGCGCCGGCGAACTCGCTCTCGCTCACGACGTCGCTCAGGAATGCGAAAGAGAACACGAGAGAGTTGGTTTTCCGCCGCATGAAAGTCACAGCCTTTTCTGTGGCGTTTTCTTCTCTTTATTCAACGATGGTTACAGAGTCTGAGACCCACGATCCCCCGCCATGCGCGCTCACGCTGTGCCGTGCCCGCCTTGTGCGCGAGAATGTTTCCTGCGCTGCATGGCGGTGACTGATTCCTGGCCGCCCCGTGGACACAGCACGGGTCTAGCCTGATCCATCGTTACATGCATTCAACAGCTAGCTAAACATTTTGTAAAGTAAACATGCAACTAATATGCAACTTCCTATTTACATCATGAGATCAATGTGCACGGGATTAAGTATAACAAATCACCCCCTAATTCCGCTGCACATCAATGACACCCAGCTGCTGACGGAGCTCCACAAACCTGACACGCCCGAGCGCTTTGGTCAGGATGTCTGCCAATTGTTCAGTTGTGCTCACATGATCAATGTCGACCTCTCCTCTATCAACACAGCTCCTGATGAAATGGTACCTTGTGTCGATATGCTTACTTCTGTCATGGTGTACAGGATTCTTGCTCAATGCAATTGCTGATTTGTTGTCAACTAGGAGCCTCACCATTGGTGCCTTAATATCCAGTAGCTCACCGAGCAACCGGCTAAGCCATATGCCTTGACAGGCTGCATTGGCACTGGCTATATACTCAGCCTCACAGGACGATAGTGCTACCACCCTTTGCTTCTGAGATGCCCAAGTCACCAAGCTAGTCCCCAACAGAAATACTGAACCACTTGTGCTCTTTCTGTCATCTACATCGCCAGCCAAATCACTATCACTGAACCCAACAAGTTCAGCTGAACTTTGCCTCTTGTAAACACAGCCAAAGTGTACTGTACCAGAGAGATATCTCAATATTTGTTTAATAGCTGCCCAGTGACTTGCTTTAGGTTCTTCCATGTACCTGCTCACGATGCCTACAGCATATGCAATGTCTGGTCTTGTGTTGACCAAGTATCTTAGGCTCCCAATTATGCTCCTGTATTTGGTTTTGTCAACAGATGGTGTTTTGTCATTCTTACTCAACTTCAGTTTGTTCTCCATTGGCACAGCACAAGGATTGCAGCCCTTCATGCCTGATTGTTCTAGGATCTTCAGAGTGTATGAGCTCTGACACAATTTTGTCCTTCCCATCTGCTGATCAACTTGTATTCCCAAATAGTAACTGAGCAGCCCTAAGTCACTCATACTGAACTTGCCCATCATCTCCTTCTTGAACAGTTCAATGCTTGCCTTATCTGAACCTGTGATTATGAGGTCATCCACATAAACACCCACTAGTAGAAAACTATCTTGATCTGATCTTCTATAGATAGCATGCTCTAGAGGATTTTTCACAAAACCAAGCTTCAACAGTTCACTGTCCAATTTGGCATTCCATGCCCTTGGAGCCTGACGCAGCCCATATAGAGCTTTCTTCAGTTTTAGTACTTTGTCACTGCCACTCTTGACAACAAATCCAGGAGGTTGTACAACATACACCTCCTCCTTCAAGTCACCATTCAAGAAAGCCGACTTAACATCCATGTGATGCACTTACCATCCTCTTTGTGCAGCCAATGCAATTAACAGTCTCACAGTTTCAATTCTTGCTACTGGAGCAAAAACCTCATCAAAGTCCACCCCCTCACGCTGTGCATACCCTTTTGCCACCAAACGAGCCTTGTGCTTGATCACATTGCCTTCTGGGTCTTTCTTTACTTTGAAAACCCATTTCAGTCCAATGGCTCGATGGCCTGCTGGTAATGCTGACAGCTCCCAAGTCCTATTTGCCTGAATCGATTCCATCTCGGCTTCCATGGCTTTTCTCCAACATTGTTCTCCCAATGCTGCTTCAACACTCCTTGGTTCTTCTGCTGTAAGATAGCATACACCACTATACTCAAAATCACCGATCACATCAGTAGTGTCATTCAAATTATTCAGAGTTCGGTATCTCAATGGCACTCCTTCTGAATCGACTGATTCTCCTGTAGGTGGTGTTGCAAACTCCACTTCTTGCACAGCTGGACTGCCTGGAGGTGTTGAATGATTTGACGCAGCACTAGAGTCATCATTGACAGCCCACTGATCTTGGGAGGGTGATCCCTGCTCTTGAAACACTGGAGCAGCTGAATTGCTTGCTGCATTTTCTGCACTTTCTGCTGCTGTTCCATTTCTGACAATAGAGAAATACTCAACATCAAAGGTTGGAACTGCAGATTCGCCTCGAGCTTCTTCATTCCACATCCAAGCTCGACTTTCCTCAAACACCACATCTCTGGATATATGGAGTTTCTTGGCTACTGGATCATAAACTCTGTAGCCCTTTGTCCCAGACTCATAGCCGATGAACACCATTTTTGTTGACCTGTCAGATAACTTGCTGATCCCAGGCCCGACCTTCTTGACATGAGCAACACAACCAAAAGTACGCAGATGATGCACCTTGGGTTTTCGGTTGTGCCATGCTTCATAAGGTGTCCTTCCTTGCAGGCTCTTGGTTGGGGCACGGTTCAACAGATACACAGCCGTGGACACTGCTTCACCCCAAAATTCTCCTGGAACATTCTTGCTTTTCAGTAAGCACCTCGCCATCTCCACCATAGTACGGTTTCTTCTCTCAACAACGCCGTTTTGCTGTGGTGTATAGGGTGTGGTAGTGAAGTGCTTGACACCATGCTCATCACAGTACTCTTTGAACTCGATGGAATTGAATTCCCCACCTCTGTCACTGCGGAACGCGCGAAGCTTGCCACCGCGTTCAGTTTCAGCTAGTGCCTTCACCCTTTTGAAACATCTGAAAGCTTCATCTTTTGTTGCCAGGAGCTCAACCCACATATATCGACTGTAATCATCAACTATGAGCAGAAAGAAACTCTTACCCCCTGGTGTTTTGGGTCTGATCTGTCCACACAAATCTGCATGGAACAAATCCAGCTGATTCTCAGCTCTGTAATTCGCCACTTGTGGAAATGGGTGGCGATGTTGTTTGCCAAGTGCACATCCATCACAGAATTCATCCACCCTGTCAATCAATGGCATGCCATCCACCATCTCTTTTGTGCCGAGCTCCCGAAGAGCCCGAAAATTCAAATGGCCATATCTCCCATGCCAAAGCCAAGCCACATCATCAACTTTTGCCACTAAGCAGACAGGTGCAGCAAGCTGGGTTTTAAGCAAGTACAGTCGATTCTTAACTCGTGGCGCTCTAGCAAGCAGTGAGCGCTCAACATCAAACACATTGCAAAACCCATTTTCAATCACGACCTTGCAGCCACCCTCCTCAAGTTGACCCAAGCTAACAATGTTACTTTTCAGTTTAGGAATGAAATAAACTTCTGTAAGTACCTTGTGCCCATGATTCTTGGCTTGGAGCATCACTGATCCGATGCCCTCGATCTCAACAAGTGATCCGTCGCCGAAGCGCACCGTGCCGCGCACCGACGTGTCCAGTGACACGAGCGCCTCACGACACCCCGTCATGTGATTGCTGGCCCCTGTATCGAGGACCCAGACATCACGATCTTCGTCGCGGTCGCCGGGATGTACCTTCTTCTCGTTGAGATGCACGACCTGACCGGCGGCTCGACGTCACGCGGTTGAACATGCACGGCGTTCACCGTAGCCAGGAGCAGTGCGGCTTGATCGGTGTCTGCCTGCGCGTGATGGGCCTCCTCCTTGCGTTCCTTCCTTGGTGGTCTCTTGCAGTCCTCCTTCCAGTGGCCATAGATGCCACAGTTCCTGCACCGCCCCTTCCGCCTTGGAGTGCCCTCGGACGTGAACTTGGGGGCGTGATCTTTCTTGTCGCCGCGATCACCACGTCCGCCACCACCGCTACTCTTCGGCTTCCCGGATCTCCGTTCACCCCCTGTCGACGATGAGGACTCCGGCAGCAGGCGATGTCGGTTCCTCGCCGCCCAATCCTCCTCAGTCAACAGGAGCTTACCGGTCTTGTCAGTGACGGTCTCCACCCCCATGCGATCCTCGGCCATCTTGAGTCTGCCGAGGAGGTCTTCCATCGTCAGCGTTTTCAGGTCGAGCAGGGTCTCAATTGAGACCGCGATCTGCATGTAGCGTTCGGGAAGGACACGCAACATCTTCTTCACCACCTTGATCTCCTCCATGCTCTCACCAGATGTGCGCAGATCCGCTGCTAGCGCGTTGATGCGTATGGCGAAGTCGTCCACCGTCTCACCGTTCTTGAACACAATGTTCTCGAACTCCCTGAGCAGGCGCTGGGCATTGGCTTCCTTCACGCGTTCAGCTCCAACGCGCATGCTTTTCACCGCTGCCCACGCCTCCTTGACGGTCTTCTTCGCCCCTAGCATCTGCCACATCTCCTGCGGCACAGATCGGAGGAGTGCGCCCATGGCTTGCCGATCTCGAGCTCGCTTCACCCCTTCGCCTCCAGGTTCGATTGTATCCCAAATCTCCAGAGTCTCGTAGTTGCACTGCATCAACATTGCCCACTCCGTGTAGTTGGAACGGGTGAGCATCGGCCACATGAGTGAACTCTCCCGAACTCCGTGCGCCGAGCCGCTTGATGACGATCCCTCGCCGCTCATCTCCCTCGACGGCGATCTCCGTGGAACTGCGAGCTTCTTGCGAGGTGGTTGACGCGGCGGACTTACGGATCCGCCGTAGAACATGCACCAGTGGCTCTGATGCCAGTTGTTGGCGCCGGCTGCCGGAGTGGCTGCGCCGACGGCGATCGGCACTAGCGCCGGCGAACTCGCTCTCGCTCACGACGTCGCTCAGGAACGCGAAAGAGAACACGAGAGAGTTGGTTTTCCGCCGCACGAAAGTCACGGCCTTTTCTGTGGCGTTTTCTTCTCTTTATTCAACGATGGTTACAGAGTCTGAGACCCACGATCCCCCGCCATGCGCGCTCACGCTGTGCCGTGCCCGCCTTGTGCACGAGAACGTTTCCTGCGCTGCATGGCGGTGACTGATTCCTGGCCGCCCCGTGGACACAGCACGGGTCTAGCCTGATCCATCGTTACATGCATTCAACAGCTAGCTAAACATTTTGTAAAGTAAACATGCAACTAATATGCAACTTCCTATTTACATCATGAGATCAATGTGCACGGGATTAAGTATAACAATCTCGGGTCACTGTGCCATCGTCTTGGCCCGCTTCTGATTAAGGCGGAGGCCCCGCGTGTCCAAGCTCCTAGAATCGTCTATGGCGAGCGTGCACCAAGGTGGCCCCGCCTTGGCGCGTTCACGGAGGGGACTATCGTCTGGCGCGGGCAGGCACGCGATGTGCCTGCGGCGGCCTCGGCGGGTTCCAGGCTCCCAGCCATGCGCCCAGTTCTGGGGAGCATGAGGCTTCTACGCGACGGCGGCGGCGCCATAGGTCGCGTGCTCGGCGGGCAGGAGTTAATGGTGGGGCTACTTGCAACTCCGACGGCGACGAACATCTGGAGCAGGCAGCATCATGCATCGGGGGTCGAGCTCGGAGCCCCACCTCCGGGAAGGCTCGTTGCATCATTGAGTGCTCACCAGAGATTGACATGGAGGAGGAGTCTCTACGGCGCGCGGTGTTTGTGACCATCATTGGATCCCGTCCGCCGGTCTCGCTAGAGTTACTTCAGTCGGCGGTAGCCAAGAGGTTTGGACTAGACATGGCCAACATTGCCTTTCATCGCACTGACCCGGAGGATTTCCTATTGCTGCTACCAGATGCGGCGACCGCGGAGAGATTGCGAAACGGCGGTGAACCTGTTCGTACACCACGATTCTGCTGCCTCATCAAACCATGGTGAAGGCTAGCTCATTCTAATTGCAATTTTTTGCCGATCAAGATGGATGTGTCTCTCGTTAGAATCCTTGCTCATGTGTGGGGGCTAGTAACGGCGAGACGTTTGCTGCGGCTGTTCTGTATGGTTGATCATCTACTCCCCTCCACAGCAGAGCGATCAGACATGTTCACTTTCCGCCTGGTGGCTTGGACATTTCATGAGGGATCATACCCCTCGGAGCTCACTCTATCCACCGAAGAGCCTAAATGTGTTGCATTGGATGGTGAAAGAACGGGCAGGAGCTTGCTAGACTACATGATTAAGGTAACGGTGGCTCGGGCCATCGACGGCGCTGCCTCACCTGAAGGGCCGCCACCGCCATCGCATCCACATTCTGAAGAGGAGGACGACGTTCCCTGCCAGCACCGGCGGGTTGAGCATCGTGCTCCGACACTACCGGAAACGGCATATATGCCGAGTGCTTGGTTCTTTGCCGAGTGCCAAACCACGGGCACTCGGCAAACAAACTCTTTGCCGAGTGCCGAGCCTCAGGCACTCGGCAAAGATTCCGCACACGGTATATTTCATTTTTGCCGAGTTCCAGCACTCGGCAAAAGTCCAACACTCGGCATAAAATACCTTTGCTGAGTTCCGCAGGGCAGGCACTCGGCAAAATTTGCGCACGTGGCCGCCGCACGTCAAACCGGCTGACAGCCGTTATTGTTTGCCGAGTGCCAGTTGTCAGGCAATCGGCAAACCTGAATCTTCACCGAGTGTTTTATTCAGGCACTCTGCAAAGTTTGTTTTGCCGAGTACATTTCATTGGCACTCGGCAAATATTTAAATTTTTTCCATTGTAGACCTCAAAATTTTTTGTACCCAATACATACAACATGTGGTACTCCATGTTCAAATTTGGTGTATTTTTTAATGTATTTTATATATTTTATGAATTAATTGTATTTTCATCAATTTTTTGAATCAAATCAAATTTGATCTGCAAGTGATTCAAATATATGAAAAAAATGAGTAGAAAATTTATATTCATACTATTCAACCGACATTGAGGACTTATTTATGAAATCAAAAGAAAATTCAAACATGTTGTTAAGGAAACACGACCTCAATCGCGTGCCCGAGCGGATTTTAAGTTCTATAAAAAGCAAACGAAGTCCGAAAATCATGAAATTTGACAAGATGTCAAGATATCCTATGTGGAGGCTATGGTAAAAAATTGACAACATTTCGCACAAGTTGTCACGTACGTTGCTCACAACCTGGAACATTTCTGAAAAAGTTTCAAAATTGTTGAGAATAGTGCGGTATGATTTGAAGTGAAAGTGACAGTCCATTTGTGGTTTGCCTCTAAAAATTTTTTATAGCCAATAGATATCAATGATCATATCATGTCAAAATTTGGTAATTTTTTGAATCCGTTTAATAATTATTATTTTTTCTGCACTTATATAAATGGAACTTGAGCTAAAACTACATGAAATAATGGTTAATTTTGGTATTTTTTGGAATATGCATTGTGGAGTAAATTTGACAAGATATTTCCAAACTATGTTGCAGCAAATTTTGAAAATATGCTGAAATGAGAAAGAGAGGGTGTCTAAAAATGATTTAAAAAAAGTTCTTTGCCGTGTGCCCCCTTACCTGGTACTCGGCAAAGGATGGTTTTGCCGAGTGCCCTCTGAGCCAGCACTCGGCAAATAATTTGTTAGCCTTTTTTTTGGAAATGGATTTGCCGAGTGCCGGATCTCGGGCACTCGGCAAACCTGATCCGGCACTCAGCAAATCCTCAAAGACTTATCCAAAACAGCGCTTCCCTGACTCACACACCGCACACGCACACACACACCCGTCCACTGTCGCCCGCCCGCCTGCGCCGCCGCCGCCTGTCCGCTCGCGCTGCCGCCGCCTGTCCCCGCGCGCCCCTACCGCCATCGGCCGTCCGCTCGCGCCGCTGCCACCCGTACGCCCGCACCGCCGCCGCCCGTCCGCCCGTGCCCCCGGCCGCCATCGCCCTTCAGCCCGCGTCGCCGCCGCCCGTCCGCCCGCGCCGCCGCCGCCCGTCCGGCTGCCCGCCACCTCCACGCCTCCGCCCGCCCGCTCCACGCAGCCTGCGCCGCCGCTCACCATGGCCGGCGCATAACCATCCCCCTCGACGCTCCACGCCGGCGGCCCCGGTCCACGCAGCCTGCGCCGGCGCTCGCCATGGCCGGCGCATGAGCACCCCTTCTCGACCGGCCGCCCATCGACGATCAGGTACTCCACCCAACTGAAGAAGCTCGTGGTTAAGTGCTGTTACAGCCAGTGGCGGAGCTAGGAACCGAGCATAGCAGGGGCCAAATTGTCATGGCATCTCGACATACTATTCAAAATCCATATACGGTGGCAGCGTGGTTTCTTATTCTTGCTTACCGTGGTCGCCTTATGCGCTCTTAATACCTACATGGACATACTCTCATTGTGCTGCTTTTCTGAACCAGTTAAACTACTGATTGAACTTGATTTATGTCATGTGTTATATGAAATAATTTCCTCCTAATAATATAACACCTTGTATATAGAATCATTTGGATTTGAGAACTGAACGTGCAATAGGAGTCATTTGCAGCAGCTGTCAATGACAGAGGTTGTCCCTGCATTTGACTAAAAGGCTCTGCACTTGCATGATCAACACACTGCACGTCTAGTCATGCAATGCCGACTTCTTGTATTCTGTTGCATATTTATAGTGGAAAACCATGGTATGTACACCCTATCATGTTTACAAAAATAGCATTCCTCATAATCCAGTTTCTTGTTTGCTTATCTAGAGCATTCGCTTTGCTTTGTGATATGATGAATAGCTATGCTTATCAAATTTAGTAAAGAGAAATTCTTTTGTTTTGCTGCACCTGAATAATTTTTCTCCACTTTAACATTTGCAAAACAGCCTAACCTAAGAGAAATATCAGAGCTGGTGCCATCGCTTCTTACTGCTTCAAATTCTTTCAGCCAAGACTCCAATAGATGCTTGTTAAGTTTTTCTCATCCAAATTTGGTGCTAGATGCACACCTGGTTTGGTTTTGTTGCTTCTTACTGCCTGATATTCATTCACATGAAAGATTCTGATCAGCCCCACCAAAAGAAATTTTGTGATAGTCACAGACCTGGCTTCATTTGATTGCCTGATACAAGTTAAAATACTTTGATCAATATACTTTGTCAATCATTCAAACTTTTTTTGATTGCCTACAGTAACGCAATCCTTAATCTTTGCCCATGAACGGTCAGCTTTGCAAGCTGTTACTTTCTTGCAATGTCTTTACAGTTTTAGTTTAATAGAGTACAGAAAAGGAGTAGCTCCCAATAAATATTACTAAGGTTAGAGCTAACTATATTTCCCATTTAATGCCTAATCGAATGTATGATCACCTTCTGATAGCATACAAGTTTTCCTTTTAATGCTAAATATGAATACTATGTTTTCCCAGAGAGGCTACAAAGTTTACGAGATTTCTGAGATGCACATAATGGAAGTGATTATGTCCTTTCAAACATAATTAGGTGGTGACTCTCTGCAGTGGATATGTGCAAGTGTGCAACAACTTTTCCTTTATTTTCATCAAGCTAGCATTTCCAGATCCAACAAGAAAATGGAAAAATTATAATCAGATCTTTTTTTTCTAAATACCAGGTCGTCGACTTGTTCAATTGGCCCCAAGCCGTCGTCGAGCAGCACGGACCGTGGAGCCCGTAGGTGAGCACGTGTACAAGAGTTTGTTTTCGTATTCTATTCGTAGTTCACGTAACCCGGTTAGGCGTCTCCCGTTCGAAACAGATATGGTTCGAAATATGTAGATTTATACATATCTATGGCCGTATCTATTTCGAATTGTCCACGTTATTTGGACAGCCCGATGATGCGTAGATGGGGTTAGTTTCCATGGTCCGCTCCCATCCGAGACAGAATATTGGCAACATCTCTCCGTTGTTCTCCGGATACACAATCTCCCTTCCGGGACGTGTATTTGGAGAACAGCGGGGAGGTGCTGCCGAAATTCTGTCTTGGATAGGAGTGGATCATATAAACTGACCTCATGTACGCATAGTCGGGTGGGATTAGGACCTATCTTTACCTACTAGAGTCTAAGCCGAACGTCTACATGCATTTAAATTTGATAGTAGTGGCTGATATCTTGGAAGATGGATAACCGTGAGTGGATGTACACCGGCCGGGTAACTCGAGCTAGCATGACCAATGAATGGATTGAGAAGACTAACGAGTTCTTGGAAGGGGCATGGGCGCAAGCTGAAGGGTCGAGATTCATGTGGTGTCCCTGCAAGAGTTGTGGAAACCAGAAACGAAAGACAAAGAAGGTCATGGGCGAACATCTTGTCAATTATGGATTTACGCCAGACTATACCCGGTGGATCTTTCATGGTGAAGCCCATCGTATGAGGGACGAGGTCGTCAGGCAACGCATCGATGAATGTGATGCTGCTGGTGGGATTGGGGACATGTTACACGACTATGAGGAGGCACATTTCGGTGAAGGACCGCAGGAGGAGGAGCAAGAGGCAAGCACAAAGTCGTTTTACGAGATGTTGGAGGCGGCACAGAAACCTCTTCACGGCCAAACAAAGGTTTCTCAGCTGGACGGCATTGGACGCCTTATGGCCTTAAAGTCCCAGTTTGGCCTGAGCCGAGACGCCTTTGATAGTATGTTGACCGTTTTTGGGAGCATTCTTCCAGAAGATCACATTCTGCCCAAGACAATGTATCAGGCGATGAAAATCCTTAGTGCACTGAAGATGCCATATGAGCAGATACATTCTTGTCCTAATGGGTGCATTCTATTTAGGAAAGAGCACGAGGCTGAAACTTACTGTCCAAAATGCAAAGCCTCAAGATTCCTGGAGGTGGATGCAGGTGACGGTCAGCCTAAGAGGCAGCTCACGATTCCTGTGAAAATCGTACGTTACCTTCCGTTCATTCAAAGGATCCAAAGACTCTATATGACCGAGGAAACCGCGAAACAGATGACATGGCACAAAAAAGGTGTTTGATACAACCCAGATAAGATGGTGCATCCCTCCGACGGTGAGTCATGGACTCATTTTGATGAGATTCATCATGAAAAAGCTAAAGAAGCTCGTAATGTACGTGTTGCGCTAGCAACCGATGGGTTCAATCCTTATGGTATGATGGCCGCATCGTACCCATGTTGGCCCGTGTTCGTTATTCCCTTGAATCTCCCCCCCTGGTGTTCTCTTTCAACGAGAAACCATATTTGTGTCGTTGATTATTCCTGAGCACCCAGGGAATAAAATGAGTGTTTACATGGAGCCTCTAATCGATGAGTTGATCAAAGCATGGGAGGAGGGGGTGTGGACGTACGACCGAGCGACAAAGACAAACTTCAGAATGTATGTGTGGTACCACTACTCTCTGCATGACCTCCCAGCATATGGCATTTTCTGCGGGTGGTGTACTCATGGAAAGTTTCCATGCCCAACATGCAAGGCAACTCTACAGTTCATTTGGTTGAGAAAGGGGGGCAAGTATTCGTCGTTTGACAAACATCGACAATTCCTTCCTGCTGACCATCCATTTAGAAGAGACATTAAGAACTTCACGAAAGGTGTCGTAGTTACAGAATCTGCACCGCAGATGCTGACGGGTGCCGTGCTTCATGCTCAGATAGATGCTCTCCAGGTCAATGATGCAGGTGGTTTTGTAGGATATGGCGAAGAACATTCTTGGACTCAGGTCTCTGGCTTGTGGAGGCTTCCCTATATTAATGATCTCCTCCTTCCACACAATATTGATGCCATGCACACTGAAAAGAATTGGGGCGAGGCTCTTTTTGGAACTGTCATGGATATTCCTGACAAGATGAAGGACAACGTCAAGGCTCGAGTGGATCTGGCAATCTTGTGCGATAGACCAAGATACGAAATGAAGACTCCGAGACCAGGGAGACAATGGAGGAAGACTCCGGCGGATTTCGTCCTAACGAGGCCCCAAAAAAAGGAAGCACTAGAGTGGATCCAAAAGTTACAATTTCCAGATGGGTATGCAGCGAATCTGAGGAGAGGAGTTAATTTGGCTACAATGCGAATCAACGGGCTGAAGAGTCATGACTACCACATATGGATTGAGCAGCTTCTTCCTGTGATGGTTCGAGGCTATCTCCCTGATAATATATGGCGAGTGTTGGCAGAGTTGAGCAATTTCTTCCGTCAGCTGTGTGCTAAGGAGTTATCTTGGGTCGTTATTTCGGACATGGAAAAAGTGGCCCCCTGTGTTGCTATGTAAGCTGGAGAAGATCTTTCCACCCGCCTTCTTCAATCCGATGCAGCATTTGCTTCTACATCTTCTGTATGAGGCACGGATGGGGGGGCCTGTGCAGTACCGTTGGTGCTATCCAATTGAGAGATGTCAGAAGGTCCTTCGAACGAAATGCAAAAATAAATGTAAAATTGAAGCTTCTATTGCCGAGTCATATATTTTGGAGGAGGTGTCAAACTTCACAACCACATACTATGGTGACAATCTTCCCAGCGTGCATAATCCACCCCCTCGTTACAATGCTGGCGATAATGAATCGAGTCTCAGCATCTTCCGAGGACAACTTGGAAGTGCAAGTGATGCGAGGTACAAGACCTTGAACCATGAAGAGTGGCGCCGTATCATGCTATATGTGTTGACCAACCTTTCCGAGGTGGAGCCGTATATTGTGTAAGTACTCAACATTGTGCCCAATTCACGAGTTTCCGTTTCACAAGTTTCCACTTCTTAGAATCCAACCCCCTTTGTCATTTTTGATATAGGGAATTTCAACGACTATTTTGGCGTCGCTCAAGGGCTCCAACCCCGATGGAAATGGAGAGTCTTCTTAAAAATGGCGCGGGAAATTCACAACCCGATTTCATTTATTGGTTTCAACAGAAGGTAGTCTTGAATTCATAGTTCTATTGCATTTCGTTGTCCTCGAACTATATGACAAACTATCCTGCATACGCTTGCTGGGCCAAACTGATTCGTCCATGAGTGCCGAGTTGAGACAGGTTGCCGATGGTTTTAGCTACAGGGTCAAGTCGTTTAACGTTTATGACATGAACGGATATCGCTTCCACACAATGACATACGAGCAGAGTCGACCCAATCGAAGAACCACTAATACCGGCGTTTTTACGCCAGGTCAAGACGGAGTCGAGTATTACGGAAGAGTTGAAAAAATATACGAACTCAAGTTTCATGGTTCTGTACCGCTCACTCCAGTCATTTTCAAATGCCATTGGTTTGATCCAACATTAACAAGACATACCCCTAGTGTTGGCCTAGTCGAAATTCGACAGGATTCAACGTTACAAGGCGAAGATGTGTACATTGTGGCTCAACAAGCCATACAAGTTTATTATCTCTCATACCCATGCCAAACCGACCACCGTCTTCGAGGTTGGGATGTTGTGTATAAAGTATCGACACACGGCAAACTACCTCTCCCAAACAACGAAGATTACAACAATGATAGAGAGTTTTTTCAAGAAGAGGGGCTACAAGGGAGTTTCGAGATAGACTTATCCGACGAGATTGGAATGGAAGTCGACAATGAAAGGGAAGTTGACGAGGAAGGTGGAGATGAGGTTCAAAATATTCAGGACTTACAATTACTAGAGCGACTACGTTTAGGCAGAGACAGTGAATACGACATTCCTCCTTCGGATTCTACTGGTTATGTTGACATAGCTGATAGTGATGATGAGGATTATGATCCAGCTAATCCCGATTATGATGACTACTTCTAAAGCATGTAGAACTCGCAATATTTAATATATATTATGTTAATTTCTAGTTATGTTTTCTTTATTTTCATTTATTTGCAAGTATTGTTTATCCTGACTAATTAGTTCACTCCTTTTGATTTCAGGTAACTAAACAAAGATGCCAGGCGGTCACAAGATGACTTGGCTGAGCTCCTTGTACAGAGGCAGTGGTGGAGGAGGCGGTAGTGGGTCCAACGCACCCGAGGGGTCCGGGAGCCGTAGTGTTCGCAAAGGTGGTGGAGGAGGAGGTAGTGGGAGTGGTGGAGGAGGTAAGGTGAGGAGGGGGAGGAGGGAGAGGACCCCTTCTCCTGTAGAGGCCGAGGAGGAGAGGGTGGAGGACCAGGGGAGCGAGGAGGAGGAGGAGCACGTGGAGGGGGACGAGGAGGAGGAGGAGGCCGAGGAGGGGGCGGCAGGAGATGAGCGGGTGGTGTGGTTGCGTGGACTGTCGCAACTCCCGCGACGTCCGATACCTCTAGCGAGATGCCCGATGATTCGGCCACTAGAGCCTAAGTAAGTATGTTAGTACTTATTTATTATGTATTACATATATTTAAAATTGTAATACTAACTAAAATTTTACCTTAAACACTCTTGCAGGGGGGTGGTTTTTTGTGCAGCCTGGTGAGCACAAACGGAAGCCCAATGGTATCTTGGGTCTTTTGTGCCGGCTGCACTTCCCCGGGCTCATTATGCATGCCGGGGTGCTGGAGCCGGCATACACGTGGGACCACTACATGGCCTGCCCGGACGCTACTGATCGCGAAGGAAGGAACTTCAACACCAAAGCGAGGCGGGTGGTCGGGGAGTTTTGGGTAAGTCATCCTTGCACTAAAATGGTTGAAATATCGCATTCTGTTTCAATTTTTGGAATAATGATTGCACTAAAATGGTTGAAATATCGCGTGAGTATATATGCAGGATTTCTACAGGTGCGAGGAAGGCTATGAGGCCCGGGCGAACGAGCTGGCTCACCAGGCTTGCTACAAGCTGGTGAAGGACATGCACTATGAGGCGCGTGTCCAGGCCGTCGTTGTGTACTGCGCCGAGTTCGAGAAGAGGAGTGTCAAGAAACCAGCCGCAAGGGACATCTTCCTCACGCGAGACCAGTACTTAAGGGTAAATAAATGCCATCTCTATTCATTTATCTTGTATTTGATAATACAATATGTCATGCACTTCATTACGTTTAGGTGCCTCCGAACTGGTGCGCAAACAAGGCCGAGTGCTGGTCTATGATGGTGGACAAGTGGATCAGCGAGGATTGGGCCCGCCAGCACACCTTATGCCGGGAGCGCCGCTTGATGATGCCGGGTCCGGCACATCATCAAGGGAGCCTTAGCCTCGGCGAGTACAAGAATACTTGGGTAAGTTCACTATGATCTTCATTCTTTCTAAAGCTATATTTTTAATTCTTACTAATCATCTTGTTGACTTCTTGGCAGTCGGAGTCTCATCCAGGCCAGTCTTGCAACAACTTCACGGCGTACGCCATGTCTCACATGGGCAGGGTGACGTCGGACGTGGCCTACAACCCGGCGGCTCCACCAGAGGCCTACACAAACCCAAGCATCCACGCGCGCATCAATGCGTACACGGAGGTGGGAAGAGCGCTCCACGGGGAGACTTGGGATCCGACCACCGCACCACTCTCCGGAGAAGCCATCATGAGGGCGGGACAAGGGAAGAAGCACGGGCGGTACTTGATCGCCAACAGCTTGGTCGATACGGCGAGTACGCCCAGTCTCTCGCAGCTTAGGGCAAGTACCACCGACTCGACCCCGCCCATTCGCCCACGGTCTGAGACTTTAGTGGCCAGCGTGCACCAGAGACAGGTTAGTTTAGATTTAGTTGTCGTTCTATGATTAAAATGAAACTTTGCTTCGTATTGTAACATGAAGATTTAAATCTTGTAGGCCGAGATGGAGGCAAAGTTTGAGGAGGAGAGGAGGTGCCGACTGGAGATCGAGGCCAAGCTGGAGCAGGAGCGGAAGCTGAGGGAGGAGCAGTCGGTTATGTTGCAAAGCATGGTCACCTGGATGCAAGGACTTGGCGCGTCGATGAACTATGCGACGCCACCTCCTCCCTTCGTCTTACCAGCTCATCCTTACTTTCCTGCAGGACCTTCTGACACTCCAGTGAGTATGCTTTGTTTGTAGATATTATAATATTTTTGTTATGCTTCAATTTATATGTTCCTATTTGCAGAATCAGTCGTGGAACGCATCGAACGACCCTCCTCCGGACCAGAACTCGCTGGCCGCCCAGTGGCCAACTTGGCCCCACAGACCTGAGCAGTGAGTGCCTTGTAGTACTAGTGTATTGGACTTATTATACGTATCGGACTATATTCTATTTTATGGACTAGTGTTATGTATCGGACTTGTGACATGTGTGGACTATATTCTATGTGATGGACTTGTGTTATGTATCGGACTCGTGTTATGTATTGGACTTGTGATATATGTGATGGACTGTGTTATTTGTATCGATGCCATTCTCGTCATTGTCAATCATATGTGATGGACTGTGTTATTTGTATCGATGCCATTCTCGTCATTGTCAATCATATGTGATGGACTATAACTGCCTGTAATTACCTCTGCAATCACATATATTTATGTTGTATTTGTATGGAAAAACAGAAAAAAACAAAACAAAAAAAGAAAAATTCACCACTTTGCCGAGTGTTTAAGCCAAAACACTCGGCAAAGGAGTTTGCACAGGTCAGCAGCGCAGTCACTTTACCGAGTGCTAAAGTACTGGCACTCGGCAAAGATTTAAATGTTTGCCGAGTGCCACTTCCTTGACACTCGGCAAAACCAGACACGAGGAGGTACCCTGGCGCGGGGACTTTGCCGAGTGTCCGAGTCGGACACTCGGCAAAGTTTGAAACTTTGCCGAGTGTCTGACGTTAGACACTCGGCAAACCTCGTGACCAGGGTGGCGCCACGTGACTTCTTTGCCGAGTATCAGGGCACTCGGCAAAACCTTTGCCGAGTGCCCGTATTCCGACACTCGGCAAAGTAAACTTTGCCATGGGAACCTTTGCCGAGTGTTACACTCGGCAAAGACTTTGCCGAGTGTAATATATCCTTTGCCGAGTGTATCTGACACTCGGCAAAGTTTGGAAGTCCGGTAGTGCGACCAGTTCTGTGGCGGCTACGTCGGCTGCAAGGGCCCTCAGTCATCAGGCACCTTCTACTTGTGTTCTGGTGGCAGCGAGTTTCTCCGGCGAGCCGGCGTGCAGCCCTGTTGCCGTTGCTGAGATCCCCGAGGCCGGCTACGAGGCACCCACCGTTGTTGCAGTCAATGCGACTTGCAAGGTAGCTTCGCGTGCCTCCTCGTTGCCTACGTGCATGGGGCTGTCCCCGAACTCCTCGTTGCTCGCGTGCTTGGCGGTGGCCTCGGGACTCTCGGTCACTTTGGGCCCCCTGACGCCAGTTGGGTGCAGGCCCATGCAGCGACCTGAGAACCCGGTTGGCAATTACTCATAGGAGGAGCACGCAACCGAACCGTCCCCCCTATTTTCTACGGAGGCTCTGCGCCTGCGGGCTCTGTTCCAGTCTCCGATGTTGAGAACGGGTAGACACAACAAAAGACACGGCGGCGGGAGTTGAATGCACCTGCTTCTAGCGCAGCTGCCACGCCGGCGGCGCCAACGTCTGGATGCCCGCAGATGACACTTCTCCGGGAGTCCACCATGCCTTCAAGGCCTGCAGTGACGTCCTCCACACCTGGGCCAAGGACCAGGACTATCTCACAAGTATACAGCAGATGACCCGAGCGAACGGCCCAAGTGCCCCAACCTCAGGAGCTGAGCACCCCGGCCCGATCTTTAATCAACGGGGCGACCCAGCCGTCAAGCGCCTACTACCTCTGCTTGTTCCTAAGAGGCGTACCAAGCAACTTCCGCCTAATTTCGTGCCGCGACACACCCGGCGGCTGGCGAAGAAGAGGCATGCAGCGCCAAATGGTGAAGTAAGGCAGGTGCAAGATAATTTGATGCGGCGTCTTGGGTTGGCAGCTGATCTCGAAGTCTTGGGAGAAACACATGTACTTATTTTACACGCCACTTTCCCAATTCCATTTGCGTGCACTTGCGGCATTATTTGGATGGGCACCACCTGAAATTGACGAAGCCCCACATGATGTTGTGCCTAGCTCGGCAGATGTCTCTTTGTAGATTGTATCTCTTCCTTCTTTGGTCATGCTGCTGCTATCAATGGAAATGTCAAATATTTTGATTTGGAATGGGAGAGGGCTTAATTGAAAAGCTAGGCGAGACTAGGTTCGAGAAATGGTCCGCTCGACTCGCCCCGATGTTGTATGCCTCCAGGAAACAAAAAAAAAAAGCAACCATCTTATGGTGAATGGTGATGTCCATGCTCGGAGTTGATTTTAATGAGTTCATTACCTTACGAGCTGTTGGAACACGAGGTGGTATTCTTATTGCTTGGAAGGGTTGTGTCTGTCGTGCACTTAACACTAGGATAGACACCTTCTCAGCTTCTGTTCAGTTTCAACTTGGTCATGGAGCCTCCTGGTGGTTTACTAGGGTTTATGGGCCACAATTTGATGAGCGTAAGGTTCAGTTCCTCAATGAGCTACGTGACATCAGGAGGGCGTGCAATGGACCATGGGCAATTGGAGGAGATTTTAACATGATATATCGGGCTGAAGACAAGAACAACACAAATATTGATTGAGCAATGATGGGGCGATTCCGCCATTTCCTTAACGAGCTGGAATTGAAGGAGATTGCTCTTCTTGGCGTAAAATATACATGGTCCAATGAGCGTGAGGCTCCTACACTGGTTCGCTTAGACCGGGTATTCGCTACGGCTGATTGGGAGGAGTGTTTTCCGGACTGCATCTTGCAGAGCTCGGCTTCACTGATTTCTGATAATTGCCCATTGTTGCTTGGCCTGCATGAGTTCACCCAGGGTAAAAGGTGATTCCATTTTGAAAGCTTTTGGCCGCAGCTTGAGGGTTTCCTGGAGAAGGTGGAGCAATCTTGGGGTCAGCCAGTTGAAGCCGCATGCTCGCTGCAGTTTTTTTTTCTCGAACACACAGGAGAACTACGTATCATTGTATTGATAGAAGAAGAAAAGAGTCATACATAGACCCACACACACACCACACACCCCCTTGACAGACCTAGTATCTTATCACCTGTTACAAACTGAACAACGACCAGCTAAAGCACCAGCTAACTGCCCTCTCCCATAGCCGAAAGCAAGGAGACGTCCCTAGCTCCTGCTAAACTCCACAACTGCACTTCATCCATGGCCAAGATAACAGCAGTAGCCATGTTTGGGACAGTCCCATTGAAAACACAGTCATTTCGGTGCCTCCAGATGCTCCAGGCCCCAAGAATAATGAGAGAATTCAGGCCCTTCCGTAATTCACCTGCGACCGAGGCTTCCGGCTTCTCCCACCAGTCATCGAATGAAATATCTTGGGGCTGGGGGGTGAGTGTGGAGAGGCCAAACCGCTGGAGGAGAGAGAACCAAAATTGCCTGGTGAATACGCAACCGACGAGAAGATGTTGGATATTCTCCTCTTCTTGATCACGCAACAAACATCTGGCTGGGTGGGGGAGGCCTCGTCAAGCAAGTCTGTCAGCAGTCCAGCATCGATTGTGGGCGGCCAACCACATGAAGAACCTACACTTGGGAGGAGCATGAGATTTCCATATTTTTTGTGCAGGTCCAAAATAAACTGCCCCTTGGAATAGAATCTCATAGGCTGATTTCGCCGAGTACTCTCCAGAGTCAGAAAACCTCCAAATGTGTCTATCGGGAATCCCTTCCTGCAGGTCTACCTCCAAAAGGAGGTCCTAAACCTCAAGGAATTCCAGTAAAGCTTCCACCGAAATATCCCCCTGGATATCTTCGACCCATTTTTCATTTGTGAGAGCCTCACGCACCGTCCTCCTGCCAGCCCTTTTATTAGTAACTAAAGCATAAACACGGGGTGCCAGTTCTCGGATGCTATGACCATCCAACCATTTATCCCTCCAGAAGAAAGTATTCGCCCCATCTCCAACTTCAGTTATGACAGCCATGGAAATGAGAGAGTCAACATCTTTGCTGACCTGAAGTGGCAAGCTTGCCCATGGTTTGTTTGGTTCGGTCTTCCTAAGCCAAGGCCATCTTGCTCTTAAAGCATAACTCATTCTTTTAAGATCTGAAATTCCCAGCCCCCCAAGCTCAAGATGTCTGCAAACTTTTGGCCAAGCTATTAAACAATGTCCCCCTTTTGCATCTTTCCTTCCTCTCCAGAGAAACCCTCTCCTAATCTTGTCGATAGCTTTAATTACCCAGGGTGGTAATTCCGCTGCCATGGCCACGTAGACCAGCATAGCTGTCATGACAAACAGAACCTGTACCACTCTCCCTGCCCAGGTCATCAAATCAGCCTTCCAACCCGGCAATTGATCTGCTATTCAGTCAATAATAGGCTGGAACTGCTCCTTGGTCAACTTCTTAATGGTTAAAGGCAGCCCTAGGTATTTGCACGGGAAATTCAGCACTTCACATGGCAGCAGGTCCTGTATGGTGGCTAATTCCACCTCAGAGCACTGTATTGGCAGCACATTACTTTTCTGCACATTAGTCTTCAACCCGGATGCATCCCCAAATAGTTGAAGCAGTTGGAGAGTTAGATTAATATCTGCTGCTGCTGGCCGGAGAAAAATAGCCACATCATCTGCATAAAGGGAGATTCTATGCTGAATTGGCCTTGAAAAAAGTGGTTGTAGCAAGCCAGCTTCTGAAGCTCTTGTAACCATCCAGTTCAGAACATCCATCACTAGAATAAATAGCATCGGAGAGAGGGGAGAGAGGGGATCGCCTTGCTGAAGACCTCTCTTGTGTAGAATAAAATCCCCCGGTGTGCCATTTAGAAAAACCTGTGTAGAGGAAGAAGCCAGGAGACCGCACATCAAATCTCGCCATCTTGAACCAAAGCTGAGTTTTCGTAGTACCTCCAGGAGAAAAGACCAAGAAACTGAATCAAAGGCTTTTGTGATATCCAATTTAAGGAGGATCCTGGGTTGTTTTTGAATGTGCAGGTATTTCACCGTTTGCTGAACCAGCGTGAAATTGTCTTGTATGAATCTTTTCTTGATGAAGGCGCTTTGGTTGGGCAAAACCATTTCATCCAAGCGGCTGGCCAGTCTATTAGCCAGGATTTTTGTTACCAATTTAGCAAAGCTGTGCACCAAGCTTATGGGCCTAAAGTCCTTCACCTGATCAGCCTCAGATTTCTTAGGGAGTAATGTGATGTAAGCTGAATTTAACAGCCACAGGTTCCTGCAATTTCTTCCCCATATCATGTGTAGGGCTGCCATAACATCCTCCTTGATTATCGACCAGCAAGACTTATAAAACCTGCCTGTGAACCCGTCAGGTCCAGGAGCTTTGTCTGATGGTATGCCACACCTCATCCTCTGCAAAAGGCATATCCAGTGCTTCTAAATCATAACCTGGTATGTCCATGTGATCTAAATTAATAGTCCTGGTCCTATCGCTGTCAGTCCCAATTAGATTAGAGTAGAAATCAAAGATTGATGCAGCCTTGTCCTCATGAGAGGTCAAAATCTGATCTCCCTCCCTTAAAGCGGCAATAAAATTCTTCTTTTTTCTATGCCGAGAATGCATATGGAACAGCTTGGTATTTGCATCACCATCTTGTAGCCAATTAATGTTGGGGACGACATCTTCGCTTATGCTGTGAAGATGTCGGCGCCATTCTTCGGCAGCGAGCAAAGACCCAAGTCACCCGAAGGGAGATCGAAGAAGAGCGAAGAAGCGGCGCGCCCGACAAGGGGCGAAGCAGTGAAAAAGATGCCTGCGCCTTCGCCGCCCCTGCAGCGAGAACTCGAAGACGAACCAATGAGGTGGCGGAGATAACTCGAGGATGAACGGAGGAGCGAAGCGCCCGATGAAGAAGAGAGCGACGAAGACCCCCCATTGCGAAGACACTGGAGGTGCCTTCGGGCCCACTGTCAGAGTGTTGTACGGAGAGTATAGGTGTAATTCCACTAACCGCTGTCGGGTGTTGTGTAAATCCATATTTGCCCAGGGAATATTCCTAGAAGCTGGCGGTTAGAGGGTAGAAAAGGAATTGTGCCTAGGGAGTGGTTGGATATCTGGGCTATAAATACCCCCCTTGTAAATGTGGAACTCATTATGAAACAGTGAGCAAATTGTTGTTGCTTTAATTCCCATGCCGTTTATTGCGTCCTCTACACTCTGTTATTAACTTCGTTGTCTCGACCTTCAACTGTTGTGACCTCTTCGTCCAGGAGTGTGTCCTACACCAACAGTTTTGGCGCCCACCCACGGTTCGTCCTCGTCACGACCACATGGCACAAAAGAAGAAGCCGAGCGCAACGGCTTCAGAAGCCAATGCTTCGGCCGAAGCCTTGCCTACAAACAACACCCTCGCCGCTGCATCTCACGGCAACAACCAAGACCACGTAGAAGATCCAGAGGTTGAGGACCTCGCTGACAGAGACCTGGAGGTCGACCTCCATGACCTCGGTCTCTCCTCCGAAGACATCCAGGCCATAAAAAGAATTGACTCACGCCTTGCAGAGCGGCAGCAACAAGCACAACAAGCACAAGCTCAAGCCGGTCCATCAAATGGGCCACCACCGGCAGGAGCGAAGGGAAAAGGTATCCAACTCACTCCCGAAGAGATGGAGGAAAAGTTGAACAAGCTGAAAGAACAAGAGCTTCGCTGCAAGGCGATGCGTCGAGCCATTCGTGATCGTTTGCTAGTGATGAAACCCCCTCGGCAAGATCCGAAGACAGCGCAACAAGCCCCTGTTTCCCAAGTACACCAACCATACAATCAAGTCCCCGTCAACGAAGACCAGTACTCAGATCAAGAGGAAGGAGAGTACTTCGTACAAAACTAGCTTCAACCTCAGAGGCTTTACCCACAACAAAACCCCACCACACCACTCTCCATAGAATTCGAAGAGATCCCTTGGGCTCCGCGCTTCAATCCAACAATTCTCCCACAGTTCGACGGGGACTCTGATCCAAAAGACTTCCTACTCAAGTACGAAGCGGCCATCGAAGCATCCGGGGGTGGAGCGGCTTGTAAAGTTAAGGCCTTCGTCCTCTCGCTGAAGGGCCTCGCTCAGCACTGGTACTCTAATCTCCCAGCTGGTCACATCCATACCTGGGACCAACTCAAAACAGAGTTCAACGCTGCCTTCAGAGCTCCGAAGCCCCAAGCGATTAACTCTTGTGCCTTCCACAGCCTAAAGCAAGAAGGATCTTCGCTTCAAAAATACCTGCATAATATTGTTCATCTTCGCGCAAGAGCTCCCGATGTGGACGAGAAGTGCATCATCGATGCTGCAATTGCCGGTCTAAGTCTTGGGCCATGCGGAGAGTACCTCGAATGCCGCAGGCCGAAGACCTTGAGCAGACTCTTCGAGATCATGCAAGAGTACTGCGTCTCCGACATGGGAAAACATCGGAGAATAGAGGAGATGAATGAGAGAAGGGGCGAAACCGCGGCCGGCAAAACCAGCACCAATCCAATGAAGCGAAGACATCAAAGGCCATGAACACGGTCTCCAGTGACGAAGCCCGCGACTCCCGGCCTCAGAACAACAGAGGAGGGATGAGCGATCGAAGCAATTCCAATCGAGGTCGGAAAGAAAATTCCAGGCGGAAGCAAAAGGTACCTTACTGCTGCATTCACGGCAGAGACAAGGGCCATTGGACCAATGAGTGCCCCATCATCAAGGAGAAGAGAGATGAGTTTGAAAAAACCACAAACAATGAACAACCAGCGAAGCCTGTCAATTCTACCCACACAAGCCAGCCGCAAGCCTCATCTTCGCAAACCCAGTGGCAACCTTCGCATCAACCGCAAGGACCGCTTCCTCAGATCCAATGGCAACCTTCGCATCAACCGCAAGGCCCACCCCCTCAGGTCCAGTGGCAGCCTTCGCACCAACCTCACTGGACTTCGGCATACCCTACCCTCTCACCATCCTTCCCAACTTTCCACTACAATCCCACATACACTCCACCAGATCTACCAGCACCTTCGGCCCCGCACGTGCCACAAGTCCAGTACCCTTCGACGCAACACCACGGGTGGCGCCCGCAACCACAGCCTCAAACCTCCAACTACCTCCCACCACCTCCGAAGCTAAAACCCGGCACAGTCCCAGAGAGAGCCAATGATCCGGTCGGAGGCACGGTGAATGTCATCAACGCCATCTCCGGCGGATCAAACGAACCAGTGCATGAGACGAAGCACCAGAGGAAAGAATACTCCGCACCGTCTCACACGTTTGCGAAGGCAAACACTTTCCGCACCACCTGGTCCCATGTCCCAATAACCTTCACCGAAGCCGACCTCAGGCTATAGCACTACCCGCACAATGATCCACTTGTCATTCGTGCAAACATTGGGAAAAAATCAGTCCACTTCGCTGGAAACGACGTTGGTCGAATCCTGGTCGACAACGGCAGCTTGGCAGATGTCCTCACCTGGCAGTGTTTTCTAAAGATGGTATTCACAGAGAAGAATCTGCTCAGTTCCAAATACCCACTCATCGGCTTCGGGGCCAAAAGAATCAAAGACCTTGGCAAGATTGATCTAAACGTTACCTTCGGCGAAGGCAACACTGAAAGAACAGAGGTCATAGCCTTCGATGTTGTGGACATCGCTTACCCGTACAACGCCATCTTCGGCCGCAACAGCATCATTAAGTTTGCGGCAGTCATTAACCAAGCCTACCTATGCATGAAAATCCCAACAGCTGGAGGGGTTGTCACTGTCCGCGGAAACCAAGAGGAAGCCAGGAGGTGCGAAGATAACGCAGCAAGTACTATGAAAAATGTGCACGCCATCGAAGCTAGTGCCAGTGACAACGAAGAAAATGAAACGAAATCACCTGATCCCGAGTGAAACGAAGAAGGGATCACGCCTGCAGAACACACCAAAAAAGTTCTTTTGTGCGAAGATGTACCAGATCGCACAGTGACCATCGGCAGAGGCTTAGAAGAAGCCGAAGAGATCAGATTGATACAATTTCTGAGGAACAACCAAGACGTCTTCGCATGGTCTTCTTCGGACCTGCGAGGAGTCAGTCATGAAATCATGGAGCACGAGCTCAAGGTCGACCCCAAGGTGAAGCCACGCAAGCAGCGTCTCCGTACCATGTCCGAAGACAGAAAGAAAGCCGCACAAAGTGAAGTTCAGAAGTTACTCGATGCGGGAGTAATCTGTGAGGTGCAGTACCCAGAATGGCTGGCAAACGTAGTAATGGTCCCAAAAAAGAACGGGAATTGGAGAATGTGTATTGACTTCACCACTTTGAACATGTTTTGTCCGAAGGATGAGTTTTCCTTGCCTCGTATAGACACCTTGGTCGATGCTGCAGCCGGGTCGGAGATGTTAAGCATGCTAGATTGTTTCTCTGGCTATCATCAGATATTCATGAAGAAGTCAGATGAGGAGAAAACCAGTTTTACCACTCCCTTCGGCACTTACTGCTATGTGAGAATGCCTGAGGGGCTTCGCAACGCTGGATGCACCTTCAACAGAACCATTGCAGCAGTGCTCGATACACAGCTGGACAGAAACATCTCCGCGTACGTCGACGATGTCGTCGTATGAAGCAAGAAGCACAAAGACCACATAGCAAATCTTCGTGAGACTTTCGCCAACCTTCGCAAGCACGGACTAAAATTGAATCCAGAAAAGTGCGTTTTCGGTGTGAGAAGGGGAAAGCTTCTGGGATGTATGATCACTGAGAAGGGCATAGAGGCAAATCCGGCGAAGATTGAAGCCATAAGAAGAATGCGACCACCTTCGACAAAAAAAGAAGTGCAAAAGTTGATAGGCCGTTTAGCTTCGCTCAATAGGTTCATTTCGCGATCAGCAGAGAAATCTCTTCCATTCTTCAAGGTGTTGAAAGGGTCTGAAAACTTCCATTGGGGCCCTGAGCAAGACAAGGCCTTCGATGATCTGAAAAAGTATTTGGAGAACTTGGCAGTGATGACAAGCCCGACACCTGGTGCAGAGCTCCTGTTGTACATCGCAACTTCGAGCTCCGCGGTCAGTGCAGCTTTAGTCGAAGAAAGAATGAATGAAGGAACAGTAAAGCAGTTGCCGATCTACTTCGTTTCCGAAGCCCTGAACGGATCGAAGCTCCTATATTCAGAGATGGAGAAAATGGCATATGCAGTGGTAATGGCGGCCAGGAAGCTTCGCCATTATTTCCAAAGTTTCAAGATCAAAGTCCCGACAACTTTTCCCCTCCGTGACATGTTCGAGAACAGAGAGGCTTCGGGCAGAATTGGGAAATGGGCAACACTATTGGCTTCACACACCGTTGATTTTATCCCACGCAGCGCAATCAAGTCTCAGGTCTTGGCAGATTTTGTGGCTGACTGGACACCATCAACACCTTCGCAGAACCCTCCGGTCATCGAAACCATTTGGCTATTGGAATGTGACGGAGCCTATTGCAAGAATGGATCAGGCGCTTCGGCAATTATCACGGCTCCTTCGGGGACTCAATTGAAATATGCTGTAAGGCTGCACTTCCCGGGATGC
This sequence comes from Panicum virgatum, assembly GCF_016808335.1. Lineage (NCBI taxonomy): Eukaryota > Viridiplantae > Streptophyta > Magnoliopsida > Poales > Poaceae > Panicum > Panicum virgatum. The sequence goes on from NC_053152.1 coordinate 10,294,060, forward strand.
ACAAACAACATCGCAGAGTACGAAGGCCTGCTTCTAGGCCTTCGCAAGGCAAGGGCACTCGGTGCGAGGAGACTGTCGATCAAGTCTGACTCTGAACTAATCACAAACCACATCGGCAAAACATACAGAGCACTCAACCCGGAGTTAGCGAAGTATCTGGCAGCTGTCCGTGGCATGGAGAAATATTTCTTGGGGTTCAGCGTGCGAAGTTTTCTGAGAACACAAAATAAACAGGCAGATGTCCTGGCGATGGCAGCAGTAGAAAATGACCCATTGCCACCCGATGTATTCTTCGAAACAATCAAGAGTGGGTCAGTGAATTGTGCCGAAGAGCCTGCGAAGTTCGTCAACGCCATATCAAGCGAAGACTGGAGGTCAAAGATCATGGCCTACCTTCGGGGACACTTTGTACCGGAAGATGAAAAGGAGGAAAAGCAACTTGCCCTTCGGGCGCGAAGCTACTCAATAATAAATGACGCATTGTACCGCAGTGGTGTCTGCGCCCCACTGCTAAAGTGTATCTCACAAGCCGAAGGCAAACAACTACTGCAAGAAATACACACCGGTATGTGCTCTTAGCACATAGGAACGAGGGCCTTGGTGGGAAAAGCCTTCCGCGAAGGGTTCTACTGGCCTTCGGCCGTGGCTGATGCACATGAAATCGTGCGCACATGCCCAAACTGCCAGAAGCACGCCCACTACAGCAAATTTCCACCCAAAGAAGTCTGCCTCATACCCCCAGTCTGGCCTCTCGCGCGATGGGGCATCGATATTGTAGGCCCTTTGCCAACAGCTCCAGGCAACTTCAAGTACGTGGCCGTCGCCGTGGAGTATTTTTCGAAATGGATCGAAGCTAAAGCTCTTCGCGATATCACGGCCGCCACTCTGCAAAAGTTCTTCTGGCAGAACATCGTATGCCGCTTCGGCGTACCCAGAGAAGTCACAGTGGACAATGGGAAACAGTTTGACTGCACAATATTCAGAGAGTTCTGCCAGCATTTAGGCACCAAGCTCTGCTTCGTGTTAGTTTACCACCCGCAGTCGAACGGGGCAGTTGAAAGGGCAAATGGGATCATCTTCACGGGGATCAAAAAGAACATCACAGAGCAGCCGAAGGGCAAGTGGGTAGATGAACTACCGAAGGTGATCTGGTCTCACAATACAACAGAGTCAAGGGCCACCAAATTCACACCTTTTAAACTCCTCTATGGCGAAGAAGCCATGACCCCAGAAGAACTTCGCCATGGGTCTTATAGAACAGAAGCCCCTGACGAGGATATAAAGCCAACGATTGACACAATCGAAGCCATCAAGACACAAGCGACAATCAACCTTAGCAAGTATCAGGAAGAAACCCGAAGGTGGCGCAACAAGAAAGTGAGGCCTCGGGAGATCAAAGAGGGCGATCTCGTTCTTCGCCGGATTCCGAAGAGCAAGCAACAAGGAAAAATGTATAGCAAATGGGAAGGACCATTCTTGGTCGCGTCGATGGCAAGACCCGAAGCCTGCAGGCTTCCCACTCTCGAAGGAATCGAAGAGCCGTATTCCTGGAACAAGGATATGCTTCAGTGCTACTTCGTTTAGTTTTAAGTTAGCGTTTACATTTTTTGTAAAAGTTGTAATATTACTCTACTGTACCTGAATAATGTATTCTAGGGCCCGTACTCTTTTCCTCATAGGGGAAGCCTTCGCGTAGTCACTTCGATTGCCGAAGGTGTGAGGTTTTTAACGAGGCGGAAACCCTTTGTAACCCCTTGTGAAATATAAACAAGGTCCCCAAAAAATTCTAACCTGTGAAAAAGCACCGAAGCATCTTTCCCCCTTCATCGAGGTGAAGGGGGGAGTCATCGGTGCAACAAACGTGTTCACCACTTCTAGAAATGAACCCAGGGTTCCCGGAGCTCATAGGCCCGCGTCACCCTTGCGATTCAGTTCTTATGTTTTATTATTTAACTATCATTGTTCCCAAGTTGAAAACACCTTCGCTGCAAAGCGACGAAGGCAAGAGAAAGTCCCTCGGCGCCGAAGTGCCGAGGGCATGAAAAAAACCTTCGCTACAAAACGACGAAGGCAAGAGAAAGTCCCTCTGCGCCAAAGTGCCGAGGGCATGAAAAAGATCTTCGCTGCAAAGCGACCAAGGCAAGAGAAAGTCCCTCCGCGACAAAGCGCCGAGGGCATGAAAAAGACCTTCGCTGCAAAGCGACGAAGGCAAGAGAAAGTCCCTCCGCACCGAAGCTCCGAGGGCATAAAAAAGACCTTCGCTGCAAAGCGACGAAGGCAAGAGAAAGTCCCTCCGCGACGAAGCGCCGAGGGCACGAAAAAGACCTTCGCACGAAAAACACTCCTTCGAAAACTCAAAAGGGGGGGGGCGGCGCTTCATGAATTTTAAAATTGAGTTCTCGAAGTTGATTGTCCCTCCAAACTCGCAAAAGGGGGGGTGGCGCTTCGCACATAAAATTAAATGCACCCTTGAAGGGACAAATTACTTATGACTTCGTTCCATTTCGAAGACCAAGAAAATTTTCGTTCAAAAACTATATCCGCCCTCCAATAACGCAAAAGGGGGGTGGTGCTTCGTAATACAAAAACGGTGCGTCCTCAGAGGACATTAAAGATAGATACATCACTCAGATGACACTTCGTTCACATTCAACATCACTTCCAAAGCTACAATACTATCATTAAACAATAATGTATACTATCATCAACATACACAGGAGGGGCTTCGCCCATCAATTGTGCTCAGTTACAACAGAATTGTCTTCAATTAAAAAGTCTTCTTCGAAAATTTGACGTTCTACATCGTCGATGGCCATGCGGACAGCACGGTCAATTATTTCTTCGGCTGTCCTCCACAAATAAGCCTCGAAATCCATGCCTGAAAATGAGCGAAGTCTGCTATGAGTCTCACTCGGACATAATGCCTCCGTGAAGATAATAAGCGAAGCTCCCAACATTAGTCACGTCATCGATGGGCTCGGGTTTCGGTTCAAGAAGACCTCTCGCAGACGCATAAGGATGATCGGTATCTAAAATACGCTTCGTCTCACGATGAAGTGAACTATCAGCATGAATCTTCGCTTGCTTTTCAGGATCGCCAGAAAATTCTGCCCAAAATCTCTTGGACTCCGCGTTCTCCATGTCATATCTTCGTTCCAATCGATCCAACCACTCCGAAAAAGAACCCCAGGGATGTTCATAATGATACTTGGCCCAAGAACGACCCGCAATGTGGAACGAACCATTTCGCATCCATAAAGGTAAGGTACCTTCGGTGATCCACGCAGGTTCCAGCGCAGGATCCTGCGCAATCACCGAAGGCATTAGTTCTTTACAAAAATTCCCCTACAAATCAATTACATTCACAGATCATCCTTGAGTGGGGTTTACATCATCACGACGAGGAGCTTCCGAACCATCTTCGCCTTCGGCAGCTGCTGCAGCGCCGCTTGATGACGCCCCACGAAGATTCCCGGTGTCAGCGGAACCAAGGAAAGCTCGAGCGAAGGCCTCTGCATTAGCTTGTAACTAGAAATAGAGAGAAACTCCAATAAGTAGGAAATAATTCAAAACAACCAAACACCTGGCTCAAAAACAAAAGTCAACCTGTCCACGAAGACGCTCAGCTTCACCCCGAACAAGCTCCCTTCCGTGGTTCTTGAAAAAACTTGCTGTGAAGTTCTTCGCTATATTCTTCGGAAGAGGAGGTAGGGCATCCGGGTGAACTTCCTCTGGTGAAGGCCACTGAAAAGATGAATCCCGCATCGTACGAAGTTGGGCCTTCGACAAAGAAGCCTCGCTGGAGCTACCTTCGGGAAGCATTTTGCATATTGCGGCGCTGAGGGACCGCACAGCCACTGCGGCGCTAAAATCGCACATCGCTCGGTTGCCACAATTCGCCATCGAAACACAAGCATGAAGCCAGCGAAATAGTTCGGATACAGATATAGAGTTAGCTGTCGGAGAAAGGTCGGTCGGTGAGAGGCCCATGGAGTCGAGGAAGGCAGTGAAGTCGCGCTGGAGGGGTTCCACGCCAGCACGGACAGCTTCGCGATAGGCATTGACCATCTGGGTGGCAGCCTGCTCCCGGCATTCAACATCTTTCAGCTCCGAGTTCTTCGCCTCCAGCGACCGACGAAGTTCTTCCGCTTCAGCCTTAACAGTTTTAGCTTCGAGGCGAGCAGCTTGCAAGTCCGCGCGAGTATTGGTGAGCTCACCCTTGAGCGTAGTCTTTTCCTCCTCCAGACCTCTCACTTTTTGTTCCAAGCTGGTTATGCGAAGAGCCTGATCGCTCTCCGCATTCAGCAGACGGCTAGCACACCTCGCTGCGACATAAGATTTCAAAGCGAGATCTTCGGCGCATTGCAGGGCGTTCTTCGCTCCAGTCAACATGAGCCTTCGTTCCATGAGCGGGAAGCAGAACGAGCCACCAGCTGCCGCCAGATAGTCGCGCTCGTGTTGCCCACTCTCGAAGAGAAGTTTCCCGACCAACTGTCCTTCGATCAACTTTGCCTCACTCAAACCCATGTCAGCAGCAATCTCGGAAGGATTGGATTGACTGATCAGATAAGCGCTGCTATCCGAGTCTAATTCATCCTCAGACGCAGCCTCCTTCCCCTTCGACTTACCACCTGAAGAGTCCACAATGTTGACATCAGCACCAACCTCACCCTCCTCTTCGCCAGAAGAAGACGAGGCCGTCTTCTCCACGGTAGCCTTCTCCATTCCCGCAGCCGAGACATGGGCAGTTTGGGTCTTCGGAGCGTCGTCTTCGTTGCTCTCAGTCTCGGGCTCGCTGAACTGGACAGTGAAGGCGGGCATGTTGAGCCTCGCGGGCTCCGGGGCGAGTCCAGTAGGAGCAACGGTACTTCGAGGCGCGGCGGCACTTTCAGTACTAGACTGCCCCACATCGTCCTCAGACGGCCCCTTGCTGCGAAGGGGTGAGGGAGTGGGGGCTGGAACCAGAATAGTGTCTATAAGGCGAGGGCGCTTGGAAACATTCTTCCCTCCACCTTCGTTCCTACGTTTCTTCTTCTCCAAAGCCCCTGTGCTGCCGCCGCCCTTCGACTTCTTGGGCTTACCCGCGGCGCCGGAAAGGTCTACCCTCGTCTTCTTCTTCCCGTCGGCCAAGGCAAGCCAAGCGTCAGCTGCGCGTTGGGGGGCTTCGATCTCAAAAAATGTGAACACCCGGTTGTTCCGAGTGCCGCCCAATCGAGACTCCAAAAGAGTCTGTTCCTTCGCGGTCTCAGCCCTAATGGCTTCGTCCGCGTAAGCTTCGACAGCAACAGGGTCGATAGCTGCACAACACGAACGAAATTAAATAAAAAAATTACCTTCTTCCGTGATCCCAAACGAAGTAGAGAAGTTGGGCATCGGAAGCCCCTTCAGTCGCTTCTCTTTCCCCGCCCACGAAGTTATGGACCAACCGTCGCGGACGGGAAAACACTTGCAAGAAACATATTCTTCGACGATGTCTCTTGTTGAGAACACCGCCGACACCTCGCGAAGCACCTTCAGGTGGGCCTTCGCCTCATCTGTCCCTTCGTCGACTTCGACCGACGGGGGCTGCTCCAGGAGGAACCCAAACTCTCTCACCACCAGCGGATGGGTGCCGGGCGATTCTTCGAGGGCCACCTTGTGGTAGAACCACATAATCTACCACCCGCCCCACCTGTTGCGATAGGCGACGACGGGGCTCGGCAGGTGCTTGTGGAAGGCGAGGGTGTACACGCCGAACTGCAGATCCGACTCCACCGCTTCGGCGTCTTCGCTGGCTTTAATAAAAACGGTCTTCGGTTGATAGTGGCACCTGAAGAGCCAGGCGAAGCCCATGGCGGAAGGCTTGAGCTTGTATGTCTTCGCCAGCCACATGTACAGATTCAGCCGAATGAAGCTTGTTGGCGTCATCTGGTGGAGGTACACGTCGAAGAGCTTGAAAATCTCCACGACGACCGGGTCCAGCGGTAGACGAAGCCCAGCATAGAAGAAGTCACGAAAGACGACGACCTCATCCTCCCGGGACCTCGCCTCGACTTCACCGTCGGGCGGGGGACGCGCCATTCCAACTTCGAGAACCCCTCTCCTCTCGAGGTCCTCGATCATACCTCGATTCATGAGGCTCCTCCCGAGAGTCTTCGTTGGAGGGAAGCGCTTGTCGAGAGAAGACATTTCTTCAGAAGACTCCGTCGCGGCCGAAGAAGAAAACGAAGCAGAAGAAAAAGCCGATGCTTTGCGAACAGGCTCCGAGACGAGTGCCAATCGAAGGCCAGGGGCTGGGGGCTGAGAGCGCAGGGGGTGAAAGTGACCCCCGCCCCCCGCGGGGGTCGGTTTATATAGTACCGGCCCCCCAGAAAAAACACGTGGGAACGCGTGCAAGGGGGAGAATTACCGGATTTTCCCTCACGAAAAACAAGAGGAATCCGAAGAGTCGTAGGGCATGAACGTCTTTTCCACTTTCCAATTTTTCCTCTAAAAAAACCCCCAAGGATTTTGAACCCTCGACAACAAAAGACTTTTTTTTGTCTCTATTCTATGTTTGTGAAGTTTCAGGACGTTCGAGCACGCTCGCACGGCCGAAGGGTGGCGCTTGGGGACGCGCTCCGCACCGGGCAATTCGAGTCTTCGATTGTTCTTCAAATAGTCGAAAGACTCGAGGGGCTACTGTTGGGGATGACATCTTCGCTTATGCTGCGAAGATGTCGGCGCCATTCTTCGGCAGCGAGCAAAGACCCAAGTCACCCGAAGGGAGATCGAAGAAGAGCGAAGAAGCAGCGCGCCCGACAAGGGGCGAAGCAGTGAAAAAGATGCATGCGCCTTCGCCGCCCCTGCAGCGAGAACTCGAAGACGAACCAATGAGGTGGCGGAGATAACTCGAGGATGAGCGGAGGAGCGAAGCGCCCGACGAAGAAGAGAGCGACGAAGACCCCCCATTGCGAAGACACTGGAGGTGCCTTCGGGCCCACTGTCAGAGTGTTGTACGGAGAGTACATGTGTAATTCCACTAACCGCTGTCGGGTGTTGTGTAAATCCATATTTGCCCAGGGAATATTCCTAGATGCTGGCGGTTAGAGGGTAGAAAAGGAATTGTGCCTAGGGAGTGGTTGGATATCTGGGCTATAAATACCCCCCTTGTAACTGTGGAACTCATTATGAAACAGTCAGCAAATTGATGTTGCTTTACTTCTCGTGCCGTTTATTGCGTCCTCTACACTCTCTTATTAACTTCGTTGTCTCGACCTTCAACTGTTGTGACCTCTTCGTCCCGGAGTGTGTCCTACACCAACAATTAATATGAGATCTAATCCTGGCTACTATTCTTAACAGGGAGGCAAGCACCAAGGAATGCTTCTTAAGATTGTTGCGCAACCACAGCTCATTTGGTTGGAGGGTTCTACTATCTTGAGCAATATCCAATTGGTGCAAGATTTCCTTAGCAAGAAACAATTGAGAATTGAGATGGCCCACAGATTTTTGGCTCCAGCTCTGCAATCTTCTTTCTGTCGCCTTGAGTTTCAGAGATAGTGTTTCCAATGGGCAGGGTCGGGCTGGAACAGAAGTCCATGCAGCCTCAACTGTTTCCATGAAACCATCCAAGTTTGGCCAGAATGCCTCGAAATGGAAGCGTCTTTTGCTGGGAGGACTGTCCTACAGACCAAGCAAGAGGGGGCAGTGGTCTGAATCACTAGAAGCACAGCTCTGTAATAGGTAATCAGGGAACAACTCTTCCCACTCCATAGAGCAGAAAACCCTGTCAAGCATTACAAGTGTTGGAGAAGCACTGGTCGGGGAACTGGACCAGGTATACTTGCGACCATGAAGAGGTAATTCAGTAACTGCCATGTCGTTTACCCATCTTCCAAACCTTCCCATTATTTCTCTATTCAGATTGTTGTTGTTCTTATCTTCATCTTTATAAATCAGATTGAAATCTCCTGCCACCAGCCATGGATCTGCACAAAGAGCCCTTATGTCCCTGAGTTCTTGCAAGAATTGGATTTTTGCTTGATTCTCCTGCGGACCATACACAGAAGTCAGCCACCAAGGGGGTCCTTCAGAGGGGCAGAACTGGACAGAAGCAGAGAAGTTGTCCACCCTGCTTGAACTGACCACGCCCAGACATGCCCTCCACGCAATCAGAAGACCCCCACTAGCTCCGACAGAAGGTAGAAAGATGAAATTGTTGTCAAAATCGGCACCCAGCATGGAGAGAATACACTGCCTATTAACAGCAGGCATTTTTGTTTCTTGGAAACAAACTACATCGACTTTGGATGAATCCACAATTGTTCTCACTGCATCCCTTCTTGCTTGGGAATTAAGCCCTCGTACATTCCAAACTAAGATATGAGAAGGATCCATTACCCACACTAACTAGTTACAACCACAAAAACTTGCCGATCAGGCACCCTTCAGGTCAGGCACTCCACCGGCTCCACTGCAAGATCACCCTCAGGAGGTGTCCAGCCAAACAGGGTAGCCAGAGCTCTAGTATGTGGGTGTGCTAGAAACATCCGGAATCGCTGTGCATATTCTTCCAAAATTTGCTGACTAAGTTGTTCCCATTCTTCCTCGACATTCATTTGTTGACGTGGGGAATTGGTAGGATCCCACCTGGCGTCTTGGATAAAAAGCAAATGAACTCTAGGCAGCATCCGGGACAGGTGCGCTTGAATCCCCGTCGAGGGCTTGTGGCTCCAGGGTGACCACCGGGGCAGCAGGATCCGGCCCCTCTTCCCTGGTCCTCGACCTAGGGCGGCGAGAGTAGACCCCAAGAGAGGGCGAATCCCCTGCTGACGCACCGGCCATCAGCAACAGAGGGGGTGGCGGCGGGGCTTCTACTGGTCCCACAGTCACCGGCGACTGTGGTGGAGGAAGCGAAGATTCATCAGGTCCGCTGACCAATGTCATCCCGGGCGGTAGCTGCGAGACCCCCGGAAGCTGGCTGCCCACTGGCGACCGTGGCGGCGACGACTCCAGCGCAGACGGCATCTCCTCCCTGAAGCACTTGAAGTCCGGCGTCAAATGGTGGTGGGCCGCGTCGAGAACCTCTAGCCCACACAACAGACCCACTGAAGGAGAGCCAACGGGCCCAGAATTAATCAGGCTGGGAGGGCCCAACACCGCAGGAGAGCCCAATCCCACATTCAGCTGCACCTGTGAGCCCGCGCCGCACGCCTCCTTGATCTCCAGCGCCGCCGTGACGGTTGAATGCGGAGGGCACGCATCCGGGGACAGCGCGCAGGATTTCGCCTCTTCACGAGGCAAACCAGACTCCTCGAACTCCATAGCAGACGCCATGCACCCCTGCGTTGTCGCCTCGGGCGCCCCCCGCCCTGTTGCCTCCGGCGGTGCGCTTGCAGGGCCATCAATGGCATGCGCCTGAGCCGAGGTGCGGTCATGGGAGGCATCTGGGGAGTTGTGCCGGGTGGGAACCGAGGAGGTCGGCCGCCCAGCCTGAGCCGCTGGGCGCCCAAGTGGGCCCAGCCGCTCATGCACTGGCAAACGGCCACCCGGAGCCGACGATGACGAGCCTCCTGGAACCGCCGGAGCTGGTGAGCCCGTAGGAGAGCGCCGCCCATGTTGCTGACGACGTCTACGTCCTTCGTCGGGCGGCGGCGATGGGGGAGGCGAGTCCTCCCTTGGAAGCTCGAGTGGTGAGACCACAATTGAGATGGGATACGACAGAGTACGTATGCCCGGCTCGGAACAACCCGCCATTGGAGGCTCCACGATCTCCAGTTCCATTTCCGCAGGGATGTTGTCTGTGCATGAACGTCTCTGTCGGCCCAGCACCACTATCCAGGAGGAGCTCAGCCGTCGAAAGCTCCCAGGCGTGCGCAGGGATACCCCTAATCTCCAACTCGAAACCAGAGGGCAAACATGAAGCTGTTGCATTGAGGAACCTCGTCCATCGCATGATGTGCAAACGGACAGAGGAGGTAATGAAAGTTCGCCCTCCATTGTAGATCAAATCCGCCGTCTCAACGCTAGGCAAGAACCTTGTTTGGATGCGCGCTAGAATCCTATCTCTAGAAGAGAATCTTTCCTGCATGAAGGACTGAATGAAGTCTATTTGCAAAATCTTTTTAGGGATGGGTGTAACTTTTCGCGAGGAATCTAATGACGGTAATTAATCGATGATTTGCTACAGTGATACTACAGTAACCATCCTCTACTCGCGCGGTCAAAGGCCTCATTAGATTCTTCAGGGTCACTAGCGCGGGGGTTCTGAAGTTGGTTTTGTAAACTGATTTTGTTTGACACCATAATAAGCGGTCAAAATATCACTATTCACTAGCACGCTACAAAACCAAACAGGGCCAAGGTCAAGAGGAAGCTAGCTGGCCCCAGCGATGAAGGAGCAGCCGGTCTTCCTCGACCTCAAACCTAAGCGCAAGGGACGAACGAACAAGCTCAGCCGCACCGGCCGGCAGGTCCCCGATCACGGTGACCACCAGGGCGCGAGCGAGCTCGTCCTCATGCCGGCGAATGTTAACAGAGCGATCCAGAATGCGGCGCGGATTTGTTGGGCCGCTCCCGGAGCTGACGACACGTTCCAGACCGGCCAAGGACGGGTGGGGATCAGAGCTCCCGTCATCATCGGAGCCACCATCGCCGGGCCCGGCCTTGCCCCCCGCACGGCGTGGCCGGCGAGGTCCACGACGTCGCTTCCGCTTGCGAGGCGCAGCTCCCTCAGCAGGTTCGACCACCGGGACGGCCACCATGGTCGCCGACATTGGGCCCGTCACCGAGCCAGAAAGGGCCACCGGCCGCCAGACCAACTGACTCCGAGGGCGAGTGGCCGCAAGACGACGCAACCCCCGGACGCCGGGACGGACAAGCCCGAGAGCGATGCCCCAGGCCCCGGCAGGAAAAGCACCTTGGCCTAGAGCGGCAGCATGACGTCTGATGTCCCTTGGACAGGCAGTTGAAGCATCTTCCCCAGAGGTCAGTAGGTACCGGGCGTCGCGGAGGAAGCTCCCGGCGGCGACGCTCCCGGCGAGCCCTACGACTTTCTACCTTGGCTAGGGATTTGCAATCCTGGAGCCAGCGCAAAGTCAGAAACATTAAACAACAGTTGCAGTTTGCTAAGGAAATTTCGCACCATCTCGAAATAGCACAAGACTCAAGGCCCTTATCATCCCAGGAGGATTGGCTTCGTCGTCAACTGAAACGCCACGCTCTTGGTTTGGCTTCTCTTGAACAGACCATTGCAAGGCTGCGTTATAGATTGGCATGGTTAAAAGAAGGTGATGCCAACCCCTCTTATTTTTACCAGCATGCTAGGTACAGGAAAAGAAAAAATTTTATGGCCAAAGTGAGAGTGGACGATCGGGTCATTACTGGACAGGAGGTGAAAAAGGAGGCAGTGTGGGAATTCTATAACAGCTCGTTGGGACAGCAATACAGTGTGAATTTACCTTGGATCTCCAATCCTTCTACCAAGCACCACATGATCTCACAGAACTAGATCGAGTGATCACTGAGGAGGAAGTGTGGGAAACTATCAAAGCGTTGCCCAATGATAAGGCTCCAGGGCCAGCTGGCTACACGGGTCGCTTCTACAAGGTTGCTTGGCAGGTTATTAAGGGGGATTTCGTGGCAGCAATTGGCAGGTTTATGCAAGGGGATGTGGGCAGGCTCCATCTCCTCAACTCAGCTTATATTACCTTAATACCAAAGATGGCTGAAGCTATGGATGTCAAGGACTTTCGTCCAATTAGTTTAATCCATAGCTTCGCTAAGATTGTCTCTAAAATTTTGCCGAATCGGTTGGCTGCTAAGCTCTCAAGTTTGGTGTCCTCAAATCAGAGTGCATTTGTGAAGGGCCGCTGTATACACGATAACTTCATCCTAGTGCAGCAAACAGCCAAGGCTTTGCATGGACAAAAAGAGCCACGAGTGCTCCTCAAATTGGACATTAGCAAGGCATTTGATTCAGTTTCATGGCCATTTCTTATGGAAGTCCTGAGATGCCTGGGTCTTGGGCCATTTTGGTTTAATTTGCTCTCCAAAATTCACATGTCTTCGTCTACGCGAGTACTTGTTAATGGGGAGCCAGAAGAGTTGATTTGTCATCAGCGAGGATTGCGACAGGGTGACCCACTGTCCCCAATGCTTTTCATCCTTGTTATGGACGTCCTCAATTCGCTGATCAAAAAGGCCAGTGAGCAGAACCTATTACAGCCCCTGCTTCGACGTGGAAATAGTTAGAGAACCTCTTTGTATGCTGATGATGTGGTTCTATTCCTGCATCCATGTGTGGGAGATTTCGAGTTAATCAAGGAAATTCTGAGGATATTTGGGGAAGCTTCCGGCCTTGTCACTAATGTTAGAAAGTGTTCAGTAACTCCTATCCAATGCAGTCAGCAGGAGATGGATGTGGTGCAAGCTTCTATGCCTTGCATAGTGGTGAATTTTCCATGCAAATACTTGGGCCTGCCTTTGTCAATGAAGAAACTCTCTAAAACTGATTTTTACCCCTTTATCGACAAGATTGCCGACTATTTGCCTGGTTGGAGAGCAGCACTACTACACCCGGCAGGGCGAGTGACTTTAGTGAAAGCAGTCCTCATAGATGTACCTATTTACTCGCTCATTGCACTGGACTGTCCGAATTGGGTGATCAAAGCAATAGATAAAATTAGGCGGGATTTCTTGTGGAAAGGCCGCAAGGATGTTCAGGGTGGCCATTGTTTAATTGGCTGGACTCGTGTGTGCAGATCGCTAAGCCTGGGAGGACTTGGAATTCATATTCTGGAGGTGCTAGGCTGGGCGTTGCGCATGCGATGGCTCTGGCTCAAGAAAACTGACCCTGATCAACCATGGGCAGGGATGAATTTCCAGATCCACCCGAATGTTGCTGCTATGTTCTCAATCTCGGTGATTTCAGTGGTGGATGATGGTGCTAGAACATGTTTTTGGACAGACCGTTGGCTGCACGGTCAATCTATAAAAGAGCTTGCTCCCACCCTCATCAAATCAGTTCCAAAGAGGGCCCTAAATTGCAGAACGGTACATGATGCAGTACATGATCTTAGATGGGTGAGGGACATTCAGGGCGCCCTGTCGGCCCAAGCACTCTTCGAATATTTTCTGTTGTTGGATATCCTTGATGGGTTTCAGCTTTCTCCGGAGTGCAGGATCAGCACTGCTGGACACCATCTGCATCAGGTGCCTTCTCATCAAAATCAGCATACAAACATTTTTTTTGTTGGATCAATTCACTTTGAACCAGCCAAGAGGGTATGGAAGTCGTGGGCACCTCCAAGATGCAAGTTTCTTATTTGGTTGGCATTGCTGAATCGATGTTGGACAGCGGATAGATTGGCTCATCGAGGGCTGGACCATCCAGATCATTGCCCTCTCTGTGACCAAGAGGATGAAACAATTCAACACATTCTGACCTCTTGTGTGTTTGCAAGGGAAATCTGGTTCAGGGTGCTGTCTTTGGTTGGTTTACAACAACTTACACCATCCCAGGATGATTTTGTGTTTCAAGAATGGTGGCGGCTTGCACTCACAAGAGTTTCGGAACAGCAACAGAAGGGATTCAATTCTTCAGTAATCCTAGTGGCATGGTGATTGTGGAAACACCGTAATGCTTGTGTTTTTTATAGAACCCCCTAGTGTCCCTAAAATCCTCCAAGATATCAAAGAGGAGGCCAACCTCTGGTGTATGGCTGGTGCCTCAGAGTTGAGTGTTGTCTGGCCATGAATGTTTTGGGTGTCTCGGTCGTGCTATGGTTGTGTTTTTGTAACGGGTGAATAGTTTGTCTTGGTCGCCGCCATAGTGGCGGTTTGTATCAGTCCTTTTTGGACCTTTCTTCCTCCTTCTTAATATAATGATGCGCAATTCTCCTGCGTGTTCGAGAAAAAAAAAGAGGGAAAATATATATGTATATATATAATGAAAATAATAACAAAAAGAAATTTATGCACTTAAGCATTTCATACATCTTGCCTCAATAAAAAAATTTGACTCCCAGGTGATTCAAAACCGGCAGAGTCCTTGTTTCTATTGTTTTTCTTTTGAATAAAAAGCAGGTACATGAATAAGTGTGGGGGAGATCTTTCAAAGACACCAATTGCAAACTCATTTGAGATCTCTCCCCCAACATGTTGCATAACATTGCAAACTCATTTGAGATCTCTCCCCCAACATGTTGCACAACATCGATGGTCTGGCACGCTCAAGAACAGGAATGATGGGATCTAGAGATGGATGGACGAACCTTTGGTTCGACCAAACCAACTCTAATTTCCCTCAGTTCCCTCTTCCTCCTCTCCAAACGATAGTTTGTGCAAACACACTCCTCATACTCCATAAGTCTTTGAGTTTAATTGAATTTAATGCTAATCACAAAAACTAAACTCTATGAACCTTGCTAATCACCTTATGCACTCCATGCGCTTCCATGAATAAATTTACATACTCTTTATTCCTTGATATTCACCTTGTTCTTGTGAGCTAATACATGATAGGGACCTTGTCACACCCGGTTTTTAAAAGAAAACCGAATGCATAACTATATGTATGCCAGGATCAAGTTTCATATATACATATAGTGACGTCATAACAGCAAAATTAGCAACAATGTCACGTAAAATAGACTTACAACGATTAAAAAGGTATATCGGAGATCCACATCTTTAACTGGAAACGACGGCTCCACACTTCACAGGCAATCGACTGGGGGTTGCATGCGCCTAGAACTCAGCAACATCTTCAGTAGACTTCAAGCAGGTTTCTCCTCTGAGCAGTGTGGTTATAGCAAGGGTAAGCACATGTCGTACTCAGCAAGTATATTGGAAAATAAATGACATGCAAGGCTAAATCAAGGATAAACGCTGGATGAATAAAGCGGTAATCATTTTAATAGCAGTTGAGCATTAACAACCTATTTACTAGCATGTATGAAAATCATCCCACATTTATGAAAAAGGTATTGATAAGTGAAATAAATAAGCCTCGAAACAACTAAGAATCTGAATTAAAACAATGATTTCAATTAAGTAGACATGTGAGGGTCCGAGCCTCTTTTGACCATGAGCACAGCTGATACACCAGTTTTCACTCTGCAGAGGTCGCAAACTTTACCCACAAGTCGTGTTACCCATCACGCGGTGCTGAGGCATACTCACCACACTTCCTTAGGTATTGCTGCATGGGTACACTACGAGACCTTTACAAAGACTCACTAACAAGTAGTAGCCCATTAAGTTTTCAGCAGCTGAGCAAGTGTACCTCCCCCAAGGCATGACAAAAACAAAACAAATGCGTACAACCTTGGCAGGCAGCATACCACTCTTGAACCCAGGCCCCCTCTTGCGCCTTTCGGTAAGCTACTAACAAGCTAGAAATATCTAATTAATCAGCCAAGATCAGAGCCATATAGTTCTTGTGGTTGCGCTGTTTTTCCGGGTGGTCGCTCTATGGTTGATTTTAATTAACTTCACAAATTCACCGTCTTGTTCCAAAGGTTATAAAGTATAGAATCATGTCTCAAGTATTATTGTTGTAAATCACACATAACCATTGTCTAGCAACTAAGCAAACAACCCAAAAGATTTAATAAAAGAAACCCGGCTGTTCAAGGACATGGATAAGAATAAGGGTAATAGGTACCCATCAATTTAATGCATACAAGCGTAAAGTAAATGTTATTAGGACTGAAACATGATCAAGAAAGATACTTGCCTTTAATCCATATAATAACTGCTCAGAGTCCTCAACTCTTGTTTATGCATGTCTTCATCTTCATATCTCTCGAACTGTGTTCATTCTACTCGCAACAAACATCAGACACAAACATACATGCAAACAAAACAAGCACAACTAAGAAAAGAGCACTAAACAGAAGAAAAGCATTACAAGAAGACGCTAAAAGAGAGGGCTTGAAGCTACTATCACGAGAGTGCAAGAAACGCTAAAAGCAGAGCTATGGTTGAAAACATACATGTATTGGAAGATTTGTATTATAACAGAACAGAAACTACAAGCTCGATTTATTTTAATTAAGAAAACATATGCAAAGAATATGTCTAATTAGCTCAATTTAATTTATATTTGTAAAGACGAAGTTAAACTTAGCCACATTTTATTTATTGGGTTTCAGAATAAATTAAATCAGTTCACTATTTGACTAGCAAATAAAAGACATGTGAGAGCAACTAGCGCAGAACTTCATGATCCGTGGTTTGAACTAAACAAGTTATATAAAAAAACATTTATGTTGGCATTAATCAAATTAACATTAATTATGAAAACCGATGTAGAACTCTAATTATCTTTTAATTAGAAAAGCTAGTTGAAATAGATATTAGTCAAATTAATTTTAAATTTAATTATAAAACCTGAACTACGGAACAACTACACTACTAAGCTATTACTTAAACTAAAACAAAGCTAACGGAACAAGAATGGACTAAAACGGAGCTAAAACATGAAAACTAAGAGAGTTTGAGATTTATACCATACTTGCATCGGGATGCAACGCGGTGCCGAACTCGTGGGCGGAAGGTTGCGGTGGCGGTTCTGTTCATCCTCCGAGCGAGACCATGAGCGCACGGCTTCAACTGGGCGGTGCAGGGCCGCGTGTGCTGCGCAGGGGAGGCCTCGGCACGCGCTCGGGGTAGAGGAGACGCGGGGAGTCGCGTGCAGGGGCGCCAGGGAGCTTGGTGCCGGTGATCTGCTGTGCGACGCGAGGGCTCTGGCGGCCGGGTGCTGCACAGGCGATGGGAAGCAGGGGCACGGGAGGTCGGGGATAAAGGGTTCAGCAGGGAGGCACGAGGATGATCTGGGCGCACGGCCCCTGATGCATCGCGAGCAGGAGGGAGGGACAGGGATTGATGAGACATGCGAGCAACAGGTGAAGGCCTAGGGCCGGCGGTGCATGTGCATGCGAGGTTGCAAAGTGGGCTCGGATTAATTAGTAAAAGAGGTGAACGAGAGGGGGAATTGACTCTGAGATTGAAAACGACAAGGAAAAGAAGAGAAAAGAAAAAAAAATAGGAAGAAGAAAAATAAGACAAGAAAAGAAATTTAACCCGAGAAAAATTGGGACACCGCGAGTTCAAATAAAATATTTGAATCTTGCTAAAAAGGATTATGAAAATGATTCTACAACTTTCCAATGAATTTGATTTAGCTCTAGGGAAAATGAGAATAATTGTCAGAAAAGTCTAGAAAATTCTCAGAATAATCAGAAGATTGATAGATATATTCGAATAGATGTTCACATCCCAAAATTGATCAAGATCACGTACCCATGATCAAGATCACGTAAACTCCATAAATATTTGCCAACTTCTACATCAGAAGTTGTGCAAGAACATTTCACCCATCCATACATATCATCCCTAAAATAAAACTCCATGTTATTCATGACTACTCTCTCTAAGTTATCATTTCGAGCAAAAGGAAATGGGCTATGCAAAAAATAAAAATAAAAAGACATGCCGAAGAAAGCATGATAAGAAAAAAAGTTGGACACATGAAGGTCCAAGTATTCAAAAAAAAGGTTTGGACACATGAAGGTCCAACTATTCAAAAAAAAAGAGAGAAAGAAATATAGCCCATGTCCAAAGAAACAAAATGGAGAGAGATGGTTCATGAAAGGAGGTTATACACCATCCACACAAAATTGAAATATTCACACACATGCACATCTTGATCAAGGTTTATGACTTGTTTCTCCTTAGGATCGGGTCTTTGACTCAGCAACATATAAGAAACAGGTATGCATTCAACTTTTTCTCTACCCTGAGCTCCACATAAGCCTTTTTAGAGGTAGGAGAAAAAGAAGGCAACCCTTTTCCTTGGTAAGAAATCCAAAAAGCAAAAAAGAGAGATCCGAGAGAACAAACTGAGGAGTTAGGCTATACTTGGTTTTGAAAATTCATAAAACCTAAGTTTCTAAGCAAGGGAGACTAAGAAACCTGAAGTTTAAACCATTCCAAATTTCAATTATCATGATAAGTATGGTAGACACTTAAAAGTTCACAAGTCTGGGTAAAGCTTGGAATAACTTGTATGCAGGTTACATCAAGGGAGTTGCATCCACCTTAGTCCTCGCACCTTTACTCGAGGACGAGCAAAGGGCTAAGTGTGGGGGTATTGTTGACGGCCCTTAAGTCAGAAATAAAACCTAAACGAAGAGTGCGAGGAGTGTGCGAGGAGGAGGATCGGAGAAGAGCCGGACTTGTCGGCCTCTCTTGGTCATGTACCTCGACGGATACAATTCGCTTGAGTAAGTATCCGGAGTTCGTCTACTGGTAAGTTCTTGGTTAAGTATTCTTAAGTTATTCATTCGTTTACAGGTTCATCGACCGTTCTTGTAACAAATGCTCTGGTAGAGGGCCCCTGATAAAAACGGGTAACCCTGTACACCGCTAGAGTAGTAATCGAAGGATTAGACGTGGTGTCTAGTCCCTAGATTGCCTTTGTTTGCCTTGTACTCATAGTATTGTGGGGAGACTGTGGGTGGTGACAGCCCCGTCGGTCCGCTACGAAGCTGTTTCGTAGTTAGTGCACTCCCTCCTGTCCGAGTATGGCGTAGAGCTACAAGCCGGAGGTCTCTAACAATACATGGGTCAGACCGGTGCCCGAATTAAACAAGTGAAAGTCTAAGTCTATCTTACCTTATCCTTATCTTTAGATAAACCACACTATCCAAAGCTCTCCTACCTCTTGTTCTTCAAGGGTGCAGTAGTTAGAAGATGGTTACACCTCCGTTCCCTGAGAAAATACAATGACCTGAATACTCTCCGGGTGAAGTGCTACAACGGTATCTTCCGTGCGCTTGCGGATCTTATCTGTGATCATTAAGAAATACCAACAAACACTAATTGCACTCAGATTCCGGATGGACCGGTCGAGGTTGCCGGATTGGCTACAAGGCCTAAACCGGTCAGATCGCCCATGAGCCGATAAAACCGGTCTGTCTAACCTATGCCAATTTTGGTTATCAACAAAGGCAACACCGGCAGCTAGCAGCCGAGTGCCGCGTGGAAGGCGAGGGGGCAGCACCTTGGGCCGTCGGGCGGTGGAGCTCTTATTCCACCTGGTACACGGGGACCGAGAGAAAGAGAGAGCGACGAACAAAGAGCATAGGAGAAGAGGCGATCGATTCTATCCAATCAGTTAGAATGGATTGATTCAGGGGCAGAACGGATAGATCACGTGGTCTGTAAAAAAAGAAAAAAGAAATTCACGAAATTGAGAAAAAGAGGAGAAATCCCCCCAAATCGAAACAATTTGTGTGCAGAGAGTTATATTTCGAAACGCTCACGAATTAGATGTCAAAAGAAGTAAAGCGCATGAATGCGATGTCAAATATCGAAATTTCTCGATCCAACTTTCTCGGATCTAATAGAGCCGAGAAGAAGAAAGGCTAAAAGTTCTAATCCTTATCCCGTTACTTTTGAGTTCTTGACGACACTCTAGCATCGTAAATTATTGATATTCAGAAAATAAAGAATCAGTCCTTGTACTTGATTTCATTATTCTCTGGTCCAATCATAGGTTTTGTTTGTCTCTTGTCCATTTTGATCTTGTCCCTGTCATAAGGATCGTGATAGAAAGAGGATTCAATCATTGACAACGTGTTTAACAACACGATCAATTGAAATATCAGCTCCCTAAGGTTTCACAGTCCCAATTCTAGTGGAATTTCCCTCGGACACATTTCCGTGGTTAGCTTAGGCTCCCACATGCAAGCAATGTCTTGATCAAAGAAAATGAATTTGCTAGCACAAATTTAAGAATCTTTTTAGGATGGTTTGATAGCGCGGAAATTGTTACTAAACTGTTCCAAATTTGATTGCAGGTAGTAAGAACTTAATTAATAGCGAGCACTATGAGTTACTATTCTTGGCAAAGTATAAAAAGAAAGAGTTACATGAGATTGGTGCATGGTATAGCTGTAGGGATGGCTTTCATCTATATATATGGAAGCAAAGCATGGGTATTGCTGACATCCCCAAGTTGTTTTCCACACAGATATATCAACCACCGAACCGAATAGCCAAGTGATCCGATATGAGGGACAATGGTAGAGGTGGCCTTGTTCGCGTGATAATTATCTTTTTGTTTGTACTTTTTGGACAATTCGTATTGCTGACTGAGGGTATGTGTATGCATGCATCACCATCTTATTTTTTCTTCTTCGATTTACCTTGTTATTAAATTTATAATGAATATATATGCATACACACTACCATTGATAAAAAGAAAAAATGATTCAATTTCCAACAGGTCATCGTCAGCTGCTTCAGGCCAATGGTACGAGGAGCTACTCAACTAATCTTACCAACGCAAATTCAAATGCTACTGCAGCCAACGTTGTACCGCTAGATGGGAGGAAACTCACACTAAAGTTTTGCACCCGGGAATTCTGTGATCACGGCAACATCTGTTACTGTTGCCAGGGCAAAGAAAATTGTTACAAAACTTCGGAAGAGTGCAAGGCCAACTGCCCCGCCTGTAACCCGACTTGCCCGATGCAGTCATCGCCTAGAACAACGGTGAGAGACCTGGCGATCAATGCAACTAGCTAAATTCATCCTGCTTGTTGGTAAGGGAGGAAGAGTAACATTCACCAATGTGCTTTTCTTCGGTACGCGGAACTTGGAGCTTGATGGTGTCAGCCAAGTAATACGAGAAACTAGAAATACGTTTTTGTTGTTGGTAAAACATGGAAAGACACGAATAACCTCCTGCTCAGAAAGAAAAGGAAAATAAACTTAAATGTAAGGACACCGTAATAACCTTGCAAGGAGTATTACTTGGCTGCGCCGCGCACGTCTCACCCCTCCGCGCGGCATTCTGTTCCATCCGTGGACGGGCGTGCGCGCCGTGGTCTCCCGTTCAGACCGCCCAGTTCCTTTCGCAGGTTGCATTATTACAGCCGCCGCTCCCTCCCTGTGTCTCTACTGTGTTGCGCGTGCTCTTCTTCTCCGTTTCCTGCGTTCCCCTCCGCCATCCCTGCCTTTCCTTGCGCGTCCCGCGGGTCCTGGATCTGTGGCCTGCAGCCGATTCATGCTTAGTGACAATGTTTGTTGGTGGGCCGCTCGTTCGTCCTGTAGGTGCCCTCGGCGGCTCCGTGCGCTCGGCGCGTCGCTGTCGCCGCCTCAACGGCGCTGTGAGACCGGCACAAATCAACGGTTCGTCCCTACCTGATCCTGCTTTATCCTGTGTTTTGAGTACCCGGGCCTGCCGCATGTTCCTTGATCCCGGCTAGCGCGCACGTGCTGCCGGATTCGTTTGTCTGATGCCATTGTTTTCGCTTTCTTTCCGCTGCAGACACCTCGTCCGTCCGTTCCGCGGTTCCTCCCGTGCGCCAGGCCTCTTGCAAGCAAATATTGCCGCTAGCAGGTCCTTCTCTTGTTCCTGCCTTTCAGCGTTTGCCACGAATTGTTTCTTTTTTACATCCCCACATCCATGCTGACGGCTCTCGCCCTGCAGGTCTCAGGAAACCGTGGGGTGCTCTGTGCTGCATCTTCGTTTGGTCACACGCTCTCCGGTACCACAGCGAGGTACGAAAATGCCCTCCTTTTCCCTGCGTTCCAGCAACTGCCGTGCTCAGCGTTTGTTTGGATAATCGTGTTCGTCGTTTCCATAGTATCATCAGGATTGTCGGGGTTTGTGCGGCCTTTCGCCTTGCGTGTTTGTGTGTTTGCGGCACCACACCTCGCCGTCCGCGCGGCCTGATCCGGCGCCCAAGCTTCATGCTTCCTCTTCGACCGTCGAACAGCTGCATCAAGCTTCAGATCAAGTACAGATCCCGCATCTCCCAAACAAAAACACCTTTGATTTGTGCCTCCCTGCCGCTCCTTAGCCGATTCGAGGAGCCATTCCTCTTCTTTTGGAGATCTGATAGTGTATTGTCCCAATGCTAGATCCCCGACCACGTGGGCCCGCCTGTTGCCCATCCTGCTTCGTCGTCGGGACTAGGCGGATCAGCTGCGCAGATCGGACCACCCAGACGCCAACCAGGTGCTAATCTCCAGCCATTGATTTGCCGCAACTGCATTGTTACTATTTTGGCCCAATGTCAATCTCCCCCCCCCCCCCCCCCCCCCCTGCCGCTTCTTTGCCGGCCAAGTGCACGGCCCACCTAACAATCGCTCCCAGAATAGCTAACGCTAACTCACCCGCCTGCAGAAACCGAGTCAATCCACCAGCCTCCCTCCGCGGAACAGCGACATTCCGTGGTCGACCTGGGACTTGAGCTCCTCTCCCAGGTTCTTTCAGGACCTCCCTCAAGTGCTGACAACGCTGAGGACGCGACAGCGCAGACAAGCATCCAGCTAGCGGCCGTGACACCTCATGTTCCTCTACTAGACGCGGCACTATCCCTCGCTGGACAGCAAAAACTTTGGCTTGCAGACATGGATCTTAAGAACCTCGTCGTGCCATTCACTATTGCCACTCTCGCATCGATCGTCTGGAGGAGGGCCATGTATTTCCTCTTTGTGCACTGTGAATTGAAGCTTCCTGCGCTCCCTGCCTGGATTGCACAACCACATGTATACACAGGTGCGAGGCCAGCGATGAGCTTGTACCCCCTTCGATGGTTCTGCTCAACCCTGTACCGACACATGAAGCTTTGCATCACCTCTGGTACGCTCATCTGGACAGTAACTTTTATCGCCTGCCTGCCCGATGCCGCCTCTCTCTACCCAAGCTTTGCAAATTCAATTTTATACCTCAATCTTTCTAACACCATTGCGTCTTATTCATGCAGGAATGCTATCTTCACCTTCTGCCTCACCTCCACCAGCGCAGGGCCTACCAACGGCTGCCAGCCCAGGTCCTAGGAACGCTTATGTATGCCGTCCGGTTTAGCTGCCATGTACCCTTCACCGTTGTCTGCAATGAGCCGTCCTCCTGCCAGACTCCGCTCAAGGATGTCGCCGCCGGCCAAGTAAAAGAACATTCTGTGCTGCTAGGATTGAATTTACCAGGCTATTATACCTCTGCCCCATCTCATGTGCTTGCGCTTGTAATCCAACTTGCTGAACGCTGATTCCTCAGCACCGCCTCTTTATTATTAATCCCGAGCAAATCTACTAATACCCTGCTTAATGAATGCCCAACCGTTCGCATTTCGGAACTGTATTTTCTCCACACAGGGCCGCGCGCGATGGCATGCGTTATGTACTAGTATATGTTATTGGGTTAGTTGTGTTCTTAAATATATGACACCACTGACTTTTTTTTCGTTTGATTATTCGTCTTTTCTACAAATATTTATGCAAATAGCCAAATCTTCAAGTTAGATTCAGAGTACTCTTGATAATAGACGTAAAGGTATTCATTTCACTTCATTTAACTAACTGATTAATTAAATAATGTTGGTCAAAGTTGTTAAAAAAGTCAACGGTGTCATATAAAAAAGAACGGAGGGAGTATACTAGTCCATCAACCCGTGCTATCTCACGGGTTAGCATTTGATGGTGACTTTGAGATTAAATTTTTTAAAAAATTTCATCTGGATGAAGAATCGATTGAATTTGTTGTGGTTGTTGTACGTGTTGTTTTCTTTCTTTTATGGCATCATAAGAGGCTTTACACAATTCACTACTACAAAATAGGCCTTTCTTCCAGGCCATTTGTTCCGGTTACCTTTGGGCCCGGGACAAAAGGTGGCTTTTATCCCGGGTCCAACGGCTAGCCGGGCCAACGCGGGGGACAGGGCCTTTTTGTCCCGGGTGGAGTCACCAACCCGGACAAAAGGCCCCCCTTTTGTCCCGGTTGGTGGCTCCACCCGGGACAAAAAGGCCCAACCCTTTTATCCCGGGTGGTAACACCAACCGGGACAAAAGGGTGACCCTTTTGTCCCGGTTGGTGTTACCACCCGGGACAAAAGACCCCTTTTGTCCCGGTTGGTGTTACCAACCCGGACAAAAGGCCCCTCCACGTGATAGTTCAAAAGGAAGTTATTCTATACTGAGTCACATGTACTACTTAGGTGAGTTGGTAAGGAAACCATGCGCTAGGCAAGAGGTCTTAGGATCGAATCCCGTGGTGTGCAAAAATTTTTTTAACGGCGGGCACCTTTTGTCCCGGTTCTGCCACCCGGGACAAAAGCCTCGAGGCTTTTGTCCCGGAAGCCTTGTCCCGGTTCCAAAACCGGGACAAAAGGCAGTTTGGAACCGGGACAAAAGGCCTATTTTGTAGTAGTGATTTTGCATAGTAAATAACATATGAATGTACCCGGAAAAATAATACATTAATGTTTTTTATTTTTCATATCGATATCAATATAATTTGTCAATCGCAGTGGATACATTAATTTTGGAAATTGCTAAATGGAAATGCCTTTAACTATAAGAAGGTTGCTTCATGGCTTCTACTGTCCGTTACCAAGGAAGTAGAGTATATGGGCGTGTGGGAGTCCCCTTTTTGGATTGAAGCATGCATATAACTACATCAAAATGACATTTGTTAATCGACATGTAAATAATTTATTAGTAACATGCTTGAAAGAGATCAAATCATTACTTGGAACATTTCCCCAACAGTGTAGTGTAGTTTTGTTGTGTCTCATCAATTGCTTCTGGAACATGGTACCATCTCCTTCCTCAACGTTGTTGCATGTAAATGACACAATTAGGTCCAAATGCCATGCCATCATGGCATCATGTAAGTTTTGTCCTTTATTAATTGCTCGTCCTTGAAAAGAAGAAGGTAATATTATTCTGTTTGCAACCTGGTCAGGTCTTGTGTAGCTTCTTTTGTCATGATGTTCTCTGTTCCTGTTTTCCCTATATTGCTCAATAGATGTGATAATAATTAAGTTGAAGAAGGTATGTGAAGTATTTCGTGTGTAAGTAAAAAAAAGATATCTAAAAGGATCTTATGCGATATCTGAATATGAATTCTAGAAAAGAGCACATCCTCTGAAGTAACCATGGATTTACTTCAACGAATGAAGTAGGATCGGATTTTTATGTAGGTTGGTCGGCTCCTATATAGATAGGATCGATATGCATGCACGTTGCGTATGTAAAGTAATCTCCAATTTGTTTTTGCTAAAATTAATCCAATTGTTTAGTGCATATAGAAGAGGGGAGGCGATTGGGGGATTACCTGGTTGATCTGTGCAACTTCATCGCAGATTTGAAGGTTGCTGCGATAGTACGATGAAGATGGTGATGGGTCTAGGTAGTTCGCAGGGTAGGATTGTTCGTAGTTATGTCGTCGGATGGCTCGTGAATGTGCAGTAGTTCGATGGTTTGCACAGAAGATGGATGGAATCGGTCTTGCTGCTTTTATTTTATATATATAGGTGCGAATATGATTGGTTTAGATGTAGATTTAAATGGGATTTCCTGTTTTTTGGTGGTTTAGAGAGGGATAGACATAGATTTATTTTATTTTGAGAGGCATAGTATCGTTGGGGACCTTTTTTTGGATTCTGTTATTTTATTTTAAAGAGCGCACGTATCATGGGATGATTATGTGGATTCAAATATATGGATGGCTGGTTGTTAATGTAAGATTTTTTTTCTAGAGATTTTGTAAAGTTACTTTGCTAGCTTGTACGTGAATGCATCTGTTAGTTGTTTTGTTTTTTAGAAGATTTTTTTTATTTCTCTTATTTTGTAGAATGTCCACCTAAAATCTTAGGTGGCTTCACGTGGAGACTTCTTTAATTTCTCTTATTTTCTAGGATATCCACTTAGGATCCTAGGTGGGTTCACGTAGAGACTTCAAAGGAGCCTCCAATTAGTAATAAGAAGATGTTGGGTTCGTCCCTCGCTCCCCTCTCCTGTTTAACACGGGATTCGAGCATCAATGGGGGAGCTAGGCAGAGCGGACCGAGATGGAGAGACCTGTGATTAGAAGCGATAGGGGTGTAAATTGGTGACCTTTAGGTGCACTTTCAACACTCTTTAATTCAAAATTTTGTACTAATTTTTCAAAATGATCTGATTTTAGAGAAGTAGTAAAAAAATTAAACTAAAAATGGTTGGAGGTGCACCCGAGGGTCACTAATTAATCCCATTAAGGAGCGACGACCATGACAATTATGGCTGATCTCTAGGAAACAAATTATACATTCTACGCTTCTTTGATCACCCACCTGCAAATTGACACCGCGCCAACCATGTGTCGCCTAGCCAAAAATTATATTTAGAGGTTGTTATTTGTAAATGTAGACTGTCACTTTAGTAGAGGTCAATGATAATACTGAGAGGCCTCCACCAGTGCGCTGTACTTTCTCGATGTGGCATGTGAGGTTGCTAGTTGCTACGATCTACTATGTTTGCTTGCTCTTTTTTTATAAGAGAAATTTAATTGATTTCAAAAATAATACATCAAGGTGATACATCATCTTGAAATTTTCCCGACCTCTGCCTAACCGACACACAGTCTAAAAGAGTTTGACAAAGAGCCTTCGACACTAATGACTGTCAATCCTAAGACTAGATTGCCACCCATGTCCCGGACAAAAAAAAAATTTGGCCACCTGTTCGAAGAAATGAGATGCCGCTACAAGATTATCCTACAAATTATGTTTCTGAAGGATAACCCACATATGGAGCCAGTGCGTAGTTGAGTAAATAACCTGCAAAAAGGAAGATTTTTGTTATCGAACACCACATCATTTCTGCATAGCCAAACAGACTAACACAAGACTGTCGCGCCCAGAAGTACTAGTGGCTTATATTCTTTAGGAATTCTATTGAGCTAGCTCCCAAACATACTAGGCATATTGTGAGATTTTGGTATATCCCAGGCCGCATAGACCGAAGCCAAAAAACAGAAACAACACTGTTGGTTCCCTGCCAATTCCGTTTTGCAAGATTATCTTTTGTAAGGATAACGCCTCGTCTAAGATACTAGAGGAAAATGTTTATCTTGAGTGGGGCTTTTAATTTCCATATTCTCGTATTTAGTTTAGGAGTGTTCTGATTTATTAATCTCGGATAATGTGATTTTCCAGAAAAGACACTTGTGTGGTCTCAGTTCCATTTGAAGCCATCCCTTTGTTGGCTTAGAACGATAGTAGATAGACGTGAGACAAGATTGTTCCACATCACCAACTTATTGCCAATTAGATCTCTACACTAGGAGAGGTTTGAGATATGTGTACTTAGTACGTCAGCCACCGTATCCTGCTTCTTTCTGACAATATTATAAAGTTGTGGGTATTAATCACATAAAGAACTATTTTCTAACCAAGTGTCTTCACAGAATCTTACTTAAGACCCATCATTTATTATGAAAGTTTCGAATCTTAAAAAATCACATTTTACCTTCATCAGGCTCGCCCAGAAATGTGAATCTCCGCTCTTCCATTGGACCTGCACCAAAGGATCCTAGGTATTTATTGCGTAAGATCTGCTGCCATGTACCATCTGTTGTTAACAGACGGTATAACCACTTACTGAGCAAAGCTATGTTTTTTAGTTCCAAATTGTGAATCCCTAGTCCCCCTTGATCCTTTGGTTGGCACAGAATGTCCCACCTTACTAGCCGATATTTTTTTTTATGTTCATCACTTTGCCAAAAAAAATCTGGATCGAAAATAGTCCAACTTTTTATGAATCCCTTTTGGGATTTCGAAGAAGGACATCATGTACATGGGCAAGCTGCTAAGAACAGAATTAATGAGTGTTAAATGACCTCAAGTTGAAATATGTTTACCTTTCCAACTACTAAGGTGTTTTTCAAACTGTTCTTAGATCTTTAGCCAATCACTATTAGACAATTTCCTATAATGAATCGGAATACCTAAGTATCGGATTGGAAAAGAACCTGGGTTACAGCCAAACAGTTCCATGTACTGACTTTCGTAATTTTTTGCTTCTCCAAAGCAAAAGATTTCACTCTTATGGAAATTAATTTTGAGGCCTGATAGCTGCTCAAAAGCACAAAGAATAGTCTTCATGTTATGAGCGTGCTCTAGGTTATGGTCCATAAAGAGGATTGTAGCATAGATAGCCCATCATCTACTGAGCCACCACACCACTCAGCAAACCTTCAGATTTGCCAACAAGCATTTCTGGCGCCATTGCCGGGGATGGCACAGGTGTAAAGGTTTTACTAATGCATAAATATGGGCAATGTGAATAAGAGGTAGCTACTGCTTAGACAGGCTAATGTTGCTTTTTGTTTTCTCCTGATTGGATTAAAACATGGTAGTGTATGTCTGGTTTCTCCTTCCTGACCAACTTCGTTGAAAATCCCGAGAAGCTCGTGAGAAGGGTCCGACCTCGCATCGTCCCTTCTCAGGTCTCGTTATCGACAAGCGAATCAGCTCTTCAAGCACCATCAACAACAACCGAACCCTTGGCTGAATAGACTCTTCGCGACTTCTCCGTCCCCTCAGCCACCAATGTGGCGACTGGACCCAACGTTGATGTTGGGGAGGTGGACTTCGAGCTGAAGTACATCTCATCAATATGGTGCAGGCTAGCCCATTTTGTGGCAAGTTAAACGAGGATGCCAATGCCCCCCTCCAAAACTTTTTGGAGCTTTGTAAGACCGAAACCATACAGGGCGTTACGGCTGAACGCTATCATGCTCCATCTGTTTCCCATTTCCCTCCTGGGGAAGGTGAAACAATGGCTTTACCAGAACAAAGAAGCCGTCAGCACGTGGGACAAAAAGAGCCTAAGCACCAACCCGAGGTAACTAACCAAGCCTAAGCATCACGCCTAAACTATTGAGTTACTGACTTCCGCCTCGCGCTAAGGTTAGAAGAAACCACAAATGGATAGAACTTGCTATCCACGCAGACAAGGGATCCCGCATATCATAGGGAGTAACTAATCAAGTAACTTAAATATAAAGTAAACTAGCGAGAAACTAAAGATAAGCGAGGAAAACTTACTTGATTATAAAGATTCCCCTGAGGTGGGTACAAGATGGGGTAAGGTCGAGAGAACTCGGACTCCGCTCCTTTAGCCCGGCTTCCGCCAAGCTCTCACCTCACACTCTCCCTATTCTACTAAGGATGAAACTGAAACTATGAGGCACTCAAACTCCAAAGGTGTGTGTTACAAGTGAGGTGAGGGGGTCCTATTTATAGTGTGCCAAGGTCGGTTCTCGACGGTTATTTCAAATAGCGCCGGTTGTAAGCAACAGTGGAGGCAGTGCTTGACTTTCACGCGAAGGCTGGAGACGAGACACTGGAAAGTGGGGCCGGGTGGCCTGGCCTAGGCCGGCCGGCCTGGCCCTGCCTCCACATGTCACCGCATTCCCGTGGGATGGTCCTGATTGCTTCTGGAGGTCGGTCCTTCAGGCGGTTTGATCAACCGACTCCGCCTTGGGCCAGGCGGCCCCCTTGGGGCCGGGCGGCCTGCCCCTGGCGGACTCTCGATCCTCCGTTGCTCCGACATGTTCCTCTTTGGACATGGATCAATCCTAGATAGGATGGATGTTGCACGCTTGACCATGGCTCAGGTTGGCTTCTCTTTTGGATATGGGTCCAAGCCTTCCGGGTCCAAGTTGTGTATTTCTGGGTTCAACCCATTGGAATGGCTTGAATTCTCCCTCTATGTGACTTTGGTAAAATTTCATGCCAAGATTACAGCGAAAGTATACCGGTCGGCCGAATTCGGGCCACCTAGTCCAAACAGTGTTTGTTTTGGGTAAAATTTAGATATGTTGTTCCTGATGTCAAATAAACACCAAAACTTCTGGAACTCATTAGTAATAATGGTTATAGCATGGTTATGGCCTATATTTCATGAAATCAGGCGGAGCGTTGGCGGTGAAAATCATCGATATCGACCGCCAACAACATGCGATGTAACAGGACTTATAACTGAAACTGAAAAAACCAAACCTGGCCTAATGAGAACAGAAATTTGATAAAACTTTCTTAGTAGTTAACCAAACATACAACTTCTCATGGTACAATTCCAATTCCTGCCAACATATTCATACTCTTATTCCTACCGTTTTGCCCGCTCCATTCTTTGTCTTGTCATTTACCTTCACCTTTGCCGCCTTTAGTCGCCCCATGCCACTACTTGTGATAATTGGGTAGTCCTAATCATCTTTGCAACCTCACCCCTCCATATACCAATTCTGAAAATTTTCACCAATTACAGATATTACATCGACCTCAAAACCCTCCAATCGCGCGCTCCGCTCCGCTCGCTGCCGTGCTCCGCCTCGGCCCACCTCACTCGCTCGCCGCCGGGTTCGAGCTCCGTCGGTGCTTCCTCGCCCCTCCTCCTCCCTCCTTTTCCCTCGCGCACCGGCGGAGGCCATTGCGCGGCGCATCCTCCTCCGCAACCCTTGCTTGCTCCCTCACGGCCATGGCGCAGACCATCCGGTGTCCCTACTGGACCGTCCGTTGTTAAGGTGTTCGGACGTCCGAACAAATTAATAGCAGACGGTCTGCCGCCGCTTTTCCCTCCTCCCTCCCTCACCGGAGCTTGATGCCCCCTCCTCCCTTGCTAGATCTGGTGCCGCTGGCCCTCCTCCCTCCCTCGCCTGATCCGGTGCGCAGGGGCTCCGACGAGTAGGCAAGGGTGCGCGGGGCCGCGGTCGGCGAACGGTGTCCGGTGAGCGGTGTCCAGCGAGCGGGACTGCAGTGGGCGAGCGCGCGGGACTGCGGCAGAGCAGCGCGTGCGCTCGGAGCGGCACGCGTGGATGCAAGAGGGCAGAGCGCCGTGTGCGGCCGCGGGAGGGAGGAGCCAGCACGGGACGCGAGCGGTGGGGAGGCCAGCGGGAGGAAGGGGAAGGAGCGGGTGGCGGGGAGCTCGATTCCGACGAGCACGAGGCTTGGCCTGCTCACGGTTCTGCTCGGCCTTGTCGTGCCTCTGCTCTGCTCAGCGAGGACGGCACACAGCAAAGCTGCAGCGGGGCGGCGGGGCGGAGGTGGCCGGCGGCAGGGGGGGGGGTCAGAGGGACGACGCAGTGGGGCGGAGCTCCTTCTACGCGACTTGGCGGTTGGTGCGTGGCGGGGCGGAGCTCCTTCCACGCGACTTGGCAGTTGGCGCGCGGCGCGGACGGAGGCAAGGTGGGCCCGGCACAAGGGTAGTGGATGCCCGCTACCACGCTCGATTTGGAGGAAACACGAGCGTAGCGACTACAGCAAATTTTACGCCTAATCAATCTTCAGGAGACGGTATCAAATGGGATAGAATACCCACTACGAGCAGCCTAGATCCTATTTGTTTCCATCAGCTTTTTTTTAGCTCTTGTCACATCAAAAGAAATCTTACCATTTATGAGTATCAAATAAAATTTGTTTATAAAGCTTTTTTGACAAATATGGGTGCTAATTTACGAGACGAATCTAATGAGCCTCATTAATCCATGATTTGCTACATTGATGCTACAGTAACCATTCACTAATTATGAATTAATATACCTCATTAGATTCATCTCATAGTTTAGGCCTAAAATTCTGCAGTAAGTTTTGTAATTAGACTTCATTTAATACTAATAAATATTAAGATTCTTTTTTATATGAGATAGTCTAAAGTTTAGTCTCCGTAACAAAACAAACACCTGATCCCGAGTGCACGTACAAATCCCCCGAGCTTCTACCATTTGCAGGCCACTGAAGCAGCCAAGTAGGGGGCAAGCAAATAGCGCCACGTGGTGCGCACGATATCGTACGGACACGACAACCACGGGTGCGGGTCGGCCTCGGCCTCGAACTCGATCCCATCCTGCTACTACCACCTCTCACCCCCAACCGGGCCCCGCACCCTAGCTAGCCTAGTCAACCTCACTACCCTCCCACCACCCGCTTCTTTCGGTACACCGCGCCCATACACCACAGTCCTCGACCAGCATCTCAAGTACTCAACAGCCAGTACCAGCCAGCGGACAGACACAGACCCATACGCCGGGTCCACGCGGCCTCCGGACCGTCTACTCCCCTCCCGCTCCGGACAGAATTTGTGGAGGTAGAGTTGTAAATAGGTAGAGTTGTAAATAAATGAAGGATATTTTGCTGAGTCATTATACTTTTGTTTTAAATTTGAAAAAACCATTTTACAAACTTTAGCTACAAGAACCATATCAAACAAACCAAGCATACAACTTCTCATGGTACAAGTCCAATTCATATCACCAACTTCATCGTCTTGTTTCTACCGTTTTGCTTTCTCCATTTTCTGTCTTGTCTTTTACCTTCTTCTTTACCGCCCTTACTCGCCACATGCCACTACTGTAGTCCTAACCATCTCTGCAACTTCACCCCTCGATATACCCATTCGGCAATTCTGAAATTTCTCACCAATCATAGATTTTACATCCACCTCTAAACCCTAATCTTAGCCCTGAGAGCAAGTATAGTGAAGCACAGTCAGCCGGCGAAATGAACGACCACGTCATCTAAATCTGAGGTGGAGGAAAGAGAAAGACTGAGAGAGAGTAGGATGGGCGATTGGCGAGACGCTCGCTTGAACCAGCAGAACTGAGAAAAGGCTCCCTCCCAGCCTGTTGCATGCGACTAAGCCAGCAGCTCCTTCTCTCCCATTCGCTACTAAGACATGCAAGCATTAACTCTTGTAGTCAACCTCTACACCAATCTATTATATGAAATAACTTCTTCAAGAATTTAAAAGTGGCATGGCACCTCGTTGTGCCAGCATCCGCTAAAACCACTAGCCGTGCTCTAATACAAATCTCCCAAACTTCTACCATTTGCAGGTCACTAGCGGGAGGGGGAAGCAAATAGCGCCACGCGGCACGCATCATAACGTACGGACTCGACAGCCACGGGTGCGGTCGGCCTCGATCCCATCCTGCTGCTGCCACCTCTCACTCCCCTCCGGGCCCCACACCCTAGCCTAGTCAACTTCACTACTACCCTCCCACCACCTGCTTCTCCGTACACCGCGCCCATACACCGCGGGCTGCAACCCACAGCCAACACAACAGCAGCCAGCGGACAGACCCATCGCACCCATACGCCGGGTCCACGCGGCCTCCGGGCTGTCCACTCCCCTCCCCGCTCCGATCGGAGGAGGCGGAGCGCCGCAGCGCCGACCAAGCCCGATCCCCCTGGTGGAGCTGGAGCGAAAAGGAGCGCGCGCCTATAAATCCGCGGCCTCGCCGGCGCCCGCGAGCTTCGAGAAACCGGCCCTTTCTCCGCCGCGCCCGCCCGCCCGCTACCCTAACCAGCTGACCCCTCCCGTCGCGCCGCCCTGCTCCCCGCTGTATCTATCTATCTATCGCTCGCTGCTTGCTCCTAGCTACCACCGCCGCTGCAGGTGCTGCTTCGCTGCCGGCGCGGAAACCCTAGGCCCCCCGATGGAGCCCGCGGGTCCGGGGCCGGCGCCGGAGGCGGAGGAGCGGGCGGCGGGGGGCCTCCCGCGGAGCGGCTCCGCCAGCCGCCTCAACGCGCAGGCGGCGGAGTTCGTGCCGCGCGCCGCGGCAGCGGGGACCCCGCCCCCGCCCCCGCCCCCGCCGCAGGCGGTGGTGCGCCTGTTCCCGCCGCCTCCCCCCGCGGCGTTCTTCGTCGCGGGGCCCCCGCCGCCCCCGCCGCCGCCGTTCGAGTACTACGCGGCGGTTGCCGGTGCCGCCCCCGGTGCCAGGTTCGGTCCCCCCGCCCCTGCCGCGGCGGAGCACGAGGCCGAGGCCGAGCTACCGGCGAGGGACGGGAGCTTCGACGACCCGGTGCACAAGATCAGGAAGCAGGTGGGCGGATGCTCTTCTCCGTAGTTCCTCTCTGTCGCTAGATCAGGAACGGAATTAGCTCAATATGCGAATTTTCTAATCTTACAGAAGCTGTATGCTGTTTAACCCGCTTTGGATGTTCCTTGCTGTCGCTCTATCAGCTGCCCGGTTCCATAGGCTCAATTACATCGGGAATAGATTGCAACATCTTCTAGTAGACGCGGGAAACTTTAGATGCATTTGGGTTGGATAAAAAGGCAAGCATTGTTCGGGTTGAGCTGCATGCTCTCAGTTGTGGGCTTGTAGCAACGGCTGCTTACGAGCTAGAAAGTGCACGTGTTGTTTAATTGAGGTTGAATGGAGCTGCTACCAGTCTAACTTGTCAATTGATTGAGAAGGAGAATGTTGCGTGCGTTATAGATAACAGATAACTGATCCTTCCTGTGAGTAGCAACAATGGACGAAATATTGGTGTGGTTCCCTAATATTTGATAATGGTTCCCTAGTATTTGATAATGGATTGATTCTTGAAGGTCCAGGGTCAGGGGTTATAGTGGTGGCCGGGATGTGCTGAAGATTGTAGCTAAATGTGGTGAATGGGTGAGGTGGTGGAAGAAGTTGCCAGCGACTTGTTGTCACCGGCAATGGTTGGTGGTGAGAACAGGGAAGGGAGTTGGTTGTGGGCCAAGGCGGCGATTGAAAGGGAGGAAAGTAGCATCAGATGAGACTGACCCTCTTTTGCATTTGTTTTGCTTGATCGAAAATGGGTGCACCATCTTATATTAGATTGAGAGTCGCAACTTGGTTCTCAAGTAACAAATAGATGGAATCCTTATAGATTGGACTGGCCTTTACCTAAACCAACTCAACCTGTCAGCAGGGCTGACTTGACGAAAAAGGAAACGGCACTCATGCCCCTTATGGTGGGGGTAGCTATCCTGATATGGCTGGGTGGTGCCTCTGGGTCAGCTGGGCTGAACTGGCCCATGGCCTGCCAGCTCCATGTAGCCCAGGCCTGTGACATCCAGTGGATTTTTTCATTCCTTGAAAAGCATGTTAGTGACAAAACAAGTTGACATCCATGTTTTAGAGTATGCTCTGCAGTTGTGGTATCTACTTTCCATTAGAACCTAATGCATCACATGCTGCTGAGAGGTGGATATGGTGTATATGTGCTATTAAATTTGAATTCTTGATAGGCCCAATTGGATCACTAGATCAGGAACGGAACTTGCTCAATTTGGGATTTTCTAGTATAGAAGCTATTCTCGTTAGCCCACTTTAGATGCTCTGCTTCTCTCTGTCGATTGATGTTTGGCCCAGTACCATATGCGTAATCACATTAGTAATGTAATTTGGTACATCTTCTAACCTCTGGGATACCGGAACTGTTAAGTCACTCTTGATGCATTTGGTTGATACAGAAAAAGGCAAGCATTGTCCAGATTGAGCTGCATGCTCTTAGTTGTAGGCTTGTTGTAATGCTTGTGTATGAGCTGCGTGGTGCACATGTTGTTTAATTGAGGTGGAATGGAGGTGCTAACAATCTAACTTGTCAATTGAATGAGAAGGTGAATGGTTGAGCTGTCTACTTTTAGCTGTAGCAAGATAACTGTCGGAGCTTTGTACTCTTCAGTGCTGTACAAGTGTTTACTCCTTCCATCCAATTATCCAAGGCCCATTAGGAAATCTGAAAAATCCAGATATGCAAGGCCTATTTTGGTTTTTCCTTAGGAATGACGCTTCGGGAATCGGTGCGGCAGTAATTCATTGCATGCATGCCTCGGGAGTGAAACCACATGCAGAGAGTAATCGAATCCGCAATAAACGCTGGTTGTTTTTTCCCCAAGAAAACTAATGACGGGAGTGCTTCCCTTGGTCTATGAGCCAAGCAAAAATAGGCCTTGCATAGATGAATGGAGGGAGTATTTGAGAAGGATTGCATCACTCCCAATGGAATGGATCTGCAAGCAATGTAACTTCTCAAATTTAATTATCTGTATAAGGATGTATTACATTTTGATGGGTTAAGCAGCTGGATAACATCCTTCTGTTGAGTAATAATGATGGTGAAAAAAAATGTCGTGGTTCCCTAATAATTGGTGGGTGGGGTGTGACCAAGACTGTAGCTAAATGTGGTGAATGGGTGAGGCATTGGAAGTGCAGTGGAAGTTGCTGCCAGGGACCCTTGTCACCAGCAATGGTAGGTGGTGATGGTGTGCACCAGGATGGGAGGTGATAGTACTAGGGAATAGGCAAAGGGGGTTACAGAACGGGAAGGAAAGTAGCATCGGATAACATTTGACATGTAACCTCTTGTGTCTTTTTCTTGCTTGATCCAGAAAGGGTGCATCACCTGTCATTATATAGCAAGACCCAACTTGGCTCCCAAGTAACTGATAGGTGGAATAACTATAGATTGGACGTGCTGTTTTCTAAATAATCTCAACTCCCCTAACTTTAAATTGCTAACAATTTCAGCTTTCCGAAACCAACACAAGATTCAGCAGGGCTGACCTGATGGAAGAAAAAAGGGAAAGAGCTTCTTGGGCGGTCAGGTTGTCTGAGCCGGACCACGACCTGCCAGCCCAGGCCTGTGACATCTAGAGGATAGATGTTTTTATTCCTTTAGAAGTATGTTAGTGGCAAAACAAGTTGACATCCTTGTTTTAGAGTATGCTCTGTAGTTGTGGCATCTGCTCCCATTAGAACCT
This sequence comes from Panicum virgatum, assembly GCF_016808335.1. Lineage (NCBI taxonomy): Eukaryota > Viridiplantae > Streptophyta > Magnoliopsida > Poales > Poaceae > Panicum > Panicum virgatum. The sequence continues at coordinate 10,330,381 of NC_053152.1, forward strand.
AATGCATCCCATGCTGCTGAGAGAGTGAGAGCTGGATATGGTGTCCGTCTTCTATTAAGTCCAAATTCTGAACATATAGGAGTACTGATTGCTTGTGATGTGTGACTACTCTATGCTATTATGTTCCAGGTGATAGATTAGACTTTTTGGATGCTACTGCTTTGCTGAATTTGGTTCAAAGCCCCATTTTGTGCCGTATAGTACTCCTATCTTTTTTGCTGTAGCATTTCTCATATGCAAACTGCTCTTGTAATGCACTAATTCTGCTGTAAAAACATTCTGGCAGTCATCTTGGCAGCTTAAATTGAATAGAGAAAGTTGTTGGCATCCTTACTTTAGCAAATGATTGTTTTATGAAATGCAATGTAATGATACTGGGAATTTCTTGGGTACGATCATGTCAATTAAATAGGTTCTTAATGCGTAATTAGTTGGCTATAACTAAGTTGAAGTTGTTGTTCTTTTGCTTGTTCAATCATTGGTGCTCTCTGTTAGAAAGTGTCCTGTGTTTGTATGGCCAAGAGCCTGGCTAAGAGCTGGTCAGCCCATGTATAGTATGTTCGGTTAGAGAGGGATGCGGGGAGGAGTCCAGATCCTGCAGGTTTCTTTTTGCCTCACAATCCTCCTCCCCTATATATGTAAATGTATTGTCTCTCAATTAATCAATCTACTATTCCTCGCAATCTCTTGCTTTCACTCTCCAGTTTCAGTCTGTCAGTGCTTCATTTTCTGTTCAAGTTCAGGGAGTGATGATTTTTTTTATTTGTTTGATCTGAGATCTAGAGCCTTGTGACTGCTAGTGATCTAGAAAATCCAGTTGATGGAATATTTTCTAAATTCATGAAGTGTGACCTTGTAGGTGGAATATTATTTCAGTGATATAAACCTGGCCACTACTGAACATTTGATGAGGTTTATTTCAAAGGACCCTGAAGGATATGGTGAGTCGTATGCTTGCTTCTGAAGCTATTTCATTGAAATTTGGAATATGTAGTGTCAAATCGATACCAGATTTTGGATTTACGATCTTTAAAAGAAAATGTTGGCTACTTAATATATACTATAGCTTTCTTTCCATCATTAGAAACCTAGTCATGTCTAAGGTCTTGCTACTGTAAGGTGATGGTGAGAGTCAAAGTAGTCTTCCAAGTGAATATGGACATAAGGTTTTTATCTAAAATACTGACTTGCTTTCTCACCCAATGCAGTGCCAATATCAGTTGTTGCTGGCTTTAAGAAAATCAAGGCTTTGGTTCAAAGTAATTCCATGCTTGCTTCTGCTCTTCGGACTTCATCAAAACTTGTGAGTTCGATGATAGTCCAATTGATAGTTACATAGCATAGACAAGACATTGTTCTGAAGTTTCTTAGATTGCTGAATACTTAATTGGTCGTAGGCTGATTAATGACATCATACACAGTACACTCTCTGTTGCTTATGTTTCCTTTCAAATTGATGCTTAATTATATCCACAACAATATTTAAATTATTTGGACATATATTCAGGTTGTCAGCGATGATGGAACAAGAGTAAAACGCGAGCAGCCATTTACAGAATCAGATTTAGAAGAACTTCAGGTGATTTGAAACTCATCGTACATTGAATGGCACTACTACATTAATTCTATTGTATTCTCTAGATATAGAATCTATGGTAGAATGTGAGATAAGGAACACCTCTTCTATGTTTTAGGCCCGAATTGTCGTTGCAGAAAATCTTCCAGATGATCATTGTTACCAGAATCTAATGAGGCTCTTTTCAGCAGTTGGCAGGTAAAGATTAGTCTAGGTCTATGTAAAGTGCACCACTTACGTTCCAGTCATGAAAAATTGAAGAACCATATTCTTCATTTCTAATTTATTTATTTATGTTTTGCCATGTTCAAGTGTGAGGACAATTAGGACTTGCTACCCTCAGACCCCGAATGGTACTGGTCCAGCTACTAACAGATCTGCCAAGCTAGATATGCTTTTTGCCAACAAGGTAATTGCTTACTAACAGATCTGCCAAGCTGGAAATCGAATTCTAATACTTAGTTACTTACTCTAAATAAATGTTTCTGATGGTGTCCATTGAATCGAAACCAGATGTGGTTTTCGCCAACAAAATAATTGCTCTTCCTGTTTTGGATACTTATTAAGAACTGAATTTAGTGCTATTAGTAAATATCTACTCTGCGCATTGAATCTTCCCTGAATCCTGCATCCTAGGATAGTGGAAAGACAGTGGTAATGCTTCTATTTATATTGAACATCTTAATGGGATTTTGGAATGCCTTAATGGTGTAGCTCCACTACAACTTGCCCTTGCATTCGAGTCACAACCTTTTCTTTATGGTTTTCATAGTTTAAGCAAGCTGTTGGAAATTTGGAAACCAAGATCCCATCCTTTTTTTTCTCGAACGCGCAGGAGAACTGTGCGCCGTTGTATATTAATAGAAAGAAAGAACGGTCTGATTACAATACCGAATCCACGGCTTGGGTTAGTTTTTTGTTACATTTGCGCCTAAACCAAGCTCCCATCCTACAGGTGACAACACATATCGGAATGGGAACATAAATGAAATCTTAGTTTGTGTGCTGTATTGCTTCATCAGTATTTTAGATTCTGATGTTATTTCTTATTTCTGTAACTGGGAGAAATGCTAGTCATTGTATTACGTGGAATAGAGAACCACTGTACCAAACAAACCCAAAAAAATTCAAAACCTGGAAAATTATGATGAAACTTCCATTTGGTTCCTTAGGAAATATACATTCACATCATTTTCTCAGTGTTACTGAAGTGTAAGGCTTACTTCTGACAAGGGATAGAACATTATATTTCTTATCTCTCACTTTTCATCAGTCTTTGTCATATGGAGATGCAACTTTTGCTCATTTATGTCCTACCAAAATAATATTTTCCCCCTCAATGGCAGCTGCATGCTTTTGTTGAGTATGATACTACGGAAGATGCTGCAAGAGCGGTATGCATATTTATCTCATTTTTTAGTACAATTGTCTCTTTTACATGCATTATCTTATATTGCTTCGTGTGGTACAGATTGTGGAACTTAATGATGAGAGGAACTGGAGAAGTGGGCTCAGAGTACGGTTGTTGAGCGCTTGCATGGTAACTATCTGTTCACTTTACCAACTGCACATGAGATGGTTTAGTGTTGCATTGGTGTTCAAATACATATACGTACACCAAGACAATAGGAGCTTGCAATAGTACCTCAAGATGGCATTTACAAAAGTAGCATATGCACGAGGGGTTTTCCTTTTTCTATATAGCCAATGTTACGCATAGCAGTATAGCAGTTTCGAAGCCTTATAGATGCTTCCAGAAACAGGTTGCTTTTGGATCTACATTTTACTGCAATAGAAGCCACTCAACAACTTCAAGGCAAAGCTAGGACCAGACTCATAGGGAAAATGTTCTCATGAACTTATGTGCTATAGTTTCAGTGATTTTGTATGTTGTGATCACATGCAACAATAAGCAATCTTTTGACTTGTTTAATACCTAATCAGCATACTTTATGCTTAGAAGTCATGTCAACTTAGATTAATTTTCTGATAACCGTATTTGAAAACCATTGCTTCTTGTGACTATTATCAACTATATTGATTTTATATTTTTTGGAAACTATTTATTTGCTCTGGCATGAAATAAATATTTATATCAAAGTGTTGAAGCTTATGAACTCTATCCAGATAGTTGAGTTTTAATGTTGAATACTGTGTCGAATTATAAAATCATATAGAATTTATTGTGAGGTGACAACTTCCAAATTCCTCCAAATGAATGAAATTCATTATAAACATTTGATATTCAGAATCCAACCGAATTTTAGTTTGAGATTTATAAATTTCTTCAAAGGAATGGAATTTCATCATAGTAATTTGAAAAGAAAACTGATCAAGTTTTTGAAGATTTACTTCTTAAATATCACATTTTAAAACTTAATGTTGTATATTTATTTGGATACCATCTAAAAATGAAAAATCAAAGTATGACACTCAAATATATTCAACATTTTTCAATAAATCTGCAACACAGGATAAACTTCTTAGTAGTAGCTCCTGCAGTTCATGATATATACATTTTGCTGTGTCACTATGTTAATTGTAATTGAAATAACTGTGCATAGCATTATAGCACAAATTTCCTTTGTTCTGTAAATCATTTGTACCACTATGTTTATATCATAGGAAGATGCATAAAGCTTAAAGCCACATGGATACATTCATTGATTTCATTTCTTATTATCCTCGTACCAATATAGTTTAGTTGGGTCTACTGTAAAGTGCATTTAGGGAGCACTTTTTATTTACATACTTGAGTCCTTGAGTGAAATGAATTCAAAAGGGAGTTGTTTGTCACGATCTTTGTGTATGTAGGAAGATGGAATTGGTGTAATGGATGGATATATTGCTGAGCCTCATGGGCGGATTATATAGGCTTAGGGGGCAAGAAGCCTCCCTTAGAGATAAGGCAAGCCGGGATTACAAATCCTAATCTACCATATCTGGAGATATCCCAATATACTCTAACATCCCCCCGCAGTCACAGTGGGAGCGGCGCAGACGGTGCGACTGGAGAGGGACAAGAAGCCGAAAGCTGAAAGCCAACGAGCTGACATCCCCCCAGTCGAAGCGGCCGATGCGTCGCGGATGCTGAGGCTGGAGGCTGCTCAAGCAAGGCGGTAGCCCTTTGTGCCGATGTCGAGGTAGCCGAGCATGAGGACGAGTAGCCGCGGTCGAAGATGTCATACATAGGATAGCCGTGGTCGACATGGAGCTGTCGAGGTTGCCGAGGGTAAAGAGCCGCACATGAAGCTGCGGGCGCACGAGGAGGTGCCATGGTGAAGGCATGACGAAGAAGACACCGGAGACAAAGACGGCGACGAGTCGAGGCAGTCGAAGAGGGGGGGTCGATGCCGAAGTCGATGCAGTCAGGAGCCGACGTGCGAGACATTCCCGGGTTTGCCAGGCCCGAAAACGCACCGGTGTTACCAATACCGGACATGCGAGGGAGGGTGCACCACCAGGCGCTGTCGTCTGAGGGACCAGCAGAGAAGGCCTCCACGATGGTCGCAGGTGCAGAATGGCGGGGTAGAAGATGTCGATGCAGCCCGCAGTTGTCGGAGTAGATGAAGGGGTAGAGCGAGACGGCGACGCTGGCGACGAGGTGGTGCTGGACGAAGCGAAGAGGTGAACCCGGATGATCTGGTGCAAGGCCCGGTTATCCGAATGACGCGGCGGCGGAGCTCGAAGAAGACGGCGAAGAACTCGAATAGCCTGATGAAGACCATGCGCGCGCAAGCGCGCACTGACGTAGTCACTGACGATGTCGGAGTCGCGGTCGAAGAAGACGACGTTGACGAAGTCGTGGACGTGGTCGGCGGCGGTGTAGATGCAACGATCGAGGAGACCACGTGTGGAACCGCTGCTGCTCGAAGAGACGACACAGTGGGAGCCCTCCATGCTCGGGGAAGATGCACGCGTACTGAGAACACCCGTCCCAGATCCGTGCGTGTATGTTGATCGGAGGATCAGACCGAGGGTGCACACACGAGACGACGAACGACGATGCCGCGCAGATCGGAAACATGGCGGAGAAGTCGGGGACGATCGGCTTGGAGACCGTGTCGCAGAGGGGCCTGGCGGCGCTGTGCGTGGTGTGCACCGACGCGCACCGCACGCCAGCCCGGGCGACACGGGTGTTGAAGAAGAACGGCCGATGACGATGTCGAAGAAGAGGCATGCGGTCAACGGGCGGTGGGCGACGCAATCTCGATCAGTGATCGAGTAAAAAATCAGAGAAATTAACCAAAAACAGATCACCAGCAGCATCTTGTGTAGGACCTCCGGGGGCGCATAGCACAGGCACCTCACCCCACCTATATCTGTCATTCTCTCACCCGTCGGTCAGCGAGACCGAAACAGAGGAGAGAAGGCAGAGGCTCGATGGATAGGCGCCCACCGACGGCGATGGATTGGGCGGCAGGGATCTGCACCGGGGTGGCGGAGGCGTCTGGCGGTCGGGGTCGCGGGTCCCGGGCGGCGACGGTGGCGAGCGGCACGGTAACCGTCGGGCGCAAGCGGAGTCCGCCAGGTTGGTGCCGGGTGGCTCCACGCCTGGAGGGGCTGCAGATGCCGAGGCGGGCGGATCCCCGCCGGGATCGACGGGATGGAGGGTCGGCGCCGCCACGGGACCTGTCGACGACTGGTGGAGGGCGCGCGCGGAAGCCGATCTGCCACCACGGCAGAGGGAAGGACGCGTGCGCCGCAGTTGACCGCAGCTACCACCACGGCAACGCTGGTCGAGGTCGCCGTCGACGGTTTCCTTGGCGGATGGCGAGGTACGTGACGATGTGCTGCTGCCGGAGACTCTAAAGGCGGCGGATTAACTCGATCCGCCACGATGGAGGGCGCTGTCCCCGGCGGAGATCATGGGCGACCACCTCCCCGGGGGCGCGCTAGAAGGCCGGCGAGGGGGCGCCCTGGAGGGGCGCCGTGGGAAACAGGGGGGGTGGCGGCGGCGTGAGAGGAGGGGCGCCGGCGGCGCTAGGGTTAGGGCAGCGGAAGGTTGCCTAGGATCTCAAACCCTAAACTCGTGATACCATGTAGGAAGATGGAATTGGTGTAATGGATGGATATATTGCTGAGCCTCATGGGCGGATTATATAGGAGTACATTGCTTAGGGGGCAAGAAGCCTCCCTTAGAGATAAGGCAAGCCGGGATTACAAATCCTAATCTACCATATCTGGAGATATCCCAATATACTCTAACAGTGTATGCAGTTCATTTTTTGCAGAATGGAATTCATGTCAGTGTCAGAAATGACCAGAGTCTTTTCTCCACTTTTTACTGGATATAATTTATTAGATTGATGTACTTGAACTTCTATATAAGCTTTCCCTGTCATTTTATTAGGAAGGAATAAAAGCTACTAACATAAGAAAATAAATCCATACACTAACACCGACAAAGGGTGGACAGAGGAGGAAGTATTCTTCAGGACAAGCTTATGCATCAAAATTGTTTAATCACAATACATCACATTTCAAACACTGAACTGTGAGAAAGAATTCCCGCTGTAGGAAAATATTTGTGAACTATTATCAGAAGTTGAAATCAATTCAAGTTTAGTGTTTGTTAACTATGCAATTTTAAACTTGTTTGTATATTCCGGTTCAATCATGTCAGCAGTAGTTTTTAAATTATTTTTACTAGAAAACATTTGTCTCAGCTCTAATTTATTGATTATTGTTGATTGCTCTTTGGGGTACAGACGAAGGGAGGTAAAGGGAGAAAGAGTGGTCATGAAGCTGATGGTTATGGTGAAGAGGAGAATGTCTCCACCTCTGATCAACGAAATGACAAACATTTAGAAGAAGCACCTCAACTGTCAGATGCAGCTGTAGAACACATGGTACTTCCTTTTACATTCCAGTTTCATTCATTCTATTAGTGGAGGAGGAAAAAAGAATAAAAAATCTGCCTTTGGCAGCATATTTTGAAATATGGGTAGTATGTGCAATGCCAATATTTAGTGTTCAACTGTTATATTTGAGCAGAAAAGAGAATACTTGTTTTTTTTTACGAAGGACTGAAAAGCCTGATGCAAAAAGAAAAGGGAAAAAAACTGAACCTCTATTACTGCTTACCAGTTTTGTACATGTGGAATATCACATCTGTCTACACTAGCTGGTTAGAGCTGTTTTTTAATCCCTGCTTGTCACTACACCTTGGCTTATTAGTTGCTTTAGAGTCAGCAATATGGCACTGTACAAGGTTTAATTTGTATGTGGATTTTTATTAGTGTGACAACAGACCTGATAACATTTCGATTTTGTACAGACCGAGGATGGCATTGGAGATATGGGAAGAGGACGAGGCAAAGGCCGTGGCCGTGGTGGCAGAGGCCGAGGGCGTGGTTACCACCAATATAACAACAATCAACAGTACCACAATCAGCAGCAACAGCACCGAAGCAGCAGTCAACACAGTAACAACCGTAGCGTTGCCCATCCGGTTGGAACCCCACCATCTGCCCACCCAGACAAGAATGAGCAGCAGACACAACCGCAGCCACAACAACCGTCAACAGCTAACAAACAGCCTCCAGGCCCTCGCATGCCTGATGGCACGCGCGGGTTCACCATGGGCAGAGGGAAGCCGCAACCATCAGTGCCCAGCGTGTCCGCTTCTGAACCTGAACCTTGAATTTGAATCACACAAATTGGGAGACGAGAAGCATGGATTGTTGTTTGCCATGTTGATAGATATGGTGAGAGACTTGCCTTTTAGAAGTCTGTCCGTGGAGGTTGGCTTTCTAATTGATGGACCATATAACGCTTTTGCATGTGCTGTGTGTACTTCAAAAACCTGCGGAGCACTGGTTTGCGACTAGTACGTGTGCGGCCATTGTAAGATCATTTTTTTTGCCCCTTCTGCAGTTTTGGGTGTAAGACTTAGAAGCAATGATTCATGATAAAAGAAGAGGAAAAGAATTTAAACATTGTAAAATGGTTGTGTATTTTTGGTGTCTTGTGACATAAATGATAGCAGGAGACCGATCATTTCTGTTTATACTATTTCGGGGTTTATCTTGTTGGTGTCACTTGTGAACGGTGAGAACTGCTCAGTTGAAGCTTCGTAGCATGGCAATTCACCTGACTGAGGCCAACAGAAGAAAACACTCTAGGCATGAAAAGATGAAAGGCTTTCTAGAAAAGAAAATGCTATCTTTAAAGAAAAAAAAACGGGTTCCATGCCACTCTACAGCTACCAAAATGAGCCTGTGCCAAAATCAAATCATAGTTGCGGTACCAAATTTAGGCAGCAGCATAGTTGAGGGTCTAATTTTGATCCTTAACTCAGTTTCTTTTTTCGCGAACATCCTTAACTCAGTTCTATCCGTCTAATTTTGACCTAAGCTAAGTCTACTCCCTCCGTTTTTAATAACATATTATTTTTTATATATGTATTTTGTTACGTATGTAGACATAATAATAACGTGTTCGAAATAGAGAACCCAAACTATGCAAATAGAATAGTTGAAGCACGGAAAAAACAGGTAAATCCTAAAGTTCTCCCAACGCAATTCATCAAATGTTGTTGGTAGGTAAGATCAGTAAGACCCCACGAACAGATGAAAAATGTCATATGACACCTCTCAAGATACTTTTCATCTATCACATTGAATATTTAGACACATGCATGAAATATTAAATATAATAATAAAAATAACTAATTACACAGATTGCGATAAATTTGCGAGACAAATCTTTTGAGCCTAATTAGTCCATGATTATCTATAAGTGCTACAGTAACCCACATATGCTAATGACGGATTAATTAGGCTCAAAAGATTCGTCTCAACGAGGCTAGTTATGAAATTAGTTTTATTAATGTCCAAAAATCTCTTCCGACATCCGATCAAACATCCGATGTCCAAAAACTTTTCACCAGTGAACTAAACATCCGGTCAAATATTCTAAACTATAGCTATAAAAGCAAAGAAAATACAATCAAACACTTTTAATATAGCCTGTATAATCAATCTGCAAAAGATCCTCTGCACCCTTGAGGCCGTGTTTGGATGAATCCACGAAATTTTTTGCACAAAAAGACGAATGTATGCATGAAGTACTAAACGAAGTTTATTTGCAAAACTTTTTTAGGAATGGGTGTAACTTTTCGAGACGAATCTAATGAGCCAAGTTGTGGAGGTAATTTTGTAATTAGACTTTATTTAATACCCCTAATTAGTAGTCAAAGCATCGTTTCTCTCTCATCAAAATTTTTCCACACTCCAACCAAACATGGGGTGTGTTTAGTTCCCACCAAATTTCCAAATTTTCCATCACATCCATCACATCTCCTATCACATCGAAACATTAAATATAGCAAATAACCCATGCATGGAGTACTAAATGTATTTAAATAAAAAAACTAATTGCATAGTTTTGATGTACGTTGCGAGACGAATCTTTTGAGCCTAATTAGGTCATGGTAGGACAATATTTACCACAAACAAATGAAAAGTGCTACAGTGTGCTACAGTGACTGATGTGACTTTTTCTCCCCATTTTCACCTCATCTAAACACAGCCATGGCCTGAGAGTTTCTGAATCTGACACTCCTACAGTCCGTTGCCGTGGGCGCGATTACCGTTACAGAGGAGGATCCGCCCCTGAATGCTCCCAGTCCCTGTCCATCCATGGTTGACGCAGGAGCCCCCTTTCAAACCACCTTCCATTCCATCCATCCTCCAACGGCTACCTCACCCTCCCCTCCCCACGGTCCAAACCCCGATGCGGCGGCCTCCACCCACCCCAACCCCGTGACCACCCGCCGCCGCTTCTCCGTACCCCACCGCCATGCCCTCCTACGCCCCCGCCGCCGCCGTGCCGCGGCCATCCGCCTCCGCTTCCGCCTCCAGGCCCCGGAACCGGAAGCCCTCCCCCTCCCGGCCCCCGTCCCCCGCGACGGCGCCCAAGCCCAAGGCGGCGGCGGCGGCGGCGGCGGCCGGGAGCACCGCTCGCCGCCGCAGCCCGCTCTCGGACCTCAACTCCAGGGACGCATCGGCCGCGCGCGAGCGCCCCGGGTGCTTCCGCTTCTTCCTCCCCTCCTCCGCCGCGTCGGGATCCAGGTCCGCCTCCACCCCGCGGACCCCCAGGCGCCCGGACCCCAAGCCTCAGCCCGCCGCCCGGAGGCCCGACCGGCTCCCGGACCAGGAGTCGAGGACCCGCGCGGAGCGAGAGCCGCGGAGGCGGGGGCCGGAGCCCGGCGCCGGGAAGAAGCAGTGGCCGGCGAAGGGGCGGCGCCCGGAGCAGCTCGAGGCGCTGACGCCGGAGCAGAAGAAGGCCGGCCCGGGGGCCACGCCGCCGACCGGCGCGACGCCGCCGGTCCACGCGTCGATCTCGCCCGAGGTGGCGGCGGCGGCGGCGTGCGGGTCCGCGACGCCGGCGTGCTTCGCGGCGGGCCACCACGTGCTGCCCGGCGTCGGGGACCGCCGCAAGTGCCGCCCGCGGGGCATCCTGGCGATCGCGGGGGAGGGTGGGCCGGCCGGCGAGGACCTCGGCGCAGAGCCGTCCCGCGCGTCCATCCGCTGGCTGTCCTCGCCGTCGGGGGCCGAGGCCGGGACGTGCTCGACGAAATGCGGCGGCGACGAGGAGGCGTCGATGAACTGGCTGGTGTCCCCGCGCGACGAGGGCGGGGCTGACCTGCTCGAGGACGAGATCTTCGTGCCCAGGTGCTCCTCGGAGGACGCGTTCTGGCGATTCTCCCCGGACTGCACGGGGCTGTTAGGCTCGCCGCTGCTTGGCGGGCTGCTGGACTTCGGCACGCCAGCGTCGGACATGTCCGGGACGATGCCGTCCTCAGGTTTTCTCCCCGTGCAGAAGACGCCGAGCAGCGGAGATAGCATCAGTCCCTTCTCGCTTATCGTCAAGAGGGCGTCGGAGTCCTCTGCCAGATTACACAGTTTGTGTGCCCAGAAGGGTCTGGGCAGCAGCTACCGCAGCTGTTCGGCGGCGGATTTGACACCAATGTCTGGTGAGTCATGGCCTGAAAGTATCAGCAATGGAACACGGTCTGGATTGACAAGAACAGGCAGTCGTCCGATGAAGATGATGGACCCAGTGCTGGAATGCTTTGAGATGATGAGTTTGTCCCCGAGGCCCGGGGATGATGACTATGATGGAAATGGCGCGCTGCCTGCGCCGTTGCCTGAGCTAAGCTTCCAATTTACAGGAGCTCCAATGTCTCTTGAATCAGTAGACTTGTCCTTCTTTAAGAGGTCTCCACGTGACGTAGAATTGAAGGGGAAGGAGACGAGTTTTAGGAAACCGGTCATGTCAGAGACTCGGATCTCCTGGCGAGAAGGTCTTGTTAGCAGAATGTTTGATGTTGGCGACTTGGATTGCTGCAAATGGATATCTGATGATGAAGATTCACCAGTGCTTTCGCACAAGGATGAGGCTTTGCCTGACAGTACCAATTCTCAGACAGGTGGCAACCCGCAGGAAGCATGTGGTTTTGGCTCTATTGAGTTCAATTGTGTCGGTGGTGAACTGAACAACGACAGCAGCAAGGCCTCTTCAAACCCAGTCCCAATTGCCGAGTCCATGAGAGCAGAAGGATTCGAGCTCGTCTCATCCGATGATTCTGACTGGACTCTCTTCTACAAGAATGACTTGTATGAGTCATGAGATGTCTGAACTCTGAACTGCAGCGGGGGGTTTCTCTGTTCAGATGTTGTGTACCAATTGTACTACTAGAACCATCGCAAACACACGCGTTTGTGTTTGCCTCAACCATGTGCCTTTTTCAGCATTTGAAGTTTTGCTTTACATTCTTTGGCACTACATGCAAATCATGTTGGTAGATAGATTTGTTTCTGGAATAACCACTTGTGGTCCCTTTTAATCCACTGGTCATAATTCAGAGAGCTTCATGCATAGCAGAGCTGTTTATTTTATTATTTCTGAACTTTGTTCAAAAGCATTAGCTCATAATCTGTGATAACTGTGGGCTACTGGTTGTGATACTCTCGCTGTTGAGACTTGCTGACTCTGCTGTTAAATAGTAGAATGCAGCTGGTAACATTTACTGAATTTAACTTCTATTGGTTTGTAGATTGCTTAGATATGTTCTATGGATTTAGTTGTTTGAAATTTCAAAGTTGCATGACATCCCTAATATGATATGTCACATGCTTCTTTGTGTTTCTCATGCTGTTACTTCTGCATTTAATTTGCATAAGCAGTTTCTAAATTACTTAGACATATTACATTTTTGAATCTTACTTTTTATACAAAGCTACTTCATAAATTATCCTTGTTTATTGAACCTGTTTATGTTTCTGTAGGTAAAGTCATTATGGATGGAAGAGTTGTGAATAAAGCTGGAACAAAAGTATCTGACAAGTCAGTCATTGAAATTAACGCTGAAGTCCCGAAATATGTATGTAGGTGATGCTCTAATTAATTGGCCAATTATAAATCATTGTGCTTTGAAAGGTACAAAAGCTACTCCTTTCAGAAGCTTACAATCATCCTTTTTTTAAAAAAAAATTCAGAGCGAGACATAAGCTTGAGGCAGCTATCAAAGTATTTGGTATTGATTGTGATGGAAAGATAGCCCTTGATTCGGGATCATCCACTGGAGGCTTTACCGACTGTTTACTTCAGCATTTCTATGGTGTAGATGTTGGCTATGGACAGGTTATAATTCCTTCTTTGAAATTATCTAGCTCCTTCCAATTTATCTGTCAGTTTGAGGAAGTTGCTACTCACTGCAGCACTATGACTCTAAATCTCATTGTGCCCTACTCTGTTTCTGGTGGCTGAAAAAAATCCGTACACATGAACGTGTCTCAGTGATCGAACGTACAAATTTGAGATATCTTTCTCAATTGCCATAATCAGTTGACTTGGTGACACTGGACCTGTCATTTATCTCAATTATATTGGTATGTTTGATGCGCACTGTATTATCATTTATATTTAGCAGGCAGAAGGTTGTCCACTAGGATAACATTTCTACCAAACTCATATCATATTGTACAATATTTTAATAAAGTGAATAATGTTATTTTAATAAACTCATATCATACTGTATTACCTCATTAAGCAGGACCGATCGTTTTCGATGTTATCATATACGTACACAGATATTTCTTCAAGAGAACTCACTTTGCACGGGAATCGAACGACCATCTGTACTATTCCCAAAATGTCAACTTGTACGTGACAAGCAAAATAGAATAATTCAATTTTGGAGATAAAACTATCAAAAGAAAAATAGAGGGGATAAACCTAATTATTCAAATATGCTTCTCTTTCCATTCATTTATCGAATTAAATTGGTCTCTTAGACCAATCTTAGTGCATAGTTTCATAGTTTCATTGCACTGTTAGGAAGACTATAAACTTGGTAACCAAACCGGATAACTGTTATGAGAATGAAACTTCTCTTATATCCATAAAACTCTCCCTTATCTCTCCTCGTAGTGATCTTGTCATATCAGCAAATTTGTTGATGTGCATAACATTCAATGCCATGAAATTTGTACTAGAACTAGCTTTGTATGTGCACCTCCTTATCTATAATCAATATTGCTGTCGTGAAGTTATTATGTCGTGGTCTTCATAAAAGTTAAGGATCTCTTTTGAACATAGAAACGCAAAATATAGGAACAGTGAAAAATGTAGGAATCATATGGAGTAAAACGTGGAAAACTATAGAATTTCAAAACACAGGAATGGAAAGTTTAGGTCGTTTGGATCGTAAGAAAATATGAAACCTTCGCAAATGCTAATGAAACAAGATTCTAGCAGTTCAATCTAATTAAACTAGGTTTACATGCTAAGATATGAGAATAAATTCTTATATATTCCTCTCTCAAATATTTTCCTTGTTTCTTCCTTTCTTTCTCCCGCAATAATCATATCCCTTCTCATCCGCTTCTAATTATTCTTGTTTCTAAAGCTCTCATGTTTTACTATTCAAATGGACAAGACTTTAGACTCAATGCACGGATTCGTCGGCAATAAATCATGAAGCATAGTAACATAGTTAGACCTACTTTCCAGTAGGGCCATCTTTATGAAATATCATAGGAATTTTTTCTTTGGATTCTGTTGGATGTTTTTTCCCTATATTTTGTGAAGGAAGAGAACCCTTTTTCCTTAGAGATGGAAATCAGTTTTTCTCTGTTCCAAACATCTAAATCAGAAAACATTCCTAAAAAATCTATTTATTTAGTTTTTATGAAAATACTCCATTCCAAATAGTCCTTCCATCCCAAAATACATGCAATTCTGAGATCATGCACGCAAACCAATGTATGGTGTGGAATTACAACCCCTTGTCTTTTGTGAGAAGGATCCGAACACTGCTATCTTTTTTTAAGAAGACTCTGGGTACTCTTGTTTTTTTACGGTAGTTAGGTTAAAGTAGCCATTTTTGTCGAACAAATTTTAAACTCTAGATATGCAATTATTTAGGGACGGAGCGAGTAGACTCTAACATGATTAGATCAAGCTCGGCTCGCGGGATCCTCCAGCTTTAGGTGGCAGGCTCGCTCGAGCTCGGCTCATTGGCAGCCTCCCGGCTCCCGCTCAGGGCTCAGCCGCTCAGATTCATCTCCTCCCTCTGTTTGCTTTCCGTTCTCTCGGACTCTTATCCTCCCTTGCTTTAGGAATTATATGGAGTAAAACGTGAAACACTACAGAAGTTCAAAACATAGTAATGGAAAGTTTAAGAAAATATGAAACCTTCGCAAATGCTAATGAAACAAGATTCCAGCAGTTCACTCTAATTAAACTAGGTTTATTCCTTTCTCAAATATTCTCCTTGTTTCTTCCTTTCTTTCCCTTCTCATCCCCTTCTAATTATTATTGTTTCTAAAGTTCTCATGTGCTACTATTCAAATTGATGAGACTTTAAGCTCAATGCACAGATTCATCGGCAACAAATTATGAAGCACAATAACATAGTTAGACATACTTTCCAGTAGGGTCATCTTGATGAAACGTCATAGGAATTTTTCCTTTAGATTCTGTTGGATGCTTTTTCCCTATGTTTTGTGAAGGAAGAGAAGCCTTACCTTAGGGATGTAAATCAGTTTTTCTCTGTTCCAAACATCTAAATCAAAAAACATTCCTAAGAAATCTATTTATTTAGTTTTTTTATGAAAATACTCCATTCAAAGTACTCCTTCGGTCCCAAAATAAATGCAATTTCGAGACCAGACACGCAAACCAATACATGGCGTGAAATTACAAAAATACTCTTTGTCTTTTGTGAGAAGGATTTGAACACTGTCTTTTATTTTTTATAAAAGAACTTCGGATACACTTGTCTTTGATGGTAGTTGAATAAAATTAGTAATTTTTTAGGATAAATTTGAAATCCTAGATGTGCAATTATTTTTAGTACGAACACGCTTAGATCAACCTCGGCTCGCGGGATACTCGCTCGAGCTCGGCTCATTCACAGCCTCCGGCTCCCGCTCAGGGCTCAGCCGCTCAGGTTCATCTCCTGCCTCTGTTTCCCTTCTCTCGGACTCTTATCGTCCCTTGCTGTTCCTTCCCCGGCGGCGACGACTGGGCGAGCGGCGGCGCCATTTATCCTGTCTTCGCCCAGCCCTTTGCCGGCGATGAGCGCATCCTCCAGGTATGCCCGCCCCTTCTCTTTCCTTCTGCTGTGCCAAACGGAGCACCCCAAACCCTAACAAAACTATTTGTATTCGGATCTGAATCCAGTAACAATATACTACCTACTAACTTCGATTTCGTTTGCAAGAATTATCGGGTGTGCATGTGTACACCCATGTTTTATGCTGCCCCTGCTGTCTGGGATTCGGGCAAGCTGCTCTCCTCCTTCCCGTGCATTTGCAGCTGTCAGAGCTCAAAAGATTCAGCTCCCCAAGAAGTAAGTGTTCTAAAAATTCTAATGTATACTTACTTGCTCTTTTCTGATTTGTACCCATGTGTGCAAGCAAGTGTATCTGTCAAATTGATGAAGCCGGTAAAAATGAAGCTGTATCTGGTGACTGGGGGCTGTCATTTGCAAATAAGATGTCGATTTGTAAGTTGGTCATTGGACATAAAATTTATCAAAATCTACTGTCACATAGGCACATAGCACAAAGCTTATACACTGATATAATTATGATTGTGTATTTGTGTCGGAATTTGTTTGGCTTCTGCATTCTTTAGGGTCATCATCTTTGTTTTTCTTTTACTTCTCTAGGAGAGTTGTGCCAGTAGTGTATTTGGAACACCATTATGCGGGAATGTGAGCTCATGGATGTTTCTTGCTACCTTTTTGTTGAATTGTTTATTTGATATGACTTTGTTATTCACTACTTAATGTCTTAATCAAAAGTTAGTTATTCCTGTTTGTGGAGAAAAAATGACATAGTTTCAATTAAAAGGGTGAAGAAAAGAGTGCTAAATGCCTATACTGTGTCTCACATTCATTCTTCTCACAGAAAAAGGCGACTGGATGAAGTGTGCTTGGAAAGGTTTCAACAATATAGTAGAACATACATCCAGTCATGGATTCTTCAAGGTATTCATTCTTTTGATAGATGTATGCATTTCGATACTCTGCGTGAATTGGTTGGATATTTTACATGTTAAGAGTGTCTTCTTATGAGAGCTAGCCAGATATGCTAACACTTGCTTCTTGTGGTGTCCTGTGATGATTATCTGAATTTTGGAAGTAATTGGCTTTATGATTATATTCTGCAATACTCAGTCATGCACTGAAAAAATTAGATAAGTCAGCACCTTAATCAACGGTGTACTTTTCAATGAAAACTAACTTTTATTTTTTAGGCACTTTTCAAATACATACTCGTGGGCTCGTGGCAGTGCATGTTTACTGCTGTCATTTCTCTATTTATATTCTAACATGTTATATTCTGAACATCTGTGTCCATCCTATGGGTTCCACTGGACATAAATGAGTTTCCAGTTCTCCACCACTCTGCTCCTAACCTAAACCTGTTATCCATTTGCTTAATTGGTGGTCAACGACCCCATCCCGTGCATCACAAGCTTCCTGAACCTTTTCCTTCACACAGTGATGAGGTAGTCGAATTTCTCTACATCGCTACTTACGGTTATTGATGAGATTACTTCACCATAGAGAAAACAAATCAATTTGTTATCATTATGTTACTCCCCAAAAAAGAAGCAATCATCTCAGATTCTATCCAAATTAGTAAAAGTGGCTTGTAAGTTTATGAACACAATAAAAAGAAAATATACAAACAAGTAACCCATTATTTCATGTATTCTTGCATTGCTGTTTGTTCCTTAGTACTTGAGCAAGTCATTACATTTTTATAATTTAGAGTCCTTAGTTGGTATTAACTTTTGTTGGCTGCAAATATCTCTATTGGTTTGTAGATTGCTTAGATATGTTCTGTGGGTTTGGTTGTTTGAAATTTCAAAGTTGCGTGACATCCATAATCTGGATAAGCTTGTTTTTTGTTTCTCATGCTGTTGCTGCTGCTTAATTTGCATAAGCAGTTTCTAAATTACTTAGACATTTTCCATTTTTGAATCTTACTTTTTATACAAAGCTACTTCATAAATTATCCTTGCTTATTGAACCTTGTTTATGTTTCTGTAGGTAAAGTCATTGTTGATGGAAGAGTTGTGAATAAAGCTGGAACACAAGTATCTGACAAGTCAGTCATTGAAATTAAGGCTGAAATCCCAAAATATGTATGTAGGTGATGCTCTAATTAATTGGCTTATAAATCATTGTGCTTTGAAAGGTACATAAGTTACTCCTTTCAGAAGCTTACAATCATCCTTTTTTTTCAAAAAAATAAATAAATTCAGAGCAGGACATAAGCTTGAGGCAGCTATCAAAGAATTTGGTATTATTTGTGATGGAAAGATAGCCCTTGATTCGGGATTATCCACCGGAGGCTTTACCGACTGTTTACTTCAGCATGGAGCATCACATGTTTATGGTGTAGATGTTGGCTATGGACAGGTTAATAATTATTTCTTTGAAATTATCTAGCTCCTACCAATTTATCTGTTAGTTTGAGGAAGTTGCTACTCACTGCAGTACTATGACTCTAAATCTCATTGCGCCCTACTCCGTTTCAGGTGGCTGAAAAAATCCGTATGCATGAAAAAACTCATATCATATAGTACAATATTTTAATAAAGTGAATAATGTATTTTACCTTAGTTATTGGAATAGCACATTGCTTTTTTTTCTGTCTATTGTTATCAAGTCTTTTTTTGTGCTAAGAAACTCCTTTCTTTTTGTAGTACTTTCTTGGTATAGTTAGTGTGATATAAAGAGTTAATGAGCTTTAAAATCAACTTCTCAGCAACTGCACAGACAAGCACACAAAATTTCAACAATTATTAGGCATGGGATCAGCTTCATAGAACTGTAGTGTAGAAAACATTTGCAAATTGTGTTTTTCTATTTTTGCCATAATGTCATTTTGTAATTTTTTAGTTACAAGCTTGTAATGATGGTTCAAAGTGCTGGAAAATTTTATGTACATTCTTGTGTTCTGTCCACAAAATTCATTGTTAGTATAGTTAGCGTGATGTAAAGGTTTATTGTGCCTTAAAATCAAGTCTTCTGCCCAAGCGACTGCACAGATGAGCAGGGCAGCTTTCAGGTGTGGTGTGAGATCATCTTCACTGAAGGAGTAGAGGAAAAAATGCATTAGGAAAATGGAGTGACATGCGAATATGTAGTGTAACTATTCATGTATGCTTTGTTTTTCTTTTTTTTTCTTCTATATTTACCATTCACGTTTCTGGATTCATAACAATCATAATTTCTTCCGACCACTCGCTTATATTATCTGTGCAACCTAGGTTATGCCTGCTGTTATCAAAGTAATGAAGGTGGACTCTACGTTGATAACACTTATCAAGCCTCAATTTGAAGCTCGCAGATCACAGGTGAGGTTGAATGGAAAGAGTGATTCATTGTAGATGGAGTTCAGGCTACTTGTTATATTCATAGTAGTAGAGATAAAGTCACGCAAAATAAATATTTTTATTATCATCCTCAGGTAGGAGGTGGTGGGATTGTTCGAGATCCCCTGGTTCATAAAGAGGTAACATTCCACTGCTTTGCTTTTGAACTTGTTCCTATGATAATGTCATAATCATTTCATTGTAAGCTATGATTTCCATTATTTCCACTGTAAATCGCTCTATGGATATGGTGCTTGCAATAGCTTGCCTATTTACTTCTGGAAATCTTATGATAAATTGGTGTGTATCCAAACAACAAAATGCTTTTCATCTGAATCTTTGATTATCCTTAGAGAGGATTCCTTATTTCTGATTTTTATTTTAATCTGCTTACTTTGAATATTGTTTTCCCCACTGAGTCATGACCTGGGAATCATGCTATGTTGATTTATTCACTTCAGGTACTGGATAGAATAATTTCAGGGGTAGAAGAGTTTGGATTCTGCAATAAAGGCTGGATCAAATCTCCCATAAAGGGCGCAGAAGGGAACAAGGAGTTTCTTGCTTGCTTCCACAGGATCCCAATTTCAGAATCGCAACCAGAAGTAGAGACAAAGGCAGAGGCCGAAGCTACATCATAGAGAATGCAGCTTGAAACCTGTAACCAAGGATGATATATCATCAATCAGAACGTGCCATTAAGCATCTGGAAGCTCTACTAATGCTGGAAAGTTCTGTTGGTTGTGTTAGAAAATAGGCCTAGCACGGTCAGTGAGATACCTATTAGAGGTACAAAATTTTGAAGCACGTAATTCTGAAGTTCTAGGGGTTCACTTGCTGTTCCTCGGGAGAGTAAGAACAAAACATGCTGAGAATGGTCAGCCCTTTGTTCATTGTAGAGCATGTCACCTGATTGTGACATACAGTCTATATTGACCGCCCAGTGGCCAGTATCGTATCCTACCAAACACTGACTCAGGCAGTTTTCGTGTATAATTTGTTTAAGGGTCTGCTTGAGGTATGCTCTTTCTCCAGCAAATTTGCACTACTTGCATTCTGTGCCCTTGGTTGCAAATGCGACTCCTTTCTGATTCTGCTAATCTGAATATCTGATCACCTAAACAAACCAGCAAAAATACCAATGAACAAAACTATACCACTAAGAATCTAGTGGTCGTACAATAGCGCAGGTTCGGCGCATAGAAAAATTAGAGGAATACGTGTGTGTGTGCTGACAGTTTCACGTGTATGCATCATTCGTTTGTCTAACATTTGACTCACTAATCTGATTTGCTAATTTCTTCAATAAAAGGGAGCTTAAAAAAGGTATCTAGTGGTGAACCCAATGAGCATTATCTGGTCATATGCGCGGTGCAAATTGACTTGAATGGAATATAAGAGCTTCATTATTTCAGTGGCGTTGACCTTCTCAGATAAGACAAACGATGAGCATACCGGGGGAGTTGACAAGATAAACAGGGGTGATGGATACCTACTGTTTAAATTGTTCTTCTGGAGGGTCCGGTCAACAACTAAAATAAAGAACCATGCATCCACCTACTCCAGATTGCACAAGTGGGTTCCTAGTATAATTAAATGCAGATTGTTGTAGAACCAATGCACATTTTCCTTTGCAAATCCAATACAGTATTTTGTTGCACAAGTGGGAGTTGGCAATACTTTTTCTTGTTTTATTTTTTGCACTTACAGACAATCAAGATTTGTTTTGCCAACAGACGCAATGTCATGAAACGTATAGGAATATTGCGTGTAATGGAAGTAAAAAATATGCAATTAGGAGCTCCTCATTTATCCTCTTGCCCAAAAGTCCATCGAGTGAACTTTGATCAAGCAAGGTGCACTGAACCCCTCTCTCTCTCTCTCCTTCCCTCCCTCCCTCCCTCCCTCCCTCCCTCCCTCTCCCTCTCCCTCTCCCTCTCCTTCCCCCTCCCTCTCTCTCTCTCTCTCTCTCTCTCTCTCTAAGCGTCAAAACCACAAGCAAAAATATATCGTATTTTTCAAACCGTATATTCAAATCAAATCTGACCGCACCACTGTATTTCTTATAGAAAAATCTTCAAAACAAGATCAAATCTGGCCACCACCTGGCGTGTCGATCTTTGAAGCTTTGACCGGCGCCCGGTGATGAGCCGGCAGGTGCATTGGACCTGGAAATTAAGACAAATGATGTTGCATTCTTTCTTTACAGCGTACTATCTACTGGTTGCCTATCTGTATACGCACATCTATCCCAGGCACACCACACACACCACGACACGAGCTCTACCAACCTAACATATTCAGCTCAGATCACGTCGTTCGATGAACGGGACCAATAGATCCCCATGTCGTATTCACCCAGTTGCATTGGCATCACGCTGATGAGCAGCTAGCTCTGCATTCGGCGTCCCTGGAGAGTGGATCCCACTCTTGGTCTCACTCGATCTCTTTCTCTCCCAGAAAAACCCAGAAGGCGACCAATGCAAGGGAGACAGAATCCTTCATCAGCCAAAGTTGCCTCTTAAGAATTTTCTCCAGAAGTACTGATCGAGAAGAATATTACTACTATGCACTACCACACTCCACCATCCAGCTATAACATGATTCGATCTCACCCCTGCACAAATCTTGAGGCATTCCAGGAGGGGTTTGCATTTTTGCATTGTTAGTTCTTGCTCCCAAGGCAAGGGTCAACTTGACAGCAGTATCATCGAGGGTCGGTGCATAGAAAAATGGGAGGGATCTGTGCTGACAATAATTTCACGTGTGCCCCGGAAATCTGGCTGCTACATTGGTTCTTCAGCATATATAGTATTTCAAGCATGTACTGCTCCCGTTTGTACTTTTCCTATATTGTGATAAATAAACTTCAAGGTCAATGGCCCCTTCTTAAGATCTGGTCATCTGGATCTTTTGCACGCTTACAAATGAAGCCATTGTTCTGATTAATTACTTAAGCCCCTGACCTTCTGCAAATACGCAGAGATCAACATCATCAGGGCTCCTTTAACAATATTAAAAACAAGATAGATACTATCTAAAAACTCGACCCAAGGGGTACAACGGATCCACTATATCTCAGTAAGAGGAAGCAATCAGCTTCCCGGTCGAGAAAACCCCTAACCCTGGCCACGCCAGCAAAGGTTTTTTTTAACCACATCCTGAAATTCACTCCCACGGGGAGTTGAACCCAAGATCTAAGGAGTGCTACAAGAGATCAGTTCGTCTCTAGCTGATAGATACTGTCTGATAGATACTAGCTGATCACCTTCGTCTTACTGGAGAGGTCCGCATTCTTGTGGCAGTGTTCGATGTCAAAGAGATCCCAAAGATGGCAGATATCTGCGTCAATAGAAGCATATATCGGGTCTATTTCAAGGTTGAGGAAGTGGTACTTGATGATCCTTTCAACCCAGAGGATGATGACCTACTGGGTGACGATACTGATACTGGAATGAATGATGATTCGCGTCGCGGTTTCGATGGTAATGGTGATCACCACATGGCAGACGCCTCTCAGGATGCCGCTCCACTGCCTGAGGCACCTAATGGTCAGCAATCTGGTAAAACGGTCCCAGGAATTTCTCAGCAAGAAGCCGCCTTGATTGATGAGGTACTTGACAAAACTTGTGAGAGGTTACTGAAGGAAATTAGTGTTAAGATCATGGTGGAGGCGAATGGCGAGGATAGACCCTATTCCCCGCCAACAGAGGAGGAGTACGCGAGGTTCCAGGCTATGTTGGAAGCTTCTCAGCAGCTGCATACAAGGCCCCAGGAGCGAGGTGTTCCTACTGTTTCTGACTCTGGTGATGGGTGTCTTCCCGCCACCGCTTCTAGCTTTGTGGTGCAGGTACCTGACGAGGAGGAGGGGTCCTTGGTTGCTGCCCCGTTGTTTGCGGACAGTGACCAGGACCTAACTGTTGGAGTCTCTGCGGAGAGGGCGGTTCCCACTGGGGGAGACACTCTGGCGCCGCACTCAGCAAGCGACACCCTGGCGCTGGCGAGCGATACCCTGGCGCCGCTCTCGGCGTGTGGGAGCCTGGCACTCGCCTCTTCCCCTACGGCCGCGGGTGGGACCCAGGTGTCACCTGCCTACTCTTCAGCGCTGGGTGGGGACCAGGAGTCCCCTGCATCCTCTTCGACCACTAGAGTGCGCCAGCCGACCCCCGCCCTTTCTTCGTTAGAGGGTGGGGGTGGACCAGCGCCTGACGTCGTCCCTACTCCAGCACCACCGACAGCTGATCCGATCAAGACCACCAAAGCCCGAAGAAGCGTCAGGAATAAGGACAAGGCGGATGAACACACCCTACACAAGACTTCGCGAGTGGCTGCAAAAAAGAACCCTGAACGGTACATCTTTTACCAGCTTTTCAGATTCGCATGTTATTTCAAACCTTGGTAGGGTAGGCTTCAAATTAGGCCAAACTGATGAATTAGTTAAAGCTTCTTCTGTCAAAATTAAAAATCTAGAAATAGATAGGATGGTGGTTCTGGCTAATCAGAAAAATATGCAACTTAAAATTGAATAAATTACTAGATGTTAGTGATGATGAAAGGGATGCTAGATTTGAAGCAGTTCTCAGCCACGCGTGTGGTAATCTAAATGAAAACTTGTAGGACCTGGAGTTGGATTACATTATTGATCTCTCTCCAGTCCGGCGGAAGAAAAGGTCTAACGCTGCCAAAAATTTTAAAAATGGCAAAATCCCGAAAAAACCAAAAACCCCTTCCAAAATTGTGATCAAATGAAAGGGGTTTTCTGGAATAGCAGAGGTCTAGGTGACTTGGCTAAACACAGATTTTTATCGGATTTGGTCAAGGAAGAGCAAATCAGTTTCATAGCTCTTTCTGAGACTGGTAGAGACGAGTTTCCAGATTGCATTTTAAAAAACCTCTGTGCGGGCCGGGACTTCCTTTGGTATAGTATGGCCCCTCATGGTCGATCTGGAGGCATTCTACTAGGTGTGGATCTGCAGGTTTTTGATATTGGAGCCATTCCAGAGCGTATTATATGTGAAATTTACCTTGCGTTGCAAAAACGATGGCTTCAAATTTGTGCTATATACGGTTTATGGCCCAACACAATATCAAAACAAGCAGGAGTTTTTGGTTGAATTGGCAAACACTTGCTCAAAAGAGACTCTTCCGTATTTAATTGGAGGGGACTTCAATATTATGAGAAGGCCAGAGGATAAGAGCTCCGGGGTGTTTGACTTTAAATGGCCAAACTTGTTCAATGCTATTATCGAATGTCTTGAGTTCAAAGAAATTGTTATGTCTGGGCGCCAATTTACTTGGGCGGGTCCTAGGGACAATTCGATTTTTGAGAAGCTTGATAGGGTTCTGGTTAGTACAGATTGGGAAGTTAAGTTCCCCTTATCGATGGTAGAACCTAGAGAATGGGAGATTTCAGACCATACTCCTCTAATTCTTAATACTGGTGCATCCACTCACCACTCTGACCAACGTCTTTTTAAATTTGAGAGAGGATGGTTGATTAGGGATGGTTTCTACGGTATGGTTGCAAATATTTGGCAATCAGAAACAACTGGACGTACTCCTCTAGAGAGATGGCAAAATAAAATTCGTAGGCTCAGACAACATCTTAGAGGCTGGGCCAAGCACACAGCAGGAACATACAAAAAAGAAAAGAAGAAGCTTCTAGCTCTTTTAGAGGAGCTAGATAAGAAGGCTGAAATTACCTCTCTTTCAGATCAAGAGGTTAATTTTAAGCACTATCTAAAAGAAAGGCTAGTTCTCCTTTTGAGGGAGGAAGAGATTAAATGGTATGAGAGAGCAAAGGTGAAAACACTTCTAGAGGGAGATGATAATACAAAATTCTTCCATCTAGTGGCTAATGGAAAACACCAAAAACAACATATTTATAAACTTGAAAATGATCAAGGAGTTGTTATTGGTGATGCCCAGCTTAAGAGCTATATCACTTAGTTTTATAAGGACCTGTTTGGGCCTCCGGATGATTCGGACATTACACTTGAGGAAGATCGAATTCAGGATATTCCTCAAGTGACACAAGAGGATATGAGATGCTCACTAATGAATTTACTGAGGCTGAGGTCAAAAGTGCTGTTTTCCAAATGGAACACAACAAGGCCCCTGGCCCTGATGACCTTATGGCTCTTTTTGCGGACTTCCATAACGAGGATTTGAACCTCTTCAGTCTGAACTTTGGAATCATTACACTAATTCCAAAAGTCCAGGAGGCAACAAAAATTCAACAATATAGACCTATTTGCGTCCTCAATGTTAGCTTTAAAATCTTTACTAAAGTATCTACGAATAGGTTGAACAATGTTGCCCAAACAGTGGTGGTGCCTATGCAGATTGCTTTCTTGTCAGGCAGGAATATCATGGAAGTAGTCATCTTACATGAAACTATCCATGAACTGCATACCAAAAAATAAAATGTGGGTCATTTTCAAAATTGACTTTGAAAAGGCCTATGACAAAGTAAAGTGGTCATTCCTTCAACAAAAACTACACATGAAAGGGTTTTCTCCTAAATGGTGTAGATGGGTTGAAGGGATGATTTCTGGTGGAAGTGTGGGGATCAAAGTTAATGACGAAATTGGTCCATACTTCCAAACTAAGAGAGGGCTCCGTCAAGGAGATCCTATGTCACCCATTTTATTTAACATCGTTGCGGACATGTTGGCCCTCATCATTAAGGGGGCAAAAGACGATGGTCAAATTAGAGGGGTCATACCTAACCTTTTGGATGATGGTTTGTCTATCCTACAGTATGCCGATGACACCATCATCTTCATTGATCATGACCTGGAACAAGCTAAGAATCTTAAACTGTTACTCTGTGCTTTCGAACAGTTATCCGGGTTAAAGATTAACTTCCACAAGAGTGAAATTTTTTGCTATGGGGCAGCTAAAGAGATGCAGGATTTCTACACTGATCTCTTTGGTTGTAATGCTGGGGAATATCCTTTTAGATATTTGGGAATTCCAATGCACCATAGGAAGCTACTCAATTCTGAGTGGGGTAAGGTTGAAAGATGTTTTCAGAAAAAACTCTCTTGTTGGAAAGCAAAGTACCTGTCTTATGGGGACCGTTTGGTATTGCTAAATTCGGTACTTAGTAGCCTACCCATATTTATGATGTCCTTTTTTGAAATCCCAAAAGGGGTACTCAAAAATCTTGACCATTTTAGATCAATATTTTTTTTGGCAAGGTTCTTCTAATAAGCATAAGTTTTGACTTGCCAAATGAGACATATTATGTCGCCCTAAATATCAAGGTGGACTTGGTATCTTAAATCTGCAACTGCAGAATAAATGCTTGCTGGCAAAATGGTTAGTTAATTTGCTTAATACCAATGGTATATGGCAGAGCTTACTAACAAATAAATATCTAGGATCCAAGTCTCTCACGCAGGTACAGGCAAAACCTTTTGACTCACATTTCTGGACAGGTCTTATGAAGATCAAAGATGAGGTTTTTGCCAATGGCTCCTTTAATATTAAAGATGGGAGCAAGACTAGGTTTTGGGATGACGTATGGGGAGGTCAAGTGTCATTCAAAGATAAATATCCATCACTCTACAAGATTGTGAGGCATCCTCATGCGACTGTGGCCAGTGTCTTGGCTACAAGGCCACTAAATTTATCTTTTAGGAGGGCTTTGGTGGATAACAAACTGATTGAATGGCAAAACCTTGTAGCTCAGATCGCACAGTTTCAACTAGTGGGTGGGTCGGATACGTTTAGATGGAATTTGACCAAATCAGGGTCTTTCACTGTTCGATCTTTGTACCTGCACTGTTTAGATAGACAACCGCCTTTTAGACATAAGATGATCTGAAAATTGAAAATTCCTCTAAAGATTAAGATTTTCCTTTGGTTTTTTCAAAGAGGGATACTTTTAACTAAAGATAATCTTGCTAAGAAGAGCTAGACAGGAAGTCAAAAATGCTGCGGATGTAATAGTAATGAGACTATAGAACATCTATTCCTGCACTGTCCTTATGCAAGAATGGTTTGGAGGATTATCTTTAATGCTACTGGTTTAACGCCACTAGATCAATTCGCCATATGTTTAATTCTTGGCTATCTAATCAATCTAAAAAGATTAGGAATATCATCTGGGTGGGGGTTGCTGCTGTTTGTTGGGCGATTTGGAGATGTCGCAATGATATTATTTTTAACAAAATCAAAGTTAACTCGATTTTGCAGGTCATCTTCAGGGAACTTATTGGTTTTGTTTCTGGGCTCAGTTGCAGCGCGAGGCGCACGTCAAGGATGCTTTCTCCAGCTTGAGCAAACTTCTTGAGACAGTGGCTCTTGATTTAGTTAAAGGAGGGTGGAAGCATGTCTATCGCTTCCAGTAGTTCTGTGTCTTTCTAGAGACTGGTGTGTCCTTTTCTGTTTTTTTGCAAACTTTTTTTTGGCTGTGTATGCCTCGTCATAAAGGCCGAATTGTTATCCTTTATCTAAAAAAAAGTTGTCTTAATTTTCCTGAGCCTAAGTCAACAGCTAATCTCATCGGCCGTGCTAGCGCTAGAGTGGAGGGTGGGTTAGCCGGGGCATAAGAACCCCAGTGCCTAGCATATCCTGACGGAGAGGGTTACTCTAGCCTCTAGCCCCTCTCTAAGTCAACAGCTAAAATACTTTTCAAAAAAGTCAAGAGCTAAAATAAGAACCGTCCACCTAATCGCAAGTGATTCAACCTTGAGGATTTCTTCTATTGGTTGACTCCAGATTTGCACATATCTTTGAATTTTGTTCTCCTTGAACAACTAGTTCTTTGTATACAATTTAAGTGTAAATACACAATTCTAGATTCAACGAACAATTTCTTTTCCGAACATTTTTATTGTGTTTATTACTCGATCATCTAGTAGTCTATCTTTCCACATATGTGACAGTAAGTTACAATGTTGTACAAAAATGGAAGTAAAAATGCAAATACTGCATATATTGTGCATTGCATTGCATTGAGTGCAATTCGATCAAACATTTCCATGACACAAGAAATGATTTTTTTTTCTTTTTTGCATCGAGCATATTGATGTGACTTTTCCGGGAATCAAGAATACAAGAGAAACGATTCAATGTACTTGCGCTCTATGGCTATCTACTCAATCTGGTCTTGGTTGCATCATTCAGACATGCCTTACTTTGCGGCCATATGGAAGTACCGTCAAACATGAGAAGGGACCACGGAACTTCCGTTGTCTGCCTAGTTGCCAAGTGCATGGACCAAACATATTCTTCCAAGAGAAGCATCTACCTGCAATCATGTCACGGCTTGTTGAGTTCTGAAACATGAGGCGGTATTGGCCACCATTGCCGTGTTATACAAACTAATCTTTTGTAGTCAATGCTCTGGATCATTAATTTTTGTTTGTTATATGAAGAATTCTAGATATTCGCCCAAAAAGATTTTATCTATCGTGTGATCGTGTCATCATATACGGGGGCGCACTTATATATATATATATATATATATATATATATATATAATATTTATAGGTTAGCTACCAGTACTCTCTCCGTTCCAAATTATAAATTGTTTCAGCTTTTTAGATATATAGTTTTTTTATTTATGTATCTAGATGCAGCGTATCTAAGTGCATCTCAAATATTATTATTATGTATCTAGAAAAATTAAACAACCTACAATCTAAAACATAATCTAAAGCAGAAGGAGTGCAATACTTGCGAGCAAAGATTTCCATTCATACGTAATCAGGAGTTCCCTGATCTCGTCGCCAACTATCACGGCGACGGGCAGGTCGCAGCCACATCTTTTCCCCTGCAAAGGCAGCATCGGTATTGTACCAACCTGAGCCGGTGCATTGAACTTCGGTGATGACAGGATCTATCGGAGTGCGTCACACATCCCCCAGCAGAGACAGCCGGGGTGTTGCGTGTAAATGCGACGATGCCTTCCCTTAATTATTCTTAGAAATTGCGTCACACTTCCATTATCTAGCTAGGACTACTAGTAGCATGAATTCATAGAGAGGGGGGCGTGGCGTTCTACTCTAGCTTCGGGACTTCATAGCCGTGTTTGATACTGTATCAAACACCAGCCTTTAGTGCTCACTCCAGCCTTTTGCACATGTGCCGTGTTTGGTAGTGTTTTAAGATGAATGTAATCTACACGTTTTGGTTATGACCACCAATATTTCAAAATGAACTTTTTGAAAATGTTGCTAATAGGTGTTTCAAAATATTAGAGATTGTGGTAAGTGAGGGCAATAGGTACCCAAAACCTGATGGGTTTAATTTATTAGGGTACACGGTACGGATATGGTCAATTTTCTTACCCGTGGGTTTGTTATTAATGGACACAAAGTCATATCCATCAGGTATATGAATACGGGTTTGTTCCTATGGTACCTAAATTAATAAACTTATGAGTTTTTTAAACCCCGTCCAACCTAGTGCAACCGATATTTTAATTTATTAGTAGACAATGAACATCTTGCTTATTATGTATTTATATACACTATAAACTTGATGCTTATTATATTAAACTTGTTGGTAATGGTAAAAACTAGTATAGTATCGTGTACCTGTGATTGACACATGGGTACCTGTTAACCCGACGGGTACAGGTTTGGAAAAATTTGAAACCTGTCATGGGTATTGTTTTTTTAACCGATTTAGAATTCTTTTCATGGGTTTGGATTTAGGATAGCAAACCCAGTGGTAACGGTTGCCATTCTATGGTATAGGGATTGACAATTTGCACATAGCGCGGTAGATCAGCCTATGCATGTCTCCATGTAAAATTAGCCTTCTAACCATGAAGGTGGTGTGTGGATATAGGGAAATGAGGGTTGGGATAGGGATATGATGGTTTGTATAAATCTTTTCCAATGTTTGGATTTTGGGTTTGGGAAATAAAGGGGCTCTAGGATAGGGATATGATGGACTCATATCCCACTATTCATATCCCAAATAGTGGGGCTTGTGATATAATGTATAAACTTACAAAACTGCCCTCATACCTAAAGAACACATGCATATAAGAAAAGGGCACTTCAGTCATTTGTTTAATCATTTCCCATACCTAATCTCAACATCCAAACATGGAAATAGGATAAATTTATTATTTCCCAATCCATAACCCACATAACCATAACCCAATATCATGTCCATATCCCTTTCCACCGTGCATCCAAACGGGACGGTCATCTAATTAATTAATCAATTGATTTTTGCAATTTTGTGCAATCTTCTGCTCAAGAATCAATGGTGTCAAATAGGACTCTTGCTAGTTTTTTTTTTGAGGGCAGGACTCTTGCTAGTTGGGTTGTGTTTAAGTCTATAGCTATCTATGTATGCTTATTTTCATGATGACTAACGCTTCCAATTTCATTTTCCCCTGTCGCTTTCATGGAAAACAGTTGGGAATTAAACATGTGCTGTAGCCACGCTACCTGCTCCTCTGCCATGACAAGTATGGCAAGTATGTCCCCCAGCAACTTGAACCTTGTCATACATGTTTTGTGCTGCTGCTTGTTAGAACAGCCCCATGTGACCAAATTGCCCATTGGCAACTTTCAAACTCAAACTATGATATTGAAATCGTCCAACAGGATCCCGTGCATGTATCATTTCGCCAAAATCTAGCTGACAAGGACAATGGACGAATCAGCTTTGCTGAATGCATGCTCCCTGTCTCTTTTTGCCTGTCGCTTGGGAACCGTGATGCCCTCACAAACATGCTTCCCAAGTGACAGATAAAAAGAGAGAGGGAGTGCATGCCAGAGTTGAAAATTTTTGCCCTTCTAATTGTGTTTTACTCAGATTCAGAGTAGTAATGTGACATTAAGGAATAACCTTTTACGGTTAAATGCTCTGCAAATAATTAAAAATAGATGAAGTTATATAAAATTTGGTCTGATAAATAAGTGAAATTTTAATGTAATTATTTCAAGAAACTTATTTACAATGCATTGTTCCTCCCTTCAGTCACGAATAAGTGCAATTTTGGAGTGCCTACATATTATTTTTTATGGGTTGAGTCTTGGTATTTGAAAATTGTAAAATCATATTAGTCCTGAAATAGTAGAAGTATTTTTTCCTATGTTGTAAATGTGTTACAACAAAATTAGTAGTCAAAACTGCGTTTTGAAGATCGTATCTGTGTGATGACCGGAGGGAGTACTTAGCATATTTACGTTCTTGTGGCAGAGGATTAACGTGCTTGTGTGGATCCCATCCCATGGAGATGGAATTACTAAGGAAGTAAAGAGTCTGTATTCTGCAAGCAAGCGAGCGACTTTCACCTGAAAAAGGAGGCCTTCTAGATGCACAATCACAAAAAAGGCGGCCAGGGGAGATGAACCCTTGAGCAGCAAAAATATCCTCTCTAACTTTCCAAAAGTGGTTGAAAGATTATGTAATTAACATTACTACCACAATCCAGAAAGAGATCAAGAAAAAAGCATTTGAATTTTATAACATCTTGATTGGAGCGAACTTGACATTTATTTTGGCTCTTGTTGACACTCAAAATTGGCACGATAAAGGTTTTCTGGACAATCTGGGCAGACCGGTCTGACCTCTCCTCTAAACCGGTCATACTGGTCTAGACTAGTTTGTTAAATTGCAAATTGGACTGCACCATTGCGTAGATCTCGTCGAGACGATCGAAATAAATATATAGAACGTCCAATTCGGGGTCCGGATGAGGGAGTTATGCCTCCTGGAAGACCTGCACCCCGGTCTGACCGGTCAGACCGGTCCAGAGACCGGTCAGACCGGTCCGAAACGTCCAATCCGAGTTATGAGTTGTATTTTGACACGAGATTTGATAGGGTTCCGACTCCTAACGGGTACAGACCTCCCCACCCTATATATATGAAGGGCCACGGCCGATTGAGGGTAATCCCAATCGATTCACACATTTATCCTTTACCTTTTACCTCCAAACCCTAACTTTTCAATCTCATCTGCTGTTCTTCGCTCGTCTCCATGGCGTTTGATGGCGTTCTGAGTGGTCTGCCGACCTTAGAGCAACCCTAGATCCACGAGCTCTAACGGGGTCCCTCCCGAGCTCGGGGTTTTAGGTCTTCGCGGCGTTCTCTGTAGAACCGGTCTGACCGGTCGCCATAACCGGTCTGACCGGTCTGTGCGCAGGGGGCCCGTTGGTGAAGATCGTGTCGACGATCAACGCGCGTTCTAGCGCATTCGAGTGTGTTGGCGCAAATTAGTGTCAACACACTTTTTGGCGACTCCACTGGGGACAGATTAATCTGGTTTTTAAACCGATCTAATCTAGTTCTCAAAGAAGATGGGCGTCATCACCGACCTCGACGACGGCAACATCTCCACATCTATCGAGGAACTTAGAGAGAGGAGCGCCAAGAGTACTTGGTGGTCAGGGAGCACTTCAAAGCACAATTCTTGAAGGGATTCAAGAAAAATCAGCAAGGCCAGGTCACGAGGGTTCAAGACTTTGTGATGCCCTCCTTCACGCTCAAGAATAAGCAAGTCGAGGTAATAAGCAATGTAAGCACTTCATCTTCCGACTTGTTTAGCCAATTATCATCTATTATGGATAAGAAAATTGCTGATATATATAAGCCCATGAATGATTTAAAATATCAAATAGATATCATGAAAAAAGGCAAATCTGTAGATGATAATTGTGCTTTCCAAACTGCTAATTCATCGGCTACGCCAGCATCTGTTCAAGAACCACTATATGGAATGACGAGGAACTATTTTGCAGGGCAAACATCACCATTGCAGCTGGTACAGCCGAATGCGGCTAGACCGGTCAGACCGGTCCAACAGACCGGTCAGACCGGTGCGATGGTGGTCAGCCCAGTAACATCTACACCGAACACGTCTACTCCTTGCTCGGCAACCCTTAGCCGAATCAATGAGATGACAAATTGTGTGCAGCCTTTTCCTTCACAAAAATATGGTCCTCCACATGAACCGATTCTTGTTAATGTACATGGAAATTCTATGGGGCATGCACCGATAAGTTCGGTTCAGACAATGGTACAAGATAATTCTATAGAACATCGTCTTACTTCTGTAGCACAAGCATCCACGAGTGGTAGTTGCAAAGCCGACCCCGCTAGGTTAAAAGAGGATCCGGCTAGTGCGATGAAAACTAAATTCGGTGTGGATATAGGTAATTCTACATTATACCAAAAGCCATATCCTCCTGAATTTGATTTAGTTTCTTTTCCTGCTGGTTGGTGTGTTCCTGATTTTGTGAAATTTAGTGGTGATGATAATAAAGCACCTTGGGAGCACATTGACCAATATATCTTACAACTGGGAAAAGCTGGTTTTCATGAGGCTTTGCGCATTCGCTTATTTTCATTATCTTTGACCGGAACCACTTTTTCTTGGTTTTCTTCATTGGCCCCGAATTCTATTCAATCTTGGAATCAGTTGGAACGTAAGTTTCATGATCGTTTTTATAATGGGCACAATGAAGCTAAACTGTCGGATTTGGCATCGGTTAGGCAATGCCAAGATGAGCCTGCTTCGGATTACTTCCGAAGGTTTAAAGATATCAAAAACCGATGTTTAAATTTAACAGTTTCCGAAAAGGAATTGGCTGATTTGGCTTTTGATGATTTGCGTTCTTATTTGAAAATGTTATCATTGGTGAGCCAAAGTCGAAAAATGTCAATGACAAAGTTTGGGCTAGGGAAGTAACGTTGGAGAAGACTCCTGATGGAAAGGAGTCACTGAAGATCACTGTCAAAACTTCAAGGCCCAGAGGGCAAGAGAGTTCCTCACAAGGCACGAGTCGGCCTGCTGCCCAGGCACGACCGGTAAGACCGGTCAGGCAAAAAGCCGACCCAGAACTTTCAAGTCTAAGCACTCGGAAGAAGGTACTAGGAAGGTTAATGAGTCAAAGGTACATGTGAGTTTTACAAAGCAGAAGCTCACCTTTGCTCAGCTACTGAACAAGTACACAAAGACCATTCCAAAAGATCGGCCACTAAAAAAAGAACCAAGTTTACCTCCGCGTCAAGGCAAGCATTCTTCTACTAGGGGAGAATCCAGCAAGCGTAGGGGTGATATCGCTACAGCGTTCCCTCTTCAGAAGATGTGTACTACCACGCCATGGGTGTCACCGGCATCGGGTTTTTCTTGTCCTACATGGGGGCATGAAGGAATTTGGATGTATTATTATCCGATGCTATGCCCACCATCTCACCGTAGAGAGGAGGATCACAGGAGGCCTATGTTCGACAAAGTGACACGACCAATGTACGACCGATTGGGACCCTACCAATCAGGTCAGAGGTGGCAGCCTGCACCGGTCAGACCGGTCACCACTGACCGGTCAGACTGGTCTCATCAGAGGCCGGACAAAGTTCATTCTCCAAGACAGGTTTACCGTGTCAAGGAGAAGAAAGAGAATGTACAACCCACTATTGATCTAGAGAAGGCTAAAGCTGATGATGTTGTGCAAATCGGCGATATCAAAGTGGTTGTCAATTATACGGGTACAAGACCAATGGTTTTTGGTAAATGGGTCAATCCTTCTATCCAAAGGCCGATCATGGCTAATGATCATGAGGCCAGCAGCAGTAGCTCAAAATCAAAGTACTTTCAAATAAGATGGTGTCCTCCAGGGTTGACTCGTACTCAAAGAAGGAAGCTGCAACGCCTACGTGCTCAGGAGAAGGAGCAGGAGTTCAAGAGGCTGAGGGACTAACAATTCAACCACAACAAACCAATGATACCTCAGGGCAAGGTATGGAGGGTTAAAGCAGTTGACCAGCTAGCACGACCGGTCGAACTGCCTCAGGCGACCAGTCTGACCGGTACAAGCGACCGGTCTGACCGCCCAGAGCAACCGGTCAGACCGGTTGAGGTTTTAGCAGAACAGAAAGCCGAATTGGCAATGCCCGTTTTGGTTCCTTGCGATGGAGAAACACCGCTAGCATTCTCGGTACAAGGCAATGAGGAGCTAGTCGATCATGAGGCTACACCGAAAGCGCAGCAATATGGAGCTCAACGACATTTAAGTACTCGGGGGGGGGGGCAAAATATTGGTAAATGATAATTTACCTCATGAAGTTTCTATGCAACAGATCAGTTTGCAAGGGGCTCCCAAGACTTTGATTTTGAGGTCTTGAGCTGGTTGAAAATTGTACATCAGCAAATAAAAGCCGAATTAGAAGTTTTTCAATTCGAGCTAGAAAATTGGCAAACTACTTGTAATGAGGTATGTTGATGTTCTTACTTCTATTCCTCGGTTAAAGAATGAAGCTGAATTTACTTGGGGGCAGAACAGTAAGAGGCCTTTGAAAAGATCAAGGTTTATCTGTCTTCACCACCTGTGCTCAAGGCACCTAGGAGAGGGGTTCCTTTCAGACTTTATGTGGTTGCTAGAGACAAGGTCATTGGGGCTGTTTTGACTCGAGAAACCGAAGACAAGGAGTATATCATCACTTATACAAGCCGATAACTTTTCGATGCGACGACAAGCGGATTTTTATTGTTGAGCATTGGATTAATGATAAGCATGATTTGGGAGTCGGCTATGTTATTTGCACACCATGGAAATTATATTTTGATGGATCGGTTTGTGATGATGATCAAGGAATTGGTGCTGCTCTTATTTCTCTGAATGATATTATTTTTTAGTTCTCAAACCGATCAAAAGAGGATTGCACAAATAATCAAGTTGTGTATGAAGCGCTCTTATTTGGCTTGAAATTTCTGCAATCTATGGGCGTGAAACATGTTGAAGCCTTTGGTGATTCACTTCTGGTGGTTCACCAGGTATTCAAGGTATGCCAATGATACAATAAATCTTTAAATGCATATCTTGATAAGTGCCTCGATATTTTTTTTCCTTTGATGAATTTGTTATAAGACGTATACCAAGGGAAAAGATGTGGCAGCCCCGCCCGACATAAACCGGCTTAAGTGCGCTAACCATCATCAAAACGACAATCAGGGTTAACACGCACTTAAAACGGAGCAATCCGGCAGTGCTGTCGGGTAAAATCCCGATAAAACCACTTAAACCTGGATCGAACAAAGCAGCATAACTCACACGAAGGCGAGTCCAGAGACTACAACACCTCACAATATATTACAACACATAGAGTTTAACATGACTTCAGGATTACAAACCAAGTTCCAAATTTAACGAAGTACTTTTCAAAGCCAACACATAAGAAGTTCAACAGAGTCCTTTATTTTAGCGGAAAGTACACACGAGAACTAACGACGAAAGGGGTGTCACGATGAAGCCCGGTTCGTGACATCACTCGCTCTTGCCATCGTTGACCGGGGACGGGTCCCACTCCACGGACCAACCAGGCGGAAGAGTGCAAGGCCAAGTTAAACTGGCAATCATATCCTCAAAGGTTCCACCTGAAACAAAATATAGCCACAAGCAAGGCTGAGTACACTAATACTCAGCAAGGCTTACCCGACTAAGGGTATACTTAGCCCTTTATCTAGACATGCAAGGCTTTTGGCTTGAGGGGTTTGTTTTGCAGAAAAGCATTAAGAGTAGATCCTTAATTTCAAATTTTAGCTTTCAGGTTCTAGTTCAATTAACCATTCTAGGTGAGCATCTATCCCATAGCATACATGGTGGGAAACAATTATCTTTCAACATTCAACCAACCATATTCATCATCATCATCTTTCACTTCTTACTCTATGTAGCAGAAGGGTTAAGCAGTCTCAATAACCGGTGAGAAACGGACGATTCGAATCGAATTTGTTAACCTGGCCAGGCAGATCTAAACACACGTCACGTGGTTACTCACAGAGTCACACGTGCAACATTTCCCTTCAATTCCCGCTTCACGGAACAGGCCCACCGCCCTCAAGTACAGCAGTACGACGACTCCGTACTCGCCATTAGCTAGATGTGAACGAGTTCAAGACGGTGGGAAGGTATGTTCCGGCTGCGGTTCAATCCAGTACTTAAGCTTACCGATTACCATATTCTCGGCATGTGATTAGTACGTTCAAACGCTTAACCACCACTACCACACACTGCGGCCTTATCACTTTTCACTAGACAGACGGGGCATCCCGAGTATCACGACCCCGCCCGTAGACCTTATAGTGGTAGCAAGTAGTAAACAACCAACTCCTATCATTTCTCGCGAGTGACAGGAAATCACTCGACTTCTACCGAACCATTAGCATAGCTAACTAACGACCTACACAAACTAGTGTTCAAGCATAGGTACCTAGGATTATGCCGCTAAGGTTCCAGTCAACTCCTGTAACTTAAATGCAAGTAGATAGGAACAATAATAAGTTGCATAATTTAAAATAGAGGGACATGCTCCGGGGCTTGCCTTCCTGGGCGTAACTAGTTCTGGGTTCTTCCGAAATCGGGTTCGGGTCTTCAGTAACTTCAGTTAGATTCACCTGAGCTTCACGCTGCTCACTCTCGGACCCGGGCACCAGCTCGTATGTTCCGTCAGCGAGAGTGGTCGAATCTATATGAAATGCAATGCACATGGGTAAGTCGTTGTGATGGTAAGAATTTATGAATTATTTCACAATAAAGGTGTAATGCAAACAAAACCCGAAGTTAAAGAGTGAAACACTTTCATTCATATTTTACTGGGCAATCGTTTATAGAGTAGTAACTCAACATATCTAGCTACACAAGGCATCAAGATCAACAGCACAAAAGAACTATACTAACTTCACCAAGCAAGTTGAAGTGGTTTCCTATAACAGGTAAATTACGGTTTGCTAATAAATAAACAACTCAACACATAACTAGTAACAAAATCAACAAAAATTACATCAAACATAAGATAAACAGAACTAGCTATCCTGCAAAAATTCATCCCAAAACTTGTAGCCATTTATCCCGAACAAATCATGTAATCAGTCAACTCCTAGAACAAGATTAAATTACACAGGTTAGACCAGAGTATAAAAGAAACTAAAACTTTAACAATAGGTCTAAAGAGGGATGAATTAGCTACTGTGAATTTTTCAAGATTTATTATGCACAGAAATAAATAGGAGAAAA
The DNA here is from genome assembly GCF_016808335.1 of Panicum virgatum. Classification (NCBI taxonomy): domain Eukaryota; kingdom Viridiplantae; phylum Streptophyta; class Magnoliopsida; order Poales; family Poaceae; genus Panicum; species Panicum virgatum. Next base: position 10,368,864 of record NC_053152.1, read on the forward strand.
TAAACAAAACATACATCAGTTCAACAAGATTAATTTTTAGATCCTATTCTAGTCATGAACTTGGGTTTAAACTTCATGGACCAGCTAAACCATGCAAAAGTAATACTCAGAAATATTTTCATGATTTATTATCAAAGTAAACTATTTATCATAATTAAAGTATACTAAACAAGGATTAAATCAAAGAATTACCTACACATGAGAACTGACCATAAAATTTTTATAGAAACACTAGTGTCACATGAAAAAACCACCATAAAAATTTCAGAGCATAACAAGGCTTCAAGAAATAATTAAGAAAAAGAATAAACAACTAGCCTTTATGCACCTAGTAACATAAATCTAATTTTCCAGCAAAAAGTTTCAACTAACAACCATCATATTATGATTCTACTGCATAGAGATTTTCATAAGGATTCCAGAACAACTGGATTTTCTATTTTACGAATTTTCTACTAATTTCTATTGAATTTCAAAGTTTACAGCTAAAAATTACAAAGGAGTCCCTACAACACTATTCATCTGAGTCACAGTCTATTCAAACAACCCCCTGGACTTTCTTGAATTTCAACCCGAGGTCCTTGGCTGGGGTTTGAAACAGGGGAGCTTCGGGCGGCCGGATTCCGGCGCTTGGGGTCGTCGGCGGCGAGGGCCCGGTGGGGGAAAAGCAAGAGGAGAGCGAGCTCTACCTCGGGATGGCCTCGGTTGGGGCTGGGATGGCCGGAGCGAGCGGCGCCGCGGAGAGGGGCGGCCGGCGGCGGACTGGGCTTGCGGCGGCGGCGTTCCGGCGGGCTTGGGCGGCGGCGTGTGGGTCGGGGAGTACCAGCGGAAGGTGAGGAAGCTAACTGCGGGGTCGAATGGGCGCGAGGGAGACCGGAGGAGGGAGCTCCGTGGGAGCCTATGGGGCGGCGGCGGCCATGGTGGCGGCGGCGGCCGTTCCAGGCGAAAGGGGGCGCGCGGAGCGAGGCTATCGAGCTCAGGAGGTGAGAAGGGAGGTCGGGGACGTCTCTGAGCTCGAGGGGAGGCTCTAGACGGCCAAGGCGCGAGGCGGGGGCGAGGCGCGGTCGTCGGGTCGTCACGGCGTCGCCGTGGCGCCTCGGCAGCCATCCTCGGCGTGCGCGCGGGGGATCGGCGACGCGTGGCGATGAGAAGCTTCAGGAGGGACCGGGACGGAGCGGCTGGTGGCACGGCGAGGGCGCGGCCCGTGGCCGTCGGCCTCGGCGTCCAGCGCAGACAGGGGAGGGAGAGAGAGGAAAAGAGAGAGTAGAGAGAAAGAGAGAGAGAAATTAAAGTGATTCAAAAATTGAATTTTTCTCAAGGATTTCGTTTGAAACATGAAAAACTCCAAATACGAAAGTTGTAGAGAATTTAAAAACATACAACTTTTATTTCAGGAACAAGTTCAAACGAGCAAAGGTTTAAAAGTTATTTTAAAATTTTCGAAAACTACAAATCAAAACACTTATCATTTCATGTAATTTTTGCCACTTTTACCCCTAAAGTTCAACTAGACATTGATTCATCTTTTCAGGGTGAACATATCTATTCATTTTCATATGCCTATTTGCATTGGCGTGAAAGTTATTTGAAGTTCCTGACCTAGGCACACATACACACATACACATACATACACCTATGTTCTTTTCCAAAAAGAAATGCATAAATTAACTTTTTCTTGTTTATTTAGCATCAAACCACTTTTAATATTTCTTGCTTAGCATGTTAAAACTCTGAGATGTCACAGCCTACCCCCCTTAAAAAGAATCTCGTCCCGAGATTCAAGTAACTAGGCTAAGTGTGGAAGGTGTGTGTACCTTGGAGGGAAGCTAGAAACCACGGTAATGTTCATTTAGATAGGTCTCAGTCTCCCAAGTGGCTTCTTCTTCAGTGTGATGACTCCACTGGATTTTGTACATTTTAACTACTTTTCTTCTTGTTACCCTTTCTTTCCGATCCAGAACTTTGATAGGATATTCCACATAGGAAAGGTCTGGTTCTACCCGTATATCCTCTTGCTCGACAATCTCCGTGGGAACTCGGACACATTTCTTAAGCTGAGAAACATGGAAGATGTCGTGTATGGTGGATAGTTGTGGAGGAAGTCTCAATCTATAGGCTACAGGTCCACAAATTTCGATGATTTCATAGGGACCAACATACCGGGGAGCTAATTTTCCTTTCACTCCAAATCTTTGTACACCCCTGGTTGGGGAAACCCGAAGGTATACATGATTTCCAACTTCGAATTGCAAGGGATCTCTTCTTTTGTCGAAATAGCTCTTTTGCCTAGATTGTGCCGCTTTAAGATTTGCTTGGATTACCCTCACTTTTTCTTCTGCCTCAGTTACAAGATCAGGTCCAAATACTACTCGCTCTCCGACTTGCGACCAGCTCAAAGGAGTACGACACCTTCGACCATACAAGGCCTCAAAGGGTGCCATTTTCAAACTTTCTTGATAGCTATTGTTGTACGAGAATTCTGCTAGAGATAAACACTTATCCCAACTCTTGTCAAAGTGAATGACACAAGCCCTCAACATGTCTTCTAGGATTTGGTTTATTCTCTCTGTTTGTCCATCGGTTTGTGGATGATAAGCTGAGCTTCGAATCAGTTTGGTACCAAGAGAAGCTTGCAATTGTTCCCAAAAGCGTGCTGTGAATTGAGTACCACGATCAGAGATGATCGTTTTAGGTACGCCATGTAGGCAAACAATGCGATCGAGATAAATCTCAGCATATTTCTTGGCATTATAGGTGGTGTGCACTGGGATGAAATGGGCCGTCTTTGTAAGTCTATCCACGATAACCCAAATGGAGTCGTGCTTCTGGGATGTGTTTGGCAATCCAACAATGAAATCCATACTTATGTCTTCCCATTTCCATGATGGGATAGATAAAGGTTGAAGAGGGCCGGCTACTCTCAAGTGGCTGGCTTTTACTCTCCGACAGGTATCACATTCGGAAACATATTTAGCAATCTCCCTTTTCATCCTAGTCCACCAGAAGTTTTGTCTAAGATCTTGATACATTTTGTTACTGCCTGGATGAATGGAGAACTTGGAAAGGTGTGCCTCATCGAGGATTTGATTTCGGAGATCATGATTCTTTGGAACGACTATGCGGCTCTCGAACCATAGAATTCCATGGTGATCTTGGCGGAAACACTTATATTTTCCTTCCCCTTGGGAGAGTTTCTGCTTGATGATCTTAATACCTTCATCATGTAGTTGCGCCATGATAATTCGATCGTGGAGGGTTGGTTCAATGGAAATGTGGTTTAAAGTGCCTTGGGGAATCATTTCCAAATTCAGTCTTCTCATTTCAGAACACAGTGTCTGGTCATAAGACTCCACAGCTAGGCAATTACAATGAGTTTTGCGGCTTAATGCATCCGCGACTACATTGGCCTTGCCCGGATGGTAGTGCACCTCGAGATCGTAGTCTTTGATTAATTCCAACCATCTTCTTTGTCTCATATTTAGATCGGCTTGAGTGAAGATATATTTGAGACTCTTATGGTCTGTGTAGATATTGCAATGAGTGCCCATCAGATAGTGTCTCCAAATCTTTAGAGCATGAATGACGGCTGCTAACTCGAGGTCATAAGTAGGATAGTTCTGCTCATGTGGCCGAAGAGATCGTGAAGCATAGGCAATGACTCTATTGTCTTGCATGAGCACACAACCAAGACCCGTACCCGACGCGTCACAATACACGTCAAAGGGCTTGGCATTATCAGGTTGAGCTAGGACAGGGGCCTTAGTCAGCAACTCCCTTAGAGTGTGGAAAGCTTTCTCACATCTTTCATCCCAGACGAATTTCATTCCTTTCTTTAACAGCTCGGTCATAGGCTTGGCAATTTTTGAGAAGTCCGGAATGAATCGACGATAATATCCAGCTAGACCAAGAAAACTGCGAATTTGATGAACGGAAGTAGGAGATTTCCAGTCCATCACTTCTTGCACTTTACTAGGATCAACGGCTATGCCTTCACTGGATATAGTATGACCCAAAAATTTCACCCTGTCTAGCCAAAATTCACATTTAGAAAACTTAGCATATAACTGATGATCTCTAAGACGTTGAAGAACGATGCGCAAGTGTTTGGCATGGTCCTCCTCATTCTTGGAATAAACAAGTATGTCGTCAATGAAAACCACGACAAACTTGTCAAGATCAGGCATGAACACCGAATTCATAAGGTACATGAAATAAGCAGGTGCATTTGTGAGGCCAAAGGACATGACTAAATATTCATATAGTCCATATCTTGTAGAGAAGGCGGTTTTAGGAATATCACAGGGTCGGATTTTGATCTGATGATATCCAGAACGAAGATCCAACTTGGAAAACACCTTAGCTCCAGCCAACTGATCAAATAAAACATCAATGCGGGGGAGAGGATATTTATTTTTGATTGTCACCGCATTGAGAGGCCGGTAGTCCACACACAACCTCAAACTATCATCCTTTTTCTTCACAAATAGGGCCGGACAACCCCAAGGTGATGCACTAGGGCGAATGAAACCTTTGTCAAGAAGTTCTTGAAGTTGAATCTTTAATTCGGCCAATTCCTTAGGTGGCATTCTATAGGACCTCTTTGAAATAGGTGCAGTGCCTGGCTGCAACTCAATAACAAACTCTATGTCCCTATCCGGTGGCATTCCTGGCAAGTCATCCGGAAAAACATCGGCAAACTCGCATACCACTGGGATTTCTTCTAATTTGGATTTGCTCATGGCATATGCACAAGAATTGGAGCACTCTTGGGAGGGCAAATAAAGAGTAGTGGCTCCATATTTTGGTGAATTTATTTCAACCGCTCTCGAGGGAACATCTAACATGACCTTATGTTGAGTCATCCATTCCATTCCCAAAATAATATCCATGCCTTCCAGCGGCAAAAGGATGAGGTCTGTTTTGATGACTATACTTCCCAATTTGATTGGTACAAACGGTATAATCTGGTTGGAAGCAATTTTACCACCCGGTGTTGATATCATATAAGAACTTTTTGTGTGGCAAAAATCCAAACCCAGTTTTGCACCAAATTTTGCACTAATGAAACTGTGGGATGCTCCAGAATCAAATAATATAACTGCAGGCTTATTGCGGATAGAAAATATACCCGTCATTACTGGCGCTCCCTCAGGTAGTTCTGCAAGAGTGGTGAAGTTGGCTCGCCCTTGCCTAACCTGAATAGTCTGCCTTCTTCCCTTGTTCTGGTTGTTTTGAGTAGACCCTTGACCCTGGTTTTGTTTCTTAGGCTGCGGACACTCTCGGGCAAAATGAGTTGAACTCCCACAGTTGAAGCAACGATTTTTATCGCCTAGACGGGCTGGTGGTGGGACAAATGGTCTGGGACCAGTTAGCTGAGGAATAGGAGGTCACATCACACCCTGTTGCTGTGGTGGCCTAAAAACCCAACGCCCTGGTGGAGGGGCCTTCTGAGGAATTGTAGGAGAAACATTCTGCACAAAACGATACCTCGATGACTGAGCACTCGAGGGTCCAGGTGGAGCCTTCCGCTTCTTCTCAGCACGATGAGCCACAATGCAATCCTCTTGGGTAATTGCCAGATTAACCAACTCATTGTATGTATCAACTTTAATGGGGTTCAGACGTTCTTTGAGTTTAGTATTGAGTCCTCTGCGGAATCGGTCACGCTTCTTAACATCTGTGTTAGCGTGATAGCCCGCGTACTGACAAAGACCATTGAAAGCTTGGGCATATTGGATAACCGTACGAGTCCCTTGAGTAAGAGCCAGGAACTCATTCAGTTTCCTTTCCATAAGACCCTCTGGAATATGGTGACCCCTAAATGCATCCTTGAATTCATTCCAAGTGACAATATGATCAGCCGGGAGCATGCCATGGTAGTTATCCCACCAAAGTCGTGCAGAACCGCGAAGCTGTTGCGCGGCAAAGCGAACTTTATTTTCATCCGAACATGGCACCAGAAGTAGTGCAAACTTGGACTCGATTGTGCGAATCCAAGCATCCGCGTCCAGTGGTTCTTCTGTCCTGTTGAACAGAGGAGGCTGGGTTGCAAAGAAATCCTGATAACCAGCAGCTTGAGGTTGATGGGCGTGGTGTCCACCTCGCTGCTGCCCTTGGACAAGTTGGCGAAGCAACTCAGTCTGGGCGGCCAGGACTTCTGCAATGCCTGGTGGTGGGGGTGGCGGCTGCTGCGATCCGCTACCACTCGCGTTCACGAAACCCTCCGGATTGCCACGCGTAGATCCCACCATCTGGAACATGCAAAAACTCTTTTGTGAGCAAGTAATATACAATGCCCCAAAATACAAAAGAGTAATGCAGATAAATGAAACTTGCATGAATTATATAACATCATGGACAAAAGGTTGTTCGTTTCAAGATCAGCTCTTGACAGCAGAGGGGTATTTTAACATTCTACTCAAGCACTTCAACAAATAAAGTCCTTTGCTGAGTCCGGTAACTTCCTATATCCAGATACGGCAGACAGAACAGAGCCTAGATAGACCTTAATCGTGAACAAAAATAACATGTGCTCAGGTGCAAACCTCAGTATTTCCCTATTACCACATGTACTTTTATTGATTTCCAGATTAAGATCATGATGCATGCACGACCTATTCGTCCTCACAAAACAAACAACTGCCAAATAATTTTGGACTTACGGGGTTAGCGCCGGTAGCATAGCACAAAATTACGTCTCTCCCTATATATATCTAGCCGAATTCTAACCATTCTTATCTTAACGAAATCGCGGTTAGTGTACCTGCAAAAGATGCATAGCTTGTATATATATGAATATTCACGACTGGACCCTTCGTGCCAGCACTCACGAACGGCCCCCATGTGTCCTACGCCACATGGGTAACGCATATGCAGTTGCCCACATATTCACCCAAACATTGCCATTCACTATAGAAACGGCAGCCATACAATTTTCCGCCGTATGGCCAACGTTAACATACGCTACCGAGATAGCGTATTCACGAGTTCCTTTACTCCCAATATAATCGACTGATGGTCGATATATTGGCAGCAGCTCAAGTAGGCCACTGCTTGAGCACAGCGTTCAGTTCGCATCACCGACGGGAAGGTCAGACTCCCTCAGCTGACTGAGTATACTTTACTCCCAATATAGTCAACTGATAGTTGGTATATTGGCAGCACCTCAAGTATGCCATTGCTTGAGGGCAACGTTCGGCTCGCATCACCGACGGGAAGGTCAGACTCCCTCAGCTGACTGAGGATCCTTACCTCCTTATCTTAGCGTAGGTGCGTCGTTACAGAATTCAAGGGTTGATTGTGCACAAAATAAGGTCTGACAGAAGGTAAAGTGCTGGAAGTCAGGTACATACAGACATAAGTTAGATAGCCACCTAATAACTTCCCATAATTTCCCTAGGGCTTTACGAACTAGGCACCATCCTTAACGAACCAACATATTTTGTAAACGCAATTGTTATGGCCAAAATTTAATGAAAATCCTTAAAAAAACTCGTCACTAAATCTGGTGCACGCTTTGTTCGGCTCTGATACCAGCTGTGGCAGCCCCGCCCGACATAAACCGGCTTAAGTGCGCTAACCATCATCAAAACGACAATCAGGGTTAACACGCACTTAAAACAGAGCAATCCGGCAGTGCTGTCGGGTAAAATCCCGATAAAACCACTTAAACCTGGATCGAACAAAGCAGCATAACTCACACGAAGGCGAGTCCAGAGACTACAACACCTCACAATATATTACAACACATAGAGTTTAACATGACTTCAGGATTACAAACCAAGTTCCAAATTTAACGAAGTACTTTTCAAAGCCAACACATAAGAAGTTCAACAGAGTCCTTTATTTTAGCGGAAAGTACACACGAGAACTAACGACGAAAGGGGTGTCACGATGAAGCCCGGTTCGTGACATCACTCGCTCTTGCCATCGTTGACCGGGGACGGGTCCCACTCCACGGACCAACCAGGCGGAAGAGTGCAAGGCCAAGTTAAACTGGCAATCATATCCTCAAAGGTTCCACCTGAAACAAAATATAGCCACAAGCAAGGCTGAGTACACTAATACTCAGCAAGGCTTACCCGACTAAGGGTATACTTAGCCCTTTATCTAGACATGCAAGGCTTTTGGCTTGAGGGGTTTGTTTTGCAGAAAAGCATTAAGAGTAGATCCTTAATTTCAAATTTTAGCTTTCAGGTTCTAGTTCAATTAACCATTCTAGGTGAGCATCTATCCCATAGCATACATGGTGGGAAACAATTATCTTTCAACATTCAACCAACCATATTCATCATCATCATCTTTCACTTCTTACTCTATGTAGCAGAAGGGTTAAGCAGTCTCAATAACCGGTGAGAAACGGACGATTCGAATCGAATTTGTTAACCTGGCCAGGCAGATCTAAACACACGTCACGTGGTTACTCACAGAGTCACACGTGCAACATTTCCCTTCAATTCCCGCTTCACGGAACAGGCCCACCGCCCTCAAGTACAGCAGTACGACGACTCCGTACTCGCCATTAGCTAGATGTGAACGAGTTCAAGACGGTGGGAAGGTATGTTCCGGCTGCGGTTCAATCCAGTACTTAAGCTTACCGATTACCATATTCTCGGCATGTGATTAGTACGTTCAAACGCTTAACCACCACTACCACACACTGCGGCCTTATCACTTTTCACTAGACAGACGGGGCATCCCGAGTATCACGACCCCGCCCGTAGACCTTATAGTGGTAGCAAGTAGTAAACAACCAACTCCTATCATTTCTCGCGAGTGACAGGAAATCACTCGACTTCTACCGAACCATTAGCATAGCTAACTAACGACCTACACAAACTAGTGTTCAAGCATAGGTACCTAGGATTATGCCGCTAAGGTTCCAGTCAAGTCCTGTAACTTAAATGCACAAGTAGATAGGAACAATAATAAGTTGCATAATTTAAAATAGAGGGACATGCTCCGGGGCTTGCCTTCCTGGGCGTAACTAGTTCTGGGTTCTTCCGAAATCGGGTTCGGGTCTTCAGTAACTTCAGTTAGATTCACCTGAGCTTCACGCTGCTCACTCTCGGACCCGGGCACCAGCTCGTATGTTCCGTCAGCGAGAGTGGTCGAATCTATATGAAATGCAATGCACATGGGTAAGTCGTTGTGATGGTAAGAATTTATGAATTATTTCACAATAAAGGTGTAATGCAAACAAAACCCGAAGTTAAAGAGTGAAACACTTTCATTCATATTTTACTGGGCAATCGTTTATAGAGTAGTAACTCAACATATCTAGCTACACAAGGCATCAAGATCAACAGCACAAAAGAACTATACTAACTTCACCAAGCAAGTTGAAGTGGTTTCCTATAACAGGTAAATTACGGTTTGCTAATAAATAAACAACTCAACACATAACTAGTAACAAAATCAACAAAAATTACATCAAACATAAGATAAACAGAACTAGCTATCCTGCAAAAATTCATCCCAAAACTTGTAGCCATTTATCCCGAACAAATCATGTAATCAGTCAACTCCTAGAACAAGATTAAATTACACAGGTTAGACCAGAGTATAAAAGAAACTAAAACTTTAACAATAGGTCTAAAGAGGGATGAATTAGCTACTGTGAATTTTTCAAGATTTATTATGCACAGAAATAAATAGGAGAAAATAAACAAAACATACATCAGTTCAACAAGATTAATTTTTAGATCCTATTCTAGTCATGAACTTGGGTTTAAACTTCATGGACCAGCTAAACCATGCAAAAGTAATACTCAGAAATATTTTCATGATTTATTATCAAAGTAAACTATTTATCGTAATTAAAGTATACTAAAAAAGGATTAAATCAAAGAATTACCTACACATGAGAACTGACCATAAAATTTTTATAGAAACACTAGTGTCACATGAAAAAACCACCATAAAAATTTCAGAGCATAACAAGGCTTCAAGAAATAATTAAGAAAAAGAATAAACAACTAGCCTTTATGCACCTAGTAACATAAATCTAATTTTCCAGCAAAAAGTTTCAACTAACAACCATCATATTATGATTCTACTGCATAGAGATTTTCATAAGGATTCCAGAACAACTGGATTTTCTATTTTACGAATTTTCTACTAATTTCTATTGAATTTCAAAGTTTACAGCTAAAAATTACAAAGGAGTCCCTACAGCACTATTCATCTGAGTCACAGTCTATTCAAACAACCCCCTGGACTTTCTTGAATTTCAACCCGAGGTCCTTGGCTGGGGTTTGAAACAGGGGAGCTTCGGGCGGCCGGATTCCGGCGCTTGGGGTCGTCGGCGGCGAGGGCCCGGTGGGGGAAAAGCAAGAGGAGAGCGAGCTCTACCTCGGGATGGCCTCGGTTGGGGCTGGGATGGCCGGAGCGGGCGGCGCCGCGGAGAGGGGCGGCCGGCGGCGGACTGGGCTTGCGGCGGCGGCGTTCCGGCGGGCTTGGGCGGCGGCGCGTGGGTCGGGGAGTACCAGCGGAAGGTGAGGAAGCTAACTGCGGGGTCGAATGGGCGCGAGGGTGACCGGAGGAGGGAGCTCCGCGGGAGCCTATGGGGCGGCGGCGGCCATGGTGGCGGCGGCGGCCGTTCCAGGCGAAAGGGGGCGCGCGGAGCGAGGCTATCGAGCTCAGGAGGTGAGAAGGGAGGTCGGGGACTTCTCTGAGCTCGAGGGGAGGCTCTAGACGGCCAAGGCGCGAGGCGGGGGCGAGGCGCGGTCGTCGGGTCGTCACGGCGTCGCCGTGGCGCCTCGGCAGCCATCCTCGGCGTGCGCGCGGGGGATCGGCGACGCGTGGCGATGAGAAACTTCAGGAGGGACCGGGACGGAGTGGCTGGTGGCACGGCGAGGGCGCGGCCCGTGGCCGTCGGCCTCGGCGTCCAGCGCAGACAGGGGAGGGAGAGAGAGGAAAAGAGAGAGTAGAGAGAAAGAGAGAGAGAAATTAAAGTGATTCAAAAATTGAATTTTTCTCAAGGATTTCGTTTGAAACATGAAAAACTCCAAATACGAAAGTTGTAGAGAATTTAAAAACATACAACTTTTATTTCAGGAACAAGTTCAAACGAGCAAAGGTTTAAAAGTTATTTTAAAATTTTCGAAAACTACAAATCAAAACACTTATCATTTCATGTAATTTTTGCCACTTTTACCCCTAAAGTTCAACTAGACATTGATTCATCTTTTCAGGGTGAACATATCTATTCATTTTCATATGCCTATTTGCATTGGCGTGAAAGTTATTTGAAGTTCCTGACCTAGGCACACATACACACATACACATACATACACCTATGTTCTTTTCCAAAAAGAAATGCGTAAATTAACTTTTTCTTGTTTATTTAGCATCAAACCGGTCCAAAACGTCCAATCCGAGTTAGGAGTTGTATTTTGACACGGGATTTGATAGGGTTCCGACTCCTAACGGGTACAGACCTCCACACCCTATATATATGAAGGGCCACGGCCGATTGAGGGTAATCCCAATCGATTCACACATTTATCCTTTACCTTTTACCTCCAAACCCTAACTTTTCCAATCTCGTCTGCTGTTCTTCGCTCGTCTCCACGGCGTTCGATGGCGTTCTGAGTGGCCTGCCGACCTCAGAGCAACCCTAGATCCACGAGCTCTGACGGCGTCTCTCCCGAGCTCGGGGTTTTAGGCCTTCGCGGCGTTCTCTGTAGAACCGGTCTGACCGGTCGCCATAACCGGTCTGACCGGTCTGTGCGCAGGGGGCCCGTTGGTGAAGATCGTGTCGATGATCAACGCGCGTTATAGCGCATTCGAGTGTGTTGGCACAAATTAGTGTGAACAGCTCTATTACTGGATAATTCAGATTCATTTTATATCAGTTGGATTGGATTGGACCACATCTTCTGATGTTTTAGGACAGTGTAGTCCATTTCTTAAATGATCTTAGCCACAATAATCTATAGTATATTCATCATTACGAAGATCAAATGTAGGGACACTAACTCTGTTGAATGGAAAGGGCGTCGCTTAGATTTTTTTAGTAAGAGCATCGTGTACAAAACAATTATTCCATATGAACTTTTCAGTATCCGTGTCTCCATTGAGCAAAGTAGTTTTCAGGTTCACATTGCTGAAATTCCTTGATGCGTCTCGAAGCAAAATGGTCATTGCAAAACATGCAGCAGAGAACCTGAATCACTACTAGACTGTAGATTCCATTACATTTGATGACAACAAAAACACTGCTGTCCTTGCAAAAAGAAGATATTATATGCCGTTGAAACATCACATATTCGACACGTAGATGGTGGCAATTAGGCAGTTACGAGTAAGTAATTACCCGTCTTAACCAGAATCTCCTTTAGATGTGTGTCACACATCACTCTTGGCCTCAGAATCTCCTTTCAGAGACAGCGTGATCGTCCTTTTGGGGATTTGGCCATCAATACATCTGTCAAAGTACTACTCCCCATCACTACAATTTACAAGGTTGTATAGTACGTATCCACGGGTCATTGCATTCCCTTAGTTAAACTAATTATTAGGCACAAAATGATGATTAAGTTCGCGTTTCCAAAGACATACTTGATGTGTTTTGTGACCAAACCGAGTTGATTACCCCTCGCAAAAAAAAGGATTACCACTCTCGAAACCCTACCATGCACGTTAGTCAAGACGAGACGTGTAATCAAGCAAGAAGAGCACACGCTAATCGCAATTAGACAAAACCTCCGTACCAGTCATGCTGGCCAAATTGCCAAAGGGAGAAGGGGGGCGTGGGGCCCACCGGCACCCCACCCCCCACTTGGCCTGCCTGCATGGGGTTTGCCTACCCCCAAGTTGGTCCTTGATGAAGTGTATCCGCCCCCCTCTTCCTCCTCCTCAATTCCTCCGGCCGTCCGAGATCGATTTGAAGCCGCTGCCTCCAAGCCCCACTGATAAAATTGACCACCCGTCGTCCTCCCTGTCCGTCATCATGCTCCCTCGCCGTTTCCTTCCCCATCCATCCCCCACGGCAGCAGGAGCGGCAGCGTCGCCAGAAAGGGCGATATCTACTTCGCCGTCGACCGGATCCCCTCTGCTCGACTCCCTCCTCTTCTCCACTCTGCGTCCCCGCAATAGGCTCTGCTGTTGAGATCATCTTTCTTGGAGAAGAGGGGGGCGTTCTTGAAGTGAAGGAGCAAGAAAGAAAGGGAGGGGCTTTCGGGTGGATGAACAGTTCTGACGGAGGTCGCCGGGGCCAATGCCAAGTTCAGGATTGAAGGTAACCTTTTCTTGCTGTGTGATTTTCGAATAAGTTGAGTGTGTTTAGGTGATTCATTCACAGTCTTTCTTTTGGTTGGGCTCATCAGATTCTTGGAGTAGCTAGTTGTTTAAAGTAGTTTCTTTGCTGACAAAAGTATGAACTTGGCAACCTTTCCTTTAGATTTTGGGGCATCTCAAAAAAGATATTAGATTCGTATTACAAATGATTTACTAATCCCTAATAGTCTTATTACAGGTATTGTCACTTCAGGTGACAAGCAATTCAGTCACAGAGGAACAGATCTGATTACACAACAACATTCAGAAACCACACACACACAAAAAAACCACCACCCTTCACCCTTGTCAGTTCTTGGACGCTCGCTGTCATCGATCTGCGTACACAGTGGCAACAAAATGGCAAGCCGATCTGGCACGATGGATGGAAGAATAGGCACAAGCAGACAGAGGAGGAGCCCAGAGTTGGTCCGAAGACCAAACGCCGGGAAGCGCCACCTGCAGCAGCAGCGGCAGCAGCAGGAGGCGGATTTCAACGACAGGAAGGTCATTGCGTCGACTTACTTCAGCATCGGAGCGTTCCTCGTGCTCGCCTGCCTCACCGTGTCGTTGCTGATACTGCCATTGGTGCTGCCTCCATTGCCGCCGCCGCCGTCGCTGCTGCTATGGCTGCCGGTCGCCCTGCTCATCCTGCTGATTGTGCTGGCCTTCATGCCAACTGATGTGAAGAGCATGGCGTCGTCTTACTTGTAAATAGGCCCACTGGCCCTGGAGCCTCTTGTTTGGGCATTTCGACTAGGATGATTGCAATGTGAAGCATCTTTTCAGGAGTAGATTTCGAGTGAAAAAGTTTGGCAGCTATAAATGTTGTTTAACGGGATTTGGTAATTCGATGCAAATGTGCTAACAAAGTTAAGCAGGTTTTCTGTCAGGCACCATTCTTTCCAAGAGATAGACAGACATGTTCCATTATTCGTACTGAAGATGCATGCATTTCGAATATTAGAACTGATATGAGCACTTCACAAGTGGTAGCATTCTTTATTTACCAACACAGCTCATGCAGATCATCTAAACACCCGCATTCTTTGGTGTCATTTAGTATGAGAATTTAGTCCAATATTAATACATTGAAACATGCTTATGTTGTTGTTAAATCATGGCTCACATTTCTGTGAAAATTTTCAGTGGAATGGAAATCAGATAATTGAATCTTTCACCCTCTGTCTGCTAAGAAACTCCTGTAATGCTCTACTTCCAGTATCTGTCACATAGATACCACGAGTAAATACCCTGACAACGGCTGAAAATTGTAGTTATTTGCAGGTTGAGTTGAAACGATGGACTATTTTTTTTTCAAAAACTTTAAGGACAAGGAGGTCCTGCCGATCACTGTAAAATAGTAGAGCTAACCTAGTTTATGACACAAACCGGGAAAATATTACGACTGCATGCTAATTAAAGAACCGGCAAAATACGCTGACACCGGCCGGAACCACAATTTAGAGCGACTCGCCACTATCAACGAGTCAATGTCAATGGGCTGCGGCCTGCAGGCAGGCCCAAGGGAAGTGTTGGGCTTGGGGCGGGTTTTTTATTTTTTTTTATTTTTGTTTTTTACAAAAATATATTTTCGTGTTCGAAATTGACATGAATAAACCTGGGGCAGGGGCTTATCTATAAAAAAAGTTGACAAAAAATTGCGCCGAGGTCCCTGGAGGACCGGCCGCCCGGCAGCGGGGCGGCCAGCCCTCCAGGCCGCCCGACGGAGGAGCGGCAGGCCCTGGCCGCCCGCCTGCGGGGCGACCGGCCCCCCAATCCTATATAAGGTGTTTGCTGCCCTCACCCCCTCATTTGCCTCACTAAAAATCCAGAAAAAAAGAAAAGAGAGGGAGGGAGGGAGAGGAGGGGTGAGGGAGAGGCAAAGCGGCGAAGCCCTGCCGGATTTTCAAGCCGGCGACTGTAGGTAACTAAAATTTTCTACATTTTATAAATAGATTATGTTGTAATTATTTTTTTAAAATAGTAGATTAGCAATCAGTTCAATTATTGTTAGGAGTGATTAGTGGTACATTTAGGTGCAGTAACTTATAGTGATTAGCGTTGATATAGTACATTTAGTATTAGATTTAGTATTAGAAAATACTAGAAAATTGTTAGAGAAGTATTAGAAAATCAAAAAAATTGCAAGATAATATTGGAAAATTGTAGAAAATGTTAGAAAATTGTAGAAAATTATAGAAAATGTTAGAAAATTGTAGAGAATGTTAGAAAATTGTAGAAAATATTAGAAAATTATAGAAACTATTTTGTTGAAACAGTAGATTAGCAATCAGTTTAATTATTATTAGAACTGATTAGTGGTACATTTAGGTGTAGTTACTTGTAGTGATTAGCGTTGATATAGTACATTAGCAATCTAATTAATTAATCTTAAAAATTGCAAGATAATATTAGAAAATTTATAAAATGTTGGAAAATATTATAAATTATTATAAATCGTTAGAAAATCTTAGAAATTATTTAGGAAATATAAGAAACTGCTAGAAATATTTAGATGTGTGTGATTGTATTGTATTGTTTTGATCTTACGTGGTAGGTATGGCCGGGGTTACTCCTGTGTTGCTGGACCCAACAATAGACTCGGGTCACCGGTCCTTCCTTGCGAAGGTTCAGCACCAAGAACTAAACGTGCTGCGTCCACGTCCACCTGCAGAGTTGGTTGCTGTAGACCCACGATGGGTGCCCAGGTGATATGTCGTCTATTTTCTGTTTTTATCCGTTATACATTTTGTTATATAATGTATTAACATTTGTGCACTGTATGATGCAGGCTGAGCGAGGCAGGTCTTCTCACTGTGGCTCCTCTTGCTGAGAGTGCTTTGGTGAAGTTAGACAGGTCTCTACTTTCAGCTCTCGTTGACAGATGGAGACCTAAGACACACACGTTCCACCTCCCTTGTGGGGAGATGGCACCGACCCTGCAGGACGTTGCGATGCTGCTTGGTCTTTCTATCACCGTAGACGCTGTCGGGCCCCGTGTGGTACCTTCTACGTGGCTGGAGGATCTTGAGGAACGTTTTGCAGGTGTTGCGACCACGATTGATCCTGAAGATTTCAATGAGCACCCACAGTCGAAAGGCCTTTCCAAGTCATGGCTCCTACAGTTTCAGGTACAATTTCGTACAAAACGATGTGTTGATGTATTTTATGGCTTTGAAATACCTCATGTGTTTCTTGTTCTCAATGTTCGTACTTCATTGCAGCCGGATCTGTTGGCAGCCGATGCTGATGAGTACAGCATGACTAGATCACTCGAGGCATACCTACTGTGGTTGTTTGGGTACATCATGTTCAACAACTCACACGGCCACTGTGTGGATAGGGTGCTTCTGCCCTACGCACAGGAGATCGCCGATGCAGATGAGGATATCATACCCTTATATAGTTGGGGTTCAGCGGTTCTTGCATGCACATATCGTGGACTCTGCAAGGCATCACGTCATAATGATAGGAATGCTGTCCTAACGGGGTGCCCAATTCTGCTACAGCTTTGGTCTTACGAGAGGATTGTCATCGGTCGTCCCATAATTGACCAGTCACCGTACAAGCTGGATATGTACGGTGACACGAAGGACGACAGACCCACCATGGGGACTCTCTGATACTCTCGACAGGTATGGACCCGATAAAAATTTATATTCTATGCATACTATGGTCATACATTGTTCCCTCAATACCTTTCTTATGGACACATAATTTTTATTTTTGCAGAAAACATGGGCACATGTACAGATCCGGCGGTCTTATCCTGAGTTTTTGCCGAATTTGATCGATTGACCCCAGAAGACATTGTGTGGGAGCCATACAGTCCTTCGGCTATAGCCACACGTGCACCGCTTGGGATATCTTCGGTGTGCACACAGGACCAGGGCCTATGGATGACTACTGCAGCTTTGGTGTACGACGTTGCAGTTGAGGCCCACTGCCCGGATAGAGTCATGAGACAGTTCGGTCGACGCCAGTCTTTCCCTGTGTCTTCACCGTTGGATCGTGTTCAACGCCACGATCATAGGCAACAAAAATATATAAGCACCCATGTACTAATAACGTGAAACTAATTTCTATTTAACATGCAGTTTATCAAGGGCTGGACATCCTTTCTCGACATTGTGGGTCACTAGATTACAACCATGGGTGGCTGCGTGGGATGATGCAGGCGAGCAGTTG
The DNA here is from genome assembly GCF_016808335.1 of Panicum virgatum. Taxonomy (NCBI): domain Eukaryota; kingdom Viridiplantae; phylum Streptophyta; class Magnoliopsida; order Poales; family Poaceae; genus Panicum; species Panicum virgatum. The sequence continues at coordinate 10,386,336 of NC_053152.1, forward strand.
GCTGAGGATACAGGTCCACACACTGAGCTTTTGTTTCGGGCGTACCTGACCTGGTACGAACCGAAGACTCGTTGTTGTTTGACGTATGTTGACATGCATCCACAGCCGCATGTTGCGACTTCGCAGAATCGCTATGCACGACACAGGGATGAGGCATTAGCTGGGGCGGTGAGTAAATGTTGATGGCATTTTCGATCTTTTAAGATTTGTATACTATGTTTTTTTTGTTGCAGTTCGAGGCCTGTAGGTTGCTTGAATTAGATTGTTCACTGAATGTAATGAGGATTCATGGCGGGTCTACGATGAGCATGCCGGCACAACTCGAGGCCTGGACCACTCAACGTGATAGAGCCCGAGGCATCCTTCAGGCCTTTGGTATGCGGACGTAGTACGAGGATTCCTACGGATCGTCGCAAGCGTCGACGTCGGTTCCTTGTGGTCCCGCATGACAGCAGCCTCCCTTATACTACCGACAGTACGAAGGTATGGTGTGATATTTATCGATCCGTATGTTTATATGTAGTATTTAAATACGACTCCACACAGGGTACGGGTACCCCGGTTCTCAGCCCTATGGAGGGCCAGGTGCCTCGCAAGGGGCTCCATTTCAAGGAACCCAGTTTACCTCTATGCCACATGCCGGAGGGACTTTAGGTAAATATGTGGTGCATAATTTTATTTGCTTATGTTTTATGGTCGAAGACTCATACGTTATTATTTATAATCAGGATCACAACAGTTCACCGGAGCAGGGCCGTCTTCGTATCACCCTATGCCGCCACTAGGAGGATATGAAGGAGCTTCTTCCTATCCACCACCACCACCTCCAACATAGGGTACGTACAATAATTTGTATAGAATTGCATTCACCTATTGAATGTTGCTTAAAATTTTTTTTGTCATCTGTAGGGTGGTCTGAAGACAACGACGCGGCCTCCTTGGATGACTTTACACAGTTGTTTGCTACGCCTGCCCAGCTTGCATACACCTGTGGCTCTGTTACGCCATCCTGCCAGAGACGTGAGGTCACCGGAACGTCATAGCTACCCTACAGATCACGTACACGCACAACGTAAGAGAGGTCGGAATGATAGGGGTGGTTAGTTGTTGGCACTTGTTTCTCTATTGTTATTATGGACTGTTTCGACTGTTCGGATTATGGTTGTTTATGATTGTGGTAGTTTACTTGTCATTTGTTTCTATAGATATTATTGATGTGAACTTGTTATGTTTGTGGGTTCCATAATGCTCGTGAAATAAGGGAAGTTCTTGCGAATTTTTTCCGTGATTTAATAAAGGACAAGTTAGGTGCGGGAGGAGTTAGCGGCCGAGATCCCGCTGACGATGATGACGACTACCGCATACAGAGTAAACTTCGTGACACGCTCGTATAGCTCAAAATAGGGATCATAGTGTATCTAGCTGCGAGTACGAGATCACAGGTTGCCACTGCTCAGCACGGTGATCACGGGTTTCCCATATGTCGCATTGTTTGCCCAGACAAATGTGAAAAAAGACGACATCCCAATAGCAGTGCTAGTGACATGCTGCATCGTTGTGTTTGTTGTGTTTTTTTAAATTACCTAAGGCATGTTAGTTTAGTTCAGAATCTGTTTACCGTAGTTGCAACGGGTTCTGCCATGCCACTGCATGTCTGATATGTGTTTCATTAACGTTGTATTATGATGTAATTCCTATGGTTTACATTGTGTAATGCAGTTTTTAGTTCTTAATTCTTACCGTTATATTTGATGTGTGGTTCACAGTATTCTAGTCTCCTGAAAAGGTCCGAAAATATTAAAGGCAATTTTGAAGATTCACTAGATTGCTTGTGCGTGCATGGCACCTCGGCACCGTGATCTGTGGCGCCAAGACGTGTTATCTCGGCGCCACATATTACGGCTCCGACCCCCAGGGTCTATTTCTGCAAAAAAGTTACAAAAAGGACACATATGTGAAATTATTTCGCGAAAAGAGCTAAATTGCAAAAATTACGGCCGGTCGTCCCGCAGCCGGGCGGCCAGGGCCGGCCGCCCCGCTGCCGGGTGGCCTGGGTGGCCGGCCGCCCCGCTGCGGGCGACCGGCCCCAGGAACCTGCGCGCAATTTTCTCCGCGAATTTTTTTTCAGAAATGCCCTTGCCGCCCCGCTGCCGGGCGGCCAGGTCCCGGCCGCCCGGCAGCGGGGCGGCCGGGGTATATTCCTGTAAATTTACAAATCGAAAATATATTTTTGTAAAAAACGAAAATAAAAAATATAAAAATAAAAAAAACCGCTGGGCTTGGGCACATATTTCTTTCAAGTTTCAACTGGGCCTGTGCCAGCTCCGGCCTATAAATCGATGATCTTTTTTTGAAGGAAGCTATAAATCGATGATCACGATCAATCTATCAACATATCCTTATGTTTCTCAAAAAAAAAATCTATTAACATATCCTTATTAAAAAAATCTACCGGCATACATTCTCTTTTTTTTTGAAAGGAAATACGAGCATGCATTCTGTAGGGACTGATACACAACATCATGAAAACAGGGACCCTGCCTGACATGTAGTAAAAAAAGATATTCCAATATATGCTATCATTTATCATCAGTAAATTTGTATAGGTTTTAATTGCCATCTCATAACAAAGGTATCATTTTTTAGATAAAACTTGGACCTTCGACAATGCAGTCTCTGAACATTGGGCTTATGTATAAGAGCCCTGTTCGCCTCCAAGGCAGCCCATAGTTCAGTTACTGCAGGCTCTGCTGCATATTCTAAGTCTTTCCACCTTAGCTGCCACAAGCTGGCCATTCCAATCTCTGACGATCACTCCCTAGCCGCCCTTCATGTTTCCTGGTTTGCAAGATCCATTACGGGTGCAAATTGGTGATCTTATGTGCACTTCCAACCCTTTTTAATTCAAAATTTTGTACTAAATTTTTTAAAGTGAGATCTGATTGTCAACCCGTGGTGGTCGCCCTCCACCTTATAAGGATCACTAATTGACACCCCTAAGCTCCATCAACATTTGCGTTCAGGTAGTCAACCCGTGGTGGTCGCCGCTAAACATCAGTTGTGCCTCAACTGCACAAACATATGCTCAATCTCCTTGTATCCACTTGAAACATATCAATGACCTCCAGTTTCACAGCCTATTTTACAACAAGAGGAGGATCTAGATTTACCTATTGCTCTTCGCAGATCAAAGAGGAGTTGTGGACCTCCAAATCGTTTAATTGAGGAGTGTAATCTGATTCATTATGCTTTGAGTTGTGCTGAACAGGTGGAGGATGCTAGTGAGCCGGTAACATATACTGAAGCCATTGATTCTGTTGATAAGGAGAAGTGAATCTCAGCCATGCAGGAGGAGATGCAGTCCCTTGAGAAGAACGGCACATGGGAGATTGGGAGCTTGCCTAAACAAAAGAAGCCCGTCCGCTGCAAATGGGCCTTCAAAAGAAAGGAGGGTTTATCTCCTAGTGAGCCTCCAAGATTTAAGGCAAGGTTAGTTGCAAAAGGCTTCAGTCAGATTTCTAGTGTTGATTATAATGATGTGTTCTCTCCAGTTGTGAAGCATAGTTTAATTCAGATATTCTTTAGTATTGTTGCTATGCATGATCTTGAGTTTGAGCAGTTAGATGTGAAGACTGCATTTTTACATGGAGAGCTTGAGGAGGAAATATACATGGATCAGCCAGAAGGATTTGTAGTGCCAGGCAAGGAGAATTATGTTTACAAATTGAAGAGGTCCTTGTATGGTTTGAAACAGTCCCCTCGTCAGTGGTATAAAAGGTTTGATTCATTTATGTTGTTACATGGCTTTAAAAGATCTGAATATGATAGCTGTGTATCCATTAAGATTGTTGATGGATCACCTATATACTTGCTGTTATATGTTGATGACATGCTTATTGCTGCCAAGAGTAGAGTAGAAATCACTACATTGAAGAAATTGTTGAGTAGTGAGTTTGACATGAAGGATCTTGGTGCTGCTAAGAAAATTCTAGGCATGAAGATTACTTGAGACAGAAAATCTGGTTTATTATTTCTTAGTCAGCATAATTACATTAAGAAGGTTCTTCATCGATTCAATATGCATGATTTAAAGCCTGTTAGTACTCCTATTGCACCACATTTTAAATTGTCAGCCACTCAGTGTCCTAGTTTTGATGAGGATGTTGAATACATGTCAAAAGTTCCTTATTCTAGTGTTGTTGACTCTTTGATGTATGACATGGTTTGCTCTCGCCCAGATTTATCATATGCTATGAGTTTGGTTAGAAGATACATGTCTAATCCTAGTAAAGAACATTGGAAGGCAGTTCAGTGGATTTTCAGGTACCTAAGAGGAACAACAAATTCTTGTTTGAAGTTTGGGAGAACTGATTAGGGACTTATTGGTTATGTGGATTCAAATTATGCTACTGATTTGGATAGGCGCAGGTCACTCGTGTTCAATGTTGGGAGTTGTGCTGTGAGTTGGAAGGCTACTTTGCAGCCTGTTGTTGCTATGTCTACCACCGAAGTAGAATATATGGCTATTGCTGAAGTGTGCAAGGAGATAGTTTGGCTAAAAGGTTTGTTTGCTGAGCTTTGTGGAGTTGATTCTTGCATTGATCTATTCTGTGACAGTCAAAGTGCTATATGTCTCACTAAAGATAAAATGTTTCATGATAGAACTAAGCATAGTGATGTCAAGTACCATTATGTTTGTGATGTGGTCACACAAGGTAAATTAAAGGTATGCAAGATCAGTACTCACGATAATCCTGCTGATATGATGAGAAACTCAGTTCCTGTTGCTAAGGTTGAGCTTTGCTCAAGCTTAGTTGGTTTGATAGCTTAGCCCAAGAGGCTAATTATCGCCAGAAGTATTGTTTCTTTGTTGTGTTCAGGTATTGATTTGATATGTGCTACAAGAGGAAATTTATCTCAAGGTGGAGTTTGTTATATTGTGATCCAAATTTATTGCACAAGAAAAGACCGACTTTCGATGGAGCAAAGCGGAGGCGGAAGTGGCCCATTGTAGAAGGCCCATGCCAGGGATGCCTGGGGGTGTGGTTCATATACCCTTTAGGGTTTGCTCCTCACTATATTATTCCTCTTGTAAGCCGCCACTAGGTGTTGTAGAACACATACCCGATATAGTTAATATTTTCTGGCTGGCGCCCATGGTTTTTTCCCTTCCGCATTGGAGGTGTTTTCCACGTTAAATCCTCGTGCCTCTTGTGGTTTGATCTTGCTATTCTTCATCATTTATTTGTCTTCGCGTCTAACAAACCCGAGGCCGCGAGTGGCACCCTCCAAGCCAAAGCAGTCACAGGCGGCGGCCAGAGTTGGAAGCCCTGGGCCCGGAGGTCATAGATCCTCTCTAGATAGGAAGCGAAGATACAGGCCTAGCAGCCGAAGACCCGGTGAGACCCAGGGCGGAGGGAGTCACCGGAGCGGATAGGGGTGCCCCCCCCACAAGAGACCAATCGGAGTCGGATGGGGAGATGGGGGAACGATCGCCGGGGAGACAACAGCCCCCTGGCTGCAGCCCCTAGCCCTCTAGGTTGTAGAAGGGATGGTTGTGGCAGTTGACGTTGAGGAAGGGACTTCCGCGCCGATGAAGAGTAGATCCGGGCCTAGGGGAGGTGGATGTACCCCCGGCAACCGACAACCAGCAACCGGCGCTCAATGGCTAGGGTTTGTGGGAGTGGGAGTGGAGAGGGAGAGAAGAATAGGAAAGGGGAGGGAGAAAGTGTGACACGAGGGTCAGCTTTGCCGCAGCCACGGGCCGCCGCAGCCAGAGTCAGGTAGGCGGGGTTGAAGTGGGGAGCGGTGCAGTGCCCCCCGAGTCGCCCAGAAGGGAGCGAAGTGAGGGAAGGGAGACAGTCAATTCATGTCTGGTTGGCTCTTCATTTGGTAGGTGCATGGCCTATGGCTGCATCATCGTTAATTCTTATGTGGAAGGTGAGCTCAGTGACTTGAACTTCCTGTTAAATAGGCACTAGGGAACAGTACCGGAAGTGGACAGAAAATTGGGGGGGTGGTGCTGACAACCACATGGAATAGTCAATCCATCCTTAAATTTTCGGCCGAAGTTTAACTTGCCCCTAAACTTTTAAAACGACCATTTTAGTCATCAAACTTCTCCATTTGGCTCAATTTAATTCATCTTACCTGGCATGCCATGTTGGCAGGCCTTGTCACGTTTAGTTAGCTATGGTTCATAAAAAATTTATATTTCTATAAATTTGATCATTATAAAAGTTTTATCTCGATGAAACTATAATAATGTATATTTTTAAGGAAGGGAGTTAATCCAAATGCATTTATTATACATCTACAAAAGTTCCTTGTGAAAAACATATGTAGACACAGCTTAAAGTTTTGTTATGTTATCTTTAAGTATGTGTGAATCAATAGGAACACTTTGATGCTGCCATAGCATGCTAAAGTGGCAAGATACGTAGAATGAATGACTAAGTTAAGCTTCATGGAAAAGGCTGAGCATTGAAACGGTCATTTTAAAAGTCTAGGAACGAAGTGACCCCCGACTAGAACTTTGGGGACGAAATAGGCTATAATGTCAAAGAAAAAATAGTCTTTCCTTTAGTTTTGCATTAATTTTCTATAGAAACTTGATCAAATGTTACCAAAAAATTACATACTATGTAATTTTTTTCTTTTCGTTGAGGGGGATCGACGGCTTTCTTTTGTGGAACGTGAAGCAGATCAGTTACCTGAATTTTCCTTGGTTCGTCAGTTGGCACTCATGAAGGAAGAAAAAAACACATTTATGCCTCAGCCAGTACAACATGGATGGATGGACCACATCTCAGGGGCATGTAGTGACTACATGCGTGAACAGGTAACAGTGATGCACAACCATTGAGGAGCAGCGGCAGGATTGACACAGGCAGATTTACATGGCAGGGACAGGAGGTATCTTCACATAGTAATCCTGTGGAGATACCAGTAAGCGTACCGGCTCCTGCATTTCCTCTGGGGTGGGGGTGGGTATAAATGTCCAAACGTGTAGCCCGGCCCGACACTGCACTAACACTATTTGGCACTGACACTATTCGGCACTACACTACTTAACACTAACCCTTAGTCGTGCCGTGCCGTGCGGCACCGAGTGCTGGCCACTCGGCCCAGGCACTACACTATAGGCACTTAACCGTGCCGTGTCGGCCCAGGCACTACCACCACAAAAAGGCTCAGGAGGACGAGAAGAGAAGGGGAGTCGAGTAGGAGGACGACGGTGTAGCACAGGAGCAAGACTAAATGGCTTAGGACAACGATTATCGTCGACCGGCGGCGCAGATCGGCGGCCAGAGCGGGAGAGGCGAGCGAGAGGTGAGAGGTGAGCGTAAAGGTGTCGTTCGTGGCATATATATGCCGGTCGCTGTAACGGGTCTTAAGTGGGCTCCCGGTCCAGTAAACCTGTAAGGCTAACGAATAGTAGATGTAACAGCCCGAATATTTACCAAAATAAATCACGCGCTAAAAATATTTTCAAATCTCTTTTCATCATTGAGCTCAATCCATCTGAAATCGTCCCCCGCCCGATCTCCCAATGCATGAGGTAAAAGATGACAAGGCGTCTTTCCCTGTCCATACGATTGATTTGGATAAAGCCAAGGTACTCATTCGGCCGGAACAAGCCAAATGAGCAAAAGGAAAAAAAATGTTATCATTGGTGAGCCAAGGTCGAAAAATGTCAATGACAAAGTTCGGGCTAGGGAAGTAACGATGGAGAAGACTCCTGATGGAGAGGAGTCACTGAAGATCACTGTCAAAGCTGCAAGGCCCAGAGGGCAAGAGAGTTCCTCACAAGACACGAGTCGGCCTACTGCCCAGGCATGACCGGTCAGACCGGTCGCCTCAACCGGTCAGACCGGTCGCCTCAACCGGTCAGACCGGTCAGGCAAAAAGCCGACCCAGAACTTTCAAGTCTAAGCACCCAGAAGAAGGTACTATGAAGGTTAATGAGTCAAAGGTACATGGGAGTTTTACAAAGCAGAAGCTCACCTTTGCTCAGCTACTGAACAAGTACACAAAGACCACTCCAAAAGATCGGCCACTAAAAAAAGAACCAAGTTTACCTCCGCATCAAGGCAAGCATTCTTCTACTAGGGGAGAATCCAACAAGTGTAGGGGTGAAAGCACTACAGCGTTCCCTCTTCAGAAGATGTGTACTACCACGCCATGGGCGTCACCGGCATCGGGTTTTTCTTGTCCTACATGGGGGCATGAAGGAATTTGGATGTATTATTATCCAATGCTATACCCACCATCTCACCATAGAGAGGAGGATCACAGGAGGTCTATGTTCGACAAAGTGACACGACCAATGTACGACCGATTGGGACCCTACCAATCAGGTCAGAGGCGGCAGCCTGCACCGGTCAGACCGGTCGCCACTGACCGGTCAGACCGGCCTCATCAGAGGCCGGGCAAAGTTCATTCTCCAAGACAGGTTTACCGTGTCAAGGAGAAGAAAGAGAATGTACAACCCACTATTGATCTAGAGAAGGCTAAAGCTGATGATGTTGTGCAAATCGGCGATATCAAAGTGGTTGTCAATTATACGGGTACAAGACCGATGGTTTTTGGTAAATGGGTCAATCCTTCTTTCCAAAGGCCGATCATGGCTAATGATCATGAGGCCAGCAGCAGTAGCTCAAAATCAAAGTACTTTCAACCAAGATGGTGTCCTCCAGGGTTGACTCGTACTCAAAGAAGGAAGCTGCAATGCCTACGTGCTCAGGAGAAGGAGCAGGAGTTCAAGAGGCTGAGAGACAAACAATTCAACCACAACAAACCAATGGTACCTCAGGGCAAGGTATGGAGGGTTAAAGCAGTTGACCAGCTAGCACGATCGGTCGAACCGCCTCAGGCGACCGGTCTGACCGGTACAAGCAACCGGTCTGACCGCCCAGAGCAACGGGCAGACCAGTTGAGGTTTTAGCAGAACAGAAAGCCGAATTGGCAATGCCCGTTTTGGTTCCTTGCGATGGAGAAACACCGCTAGCATTCTCGGTACAAGGCAATGAGGAGCTAGTCGATCATGAGGCTACACCGAAAGCGCAGCAATATGGAGCTCAACGACATTTAAGTACTCGAGGGGCAAAATATTGGCAAATGATAATTTACCTCATGAAGTTTCTATGCAGCATATCAGTTTGCAAGGGGCTCCCAAGACATTGATTTTGAGGTCTTGAGCTGGTTGAAAATTGTACATCAGCAAATAAAAGCCGAATTAGAAGTTTTTCAATTCGAGCTAGAAAATTGGCAAACTACTTGTAATGAGGCATGTTGATGTTTTTACTTCTATTCCTCGGTTAAAGAATGAAGCTGAATTTACTTGGGGGGCAGAACAGTAAGAGGCCTTTGAAAAGATCAAGGTTTATCTGTCTTCACCACCTGCGCTCAAGGCACCTAGGAGAGGGGTTCCTTTCAGACTTTATGTGGTTGCTAGAGACAAGGTCATTGGGGCTGTTTTGACTCGAGAAACCGAAGACAAGGAGTATGTCATCACTTATACAAGCCGATGACTTTTCGATGCGAAGACAAGCGGATTTTTATTGTTGAGCATCGGATTAATGATAAGCATGATTTGGGAGTCGGCTATGTTATTTGCACACCATGGAAATTATATTTTGATGGATCGGTTTGTGATGATGATCAAGGAATTGGTGCTGCTCTTATTTCTCTGAATGGTGTTATTTTTGAGTTCTCAAACCGATCAAAAGAGGATTGCACAAATAATCAAGTTAAGTATGAAGCGCTCTTATTTGGCTTGGAATTTCTGCAATCTATGGGCGTGAAACATGTTGAAGCCTTTGGTGATTCACTTCTGGTGGTTCAGCAGGTATTCAAGGTATGCCAATGATACAATAAATCTTTAAATGCATATCTTGACAAGTGCCTCAATATTTTTTTTCCCTTTGATGAATTTGTTATAAGACGTATACCAAGGGAAAAGAATAGAGAGGTTAGCGCTCTGGCTCAGCAAGCATCTGGCTACGCAATTGTGAAGAAATATTTTCATATTCAAAAGCCGATGCAAGCAAAAGCCGAGTTGCAGGTTCTGGACGAACCGGTCCAACCGGTCAATTCAACCGGTCTGACCGCCCAGACTATTGGAGACACTCAATTCGGCTATGAAAGGTGATTCATCACTAAAGCCGAAGATCAGGACTGGAGGGTTCCTGTAATCTCTTATTTAAAGATCCTGGTAGCGGTGTAGAAAGGGATATTCGGCGGATGACACTCAAATATGTTTTAGTCGACGATAAGCTCTATCGTCGAACAACCGAAGATTTATTTGTTAAATATTTGAACTCGGATCAGGCCAGGGTTGCCATAGGCAAAGTTCTTAAAGACATTTGTGGTACACCTCAATCGGCTCCCAAGATGAAGTGATTGTTTAAAAAGAGCCGGTTTGTGTTAGTGTAACACCCGGTTTATAAAAGAACATAAACCGAGCAATCATATACGTGCCAGGATCAAGTCACACGTATATACAACAGAATGAACAGTATATCATAGCACATATCACGTATAAAGACATAATAAAGCGAATACGAATGTTATTTATTACAATTATGACAAAATGTCTGATACAGCGGAAGCGAAGTACAAAATACGATAAAGCTCTCCGAAGCTGAAGCAGGGCGCCACAGGGACGTCGACTGGGAGACGAAGCACCTAGAAGTCCTCGTAGTCCTGGTAGCGCTGAGCGAACTCCCTCGCGTCGGCAGGAACTGAGCAGCAGTAGCGTAGCCAAGAGGAAAAAGTAGAGAAGAGGCAAAGGTGAGTACACAACTTGTACTCAACAAGTATAACACAAACTATGAGGCTCTAGGCTGGCTGACTCGACTGCATTAGCTTTTAAATGTTGGCAAAATTTTATTAAAGCTATTTACTACGAGTTGATGAATTACCATTGACCCAGTTACATAGTAATTAATCAGAATTAATTATACTACTACTGAGAACCATACCAAAACCAAGCCACCAAGGTAACCCCGAGAAGCACCTCCCTCGTCGGAAGGAGATAACTTCACTAATCAAAAGGAGGATCTGGGCCGCTCATAACCGTGAGCACGGCTAGTATACCAGTTTTACACTCTGCAGAGGTTGCACATCTTTACCCACAAGTCGTGAGCTACGCCAGTTGTTCATCACACTTCCTTAGGTGAGATGGCCAGCGACTCACTACGAGGCCTTTAAAAAGAATCTCGTTGGTAAGGCGTAACCGCGAGAGTTAGGTCGGCGACGATGGGGCCCACCTCCGGGGGTACAAGCACAGGAGCGCAATCCAAGCACAGACCAAGCCGGAGGAGCAGGGACCATTGAAGCTTACTACTCTTGCCCCGCAGGTAAGTTACTCCAAACCAAAAAGATCTAATTATTACGCCAAGTCTATCCCATTCTAGCCTTGTGGTAGCGCTGTTGTCCCAGGTTGTCGCTCTATGAACCGGTCCTTATGGAGAGTGGCCAACCAAGCACTAAGCACCGTGCTGGCCCCCTAAACCATGTTTCTAAAAAAAACATCTTTTAACGAGAAGTGAGCCACTCAAGCCACACAGAGTGCCACTCTCAGAATTAAGTTCAAGTAAACAATTAATCAAATTAATTAAAAAGGAACAGAGTGTGTTATAGCGCAGCAACCTAGCACAACTAACCAAAATGCAACCCAAAGGTATATATAAAGGATATAAAGTGGCTAGGAATGTCCTTATAGGCATACAGTATTAAAATGCAGTATGAAATTGTAATTAAAGTGATAGGTTGTTCATGTTATACTTGCCTTCCTCGTACTGCTCCTGCTGCTGCTCAAACTGATCCGAAGACGGCTGCTCCGGGTACTGGTACTGGGGCTCCTCAGATGGATCAACGTCTACTCACGAACACATGGCCAAAACAATGCACGAAAATAAGCATACAAACAAACATTAACAAAAAACTAAGAAACAGTACATCAATACATAAAAACAGCAAGAAAAACTAAGCTAAAACTATTCTACGCGTTACAACGATCGCGTGGACATAAAGAACGCTAAAAACGGAGCTAAAACGCATTTTCTGGGCTAAAAACAAGGTTCAGGGGCTTATTTGTAAGAAAACTGAAGTTTCAGGGGCTTTTCTACAAAAACCAGGGACTGAAACGTAAATAAAGGTTAGATCCAGGGGTTAACTCGTAAAAACGGCAGCAAAGGACGGCGGGTTCTATTTTTAAAAAGGTCAGGGGGCTCTGTGCAAATTTTTGGGCCGATCTGTAAATATTTTTGAACTAGCAAGGAGCGCGGGTTGATTCGAGAAAAACTCAGGGGCTCTTTAGAAAGAAAACCAGGCCGAACCGGTATCTTTGATCCCAGACCGTTGGATCTCGATCCGACGATCCGGATCTAGCGGGGATGCGATCTAATCTGGGCCCTGGGTTCCGGATCGGACGGCTCTTAGGCGATTGGGTGTGGGGCGGCGGCGGAACGCGCCGGCGCGCCCTGTTCCGCGGTGGCGCAGCATAGGGCTCGCCGGAGTTGAGAAATCCGCCGCTACAGGGACCTAATTGGGCCGGGGTTTGGCCGTGGAGCACCGCCGTGGCATGGGTAATCCACCGGCGGGCTCGCCCAGGAGGTGCGGGGTTGGGAAAAGGCCCCTCGACGGCGAGGGCGGCTCGGCGGACACGGATCCCGCCGGAGCTCACGTCTACGCGAAACTAGGTCTCGATTTTGAACGAGAAGGGGTAGGGAGGGTGCTACTAGTGCTCACCAAGGGCTCTTGGCGGGCTGGGACGCAGTGCGGTGGCGCCGGCGTCGGAGTTCGGCGGCGTCGCACGGCGGAGCACGATGACGGGGTTGCTGGAGGGGAGCTCTGGTCCTCTTGGTCCTGCGGGTCGACGTGCGATGTCCCTGTGATGAGTCCAAGGGGATCAGGCGGGCCAGAGATGCTTCGGCGGCGAGGAAATGCGGTGGTTCCAGAATTTACCGGAGTGGGGTCTCAGGCGCAATTCCGGCGGAGTTCGGGTCGATCCTTCGATCAGGTGGCACGGAGATGTACCGGACGTCGAGGCGGAGCGGGTGCGGGGGTCCTGGCGGCCCAGGAGGTAGCGGAAGGGCGAGTTTGTGGTGACGCAGAGCCCCTGCGCCGGTGAGGCAGAGCGGCGGCCGGGGCTAGGGTTTGCGGGGCGGCGCTGCGGTGTGGGGATGGGGTTCCTGGGGGGGTGCGGCTGGGTGGTTAAAAGGCAGGGCCAGGCGGGGATTGCGGCGGGGCGCGGCTGGATGAGAATCCCGGCAAACTCGCCGGTGACTTCGGGCATCCGTTGCGCGGCGGGGGAAGAGAAGGAGCTGACTGGTGGGCCCCGTCGGTCAGCGACGGAAAGCGCGGGTGCGGGGTGACGCGGGCCGGCCTGGGAGAGAGAGCGCGCGGGGGCGCTGGGCCGCTTGGGCCGAGGGAGGCGGCGGGCTGGGCCGAGCGCAAAGTCTGGGCCGAGCCAGTTTGGCGCGGGTTGGGCCGGAGGAAAGAAAAGAAACGGGCCAGGAGGGAAAGATGTGGGCCGCAGGGGAGAAAGGGAGAAGTGGGCTTGGGCTGTTGGGTTTGCTATGGATTTTCTATTTCTATTTTTCTCTTTCTAGTTCTAATTCAAACAAAGTTTGAATTCAAATTTGAATTTGAATTCAAACCACACTCAAATAAAATTATGCACCAGCATGAATGCAACAAAAATTTAAACCTATGATAAATTTTAATTAATTAAGGTACAAAAATTAGATTAAATGCCAACTAATCACAATAAACCTTAGAAAATTTAACTAAAGCCAATTAATTTATTAATAAATGTTGAAATTTAAATTAGGGTGTTACATACCCTACCCCCTTAAAGAAATCTCGTCCCGAGATTTAGCTGGGCTGGCTAGCAAAGAGTTCTGGATATGTCTTCCTCAACTCATCTTCTCGCTCCCAAGTAGCCTCAGCTTCACTGTGATGACTCCACTGAACTCTGCACATCTTGATGCGCTTGTTCCGAGTAACCCTCTCTGATGTCTCCAGAATCTTCACCGGATGCTCAGTATAAGTCAGGTCCTCCTGGACATCGACTCCATCCAGGGGTGCCTGCTCCTCGGGTACTCGCAAACACCTCTTCAGCTGTGATATATGGAAGACATCATGAACTCCTGAGAGGCTGAGAGGTAACTCCAGGCGATAAGCAACTTCGCCTTTCCGCTCTAGCACCTTGAAGGGCCCCACATAACGAGGTGCTAACTTCCCTTTGACATTAAATCTGCGGATTCCTCTCATCGGAGACACCTTCAGATACACATAATCACCGACACTGAAGGTCAGGTCTCTCCGTTTGCCATCTGCATAGCTCTTCTGTCTGCTCTGTGCAATCCTCAGATTTTCTCGCACAGCCTGAACCATCTGCTCTGCATCATCTATGATCTCAGGGCCAAAGAGCTGCTTCTCACCGATCTGATCCCAATAGAGAGGAGTCCTGCACTTTCTGCCATACAATGCCTCAAAGGGAGACTTCTTCAGACTGGCCTGATAGCTGTTGTTATATGAGAACTCAGCAAATGACAGGCACTTATCCCAACTAGTGCCGTACTGGATGGCACAAGCTCTCAGCATATCCTCCAACACTTGGTTGGTTCTCTCTGTCTGCCCATCTGTCTGAGGGTGATAAGCTGTACTGAAACGCAGCTTCGTATCCAAAGAATCATGAAGCTGCTCCCAGAACCGAGAAGTGAACTGAGACCCTCTGTCAGATATGATCTTCTTGGGCACACCATGCAAGCAGACAATCCGAGAGATGTACAACTCCGCAAGTCTGGCACCGGAGTAAGTAGTGTTCACTGGAATGAAGTGAGCAACTTTCGTCAGACGATCCACTACTACCCATATGGAGTTGTACCCTTTCTGAGTACGAGGCAATCCAACAATGAAGTCCATAGTGATTTCTTCCCATTTCCACTCTGGAATCTTCAAAGGCTGCAACAGACCTGCTGGCCTCTGATGCTCAGCCTTGACACGCTGGCAGGTGTCACAAATAGCCACGTACTCCGCCACAGAACGCTTCATCCCATACCACCAGAAACGTTCCTTCAGATCATAGTACATCTTCGTGCTGCCCGGATGAATAGAGTATGCTGTATCATGGGCCTCACTCAGAATCAACTTCCGAAGATCCTTCACATCTGGAACACAGATCCGGTTCTTGTACCACAAAGTACCCTGATCATCCTCTCTGAAATGAGGAGCCTTGCCCTTCTTGAGCAACTCACGAATCTCCTGCAGCTTCTCATCATCTTTCTGATGCTGCCTGATCTCTGACTCTAGAGTCGGTACTGCCTCAAATGCTGCACTGGAAGTATGATGCAAGAAGCCCAGACTCAGCTGCTCGAACTCCTCGCATAACTCTGGA
Organism: Panicum virgatum; assembly: GCF_016808335.1. NCBI lineage: Eukaryota > Viridiplantae > Streptophyta > Magnoliopsida > Poales > Poaceae > Panicum > Panicum virgatum. The sequence goes on from NC_053152.1 coordinate 10,401,745, forward strand.
GGCATCTGGAAAGCCACGGCCATGTTGACATAACTTCTTCTGCTCAGAGCATCTGCTACAACATTGGCCTTGCCCGGGTGATAGTGAATCTCCAGATCATAGTCCTTGACCAACTCTAGCCATCTTCTCTGCCGCATGTTCAGCTCATTCTGCGTGAAAATGTACTTGAGGCTCTTGTGATCAGTGTAGACATCACACCGCTGCCCATACAAGTAATGCCTCCAAATCTTCAGAGCATGCACAACTGCGGCTAACTCAAGGTCATGAGTAGGATAATTCAGCTCATGCCGGCGTAACTGCCGTGAAGCATAAGCTATCACTCTGCCCTCCTGCATCAGAACACACCCAAGACCATCCTTCGAAGCATCACAATATACCGTGAACCTCTTCGTCTGGTCTGGCAGAGTCAGGACTGGCGCCGTAGTCAACCTTTTCTTCAGCTCATCAAAGGCCATCTGACGCTCATCAGTCCATACAAAAGCCACATTCTTCTCTAACAAGGAAGTCAAAGGCTTCGCGATCTTGGAGAAATTCTCAATGAACCTCCGATAATATCCTGCTAAGCCCAAGAAAGATCTGACTTCCTTCACTGTCTGCGGTGTCTCCCACTCGAGCACATCCTTCACCTTGCTCGGATCAACAGCAATGCCTCCCTGAGAGATAACATGACCGAGGAATGGAACCTCGTCAATCCAGAACTCGCACTTGCTGAACTTGGCATACAGCTGATGCTCTCTCAATCTCTGCAACACGAGCCTCAGATGCTCCTCGTGCTCTTCTTCTGTCTTGGAGAAGATCAGAATATCATCAATGAAAATCACCACAAAGACATCCAGATAATCCATGAAGACCATGTTCATCAGATGCATGAAGAAAGCCGGGGCATTAGTCAAGCCGAAGGACATGACTGTATACTCATATAGCCCGTACTTGCAGGTGAATGCCGTCTTCGGAATATCCCCAGGACGGATCCTCAGCTGAAAATATCCCGAACGAAGATCAATCTTCGAGAATATACGAGCACCTCGAAGCAAATCGAAGAGATCCTCAATACGGGGCAGTGGATGCTTGTTCTTGATAGTGACTGCATTCAGCTCACGATAATCCACACACATCCTCTTCGAGCCATCCTTCTTATCTACCAGCAACAACGGAAAAGCCCAAGGAGAGAAGCTGCGACGGATATAGCCCTTGGCTAGCAACTCATCAATAGTCTTCTTAACTTCTTCATGCTCTATAGGCGCCATACGGTAGGGCCTCTTTGCAATAGGGGCTGTGCCAGGCAAGAGATCAATACAAAACTCAATGGCGCGTTCAGGCGGCATACCTGGCAGATCATCCGGAAAGACATCCGGGAATTCAGACACCACGCGAATACCGTCCGTGGGTCTAGCCTCCATCTGATGAAGAAATCCAGAAGGCTCTACTGCACTGATAACAACCTCTTGGCCACTGGAAGCTGATAGCAAGACTGTCCTCTGAGCACAATCTATCCGAACTCCCCATTTGGCCAGAGTCTCCATTCCCAGAATGACATCAATGCCCTTGGTGTCTAGCACCATCAGATCAGTACAGAACTCTACTCCCCTCAAAGAAACACTGACTCTCGGGCAGTAAGTATGAGACCTCAACTGTCCTCCCGGTGAAGATACTAACAGGCACCTCTTTAATGTGCTATTATGAATACCATGATGCTCGACAAAAGACTGAGTAATGAAGGAATGCGTAGCACCAGTATCAAAAAGCACTGTAGCTGGATATGAATTAACCATGAACGTACCAATAACCACGTTGGGAGCCTCGGCCGCTGACTCGGCCGTCACGTGGTTCACCCTGCCCTGTGCTGGCGCCCTGGGCTGAGCTGGGCGCCCCTGCTGTCCCGCCTGCACCTTCCGGGGGCAAGCGTTGGCGTAGTGCCCCGGCTGGCCGCAGTGAAAGCAGGTGCGAGGAGGTCCCTGAGCCTGCTGTCCGGTAGGAGCTGCCGGACGTGGAGCCTGCGGTGCCGGTGGAGCTGGTGGAGCAGCACGAGCCGGAGGTGCCGGTAACCTCGGGCCCTGACCTGCCTGCTGCTGTCGAGGCGGGTACTGCTGCGGTGGCCTCTGCTGGTACTGCTGAGGAGGCCGGTACTGAGGCTGGTACTGCTGGGGCTGCTGGAGTCGAGGACGAGTGTTGCTGCCGGAAACAACGGGGACAACCTTCCTCTTCTTGTCCTCCATCTCCAAGTGCTTACGCTCAGTGTTGAGCGCACTGTCAACCAGATGGTTGAAGTCGTCGAAGCGGAGGTTGAGCAGCGCATACTGGAGGTAGTCCTCAAGACCCTCCATGAAGTGCTCCTGCTTCTTGCGGTCATCCGCAACCTCGGCAGGGGCGTAGCGAGCCAGCTGAAGAAAACGATCACGATACTCCGTGACCGACATAGTCCCCTGAATTGACAAAGACAGATAGATATCGGAAGATTAACTCAAGATTCATAAGGATAGAACAAGGAGCATTAGCTCAAAAGAAAACGCTGAATGATTATTCTTAAGATTACCTGATTCAGTGCAAGGAACTCCTTCTGTTTCATCTTCATAACGCCCGCGGGGACGTTGTGGCTGCGGAAGCGCTCCCGGAACTGGAGCCAAGTGAGAGACTCGCGGTCATGGACCGGGTGGGACTCCCACCAGTCCAAAGCTGCCCCTCGCAGCTGTCCTGCTGCGTACAAGACGCGCTCACGATCATCGCACTGGGCGATGTCCAGCTGACGCTCCACTGCACGGAGCCAGTCGTCGGCCTGAAGAGGGTCGGACGTGTGAGAGAACGTCGGCGGGTGACCCCTCAGGAACTCAGCGCGCCTGTCGCGAGGCTGCGGCGGTGGAGGAGGCGGAGGCTGAGTGTGAGCGTGCTGAAGAGCCTGAACGGTGTTGTTCAGGGTAGCCATCATCTGCATCTGGAGCTGGAAGTACTGCTCCGGAGTCAAGGGCGGAGGCATCGGGATCCCAGTACCCTGGTTGTTCTGACCCTGCTGCTGGCCAGAACCTGAACCGGTGCTCCTGGTGTTCACCATCTGATTTGAACAAAAGATTTCACGAGTAAGGATATTGCAGGAATAAACTCAGATGGATATGATAACTCTTAGCGGAAAAAGACTCAGCCATGATAAAGTAGACAGGATAGAGTGGACTGTTTTACCCCCAACGATCTAACTCATTTTATTAATTAGTTAACTTTAACATCTGAGTGATTTTCTTTAAACAAATTTAAACTACTAAGCTATACAATCAGTCAAAAATCCAAATCAAGCATGTAGCATAATAACAAGCAGACAATTTTCACTACTTAGCCGAGTTTGAGCAATAGACTCGACTAACACCACGCGTCGCAGAACGTGCTATCGTTTTATTATAAAAAGGTCACCTAGCTAACTCATGGTGGTCAGATGACTGATTCAGGCCAAAATCTACGAAACTATTCTTCAGAGAGAGAAATCAAGGCAAGAAGGTAAAAGTCAAAGAAGTCAAGGGGTATAATAGTAAAATAGTTTCAGCAGACAAGGATTGGTGAGAAGAAGTCCTAAAACTCGACCAGTTCTATCTAGGCTTCGTCCTACAGTCGATATGGCTCTGATACCACTCTGTAACACCCGGTTTATAAAAGAACATAAACCGAGCAATCATATACGTGCCAGGATCAAGTCACACGTATATACAACAGAATGAACAGTATATCATAGCACATATCATGTATAAAGACATAATAAAGCGAATACGAATGTTATTTATTACAATTATGACAAAATGTCTGATACAGCGGAAGCGAAGTACAAAATACGATAAAGCTCTCCGAAGCTGAAGCAGGGCGCCACAGGGACGTCGACTGGGAGACGAAGCACCTAGAAGTCCTCGTAGTCCTGGTAGCGCTGAGCGAACTCCCTCGCGTCGGCAGGAACTGAGCAGCAGTAGCGTAGCCAAGAGGAAAAAGTAGAGAAGAGGCAAAGGTGAGTACACAACTTGTACTCAACAAGTATAACACAAACTATGAGGCTCTAGGCTGGCTGACTCGACTGCATTAGCTTTTAAATGTTGGCAAAATTTTATTAAAGCTATTTACTACGAGTTGATGAATTACCATTGACCCAGTTACATAGTAATTAATCAGAATTAATTATACTACTACTGAGAACCATACCAAAACCAAGCCACCAAGGTAACCCCGAGAAGCACCTCCCTCGTCGGAAGGAGATAACTTCACTAATCAAAAGGAGGATCTGGGCCGCTCATAACCGTGAGCACGGCTAGTATACCAGTTTTACACTCTGCAGAGGTTGCACATCTTTACCCACAAGTCGTGAGCTACGCCAGTTGTTCATCACACTTCCTTAGGTGAGATGGCCAGCGACTCACTACGAGGCCTTTAAAAAGAATCTCGTTGGTAAGGCGTAACCGCGAGAGTTAGGTCGGCGACGATGGGGCCCACCTCCGGGGGTACAAGCACAGGAGCGCAATCCAAGCACAGACCAAGCCGGAGGAGCAGGGACCATTGAAGCTTACTACTCTTGCCCCGCAGGTAAGTTACTCCAAACCAAAAAGATCTAATTATTACGCCAAGTCTATCCCATTCTAGCCTTGTGGTAGCGCTGTTGTCCCAGGTTGTCGCTCTATGAACCGGTCCTTATGGAGAGTGGCCAACCAAGCACTAAGCACCGTGCTGGCCCCCTAAACCATGTTTCTAAAAAAAACATCTTTTAACGAGAAGTGAGCCACTCAAGCCACACAGAGTGCCACTCTCAGAATTAAGTTCAAGTAAACCATTAATCAAATTAATTAAAAAGGAACAGAGTGTGTTATAGCGCAGCAACCTAGCACAACTAACCAAAATGCAACCCAAAGGTATATATAAAGGATATAAAGTGGCTAGGAATGTCCTTATAGGCATACAGTATTAAAATGCAGTATGAAATTGTAATTAAAGTGATAGGTTGTTCATGTTATACTTGCCTTCCTCGTACTGCTCCTGCTGCTGCTCAAACTGATCCGAAGACGGCTGCTCCGGGTACTGGTACTGGGGCTCCTCAGATGGATCAATGTCTACTCACGAACACATGGCCAAAACAATGCACGAAAATAAGCATACAAACAAACATTAACAAAAAACTAAGAAACAGTACATCAATACATAAAAACAGTAAGAAAAACTAAGCTAAAACTATTCTACGCGTTACAACGATCGCGTGGACATAAAGAACGCTAAAAACGGAGCTAAAACGCATTTTCTGGGCTAAAAACAAGGTTCAGGGGCTTATTTGTAAGAAAACTGAAGTTTCAGGGGCTTTTCTACAAAAACCAGGGACTGAAACGTAAATAAAGGTTAGATCCAGGGGTTAACTCGTAAAAACGGCAGCAAAGGACGGCGGGTTCTATTTTTAAAAAGGTCAGGGGGCTCTGTGCAAATTTTTGGGCCGATCTGTAAATATTTTTGAACTAGCAAGGAGCGCGGGTTGATTCGAGAAAAACTCAGGGGCTCTTTAGAAAGAAAACCAGGCCGAACCGGTATCTTTGATCCCAGACCGTTGGATCTCGATCCGACGATCCGGATCTAGCGGGGATGCGATCTAATCTGGGCCCTGGGTTCCGGATCGGACGGCTCTTAGGCGATTGGGTGTGGGGCGGCGGCGGAACGCGCCGGCGCGCCCTGTTCCGCGGCGGCGCAGCATAGGGCTCGCCGGAGTTGAGAAATCCGCCGCTACAGGGACCTAATTGGGCCGGGGTTTGGCCGTGGAGCACCGCCGTGGCATGGGTAATCCACCGGCGGGCTCGCCCAGGAGGTGCGGGGTTGGGAAAAGGCCCCTCGACGGCGAGGGCGGCTCGGCGGACACGGATCCCGCCGGAGCTCACGTCTACGCGAAACTAGGTCTCGATTTTGAACGAGAAGGGGTAGGGAGGGTGCTACTAGTGCTCACCAAGGGCTCTTGGCGGGCTGGGACGCAGTGCGGTGGCGCCGGCGTCGGAGTTCGGCGGCGTCGCACGGCGGAGCACGATGACGGGGTTGCTGGAGGGGAGCTCTGGTCCTCTTGGTCCTGCGGGTCGACGTGCGATGTCCCTGTGATGAGTCCAAGGGGATCAGGCGGGCCAGAGATGCTTCGGCGGCGAGGAAATGCGGTGGTTCCAGAATTTACCGGAGTGGGGTCTCAGGCGCAATTCCGGCGGAGTTCGGGTCGATCCTTCGATCAGGTGGCACGGAGATGTACCGGACGTCGAGGCGGAGCGGGTGCGGGGGTCCTGGCGGCCCAGGAGGTAGCGGAAGGGCGAGTTTGTGGTGACGCAGAGCCCCTGCGCCGGTGAGGCAGAGCGGCGGCCGGGGCTAGGGTTTGCGGGGCGGCGCTGCGGTGTGGGGATGGGGTTCCTGGGGGGGTGCGGCTGGGTGGTTAAAAGGCAGGGCCAGGCGGGGATTGCGGCGGGGCGCGGCTGGATGAGAATCCCGGCAAACTCGCCGGTGACTTCGGGCATCCGTTGCGCGGCGGGGGAAGAGAAGGAGCTGACTGGTGGGCCCCGTCGGTCAGCGACGGAAAGCGCGGGTGCGGGGTGACGCGGGCCGGCCTGGGAGAGAGAGCGCGCGGGGGCGCTGGGCCGCTTGGGCTGAGGGAGGCGGCGGGCTGGGCCGAGCGCAAAGTCTGGGCCGAGCCAGTTTGGCGCGGGTTGGGCCGGAGGAAAGAAAAGAAACGGGCCAGGAGGGAAAGATGTGGGCCGCAGGGGAGAAAGGGAGAAGTGGGCTTGGGCTGTTGGGTTTGCTATGGATTTTCTATTTCTATTTTTCTCTTTCTAGTTCTAATTCAAACAAAGTTTGAATTCAAATTTGAATTTGAATTCAAACCACACTCAAATAAAATTATGCACCAGCATGAATGCAACAAAAATTTAAACCTATGATAAATTTTAATTAATTAAGGTACAAAAATTAGATTAAATGCCAACTAATCACAATAAACCTTAGAAAATTTAACTAAAGCCAATTAATTTATTAATAAATGCTGAAATTTAAATTAGGGTGTTACAGTTAGTTTACCATGATGCCTGATTGTTTCAAGCGGTGTAAAGGGGTGTGAAGAATGTCAGCGGTTTGGTGCCCGCTGTGATGATACATCCTATTATCAAATCATGGCCGTTCCGAGGTTGAGGATTGGATTTCATTGTTTAAATTAATCCTCCATCTTCAAAAAGACATTGCTTCGTGTTAGTTGCTACAGATTATTCTACTAAATAGACTGAAGTGGTTCATTTGAAGAACATGATTCACAGCCGAGATAATTTATACTCAGCCTTATCCTACTTGCACCAGATGACATGGCCATATACACTATCGTCATTGGAAGCAAGAGATGATTGGTGCGTAGGTGCTTTGCATTGCTTCAGTGCAGTTTTGGGCTTTCAGAGATGTTACTTGGTACGCAAGCTTTACCAAGAAACAGGGGGGCATATGTTGACACTCAAAATTGCCACGATGAAAGTTTTCTGGACAATCTGGGCAGACCGGTCAGACCTCTCCTCTAAACCGGTCAGACTGGTCTAGACAAGTTTGTCAAATTGCAAATTGGACTGCACCATTGTGTAGATCTCGTCCAGACGATCGAAATAAATATATAGAACGTCTAGTTCGGGTCCGGATGAGGGAGTTATGCCTCCTGGAAGACCTGCACCCCGGTCTGACCGGTCAGACCAGTCCAGAGCGGTCAGACCGGTCCGAAACGTCCAATCCGAGTTAGGAGTTGTATTTTGACACGGGATTTGATAGGGTTCCGACTCCTAACGGGTACAGACCTCCACACCCTATATATATGAAGGGCCACGGCCGATTCAGGGTAATCCCAATCGATTCACACATTTATCCTTTACCTTTTACCTCCAAACCCTAACTTTTTCCAATCTCGTCTGCTGTTCTTCGCTCGTCTCCACGGCGTTCGATGGCGTTCTGAGTGGCCTGCCGACCTCAGAGCAACCCTAGATCCACGAGCTCTGACGGCGTCTCTCCCGAGCTCGGGGTTTTAGGCCTTCGCGGCGTTCTCTGTAGAACCGGTCTGACCGGTCGCCATAACCGGTCTGACCGGTCTGTGCGCAGGGGGCCCGTTGGTGAAGATCGTGTCGATGATCAACGCGCGTTATAGCGCATTCGAGTGTGTTGGCACAAATTAGTGTGAACAGCTCTATTACTGGATAATTCAGATTCATTTTATATCAGTTGGATTGGATTGGACCACATCTTCTGATGTTTTAGGACAGTGTAGTCCATTTCTTAAATGATCTTAGCCACAATAATCTATAGTATATTCATCATTACGAAGATCAAATGTAGGGACACTAACTCTGTTGAATGGAAAGGGCGTCGCTTAGATTTTTTTAGTAAGAGCATCGTGTACAAAACAATTATTCCATATGAACTTTTCAGTATCCGTGTCTCCATTGAGCAAAGTAGTTTTCAGGTTCACATTGCTGAAATTCCTTGATGCGTCTCGAAGCAAAATGGTCATTGCAAAACATGCAGCAGAGAACCTGAATCACTACTAGACTGTAGATTCCATTACATTTGATGACAACAAAAACACTGCTGTACTTGCAAAAAAAAGATATTATATGCCGTTGAAACATCACATATTCGACACGTAGATGGTGGCAATTAGGCAGTTACGAGTAAGTAATTACCCGTCTTAACCGGAATCTCCTTTAGATGTGTGTCACACATCACTCTTGGCCTCAGAATCTCCTTTCAGAGACAGCGTGATCGTCCTTTTGGGGATTTGGCCATCAATACATCTGTCAAAGTACTACTCCCCATCACTACAATTTACAAGGTTGTATAGTACGTATCCACGGGTCATTGCATTCCCTTAGTTAAACTAATTATTAGGCACAAAATGATGATTAAGTTCGCGTTTCCAAAGACATACTTGATGTGTTTTGTGACCAAACCGAGTTGATTACCCCTCGCAAAAAAAGGATTACCACTCTCGAAACCCTACCATGCACGTTAGTCAAGACGAGACGTGTAATCAAGCAAGAAGAGCACACGCTAATCGCAATTAGACAAAACCTCCGTACCAGTCATGCTGGCCAAATTGCCAAAGGGAGAAGGGGGGCGTGGGGCCCACCGGCACCCCCACCCCCCACTTGGCCTGCCTGCATGGGGTTTGCCTACCCCCAAGTTGGTCCTTGATGAAGTGTATCCGCCCCCCTCTTCCTCCTCCTCAATTCCTCCGGCCGTCCGAGATCGATTTGAAGCCGCTGCCTCCAAGCCCCACTGATAAAATTGACCACCCGTCGTCCTCCCTGTCCGTCATCATGCTCCCTCGCCGTTTCCTTCCCCATCCATCCCCCACGGCAGCAGGAGCGGCAGCGTCGCCAGAAAGGGCGATATCTACTTCGCCGTCGACCGGATCCCCTCTGCTCGACTCCCTCCTCTTCTCCACTCTGCGTCCCCGCAATAGGCTCTGCTGTTGAGATCATCTTTCTTGGAGAAGAGGGGGGCGTTCTTGAAGTGAAGGAGCAAGAAAGAAAGGGAGGGGCTTTCGGGTGGATGAACAGTTCTGACGGAGGTCGCCGGGGCCAATGCCAAGTTCAGGATTGAAGGTAACCTTTTCTTGCTGTGTGATTTTCGAATAAGTTGAGTGTGTTTAGGTGATTCATTCACAGTCTTTCTTTTGGTTGGGCTCATCAGATTCTTGGAGTAGCTAGTTGTTTAAAGTAGTTTCTTTGCTGACAAAAGTATGAACTTGGCAACCTTTCCTTTAGATTTTGGGGCATCTCAAAAAAGATATTAGATTCGTATTACAAATGATTTACTAATCCCTAATAGTCTTATTACAGGTATTGTCACTTCAGGTGACAAGCAATTCAGTCACAGAGGAACAGATCTGATTACACAACAACATTCAGAAACCACACACACACAAAAAAACCACCACCCTTCACCCTTGTCAGTTCTTGGACGCTCGCTGTCATCGATCTGCGTACACAGTGGCAACAAAATGGCAAGCCGATCTGGCACGATGGATGGAAGAATAGGCACAAGCAGACAGAGGAGGAGCCCAGAGTTGGTCCGAAGACCAAACGCCGGGAAGCGCCACCTGCAGCAGCAGCGGCAGCAGCAGGAGGCGGATTTCAACGACAGGAAGGTCATTGCGTCGACTTACTTCAGCATCGGAGCGTTCCTCGTGCTCGCCTGCCTCACCGTGTCGTTGCTGATACTGCCATTGGTGCTGCCTCCATTGCCGCCGCCGCCGCTGCTGCTATGGCTGCCGGTCGCCCTGCTCATCCTGCTGATTGTGCTGGCCTTCATGCCAACTGATGTGAAGAGCATGGCGTCGTCTTACTTGTAAATAGGCCCACTGGCCCTGGAGCCTCTTGTTTGGGCATTTCGACTAGGATGATTGCAATGTGAAGCATCTTTTCAGGAGTAGATTTCGAGTGAAAAAGTTTGGCAGCTATAAATGTTGTTTAACGGGATTTGGTAATTCGATGCAAATGTGCTAACAAAGTTAAGCAGGTTTTCTGTCAGACACCATTCTTTCCAAGAGATAGACAGACATGTTCCATTATTCGTACTGAAGATGCATGCATTTCGAATATTAGAACTGATATGAGCACTTCACAAGTGGTAGCATTCTTTATTTACCAACACAGCTCATGCAGATCATCTAAACACCCGCATTCTTTGGTGTCATTTAGTATGAGAATTTAGTCCAATATTAATACATTGAAACATGCTTATGTTGTTGTTAAATCATGGCTCACATTTCTGTGAAAATTTTCAGTGGAATGGAAATCAGATAATTGAATCTTTCACCCTCTGTCTGCTAAGAAACTCCTGTAATGCTCTACTTCCAGTATCTGTCACATAGATACCACGAGTAAATACCCTGACAACGGCTGAAAATTGTAGTTATTTGCAGGTTGAGTTGAAACGATGGACTATTTTTTTTTCAAAAACTTTAAGGACAAGGAGGTCCTGCCGATCACTGTAAAATAGTAGAGCTAACCTAGTTTATGACACAAACCGGGAAAATATTACGACTGCATGCTAATTAAAGAACCGGCAAAATACGCTGACACCGGCCGGAACCACAATTTAGAGCGACTCGCCACTATCAACGAGTCAATGTCAATGGGCTGCGGCCTGCAGGCAGGCCCAAGGGAAGTGTTGGGCTTGGGGCGGTATTTTTATTTTTTTATTTTCGTTTTTTACAAAAATATATTTTCGTGTTCGAAATTGACATGAATAAACCTGGGGGCAGGGGCTTATCTATAAAAAAAAGTTGACAAAAAATTGCGCCGAGGTCCCTGGAGGACCGGCCGCCCTGCAGCGGGGCGGCCAGCCCTCCAGGCCGCCCGACGGAGGAGCGGCAGGCCCTGGCCACCCGCCTACGGGGCGACCGGCCCCCCAATCCTATATAAGGTGTTTGCTGCCCCTCACCCCCTCATTTGCCTCACTAAAAATCCAGAAAAAGAGAAAAGAGAGGGAGGGAGGGAGAGGAGGGGTGAGGGAGAGGCAAAGTGGCGAAGCCCTGCCGGATTTTCAAGCCGGCGACTGTAGGTAACTAAAATTTTCTATATTTTATAAATAGATTATGTTGTAATTATTTTTTTAAAATAGTAGATTAGCAATCAGTTCAATTATTGTTAGGAGTGATTAGTGGTACATTTAGGTGCAGTAACTTATAGTGATTAGTGGTACATTTAGTATTAGAAAATACTAGAAAATTGTTAGAGAAGTATTAGAAAATCAAAAAAATTGCAAGATAATATTAGAAAATTGTAGAAAATGTTAGAAAATTGTAGAAAATTATAGAAAATGTTAGAAAATTGTAGAGAATGTTAGAAAATTGTAGAAAATATTAGAAAATTATAGAAACTATTTTGTTGAAACAGTAGATTAGCAATCAGTTTAATTATTATTAGAACTGATTAGTGGTACATTTAGGTGTAGTTACTTGTAGTGATTAGCGTTGATATAGTACATTAGCAATCTAATTAATTAATCTTAAAAATTGCAAGATAATATTAGAAAATTTATAAAATGTTGGAAAATATTATAAATTATTATAAATCGTTAGAAAATCTTAGAAATTATTTAGGAAATATAAGAAACTGTTAGAAATATTTAGATGTGTGTGATTGTATTGTATTGTTTTGATCTTACGTGGTAGGTATGGCCGGGGTTACTCCTGTGTTGCTGGACCCAGCAATAGACTCGGGTCACCGGTCCTTCCTTGCGAAGGTTCAGCACCAAGAACTAAACGTGCCGCGTCCACGTCCACCTGCAGAGTTGGTTGCTGTAGACCCACGATGGGTGCCCAGGTGATATGTCGTCTATTTTCTGTTTTTATCCGTTATACATTTTGTTATATAATGTATTAACATTTGTGCACTGTATGATGCAGGCTGAGCGAGGCAGGTCTTCTCACTGTGGCTCCTCTTGCTGAGAGTGCTTTGGTGAAGTTAGACAGGTCTCTACTTTCAGCTCTTGTTGACAGATGGAGACCTAAGACACACACGTTCCACCTCCCTTGTGGGGAGATGGCACCGACCCTGCAGGACGTTGCGATGCTGCTTGGTCTTTCTATCACCGTAGACGCTGTCGGGCCCCGTGTGGTACCTTCTACGTGGCTGGAGGATCTTGAGGAACGTTTTGTAGGTGTTGCGACCACGATTGATCCTGAAGATTTCAATGAGCACCCACAGTCGAAAGGCCTTTCCAAGTCATGGCTCCTACAGTTTCAAGTACAATTTCGTACAAAACGATGTGTTGATGTATTTATGGCTTTGAAATACCTCATGTGTTTCTTGTTCTCAATGTTCGTACTTCATTGCAGCCGGATCTGTTGGCAGCCGATGCTGATGAGTACAGCATGACTAGATCACTCGAGGCATACCTACTGTGGTTGTTTGGGTACATCATGTTCAACAACTCACACGGCCACTGTGTGGATAGGGTGCTTCTGCCCTACGCACAGGAGATCGCCGATGCAGATGAGGATACCATACCCTTATATAGTTGGGGTTCAGCGGTTCTTGCATGCACATATCGTGGACTCTGCAAGGCATCACGTCATAATGATAGGAATGCTGTCCTAACGGGGTGCCCAATTCTGCTACAACTTTGGTCTTACGAGAGGATTGCCATCGGTCGTCCCATGATTGACCAGTCACCGTACAAGCCGGATATGTACGGTGACACGAAGGACGACAGACCCACCATGGGGACTCTCTGATACTCTCGACAGGTATGGACCCGATAAAAATTTATATTCTATGCATACTATGGTCATACATTGTTCCCTCAATACCTTTCTTATAGACACATAATTTTTATTTTTGCAGAAAACATGGGCACATGTACAGATCTGGCGGTCTTATCCTGAGTTTTTGCCGAATTTGATCGATTGACCCCAGAAGACATTGTGTGGGAGCCATACAGTCCTTTGGCTATAGCCGCACGTGCACCGCTTGGGATATCTTCGGTGTGCACACAGGACCAGGGCCTATGGATGACTACTGCAGCTTTGGTGTACGACGTTGCAGTTGAGGCCCACTGCCCGGATAGAGTCATGAGGCAGTTCGGTCGACGCCAGTCTTTCCCTGTGTCTTCAGCATTGGATCGTGTTCAACGCCACGATCATAGGCAACAAAAATGTATGAGCACCCATGTACTAATAACGTGAAACTAATTTCTATTTAACATGCAGTTTATCAAGGGCTGGACATCCTTTCTCGACATTGTGGGTCACTAGATTACAACCATGGGTGGCTGCGTGGGATGATGCAGGCGAGCAGTTGGCTGAGGATACCGGTCCACACACTGAGCCTTTGTTTCGGGCGTACCTGACCTGGTACGAACCGAAGACTCGTTGTTGTTTGACGTATGTTGACATGCATCCACAGCCGCATGTTGCGACTTCGCAGGATCGCTATGCACGACACAGGGATGAGGCATTAGCTGGGGCGGTGAGTAAATGTTGATGGCATTTTCGATCTTTTAAGATTTGTATACTATGTTTTTTTTTGTTGCAGTTTGAGGCCTGTAGGTTGCTTGAATTAGATTGCTCACTGAATGTAATGAGGATTCATGGCGGGTCTACGATGAGCTTGCCGGCACAACTCGAGGCCTGGACCACTCAACGTGATAGACCCCAAGGCATCCTTCAGGCCTTTGGTATGCGGACGTAGTACGAGGATTCCTACGTATCGTCGCAAGCGTCGACGCCGGTTCCTTGTGGTCCCGCATGACAGCAGCCTCCCTTATACCACCGACAGTACGAAGGTATGGTGTGATATTTATCGATCCATATGTTTATATGTAGTATTTAAATACGACTCCACACAGGGTACAGGTACCCTGGTTCTCAGCCCTATGGAGGGCCAGGTGCCTCGCAAGGGGCTCCATTTCAAGGAATCCAGTTTACCTCTATGCCACATGCCGGAGGGACTTTAGGTAAATATGTGGTGCATAATTTTATTTGCTTATGTTTTATGGTCGAAGACTCATACGTTATTATTTATACTCAGGATCACAACAGTTCACCGGAGCAGGGCCGTCTTCGTATCACCCTATGCCGCCACTAGGAGGATATGAAGGAGCTTCTTCCTATCCACCACCACCACCTCCAACATAGGGTACATACAATAATTTGTATAGAATTGCATTCACCTATTGAATGTTGCTTAAATTTTTTTTTGTCATCTGTAGGGTGGTCTGAAGACAACGACGCGGCCTCCTTGGATGACTTTACACGGTTGTTTGCTACGCCTGCCCAGCTTGCATACACCTGTGGCTCTGTTACGCCGTCCTGCCAGAGACGTGAGGTCACCGGAACGTCATAGCTACCCTACAGATCACGTACACGCACAACGTAAGAGAGGTCGGAATGATAGAGGTGGTTAGTTGTTGGCACTTGTTTCTCTATTGTTATTATGGACTGTTTCGACTGTTCGGATTATGGTTGTTTATGATTGTGGTAGTTTACTTGTCATTTGTTTCTATAGATATTATTGATGTGAACTTGTTATGTTTGTGGGTTCCATAATGCTCGTGAAATAAGGGAAGTTCTTGCGAATTTTTTCCGTGATTTAATAAAGGACAAGTTAGGTGCGGGAGGAGTTAGCGGCCGAGATCCCGCTGACGATGATGACGACTACCGCATACAGAGTAAACTTCGTGACACGCTCGTATAGCTCAAAATAGGGACCATAGTGTATCTAGCTGCGAGTACGAGATCACAGGTTGCCACTGCTCAGCACGGCGATCACGGGTTTCCCATATGTCGCATTGTTTGCCCAGACAAATGTGAAAAAAGACGACATCCCAATAGCAGTGCCCTTTCACCATTTCAAAAAGATGTGACAACACGGCAACCACACCAGCTCACCTTCAAAGCAGTCTCTCGGGCGAGGACGACGGAACTGTCATTCTACAATGAAGGTCTGTGGCGTGTAGTGGGGAAGGCGTCATCTAGGCACGATCGAACGAGCGGCAGCGATGCAGTGCTGTGAGTCTGCATGCACTTAGATGCTCTGCATGCACAGAGATGCATCGAGTAGTCAGTTCGAGAATTAAATCTAGCCTTTTCAGTGTTCGGTCAGCTAGCCTCTTCACTGTGTTGTCATGTAGGCTTTTCAGGTGCATTTACACTCCACACTCCGGGTATTAGACCTTTGTGCGCCTATAAATACTCCGAAGTTTGTGAACTCCCAGCAGCACTCAAACACCAAAGACCATTGTATACCCAATGTCTGGAGGTGGGTCTAGCGGGATGAATTACTATGGTTTTGGGAAAGGAAAAGGGGGAAGAAAGGGAGACCCCATAATATGGGAGGGGCCTCTTGGACCTGATTCCTATCCGGAACCAGTGTTTGAGTTTCCGCCACAGCACAAGAGTGAATTTACCAATGAAATTCCTCTTCGACAATACGATAACCGTAGAGAACCGTGGCCAAAATGCAGACATGGTGAGGACTGCTTAGTGCAGATGTGCACCGACGGGATGGATGGCGGTCGGCGTTTCTTCAAATGCCCACACGCATGGGTAATACTCGGTTGTTTTATTTTTTTTTATCTTCATTGAGACACCTTACATGAAATTTATTTTGCAGTCTTCAGATGCTCCAAAAAACTGTGGTTTTACTAGATGGGTCGATCCTGCACCAATTGATTCAGTTCAGGAGTTCATCGAGTATCTCCAGATAAAGATCTTTGATCTGGAATGCAAGGTGAACCATTACGAGGAAGTGAGCGAGGGTAACAAAGACGACGAAGATGATGATACCAGCAATGCTGCCGCTTCACTGGATGAACCATGCACTATTCCTTACTGCAACTGCCCTTGTCACAAGAAGAAGGGCCCTGCCCCTCCGGCACCACCGCCTGCACCACCTGCAATGGGTGGATACTGCGGAGAAGGCTCAACGCAGTTTGCTACGTGGTGGTACGGCTACTAGGACTACCTAGTGCTAGTGACATGCTACATTGTTGTGTTTTTTTTTAAATTAACTAAGGCATGTTAGTTTAGTTCAGAATCCGTTTACCGTAGTTGCAACGGGTTCTGCCATGCCACTGCATGTCTGATGTGTGTTTCATTAACGTTGTATTATGATGTAATTCCTATGGTTTATATTGTGTAATGCAGTTTTTAGTTCTTAATTCTTACCGTTATATTTGATGTGTGGTTCACAGTATTCTAGTCTCCTGAAAAGGTCCGAAAATATTAAAGGCAATTTTGAAGATTCACTAGATTGCTTGTGCGTGCATGGCACCTCGGCGCCGTGATCTGTGGCGCCAAGACGTGTTATCACGGCGCCACATATTACGGCTCCGACCCCCAGGGTCTATTTCTGCAAAAAAGTTACAAAAAGGACACATATGTGAAATTATTTCGCGAAAAGAGCTAAATTGCAAAAATTACGGCCGGTCGCCCCGCAGCCGGGCGGCCAGGGCCGGCCGCCCCGCTGCCGGGTGGCCTGGGTGGCCGGCCGCCCCGTTGCGGGCGACCGGCCCCAGGAACCTGCGCGCAATTTTCTCCGCGAATTTTTTCAGAAATGCCCTTGCCGCCCCGCTGCCGGGCGGCCAGGATCCGGCCGCCCGGCAGCGGGGCGGCCGGGGTATATTCCTGTAAATTTACAAATCAAAAATATATTTTTGTAAAAAACGAAAATAAAAAATATAAAAATAAAAAAACCACAGGGCTTGGGCACATATTTCTTTCAAGTTTCAACTGGGCCTGTGCCAGCTCCGGCCTATAAATCGATGATCTTTTTTTGAAGGAAGCTATAAATCGATGATCACGATCAATCTATCAACATATCCTTATGTTTCTCAAAAAAAATCTATTAACATATCCTTATTAAAAAAATCTACCGGCATACATTCTCTTTTTTTTTTGAAAGGAAATACGAGCATGCATTCTGTAGGGACTGATACACAACATCATGAAAACAGGGACCCTGCCTGACATGTAGTAAAAAAAGATATATCAATATATGCTATCATTTATCATCAGTAAATTTGTATAGGTTTCAATTGCCATCTCATAACAAAGGTATCATTTTTTAGATAAAACTTGGACCTTCGACAATGCAGTCTCTGAACATTGGGCTTATGTATAAGAGCCCTGTTCGCCTCCAAGGCAGCCCATAGTTCAGTTACTGCAGGCTCTGCTGCATATTCTAAGTCTTTCCACCTTAGCTGCCACAAGCTGGCCATTCCAATCTCTGACGATCACTCCCTAGCCGCCCTTCATGTTTCCTGGTTTGCAAGATCCATTACGGGTGCAAATTGGTGATCTTATGTGCACTTCCAACCCTTTTTGATTCAAAATTTTGTACTAAATTTTTTAAAGTGAGATCTGATTGTCAACCCATGGTGGTCGCCCTCCACCTTATAAGGATCACTAATTGACACCCCTAAGCTCCATCAACATTTGCGTTCAGGTAGTCAACCCGTGGTGGTCGCCGCTAAACATCAGTTGTGCCTCAACTGCACAAACATATGCTCAATCTCCTTGTATCCACTTGAAACATATCAATGACCTACTTGTCTTCAATTTCTACAGGCTTAACATATCAATGACAAAACATATGCTCAATCTCCTTGCATCCACTTGCAACCAAAACAGTGAAAGCATAGGTGAAACATATCAATGACAACACGACGATGAGACAGAAGGATGACATCTCCCAAGACTACACAACAACGCCTCTAGGGAGCGGGGATGACACCCACAAGCCTCGTCGTTGTTGGCCCAGCACACCACTAGAAAAGGCTTTCGCCTAGAGTTCTTGGACACGAGATGACAACCGCTCACCACAAGCGTTAGCTAACGACAGTGCCAGCGGGCGGCGCCCCTTCCGGCAGAGGCCCCCCACTCCGACCCGCGATCACCACTAGTAGCGGCCAAGGGAGGGGAACGACCTCCCCATCCCCCAACCCTGTTATATTGTGATCCAAATTCATTGCACAAGAAAAGGCCGACTTCCAACGGAGTGAAGTGGAGGCCCGTCGCCGGGAGTCTT
Source organism: Panicum virgatum (assembly GCF_016808335.1). Classification (NCBI taxonomy): domain Eukaryota; kingdom Viridiplantae; phylum Streptophyta; class Magnoliopsida; order Poales; family Poaceae; genus Panicum; species Panicum virgatum. Next base: position 10,420,275 of record NC_053152.1, read on the forward strand.
ATGGTCTAGTTACACCTGTAGATTATTCATACTTGGGAGTTTTTGGCTGCACTGCTTATGCTCATGTTGATAATGGAAAATTAGAGCCTAGAGCTATTAAATGTCTGTTTCATGGTTATTGTTCGGGAGTCAAAGGATATAAATTGTGGAATTCTGAAACTAGAAAGACTTTCATGAGCTGGAGTGTTGTTTTCAATGAGTCTGTGATGTTTACTGACAGTTTGTCCACAGATGATGCTTTTGTTGACAAACAGCAGCCACATATAAGTGTGCAGGTGGAGCTTTTGGATGACCTGGAAAATAAGGTTGTTGGTAATGATGTTCCAGATAATGTTCCTAATACTGTTCAGCACTCACCTCCAGTTTCACAGCCTATTTTACAACAAGAGGAGGATCTAGATTTACCTATTGCTCTTCGCAGATCAAAGAGGAGTTGTGGACCTCCAAATCGTTTAATTGAGGAGTGTAATCTGATTCATTATGCTTTGAGTTGTGCTGAACAGGTGGAGGATGCTAGTGAGCCGGCAACATATACTGAAGCCATTGATTCTGTTGATAAGGAGAAGTGGATCTCAGCCATGCAGGAGGAGATGCAGTCCCTTGAGAAGAACGACACATGGGAGATTGGGAGCTTGCCTAAACAAAAGAAGCCCGTCCGCTGCAAATGGGCCTTCAAAAGAAAGGAGGGTTTATCTCCTAGTGAGCCTCCAAGATTTAAGGCAAGGTTAGTTGCAAAAGGCTTCAGTCAGATTTCTAGTGTTGATTATAATGATGTGTTCTCTCCAGTTGTGAAGCATAGTTTAATTCAGATATTCTTTAGTATTGTTGCTATGCATGATCTTGAGTTTGAGCAGTTAGATGTGAAGACTGCATTTTTACATGGAGAACTTGAGGAGGAAATATACATGGATCAGCCAGAAGGATTTGTAGTGCCAGGCAAGGAGAATTATGTTTACAAATTGAAGAGGTCCTTGTATGGTTTGAAACAGTCCCCTCGTCAGTGGTATAAAAGGTTTGATTCATTTATGTTGTTACATGGCTTTAAAAGATCTGAATATGATAGCTGTGTATCCATTAAGATTGTTGATGGATCACCTATATACTTGCTGTTATATGTTGATGACATGCTTATTGCTGCCAAGAGTAGAGTAGAAATCACTACATTGAAGAAATTGTTGAGTAGTGAGTTTGACATGAAGGATCTTGGTGCTGCTAAGAAAATTCTAGGCATGAAGATTACTTGAGACAGAAAATCTGGTTTATTATTTCTTAGTCAGCATAATTACATTAAGAAGGTTCTTCATCGATTCAATATGCATGATTTAAAGCCTGTTAGTACTCTTATTGCACCACATTTTAAATTATCAGCCACTCAGTGTCCTAGTTTTGATGAGGATGTTGAATACATGTCAAAAGTTCCTTATTCTAGTGCTGTTGACTCTTTGATGTATGACATGGTTTGCTCTCGCCCAGATTTATCATATGCTATGAGTCCTGTTGCTAAGGTTGAGCTTTGCTCAAGCTTAGTTGGTTTGACAGCTTAGCCCAAGAGGCTAATTGGCGCCAGAAGTATTGTTTCTTTGTTGTGTTCAGGTATTGATTTGATATGTGCTACAAGAGGAAATTTATCTCAAGGTGGAGTTTGTTATATTGTGATCCAAATTTATTGCACAAGAAAAGACCGACTTTCGATGGAGCGAAGCGGAGGCGGAAGTGGCCCATTGTAGAAGGCCCATGCCAAGGATGCCTGGGGGTGTGGTTCATATACCCTTTAGGGTTTGCTCCTCACTATATTATTCCTCTTGTAAGCCGCCGCTAGGTGTTGTAGAACACATACCCGATATAGTTAATATTTTCTGGCTGGCGCCCATGGTTGTAGATGGCTGCAGCCCCTAGCCCTCTAGGTTGTAGATGGGATGGTTGTGGCAGTTGACGTTGAGGAAGGGACTTCCGCGCCGATGAAGAGTAGATCCGGGCCTAGGGGAGGTGGATGTACCCCCGGCAACCGACAACCAGCAACCGGCGCTCAATGGCTAGGGTTTGTGGGAGTGGGAGTGGAGAGGGAGAGAAGAATAGGAAAGGGGAGGGAGAAAGTGTGACACGAGGGTCAGCTTTGCCGCAGCCACGGGCCGCCGCAGCCAGAGTCAGGTAGGCGGGGTTGAAGTGGGGAGCGGTGCAGTGCCCCCCGAGTCGCCCAGAAGGGAGCGAAGTGAGGGAAGGGAGACAGTCAATTCATGTCTGGTTGGCTCTTCATTTGGTAGGTGCATGGCTTATGGCTGCATCATCTTTAATTCTTATGTGGAAGGTGAGCTCAGTGACTTGAACTTCCTGTTAAATAGGCACTAGGGAACAGTAGCGGAAGTGGACAGAAAATTGGGGGGGGGGTGCTGACAACCACATGGAATAGTCAATCCATCCTTAAATTTTCGGCCGAAGTTTAACTTGCCCCTAAACTTTTAAAACGACCATTTTAGTCATCAAACTTCTCCATTTGGCTCAATTTAATTCATCTTACCTGGCATGCCATGTTGGCAGGCCTTGTCACGTTTAGTTAGCTATGGTTCATAAAAAAAATATATTTCTATAAATTTGATCATTATAAAAGTTTTATCTCGATGAAACTATAATAATGTATATTTTTAAGGAAGGGAGTTAATCCAAATGCATTTATTATACATCTACAAAAGTTCCTTGTGAAAAACATATGTAGACACAGCTTAAAGTTTTGTTATGTTATCTTTAAGTATGTGTGAATCAATAGGAACACTTTGATGCTGCCATAGCATGCTAAAGTGGCAAGATACGTAGAATGAATGACTAAGTTAAGCTTCATGGAAAAGGCTGAGCATTGAAACGGTCATTTTAAAAGTCTAGGAACGAAGTGACCCCCGACTAGAACTTTGGGGACGAAATAGGCTATAATGTCAAAGAAAAAATAGTCTTTCCTTTAGTTTTGCATTAATTTTCTATAGAAACTTGATCAAATGTTACCAAAAAATTACATACTATGTAATTTTTTTCTTTTCGTTGAGGGGGATCGACGGCTTTCTTTTGTGGAACGTGAAGCAGATCAGTTACCTGAATTTTCCTTGGTTCGTCAGTTGGCACTCATGAAGGAAGAAAAAAACACATTTATGCCTCAGCCAGTACAACATGGATGGATGGACCACATCTCAGGGGCATGTAGTGACTACATGCGTGAACAGGTAACAGTGATGCACAACCATTGAGGAGCAGCGGCAGGATTGACACAGGCAGATTTACATGGCAGGGACAGGAGGTATCTTCACATAGTAATCCTGTGGAGATACCAGTAAGCGTACCGGCTCCTGCATTTCCTCTGGGGTGGGGGTGGGTATAAATGTCCAAACGCACACTGCACTAACACTATTTGGCACTGACACTATTCGGCACTACACTACTTAACACTAACCCTTAGTCGTGCCGTGCCGTGCGGCACTGAGTGCTGGCCACTCGGCCCAGGCACTACACTATAGGCACTTAACCGTGCCGTGTCGGCCCAGGCACTACCACCACAAAAAGGCTCAGGAGGACAAGAAGAGAAGGGGAGTCGAGTAGGAGGACGACGATGTAGCACAGGAGCAAGACTAAATGGCTTAGGACAACGATTATCGTCGACCGGCGGCGCAGATCGGCGGCCAGAGCGGGAGAGGCGAGCGAGAGGTGAGAGGTGAGCGTAAAGGTGTCGTTCGTGGCATATATACGCCGGTCGCTGTAACAGGTCTTAAGTGGGCTCCCGGTCCAGTAAACCTGTAAGGCTAACGAATAGTAGATGTAACAGCCCGAATATTTACCAAAATAAATCACGCGCTAAAAATATTTTCAAATCTCTTTTCATCATTGAGCTCAATCCATCTGAAATCGTCCCCGCCCGATCTCCCAATGCATGAGGTAAAAGATGACAAGGCGTCTTTCCCTGTCCATACGATTGATTTGGATAAAGCCAAGGTACTCATTCGGCCGGAACAAGCCAAAGGAGCAAAAGGAAAAAAAATGTTATCATTGGTGAGCCAAGGTCGAAAAATGTCAATGACAAAGTTCGGGCTAGGGAAGTAACGATGGAGAAGACTCCTGATGGAGAGGAGTCACTGAAGATCACTATCAAAGCTTCAAGGCCCAGAGGGCAAGAGAGTTCCTCACAAGACACGAGTCGGCCTACTGCCCAGGCATGACCGGTCAGACCGGTCGCCTCAACCGGTCAGACCGGTCAGGCAAAAAGTCGACCCAGAACTTTCAAGTCTAAGCACCCAGAAGAAGGTACTATGAAGGTTAATGAGTCAAAGGTACATGGGAGTTTTACAAAGCAGAAGCTCACCTTTGCTCAGCTACTGAACAAGTACACAAAGACCACTCCAAAAGATCGGCCACTAAAAAAAGAACCAAGTTTACCTCCGCATCAAGGCAAGCATTCTTCTACTAGGGGAGAATCCAACAAGTGTAGGGGTGAAAGCACTACAGCGTTCCCTCTTCAGAAGATGTGTACTACCACGCCATGGGCGTCACCGGCATCGGGTTTTTCTTGTCCTACATGGGGGCATGAAGGAATTTGGATGTATTATTATCCAATGCTATACCCACCATCTCACCATAGAGAGGAGGATCACAGGAGGTCTATGTTCGACAAAGTGACACGACCAATGTACGACCGATTGGGACCCTACCAATCAGGTCAGAGGCGGCAGCCTGCACCGGTCAGACCGGTGGCCACTGACAGGTCAGACCGGCCTCATCAGAGGCCGGGCAAAGTTCATTCTCCAAGACAGGTTTACCGTGTCAAGGAGAAGAAAGAGAATGTACAACCCACTATTGATCTAGAGAAGGCTAAAGCTGATGATGTTGTGCAAATCGGCGATATCAAAGTGGTTGTCAATTATACGGGTACAAGACCGATGGTTTTTGGTAAATGGGTCAATCCTTCTTTCCAAAGGCCGATCATGGCTAATGATCATGAGGCTAGCAGCAGTAGCTCAAAATCAAAGTACTTTCAACTAAGATGGTGTCCTCCAGGGTTGACTCGTACTCAAAGAAGGAAGCTGCAATGCCTACGTGCTCAGGAGAAGGAGCAAGAGTTCAAGAGGCTGAGAGACAAACAATTCAACCACAACAAACCAATGGTACCTCAGGGCAAGGTATGGAGGGTTAAAGCAGTTGACCAGCTAGCACGATCGGTCGAACCGCCTCAGGCGACCGGTCTGACCGGTACAAGCGACCGGTCTGACCGCCCAGAGCAACGGGCAGACTGGTTGAGGTTTTTGCAGAACAGAAAGCCGAATTGGCAATGCCCGTTTTGGTTCCTTGCGATGGAGAAACGCCGCTAGCATTCTCGGTACAAGGCAATGAGGAGCTAGTCGATCATGAGGCTACACCGAAAGCGCAGCAATATGGAGCTCAACGACATTTAAGTACTCGAGGGGCAAAATATTGGCAAATGATAATTTACCTCATGAAGTTTCTATGCAGCATATCAGTTTGCAAGGGGCTCCCAAGACATTGATTTTGAGGTCTTGAGCTGGTTGAAAATTGTACATCAGCAAATAAAAGCCGAATTAGAAGTTTTTCAATTCGAGCTAGAAAATTGGCAAACTACTTGTAATGAGGCATGTTGATGTTTTTACTTCTATTCCTCGGTTAAAGAATGAAGCTGAATTTACTTGGGGGGCAGAACAGTAAGAGGCCTTTGAAAAGATCAAGGTTTATCTGTCTTCACCACCTGTGCTCAAGGCACCTAGGAGAGGGGTTCCTTTCAGACTTTATGTGGTTGCTAGAGACAAGGTCATTGGGGCTGTTTTGACTCGAGAAACCGAAGATAAGGAGTATGTCATCACTTATACAAGCCGATGACTTTTCGATGCGAAGACAAGCGGATTTTTATTGTTGAGCATCGGATTAATGATAAGCATGATTTGGGAGTCGGCTATGTTATTTGCACAACATGGAAATTATATTTTGATGGATCGGTTTGTGATGATGATCAAGGAATTTGTGCTGCTCTTATTTCTCTGAATGGTGTTATTTTTGAGTTCTCAAACCGATCAAAAGAGGATTGCACAAATAATCAAGTTGAGTATGAAGCGCTCTTATTTGGCTTGGAATTTCTGCAATCTATGGGCGTGAAACATGTTGAAGCCTTTGGTGATTCACTTCTGGTGGTTCAGCAGGTATTCAAGGTACGCCAGTGATACAATAAATCTTTAAATGTATATCTTGACAAGTGCCTCAATATTTTTTTTCCTTTGATGAATTTGTTATAAGACGTATACCAAGGGAAAAGAATAGAGAGGTTAGCGCTCTGGCTCAGCAAGCATCTGGCTACGCAATTGTGAAGAAATATTTTCATATTCAAAAGCCGATGCAAGCAAAAGCCGAGTTGCAGGTTCTGGACGAACCGGTCCAACCGGTCAATTCAACCGGTCTGACCGCCCAGACTATTGGAGACACTCAATTCGGCTATGAAAGGTGATTCATCACTAAAGCCGAAGATCAGGACTGGAGGGTTCCTGTAATCTCTTATTTAAAGATCCTGGTAGCGGTGTAGAAAGGGATATTCGGCGGATGACACTCAAATATGTTTTAGTCGACGATAAGCTCTATCGTCGAACAACCGAAGATTTATTTGTTAAATATTTGAACTCGGATCAGGCCAGGGTTGCCATAGGCAAAGTTCTTAAAGACATTTGTGGTACACCTCAATCGGCTCCCAAGATGAAGTGATTGTTTAAAAAGAGCCGGTTTGTGTTAGTTTACCATGATGCCTGATTGTTTCAAGCGGTGTAAAGGGGTGTGAAGAATGTCAGCGGTTTGGTGCCCGCTGTGATGATACATCCTATTATCAAATCATGGCCGTTCCGAGGTTGAGGATTGGATTTCATTGTTTAAATTAATCCTCCATCTTCAAAAAGACATTGCTTCGTGTTAGTTGCTACAGATTATTCTACTAAATAGACCGAAGTGGTTCATTTGAAGAACATGATTCACAGCCGAGATAATTTATACTCAGCCTTATCCTACTTGCACCAGATGACATGGCCATATACACTATCGTCATTGGAAGCAAGAGATGATTGGTGCGTAGGTGCTTTGCATTGCTTCAGTGCAGTTTTGGGCTTTCAGAGATGTTACTTGGTACGCAAGCTTTACCAAGAAACAGGGGGCATATGTTGACACTCAAAATTGCCACGATGAAGGTTTTCTGGATAATCTGGGCAGACCGGTCAGACCTCTCCTCTAAACCGGTCAGACTGGTCTAGACAAGTTTGTCAAATTGCAAATTGGACTGCACCATTTTGTAGATCTCGTCCAGACGATCGAAATAAATATATAGAACGTCTAGTTCGGGTCCGGATGAGGGAGTTATGCCTCCTGGAAGACCTGCACCCCGGTCTGACCGGTCAGACCGGTCCAGAGCGGTCAGACCGGTCCGAAACGTCCAATCCGAGTTAGGAGTTGTATTTTGACACGGGATTTGATAGGGTTCCGACTCCTAACGGGTACAGACCTCCACACCCTATATATATGAAGGGCCACGGCCGATTGAGGGTAATCCTAATCGATTCACACATTTATCCTTTACCTTTTACCTCCAAACCCTAACTTTTCCAATCTCGTCTGCTGTTCTTCGCTCGTCTCCACGGCATTCGATGGCGTTCTGAGTGGCCTGCCGACCTCAGAGCAACCCTAGATCCACGAGCTCTGACGGCGTCTCTCCCGAGCTCGGGCTTTTAGGCCTTCGCGGCGTTCTCTGTAGAACCGGTCTGACCGGTCTGTGCGCAGGGGGCCCGTTGGTGAAGATCGTGTCGATGATCAACACGTGTTATAGCGCATTCGAGTGTGTTGGCACAAATTAGTGTCAACAGCTCTATTACTGGATAATTCAGATTCATTTTATATCAGTTGGATTGGATTGGACCACATCTTCTGATGTTTTAGGACAGTGTAGTCCATTTCTTAAATGATCTTAGCCACAATAATCTATAGTATATTCATCATTACGAAGATCAAATGTAGGGACACTAACTCTGTTGAATGGAAAGGGCGTCGCTTAGATTTTTTTAGTAAGAGCATCGTGTACAAAACAATTATTCCATATGAACTTTTCAGTATCCGTGTCTCCATTGAGCAAAGTAGTTTTCAGGTTCACATTGCTGAAATTCCTTGATGCGTCTCGAAGCAAAATGGTCATTGCAAAACATGCAGCAGAGAACCTGAATCACTACTAGACTGTAGATTCCATTACATTTGATGACAACAAAAACACTGCTGTCCTTGCAAAAAGAAGATATTATATGCCGTTGAAACATCACATATTCGACACGTAGATGGTGGCAATTAGGCAGTTACGAGTAAGTAATTACCCGTCTTAACCAGAATCTCCTTTAGATGTGTGTCCCACATCACTCTTGGCCTCAGAATCTCCTTTCAGAGACAGCGTGATCGTCCTTTTGGGGATTTGGCCATCAATACATCTGTCAAAGTACTACTCCCCATCACTACAATTTACAAGGTTGTATGGTACGTATCCACGGGTCATTGCATTCCCTTAGTTAAACTAATTATTAGGCACAAAATGATGATTAAGTTCGCGTTTCCAAAGACATACTTGATGTGTTTTGTGACCAAACCGAGTTGATTACCCCTCGCAAAAAAAGGATTACCACTCTCGAAACCCTACCATGCACGTTAGTCAAGACGAGACGTGTAATCAAGCAAGAAGAGCACACGCTAATCGCAATTAGACAAAACCTCCGTACCAGTCATGCTGGCCAAATTGCGAAAGGGAGAAGGGGGGCGTGGGGCCCACCGGCACCCCCACCCCCCACTTGGCCTGCCTGCATGGGGTTTGCCTACCCCCAAGTTGGTCCTTGATGAAGTGTATCCGCCCCCCTCTTCCTCCTCCTCAATTCCTCCGGCCGTCCGAGATCGATTTGAAGCCGCTGCCTCCAAGCCCCACTGATAAAATTGACCACCCGTCGTCCTCCCTGTCCGTCATCATGCTCCCTCGCCATTTCCTTCCCCATCCATCCCCCCCGGCAGCAGGAGCGGCAGCGTCGCCAGAAAGGGCGATATCTACTTCGCCCGTCGACCGGATCCCCTCTGCTCGCCTCCCTCCTCTTCTCCACTCTGCGTCCCCGCAATAGGCTCTGCTGTTGAGATCATCTTTCTTGGAGAAGAGGGGGGCGTTCTTGAAGTGAAGGAGCAAGAAAGAAAGGGAGGGGCTTTCGGGCGGATGAACAGTTCTGACGGAGGCCGCCGGGGCCAATGCCAAGTTCAGGATTGAAGGTAACCTTTTCTTGCTGTGTGATTTTCGAATAAGTTGAGTGTGTTTAGGTGATTCATTCACAGTCTTTCTTTTTGTTGGGCTCATCAGATTCTTGGAGTAGCTAGTTGTTTAAAGTAGTTTCTTTGCTGAAATTTCGGGACAAAAGTATGAACTTGGCAACCTTTCCTTTAGATTTTGGGGCATCTCAAAAAAGATATTAGATTCGTATTACAAATGATTTACTAATCCCTAATAGTCTTATTACAGGTATTGTCACTTCAGGTGACAAGCAATTCAGTCACAGAGGAACAGATCTGATTACACAACAACATTCAGAAACCACACACACACACACACAAAAACCACCACCCTTCACCCTTGTCAGTTCTTGGACGCTCGCTGTCATCGATCTGCGTACACAGCGGCAACAAAATGGCAAGCCGATCTGGCGCGATGGATGGAAGAATAGGCACAAGCAGACAGAGGAGGAGCCCAGAGTTGGTCCGAAGACCAAACGCCGGGAAGCGCCATCTGCAGCAGCGGCGGCTGCAGCAGGAGGCGGATTTCAACGACAGGAAGGTCATTGCGTCGACTTACTTCAGCATCGGAGCGTTCCTCGTGCTCGCCTGCCTCACCGTGTCGTTGCTGATACTGCCATTGGTGCTGCCTCCATTGCCGCCGCCGCCGCTGCTGCTATGGCTGCCGGTCGCCCTGCTCATCCTGCTGATTGTGCTGGCCTTCATGCCAACTGATGTGAAGAGCATGGCGTCCTCTTACTTGTAAATAGGCCCACTGGCCCTGGAGCCTCTTGTTTTGGTCATTTCGACTAGGATGATTGCAATGTGAAGCATCTTTTCAGGAGTAGATTTCGAGTGAAAAAGTTTGGCAGCTATAAATGTTGTTTAACGGGATTTGGTAATTCGATGCAAATGTGCTAACAAAGTTAAGCAGGTTTTCTGTCAGTCACCATTCTTTCCAAGAGATAGACAGACATGTTCCATTATTCGTACTGAAGATGCATGCATTTCGAATATTAGAACTGATATGAGCACTTCACAAGTGGTAGCATTCTTTATTTACCAACACAGCTCATGCAGATCATCTAAACACCGCATTCTTTGGTGTCATTTAGTATGAGAATTTAGTCCAATATTAATACATTGAAACATGCTTATGTTGTTGTTAAATCATGGCTCACATTTCTGTGAAAATTTTCAGTGGAATGGAAATCAGATAATTGAATCTTTCACCCTCTGTCTGCTAAGAAACTCCTGTAATGCTCTACTTCCAGTATCTGTCACATAGATACCACGAGTAAATACCCTGACAACGGCTGAAAATTGTAGTTATTTGCAGGTTGAGTTGAAACGATGGACTATTTTTTTTTTCAAAAAACTTTAAGGACAAGGAGGTCCTGCCGATCACTGTAAAATAGTAGAGCTAACCTAGTTTATGACACAAACCGGGAAAATATTACGACTGCATGCTAATTAAAGAACCGGCAAAATACGCTGACACCGGCCGGAACCACAATTTAGAGCGACTCGCCACTATCAACGAGTCAATGTCAATGGGCTGCGGCCTGCAGGCAGGCCCAAGGGAAGTGTTTGGCTTGGGCACATATTTCTTTCAAGTTTCAACTGGGCCTGTGCCAGCTCCGGCCTATAAATCGATGATCTTTTTTTTTTTGAAGGAAGCTATAAATCGATGATAAAGATCAATCTATCAACATATCCTTATGTTTCTCAAAAAAAAAAATCTATCAACATATCCTTATTAAAAAAAATCTACCGGCATACATTCTCTTTTTTTTTGCAAGGAAATACGAGCATACATTCTGTAGGGACTGATACACAACATCATGAAAACAGGGACCCTGCCTGACATGTAGTAAAAAAAGATATTCCAATATATGCTATCATTTATCATCAGTAAATTTGTATAGGTTTTAATTGCCATCTCATAACAAAGGTATAATTTTTTAGATAAAACTTGGAACTTCGACAATGCAGTCTCTGAACATTGGGCTTATGTATAAGAGCCCTGTTCGCCTCCAAGGCAGCCCATAGTTCAGTTACTGCAGGCTCTGCTGCATATTCTAAGTCTTTCCACCTTAGCTGCCACAAGCTGGCCATTCCAATCTCTGACGATCACTCCCTAGCCGGTAGCCGCCCTTCATGTCTCCTGGTTTGCAAGCTCCATTACGGGTGCAAATTGGTGATCTTAGGTGCACTTCCAACCCTCTTTAGTTCAAAATTTTGTACTAATTTTTTTAAAGTGAGATCTGATTGTCAACCCGTGGTGGTCGCCCTCCACCTTATAAGGATAACTAATTGACACCCCTAAGCTCCATCAACATTTGCGTTCAGGTAGTCAACCCGTGGTGGTCGCCGCTAAACATCAGTTGTGCCTGAACTGCACAAAACATATGCTCAATCTCCTTGCATCCACTTGAAACATATCAATGACCTACTTGTCTTCAATTTCTACAGGCTTAACATATCAATGACAAAACATATGCTCAATCTCCTTGCATCCACTTGCAACCAAAACAGTGAAAGCATAGGTGAAACATATCAATGACAACACGACGACGAGGCGGAAGGATGACATCTCCCAAGACTACACAACAACGCCTCTAGGGAGGGGGGATGACACCCACAAGCCTCGTCGTTGTTGGTCCAGCACACCACTGGAAAAGGCTTTCGCCTAGAGTTCTTGGACACGAGATGACAACCGCTCACCACAAGCGTCAGCTGACGACAGTGCCAGTGGGCGGCGCCCCTTCCTGCAGAGGCCCCCCACTCTGACCCGCGATCACCACCAGTAGCGGCCAAGGGAGGGGAACGACCTCCCCATCCCCCAACCCTGTTATATTGTGATCCAAATTCATTGCACAAGAAAAGGCCGACTTCCAACGGAGCGAAGCGGAGGCCCGTCGCCGGGAGGCTTATGGTCTAGTTACACCTGCAGATTATTCATACTTGAGAGTTTTTGGATGCACTGCTTATGCTCATGTTGATAATGGAAAATTACAGCCTAGAGCTATTAAATGTCTGTTTCTTGGTTATTGTTCGGGAGTCAAAGGATATAAATTGTGGAATTCTGAAACTAGAAAGACTTTCATGAGCAGGAGTGTTGTTTTCAATGAGTCTGTGATGTTTACTAATAGTTTGTCCACAGATGATGCTTTTGTTGACAAACAGCAGCCACATATAAGTGTGCAGGTGGAGCTTTTGGATGACCAGGAAAATGAGGTTGTTGGTAATAATGTTCCAGATAATGTTCCTGATATTGTTCAGCACTCACCTCTAGTTTCACAGCCTGTTTTACAACAAGAGGAGGATCTAGATTTACCTATCGCTCTTCCCAGATCAAAGAGGAGTTGTGGACCTCCAAATCATTTAATTGAGGAGTGTAATCTGATTCATTATGCTTTGAGTTGTGCTGAACAGGTGGAGGATGCTAGTGAGCCAGCAACATATACTGAAGCCATTGATTCTGTTGATAAGGAGAAGTGGATCTCAGCCATGCAGGAGGAGATGCAGTCCCTTGAGAAGAACGGCACATGGGAGATTGTGAGCTTGCCAAAACAAAAGAAGCCCGTCCGCTGCAAATGGGCCTTCAAAAGAAAGGAGGGTTTATCTCCTAGTGAGCCTCCAAGATTTAAGGCAAGGTTAGTTGCAAAAGGCTTCAGTCAGATTTCTAGTGTTGATTAAAATGATGTGTTCTCTCCAGTTGTGAAGCATAGTTTAATTCAGACATTCTTTAGTATTGTTGCTATGCATGATCTTGAGTTTGAGCAGTTATATGTGAAGACTGCATTTTTACATGGAGAGCTTGAGGAGGAAATATACATGGATCAGCTAGAAGGATTCATAGTGCCAGGCAAGGAGAATTATGTTTACAAATTGAAGAGGTCCTTGTATGGTTTGAAACAGTCCCCTCATCAGTGGTATAAAAGGTTTGATTCATTTATGTTGTTACATGGCTTTAAAAGATCTGAATATGATAGCTGTGTATCCATTAAGATTGCTGATGGATCACCTATATACTTGCTGTTATATATTGATGACATGCTTATTCCTGCCAAGAGTAGAGTAGAAATCACTACATTGAAGAAATTGTTGAGTAGTGAGTTTGACATGAAGGATCTTGGTGCTGCTAAGAAAATTCTAGGCATGAAGATTAATAGAGACAGAAAATCTGGTTTATTATTTCTTAGTCAGCATAATTACATTAAGAAGGTTCTTCATCAATTCAATATGCATGATTCAAAGCCAGTTAGTACTCCTATTGCACCACATTTTAAATTGTCAGCCACTCAGTGTCCTAGTTTTGATGAGGATGTTGAATACATGTCAAAAGTTCCTTATTCTAGTGCTGTTGACTCTTTGATGTATGACATGGTTTGCTCTCGCCCAGATTTATCATATGCTATGAGTTTGGTTAGCAGATACATGTCTAATCCTAGTAAAGAACACTGGAAGGCAGTTCAGTGGATTTTCAGGTACCTCAGAGGAACAACAAATTCTTGTTTGAAGTTTGGGAGAACTGATTAGGGACTTATTGGTTATGTGGATTCAGATTATGCTACTGATTTGGATAGGCGCAGGTCACTCGTGTTCACTGTTGGGAGTTGTGCTGTGAGTTGGAAGGCTACTTTGCAGCCTGTTGTTGCTATGTCTAGCACCGAAGTAGAATATATGGCTATTGCTGAAGTGTGCAAAGAGATAGTTTGGCTAAAAGGTTTGTTTGCTGAGCTTTGTGGAGTTGATTCTTGCATTGATCTATTTTGTGACAGTCAAAGTGCTATATGTCTCACTAAAGATAAGATGTTTCATGATAGAACTAAGCATAGTGAGGTCAAGTACCATTATGTTTGTGATGTGGTCACACAAGGTAAATTAAAGATATGCAAGATCAGTACTCATGATAATCCTGCTGATATGATGAGAAAGCTAGTTCCTGTTGCTAAGTTTGAGCTTTGCTCAAGCTTAGTTGGATTGACAGCTTAGCCCAAGAGGCTAATTGGCGCCAGAAGTATTGTTTCTTTGTTTTGTTCAGGTATTGATTTGATATATGCTACAAGAGGGAATTTGTCTCAAGGTGGAGTTTGTTATATTGTGATCCAAATTTATTGCACAAGAAAAGACCGACTTTCGACGGAGCGAAGCGGAGGCGGAAGTGGCCCATTATAGAAGGCCCATGCCAGGGATGCCTGGGGGTGTGGTTCATATACCCTTTAAGGTTTGCTCCTCACTGTATTATTCCTCTTGTAAGCCGCCGCTAGGTGTTGTAGAACACATACCCGATATAGTGAATATTTTCTGGCTGGCACCCATGGTTTTTTCCCTTCCGCATTGGAGGTGTTTTCCACGTTAAATCCTCGTGTCTCTTGTGGTTTGATCTTGCTATTCTTCATCATTTATTCGTCTTCGCGTCTAACAAACCCGAGGCCGCGAGTGGCACCCTCCAAGCCAAAGCAGTCACAGGCGGCGGCCAGAGTTGGAAGCCCCGGGCCCGGAGGTCATAGATCCTCTCTAGATAGGAAGCGAAGATACAGGCCTGGCAGCCGAAGACCCGGTGAGACCCAGGGCGGAGGGAGTCGTCATAGTGGATAGGGGTGCCCCCCCCCCCACAAGAGACCAATCGGAGTTGGATGGGGAGATGGGGGAACGATCATTGGGGAGACAACAGCCCCCTGGCCGCAGCCGCTGGCCCTCTAGGTTGTAGAAGGGATGGTTGTGGCAGTCGACGTTGAGGAAGGGACTTCCGCGCCGATGAAGAGTAGATCTGGGCCTAGGGGAGGTGGATGTACCCCCGGCGACCGGCAACCAGCAACCGGCGAGGGAACCCGGCGCTCGATGGCTAGGGTTTGTGGAGTGGGAGTGGAGAGGGAGAGGGAGAGAAGAATAGGAAAGGGGAGGGAGAAAGTGTGACACGAGGGTCAGCTTTGCCGCAGCCAGAGTCAGGTAGGCGGGGTTGAAGTGGGTAGCGGTGCAGTGCCCCCCCCCCCCAGTCGCCCAGAAGGGAGCGAAGTGAGGAAAGGGAGACCGTCAATTCATGTCTGGTTGGCTCTTCATTTGGTAGGTGCATGGCCTATGGCTGCATCATCTTTAATTCTTATGTGGAAGGTGAGCTCAGTGACTTGAACTTCCTGTTAAATAGGCACTAGGGAACAATAGCGGAACTGGACAGAAAATTGGGGGTGGAGGGGGGGGGTGCTGACAACCACATGGAATAGTCAATCCATCCTTAAATTTTCGGCCGAAGTTTAACTTGCCCCTAAACTTTTAAAACGACCATTTTAGTCATCAAACTTCTCCATTTGGCTCAATTTAATTCATCTTACGTGGTATGCCATGTTGGCAGGCCTTGTCACGTTTAGTTAGCTATGGTTCATAAAAAAATTATATTTCTATAAATTTGATCATTATAAAAGTTTTATCTCAATGAAACTATAACAATGTATATTTTTAAGGAAGGGAGTTAATCCAAATGCATTTATTATACATCTACAAAAGTTCCTTGTGAAAAAAAATATGTAGACACAGCTTAAAGTTTTGTTATGTTATCTTTAAGTATGTGTGAATCAATAGGAACACTTTGATGCTGCCATAGCATGCTAAAGTGGCAAGATACGTAGAATGAATGACTAAGTTAAGCTTCATGGAAAAGGCTGAGCATTGAAATGGTCATTTTAAAAGTCTAGGAACGAAGTGACCCCCGACTAGAACTTTGGGGACGAAATAGGCTATAATGTCAAAGAAAAAATAGTCTTTCCTTTAGTTTTGCATTAATTTTCTATAGAAACTTGATCAAATGTTACCAAAAAATTACATACTATGTAATTGTTTTCTTTTTGTTGAGGGGGATCGACGTCTTTCTTTTGTGGAACGTGAAGCAGATCAGTTACCTGAATTTTCCTTGGTTCGTCAGTTGGCACTCATGAAGGAAGAAAAAAACACATTTATGCCTCAGCCAGTACAACATGGATGGATGGACCATATCTCAGGGGCACGTAGTGACTACATGCGTGAACAGGCAACAGTGATGCACAACCATTGAGGAGCAGCGGCAGGATTGACACAGGCAGATTTACATGGCAGGGACAGGAGGTATCTTCACATAGTAATCCTGTGGAGATACCAGTAAGCGTACCGGCTCCTGCATTTCCTCTAGGGTGGGGGTGGGTATAGATGTCCAAACGTGCAGCCCGGCCCGACACTGCACTAACACTATTTGGCACTGACACTATTCGGCACTACACTACTTGACACTAACCCTTAGTCGTGCCATGCCGTGCGGCACTGAGTGCTGGCCACTCGGCCCAGGCACTACACTATAGGCACTTAACCGTGCCGTGTCGGCCCAGGCACTACCACCACAAAAGGCTCAGGAGGACGAGAAGAGAAGGGCAGTCGAGTAGGAGGACGATGGTGTAGCACAGGAGCAAGACTAAATGGCTCAGGACAACGACCATCGTCGACCGGCGGCGCAGATCGGCGGCCGGAGCGGGAGAGGCGAGCGAGAGGTGAGCGTAAAGGCGTCGTTCGTGGCATATATATGCCGGTCGCTGTAACGGGTCTTAAGTGGGCTCCCAGTCCAGTAAATCTGTAAGGCTAACGAATAGTAGATGTAACAGCCCGAATATTTACTAAAATAAATCACGCGCTAAAAATATTTTCAAATCTTTTTTCATCGTTGAGCTCAATCCATCCGAAATCGTCCCTCGCCCGATCTCCCGAAAAACCTGTCCCGACATCCGAATCCAATCACCGTCCCGTCGCCCTGTTCTTCCTCGTTTCCACACGTCGCGCACCGCCAGACCGCCGTGCGTGCCGACCGACCCCGTGGTCGTCGCCGAGAATCCCGCCGCGACCCTTCTCCTTCTCTCCCTCTCTTTTTCTTTTTCCTTTTCCTTTTTTCTCTTTTTTCTTTTTCCTTTTCTTTTCTCCCTCCTTCTCCCCTCTCCTCCTTCCTTCTCTGCTCCCCGGCCACGCGCACGCGCGCACCTGCCCAGCTCGGCACCGTCCACGCACGCGCACGTCTGCTCCCGGCCTCCCCTCCCCGGTGCCCTGCTCGCCAGCCCCGCATGCCGTACCCCCTTCCCTGCCCACGCGCGCGCCCCGGCCCACGCGCACCACGTGGCCGCGCCGCTCGCCGCGACGCCCGCCACTCGCCGCGCCGCCCGGCCGCCAGCCCACGCGCTGCGCGCGCGACCTGTGCGCAGCACGCGTTCCACGCGACCCTGGGGCTCGCTGCACAACCACCGCCTCCCTGTGCCTATCCTGGCCGCCTCGCCGCTCGCGCCGCCGAGCCGCACTGCAGAACAACAGCGCCACCGCCTCGCCGCTTGAGCCCGCTCGGCGACAAGCACAGCGCCCGGGGCCCCTCCACGTGCCTGCGCACCGCTAGGACTTGCCCGAGCCGTCGCGTCATCCTGGTGCCGCCGCGAATCGCGCCGCCATCGCACCGCGACACCGAGCGCCATTAAGGATCGCCGCACCGCTCGCCGGCCTCCGCCTTACCCCGCCCGTTCCACCGCCTTACCCCGCCTATAAGTAGGCGTCCGCGTCGCTCCCGAGCTCCACAACGCCGACCGCCACCTCCGGCCCTCCTCCCTAGCTTTGCCTCACCGCCGCCGCGAGCTCCTCTGTCCACCGCCGCTGGCCCCCATGGGCCGACCTCCTCGCTGCGTCCCAGTCCGAGCCGAGGTGGGGAATAGGTTCCCCTCGTCGCCCTCCTCCTTTTCCCCCTATCCCCGGCCGCTCCCGCGCCCTGGGCCGCAGGCGCCAGGAGCGCCCCCCTGCGCCCCTCCTCTGCTCTCTGTCGAGAGGTAGGGGATGAAGGGCTGTTTTGCCCAAAGGCCCTTCCCCTTCCCTCTAATCTATTAAGAGTCCCCACCCCTCTAAGCCTTTTTCCAAAAGAGGCCCTTCCTATTTTTCTTTTTGCAGATCAACCATACCACTATATGAAAATAATTCTAAATAGATCCTTGCTATTTCCAAGAGTGACCCTGACCCTTTCAAATATTATAAACAAGTCCTTTCCTTACCAAAGCAAATTACAAATAGGCCCCCGAACCCTAAGCGCCTCTTCGGCCTATCATTTCATGCGCCAAAAATCCTCGAAACACCCTGAAACTTTACCACGCCATTTCTAATATAATTTTGGCCATGCCATTAGAAAACCGCACAAAAATATTACTTCTAACTTCATATCTTAATTATTTCTGATTCGAGCTCAGTGATAAAAACTTTATTTCTTTTTCTTGATTTTGTGCTTGCTTGTGTGCATCGTAGATTACGGTGTGAACGAAGGAGAACCCGTCGACGAGCGGTACTGCGAGCAAGTGAACAAGGACCAGTTCCGCGACCCCGAACCCAAAGGACAGTACCTCGATCAGGACTTCCTAGAGGCTTTGAGAACGGCAAGTTCAATCCCGCCCTTTGATGCATGTTTTGTCCCAGTTTTATAAACACAACCTATTTGCCTGTTTTACAAAACTGCATATGTTTTGACTGCTGAAAACACAGTTGGATAGCCACCCCTTGATTTGTTATAACCATTCCTTGACCACCTAGATTAATGTCAGAATATGATTTATTCTATTTGGATGTTAATCGCTGCTAGAACACTTAGGACCTCGAACACGGTACCACTTGTTTTATAAAAAGAAAATGTGTGAGTGTGTGTGGGAAGAAAAAATGTGGTATTTTCGAAAGATGAGATTAGACGGGATGGATGACACTTCTGTGTGAATTGCCAAAGGGTGTGCTCGTACCTGTGTGGTTGAGCAAGGAAGGGAGATATCCATCTTATCACAATTAAGGACCGAGTTGGTGTGTCATCTTGCCTAACTCCACTATAGTGCAAACCACTCGACCGTTGTATGGGCAACGGCTTAGCATAAACCCTACTAGTTAGTCTGATAGCCATCAGGAGAGATGAGAGCAACGGATGACCAAGGAGAAGGGATAAGCTCTGTGTGACTTATGCCTCGGTTAAAACCTCGGTGATAGGTCAATGGCCCCTTGGTGGATCCCGTGTTGGCTAGTCATGTCTAGCTAAGGTGGGTAATGGCTATGTTGGGATATGCACCGTCACTAAGGTGATCGTGCTGTGATACCCCGCTTGTGGGTAAAGTTGCACACCTCTACAGAGTTAAAATCTATTCGAATAGTCATGCCCACGGTACTAGGCGAGTTACGGTTTGGTCACACAACTAGTGTTTCTTCTGAGAATTGATGGGTTGGCGTGAGTTGTTTTGGAAAAGTGTCCGACAGTTGTGCCGTGTCCTACGGCGGATGAGGAGTCCGGTAGCAACTTAAAACTGGGATCCTGTGTGGGTCAACCCTACGTGTTATCCAGTGCAAGATAATGGCTTTTGAAAACCCCATTCTTTCAAATAAACCCATGCATAAAAATTAGCTTTCCGTAATTTAAACCCTAGCCTTATCCTTGATTTACCCTGTGCATTATATTCTATTTATACCCCCTCCGTGGGTGTGGTTGGACTTGCTGAGTACTTTTGTACTCACCCCATTCTTAATTTTTACAGAGGAAGATCCAGAATTCGTTCCCAAATACGTTGAGTAGGGGTTCCGTCCTGCACCCAACCTTGCTTGTGGATAGGGTCACCCGCAGGAAGCTCCGTATAGCGCAAGACTCTGATGACCTCTTCGTAGTTAATGTTGTTGTGTGGGTTTTAGTTGTTATCCTCGCGATAGTGGTGCTTCACTGCCCATTGCCGCGTAGAGTTGTACGGTGATGTACCATCTGATGTAATAAATGTGTTATCAGCTTCCTGGGACTGATATTTGTATCACATTTAAGTCTTCTCTTATGAGGGGATGCTTCAGGTGGTATCAGAGCCGTAGGTTGGCCATAGGACGTGACCCTAGGACCGAGACCCCGTTTTCAAGTCTTTCCACAATAGGACTTTCCTTGCTTAATCCTTGTTCCACACAAACACTCACTGCTGATTCTTGCCCAGTTCCAGATGGTTGACAATGGATGGAGTGGCGAAATCTGTCACACAGAGCCCAGCCTTCCTAAGTTATTGCTACTCAGCCTGGAACGCGTCGGAGTTGTGGACCCACCAGAGTACGTCTATCGGGAGTACGACTCCAGGGGCACTCTTCGGTGTGACATAATAATCTTCATGGGAAAAAGCACCCGCTACCCTGACGTGGACCCCTGGTTCATCTCCACCACTGGCTTTAGATTCCCAGATACCTACCGAAAGGCCGCCCAAAAAGCCCTGCGACGCCTGCGTGTGGTCTACAAGCATCATCTTCGGCGGACTCCTATGGGATTTTTCCCGCCTACTGGAGGAAGAGGACGCTCATGGATTGCCCGGATGAGAGGACTTGGGAGAGAAGAAGAAGACCTAGAAGATACGGTCTCCCACCTATCCATCTACCTCACCGGCCTGGATGAGCTCTACCGTGAACAGGCGGCACAACTGAAGCACCAAATCTACAGGGCAGAAAAGGCAACCCAAGAAATGGAGGAACAACAGACAAGAGCTGTATGAGCCGAGTATTCCCTAGCCACTCTCCAAGCCCAATGGCAAGACCACGAGGCTCACAAAGGAGTAGGTGGGTGGATAGAGGAAGAACCCGAAGAAACCCATTGGGATAAGGGAACTCAGACCGAAGATGATGTGATGGAGCAGTGTCTTCCAGCAAAGAAGCGCTCTATTCAGATCAAGGAAGAATCCCCATAGGAGAATAGTACACCTAAGCTAGAGCCTCTATCCTAATAATCGTGTATCCATGGAATTTGTACCCCACCATGTTGTAATAATAAGTACCATCTATCCCCTTTGTACCCAAATATTTGTGCAAGCTTGTTCACCCTATCTTTGTTTTTAGATGGCTGAGCAAGGATGAACCCAGGGCTTTTACCAAGCTGCACCTGGCTTCCCTAGCCTCTTGATCAATGCCCTGGAAAGCCTTGGCGTTACGGAACACACAAGGTACTACAACAGAGAGTACGAGCACCATGGTACCCTCCGCTGCAGGGTGATCCTAGTCATCGCCAGAAGTGACTGCTACCCCGATATACAGCCATGGCGAGTGACCGCCACAGGGTTTAGGCACCAAGACACCTATCCCTTGGCCGTCAGGAAGGCACTCTGTTATCTGTGCCGGATTTTTGAAGGACACCTAGCCCCCACACCAATGAGGTTCTTCCCTCCGGCCATCAGAACCCCAGTTTGGGAAGCTCGTATGAGAAGTCTGGAACGGCGCCGCCATGAAGAAGACCCCCTGTACCAAGTGGCTACCTACCTAGCCTCCTTGGATCAGCTCTTTGATGAGCAAGCCAGCATCCTGAGGGAGCAGACCCATCGAGCCAAGCAAGCAGAGCTCGCGGTAAGACTGCAACAAATCTGGGCAGCCCAAGATGAGGCAAGAGCCGCATACGCGGTCAGCAGCGAAGCGGTTGCCCAGGAGAGCCTCAGGCAGGCCCGGGACCGGCGTATGCAAGAATGGACCAGAAGTGGAACGCTAGTCCCGGCAATTGGAGAAGACCATGTTCTACTTGGGACGCCCGTCATAGGATGGGGACCAGTCTTGAGAACCCCACAAGCCCCACCCGAGAACCCTGAAAAGGTCTACTGCCGTCGTTGAAGGAGAAGCCGCTGCACAACCTCGGGAAAATGGAAATCTAGAGAATGGCGAGCAAGGACTGCTCAACCCCCTGGAGGCGCGCTCCAAAGAAGGCTCCCCCCGCGAGTAGCTTGTCCCGAAGCCACCCTAGAAGGAGCCCCCAGTCCCTCTGGCTTAAGTTGTACCCTTAATTGTGGCCTTTGTAACCGGATGTGTAGTACGTGTGTTGGCCTTGCCCCAGTACTGTACCCCCCCTTGCAGTAATGAAGTTGTGTGTGCTTGTCTGTGTGCTTGTTGTGCTTACCAGCAGAAGGTAGATTCTGCCTTTTCAACAATACGAATTAAACAACTTAAACATCACTTAATCATAATCCTAATCTCACAAAGACTCTACCCAATCTACAGATAGCTTCCCGAAGCGGTACGAGGGCCTCACACAACCGGACCCCTACAGCCGCTGGCGCGGGAGGACAGCCTAATGGATAGAACCCTCTTCAGGAAGAACAGGAAGTGAGCCAAAACGGAGGAGGAAATCAAGGAGAAGTGCCACTGCCACCACCACCACCACCCTTCGGAGACCTGGCACAGATAATACACAACCAGACCCTCATACTGGAAACACTGGACAATGCCCTCATCAACAAGCGACCACGAGAGCAGACCATGAATGACAAGCTGACAGCTTTTCTGAGAACCAAGCCACCCACCTTTGCCGGATCCAGCAACCCCTTGGATGTAGACGACTGGCTGCGTGTGATCCAGAGGAAGTGTAGGGTCGAGATGGCGGACTAGAGGGGGGTGAATAGTCCTTTCTAAAACTAATTGCGCCGGCTAACCGAAACTTATGCGGAATTGAAACTATTCGCTTAGCCAAGACTTCACCCCTCTAACTATGACTCTAAGGCACCTCCAAAAAGATCCTACACAAAGCAAATGGAGTGCCAAGCTAGCAAGAGCTCTCCTAACAATTCTAATGCCAAGGCACACAAGTCTAAGCACTAGTACTTCACAAATCGGGGGAGCTCCTACACAAATCTAATGAGAAAAAGCACACAGCCAAACCTAAGCTCACTAGATGCTCAAGGACAAGGATACACAATCCAAATCCAAGAGCTCAACTTACTTAGCTACACAATCTAAGCAAGAGCAACTAATTAAGCTACACAAGCTAACTAGTTACACTAGAGAGCAACTACACAAGCACAAGATATAGATGAATGTAAATACAAGGCTTGTGATTTCGAGAATGCAAACCACCGAGAAGAGTAGACAAAATTGACACGGTGATTTTTATCCCGAGGTTCACTTGGTTGCCACCAAGCTAATCCCCGTTGAGACAAGCTCCAAGGTTGCCGCCGATCCTCTTGCTAGTGGTGACTCTCAAGTCACACTCTCCCACGTGGAGTGCTCACACCGAGCTCTAGCACATGATCCGGCCGAAACACTTGTTGCTCTTCACGTCTCGCTCAACTAGAGTTGCTCTTCGCGGCTCCCGCGGGGTGAGCACAATACCCCTCACAATCTCTTCTCCGGAGCACCGCACAATCTTCTTGCGGGCTTCAACGGAGCCTCTTGCCACCAAGCCGTCTAGGAGGTGGCAACCTCCAAGAGTAACAAGCACACCGGCTTGCAACACGATCACCTAGTGCCACTCGATGCAATCTCTCAAAGCAATCGCACTAGAATCGCTCTCTCACTCGATCGGATGATTACTATCAAGTTAGAGTGAGTAGAGGGCTCTCAAGCACTCTTACACATGGACACCAAGTCCCCAAGGTGCTCAGCACTCTCAAATGACCGGCCACACCCTCTATTTATAGAAGGAGGACCCAAACTAGCCGTTACACTCAGATCCCGTGAAAACAGAGTTTTCGCGGACTGTCCGCCTCACAAAAACCGGACCGTCCGCCATTCAAAACCAACGGCTAGAACTGCAATGATTATGTGTCAGAGTCAAACGTTAGAGCCCCGGGCGGACTGTCCGCACCCCTGGGGCGGACTGTCCGCGGTTCAAAACTTCGAACCAACCGATTTGCAAACGTCTCTGACTAAATCTGGAAGTTACCGGCGGACTGTCCGCTCCCCAGGGGCGGACTGTCCGCAGTTCAAAAGGTGAGCACACACAGAACCCGCAGTGTTTCTGTCCCAGAATTTTCAGTAGGAGGTGGACCGTCCGCCCCCAAGGACCGGACGGTCCGCAGTTCATTTTGGACACCCAAGACAGAACTACCAAGTATCTGCGCCCGTTTCAGCTTTTAAAGGTGGACCGTCCGCCCCCATGGACCGGACGGTCCGTAGTTCATTTTGGACCACCAACAGAGCTAAAAACGGTTCTGTTCGAGCTCATCCGAGATAACAGCGGACCGTCCGCCCCCCTTGAGCGGACCGTCCGCAGGTATATTTCCAGCAGAAATGTACCTCGGTAAAACGGTCATAACTCTTAGCTCCGAAGTCCAAATTAGGTGATCTTGGACTCTATGGAAAGCTAATTCAGAGGGCTACACAACCCAACTGAATACTTGATCCAAAACACAATGGATCAAAGCAGTATTCCACTCCAAGAGACCACTTAATTTCCGAAGAAAACCGAAAAACCTTTCTTGCTTCCCAAAGTTGATCAACATCAACTCCAACTCTTTCTCCTTTGCAAATGTGCCAACACAACCACGTGAACAACACCATGTGCATGTGTGTTAGCATTTCACAATCATTTTCAAAGGACTTTCACTTGATCTCACCACGCCACTCGATCCTAGCAACATCGCAATGTTAGATTGCTCAAGTGGCACTAGATGACCAATATGCAAACAAGTTTGCCCCTCTTGATAGTACGGCCATCTATCCTAAATCCGGTCATGCACTTCTCTACACAACCTTTGACCGGTGAAATGAAATGCCCTACAAGTCATACCATTGCCTTGCGCATTCCATTTTATCTTCCCAAATATTGATGCCATACAAGCACCAAACTCCATCAAGCCTTTTGATCATCATCATGAGTCAACACTTGGCTTGATCTTTCTTAAATGATATGATCCACTCCATATCATCACATGACCTCTTTGGTCCATCGATCTTGACCTTGCTCGCTCTTCACCATTGCCTCGGTCCATCGGCGCCAAATCTTGCCCAAGCTTCACCGCCTCGCGGTCCCTTGCTTCAAAGCCTTGACTTGCCCTTCTCCATTGCAACCGGTCCATCAAGCCAAGCCTTGTCTTGATCTTCTCCACTTTGGACACATAACTCCATGTCATGTCTCATATGCAATGAGCTCATTGATCACACTATATGAGCATAGCATCAACCCTTAGCCATTTCTCCTCCATGGCACATGTTGCTCATACTAGTGTCTTTGTGTGGACTAATCTCCTGTGTATCTCAACATAAACACTTATTAGTCCACCGAAGTTGTCGCTCAATTACCAAAACCAAACAAGGGTCTTTCAATCTCCCCCTTTTTGGTAATTGATGACAACTCTACAAAGATATGGAAATTAAGCATATTCCAAGCTAGCACTTCACACACGTGTAAAAAGCTAACTTGGTTTGGATTTTATGTTTCTTATCCACCATTAAGACTACTTGTAAAAGATTGGATAAGCACCATAAAAATCCGACTTGGTAGTGATAACTCCCCCTACATGTGTGCTCAAGAGATTTGGTTTTAAACTCACTCACATGCATAAATATGAAATTTGTGGGATTGTTATCACTACTAAGTGATGCTAAGGTATATAGGATAAACCTTTGAAGCGTGATACCAATTTGAGTTGCATCCTTGAAGTTCATTCCTTAGCATCAATGAGTAACTAGACATTCATCAAAAACTCAAGATACCTCATGAGATCAACAATATTAGCAAGGCTCTTGATTCACTTGTAAAAAATGTCTTGCTACAATCTATGCATGCTAGTTATCAAATCATCAATCAAGTTCTATGACTAGCATACATCACACACAAGCAATGCATATAAAATTTTTAAAACTTATGCAAATGCAAGCAAGCACATGAATATGCACATATCAAATGCAAACAACTAAGTTCATGAGCTTGCTCCCCCTACTTGTGTGCTCCTCTTGTCCAAGAATATTGATCCTCCTCAATATTGCTCCTCTTGATCCATGTCCATGATCGCACTCTCATCTTATTTCCCCCTTTGTCATCCAAGGATAATTCATATCTTTGTTCATTTCTCTCCCCCTTTGTCATCAATGACCATAAAAAGGGCCGAAACCACATGAAATTTTCCATGTGAAGATCAATGGCCACCACTTGAAGTTGTACCTCTTGTACTTGTAGGGTTACCACTTGAATACCCCTTGTAGGCAATCATATGAAGCGCTTGTGATTTGATACAAGGAGTTAGACTTGGGTAGATGGTTGAGTCTTGAATCTTCATTTTTGATGGACACTTTCAATTTGATTGAAATTGACACCACTTGTAACAACAACATGTGGAAGCATGAAGACCACATTGAAATGCCACATGTAGGATACTAGTAGGATCCTTGACCTTAATACCTTGTAGTGGGGCTCCTCCCCCTATGTCAAAGTGTTTGTCAATCTACTTGAATCTTGAGCTATTCTTGATGAGGGTAGCTTTCTCGATTTGAATTGATCACTTAAAGTTGAGGACATGTTCAAGAAGGGATTGAACCCAGAACTCCGAACCTTGCTTACCCCTCAGATCCCGGACTTCAACACTCTGATGAACAAGACCATTCTCACAGAAAGGGCCAAAGCTGAAGGAAGGAAGGATAACAAGTGCAAGTTTCTGGAAAGCAAGGCCCGCCAGCAGGACCGCTTCCAGAAACCAAGGAACTCCAGCCATATGGCACCAAGATATCAGGCCCCAATGCAGTATAGGACCCAGTCACAAGTGACAGGATCCCAAGCCCCTAACACATAGTTCAGAAGCCAGAACACCATGAAGGCCCCACAGAGCAATGCTAGCCAAGTCACCACCAACAACAACAATGCTAGGGCCTGTTGCAACTGCCGAGAGACAGGACATTACATTGCCAACTGCCCATATGGCAAGAACAAGTCTACTACATCAACCTTCTCCAACACGGTGAATGGGCCTAGGCCACCAGTGTCCGGAGCCAACCGAGTTCCCATCGACAGCAACAACAAGGGCAACAACAACAGCCAGCAGCTGTATGGACGAGCCCCCGTCAACCACATCAACGCGCAGGAGGCTCAGGGTGCACAAGTAGTACTTGGTGAGTTCCTAGTCAGCTCAACTCTGGCGACAGTATTATTTGATTCTGGAGCATCACATTCATTCATATCGTCAAGCTTTGTGGATAAGCATAAAATACCTATAGTACTACTAAAAACACCCCTATTAATCTGGACGCCTGGAGGTGACATCAAGTGTCAACTAGGTTGTCTACGGGTAAGGATCAATTTAAGTGGGGTAGAATTTCTAGCAGACCTAGTAGTACTTAAGTCTAAGGGAATAGACATGATCCTTGGAATGGACTGGTTAAGCCTACACAATGGTCTCATAGGTTGTACTGACAAGGTGGTACACCTAACGAACCCAGAAGGAGTATGAGTGACCTGCCATACCCGGGGAAGTGGACCAGATCCAATGGTGTTTAGCATGGAAGCCAAGACCTTGGAAGAAGACCCGGTAGTAAATGAGTACCCAGATGTTTTCCCTGAAGAACTTTCCGGAATGCCACCAGATAGGGATATAGAGTTTGTCATCGACCTTGTCCCTGGAACCTCTCCTATAGCCAAGAGACCCTATAGGATGGCAACCTCTGAATTGGCAGAACTAAAGAAGCAACTAGAAGAATTACAATGAATTGGCTTCATCAGACCAAGCTTGTCACCTTGGGGAGCCCCAGTCCTATTCGTCAAGAAGAAGGATGGGAGTATGAGGTCGTGTGTAGATTACCGGGCACTGAACGAAGTTACCATCAAGAATAAGTACCCCCTCCCCGGGATTGATGACCTTTTCGATCAACTAAAAGGAGCCAAGTACTTTTCCAAGATTGATATGAGGTCAGGATATCTTCAGCTCAAGATTAGAGAAAGCGACATCCCAAAGACAGCTTTTGTCACCCGTTACGGGCAGTTTGAATTTACGGTGATGTCTTTTGGACTCACCAATGCACCTGCTTATTTCATGAATTTCATGAACAAGGTGTTTATGGATGAGTTAGATAAGTTTGTCATAGTCTTTATCGACGACATCCTTATTTACTCCAAGAGTGTCTAGGAACACGAGCAACATTTGCAGGTAATATTGGAAAAGCTAAGAGTACATAAGCTATATGCCAAATTCAGCAAGTGTGAATTCTGGCTTGAGAAAGTAGCTTTCCTTGGTCATATTCTGAACGTAGAAGGAGTAGCAGTGGACCCCGAGAAGGTTGAACCAGTTTCCAACTGGCAGCAATCTACCAATGTTAGTGAAATCAGAAGCTTTCTTGGATTAGCTGGGTATTATCGGAGATTCATCGAAGGATTTTCCAAGATAGCCCGGCCCATGACAGAGCTGCTCAAGAAGGATAAGAAATTCACCTGGACAGAGTCATGTGAAAGAAGTTTTCTAGAATTGAAGAATAAGTTGACAACCGCCCTAGTGCTGACCCTACCGGATATTCATCGGGACTTTGTCATTTATTGTGATGCATCCCGACAAGGATTATGATGTGTCCTCATGCAAGACGGGAAGGTAGTAGCTTATGCTTCCCAACAACTCAGGCCTCATGAGCAGAATTACCCAACACATGATCTGGAGTTTGCAGCCGTAGTGCATGCCCTCAAAATTTGGAGACATTATCTAATTGGAAATAAGTGTGAGATCTACACCGACCATAAGAGTTTGAAGTATATCTTCACCCAGCCAGATTTGAACTTAAGACAAAGAAGGTGGCTAGAACTGGTTAAGGATTATAATGTGGAAATTCATTACCACTCTGGCAAAGCTAATGTGGTAGCCGATGCCTTAAACCGGAAATCTTATGGACCCAAGGATGCCCATCTGCAGGAAGAAATGGCACGATTGAATGTGCACATTGTCCCTCGAGGTTCCATTCGCAACATGACCATTCAACCCACTCTGGAGGATAAAATCCGAAAGGCCCAAAGTTCGGACAAGGACTTGATGGAAATCTGAACGCAAACTGGAGAAAATAAGGCACCGGATTTTAGAGCGGATAATGAGGGAACTTTATGGTATAAAAATAGGATTTGTGAGCCCCAGGAAGGAGACTTCCGGCAAATAATCATGGATGAAGCCCATAACTCGGCCTACTCCATCCACCTAGGATCCACCAAGATGTATCTCATGGCACTAGGTAATAACGATGTAAGTGATGACTCATCCTCAAATGATGAATCCGATGTTGAAACCAATGACATGTGTGAGATGATGACACTCCTCCATAATCAACAAGAATATCTCATTAAACAAAATGAAGAAATCAAAGCTCTCAAGAGTAAAGAAAAACTTCATGCTTCATTTGTCTCAAGATATGAGAACTTGCTAAACAAATTCAATTTGTTAGACAATGAGCATAAAGAACTTAAAATGAAATATGAGAGTCTTGAGTCTAAAAGTGAATCATCATCGGATAAATCATTTCCTTGCAATATTCCTTGTGCTATCTCTTTTGACAAGATAGATGTGTCTACCTCTTATGATCTAACCCCTTGCAATGAGAATGTGATTGTAGAAACATGTGATGATCTCATTGCTAAGGAAAATGATGAGCTTAAACAAGAGATAGAAAGGCTAATGATGGACTTGAGGCGGCTCAAAGGAAAGAACACTCAAGAGCAAGTCCAACCTTCTCAAGATAACACCTCCGCGGGCGTGAAGATGCTTGAGAAGGGAGAAACCGTGACTTGTTTCAAGTGTCACAAAGAAGGCCACAAGTCCTACCAATGCAAGGAGAAAGAGGGCAAAGCAAAGGGCAAAGAAAATAGCAAGCCCAAGAACTTGAACAAGAACAAGAAGGCTAAGGAGATCAAGAAAAACACATCTCCATACTTGAAGGCGTCCTACATGTACACCAAGCCCACCCACAAGAACAAGCAAAAGAGCAACCACTACATACTTGAAAAGAAGAAGAATGGCAAGGTGGTGGCTCATGTCATGGGGTGGAGAACATATGGATGGAACCAACCTATTTGGGTGCCCAAGGATATTATTCATACCATGGATGGCTCTCAAAAGGTTTGGGTTCCTAAGACTTAGGCACCAAACAAGTGCAACGGGGGATTTGGATGCTTAGCTTACAAGTTAAAGTGAAGGTTCAAGCCAAAACAAGCTAAGCTCACAACTTGGACATTTGTTGCCCAAATCCCCCATAAGGTAATGGTAGCTAGATTTCAATTCAAGCATCATGTAGCTCCATTGCTTTTGCTAGGATGTTTGCTTGTTTTGCATCTCCTAGTGTTATATATGGTGGGTTGCTTGTGCCATGACTCTAACCCATGAGCAACCTACATGGTTTGATAAGTGTGTAGAAAGCTACACAAGGTTACCTTTCATGGTACACGGACTTCATGAGGTATGTATTTTTTATGTGTACTATGAACACAAGCTATAGGGTAAACTTCCCAATTGTGTAAAAATCAATGTGCATACATTTGCTTGGTGATTCAAACACTAAATGCACACATTTAGGGGGAGTTCACTTTATAGCTTGTGATTTTGAGACTAACATGTTTGCTAGCTTATCTTTTGTAGTCTCACGTGGAGTTAACACTCTAAGAGAATGTTTCTCACAATCAATGTGAACAAACAACTCTATAAGAGTGGTTAGATAAATTGTGCTTTCATGCATATTGAGCCATGCTCTATTGAACTTAAATACTCATATCTAAGTTCATAGGCTATGTGCTCATATATTTGCTCAACCTTGGTGTACCAAGTACTCTTCTTTCAAAGACTTTCAATTGGTTGCAAGTCACTTTCATTTTGGTACATGCAAGGTACACTAAGTTGTTTCCCCCCCCCGGAGGTATGCTAGGTTCTAAACTCATTCAATTGGTTTATTTATCAACTTCTTATCCTTTTTAGAGCTACCTCCGTGCATGATATGATCTAAGCTTTCTAGTTATAACATCTAGTTGTGCACTTGATTTTCACATTATCATTTTGTGCACATACTTGTGGAAAGCTTAGCTCATGTCATGCTAGTTTCGTGATTTTGTGATCCACCATAGTAAATTCTCAATCGGTATCTTCATTGATATCATACATTTGGATCATGAGTCATGGAACTAACTCCCTAGGATACTAATCTTCTTTTGAGCTATATTGGTTTGCAAGTCCTTTTTAGGAGCAAGACCTTTTAAGTGATTTGATTCCAAAAATGTGGATCAAAGAAAGATATTTTCTCAAGGAGAAGAAGCATATCCCAAAGAGGGAGAAATACCTAAGTGAATCAAGTCATGAGGGAGAATCAAAAGGGGAATCATGGTTTTAGTGGGAAGCCAAGCCATCTTTGGATGGTGGTAAGCATCCAAGCCACAGGGAATTTGGAGGCTTGACAAGGTTTGGGGTGCATGAGTAGGGATGCATCATGCAAAGGTAAAGGAAAGCCAAGTTATGGATTAAAGATTAGTGACCCAAATTCCCCTCCCCTACATATGAGGTAATGAGCAAGGTAAAAGGATAATCTCAAATTTCATTTGATATCCTTCATGCATCATTGTAGCTCAATGCCTCTCTAGGAATGCATGATCTTATCTTTACAATTAGTATTTACTTTTGGCATCTTTTATTTGATATGCTTTCCTAGAAATATCATATGGTAGGTTGTTTTGGTACTAATTTCTTATCTAGTGCAACCTACATGGGCGAAAAACCGTTGCTTCTCCATGACACATATTGTCGAAAGAAAATACCAAAGTCTACAATCGGTATCAATCCTATTTTTGGTATTCATTTGGTGTCATGTTATTCAAGTTATAGAGTTTGATCCCCATTATGTGAATTACAAGTGCATACATTTGATTAAGTGATTCAAACACTATTGCACACATTTAGGGGGAGCTAACTCTATAGCTTGTGTTTTTGTGACTAACATACTTTCAAAGTGAGATTTGTTGTAGTCACACTCCTTTTGTCCATATGGTAATACACTCAATCCTTCGATATCAAGAATAATGCACATTGCAATTAACCCTACATTTGGTATCAATTGATCAAGAAAGGTTGGACAAGGAAAGAAGAAGGCCAAGCCATAACTCCCAAAGATTAAAGAGATAAATGATATAGGGAGGCATGGCTAGGTATAACTCTATCACTAGTGAATTTCTTTTGCTACTAATGCTCCTTGTTGCTAGTGGTTATGAAGCTTTTAGGTGTTTGATGACAAAGGGGGAGAAGTGTACCCTAAAAGCAAGCAAATAGTTTAGAGTAAATGACGCCATTAGCAAGGGGGAGGGATGGAAAATGCAATACAATAGGATGCATGGTGATAGGGGGAGGTACTTAGTCAATATGGGGGAGAAGTGCAATTTGATGATCCCATGGACTAAGGTACAAATTTTTCATTGCTCATATGGTTCAAACCACATACAAGCCATTGGTCTACAAATTCTTTCTACAATTGGTATCAAGGGCTTTTAAAATGAGCATTGAAATGTCATCCAAGCAAGCTAAGTAGTTTCTAACTTTTCAAATTGGTATCAATTTCATATTCTTGCAATTCATCTTGCTTGCTTTGGTTGTGTTGTCATCAATCACCAAAAAGGGGGAGATTGTAGCGAAAATGGCCTCTCATGCCATATTTCAATATAATGTTTTGGCGATTGATGACACACACAACACTTGGACTAATGTGATTGTTAAGATGACTATTCTCAGGCTTTTAGGTTCAAGTGATGACGAAGAGAAGAGAGGCGTAGCAAGGCCCGAAGGGCCACCCCTACGGGGGTTCCGCTATCCGGTTAGCGGACGGGGGTCGAGGGGGAGCCGCCCCTCGCGGGTCTCAGGGCAGCACCCTGAAACCTCTTCGGTCCAAAGGACAAGAATCGAAGAGACTGTGAAGAAATTCAATACACCGGTTGAACCGACGTTAAGGAAAAGACACACGCCGGTGTAATTGTCCAGAAGCTGGAAACTGAAGATACACTCACCGGATTAACCGACGTTGAAGAAAATGCATACGTCGGTGCATTGCCAAACGAAGACCGATGAAAATACATACACCGGTTGAACCGACGATGCATCGGTCAATTGCATCGGTTCAGTTGTCCAGAGAGGTGGTTTTTGGAGGAACGTGAAGAAGTTACAATCACCGGTTAAACCGACGCTAATTTTACATACACCGGTTGATTGCATCGGTTAAACCGGCGATACACCGGTTAATTGCTAACGGCTAGTTTTTCACGTAGCAGTTTACATACACCGGTTAAACCGATGATGGCTTTTGGGGTACGTCGGATTAACCGGCGTTACGCAGTTTTCTGGCAGCTTTTCTCCAACGGTTATATTTGCTTGTGCTGCCAATATATACCCCCAAGGCCGGGTCATTTGAGAGTGCTGGAGTTCAAGAAAGTATACAAGAGCTAAAGATCATCTCCAACCACAATAGAGCTTCATTGTACATCATATAGGCTTAAGCACACTTGTGAGAGTGCTTAGTGCTTGTTTAGGCTTAGTTCTTGAGAGAACTAGCTTGAGAGAAAGCCTTGCTGCGGCAAGCACCTTGTGTACTCGTCGTGTGACCCTCCGACTTGGTGTGGAGTGGCAACGACACTTTGTGCGGGGAAGGAGGCCCCTACTTGGTGTTAAAGCTCCAAGATAGTGAAGACGGTGCCGTGGTGACGCTTCGAGATAGACGGTGGCGGTGACCTCGTCTTTGTGACTTGGCGTCACTTAGCCTTTGCTTGTCGGGAGCCTTGGAGGCGTGGCAAGACGGTGATCAAGCGAAGAGACTCGACATCACACTTGTTCTTTGTGAGCAAGTGGCCGTGGACGTAGGGAGGGACTTTGGTGTCCTAACAGAACCACGTTAAATCGTGTGTCTTGGTGTCTTCACGGGAGTTTGCATATCCTCTCCCTTACCGCTTTACTTACCGCATTACGTTTCCGCATTTACTCTTTCTTGCTTACCTTTACTTTCCTAGTTAGTTTGATTAGGATTGGCTATAGGTGGCAAGTCTTTTGGGGTAAGTAGAGGGTAGCATAGATAAACCTTAGTCATAACTAGCATGTGTAGGACGTGTTAGGTTTATCTTATGCAATTAGATTGAGCCATAGGATAGAAAAGCGATTAGCGACCCTATTCACCCCCTCCCCCTCTAGGGTCGGACACCCCGGTGATCCTTACAGCAGACCTTCAGTACCAGCAAGTACCGGTCAAGATTTTGGACACTGTCACTAGAAGAACAAGAAACTCCGAAGTAAGGATTTGTAGAGTTCAGTAGAGCAGACACGGAGTAGAAGAAGCTACATGGGAGCGTGAAGATGCCCTGAAGAAGGAGTTTCCCCACCTCTTTAGAAGCCAGTCGAATCTCGAGGACGAGATTCATTTTAAGTGGGGGTAGGTTTCTAATAGCCCGAATATTTACCAAAATAAATCACGCGCTAAAAATATTTTCAAATCTCTTTTCATCGTTGAGCTCAATCCATCCGAAATCATCCCCCGCCCGATCTCCCAATCTCCCGAAAAACCTGTCCCGACATCCGAATCCAATCGCCGTCCCATCGCCCTGTTCTTCCTCATTTCCGCGCGTCGCACACTGCCCGACCGCCGTGCGTGCCGACCGACCCCGTGGTCGTTGCCGAGAATCCCGCCGCGACCCTCTCTCCTTCTCTCCCTCTCTTTTTCTTTTTTTTCCTTTTTTCTCTTTTTCCTTTTTCCTTTTCTTTTCTCCCTCCTTCTCCCTTCTCCTCCTTCCTTCTCTGCTCCCTGGCCACACGCATGTGCGCGCCTGCCCAGCTCGGTGCCGTCCACGCACGCGCACGCATCTGCTCCCGGCCTCCCCTCCCCGGCGCCCTGCTCGCCTGCCCCGCACACCATACCCCCTTCCCTGCCCATGCGCACGCCCCGGCCCACGCGCACCACGTGGCCGCACCGCTCGCCGCGACGCCCGCCGCTCGCCGCGCCACTCGGCCGCCTCGCCCTGTGCGCCGCACGCGTTCCACGCAACCCCGGGGCTCGCCACACCGCCACCGCCTCTTTGTGCCTCGCCTGGCCACCTCGTCGCTCACACCGCCGAGTCGCACTGCAGAACAACAGCACCGCCGCCTCGCCGCTCGAGCCCGCTTGGCGACAAGCACAGCGCCCGGGGCCCCTCCATGTGCCTGCGCACCGCTAGGACCTGCCCAAGCCATCGCATCGTCCTGGTGCCGCCGCAAATCGCGCCGCCATCGCGTCGCGACACCGAGCGCCATTAAGGCTCGCCGCACCGCTCGTCGGCCTCCGCCGCACCCCGCCCGTTCCACCACCTTACCCCGCCTATAAGTAGACCTCCGCGTCGCTCCCGAGATCCACAACGCTGACCGCCACCTCCGGCCCTCCTCCCTAGCTCTGCATTGCCGCCGCCGCGAGCTCCTCTGTCCACCGCCGCCGGCCCTCATGGGCCGACCTCCTCGCTGCGTCCCACCCCGAGCCGAGGTGGGGAATAGGTTCCCCTCGTCGCCCTCCTCCTTTTCCCCCTATCCCCGGCAGCTCCCGTGCCCTGGGCTGCCGGTGCCAGGAGCGCCGCCCCCTGCTCCCCTCCTCTGCTCTCTGTCGAGAGGTAGGGGATGAAGGGCTGTTTTGCCCAAAGCCTTTTTCCAAAAGAGGCCCTTCCTATTTTTCTTTTTGCAGATCAACCCTACCACTATATGAAAATAATTCTAAATAGATCCTTGCTCTTTCCAAGAGTGACCCTGACCCTTTCAAATATTATAAACAAGTCCTTTCCTTACCAAAGCAAATTACAAATAGGCCCCCAGACCCTAAGCGCCTCTTCCGCCTATCATTTCATGCGCCAAAAATCCACCAAACACCCTGAAACTTTACCACACCATTTCTAATATAATTTTGGCCACGCCATTAGAAAACCGCTCAAAAATATTACTCCTAACTTCATATCTTAATTATTTCCGATTCGAGCTCAACGATAAAACCTTTATTTTTTTTTCTTGATTTTGTGCTTGCTTGTGTGCATCGTAGATCACGGTGTGAACGAGGGAGAACCCGTCGATGAGCAGTATTGCGAGCAAGTGAACAAGGACCAGTTCCGCGACCCCGAACCCGAAGGACAGTACCTCGATCAGGACTTCCCGGAAGGCTTTGAGAACGGCAAGTTCAATCCCGCCCTTTGATGCATGTTTTATCCCAGTTTTATAAATACAACCTATTGGCCTGTTTTACAAAAATGCATATGTTTTGACTGCTGAAAACACGGTTCGATAGCCACCCCTTGAATTGTTATAATCATTCCTTGACCACCTAGATTAATGTCTGAATATGATTTATTCTATTTGGATGTTAATCGCTGCTAGAATGCTTAGGACCTCGAACACGGTACCACTTGTTTTATAAAAAGAAAATGTGTGTGTGTGTGTGTGGGAAGGGAAAATGTGGGATTTTCGAAAGATGAGTTTAGACGGGATGGATGACACTTCTGTGTGAATTGCCAAAGGGTGTGCTCGTACCTGTGTGGTTGAGAAAGGAAGGGAGATATCCATCTTGTCACAATTAAGGACCGAGTTGGTGTGTCATCTTGCCTAACTCCACTATAGTGCAAACCACTCGACCGTTGTATGGGCAACGGCTTAGCATAAACCCCACTAGTTAGTCTGATAGCCATCACGAGAGCTGAGAGCAACGGGTGACCAAGGAGAAGGGATAAGCTCTGTGTGACTTATGCCCCGGTTAAAACCTCGGTGATAGGTCAATGGCCCCTTGGTGGATCCCGTGTTGGCTAGTTAGGTCTAGCTAAGGTAGGTAATGGCTATGTTGGGATCTGCACTGTCACTAAGTTGATCGTGTTGTGGTACCTCGCTTGTGGGTAAAGTTGCACACCTCTGCAGAGTTAAAATCTATTCGAATAGCCGTGCCCACGGTACTGGGCGAGTTACGGTTTGGTCACACAACTAGTGTTTCTTCTGGAAATGGATGGGTTGGCGTGAGTTGTTTTGGAAAAGTGTCCGGCAGTTGTACCGTGTGCTACAGCGGATGAGGAGTCCGGTAGCAACTTAAAACTGGGATCTTGTGTGGATCAACCCTACGTGTTACTCAATGCAAGATAATGGCTTTTGAAAACCTCTTTCTTTCAAATAAACCCATGCATAAAAATTAGCTTTCCGCAATTTAAACCCTAGCCTTATCCTTGATTTACCCTGTACATTATATTCTGTTTATACCCCCTCCGTGAGTGTGGTTGGACTTGCTGAGTACGTTTATACTCACCCCATTCTTAATTTTTACAGAGGAAGATCTAGACTTCGTTCCTAAAGACGTTGAGTAGGGGTTCTATCCTGCACCCAACCTTGTCTATGGATAGGGTCACCCTCATGAAGCTCCGTATGGCGCAAGACTCTGATGACCTCTTCGTAGTTAATGTCGTTGTGTGGGTTTTAGTTGTTATCTCGCGATAGTGGCGCTTCACTGCCCATTACCGCGTAGAGTTGTATGGTGATGTACCATCTGATGTAATAAATGTGTTATCAACCTCCCGGGACTGATATTTGTATAACATTTAAGTCTTCTCTTATGAGGGGACGCTTCAGTAGATCAGGTCTAACGGCTAATATCAAATAGGTACCGTGCCAGGTCCGTGCCGGTCCATTATTCGTGTCGTGCCCGTGCCAGCACTGCGTGCTGGGGTTACGGCCCATGCACTACACTACGCCCATGTTGTGCTGGCACTGACACTAAACCCACCGTGTCGTTCCGTGTTCGTGTCGTGTTGTTTAATGCCATTTTCCATGCCGCCCATCTGATCCGGCCCATTTGGACATCTATAGGGGGGGCAGGTATAAACAACTATTGGACTGCATGTACTGATCACTTGCAAGCATAGCCAAAATTATTGTAGCTTTATGTTCTTTATTGGTTCAAATTAATTGGAACTTATCTACTTCCCCTCAAAATTAAAAGGAGTGACACATGCCTTCTCTTTTTTTTCTAAAGAGATACCCCTATCATGATTCTGTTAACAATGATCAATTTATTAATTAGAGAGCCTATCTTATTCAAACTCCCTATTACAGCCATGCGCTTCATTAAACATGCAAGACACGGCCATCTTGCTACACCATGCATGACCTGGCAGGAAAAAGTTAAAAGACTAGTGTTAGATACAAAGATCAATCAATTTCAACTGCTGTCGTAGCATGAAATGTGTAATCATTTCATTAATGAGTTTTACCAGAATGCTAGTAGCAGGTTTTTTCAAGATCTATGACGGCACCCTGGTCATAGTCCCTCATCTCGTCCTTGGTGAGCAGATCCGCTATGCACTGCAGGTCAAGGCCTTCCACCGCCTTGCAGCAGGGGCTGTGCTTGGGGGGAAGCTCCTTGGGATGGCCGTGCCTGGTGTAGTGTCCACACTCTTTCAGGACATGAGCCTTGTCCTCTTCGGTGCACCGTGGCCTCTTCTTGCCACCGACCACTGGGTGGGGAGAGACCATGGCGCACACAAGAAGCAAGAGGAGCATTCCTACCATCTGGGGCCTCATCTTGCTTAGTTAGTTCTACACTAGATAGCAGGTGATGCTCTATCAAGAACACTGTTTCTCCTCTTATATATAGGAAGGTACTTAGGGAGAATCCACACACGAATTTAATGCTTGGGATGCTAAAAATATCCTTGACTAGATATAGTGCAAGATGGATACTCCTGTATATGGGGCTATGTATGCTGCCATTTATGATAATATATCTTTTCTATAGGCTTTAACAGTTGGACTATGTTTATATCAAGGATATCCATCTTTCATTTCACATAATCTTGAAAGATACAAATTTTTCGTTTCTTGTGATCCTCACCCCTCATTTACTCTATATATATGTACCTACGGCCAAAATGAGCACACATTTATTATTTTCCGGCACTACTAGATTTACAATATTTCCTTAGTGCTTTTTTAGTAAATGACCTAACCACATGCAAGTTTATACTATCCATTATGATAACAGATTGTGTAGGCTTTACATCAGACACATCAATCTTTCATTTCACATTATCCTGAAAAATATATTTTTTCAATTTCTTGGAATAGTTGCTCATCGTTTATTATAGTACTCCCTCCATCCCAAATTAATAGTCATTTTGATTTTTCTAGATTATTGAAAGACTTTACTACACACTACTCCCGCAAAATTATTAGTTATTTTGGTTTTTCTAGATTCATATACTTTGCTATGCACCTAGACATAATACATATTTAGATGTGTAGTAAAATCTATGATCCATACACTACTACACAAAACAATTGTAGGGGCGGGTAAAGACATATTTTTAGGGGCGGATGCCGCATCCACCCCTAGTTTTCGCAGCTAAAAATACTATTTTTAGGGGCGGGTCATGGGCTCACCCGCCCCTACAAATTGATTTGTAGGGGCGGGTGAGCTCATGACCCGGCCCTACAAATTATTGTTCAAAACATGAAAATTTTTAAAAAATACAAAAATAGCAAAATAAAAATAAAAAAAAATTCCTACTAACCATCCACCACCAGAAGCCCCTATCCTACCAAGATAGAATTTTTTTGACAATAGATGCACACTTACGTAAATCGGAATTCGAACTGCCTACATCAAGCCTGGCGCGAGGCCTTCCTTACCACCACGGTAGGCAGCCACTTATGTCTTAATAGGGTATGCTATTTTTTATATTAAATCTAAAATTGATTTGTAGGGACGGGTGATGCCCCCACCCGCCCCTACAAATGATTTTTAGGGGCGGATGATGCCCCCACCCACCCTTACAAATGATTTTTAATTTTATTCTACAAATTTATTTAATTAAAAAATAGTAAAACACATTAAAAAAGGTGAAATTTTTAGCATAAACATATTGTGATCTATAGAACTAGGAAAAAATATCGAAACCATATTTCAACGTATATAATAGCTAAGAGTGTGAAACCATAATGTATAACTCACTCACTCTACTATCTCATACAACTCAAGGCTAATTTAATGGTTTCCACATCCATAATCACTTTATATGATGAAATATGCTTTTAATATTTTTTCTTGGTTCTATAGATCACATTAGCCTTATGCCAAAAAATTTACTTTTTTATGTGTTTTGCTATTTTTTTAATTAAACAAATTTCTAGAATAAAATTAAAAATCATTTGTAGGGCGGGTGAGGGGTTGACCCGCCCCTAAAAATGCATTTTTAGGGGCGGGTCAGTTGCTACAGCAATTCCGCTCCATTTGTACCAACGGGTCAAATTTTGAGCCGCTCCTAAAAATATCCGAGGTGTTGCTACAAATTATTTTTGTAGTAGTGAGAAAAGCCAAAACGATTAATAATTTGGGACGGAGAGAATACTATTTAGGTTGAGCCCAGATGAGCGCACACTTACTACTTCAGTCACTACTAGATCTACAATATTTCCCTGAGTGCTTTTCGTGAATGGCCTAACTACATGCAAGTATATGCTATCATTTATGATGGCAGGTTGTATAGGCTTTAACTGATATTTATGCCAAAGATATCCATCTTCTATTTCACATGATCATGAAAGATATTGATTTTCCATTTTGCTCGTAGTTTATTCTACTACTATGTAGGTGGATCCCAAATGAGTTCACATTTATTAACAGATTTCGATTGGTAACAAGCGTGGATACTAGATAATTGATTAGATATGGTCACATTATAAGCCTCCGTTTAGAGCATCTCCAAAAGCCTCTTATGATATAATAAAGTTTGCTACATGGTCACATATTCAATCTTTTTTAAACTTTGCTTTCTAGCCTCTACATATTCGGTTTCTGTCTTCTTTGTTAGGGTATAATAAAGTTTTTGCTACGCTAAACATAGCAGGTTTCCTGACTTGGCCAATGGGCTCCGAGGTTTTTTAGAAGAGTTTAAACTCGGCCAACAATGACTCTTATGGGTAGCCTGACGCAGAAAGGCTATATGTCGCCCGCGTGTCAAATCGATCATCCATCACCTAAAGAACTGATGAGATCAATTCGGCCCATTATTAGTTAGTGCATGAAGCCCGATAGCTATTTATTTATTGATGCTCTATTGTGGAGTGGGTTGTTGGGATCCGCAGTCCATCAACCAGCTGTAGCATGGTGGGCTTACTGCTGCACCTGCTAGCAGTTCTTTTTATAGTTGTTTTTCTTTTTTCTTCTTCTAATTTTGTTTATCTTTTTTCTTCTTCTTTGTTGCTAGCTTCCTTGATCCTTTTTCCTTGTTCAGACCTTGCTTCCTTCATGCTTTTTCTTCCTATTTTCATTTTTCTTTTAAATTTCTATTTTAGTTATTATTTTTCTACTTGTAGCTAATTTGTTTGCACTTCCTAATAATTTTTTCACTTTTGTAGATTAAATTGTTCGGTGATATTGATTTATTTATTCGCGATATTCATTCTCTTATTTATTCTATAGAATCAAATGTTCATGATGTTCAACATTTTGTTCGTAGTATATTTTTATTTGCGCATCATGTTTAACT
This sequence comes from Panicum virgatum, assembly GCF_016808335.1. Classification (NCBI taxonomy): domain Eukaryota; kingdom Viridiplantae; phylum Streptophyta; class Magnoliopsida; order Poales; family Poaceae; genus Panicum; species Panicum virgatum. Next base: position 10,461,796 of record NC_053152.1, read on the forward strand.
TTTTGTTCGTAGAAATAGTTATTTGTTCATTTTGTTAAACTTTTTGTTCCCAGTATCTAATTAATTATTGGTAGTTAAGAAAAAGCAAATTTTTTAAAATATCATGCAAACATAGATCAACAGACGACGGAGAGGCATTATTCACTAAGTTTATAAATGTAGGAGTATGCTTTTGAACAATTTGAAATAAAATACCTAAGATATTACATTTTGGGAAAATAATTACAAAATAGCATCGGAAAATAAAATGGAGCAAGTTGTTTTTCCAAAAGGAAGGATATTGATATAGAAGAAAAACAGAACAAATAATGAGATGAGAAAAAAATGAAAAGGACAATGCCCGCAAATAGGCTGTGATGGGGACGTGGGTTCCCGATCTTCCGTCAGATCCTGTATAACTGTCATTATAGGCGGACCACGACACACCGATCCGGCTTCAGATCCTAAGACTCGAATCCAGCAATCATAACACCACAACTCCTTTGGTTATCAACCGTGTCACAACCTGGTTGATCTTGCCAAGAAGGCTAATCTCTACAAGTGCAACGAAGAACACAAGCAAGAACTCGAAATAACACAGCTCAATTGAAGTGACTCTGCAGATGAAAGATTAATATCAAGTTGGGGTCTCACAAACCGATGAACGGCTTGACAGAATGTATCTAAGCAAACCCAAACCCTAAATAGGGCGGCAGCCACTGAATATAAAGAGATAGGGGCGTGCAAGTCCCCTGGGCGCACCACTAATGGGCTCTGAAACGAAACACGGCCTAACGGCCCAAAAGATGGTGGTGTAGCACTAAAACAGATTTTGGACGTTAACTTTCTTTGATGATTCCTGACGACTCCGGACTTATTTTGGCATGACTGGTGCCATTGGAAAGATTATCTTCTTAGCTTTCCGTGCATATGTAGAAGGTCCAAAACAGCCCATATGCAACCTGGGCGTCCATTTTAGCACTGACTGGTTCTGGTGGCCGAGGGAGACTCGAACTCGATTGGATTGGGCCTCCAACTTGATTTGGACTCCCTTGCTGGTCCACCACACCTTCAACCTCTTCCCCAAGTGTGTTAAACTCCTCTCCATGGTTCCTAATCATAATACAATCATTAGATAGCAATCTATTGTCAAAACCATGTAAGGAAGTGCTTAAGAACGAGCTCACTTCTAGATTTAATTGTCGCGCGCGAGCTCTTGTGATTGGACTTTGCAAATTGGTTGGAGGATCAGCAGGTGTATCCGAAGGAGTGATGTCCTCATCATCCTTCCCCTCTTGAACTGAAGTCGTTCTCGACTCAAGCTCATCTTCTCCCAAGTATGACTTCAAATATGAAATGTTAAAGGTAGGACTAACCCCAAACTCGGAAGGCAACTCAAGTTTATATACATTATCATTAATCTTTTCAATTATTTTAAAAGATCCAGCAGCCCTAGACATCAATTTGGACTTTCTCAAATCTGGAAATCTATCATTTCTCAAGTGCAATCAAACTAAATCACCCATTTCAAGCTTTATTTCTTGTCTACCTTAATACCAACAATTCTATACTTTTTCATTCATCTTTTCAATGTTGTGCTTAGTTGTCTCATGCATTTTCAAAATAAAATCAGCATGTTCCTTAGCATCATTATGAATCCTTTCACTAGTAGGCAAAGGTAAGATATCAATAGGAGCACTGGGATTGAAACCATACATTACCTGGAAAGGACTTACCTTGGGGGTAGAATGTGTTGCTCGATTGTAAGCAAACTCCACATGAGGCAAACATTCTTCCCAAATCTTCAAATTTTTCTTCAAAATAGCTCTCAACATGGTGCCCAAGGTGCGGTTCACCACCTCTGTTTGTCCATCAGTTTGTGGGTGACATGTTGTAGAGAACAACAATTTTGTACCCAACTTGTTCCATAGATTGCACCAAAAGTGACTCAAAAATTTTGCATCGCGATCTGAAACAATAGTAGAAGGCATACCATGCAAACGAACAATCTCTTTGAAAAAGAGGTCAGCAATATGAACAACATCATCACTTTTATGACATGGTATAAAGTGTGCCATCTTAAAAAATCGATCCACCACAACAAAAATGCTATCCCTCCCCCTCTTAGTCCTAGGCAATCCCAAAACGAAGTCCATCGAAATATCCACCCAAGGGATAGAAGGAATAGAAAGAGGCATATACAAACTATGTGGATTCAAGCGCGACTTAGCTTTCTTACATGTAGTGCAGCGAGCCACGAACCACTCAACATCTCTCCTCATCTTTGGCCAAAAGAAGTGTGTGACCAAAACATTCTCCGTCTTCTTCCCACAAAAATGTCCCATCAATCCTCCTCCATGCGCTTGCTGCATCAACAAAAAATGAATGGAACCAACTAGAATGCATATACGGTTAGCTTTAAACACAAATCTGTTATGCACAAACTTGTTTCATGTACGTCCCTCTTTACAATTCAGCAACACATCTTTAAAATCAGGGTCCAGTGCATATTGGTCTTTTATTGATTCAAGCCCAAAAATCTGACAATCCAATTGGGACAGCATAGTATAATGTCTAGACAAAGCATCAGCAATCACTTTATCCTTCCCTTTCTTGTGTTTGATAACATAAGCAAAAGATTCAATAAACTCAACCCACTTAGCATGTCTATGATTCATATTATTTTGAGAACGAAGATACTTAAGAGATTCATGATCCGAGTGAATAACAAATTACTTAGGCCATAAATAATGACACCACGTCTATAAAAAACATACTAGTGCCTACAAATTTTTATCATATGTAGAGTAATTCATAATAGGACCATGCAATTTCTCGCTAAAATAAGCAACGGGTTTACTATTTTGCATCAAAACACCTTCAATACCAACTCCACTAGCATCACATTCGAGCTCAAAAGTCTTACCGAAGTTTGGAAGTTGCAGCAATAGAGCATGTGTAAGCTTGTCCTTCAAAGTGCGAAAGGACTCCTTTTGTGCTTTTCCCCAATGGAACACCACACCTTTCTTCGTCAACTCGTGCAATGGTGCTGAAATATTTCACAAAGCGGCGATAAAATCCTGCAAGACCAAGAAAACTCCGCAAGTGTGATGGACTGGGGAACCGGCCAGCTCTTTATGGCTTCAATTTTCATCTCATCCACCTCAATTCCCTATGGAGTAGCAACACAGCCAAGAAAAGAGGCTCGACCCGTGCAAAAGATGCACTTGTCAAGGTTACCAAATAAACATGCATCACGTAAAGCATTAAAAACAGCACGTAAGTGATCCATATGTTCATCCAAAGACTTGTTGTAAATCAAGATACATCAAAGTAAACTACCACAAAATCGTCTAATGAAAGCTCTTAAAACTCCATTCATTAAGCGCATGAAAGTACTTGGTGCTTTAGTCAAACCAAAAGGCATTACTAACCACTCATACAAGCCGAATGTAATCTTAAAAGCTATTTTCCATTCATCTCCAAGTTTCATCAAGCATGTGATCAAGCATGTCATCAAGTCTAGGAATAGGATGACGATGTCGAATGCTAATGTTATTAATGACTCTACAATCAACACATATACGTCAAGTACCATCTTTCTTAGGAACCAAAATTATAGGAACGGCACAAGGACTAAGGCTTTTATGTACATACCCATGGTCCAAAAGCTCTTGGACTTGGCGCTGAATTTTCTTAATCTCGTCGGATTTGGTTCGATAAGCAGCTCGGTTTGGCAATGTCGCTCCCAGAACCAAGTCAATTTGATGCTCAATCCCCCTCATAGGTGGCAACCCGGGAGGTATCTCAGCTGGAAAAATGTCCTCAAACTCCTGCAAAAGGTTAGTGATAGCAAGAGGTATCGAGCTAGCAACATCATCATCAAGGGAAAACAACATTTGTTTGCACACCAATTTGTAGCAAACATCATCATCAGAAATTTCAGCAAGGTCACATTTTCTAGCAAGTAAAACTCCACCCTTCAATTTAATCCCCACGGCCTTGGAATTAGGTGCGGACTTATACATTTTAGGTGGGTAAACAGAATTTGCAACTTGCTGATTTTCAGATTTAGTATCATGCAAACTAGCAGCTCGTGCCTTATCAGCTAGTACAATTTCAGCAGGGGTCATAGGAAGCAAAGTAACTTTTTTCCCTTATGCATGAAGGTGTAAGTATTACTTCTACCATAGTGTAAAGCATCATTATCAAATTCCCAAGGTCGACCCAACAAAAGTGAACAAACATCCAGATGATGAATGGAAGCCACCTTAAAAGGGAGAGCCACCCTTCAGCTATTGGACTAGTCTTTTAGGGAGATTGGGCCTTTTCCCGAGTGGGTGTGTCTAAAAACTATTGGGGACCGGGCAACCTTAATTTATTGGGCCTCGGCCAACCCCACCTAAGCCGGATTCATCATTTGGTATCAGAACTAGGCCCTTGTTTAAGGTAGTGGGAATGATGAGGATATCCTCCATTATTAACCGCTGGCAAAGATGCAACAAAGAGGCCAAGTGGCCCAATTGTAGTCGGACAGCGACCGTGTGAGTCTTTGAATAATCCCATCTTGCTTAGCTTGAAAGGAGGAAGCCACCTTAAAAGGGAGAGCCATCCTTCCCCTATTTGACTAGTCTTTTAGAGAGATTGGGTCTTTCCCCGAGTGGGTGTGCCTTAGAACTATTGGGAATCAGGTAACCTTAATTTATTGGGGCCTGACCAACCCCACTTGCGCCGGATTCATCAGGCTGTGAACTCGGGACCGACCTGCGCAATCATAATTTCCACCTGTCACTTGACCGAGGGTTCCCTCTTCCTAGCTGGTTAGCCTATGCCTAGTGGGCCCTTCATATAGGCCACATGGAAAGGGCCGCATGACGTCGGGTGTGGGTGATAAATACAATTGTATCCCGCGTGATGTATATGTGTTCCGGCTCTTAATAATCCATCTGAGACATGACAATTGCAATTGATAGCCGAAAGTCTACTTCAGGGTATTAGCAAGTTACAAAAATGTGTTGCATTGCCTGTAACCGAAGCTGAATTTGTTGCAGCGACAGAGGCAAGCAAAAAGCTATTGTGACTAAAAAAATTTGTTAATGAACTTGGGTTTAATCAATAAAAGTATGTGCTGTTTTGTGACAACCAAAGTGCCATCCACTTGAGTAAGAATGCAATTTTTCACTCTAGGTCAAAGCATATTGATGTGCATTACTATTGAATCTGAGATGTGTAAGCAAATGCAGCTTGAGACCGACCATACCAACGATAACACGGCTGATATGTTGATTAAGGTGGTAACGAAGGATAAGCTTAATGTTTGCCCACCTCATTGGCACGGCTACCAAAAGAGTGAAAGACAGTGAGATCTTCCATGATATCGGGATGGGGAGTTTTGTTAGACTATCCGTCCACTAGGAGGATGATTAGGGGACTAGAAAACTCATCAAGATAGCCACTAACCCAGTGCTTGTGCAATATTGATTTGGTGCTCGATCCTCCAAGTTACTTCAAAGGGAAGTAAAAAGTACAAGAAAACTCTAGCATCCAAGCCCATCCCTGGACGTCATTTGAGAGAGGGGATAATAGAACACACACAATACAACTAGAGAGAAGAGAGGAAAAAGGAGAAGGAGATCTGCCCAGATTTGATAGCTCTGAACCGATCTGCTTCAAGTTAGTGATTGGAGGTCCAAACGTGCTTGGATTTGCGCCAAAATTTGTGAGCTTGTTCTAAACTTAGATTACTTTAATCATGTAATAAGTTGGTTTGAGGATTGGTTGAGCAGAGCATCAAATTTGAGAGGGGTTCCGTCAGGGGCGGAGCCAGGAATTTGTTTTTTTTCATTATTAGGGGGGCCAACCATATTAATTTATATAAAAATTTAATCAAATTTCAAATTTATAATGCAAAATTGGGAACCATAGGGGGGGCCAGGCCCTTGCCCGCCCCCCTAGCTACGCCCCTGGGTTCCGTCAGTTCCATGACTGCAGTTTTAGCACTGAGAAGTTTCAGTAGATGATCACTTTGGGTAGTGAAATAGTGTCTGATTGAGCTGAAACTTTGTTAGTGGTTAGGGGACTCTGGATCTATTTGCCTACCAAAATTTGTGCATAGTAGAACTGTGGTTTGTGAGATATGAACTAATTACCAAATGGGGCAGAATCTGTGACTTCTCTATTTGATAGTTGTCACATCTCTTGCTAGATAGTTGTGGTTGTTATTCATGCCAAGTTTGTATCATGGTGAATGTGTTGCTCCTTGTTGGCACTTCCTAACATCGCTACTAGATTAACCAGCAACAGCACTAGAAAGGAGCCCACGGGTAACAAAACCTCACAAAAGAATCCGCAAGCGTACGGATACCGCTGTAGCTTTCACCTTAGAGTATTCCAAGGGTTATCGAATCCAAGGGAACATGAGTACGATATCTAAGGTTCAGGCTCAACCAAGGACATAGCACCGATAGGATCAAAGGGGTAGAGAGGACTACTCAGAATCAAGGTAAGATCAGACTAAGAATCAGCTATAAACATCGAGCGACGGCTTCACCAGATCAGACTAGAAATTTTGTCATAAGGCTTCTATCATGCAACCGAACGTGGAGGATTACAATGGCACTAAACAAGGATGTCACCACCTGCAGGCTACCTCTACAAACCGTGGGAGGTACAACAATAAAATGGTAAAGTCTAGCCTAGGCACCACGTCTACACTATCGTTTACTATGTCTAGTCTCATGCAAGAACATCTGTCTCTATCAGGAGCCTTAGACTAGAGCTAACTACTATATACTAGTAGACACTCAATCCAGTAAACAGCTTGAAACTACTAACACAAACTTGTAAGGTAAATTATGAAACTGAGTAAGTCATGAACACTTACAGATCGATAAGCATCCGTCGAGGTATAAGCGGAGAAGAGTGCCGACAAGTCTGGCCCTTCCCCCGACTCCTCCTTACTCTCGTAGAGGTACTAATTGGAGAAGAGCTCCGACATTCCGGTGCCCTTCCTGCATACCTTCTACCCCCTAGCCTTCCCTTAACTCTAAAAGTGAGAGAGAGGTGCAATTGTTGTGTGTCCCTATTCTTACCCCCTCCCCTCATATTTATAGAGAGGGGAAAGGAGGCCTTCACGTGGTGGAATGGCAGGGAGGCACCGTGAACCGACTTAAGGGAACTTCCAGGATGCTTCAAGCTCAAGGCATAGGTCGGTGGAGCTGACCCATGTCCGGCCGACCATGGTGGTCGGCCGAGTATGGGCCAGGCCCACTCGGCCTCCCCTTTGGCGGTTAGGCCCTCCTAAGGTCCCACATGTCATATATGAGTGATTGGCCTTGTCTTAAGTCAGTTTAGATGCTCTGGTGGGCCCATGGATCCTTGTAATCGTGCCTAATTGGTCGAGAAGATGTTCCCATGGATTGATGATGTGTCACGTTGCTTATGATTGTGTTTCTTCTCATGTGTGGCTGTCAAGTGAGCCTTTTTGATCCTTGTGCTTGGTTGAACATCTTTACCTTGGATCATTCTTGCTAGTTTCCTGCATTTTTGGCCCAAATTCACCTACACACATTTCCAGACCAGCATTTGTGGAATTTGTTAATATATCATCCTATCCTAATATTCATTCCCTCTGATGCTCTTATTTTGCTCGATAGTTGATTGTCAATATGTGTCGAAATAGACCATCAACACTCCTGGTGTAATCCTCTAGAGATCCTAGAGAAGGCTCCTTGTAATCATTTGTTGATTATAGTGAAAGCTTGGAGTGGACCGATTGGTCCCATGGGTTTTTAGTTTACTCCTCACCTTGAGGAGATTTTCCATCATTGTATATTTTGTCCAGGTGATCATTATTATTCAACTGCATCTCTATTGGTAGATGTTCTTCTCAATGTTCATCACAAGATGATGATTAATTAGTGCAATGCTATTGCCTTTATCCCAACAAGAACAACATCTATGTCGTCCCAACGAGGGCCTAATATAACTACTGGTGATGCTTGCGACGAATTTCATTTGTGGAATGTGAACCAGATCAGTTACCTGAATTTTCTGTGATTTGTAAGAAGGAAGAAAAAAACATTTATGCCTTAGCCAGTACTACCTGTACTGATGTACATCTTAGTAGCATGTCGTGACTACATGCATAAACAGGTAGCAGTGATGCAGACCATTCAGAAACAGTGGCAGGGCGGATGACACCGGCAGATTAAAAGGGTAGGGACAGGAGGTATATTCACACAATAATCTTGAGTAGATATTCCGTATGTCAGAAGCAGTAAGCGTACCGGTACCTGCATTTCCTTTGCCAGGATGGCCTCTTGATCGGATATTTGTCTGGTCTACACGACTTGGAGGGGGGACAGAGATAAACAAATATGGAACTGCATGTACTGATCACTTGCAACCATAGCCAAAATTATTGTAACTTTATGTTCTTTATGTTGGAGATATGTCCTAGAGACAATCATAGAGATGATTGTATTTCATTGTATTCATGATTTATATTGTGTTCATTGAATATCCAGCAGTGGCTACTTGTATTGATTGACAATTTTGTGAATTGTTTGTGAGACTCTTTACTTGTTTGGTTATTCTAAAAGTTGTCTCTAGTCGGAGTTCATGCGAGAACACATATGAATATCAGATTAGCACATGTATTGGTTGATGACTATATTTCACTAGTCATGAACATGGAGATGTCAAACCAATAATGTGGGCATATGTGACATGTAGCTGGACTGACCCAACATTAGACGTGGTTCTCTCTGTACACAAATTGTACGGTTTGTCCTTAGACCTAAGATTGACAGATGTTCTCAAGATGTGAATCGACCTACCTAGGGACGATCAAATGCTACTCCGTAACTAGGTAGTTATAAATGTAGCTTTCGGGTTTGTTAGGAAGCAAGCTGCGAGGCATGGTTAATCAAGATGGGATTTGCCCCTCTCTACATCAGAGAGATATCTCTAGGCCCCTAGAGGGATCGAATCCGAGAATGCATGGCCATGTGACATATGTTAAGAGTTAACCTACTCATGTACATGATGTTGTGATGGTTCGTCTGATATGATCTTTATGTGCACATAGGAGTTGGCACATCTTGTTAGAGGCCGCTGCCAACTATTGGGCCGAGTAGGAGTACTCGGACCATGTCTGTGCGCATATGAACCAATGAGGTCGCACACTTAAACGGCTGGAAGCCTAGTGAGGATTGGATCCAAATTAGACAAAGCTTAGGAGCACTAATGGGCCTCAGACCCAGAGGCCTATCGTGGGCACCTATATAATGAGGGGTGGGGCATGCGGATTAGGTCAAGCCAATCCCACTCAACCAGCAGCCGCGCCTCCCTCGCCCTCGCCGTGTTGCACCCGCGGACCTAGCAGTCCGGCATACAATGCTTCCTCCACTACTGGAAAATAGGCTTATTGTACCGGTTGTTGAGGCTCTTGGGTACCGGTTTTTCAAACCGGTACTCCGTAGCCGAGACCAAAAGTCTGGGCCTTAGGCATCAGGTAAAACAACTGGTGCCTAAGGCTCTTGTCAAACAAAAATATTAACGCGGTGTAGCTAGGATTCGAACCAGCGATCTCTTGCCTCGCACGTACCTCTCTTACCATCTCATCTATACAACACATGTGATAGAAAGAGAGATATTTTCCTTTTCAAATAGCTTGTGAAGGACCCTAAGGTACCGGTTGGTAACACCAACCGGTACCTAAGGCTCTCCATAGGCATAGGCACCGGTTGGTGGTACCACCCGGTACTAATGGAAAAATTACCACCCGGTACCTATGGAGAGCCTTAGGTACTAAGGCTCATCTATAGGTTCCATCAATCCCAAAACTAGCATAGGTACCGGTTCATTTTCATTCCGGTATTTTTGGGTGGACCTTTGGCGTGTTTTCTAGTAGTGCTCCCTGTGCGTGTGGATACCTTGGAAGTGCTGCATCTGTAGCACTTGAACGGATCTCACGAGGCTGTTCGTGGGACGAGGCAGCAAGGAGTCAATCTACTACGGGCTGTGAGGATTCGATCGACTACACCGACGCGCAAGAAGTTCCGCACCCGTGCGTCGAGTGGTAATCCTTTGATCTATAACAGCAGTGATCCTAGTTTATGCGGTAGAAAATTTTTGTTTTTGTTAGCCATATCCCGACACTTTATTTGTTCAAATTAACTTAAACTTATCTACTTCCCCCCAATATTGAAAGGAGAAGACACATGCCTTCTCCTCTCTCTCTCTCTCTCTCTCTCTCTCTCTCTCTCTCTCTTTTGCGAAAGAGACACCCATGTCATGATTATGTTACAACAATGATCAATTTATTAATCCGAGAGCCTATCTTATTCAAACTCCCTATTACAGCCATGCGCTTCATTAAACATGCAAGACGGCCAACCCTTGCTACACCATACATGACCTGGCAGGGAAAAAAGTTAAAAGATTAGTGTTAGATACAAAGATCAATTAATTTCAACTGCTGTCGTAGCATGAAATGAGTAATCATTTCATTAATGAATTTTACCAGATTGCTAGTCGCAGGCTTGTTTAAGCGCTATGATGGCAGCCTGCTCATAGTCCCTCCTCTCGTCATTGGTGAGCAGATCCACGATGCACTCATGTCATGGCTTTCCGCCGCCTTGCAGCAGGGACTGTGTTTAGGGGAAGCTCCTTGGGATGGCCGTGCCTGGTGTAGTGTCCACACTCTTTCAGGACGTGATCTTTGTCCTCTTCGGTGCACCGTGGCCTCTTGCCACCAACCACCGGATGGAGAGAGACCATTGCACACACGAGAAGCAAGAGGAGGGCTGCTACTGTCTGGGGCTTCATCTTGGCTAATTAGTTCTACTAGTACTACATAGCAGGTGGTGAGCGATTGATACACGACTAGGTGAGGCTATCACCTCTTATATATAGGAAGGGAACTTAGGGATAACGCACACACGTATTAATTTAATGCTTGGGATGCTAAGAAGATCAAGACCTGAACTTGATATAGGGCAAGATGGATACTCATGTACATGGGGCTATGTATACTGCCAGTTATGATAACAGATCTTTTCTATAGGCTTTAACAGTTGCACTTTGTTTATATCAAAGATATCCATCTTTTATTTCACAGAATCTTGAAATATAGAAATTTTTCGCTTCGAGGGAACCCCTCATTTATTATCTCTCTCTATATATATATATACACACACACACACACAACCAAAATGAGCACACATTTATTATTTCCGGCACTACTAGATTTACAATTTTTTCCGAGTGCTTTTTTAGTAAATGACCTAACTACATGCAAGTACTGTATATGCTATAAACCCTGGAGTTGAACCTCTGGGAGCAACTGTGTCTCCGCGGAGTGACGCGTGGCTGGCGAAAAAAATTACTGTGCCGCGGCGAGAGGCGCGACGTGGCCCCTGGATTGGGCGTCGTCCCCTGCCGTGGGCCCTCGCTAGGGTCGTCGCGTCTCGGCCGACCAACAACGGGTCCAGTGGGTGTCTGCGTCGGTTCGCCGCCACGCCTCGCTGCCGGGTGGGGGCAGCTGGCCTCCGATGCATGCAGCGGTCTTCAAAAAACGGCTCCACAGCCCGTTTGCACCTAGAGCCCCGCACCGCCTGGCGCGGCGCAGCGCGCTTTTTGCCTAGTATATACTATCCATTAGGACGACAGATTGTGTAGGCTTTACATCAGGGATATCTATCTTTCATTTCACATAATCGTGAAAGATATCCATTTTCAATTTCTTGGAATAGTTGTTTGTCATTTATTGTACTACTCCCCCCCTGCCAAAATATTATTCGCTTTGGTTTTTCTAGATTCATAGACTTTGCCATGTACCTAGACATGATACATATTTAGATGCGTAGTAAAGTTTATAAATCTAGAAAAATCAAAATGACTAATAATTTAAAACGGATAGAGTACTATTTAGGTTGAGCCCAGATGAGCGCGCACTATTTACTTCAGACACTACTAGATCTACAATATTTCCCGAGTGCTTTTCGTGAATGGCGTAACTACATGCAAGTATATCCTATCATTATTATGGCAGATTGTATAGCTGTAACAACTATTTATGCCAAAGATAACCATCTTCTATTTCACATAATCATAAAAGATATTGATTTTCCATTTTTCTCGTAGTTTATTCTACTACTATGTAGGTGGATCCCAAATGAGTTCACATTTATTAACAGATTTATATTGGTAGTAAGTGTGGATACTAGATAATTAATTGGATATGGTCACACTACCACAAAAAGTGGCTTTAGTACCGGTTCTAACAGCGGTACCAGCTAACTGCACCATCACTTAGCAAAATTATGTGTAGATAAATATGCTTGTGTCAGGGTTCGAACTCGTGACCTGTAGCCTCAGGTATTGTCTCCCCTACCATCCCACCCACACAGCACATATGAGTGTATTGTAGATGTTATCCTTTTGAAGTAACTAGAACGGACCATTTAGTACCGGGCCATAACCATTTAATACCGAGTCATAATACCAACCGGTACTAAATGCCACCATTTAGTACTGGGTGGTGTTATAGTCTGGTACTAAATGGCTAGGGAGGCCCGGGAGCTATTTAGTACCGGGTTGTAACACGAGCCGATACTAAATGATGGCATTTAGTACCGGGTGGTGTTACAAACCGATACTAAATTGTCCCAGAGAGCACTATGCTATACAACGGTACTAAATTGACATTAGTACCGGCTCAAAAGCAACCAGTATTAATTGAACGTTGACAAATAGCCTTTTTCTAGTAGTGTCACATTATAAGGCTCCGTTTAGGAGGGCTCATGCTTCTTCAAATCGGAAAGGGCTCTTCAGAGTCGTTTGCTACAGCATGCTACAGAGTTGGGGACGGCTCATAGGAGTCTTTCTGCTACAATACTAGAAACTAGAATCCTTTTTAGCTTCTGTCTTTGCTAGAGTATAAATTATTTTTTGCTACCCTAAACATAGCAGGGTTTCCTGACCTCGCCAATGGGCTGAGGCCTGCAGGAATGCAGTTTGGGCATTACATGGGTTAGCAGCAGGCCCAAGAGAAGTGTTGGGCTTTCAAGTGTCAACTGGGCCTGTGCCAGCTCCGCCCTATGTATCGATGATCAACATCAATCAATCAACATACATCCTTATAAAAAATCTATCAGCATACATTTTTTTTTTGGCAAGGAAATATGAGCATACATTCTTTAGAGACTGATACACAACATCATGAAAATAGGGTCCCTGCCGGAAATGTAGTAAAAAATAGATAGTCCAATATATGCTATCATTTATCATCAGTAGATCTGTATAGGTTTTAGTTGCTATTTCATAACAAAGGTATCATTTTTCTATTTTTAAAATAAGGTATCCTTTTTTAGATAACACTTGGACTTTTGACAATGCCGTCATTGAACATTGGACATCTGTATAAGCCCTATTCGCCTCCAAAGGCAACCCATAGTTCACTTGCAGCAGGGTCTGCTGCATATTAAGTCTTTCCACCTTAGCTGCCACAAGCTAGCCATTCCAGTCTCTGATGATCACTCCCTAGCCGCCCTTCATGTCCCCTGATCTGCAAGCTCCATCAACAATTGCTGTCAGGTAATAACCCCGTGGTGGTTGCCGCTAAGCATCAGGCCTGAGTTGGTGTGCCTCAACTGCACAAAACAGATGCTCAATCTCCTTGCCTCCTCTTGGCTCAACATTGAATTTGGTGTGTCAATCAGGACGGATAGAGTGGCTTCGTCCTCCCTATCTTGTTCCAGTAATCCTACCATTGCCAGGCAACACCACAATCAAGACCTGCTTGTCTTCAGTTTCTACAGGCTTTACACGACTCCATCAGCTAAACGAAGCCGAACAAAACCCTAGCCCTAGTTGGAGGTGGAGGGTTTCATCTGCGGGAGACCGAACAGAGGACTTGTCCATGGTCAAGGTAAATGGCCGATGTAAGTCACTTGTGATGACGTGGCAGGCTGATTGGGCCGAAATCAGGATAAAATGGTTTCCAAGGTCAAACGTGTCCGGTATTAACAGTTGGATGACTGTGGATGTCTGGTTTTAGAGTTGCGTTGTCAAATCTGGACGCAGTCCATAGTTTATGGCCAAAAATTGAACTTTTTTCCTTTAATCTATTTCACCAGCTTGCTGGCTGTTTGGTTGGGCCATCCAGAATTTTGCACCAGGGGTAGGGTCCATGGCTATTTCAATTATTACAGTCGTGACAACATGCCTTGTCTATGACAGCATATGCATAGCTAAGCTATTTAGGTTGATTACGATGGATCAACACAAAATAGTTCAGAAATGAGTATCAACACAAATGAAACTGGACCTTTTTTTGCAGGGCCTCGCTGCCGGCATATGAAACAGGAAACCTGGAGACGGCAGTTCCATGTATGCTAGCGTGGATGCTGGCCATCAATGGCATCTTCCACACTTTTGCTCCTAAAGAAATATCATCTTTTTGTTGACATCCAAAATTGGCAAATACCGAATGTGATGGTCAACCTAGGCGAACCGGTCATACCGGTCCTATAAACCAGTCAAACCGGTCTGGGTAACTTTGTCAAAATACCAATTGGACTACACCATTGCGTAGATCTCGTCGATACAATCGAAATGCATATATAGAACGTCCAATTTGAAGTCCGGATGAGGAAATTATGCCTCCCGGAAGACCTGCACCCTGGTCTGACCGGTCCAAGGCGGTCAGACCGGGTCAGACCAGTCCGAAACAGCCAATCCGAGTTAGGAGTTGTGTTTTGACACGGAATTTGTTAGAGTTACGACTCATAATGGGTACAGACCTCCCCACTCTATATATATGAAGGGCCACGGCCGATTGAGGTAATCCCAATCAAATCAACATATTTACCCTTTACTTTTTATCTCCAAACCCTAGCTTTTCCAACCCTTTACTGTTCTTCGCTCGTCTCTACGGCGTTCGAGGGCGTTCTGGGTGGCATGCCGACTCCAGGACAACCCCAGATCTGCGAGCTCCGACGGGGTCCCTCCCGAGCTCGTGGTTTTAGGTTTTCGCGGCGTCTCTGCCTCAAGCGGTCTGACCGGTCTGAAGAACCGGTCTGACTGGCCTGCGCAGGACCTCGCTGGTGAGGATCATTTGCGATCCGCACGTGCTAGTGCTTTCGTGTGTTGACCAGATTTGCGTCAACACTTTCACACATGATCCAACAGTAAGAAAATACGTAAGACTGAATCTTAGTGCCATGTATGGTTGGCTCTTAATTTGGTAGGTGCACGCCCTATGGCTGCATCATCTTTAATTCTTATTTGGAAGGTGAGCTCAGCCTTCCTATGGTTTATAGGCACTCGCGAAAGAACAACATGTCGTCCTAGCATGGCCTAATCTAGGTACTGATGATGCTTGCGACATCTCTTAAGATCAGCATCTTTCTTTTGTGGTGTGTGAACCAGATCAACTACCACCCCTCCTGTTTCATTAAAAAAAACAGATCAGTTACCTGAACTTTCCGTGGTTTGTTAGTTGGCAGTTTGGCACTCATGAAGGAAGGACAGGAGGTATCTTCACACTGTAATCCTTTGTAGATACTATGTATGTCAGGAGCAGTAAGCGTATCGGCTCCTGCATTTCCTCTGCCAGGATGTCGCTTGATGGATATTTCCCTGGTCTACAAGGTTTGGAGGGGGGAGGGGGTGGCAGAGGTAAACAAATATGTTGCAACCATAGCCAAAATTATTGTAACTCTATGTTCTTTATGTTGGAGATATGCCCTAGAGGCAATCATAGAGATGATTGTATTTCATTGTATCCATGATTTATATTGTGTTCGTTGAATATCCAACAGTGGCTACTTGTATTGATTGGCAATTATGTGAATTGTTTGTGATACTCTTTACTTGTTTGGTTATTCTAAAAGTTGCCTCTAGCCAGAGTTCATGTGAGGACACACATGAATATTAGACTAGCACATGTATTGGTTGATGACTATATTTCAAAAGTCATGAATGTAGAGATATCAAACCAATAATGTGGGCACATGTATGACATGTGGCTGGACTGACCTAACATGAGACGTGGTTCTTTCTTTACACAAATTGTACGCTTTGTTCTTAGACCTAAGATCGACGCATGTTCTCATGATGTGAATCGACCTACCTAGAGGCTATCAAACGCTACTCCGTAACTGGGTAGTCATAAAGATAATTTTCAGGTTTGTTAGGAATCATGCTGTGAGGTATGGTTAATCAAGATGGAATTTTCTCCTCTCTACATGACAGAGATATCTTTAGGCCCCTCGAATGATCGAGTCCAGGAATGCATGGCCAGGTGACATAGGTTAAGAGTTAACCTACTCAGGGATTCTGGATCACAGGATCGAGAAAGCGAGGTCAGCTTGGAGCTAGACCAAATATCGTGAAGCAAAGGGAATAGCATGTACATGATATTGTGATGGTTCGTCCCATACAATTTTTATGTGTGCATAGGAGTTGGCACGTCTTACTAGAGGCCGCTGCCAACTATTGGGTCGAGTAGTACTGGGACCATGTCTGTGCGCATGTGAACCTATGTGATCGCACACTTAAAGGGCTGGAAGCCTAATAAGGATTGGATTCGAATTAGATAAGGCTTAGGAGCACTAATAGGCCTCGGACCCAGAAGCCCATCAGGGGCGCCTATATAATGAGGGGTGAGACGTGCGGATTAGGTCAAGCCAATCCCGATCGACAAGCAGTTGCGCCTCCCTCGCACGCCCTCATCGTGTTGCACCCGCGAACCTAGCAGTTTGGCATGGGACGCTGTTGACGGTCATTAAGTGCGAAATATGATTGTCAACTATACTCATTAAAGAAGAAAAATTATACCTCTTACTCGCATATTTGTATCACTAACCTAGCTCTACAGTTGTTTTCGAGAATTTATGTTTTCAGGAGCACAAGTCCGGAATAAGACGAAAACACGACGAATACGCAGACAGAAGACATAGACGATCGTGTCCTGCGTAACATGAGCAAAGGAGGCCCACAAACCAGACCAAACCGACCAACCAAGCCCCAACACCGACCATCTGACATCAGGACCCACCAGGCAGTGTACCAGAGAAGGTCGGTGGCAAATAGTGCCAAGGGGGGGTCGGCCGACCCCACCTGGCAGCCACTGAGGCTGAGTTTTGGCGGGAAGCTTGATCCTATCCTCTGGAGGTCGGTTAGGCATGTTTCCATGTATAGATTTGGCGGGAACCGACCTCAAGCAATATATAAGGGGCCTCCCACCACTCTCTCAAACACACACCACTTGAAGGTCTCTCTCTCTACACTCTCTTGTGACTTGTACTCCTTAGGGTAGTGGAGCTAGGCTAGTACTTCATCTTTTTAGCGAATCCAGTCGTCCTCGGGGTCGGCGAGCCATCCTCGGCCTCTGGTATGGCTTTGTATTCCGACTTTCTTTATGCTATTCATATTGAGTTCATTTTTTGTTATCTTGCTATGTTCGTAGCTTGCTTAGCCTTGATTAGTGCTTACTCAAGTTATAGTAGTTGCTTGCTTAGACCAGATGATCTGGGTAAGGATATCGGTTTGTTGTGCTTTCGGGCTTGCCTTAGCATCTTATCTGTCCATCCGAAGTGTGGGGGACCCGGGGGTGCTAGGGTAGTGACCTCATATGCTGGCATGGTGCCCGGGTCTGCGGGATCCTTCGGATATGATGGTGCTCCACGGTGTGACTGGGGTAGACCGCAGGTGGTGACAGCCCTGTCGATCCGCCGGGAAGCTGCTTCTCGGTTAGCGTACTCCCCGACGTTCGAGTACAGTGTAGGAGTTCATGCAAATATGAAACGGGACTGGATGTCCTCCAGTGCGGGTCATTCTCCCCGATGTCCCTAATTTTCTGGCACCTGCAGCTCTAAGCAATGTGGCTAACGTAACTAATCTGCTAACATGAATAGTATACTAGAAATCTTTGCCTATGCTCCCACTAACCTTAGAATTGCTTGTTTATTCTTTATTCATGAGAGTTGGCTGTTCTGTGTGTGTCACATTACCCCTGATTATCCTTTATATGTCACTTACCCCTGTATAGTCAGTGGTCTTCATCTTGTTTCATACGTGTCATGGTTATGCAACTAAGTAAATACACTTTACACAACCTAGCCATCCCTTGGGAAAATATAAATAACGATACCCTAAATACTTCCGGGTGAAATGCTACAACGATATATCCGTGCGCTTGCGGATCTTTCTGTAAACGTTAAGACATACCAACACCAGCATTTCTGGCGGCGTTGCTAGGAACTAACCACTCCTAGTGGCGACGCTAAGAAATGCCAACAGACGCTTTCTCCCTGTATGTGTGGATACCTTGGAGGTGTTGCATCTGTAGCACTTGGATGGATCCACTACGGGCTGTGAGGATTCAATCAACTACACCAATGCGCAAAAAGTTCCGCACCCGCACATCTAGTGGTAATCCCGTGATCTATTACAGCAGTGATCCTAGTTTATGTGGTAGAAAAATTTTATTTTTGTTAACCATATCCCAACAATTTATTAGTTCAAGTTAATTTAAACTTATCTACTTCCCCTCAAAATTAAAAGGCGAAGACACATGCCTTCTCCTTTTTTTGCGAAAGATATACCCATGTCATTATTATGTTACAGCAATGATCAATTTATTAATCAGAGAGTCTATCTTATTCAAACTCCCTATTGCAGCCATGCGCTTCATTAAACATGCAAGACGGCCATCCCTACACCATGCATGACCTGGCAGGGAAAAAGTTTAAACGATTAGTGTTAATACAAAGATCAATCAATTTCAACTGCTGTCGGAGCAAGAAATGCGTAATCATTTCATTTATGAGTTTTACCAGAATGCTAGTCGCAGGCTTCTTCAAGCGCTATGATGGCAGCCTGCTCATATTCCCTCCTCTCGTCATTGGTGAGCAGATCCACGATGCACTGCATGTCATGACCTTCTGCCGCCTTGCAGCAGGGGCTGTGCTTGTGGGGAAGCTCCTTGGGATGGCCGTGCCTGGTGTAGTGTCCACACTCTTTCAGGACGTGAGCCTTGTCCTCTTCGGTGCACCGTGGCCTCTTGCCACTAACCACCGGGTGGAGAGTGACCATTGCACACACGAGAAGCAAGAGGAGGGCTGCTACTGTCTGGGGCTTCATCTTGGCTGGTTCTACTAGATAGCAGGTGGTGAGTGATACACGACTAGGTGACACTCCGGGTGATGGTCTATCAAGAACTCCACTGTTTCTCCTCTTATATATAGGAAGGGAACTTAGGGAGAATCCACACACACAAATTGAACGCTTGGGATGCTAAAAAAACCCTTGACTAGATATAGTGCAAGATGGATACTCCTGTGCATGGAGCTATATATGCTGCCATTTATGATATCAGATTTTTTTTATATAGGTTTTAACAGTTGGACTGGTGTTTATTTCAAAGATATATCCATCATCTCTCATTTCACAGAATCTTGAAAGATACAAAATTTTTGTTTCTTGGGATTCTTGCCCCTCATTTGTTATATATATAATAAATATGTTCTAATTAACTGCTTTTCTAAAATGATCTAACTACATGCAAGTATATGTTACCATTTACGATGACAGATTGTACAGGCTTTAACTACTATTTATGTCAAAGATATCCATCTTACATTTCTCAAATATCCTAAAAGTAGGGATGTAAACGGAGTGAATACAGATGAATATTACCGATATCGTATTTGTTTTTATATTTTTATTCGAATACGGATTAGATACGGATAGTGTTAGTTTTTGTCGGATAAAATTGTAATAGATACGGACATCATAAAAAAATAACCACTACTAGCATAGGTACCGGTTTATCTTCATACATATATTTTTTGGGTGGATGGAACCTATGGATGAGCCATAGGTACCGGTTCGTAACACCAACCGGTAGCTAAAGTTCTCCATAGGTACCGGGTGTAACTTTTACAATAGTGTCTGGTGGTACCACCAACTGGTGCCTATGGATGAGTCTTATGTACCAGTTGATGTTATCAACCGGTACCTTAAGAGTTTTAGGTACCAGTTGGTGTTACCAACCGGTTCCTTAGTCTCATCCATGGGTTACTTCAAAAGAAAAATATCTATCTTCCTATCAGAAGTGATGTGTAGGTGAGATGGTAAGAAAGATACACACGAGGCAAGAGATCCTGAGTTTGAATCCCGGCCAACCATTTTTGACAAAATACCGGGTGAAGGTTTCACCCGGTACCAAAGAGAGCTTTAGGCACCGGTTCTTTTACCCGGTGTTGATGACTGAAACTTTTAGTCTCGGTTTCCAGGTACCGGTTCTAGAACCGGTGCCTAAAGCTATTGTCATCCGGTATCAAAAGTCTTTTCTCTAGTAGTGAACTTTTAGTATCCGGATATGGATCAGTTACAGATATTGAATATCCGGAATCGGATACGAACGGAGAAAAACCCTTTCAAACCGGATCGAATTCCAATACGGTCGGAAAATATCCATACTATTTACATCCCTACCTAAAAGTATCCATTTTTAATTTCTTGGAATATTGTTCGTCCTTTATCCCACTACTACTATTTAGGTGGAGCCAAAATGATCACACATTTATTACTTCAGGCACTACTATACTAGATTTACAATATTTCCTGAGTGCTTTTTTTAGTAAATGACCTAATGTGCAAGTATATATACTATCCATTATGATGACAGATTGGGTAGGCTTTCCATCAGAGATATCAATCTTTCATTCACAAAATCCTAAAAGATATCCATTTTAATTTCTTGGAGTAGTTGATTGTCATTTGTTCTACTACTATTTTTAGGTTAGCCCAGATGAGCGCGCACTTACTACTACTTTCACTACTAGATCTACAATATTTCCTGAATGCTTTTCCTGAATGACCAAACTACAGCTGCACCCACAAGAAAAGAAAAAACAGTTATTGCACCTATATTTGGGCTTTATAAGCACCCCCTCGGCCTAATATTCTTCACCCCCACGAGCTTGGCAGCCCAGCAGTAGCCTTGGCATCCCCTCAACAAAAAAAAAAAAGTAGCCTTGGCAGCCCAATTGAGCCCATCAACAGTAGCCTTAAAAGATTAGAGTGTATCTATTTTCACGTATTCTGTACGATGACTACTCATATTCGTGTTTGCTTTGTGCCGCCGTTCCGTCTCCGCCGTCTCCCTCCACTTTTTCAGTCGCCGTCTCGTCGGGTGCCGGCCACGACAGATGCGACGAAGGACGGCAAGCGGCAAGCCGCAGGTCCCAGGCTCGCAGCTATAGCGGCCAGTCCTCCGCCCTTGCTCAATCGCTCGTCCTCTCGCTCGTCGTCGACTGCTGTCTTCTGTGAGCCCTCACGCAGTGATCACGCAGCAAGCCAGCAAGCATCAGTCAAGATTGGAACTACGTGCTTAAATCTTGTTCAATTTATCTATTTATTTATCTATTAATAAGAACTTAAGATGTATGTCATGTCATCCGATCTCTTTGCTTATGAAATTTATATTGTTGATTCTTAAACTAAGCAACTAGGAAATAGCAGTAAGCTCAGTCGGATTGTCAATTGTTTTAGTGGTGTTATTGATTGTCTACTTCAAGAGCTTGAAAGCCGTTTCAATGAGACAAGCTTTCTTCTTTACTCGGCAGCTTTTAGAAAGACTCATTTCATGATTTTGATATGAAAAAATTGATGAGCTTAGCAAAGCTTTATTCATGTGATTTTGATTATGTGGATTTGAGGGACCTTAGCCTCTACATATCTGATGTGGGAGATGATGATAGGTTCTCCTGTTAGAACTCTAGGCATTTTCCGGTATATTTTAATTCTAAAATTAACAATGTAAATAAACAATATTTCCATGACTATAGTGAGTGAAACCAAGCATGTGCAAATGTTCAAGATTTATACAAAATTGAACAAAATGAAACATATGAGTTTCATATTGTACCCCAAGACGGGACCAATGCCGGAGGCACCGGTTGCGTCGTTACCAGCTGGAATAGTCATTCTATTCGACTGGCCTTGCTTGATGTAGCTGAACGACGTCGATGCAGGATGATGTTCGCAGTGCAATCCCACGAATGATCACCAGAAAGTAGACGAAATAGTTGTTCTGGTCGTCGGGATGTAGACGAAGTAGTCGTTCACGCCGTCAGGAAGTAGACGAGAGACGATATAGTCGTTCAGGGAGCGAGCAGTCGCGTCAAGACGCTCCCCAAAAACCTGATTGTCCGCTATCCCGTGCAGGACCTTCAACGAGCAGAGGTTCCGAAGGCCTGCTCTCGCTAGAACTGTGCGCGCAGTGCTAGCGATGGGGATTGCAGAAAGCAGCTGAGGGAGAAGGGAGAGGTCTCCTAAGAGGAGTACCTGAATCAAGTGCTTGTAGTGTGTGGATGAGTGCAGGTGGGGCTGGTTTATATAGGTGTGGAGGTCCCTCAGATTCAACGAATCTGAACGCTGCAATGGGCTTTGATGAGCGGCTGTTAATGGTGCAATTGAATCACAGGAATCTCATTAACAGCCAAGGTTTTATTCTGTGTCATCATTCACCTGTAACTGTCAACGTTTTATTGTCCGCATTCAACAGCAAAAACGTTCTCATCTCAGCTCATCCCGACGCATGAGCACTGCACCGCCGTCCGTCCGCGCCGCGCCCTCGGCCCGGCTCGGCAAGGTGAGCGAGCGCGTGCGCGTGTGGTTCACCAACCTCCTCTTACCGGCTTCACAAGTGGTATACACAGAGTCCACCCTTTAAGTCGGTTGAGATCCTCCTCAAATCCCGATACGGAATTAAGCAATTGATTCCCTAGCATTTAATAGTGGGTTTTGAATTCTTTTAATTGTATTGATGAAAATAAATGGGCCAAGCCCATAATTCCAACAATCCCCACCAAGAATTTCAAGCCATACTAGAAATGCTCTCATTCCCTCATTGATATACCAGTATTTGACAGAAACTGTTAAGTTGAATTTCCATCTAGGACAAAGGCTATACTTATTCACAACTGTACAATGGACTATGCCTTGAATTGCCAGTCTTGTGCAACTAAGTTTGACCAGAGCCCTACACTGGTACTAGGCTGCATAAGCATCCCCGCGGTTTGGAGCTTATAAGTCATACTCCAGGCCTTTCATGAGTTTCTAGAGAGTACCCAGTTCTCATAGACTATGACCAGTAGTCAGACTCATATAGGTGTGTTCCTTTCAGATGTTCTGTAGGACAACATATTTGTTTCAAGAAAACAACTCATTTGTTTTAAAGAAACCACCTGGAACACATTAAGGTATAGACCAACCTGCCATACAGATTAGAAGAGAAATGCACCTTATACACGGAATGAGCCTTTTTACAAAGATTCTCTTCTCTCAGACAGAATTTAGTTGGTTTCACCATCCTACTTAACGGGATCTCTGATCACGTAGGACAGGTTACCACTTTAGAATGACTCACGTGGGTTTCAAGCCCAATTCCATAGATGCATTACCTATCACATTCCGTGAAAGACCCTTTGTAAACTGATCTGCCAGATTTTTAGCCGTCTGAACATAGTCCAAGGCTATTACTCCGGAGTTTCTCAATTTTCTGACAGATTTCAACGGTCTTTTCACATGTCTTGATGACTTCATGTTATCCTTTAAACTGTTCACCTTGACAATCACCGTTTGATTGTCACAATTTATTAGAATTGCCGGTATCGGTTTTTCAACTATCGGCAAGTCCATAAGGAGCTCACGAAGCCACTCAGCCTCAACAAGTGTATCTAATGCTGTGAGTTCTGCTTCCATAGTTGACCTCGTTAAGATGGTCTGCTTGCAAGACTTTCAGGAAACAGCTTCACCACCAAGTGTAAACACATATCCACTTGTGGCCTTTATCTCATCAGCATCAGAAATCCAATTTGAATCACTATACCCTTCCAATACCCTAGGGTATTCGGTGTAGTGAATTCCATAGTCCGTTGTGCCCTTTAGATAGCGCAATACTCTTTCAAGAGCCTTCCAATGATCATCTCTCGGGTTTGAAACAAACCGGCTCAGTTTGCTCATAGCAAACGAAATGTCAGGTCTTGTTGCAATAGCTAAATACATCAATGATCCAATGATCTGAGAATATCTCAGCTATTCTCGCATTATCCTTTTGTTCTTCCTTAGAATTAAGTGGGCATCATATGGTGTTGAGATAGGTTTATAGTCGCTATAACCAAAGCGACTTAACACCTTCTCTACATAGTGAGACTGTATAAGAATCACCCCACCATTGCTTTCTTTTACCAGCTTTATATTAAGGATAACATCAGCTTCTCACAGATCCTTCATCTCAAAAATTTGAGATAAAAAATCTTTGACTTCTTTAATCACATTAAGGCTAGTGTCAAAGATCAGTATGTCATCCACATACAAGCACAAAATCACTCCTTCAGCCCCCACCATAGCAATAGTACACACATTTGTCAGCTTCGTTCACAACAAAACCAGCAGACGTCAAAGTTCTGTCGAATTTTTCATGCCACTGCTTAGACGCTTGCTGGAGACCATATAAAGATTTTAACAACTTATAAATCATTCCTTCTTGACCTTTTGATACAAACACATCTGGCTGATCTATATAGATCTCCTCTTCCAACTCTCCATTGAGGAAAGCCGTCTTAACGTCCATCTGATGAACGAGAAGACCATAAGAGGCTGCCAAGGAAAGTAACACTCAAATTGTGGTCAATCGGACATGGTGAATAAGTATCAAAGAAATCTTCTCCTTCTTTTTGGGTATAACCCTTGGCCACAAGCCTAGCCTTGTACTTTTTAATAGTACCATCTGGCCTAAGTTTTTTCTTGAACACCCACTTGCATCTAACAGGTTTACATCCATAAGGACGTTCAACAACCTCCCAGGTTCCATTAGACATAATAGAATCCATCTCACTCCTCACTGTTTCCTTCTAATAGTCAGCATCAGGAGATGAATATCCTCTTCAATGGTTCTGGGTGTATCATCCATAAGGTATACAATGAAATTATCACCAAAAGATTTTATAGTCCTTTGTATCTTGCTCTATCTAAGAGCATCATTGTTATCCTCCTCAGAATTTTCCACAAGTGTAGGCTCATTGTGTTTTATCGGCTCAGCAGAGCTATCATCCTCGATAAACTCTTGCCTAGATGAACTTGTTTCATCTCTCATGAGAAAAATATTTTCAAAACATGTAGCATCTCTGGACTCCATTATTGTACCAACATGCATGTCAGGTACTCTAAATTTCACTATTAAAAATCTATACCCAACGATGTGAATATCTAACCTAGAAAGACACAATCCACAGTTTTATGTCCAAACTTACGTTTCTTAGTTATTGGCACACTCATTTTGGCCAAACAACTCCATGTACGTAAGTATGAAAGTTGTAAGGATCGATGGACCAAGAGGGGGGGTGAATTGGGCCTTTTTCAAAATTCTAAAGCAATAAAACAACCTTAACCTATGCAAAGCTAGTAAGGCTCAATTCACCAACCGGCTAAACAAAGCAAACTACACAAGCTAACAAAGATATGAAACTAAGCAAGGTAGAGCTAAGCTATGATCTCTAAGGTCAAGCACATGAAAGAAAGCATGAAAGTAAGTGCTCGAAATGAAAGAGAGTGCAAGAGACAACCGGATTTTTTCCCGTGGTGTCGATGTGTTGGCACACACCCCTAATCCACGTTGTGACACTCACTAAGAGTCTTGGCACCTCCCATGTCACCGAGACTTGGGCGCTCACTAAGAGTCTCTGTTCAGCATCCCGGCGTGGTGGAGCTCAAGCCACGTACAATCTTCTTCTCCGGGCTCCCACAATTCTTGGCAAGCTCCGCGAGAAACACTTCGATCACCAAGATCGTCTAGGTGCTGCCAAACACCAAGAGTAACAAGATTCTAAGCCTTCACTTGACCTACACTCAGTTGGCCCTAGCTCAAGCACACTTGCTACACTTGCAAAGGATGAGTTCTTCAAAGTTGAAGCACAAACTAAGCACTAGATCTTCTCTCTTTTGCTCAAAGCTCTTATCTCTTCTTCTCAAGGGTGGCATCAGGTTTTCAAGGTGTCAAAGGCAACTGAAATGAACCAGGGGATACCCTTATATAGAGTGGAGGAGGTCACATAGCCGTTGGAAGTTTTCTGCAGAAAAACCGTGACCACCGGAAGAACCGACGGTATAGAAAATATGGGCATCGGTTCAACCGGTCTCTCTGTGTCAAAGAAGTAGCCGTTGGAGTTCTGACACAGTATCCACGCTTGCGTCATTGCACCGGTGCATGCTCCGTAGGGGCATCGGTTCAACCGGTGCTGAAGAGGTTCGCTGATCAACTCAAACAAGCGTTCTGGAACAAAGTACATCCAATGCACCGGTGCTTTGTTTCTGAACCGTCGGTTCAACCGGTGCTGAAGAGAAATTGGAGTCAACCAAACATGCTCTCTGGAACAAAAGACTTTCATTGCACCGGTGCTTTGATTCTGAACCGTCGGTTCAACCGGTGCTGAAGAGATGTTGAAGTCCACCAAAACATGCTCTCTGGAACAAAGGACTTTCATTGCACCGGTGCTCTGATTCTGAACCGTCGGTTCAACCGGTGCTTAACTTGATTTCTGCCTTCATCCAGAGAAGATAGACCGACAGGGCATCGGTCCTTCCACCATGCATCGGATGCTCCGATGCTATAGCATCGGTTCAACCGGTGCTGTTGATTTTCTTTGTTTTCAGCCGTTTTGACTTGGATTCGAATGTGACTTTGATTGTTTCTTCTTCCAAGAGTTGTGTCGACTTCTATTGACCATCTTTTGCTGTTTTTGAGTGAGTGTGTAATATTTCTAGGGCCAACTCAAGTTTGATCAAGCTACTAACTCATGAACCCCTCTTAATAGTGCGATCACTACAAAACTATAAAACCTATACTAACCTAAGTGTCCTTCTCAACCTTGTGACACTTAGGACTAGAAAGATCCTTAGCCTTGACAAATATAAGTTAAAAGCCGAGATCGCCTTTTTGAATGACCGAAATTGAGGGGCCTCTTTTGACATATGACCAAATGAGCGATAATGATCTATTAAGCTGCACAAACTCATTAGTCACAATAATGGTTGTCATTAATCACCGAAACATACCTTGAGTGTCTAGATGCTTACAAAAGTGTTGGTCTTTTCTTCTCCTATTCCTCGAATGGTGTTATCTCTTTATTCTTTGTAGGAACACGGTTTAGGATATGACATGCAGTCAATATAGCCTCACCCCACCATTCCTTAGAAAGTCCCGCTGTTTCTAACATGGCGTTAACCAAATCAGTTAGAGTGCGGTTCTTTCTTTCGGCAACCTCATTTAACTGAGGTGAATAGGGAGGCGTCCTCTCATGAATGATACCATGTTCCTCGCATAATGAAGTGAATAAATTTGAGAAGTACTCGCCACCACGGTCTGACCTAACTCTTTTGATCTTTCTCTCATGTTGGTTTTCTACTTCAGCTTTATAGATTTTAAAGTAGTGTAAAGCTTCATCTTTTGACTTCAACAAATAGATGTAACAAAATCTAGTGCAGTCATCGATCAAAATCATGAAATATCATTTACCACCTTTTGTCAACACTCCATTCATTTCGCACAAATTGGAATGAATTAATTCTAAGGGTGCCAAACTCCTCGCCTCCGCGGCCTTATGAGGCTTGCGAGTTTGTTTTGATTCAACACATACATGGCACTTAGAATTTTTAACAAAAATAAATTTTGGAATTAAACTCAAATTAGCTAAACGCATCATACAACCAAAATTAATGTGACAAAGTCTCGAATGTCAAACATTTGATTCATCAACGTTAATAACATTGTACGCAATTTTATTACAAACATCTGACAAAAAAAGACGGAACAAGCCTCCGCTTTCATAACCTTTTCTAATGAAAGTACCAAACTTGGACAAGATATATTTATTGGACTCAAAGACTAACTTAAAACCATCTCTACACAGTAGAGAGCCGCTGACTAGATTCTTCTTAATGGTGGGGACATGCTGCACGTTCTTCAGCTGCACGGTCTTCCCTGAAGTAAACTTCAGATTTACCGTACCAACACCAAGAACAAGCGCATGCGATCCGTTCCCCATCAGCAAGGAGGAAGTCCCTCCGACCTGGTAAGAAGAAATAAAGAAGCATCAGCACAAACATGAATATTAGCACTAGTGTCAACCCACCACTTGGGTGAACAAAAAACTGAAAGAACTGTAGGTAATGAATTACCGTACTCAGATGTTCCTCTAGGCTCGCTAATTACCATGTTGGCGGACTTCTTGCCTTTGCGCTCTAGACACTCAGCAGCAAAGTGTTCCTTACTCGCGCACACATAGCAAGCTCCCTTCTTCTTCTTCTTGAAAGTGGTTGTCTGCTTAGCCTTTGATTGGTTCAGCAGTGGTTTTTTCGTATTCTTGTGGGAATTATTCTTTTGAACAAGATTAGCACTTGAAGCACCTCGAGAGCACGTTGTGAAGCACCTCAAGATTGGCACTTGAAAGTGTTTCGCATGCCTAAGTCCAAATAAGTGGATATTGGAGTTCACATTGTGAACATAGATTTTTTGGTGTCATTAGTGGATAAGGATAAATAACTCTACTATTTAGATGAATGGTTATTGCATAATCAATAATAAACAACTTTAGCAAATCGGTTGAGAATTCTAACTAACTTATTTTGATATTTTTAAATTATATATAAAAGCAATTTATGTGTCTTTAAAAAATATTGTCGAAATTTATACAAGTGATGTGTTGTTTTGAAGGTCTCTTGAAAAGAAAATACAATTGCACAATCGGAATTTAAATTTGATGGATGGTTTAAAAACTAAAACTTTTTTGAGTTTTAAAATTGCTTTGCACGTGCTGGCGTGCCGCTGCGCACGGGGTGAAGGATAAATTTAGGCCGCCATGCAATAGCGCAAACACACGGCCAGCCATAATAAAATCATTATAGTAATACTTGATACGGAGTACAAGCTAATTCTATGGACTTGCACCCAAATTAATTTCCACATTCTAGGAGCTTTATAAGGCCAAAAGAGGTCTTGGACCGACCGGCCCAAGTTGCCTGTGCCAATCGGCCCACCTTTGATCAGCCCAGCCTATCAATTCGAGATGCAAAACAAGATTTCATGACATTTTCTCAAACAAAAACAAGATTTCAAGACAAATCCACCCACGGAAGGTTTAGTATCACGGAATTCCTAAAACAGCGAATGGGGAAAGGAGATAAAAATCAAGTGGGAGACGGATTCCTTGATACTTATTTCTCCTATTTAAACATAGTCGAGCCAAGCCATTTCATTTTCTAAGAAAAACAAGACAAAAAATAGAACGCACAAGAGACACAATTTTGAAGCTATCAAACTTGTCCATCAGAACTAAGTTTCACATCACGCGACCAAGGCAACATCCACACAAGAAATGTACTTACTGTCTCTTTGTTTATGTTTATAGAGCCAGGACAGATGGCCAGTCCATGATATAAAAATGAGTCGTTAGTCAAAACTAGCGGCATGGCGCCATAAGAGTAGACAAGTGGTGTACAACATTGAAAACTCAGGATTACTTGCTCAAGGCTTATATCATTTTTCATCGACGATTATAATCCCAGTAAAACACTCGAAACATGCCTCGACAAGAAAGTGCACACACCATTTACCAAAATTATATACTCTCCGAAGAGCGCCTCCAGGAGAGCCAACTCAAGAGGATCTCTCAGGGTGCTAACGTTTTCAGATGTCCCCAAGCAGAAACATGGTGGCGGCACTTAAGACGGTGCACTGACCTTGATACTTGATTTTTGCTGGCATCAACAGATGAGGTTCGAAAGGAAGCCCGCCTGCCTTCAAGTTTGAGTCATGAAATGTGGGATGTGGTGTTCCAAGATGGCCAAGAGCTCTCTGCTTTGGCTACCCCTGTCCATTTGCCGGCCCTCAAGCCTGCTTGCAGCCTCCACAAGCTGACCTCTAAGCCTTTGCGGCAAAAGTAGCCCACTGGAATTGATGCATTCCTTATAGAGTGGCAGGTAGGCCATGGCTATCACCAGCTCAACTGGGAGATCCCTTAGGCAGATTGGTGATTCACCCCTTTCCATTATCCTCGTGAAGTTAACAAAGTGCTGTTGCGCAAATTCGAATCCTGCAGAAAAAGCTGCCTCACTCCAGTGCTCGTTCATGAAAGATCTAAGCCTTGCATCCACAGCCTCATCTGCGGATTTTGCGATACTATCTGCCACAGCATATGTGGCAGCTGGGTCATTGAGGAAGTCCGAGCAAAGAAGAAAATCCACACCATGCAGGGAACCTGTGGTCCTCTCACCAGCAGCCTTGATGATTTCAATGCTGAGGGGGGCAAGAACATGTTGCGGGACAAGAGGCAGAAGATAAGCAGCCACTGCAATCTGGCTACTTGAGGTGGCAGCAGTAAGGGCTAAGCAAAGCTCCATTTCTCGACACCCGTGGTTAACAAACCATTCCACAACTTGGAGGCATCCACGTTCAGCAGCCCGCATTAAAGGGCCAAGAAAGCCAACAGCATTACCTTCTTCCACCAAGCATCCCATGGTTTCAATCTTCCCATAGTGAGCGGCAAAGCCAAGGGCTAGATCCACATCAATGTCCAAGCTGTTCCTTTGAGCAATCTGAACAGAAAAACAAACAGTTAACGCATCTTGAATATATATTTGCACTAAGTACAGGATGAAATTAAGAACATAATGTGTAGAAATAACTTCTAAATTAGGGCGTACATAATGTTAGTGCTTATGCTTACACAAGAAAGGAAAGGAGGACATCACCTACTATATAAAATTTTGGTTTTCATGTACCACGCTAAACTGCATTGCAAAGTTTTATTAGATTCTCATATAATGCACGTGCATCAGTGTATTAAATTTGCCATGCGATGAGAGAAAAGGATACTCCACTTCTATGTTAGTTGTACTTCGCCTAAATGGTCGTTTAGCCTGTTTAAACAGTCTTTAAACACTACATACTAGCTAGCTATTTCCGTTTAATCAGCTGTTTAGCCCGTTCAAATGGCCTTCTAGCCCAATAATTGGCTAAACGATAGGTGGCCGTCTGTTTACGTTTAGCATTTAGGATAACAATACATGATTCTAATTTGTTTGGAACCATATCATGTGTCAATGGTAGTCAGCTCCATTCAAGAGCACCTTCCATCATGGGACTAATACGCTTGCACAACAAAAAATTGGTTGGTGTACCTATCCAACGAAAAAAATTCCAATCAGAGTGATAATATCCTGAATCACGATTACAGGTGATGGCATTTATTCATTAAATTTCAGATGTTCTCTGAAGTAAGCATAAGACTCTGCACCAGATTTCCCAATGTGATTACCAGCATATTGATGGTCACCAAGAATATGGATCAGGTCAGTCCTTACTTAGCATCCTACCAACTATTCCTGCATCCCATAAATGTATGTAAAAAAAATTCCCACGATTTTGGAAGGTTCATAGTTTAGAATAGAACATGCATGAACACTGGAGCATGTTATGTGCCATGTATGATGCAACGTAGTTGTCCAAAAGTAGTTTCAGCCAATATAAAAGAGAAGAAAAAAAAAGTCTGAATTACTAGCGTAGAGGATATAACATATATGCTGCAAAGAAGTTTATCCAACTGTGACCTGGTGACATGGGACCATTGTGTGGTGTAAGCAATTAAAACCATTTATTAGGCTGCATGTATACTGTGTGTTCAAAAGAGATTAAGATTAGTGCCTCTGGTTGCAAACGATATTCGTTTAAGACATTGACATGGTCGTTCATTGTACAAGTGATGTCCATAAAACTATGTTATTTGAAATCTAAAGAAGTATATGCAAACATGACTTACAATCAAAGGGAGTAGTAAAGTTGTTATTGTGAAATTCATTTCAATTGATGAATCTGGAAATATATCGACTTTAGGCTCTCAATCTGTATAATTAACTATATATTGATGGTCAAAATTCCAAAACTCCGACCAGGAAAGATCCGCACGATGGAAGGAGTATTATGTTAAACTGTATGAGTATTCTTTCATTATTACCTGAAGCAATATCCGCACGAGTTCAGTGCTTCCATAGCGCGCAGCTTCAAGAAAGCATTGGTTCACATTGTCTGCACCACCCTCTACCAACAACTCTAATAGCCCTTGTATTGCAGCTGCCGATATTCCTGATGCCCATCCTTGGTCAAAGGTGGTTGAGAAGAGTGTAAGAGGGAAGCATGCAGCATCAAACGCCTCTGTAAAATCCTTCCCAGTAAGCTCATTATCAACAAGATCCAGAAATGTCTTGAAAGCAGACAACTGAAGCTGAACCTCAATGACAGTGTCATGGTTTCCTTTGCCCTTGTTCTCTCGCACACGTGAATGTAGCCCTATGCACTTTAGAGCCCATTCTGTAAACTTGTGCACCTTTGCACTAGCTTCTGCCTTCAATACCTCGTCGCCTTGGGATTCTTGAAGTCGTTCATGCAATCTGCAACACAGAACAAGTTTTCACAGTTGCCCAAACATGTAAGGTGTGAATTCAAGTGGAATTATTGAATTCAACAAGTCTCCTGTAATTCTAAAGCATGATATTATTGTGAACATGTAACAATTGAAGGTGCTTCCGACAAACTTACTTTTGACCCATGAAGCTCACAGCATCAGCAAGGCTAGTCGACCGTCCCCTGCATGCTGATACACACGATGCGAGGAACGAAGTCCGGAGTGCAGCACGTGTGAAATCCTTCGCGCCCTCGGACACAATCCTCTTGATCAACCCCACAACAGCATACAGCTCATCTCTGTCGCTCAAGAACCAAATTGCATCCACTGCCACACAGAGCACGTCGTTGAGCCCCTGTGTATCAGCCTTCCCTACCAGCCCCTCAGCACTCTCCCAGTCTTGTGAGCTCACCGCGTGCTGGAACAATCGGCAAAGCTCAACGCGGTCTTGCCTCGAGAGCTTCCTCTCCTGCTGCCTCTCATTCTCTTTGTCACCGTTCCCAAGCTCCAAATCCAACTCCTCCCCAAAGTCGGAGCTCACCGATCTCGACTTCTTGCCCACACAACCCTTGGAGTTCTTGGAATCCTTGGGTTGCAAGGGGCTCTCCTTGGAGCTGCCATTACTGACACCATCAACCATGGCGCCTTGCTCGGCAACGGCTGGCTCATCCACATCCACCTCTGAAGATGTTAGTGGCTCCTCCCGCCTCGGATTCTTGCTCTGAACCCCGGATTCTTGCTCCTCCCTCCTCGGATTCTTGCTCTGAACCTCCTTGCCCTTGGATCCAATCTTCTTGCAATGAAGAAGCCAACCCATCAGGCTTCCAAATGAAAATTATTGGGGAACCGAAGAAAATGGAAATAACTCGAATATCTAGCTACGAATCGAATAACTACTCACCTGCGAATTCTTCTTCCTCTCCACTTCCATCTCCTACCCCCGATCCAACCCTGAGGAAATTCCTCCAGAAAATCACGCAAACGGATCGAGGAAACCAAATAGTCGGAGCCAATGAATGAGAACGAAACAGATCAAACCCACTTCAGGGAGCACCAGGCGGATTCAGCGCCGCGCGGCGGAGACCCCGAACGGAAAGCAAATCCGTCTCGGCCTGAATCAAGAACCACCCAGCAACAGCCGCCACCTGCAAGAACAGATCGAAACCAAACGAATTAGCGGGCGGAAGAATTGGATTCCAGGCGGGCAACGAAAAGGGAAGAACCAATCGAAAACAAGCCGCGCGGATTCGTAACCATACCAGAAACCGAGACACCAAGAACCTTTTTTTTTGTTCTTTTTTTCTAGATGAATTAGAGGAGAAGCAGCGGAGAGAAAGAAAAGGGTAGCGGTGTGGGGATGATGATGATAGCAAGTGTGATAGGACGAATTGACGAGCTGATATCGAAAGGAGGGGGAGGAGCCACCGCCCGCCTGCCTGCCTCTGCCTCGCTCGAGCCCCTGCGAGTCCGGAGCTCCCTCTCTCTCCTTGAGGGGGAGGAGGAGGAAGAAATAAGCTCTCTGTCGCGCTCGCGCACAAAGACACAGCACCACCACTCTCTCTCTCGCTCCCTCCCTCCCTCTCCCTCTCCCTCTCCCTGGTGTTGGATTCGGCTACTCTGCAATTTTTTTTCTGTGGCTGTGTTTAGTTCCAAAAAAAACTCCCCCCAATTCCAAATTTTCCATCACATCGAAACATTAAATATAGCAAATGACGTATGCATGGAGCATTAAATGTAGGTAAATAAAAAAACTAATTGCATAATTTTGATGTACACGACGAGACGAATCTTTTGAGCCTAGTTAGATCATGGTAGGACAACAATTAACACAAACAAACGAAAAATACTATAGTATGCTACAGTGTCCGATGTGCCTTTTCGTATCCCCTTTTCCCTCCATCTAAACACAGCTTGTGTGACATTGCATTGCAGGCCCGGTTTCAACTTTTTTAAAACCCACTGAAAAGTGGAGTACTTTCTAGATAGTTGAAAGCTCCCTTAATCATAGAGGTACAGCACCTTATTATTATGCTTATACTGCAATTATGGTGTCAACCTAAATTGCAGAAATGAATGTGTACATAAGACTCCAAGCGTAGATGCATCTATTTCGAAGGTTATTCAAGATTAGTTTTTTGTGTGTGACGGTGTGAGTGAGTTCACCCTCACATGGCTTGAATCAATCAATGCTGATCTCAATAACAATGCATATTATTTTTTATCAAGATCGGCCCTTCCAAGGTACCTAGGTTGTCTGAGGAGTTGCTAACTGGATGCTTGTTCCATTTCATTCGCATCAAGAATGTCCTTGTTGCTGTTACTTGTTTGCTAGTTTCTACCAATTGCTTGTGTGTGGCTACTTCAAGTGCTATTTTAATTACTGTATTTCGCAAAGAAAAAAGTGCTATTTTTTCGAAAACTTGCATGGGGAAGCATTTCATTAAGAAGGAAAAAAGTGCTATTTTAATTGATATATGTTGTCCAACACATGTGATTTGAGGCACAAAAAATCTATTTATGTGGTTTAACATTCTGTCAAATTTTGATATTCTATTTGAAATTACCACCGTTTCTATCACATCTGCATCGATTTGTTATTCTCGGTTGGCACTGTTTTCTACTACAAAATCTGAAATTGAACTTTCCCATAAAAGTTCATATCAAAAAATTATCAATTGTTCATTTTATTATCACAACAAATTCTTGTATTATAGCACAAATAAAGTTTATCGTTGGCCTTTAATAAACTTGTCTGGTTGTGTACACAACTAGACAAGTCTAAGAACATGTTGTGCACTTTACTCTTATAACACGGACGGCAACTTTGGCCACACTTATTTTGAGGTGCATCTGTTCTTCCTTTTTGTTTTTGCTGGAGGTTGGAATAATTTACTTTTTCCATGATTCGAGTTGTTCCGCGCGCCTGTAAAATATAAAGTTTTCATTAGCGTGGTTGTTGTTAATTATTAAGTTGTAATTAAGAATGGCATCTATCACAATCCTAGGTTCCATATACTCCAAAGCAACTGGCCAGCGTCTAAAGTTTCCCAATTTGGTTAACCAACGTATGCATTGTTCTAAGCAATTTGCGGTATGTTTTCCGTCGAAGTCTCCACCTAGAAGAAATAATCATTAAAATCAAGGTTACAAAAATATAAATTAATTGTGTTTACCAACTTATATTAATATTTTTTTCATAGGAAAGCAGAAGCATCCAATCATCAGATCTGGTGTCCATCACTTTAATATTGTGGTTAGATACACGAATCTCATAAAGTATTGTCGCCAAATAGCATCCAATGGCATAATAACACGAGGTGGTGACCCATCGGTTTGTGCTTGCATTTCTCTGGCAATTTGGGGGGCATTGAGAGACTTGGAGGCAGTGATGGGTGTGGAATATTTCAGCAGAACGAAAAATAAAATTAAATGGACAAATGTGCAGTTTTTTAGTGGAAAAAAAAAGTGGAAATGGGAGGGAGGAGGCGTTTTCCTGCTTTTTTTTATTTCACTCTCATTGGGCTCGAGAAAAGCGAGAGTCGCATCCCATCACAGGCGGGCACCAAACATACGTCCCTCTCGCATGTGGGGCCCTCCTTTCTTTAGGTTCCCTCCGGGCCCACTCCAATAATTATATGGCCCCTCTTTCAGAGCCTGTCATCGTCTACGGCCGAGCTGCAATGGCGCATCCTGCAGTCAAAATCAAAGGGTGCAAATAAAGCAAAATTGGGGGGATGTTTTCAACAACTAGCATCATGCAAGTGTTACAAAATTGGACACATCACCTAGAACTCTTAACTTGGTATTTACAAGTGTCTTCTCAGTTTGTAATATGTACTGTATAAAACTCTATTGCTAAAAGTTGGTACTAACTCTCGGTCAAGCCAACAGTTGATATTTGATAATTTGGAGGGAGAAATGCTAATGCAATCTTATTTTATATGTTGTAATGTCGATAACCTACACAAAAATTGTGTGGTTTTGATAGAAGTTCTAGTATACTTTCCAGGAGCAATCTTCATACATATTTTTTTTTCATATGATGCACCCAAATGTTTCCAGTATATCAATAGGGAAGATGATAAAGTTTAACTCCATCATCCAAAAAGTGTCACTTTTTTACTTGATAAAGTTATTTGGAAATAATCTATTTTTTAGTACAATGATATACCTGTTAAACAAGACACCCTTTTCCCTGTAAGCAAAACTAAGTTTCAAGTACCCTAATCTAATTCCTAGAAATGCATGTGTATTTTTCCTTTCCAATATTTTCTCGATTTCATTGTCAGTACAGTTGTTTTTATCCCTTACATACTGGTACATGTTTTCCATTTTGCATAAATGCTTTTACACACTAACGCTACAAAACATCAGCAGAGCTGGCAACACGGGACAGAGGGCTTGTTTAGATCATTTTGCATTTTTGCATTTTTAGAAAGGAATCTTCAACATTTGAAGTATTAAATATAGACTAATCACAAAACTAATTACAGATCTCGTCTATAAGCTACGAGACGAATCTAATGAGTCTAATTAATTCATCATTAGAGCATGTTTACTGTAGCATTACTATAGCAATTTAGTGTCTAATCACGTTCTAATTAGGCTCATTAGATTCGCCTCGCGATTTACAATTCATTTATGTAATGCGATTTATTTTTCGACTACATTTAATACAACATACAAGTGATTTACAAAAATTTTATATTTTACGTTTTGGGATCTAAATAAGGCCAGAGAAACTAGAGAGAGAAGGGGGGATTGGGTCCACTTGGGCAGCGTCACCCGGGCGCCACAGAGAAATCTGCGAAAATCTCTAGCTTTTGGTCTGCTGCGGGATGGATCCGGAAATCTGCGAAAATGCAAGGCCTCAGTAAATAAAAAATCTTGTTTCCCCCGAACTATTGCTGATGCCTACTCGTACCCTGCAGACTCTGATTCTCTGCGTGCGCTGGCGTGGGGCCTGCCGTGCCGCTCGCTGCCGAGGCATACTCTATATCATATACGCCGTGGGGTGGGAAGCCTGGGAGCGCTCGGCTGTCCACAGAGTGACACGTGCCCCTCGGAGAGAGACGCACGGCGCGGCCCTTGGTTTTGCCGAGCCGTGCGTCGTTGGCCCTCGCTTGTGGCGCAGAGCGTTGAGCCGTGTCACTGCGTGTCTGTTTTGGTTGTTTTTCAAAAAATAGTCCCTCACTTTTCAAGATATTGAACCCACGGTCCTGTCCTTTTGCAAAAAGAACCCTCTCAGCCTCCCACTCCGCAGCTCCCCTCCCCGCTCCCCATCCGCCTCTGCCCTCCCCCTCCCTCCCCTCTCTGTAGCTGGTTCCAC
The DNA here is from genome assembly GCF_016808335.1 of Panicum virgatum. Classification (NCBI taxonomy): domain Eukaryota; kingdom Viridiplantae; phylum Streptophyta; class Magnoliopsida; order Poales; family Poaceae; genus Panicum; species Panicum virgatum. The sequence continues at coordinate 10,499,641 of NC_053152.1, forward strand.
CTCCATGTTCCCCTCAATCTGCCCCTCCACTTCCCCCTCCCCCTCCACTTGATGGCGCGGCGGCGTGGCCGGCCCAAAGCGGGTGGCTCCGCGATCCCGTCCCCGTCGGTGGCTCCACCGTACCTCCAACTCCCACTCCGCTTCCACATCCCCTCGACAGACGCGACAACGCCGCTCCATGGAATTTGGCACTTTCGTTCGCCCTTTCCTCTCGAAGACTCGGCAGAGAGAAGCTAGCTAGACAGGGATGACACACTCCTGCTCCCTTCTTCTCCCATGAATATGCGCTGCCTTCATTACATTCTGCCTTGGGTCTGGGTCTACGATGCTCACTATTCTTCTTCCCCTATGCTTCCTGGTCTTCTCTTTCGATGCTCACTGTGTTCTTGTGCCTATCCATTTGCCGTGAAGGGGCACCTGGATCTCAGGAGCGTTGACTTCACCTACCCATCGCGCCCGAACATCCCCGTCCTACGCGGCTTCGGCGGCGCTGGTGGCGGCGGCGTGTGGGCGTAGGGGATGGGAGGAGAAGGCGTGGGTAGGGTTTCTATGGGCTGAGCCGTATGTTGGGTTGGGCCTCTTTTTTTCCCTTCTTTTCATTTTCATTTTCTTTTCTTTTGTGCTGCTGCTATTTTTTCCTGTTGCCGTTGCTGGAGAGGCCGCTGCCGTCGCTGTCCGGGAGGCAGTGTGGCCTGGCCCTTTGAGCGCAGCGGAGCGCGCAGCTCGGCCTAGTATTTTAAAGCGGCCCTCGCGATTCATCTTTTGTCGGAGCATGTGGCTCACACAGAATAGGCGCATACTACAATTATATTATTTTCGTTAATATTTATTTCTCTAAAAAATTTAGTATGAAAATACATTACATAGTTAATCTAATACGACCAGTGGCGAAGCCAGCTCAAGAAATAATCTAGGGTTGAGTTCTACAATAAAACTTTTGCACGGCCGGAGAGAGGCGCCGAGGCAGCACACATCTACTAGCGCGGCCGGCGGTTGCCGAGGCGGGACTGCTGGACATAGGGGCGCGTGGCGCCGTCGCGCAATGGCAGCGACGCACCGGTGTGAGCCCCTTGAGCGGGACTGCAGCGGAGGGTGGATGGTGAACTGCCGAAGTCGGCAGAAGCGTCTGGTGGCAAGAAGATGCAGAGCTGGGCTCGGGGGGCTAGGTTGAACCGCTTAAGAGGCCACGGCCCACTCGACCAGACGGCCCACGAGGTCATGAAGTCCTCTTGCCCTATGCTCCAATGGCCCAATCTGAGTCTCACAACTCTCGGCAGCAGACGATCATCGTCCTCTCGTTCGGGGAGCGCCGCCGCGCCATCATGAACCCTACTGGATTTGAGAACGGGGGACATTATCAGCACCCATGAACTGGAGGAAGCATCTACTACTATGGGCCGCCACATCAGAAACCCTAGTGACCGCGGTAACAAATGAGTTTGCTAGATGTGTCTGCGTGCACGTATTGAACCCAGCCCATGTAAACACAAGAGAGTCGTTGGTTAAGAGTGTGTACGAGGAGGAAGGGTATCGAACTAGTTGCATGAACTTTTACTCTTTTCTCTGTCCAAAAAATATAATAATTTTTTTATTTGGTCGAGATCAAACCTTTTCGTCTTTAACATATAATATTTTCAATAACTTTTAAATAGAAATATTATATGTTATAATTGTTGGTTCCAATATAAATAAATTGATATCATTTTTATGTTGCCAATCTTTATATTTTTTTACCATCTATGATCAAAGTTTAAAAGATTTGACTACAACAAAATCTAAAAATAGCTATGTTCTAGAACGAAGGTAGTAATAGTTATTTTGTAACGTAAATATTACTATTATTTATATATTTGGATGAACTTTAAATTGTTTAACTCATTAGGAAACGAGAGTTGTATTCTTTTTAGCGGAGGTAGGCGGACGGATCCACTGAAGTGTTGAACGAGATTCCCGTGTGACGCCCGTTGGCAACAACTCTTGCTCTTGGCCGTCCTTTTGCAAGCGTTTGCGCGGCCGTCAGTGGCGGTTAGTCCGTACCGCGCCGTCCTTTTTTAGCAAGCACGGTTAGCTGCAAACCTCATTTGGCTCTCCCATCTTCTCCTTTGTGTAGACTGCAAGGACGGAAGAGGGTGAAGCAAGAGTGAAAATGGATGGCCGGAAGGGGGTGATGCAACAAAGGGAGGAGAAGATGGGGAAAAGAAAAAGGAAAGGAAGAGGAGGGAATCAGAGGAGCGCAGGTGGTGTGTGTGCTGGTGGCGTGAGTGCGCGACGCTGTAGATTCTGCTCTGCTCCCGGTGCGCTTCCGCCTGCCGCGCCGAGGATCCAGCGTCGCCCTCCCGACGGCCACTCCTCCCCTGTGTGCGGCGCTGCCCGCCTCCCTGCCGTTGTTCTCCCCCCTGGGTAGCAAACCATGGGTAGCAGGCCATGCTACGATACCACTCGATCGAGTTGTGTTGTGGTGGCAAAAGAAAACGAAAAAAAAAAAGAATCCCATTCCTGCTAATGGATCGAACTGGTTCCCTCTGTCGATGCCACTACTGTTTAGGCTGCCATGAGCTCAGGTCAGGTGTTTTCACTTTTCAGCTGTCCTTCTCGCACCATTTCCTGTCTAGTACTATTTTCTTTCTTCACAACTGTAATTTCACAGCCTACAAAAAAAAACTCTCGATCAAGACAAATCTTGGTTTCATCCTGCAACTGTTTAGGCTGAATTCTGCTTACACTTGATTTCGACTGCAATTGTTTTCTTCCTGCTCTGAAAACCCTCACGCCATTGCTCTCAAACTCTCGATCTCGATCGCAACGGGTGTGCGGTGCGCTGTGCTCTTGGTCAGAAAACAGATGCAGTCGAAACCAAGTGTAAGCACAATTCAGCCGTTCCCAGCTGAAGATTTCGTTTCTGAATGAATGTTTCAGGGGGGAAAAAGGAAAACTGGCCGATGCCACCTCGGCTCGGTTACAACAGCGACTGGTGCTGCTGGTTACTTCTCTCAATCATTGCTGCCAATCATGCACCTACCTACATGTCACGGCGATCCCAACCACGAGCCGTTTTCAGCTCGCTTCATCTTGACGCTTTAGCACGATTCATCAGCATGAAAGGGGAAAACCAACATAACCTTCCTGATTCATCAGCACACAAATCTCCCGTTTACGTGTACACCACACATGACATGACATGACAGCCCCCCACACAATGACACAACATAAAACTAGGTGATTAAGTCTACCAAATAACAGAGCTGCATCATTAGCACAAAAAACGACGGAAAATTTTTGGTAGAATCGTATAAACTTATTATCATGTACTTAAAAAAATAGATTTACTATCAAGTATAGTAGTAGAGAGATTCCCTGCTGGCACGCCATACAGGTAGGCAAAAGTGTACATCGACCAGAGAACAATATAGCTAGCCCAATGATGAAGGCCGTGTTTAGATGAAACGCAAAAAAAATTTGCAATAGAATCTTACTAATTTGAAGTATTAAATGAAGTCTATTTATAAAACTTTTTGCACAGATGAGTTGTAAATTGCGAGACGAATCTAACGATGCTAATTAATCCATGATTAATACATAATTAGTGGATGGTTACTGTAGCATCACTGTTGCAAATCATGGAATAAGTAGACTCATTAGATTCGTCTCTCGATTTACAACTCATCCATGCAAAAAATTTTGTAAATAGACTTCATTTAGTACTCTATGCATGTGTTCAAACATTCGATATGATGTTTTTTTTTACGGTCACGGGGTTTACGGGTTGTGATAAACAGGGCCGAAGCGGGAGAGGGATGTCCCAACAACAAGGCCATGATGCTGTCATCCAACAACCAATGGGCACGGGCCTAGAGCTTTGGGTGCTGCACAGCGCAAGGCAGCAGATCTCATCTCCGTCTGTGCCTCAGAGTGTGCGCCCACAACAATGACCAACCTGAAGAAAAAAGAAAACCAACGAGCAGACGTGCTCCGTACAGCACTCTCCCAAACAGACATACAAGCTGATCATTTGGCCGTTGAAGTCCTCGCAGTGTCGAGTGCGAGACTAGCTGAATTCACAGATGCCATGAAATCACTTGACCTCGATGAACAGCCTTTTCGGATCACCTGAAAAGCGCTGGCTGGGCTGCTATTCACTGTTTATGCTGGATACGGCGGTGGCTGGCTGGTGTCAGCATCCCAGCGATGCGGGAAGGAAGCTAGGCTAAAGGGCTGCCAGCCGCGTTCAGTTGTTTGGCTGCCAAACGGCTGGGCTGCCCAGCCCAGCGATTCCAGCCCAGCCAGAGCTTCCGAACGGGCTGGAAGTAGAATGACAATTACAGTGTGACTTTATCCAGTTGTTGTTCACTTTAGGATTTTCTATATTAAACTTTTTTAATTAAATATTTTAATAATTACCTATGTAGATCTAAATTTCTAAGACCCAGCCCTTTTGATCACGTTAGAACTCACGCCGCAACTCCCTAAAGTGTCACACACATACTTTGGCTATGTAGGAAGACGCGCACACGCGCTACTTAGGTGTGGCACATGCTTTGCCGCAGCTCTGTCGTGCCATGTGGCGTGGCGCAACTCTACATAATATAGGCCCACCTAGCCGGCTCTTTCTTTTTCCTCCTCCCTTTCTTTTTTTCCTTGACTCCCCACCCGACCCGAGCTTCATGGCGTCACCCCTCTTCCTCCCCTCTAGATCCACTCCATCCTCCACCTCGTTTTGATGGGGAAACGAAGGGAAATCGATCCTTGAACGTAACTCCTCCATTCTAACCAATTGGTTTTCCTCCATTTCATGGATTCACTAGGATTTGAGTTGGTTAGGATTTAGTTAGGGTTTGAGTTGAAATTAGAAGATTGAGTACGAATTAGGTACAATTAGTTGTGTTGTGTTGTATCGTGCAATTGGTCGTTAGCACCTTTCTATTATGTAGAAATTTTTGCTATGGATTTGGATGTGATATTGCTGTGTAGATTTGTGTAGTGTATATGCACAAAGAACTAAGATGGAAAAATCCATAATAGTAAATCCAATTTCTTATTGTTGGTAATGTTTCATGTTCTATGTTATAGTTATATTGTCATATTATTATATTAAGTAATAAAGTGTGTAGTAACCTTAGTCAATTTTTGTTTTAGCCATTTTGTGTATATACATGTGTAGATGGATCATTTAGTTCATTTATTCTTTGGCGGGACGGTCAATGAAAATATAGAGTTTGCAAGCAACAGGGGAGAAGTAGCCAGATTCGCTATTTCACCTTTTAATGATATAATACGTTGAGTAAATTCATTGTTCAAAGTAGAAATCAAGCAATTGAAGTTAAGACTTCGTGGAAGGTTTAATGCCGGCGAGAGAAGGTCTCACTACGTGGTGATACCAATTGCATTGGAGGATGATTGGTTGTTTTACAAAGAGCTGGTGGAAGACTCGCAAGTTGATAGTTCAAAGACAGTGGTTGATATTTGTAGTCGTGGTATGGATCTACTGCAATACGGGGCTGCTCGTCGAGACCGCTTTCAATGTTGGCCGCAGCAGCCAGCTCGCATCCCTCACGGCCGCCTTCAGCGCGCTGGCCGCTGTGTTTCCTCACCACTAGCACCGGCGGCCTCACCCTTGTCACCACCGGCATGCACTGCGTCGGCCTTATGTCTCGAATACCGGTGTCCGCCGTGATGTGAATTGAAGGTCCCTGTCCAGACCCTTGTTGCGCAGGCTACTCCTACTGCTATGGAGGCAGAGGTCGCAGCAGCAGGAGCAGTTGGAGCTTCCCTGCCCGCTTTCTGAGAAACCACCCCATCCATTGCAATGTCATGTATTGGGAGTTCCAAGCTGACGACATCTGTATCAATTTGCACTCACATATGCAGCAGGCTTCTTATCATGTGTTTGTCTTTCTGTTACATAGCTGAATCTTAGAATGCAACAGCCACAACTGTCATTTATGTCTCAGAACAGAAAAAAAAACGAGACGGGAAGAGACAGACCGCCTCCCGGCATTGCACTTAGAAGAAGGCAGGGCTCGAACCCGGATCTGCTGGCTGAGAGCGAGATCCACTGTCATATATGTTTCAGAACAGAAGTTGCCATATCTCAGCAACCTTCCAGCCTTGCCAACGTGCTGGTATATAAAATTCATACACCATCAAGGCTACTTTACAAAGCTCATCAGCATTCAGCGATACAAGTACATGGTTGTCCTGTCCAATAGTATTTCAGGCCTAGGGCAGTGATCAAACTACAGCTGTTCCAAAGGAATCACCGTAGTTTCTGACCATATTCTTTGTGGATGGCATTCCAGCAACAACGTCCTCTTCGATGCCACATTCGTTTCTGCCTCGTATGATCTTGAAGTACCCGTCCTGCAGAGCATTACCAATTGTTCAGCACATGATACTGAATTTCAAAGAATTAGTTGGTATATTAGGTATTTGCCACAAACTTACATCACCCCAGCCTCTGTTCCACTGATTTGCAAGAAGCTGAAAAGGAGAGAGGAGGATGGAGCAAAACAACTTAGGGACTGGCCTCATCTTTTAACAATGCATATAATAATACGGAGATTGAACAACATACCCAGTAATCCTCTCCAGCATCACTGGTTCCCCATCCAATCAACTTGACGGCATGGCCACCCATCATGCCACCAGTAATGTGCTTGTATACTCCAGATTTGTAGTGGGCAAAATCCTTGAGATTTTTTTTAATTGTCAAATCAGAAAAATAAAAGTGACTCTAAACCACTTTTTGCTCAGATGATATAGTTTCAAAGACTAAAAATGATAAAAATGATCTCAAAGCACAGTACTGTCTATACTCGATTCATTTATTTCGTCTGTACTATTTTCCATGTTCTGCTTTTGTCCTGTTCTTCCTGAGCTTTTATTTAGATAGCCTTTTTAAGTTTTTGTATTTGTCCTTCCAATGTAATACACACCATAGTCCTTGATAACTGCTGGACAAAATTTGTTGACAACCTGGTTATAATGCACGGAAAACTTGAGACAAAGACTAGACATTACCTCATAAACTGTGAAAGCAACTTCTACAGGGCCATTTTCGTAGACCTCTGCCATTATGTCATCTGGGTTAGAATTTATTCTGTACGCATTGACACTGAAATGCTTTTTTTCCGCCCAAACTTGGTTCTGCACCTTGCATTTCTTTTCACACACTGGTGTAGGATAAGCAGGTTCGCATCCAGGATGCTTGCAACCAACCTGATCGAAATATGGATCGCACTGCAAAAGAGTGTAGGTGTTGGCCTTCTCTGTGTATATACTAATATGCGATGCTATGAATTCAAAATTAAATCATTATATTTTTTAACTCAAAGGGAGTAATTGTTCTTTACTCAACCATGCCGGGAAAATTTTAAATTAACCATGGACAATGGATCATGACAATCTGCTTATACTACCGCTTTGCTGTCTTGGGAGGAAAAGGGTTATCGCACTTTAAATTTATGCAGTAATATTTTAGCATGATCGATTCAATGATAGATACACTCATTTGATATTTAGTCAAAGCTTGCATTAGCAGTTGATGAACCATCAAAAAGAAAATTTCTTGAAAGTACTGATGGAGCATATAGAGGCAGTCAAGTTATAGAAAATAGGCTGATACCTCCTCTGTGACAACACCATTTTGAACAAAGTAGCGCCATGCCATGATAGGATAGCCTCCATCACAACCATCACCGCACATAAAACCACAGCATGCCAGTAGGTCATTGACTGATAGTGAAATGTTCTGCAAGGAAAAGAAACAATAGATTATTCATGCAAGAAAAGGACCAACAATGCCAGTTAAAAACAGTATGAGTATATCCATGACGGTTATATCAGTCACCATGTTCATATGAATGCAAAAACGATCCTGGAGGCACTCCACGGCACCAAAAGCCCAACAGGAGCCACAATGACCCTATCACCATTCACCAAAGACAAGAAAGGAAAAAACTTGAGCACTTTGCATTGTTCCATACAGTGTCTAACAGTATAAGTTATTTTGATAAACTTACTTGATCTGCCGTGAAGACCAGTATCATACAGGATTTACAAATTAATAAAGATGAAATGAAGTGTGTCAGTACATTCACCAGGGAACCAAAATTGATTTCAGGCTGAAAGGGTGTTTGCAGTAAGTTATCAAGTAAACTTACCAAGTATGTTCCCAATTGTGCTGCAATGAGACCACTTAGATCTGGCATCGAACTCCTTTGGAAGTTTCAGTGATCTTGAATAAGTTTTGGTAGGAACATCAGTCAGCACATTCTGTGGTGTAGGCTTCACTCCAAGGATACGTTTAAATTGTGCAATCTGCAGAAACAGTCATGGTTTCAAGGTCAACAAGCGGGAAAAAGATAAAAGTATGAATGCTATTTCACTTACAGTATAGTTTGCAAAGTAAGGATTGTGTGCAGCCGTCCACCCAGCATTGGGATGGTTGTTGACCGTCTCTATGATGTCCTTCTGCGACATGCAACACCATGAGCAACTACAAGAGAAGATGAGGTGGGTTCAAGGGGAGGAGGAAGAAGGATTAACAGAATGACCTGGATGATTCCTCTGGAATTGTCTCCCTCCTCAACCCCGAGAATGGAATTTGGGATTGGTTTCACTGCTCTGACTACCTGCACGCCCATAAGTTCCTGAAATCTCAGAAGTAAATAAAACTTTCGATCTTGCTGGCTGCAGCGAGTCCAGGTCGTCTTAAAGTACGGTTTGGTATTTCAGTGCACGATCAGTTATTCAGGGGGTGTTTAGTTTGCGAAAAGTTTTGGATTTGGGTACTGTAGCACTTGCGTTGTTATTTGCAATTAATGTCCAATCATAGACTAATTAAACTTAAAAAATTTATCTCGTCATTTACAGTTAAACTGTATAATTAATTATTTTTTCAACTACATTTAACGCTCTATGCATGTGTTCGAAGATTCGATATGATAGGTATTGTCGGATAATTTTTTGGGAAAGGGCCTCAATATGTGAAACATATCTGTTTCAGAAACAAAGGATAGAGTCTCTAACTGGGTGCTTTTTAGCGTTCGGTTATTGCCTTGCTGGTGTTGTGCAGTGGTATGTTGCAGATGGAGATGGATTAGACACGGAGAGAGCCGAGGAAGGGAAAAAGGAAGAGGCTCGGACCTGCGGGGCGACCGGAGATAGGAGGAAGACTACGAAGAGTACGAACAGCTGCTGCTGTGTGTTTCCCATCTTCTTGCTCTTGACCATCCTCTTGAGTTGACCGACTCTCCCTGCAGCTTGCATAAACGAGAGATGAAGTAGGATTGTAGGAAGGAATTGGATCGGATTGAAACAGGACGAGGAGCTCGGATCTTGGATGGGATCCCATCTTGGATGAGTACCTTGTTGCTTGCTTGCTGCTCCTCCTTCCCCGCGACTCCTGCTCATCCCCGGCATCTCAGCCCTGTGGTTATTTTTATACTATCACTAGCAAGGCTGGAAGGATTTTTTTTTTTACTAGCGCCCGTCCGCGTCGCCGTCGCGGCGTCGCCCTCCCTCCCGACGTCACCCACGACGGCCACGCCCCCGCGCGCTGCGCTGCGCTGCCCGCCAAGGTAGAGCTGAATCGAGCGGGGTGACTTGTCCATGGTTCTAATTTATAATGTGGAAATTTAATGATTAGCATTGAGTTTTCGTTTCGGCGTGGGTGCCCGGGCACCATTGAGTTTTTGTTTCGGCGTGGGTGCCCGGGCACCCCCCAAACTCTACCTAGCTCCACCCCTGTGCCACCCCGCGCCGCTGTTCTCCCCCCTGGTTCTGCAAAAAGGCGAGGAGATGCTCGACCGGCGGCCGACGAACTGCGCACTAGGCCGCCGCCGCCGCCGCCGCGACGGCGAAACGGCGGTGAGGGAGAAAACTAATTAAAACGCAGGCCTCGGGTCAGGTCTGTCCGGCCGCCTCCTTGTCCCGTTGATGCTAGTTAGCCACACTCGCCATGGCTCGCCGACACGTGGGCCCCACGGCGGTGGCAGCTTAATTTATAGTTGGCCATGTGGGCCGCCCGGCCCGACACAGCCCGAGCACGACCGCGACCCGGCACGAGTCGGCCCAGCCCGAGAAGCATTTGTACCGTGCCGTGCTGGCCCATGGGCAGATATCAGAGCCCAGCACGGCACAGCGGCCATTTTCTCGTGTCGGGCCAGCACGATGGCCAGTTGGGCCTGGTCAGGCCCGCCAACCCACAAGCCCGACGAGGGCCGTGCGGTCGAGATGGGAGGGGGGCTGCGACCGCGGCGCGGCGGTCGGTGCTCCGCCGTGGAGGTGCAGAGAGCGGGTTGTCGGGATGGGGCGGCGGCGGCCAGCGGCTAGCGCAGGGTTGAGAGAGTAGGGTTTACAGTGGAGAGGGAGGGGGAGGGGGCGACCGCGGCGTGGCGGCCACCGGCCGGCGGGCGAGATGGGAGGGGCTGCAGCGCCAATGCTCTGTGTAGGCGTGGAGGTCGCGACTCGCCAGGTCGGGGGTCGTCGGGATGGGGCGGCGGCGGCCAGGGGCCGAGGGAGCAGCGAGGGGCTAGGGTTTACATGGAAGAGGGAGCTACGACGGGCTTTATAAGGCTGTCGGGCTGGGCCGCAACTAGCCGTTGGGCGGGGGGTCCAGGTGAACGTTGGGGTGGGCCGCCGAGGGAACGGGCCAATTGTTGAGCTGTCGGGTCTATGGGCCGCCGTGCCGCACCTCGGGCCAATCGGGCCAAAACAATTTTGTGCTGCGCCATCGACCCATGGGCTGAGGTGGCGGCCCAGGCCGCACTCCACTCGTGCTCGGGCCAGCCCGGGCACGATTCACCTTCGGGTCAGGTCGTACCGGTAACATGCCACTATCTCGTGCTTCGGGTTGGCCCATGGGCTGTGGGCCATATGGCCAACTATAGCTTAATAAGCTTCGGTTTTCTCTCTTAACCCCTGGTTTTGGCCATGTTTAGTTTTCATAATTTTTTTGGTACCCATCACATCGAATCTCATGAGCATTAAATGTAGTAGAAAAACTAACTAATTACACAGTTTGCATGTAAATGACAAGATGAATCTTTTAAGACTAATTAGTCCATAATTAGATATTAATTGCTAAATATCAACAAAAATGCTACGGTACCAAAATCCAAAAAAATTTCGCGAACTAAACATGGCCTTAGCTTCAGACCTTTGAGTGGGAAAACTAGCGCTGCCCTGTGAGATGAAGGCTGAAGCTGAACGAACATACAACTCGAGTTGTGTTTTTTCAATTACACGGTACAACTGAGATGCTCACATCGCGCATACACCTACCACTATGAACATACGTACACAAACTCTACTCTTATGCGACTTCTCGAAGACTGAGCCGATAAATCCTCGAGATTAACGAATTCACTACAGACGCTTCCCTAACATGGCACAACACTATTAAATCTTAAAATATTAATTTCCATAGGAACTCACGCTACAACTCGAGTTGTGTTGTGGTGGGCAAAAGAAAAAGATGCTGCTAAGACTCTTCTGTAGCCACTAGGCTAAGATCCTTTCGTTACAACTCGAGTTGTGTTGTGGTGGGCAAAAGAAAAAGATGCCCACTAAAACTCTTGATCTTGATTACAGCGGGTCGTCAGTGCCGTGCGGTGTGTTCTTGGTCAGAAAACAGGTGCACCAAAAGAGTTCGGATTTCGGAAGAAATCAGCCGGTCTAAGCTGAAGATTTCGTTTCTGAATGATTTTTCAGGGAAATAAGGAAAACTGGCCGATGTCACCTCGGCTCGGCTACAACAGCGACTGGTGCTGCTAAAGCTATTTCTCTCAATGGTCGCTGCCAATCATGCACCTGCACGTCACGGCGATCCCAACCACGAGCCGTTTTCAGCTCGCTGGCTTCATCTAGACTCTTTAGCATGACAACATACACACACCGCACTGATTAAAATAAAAAGGGACAGCATCAGCACGCAAATTAAAGCTCTCCGGGTTTACGTGTACACCACACATGACAATTGACATGACAGCCCCTAAAACTAGGCGAGTCTACCAATAGCGCTGCATGATTAGCACAAAAACAATTAATAGAAAATTTTGGTAGTATTTTATATATTTATTATAGCAAGTAGTATAGTAGAGAGATTCCCTGCGAGACGCAGCGCCCCGATCAGCTGCTGCTGGTACGCCATACAGGTAGGCAAAAGTGTACATGGACTAGAGAACAATATAATAGCTGCCCACGAGGGACGTCCAAAAAAAAAAAAACCCATGATGCTGTCATCCAACAATCAATGGTGATGAGAACGAGCCGTAGCTCCGTTGGCAAGCTCGCCGGCGTTCGAGCACCGCTTGGGTGCTCACTCTTAATAAATAAAAGTCTGCAGCCTCTCACGTGTTCTGCGAGGTATTGCGACGCACCCGACGCGATTTTTATTTTAGTGCAGTTGTAGATTTGTTTGTATATATGTAGGATGGGCGTGCGTGCATATATGAACAAATGCTACAAAACTCTACTAATGGCTTGGAAACCAAATCAAAACCACATCAAACTATTTTATTATTAACACACCTCCACTTGCTATTCCACCCAAATCACAAACTGCTTCCTCTTTTATCCCAGAAGTAAACCAAACCAATAGTTTTAACTAGTGGCGGATCCAGAAATAATTAAAGGAGGGGTTGATCTTTCTCTTTCCTCCCCTTCACTTTTCTTCTTCCTCCTTTCTTTAAAAAATGAAGTAGGGGCTCAAGGGGGGGCTACATTGAGCCCCCCTAGACCTCGTGCTGGATCCGCCTCTAGTTTTAACCCAAATCTTAAAACCGGTTTCGAACTATTAGGTCAAATCATGTCCAACCAGTTTTAATATATTGCTTCCGATGTGATGGTCCATATATGAATCTAGACATAACTATTTACGAGACATCTCCAACAAATTTCACTCAGATTCACTAACATTTTAAGGTGTTAACACGAGCTTTTAATTCTAGAATCCAACTTTCAATATGGGGTCCATATATAGATCTGGCCGCACCAATTTGCATAAAATAGCTTATCGTTATTCTTCAACAAAGTCAGTCAAATTCGTTAAAATTTTATAGTGTGAATGCGAGCTTTTAGTTACAGCGTGATGTGGGGCCCACATTAATTTTGTTGCACAAAGTTGCTAACTATCATTTTGAGCACCAACATAAACTTCGGTCAAATCCGTTTTAATTTTAAGGTGTGAATTCGAGTTGTTAATTTTAGGGTCCGGCTTTTAACTTAGTAACATACTATATAGCCATAAATTATTATTTTATTATTAAATCTTTTGATTCTCCAAACGAATCTCAACCAATCCAAACTAGACCAAACCAAAGCAAACCATTATATATCCCAGCTCTATTATCCACCAAACCAACATAAACCAACTAAAAACCCAAACCATATAAACCGGTTCACACCAGACCGTTAGTAGGCTGATACAACTGTACCGAGGCTTAAAAAAAACCCCATTGAGTAGGGGGGGGGGGGGGGCAGGGCTTTGGGTGCTGCACAGCACAAAGCAGCAGATCTCCGTGTGTGCCTCAGAGTGTGTGCGGCCACAACAATGACCAACCTGAAGAGAGAAGAAAACCAACGAGCAAACGCGCTCCGTACAGATACAGGCTGATCATTTGGCCGTTGAAGTCCTCGCTGCGTCGAGTGCAAGACTAGCTGAATTCACAGATGCCATGAAATCTCTTAGCCTCGATGAAGTAGACTGACAATTACAGTTTGAGCTTATCCAGTTGCTGTTCGTTTACTATGCAGTTTGCATAGGTAAGGAAGCTATGACAGAATGGAAATTAACGGACATCTGCATAGGCGGAAACATTAAGATTCTTTCAAGAAAATAAAGAACTGGAGATTTCTCATGAACCAACTACCAACATCGCAATTCCAAAGAAATAAGATGAGGCACTATGATTATCGATTTGAAGACATGCTACAGAGAACAAATTAAAAGCCAGTACATACCATGAGTCCATGACTGAACATTGCGCCAATATCTCTATTTCCCATGTATTCTCTTGTTCTTTCCTTTTGGGTGGTCCTGTCACCCATGCTTAGTTACATACAAAATTCGGATGGAAAGTATATGTAATGAAAATTGGAGGTCCAATGGAAAAAATCCTCCTATTAGGTATTATCTCTGCTTCCCAGCAGATCAATTTGGGGTCATCTGCTGGCATCTGCCTCCTCTGGTATCACAGTTAATGTCGCTGTCACATTGTTTGCTCTTTTAACAAGAACTTTAAATGGCACTCCCACCTTGTCCCCCATGATATCAATGATCTGCCCGTAAACACTTTATTAGCATGTTTGTACAAATATAGAAAAAGTATATAATCTTGCTCTATAACCAAGGATTTGAAAGGAGAAGAACAAGAAATAAAAATAAAGTAAAGCCAGTCCACTATTAGCACTCAGCATAACCAGTTTTTTTTAATAAAAATTCAAATAAGATATTAGAACCTAATTATATGATTAATACTTTCAGGGAAATGAAAATAGAAAAGTACTGTTGCAAGTATAGAAAATCGTATAAGCACACATTAGCAGTAGTTATCTCAGTTACCTCTTTGATGCTTTCAACTGGTCTGCCACCAAATTCAACCACCACATCCCCAGGTCGAAATCCTGCCTGCTCAGCTGGAGATCCTGGTGTAACCTGATTGAAAATTCATAGTATCAGCAAACTCAGCATAGTTCAGGAGTTATCAGGATCATTTCAACAAAGAGAAGCATGTCAACAAAGAGTCATAATTCCTTCAAAGAGCACAATAGGTCATAAGAAATCAACATCTCTTCTATAACAAACAATTTCAAATTATTTTATTAGACTTACCATAGGAACAAGCACTCCTTTTCTTACGTCTGGAAAAGTACTTGATTTTTCTTTGAGCTGTGAAATGATCATGGGATTCAGGTCTAGCATCTTTAAACCAAGCCATGGCCTCACAACTCTCCTGCATTGCATAATAGACAAGCATAAGTAGCTCCCAGATATGAAGGTAAGAAACATATATTGCAAATTAACACATCCAAAATAAATCTACACACAGAGGGTTAGTATACCCAGGCTTACTTCCGCAAGTAATTATTCTTTTTATCAGATGGAACACAAGTTGCAAACCCACATGTCTTGCATTTTTTATTGCCACTTGTTCAAACAGATAGCTTAGCAAATGAATTACATGTTTTGAACTTCCAATCACCTGACTGGTCCAACTTTCCAAGAGACATCATACCCAAAGTATACAGATAATTTTCAAAGAGAAGAAAAAAACAAGCTAACCATGATAATAATAAATTACATGCAACATATTGCTATAAGGCATACCCATTTCTCTTGAAGTTATCTACTATTTTAATGACAGAGTCAATTGGTACTGCGAAGCTCAAACCATCAGCATTCCTGACTTTCATCACATTAACTCCAATAATCTCACCATCGAGGTTCACAAGAGGGCCTCCAGAATTCCCCTGCAGCACACAAATGTGTCAAAGTGCTTGTTCGAAAGATATTAAAAAGCCAAAACAGATGATGTAAGAAAAGTGAGAAATTATAAACAATGTATGTACGCATGCCATCACTGCAAAATTTTAATAGTTTTGGATTCGAATCTACGTAATCTTTTCAATTTCTCAGGAGATGATAAGGTGTCAACTGATGAGGCATAGTTAAACTGTCATGTGGGGCATCCAGTACCGGCGCAGGCCGCGCGGCCAGGGGCAGCAACCGACGGCCACAAGTGGCTAGGCGCGATCTGCGGCAAGGGCATGCAGCCGCATGCAGAGGTTTCCT
The DNA here is from genome assembly GCF_016808335.1 of Panicum virgatum. Classification (NCBI taxonomy): domain Eukaryota; kingdom Viridiplantae; phylum Streptophyta; class Magnoliopsida; order Poales; family Poaceae; genus Panicum; species Panicum virgatum. Next base: position 10,515,434 of record NC_053152.1, read on the forward strand.
AGATTAGAGGAGTTAGTTTCCAATTTGTTAGCAGCCCATGGGGCCTTCATATATCGTGTAATCAGCACTCTTTTGGATCAAGCAATGAACACCTATCCCCAACCTCCCTCTCTCTACTCTTAATCTCACCTCCTTCACCATTGAGCAGTTAGGCAAAAACCCTAGCGCTCCTACCCGCCGAGACTACGAGCTACGTAGTCGAGGACCCGCTGTCTTGGGCGCCGAGGCCTTTGAGAACCTGGTATCAGCTTCCAGGCGTTCCTCGTCGATCACACCATCTCCAAACCCTTCCACGCCGCCGCCGCCAGACCCTAGCCCGCCGCAAAACCCTACTGCGCCACCACCGCCGCCCCCCATGGCCGAACCCACCATGGCCGAGCTCGCTGCCATGATCAAGCAACTCTCCACGAACTTGGACTCGCTAAATACTTTGCATACTACTTTCACATCTTAGCAACACAAAGAAAAATGTTTTTGCCTGATTAATGGCGCAATCTGTTTGCAGATACTCCCTTCGTAATCCTCCAAGACCCAGATCACTGCTTTTCCGGTCAACACAGCTAAAATAAGGAAAACAAAGTCAATGCAGAGGATATTAGTCGATAAAGATAAACTCTATACTTGCAAATGAAAGAGAAATTAACAGTCTTTATGATAAGTAACCAGACTAAGTTAAATAAAAAGGATTTAGGTCTTAACCTGACAATACCAGCTGTAACTGTGTTCTGAAGAGAAAGTGGACAGCCCAAAGCAACAACCCAATCACCTGGTTGAAGTCTTGATGATGATCCAAGCCTGGCAGCCGGTAATGGGGTCTTAGATTTAATCTTCACAACAGCGATGTCAGAGTGGCGGTCAGCATTAAGGACAACACCTTCAAATTCACGGCCATCTTGTAAAGTCACACTAACCTGTTACAATATTCAACCTTTTGAGAAAGAGATGGGGAAACGTATGCATGTAAGAAATAATCACCTGGATCAAATCATAATTAATGATCTCAAGCACAGAAACAAATCATATTCTGCAAGAATAGAAAGTGCTGTAATTATCCATTCTGCTGTAGCTTTTAGAACACTAAGCCTAGTACTTAGTAGATAAACTATTGCTAATTAATCTATGGTAAGACGAAAGGTAAAGGATTAAGGAGATTAAGTTAGCTCAATTACAATCACAAGACAACTTTGAATTAAATTTAGATCACAACTGTCCTAACTAGGTAATAAATAAGAAAATAGTACGATCCACTACTGCCTACAATGATAAATTTAGACATAACCAGACTTTATCTAGTGTCCAAAATTTACTAAGTATGAGATACAACATTTAGAAAACTAGTTGTTCAAGGTATTGAGCACCAAATTCATGAATCAAGCTCGACATTATCCCCAGGTGCTGAAGATTAGTGGTTGACAGTATTTACAGAGTCAGCATGTAGGAGGCACTTCAAGATAAACAGATAAGGTAGTGCCAAGTTAGCAACCTTTCCCCTCACAACTGCTTTTGTGCTCTGAAAATCTGCAACAACATGCGCACATGTCAATATCGTCCCATCGGGATCTATTATAGTTCCCGACCCAATGCTCTCCCCTAGGCGCCATCCATGAGCATCTACAAAAAGCAAGTCCAAAAGTTTACTGCACATAGCTACAACACCAATCACGAATTCGACAGATTCCATCAGACAAGAATGTTGTCACCTTGCATACAAGAAATGTTTACAACAGCAGGACCAACTGCAGATGCTGCTTTGGCAATCGAATTCCTGCCTAGACACCCTGGGCAACATCTTGAATCATCTGAGCTTCCAGCAGAACCTTGGCCCCTCAAGTCAGCAGGTGAAACCGATGCCGAAGCAAAGGAATTTAGTATTGGGAACCCTACAAACACATTCCAACATTCAGAACTGTATTGGGGGGGGGGGAATCTACATCGCTTCTAAGTTCTAATAGTTAATTAGGGCATATTAAAGCTACTAACTGTAACCACTCCCTAGCCTCTTGTTGACATGATAGAAATCTAGAAATCTTAACTGCAGCAATCACAAGACATTTGTGAACATAATTTTAAAACAGGTTATTTCCCGACTGGCTGAATCAAATCAAATATTCTGAGGGCAAGGGCAGATGATAGGTGCAAATTTGCCACTACCTTCATGATTCAACCATGGAAGACATCATGATATATGGATTCGTACCCATGTCGACATACATTGGTCCGTCGACTATTTAGTAAAGCTCAGGAAAAATCAGAACCCAACCGCATGTCTCTACTTCTGAACTGAGCTACCAGAGAAGACCCTATCCCCACTGACGCACAATGCTGTTCGCTTCAGTGCGTACCGCAATCCAGAAACACTATCCCAGGCAAACAGGCGGGCGCTCACTGAGACGAAATCGTCCACCCGTTAAAAACCCTGAAAACCCTCTCATGAGACCCGAAATGTGCCCGGCGTCAAAAGAGGTTCTCGCGCACACCAGGCTGAACTGAAGGAAGAGGGGGCGGGAATAAACGGACCTTGGTGAGGAGGAGGAGGAAGCAGCCACGGGGAGAAGAGGCGGGCGCCGGAGCGGAGCCCCTCGGCGGCGGCGGCGGAGAGGGCCTGGCGGAGCGGCGGGGAGGCCGAGGCGTAGACGGCAGTGTCGGGGTCGCGACGCGTGAGGACCCCGGCGTCCGCGACGCCGGCGGCGGCGGCGAGGAGGAGCGCGGCGCGGCGGCCGCCGCGGAGGAGCATTCCGGAAGGATCGCGGGGCGGTGGGCTGGCTCGGCGGTGGCGCACACGAGGAGAGAGCAGGCAGGAGGAGCCCTGGAGCAGAAGTCGCGAAGCGTCCTGTGGGAAGGGAGAAGACAAGGAGGAAAATGGGCCGCTCTTTCTTGAGGTCGCTGGCTTGTACAGTATTGGGCTTTTTTCCTTTGTGCTTTGTTTTGTGAGTGTGGCGTGAACTAGGCCCAGCCCTAGTAACAAAATTGATGATGCAGTGCAGCAGAGGAACCGAAAGGAGAACAAAACGGCCCAGGGGGAACGCCGTGCCAAGATGAACCGGGCCGGCCCGTCGAACATGGCTTTTTACTTTGTGCAGAGGGTCTTTTATGTATGCTAAAAAAAAAGTATGCTTAAGGCAGCAGAAAAGAATGGAAATATTCAAGGTATCCAAGTCTCACATACATCTCCTGCTTGCTGATGATAGCATTTTGTTCTTGAAAGCAACAAAAAACAATGCTACTGTGACGCAACAAATATTGTCTGAATATTGTGAAGCATCCCGGCAATTGGTAAATCTTGTAAAATCATCAATTTTCTTTTGTAAAGCATGCCCGCAGACTGTTTGTGATGAGATGAGACTAATTACCAAGGTGGAAAATGAGTCGTTGAATGAAAAATATTTGGGATTGCCTACGGATGTTGGTAGAATGTCTAATGGTGCTTTTAAGTATCTTAAGGACAGGGTATGGAACAAAGTCCAAGGTTGGCTTGAAAAAACTTTATCAGCTGGAGGGAAGGAAGTTTTCATAAAGGCAGTGGCAGGCAATACCTACTTACACAATGGGATGTTTTAGAATACCAAGAGGGTTATGTGACCATGTCAATTCCTTGATAAGGAAATTCTGGTGGGGAAGTGAACATGGTAAAAGGAAAACAAGCTGGGTAGCATGGGAGAAAATAACACTACCAAAATTTTTGGGTGGCATAGGTGTTCGAGACTTTGAGATGTTCAACTTGGCCTTGCTCGCTAGATACGCTTGGCGCTGACTAGTTAGGCCAAATTCTCTGTGTGCACGACTTCTTAAATCAAGATACTATCGAACAAATGATGTTCTTAATGCAATAATTGCAAACAATCCTTCTAAGACATGGAGAGCAATTTGTGATGGTGTGGAAGTTCTTAATCACGGTCTAATAAAGCGCATATGAGATGGAAAAACCACAAGCATATGGGGCTGTAACTGGATACCAAGGACTGGGATGTTTAAACCTCTGTTTCCATGCTCCCAGTCTAGTATGTTAGCTTATTGACCATACCACACTGACAAGGAGAAAGGAAGTGGTACAACGTTACTTAAGTCAAATGGATAGTGAAGCTATCTTACAGATCCCACTGAGCTTAAGGATGCAAGATGATTGATGGGCATGGCATCATGAGAAAAATGGTATTATTTCAGTCCGATCAGCTTACAGGATGTTAGTATTGTTAAAGAAAGCACGAGAATATTACTTTGAGGGAAGGGCAATGTGTTCAAATGAGCTTTCTAGGAAAAAGGAATGGAAAAGTTTGTGGAATTTAAAGGTGCCATCAAAGATTAAGGGTACCCACTACAAGTGTTCTCAATTGAAGAAATATGAGACTCAGCTGAATGTAAAATTTGTGGTGTTGATGAAGATACATGGGAGCATGCATTGCTACACTGTACTGTACCATGTCGAGCTGTGTTTGGGCCTTGATGGATGCAGATGTTACAGAATTATTATCATAATTAAGCATCTCTGACTCGAAACAGTGGGCTTTCCATATGTGTACCAATATACCAGAGGAAGATGGCATTAGAATCCTAATTACTTGTTGGGCAATATGGCATGCAAGAAGGAAAGCTATACATGAAGGAAAATTTCAGAGCCCATTGGCAACTATGGGAGCAATTAACCGGCTAATTAATGAGCTGCAAATTTCAAATGAGTTGAAGGGATGGAACTCTAGTAAAAGAGACATCGGAAAGAGGACTCATACATGGATTCCCCTGTTGACACAGAATTGCGCCAACACACTCGAATGCGCTAGAACGCGCAGTAGATCGTCAAAACGATCTGAACCAGCAGAACCCTGGCGGACCGGTCTGACCGGTTCCACTCAGAACGTCTTCAAACGCTGTAGAGACGAAGGAAGATAGCAATCTAGGGTTGGAAAAGGCTAGGGTTTGAGAGACAAAATGTAATGCGATATTTTTTATTGATTCGATTGGGAATACCTCAATCGGCCTTAGCCTTTATATTTATAGGCCGGGGAAGTCGTACCCCTCTCCAAGTCGATTTATACAAGAATTTCCAAAATAAAACGAAGCCTACTCGGATTACAACTGGACAGACCGGTCAGACCGGTCGGCCTCTGATCTGCCAGAATTGGCTGTCAACATCCCCCTGAACCAAGTTTGCACAAATTGAATGTTGATGCAGCTGTTTCCACGAAAGGATCAATAGGTGCGGTAGCAGCTGTGTGCCGTAATGATCAAAGTGTATTTGTAGCAGCTAGTGCTACGGCATGCCGACTGGCTGATACTGAAACCCTTGAAGCAATGGTATGTGTTGAGGCTCTAGCGCTTGCTGAGGACTGGGATTCGACAGGTGAAAGTCGCTTCGCATTGCTTATGTGTTATCAAGAATATTAGACAAACCCAGATGCTCTTACATGATAATTCTTCAAGATATCCAAGAGAGAACAAAATTATTTGACTATGTATCAAGAATATTAGAGACAAACACAGATGCTCTTACATGATGATTCTTCAAGATATCCAAGAGAGAACAAAATTATTTGACTATGCACAGTTTGCACATGAAGGTAGAAAATCAAACAGGGAATCCCATACGTCAGTGACGGAGCCAGAAATTTATGACTGGGTATGCCATATGTAAAAAAAATCAAAATCAAATACGAAATATAATGGACAAAAAGTTATAATAATAATAACAAATTCACAATAGTGATCCAAGTATAAGTTGTAAACATGAATAATTAAATAATATTATAAAATAGTGGTCCGAGTAGGGCCACCGGTCGAAGAAGGGTCGCAGAAGGTGCGCCGCTTGCTGGCATCTTGGCCGCCACTGCAAGGCCGACAGTGCCCAGTGCCCAACGGGCCGGTGGTCGGCACCTTCCGTCCTTCGCCGCAACTCGCGTTAGGAGGAGAGGACATGATTCATGAGTGATAGCTGATGGGGGTAAGGACCCGAGGTCACGAGGCTGTCAGGTTGCCGGAGTGGGGGGGAGTAGCACCTGAGCGGGGAGCCACCATCTCACTGAACGCTAAATGGACGGGATACGGAGGTCAGGCCATCAGGGGCGGACGTGACACGCAGAGCAAGACTCTCTATATCTTTCTTCGTAGCTAGGAATAGAGATTTTGATGGAAAAAAAAAATCCTCCAACAGCTTCTCTAAGTGGTTATCCAAATGTAGCCATCCTCCATTCCGCGTTTCTCGCTAGTCAAAGATAGGTAATGAAAATAACTTTCTAGAGTGTACACAAGATATAGAAAAACTTTTAGAGAGTGAAAACATATAGAATACGATTTTTGTGCAGAAGACTATCCAAATAATAATTTAGAGAGTGTAATTTAGGAAGACTCTTAGAGATACTTTAAATCTGTGTATAATTATTAGTATTTTCTCCCAAATCTTGGGTATGCCAAGGAATACAGGGGCATACCCCTAGCTCCGCCCATGCCAACGTTATAGCAAAGTTAGCATGTTCTTTAGAATATAGTCATCATGTATGGTTGGGCTCCCCTCCTGTATTTGCTAGTGTAAACATTGTCATGAATCATGAATAAAGAATTTCTACCTTCCTCTCAAAAAAAAACTGGAAACTGGATTTCTCTGAAAAGATGGAAACCATATCTTCTCTAAACGATGCTGCTTTCTGTCTCTGCCCTCTTAAAGTATAATGAAACGGAAGATCCTTGTCAAATTTCGAGGGTCGCAAATGAAACTAAATATCCAAATGTAGCCATTCTCCATTCCGCATTTCTCGTTAGCCAAAGATATATAATGAAAATAGCTTTCTAGAGTACACACAAGATATAGAAAAGATGTTGAAGAGTGAAAGTATATAGTAAAAAAATTATATAGTAAAAAAATTTTATGCAGAAGACACTCCAAATGATAATTTAGAGAGTGAAATTTAGAAAGACTCTTGGAGACGCTCCAATAGAACTCTAAAGCTCCAGGGCAAATAACCAGCATGGATACTGAAGTAAAATCTTTCCACATTAGCCAGAATATTTACAACATATTCATTTATACAACACACTGTTGTGACACAATATACAAACCCGTCATGAAACAACAATCACAAGCTGCGTATGGTATATGGATACGAATCTGGAGCAGCTTTTGAAGTTGCGCCTACTCAGTAGGGTAGGATGGCTGCATGGCGAGGCCACACATCCCACTCTTATCCGGAATACCCTTCTCCATTCTCAAGAACCCATTCTCACCCCATGTGGTGCCCCAGGAGTTCTTCATCAGCCAATATTTGGTGCCATCACTGGCTGTTCCGTAACCAATGGCTGCAATACCATGATCAAGGTCAGTGCCACAGGAACCAGACATGACACCACCGGAGTAGAATTGGAATGTCCTGTCACCACCATCTACTGCCACCGAGACTGGCTGGTTGGCTACCGCCTTCATGAGGGCAGCCTCATCATTAGCCGGCACATCCTCGTAGCCCTTGATGGTTGCAACATTCTTGTACCTCTTGCACTTGCCGTCTTGTGCTATGTAAGGATAGCTGGACTCATTGGCCAGGCCACCATTCTTGATGATGAACTTGAAGGCGTCATCCATCTCACCACCGTCGCAGCCCTGGGACTCACCATTGATATCACAGTCCACCAACTCTTGCTCAGAAAGTGAGAAGAGCTTGCCGGTGCTTATCTTGACAATACCCTCCATCGCAGCCACAGCCGAGAATGCCCAACAACAGCCTGCAATTAATTTTATTCCGAATTGAAAATGCTGTAAATACACTAATGTCATTCGTAAGATTTGCACATGAAAGTTTGATTTTCTAATGCAGTGAACTTACCACACTGGCCTTGGTTCTTTATGGGAGTAACGGCGCCCTTTGCCCTCCAATCAACAGTCATTGGAAGTGCATCGATGCTGACATTCTCATACCTGAATCCAGTAGGGCCTCTTGCCATGCTTGGATGGAAGCCCTTGTTAGTCTTGGTTGCCCTGAACTCATCATTGGTGAGGTCAGCAAACTGGTTGATGCCAAGCCAGAATTTGCGGTTGCTAGCCGCGTTGAACGACTCAATGAACTTGACGTTGGCCTTGAACACCTCAAACCGCTGAGCCTTCTCAACGTCGTTCATGTAAACACGGTTGTACTGGGCCATCCACCGCTCATGCTTCACCACCATGGCTGAGTCATCACTCAGCTCACGAGCTGCAAGGATGGCACTGAAAAAGCAGGCACAACCGAGGACAGCAAGAAGCAAAGCCTTAGGGGTGGCCATGATCAATCAGCTTTAACAAATAACTATAGTGCTGCTGCTTGAAGTTTGGTGACTGGGTATTGGACTGTATGGGTGCATTTATAGTTGATTTTGTGCATTTAAATAAGAGGTAACGGAGCTTATACAACATGCTTATTAGTTTAATTGGTGGTGTGCGTAGCCATCAAGTTCATCCTGAAGGTATAAAATTCTTGTACATGAGACGTATCCTTTGCTGCACAGCTGAGATAGATGATCATATACGTACACAAAAAGCTTTTAGTTCAAGGGAACTTTCTTGGGAGTTTCCACAAGATGTTTCGTACCAAATGGCAAACTTTATTGCAACCTAATATTAAATAGCCAAGCAAGTTATCCAGTGGAGTTTTTTTATAACATTCTGATAGCTTTATGGAGAGTCCAATGTGCTAGCAGTAGTTCATGTGGGACCAGGGTCGTATGCCGTAGGCCTCCTCCTGATACCGTATCAGGAATTCTTTATTTGGTGACGGCCTTCCTATGACAGTTCCTTGTTATGCCATTGACAAGCATTGTAAAAGATCTCGTTCAAGTACTAAATAAAATAATTGATCATTAATGAAATGTTTCACAACACTTTTTGCAACCTTCCGGAAACAATCCGTCATCTATTCTTTCGATGTGCTTATATGCCAAATTGTGGACGGTTGCACACATATAGTTTTTGGTACTTGTTGGCTCCAGCAATTGGCTCAATGACAACGCCATGAAGACCAGCGACAAGAGTTAATCGACGCCTGTCGAGTTCTCATGACATCCTTTCTACTGCTGCTCTCATCTTAAGGATGGTTATCTCCGTTTAGGATTGGTTTACATTGAACATTGTGTGCTCAAACTTTGTGGTTTCGTTGTGCTATGTGGTTGTTGGGTCTACGGTGTGTGCCGTGAGATGCAGCGGTCTGTAGCGACTAACCCTCTGCTTGGTAGCGGTTGGCTCGGTGTGGAACAATGTTGATCTCAGCGGCGCAGGTGCTAACAATGGCAATGTCTACAAGTTGTTTTTGGTCAATGGTGCTTGTGCTGCTTGGTGGTGGGCGCTGGGTTGGTGAGACCTTACCCTGCTCTGGAGTCGCCTCGTGTTCACTTTAATTGTTGAGGCACTAGGATTGAGCTCGCTATGGCGAAGTCGGAGCTGCTTCGTCTAGGGGACACGAAGCTATCGGCAACGATGACTCTCGGTAGGATCTCTCTTGGAATTTCGGCAGTTGCAGTGCGCTTGGTGTTGACTTTGCGGTAGTCGCTAAGGTTCGCTGTGTGAAATCGGAGCTGCTTTGTCTTTCTTGATAAAGCTTGGCAAGGACGATGTTAGGCGGTCACCACAGTTCATGTGGAGTTTTGGGCTTGTCGAGTGGTGGGTTTTTGCCGGTTTCCCTGTTAGTTAAACTGTACAATTGTGAGATTTTCAGGTCAAGTTTTCCTTATAAACCGGATCAATTCTATTCTTCTTTGAGTGAATTGCAGGAACTTCCTGCCCTTTTTCGAAGGTTCTTTGAGAAAAACCATGAAGATATGGTTATGATATTGATTCGATCGATTCCATGCCTCAGGTGTATTCAGTTGAAATTCTTGTTTCCTTCACAATGTATACAGATTCACCGGAACAGAATTCTTCAATATGAATTTAAACTCAAATACAAATAAACTTTGGAATGTTGGTGCAACCATGATGCTCTTGATGTCTGCGGATGTTATGATGCTAGTTTATTCTTGTTGTTGTGCTGTCACATGTCCAGAGAAAATATAAATTCTAGATCAAGACAACGAAGAGAATATATACTACAAAATTGACGATCAGCACCAACAGCCAAAAATAAAGCATGTAATCATAACAACTCTAGGTTAGATAAATATTTGGCTGCAAACTCAGCAATGTTCTTGTCTGAACTCCCTCCTTCCTGCATAGCCGCCTTGGCCTTGTCCATCCATTTTTCCACATTCCGCCTGTACTCGCCCTTCCTCTCACCATCCATCACCTCCCTGATGCACCTCTCCACCTCCCCCCTTGACAGGGCGCCCTTGTCATCCAAACGGATCCGCACACCAATTCCCCATGCACTCTCCACGTATTTTGCTATGGTCATCTGGTCTGCAGATTGCGGCATTGCCACTACTGGTACACCTGCAACAATCGCCTCCGTTGTAGAGTTCCATCCGCAGTGCGTCAAGAAACATCCTACATGTTTCAAGCAGGTGTGCAAAAATGTTAAGAGAGCCTTTACAGAGTTTCTTTTGATACTACCTGGCCAGGGGTAAAGAGAGCCTTTACAGAGTTTCTTTTGATACTGCCTGGCCAGGGGATCACTGATTAAATTCAATTATTTATTTATTATGGCAGTTTTGTAATTAACTTAATTAGTAGTATGATACTAATGATACATTCAACTGATACTATGATACTAGTGGAAAAAAAGTAGTATCATTAGATCAATCTAGACCGTTAAACGGAGTAAAATAAAAGGTCCACATTCATTTCAGGGTACAGAAAAAGTTGTCATGTTTCGTACCTGTGGCCTTATGTGCCAAGACTTCAAGCTGGGGGCACCAGGACACAATGAGGCCCTTCTCGCTGCACTTGTCGTGAAGATCACCGGGCAACTTTTGCGCCTCGTTGGGTCTCACGACCCAGAGGAAAGGCTTGCCGGAATTGCAGAGTCCATTGCCAAGCTCAGCCAGCTGCCCGGCGTCCAGGTTGAACACGGTCCCGTAAGAAGCAAGGACAACAGAGCGAGGGGTTTGCTTATCCAGCCATTCCATTGATGGTGCGCTGCTGCTAAAGAAGCTGACACCATAGGTCCTGTTGGACGGCAGGCGGCCGTCGCCGAGGTAGAACGACGGCAAGGTTGGGCCGATCGTCTTTGCCCGCCATGTCGCCTCCATGTACTCTGCCTCCTGCTCGATCAGTTAGCAGGTCAAAATTATATGAGATCGAGTTCAAAAGGATTAATGAAAAGCGCGCCGAACGTGATCGATTACTGTTGATGGTCATTCGCGCACCTGTGGCTCCAGGTCTCGGAATGAGTTGATGAACACGTCGGCGGCGTGCTCGATGCCCTCGAACTGCCCGATCGAGACCTTGAGGTACTGGGGGTAGAGCTCCGGCGCCACAACGAACGGCGGCAGGTCCTCCGCTCCGAGGTCCACGCTGGTCAGCCCGCGCCGCCGCAGCGCGCTCCCGTTCCTCATCGGCAGCGGCGCCCGCCCCGCCCACACCTCCCCGTAGACGAGGTCCACGGCGCACGCCTGCGACAGGAACGCCGCGGTCGGGACGCCGGCGGCGCTCGCTACGCGGCGCGCCCACGCCATGTGCGGGTCGTACACCACCACGGCGGCGGGGCGGCCCGCGCGCGCCTCGGCGTCGATGACCCGCGCCAGCGTCGCCGACCCCACCGCCTCCAGCCGGCGGCAGTACTCCACGGGGTCGGTGCCGGCCATGCCGCCATCGTCAAAGCCGTCGGAGATGGCGGCCACGGGGAAGGGCTCGCCGGCTGTCGGGGAAGTGGACAGCACGTACCGGGTGGTGACCAGCGTGGGACGGAGGCCGTGGTAGGCCAGGCGGCGCCCGAACTGGAGCATCGGATTCATGTGGCCCTGCGCCGGCAGCGGCACCAGGAGGACGTGGGCGCCGCCGCCACGCTGTTGGCTGCCGGAGCAGGGGGTCGCCGTGATGGTCGTTGCCGAGCTCGAGCTCTCCATCTTCCTCACTCTTGTATTTTCTGTGGTTGCTGTACTATCTTTGGGGAAGATAGCTTGCTGATCATTTATGGACTTGGAAGTTGCTGTAGTGATAAAGTGCTGCACTCCGATCCTCTACGTGGTCAGAAGAAGGTTCCTCCTGGCTTTTCGTCATGTATAGACTCTAGCTAGACTTTGGAGCAGAGTAGAAACTGACCGCAAGTGATTGAGTGACAGGCAAGTTTTGTTCCAGGAGAAAAACTATGAATTTCCTTGTGCAACATAATTCAGAACTTTGATGCAGATTCTTTGGCTCTACTCTCTCCATCCAACAAGAATAATCGAAGCGCGCCGGCGGCACCCCGCAGCCAGAGTTCGAGCCCCAGTCAGCGCACTCTTGGCGGAGTTTTCGAGAATTTTCCCGTGCGGGATAAAAAAATCTCCCTCTCCGTGCTCAACCCGCAAGGGTCATGGCCCAAGTGGGCATGGGCCATGGTTCGGGGGATTTTCTCGATCGGGCGCCGAAAGGCTTCCTCTTAATGAAGAACGGGTGTGAGCTGTTTCCCCCTCCCGGCCAAGTTTTTTCTTTAGCTTTTTTTTGGCTTGTTCTTGTCGTAGATGCGGGGACTATTGCAGCGCCACGGATGAAAATGGACGAGAATGGACGAAAAAGATCCTCAGGGTTTGTTTGGAAGAATAGTATTTTTTTCACCTATAAACAGCTTCTAGGTGTACTTTGTAGTGCAAAAAAACCTTGTAATTAATGTCCTTGTGTAAATGTTGTTTGGTTACTACTATGCGATGGTTCATTCAACTGAGTCAAAAAGAAAAAAAATAAATGAAACAAATATAAGAAAGCTAACAAGCTGCAGCAGCGGAAGATCAGGAGCATTATTACCTCAAAAATTAGTCCCAGAGCAAGGTTGATGAATGCTGCGAGCGCTTCGGATTAAATCAAAATTGAACCCCAAATTGGATGTCATGACCCAAACTTGATAATCATAATTAACATTTAATAACAGCATCATGAACATCATTAAAGCATATTGAGGCATCATGTGCATATGTTTGCATAAGTTTGTTTAATTATTTTGCCTTGTGTGAATGAATGCTTGTGTAGGAAGTTCTAGTTTTGTTATGCAACTGTACGGTGAAAAATTGTATTCAAATACTAGACCAAAATTTATGATTTTGCAACATTTTTGCATAATGTTTCTACAACTAACCCGAGCACAAAATTCTTGGAAAGTTTAAAAGTTGTTGTGTTGTTTATTTTACTGTGAGCAATAATCGCTGTGTTCGCTTGGCTTGTCAGCCAGCCAGTCAGCAGTACTATTCTCTCATAACAAATCAGCATCAGCCATCAGTCACAACCAAGCGAACACAGCGAATAGCTTTTTGAGTGTTTTTTATTGCAATGTGATCTAGGTGCCTTTGTCTTGCTCCAGTTTTATTTTGGTAATTTTTGGAGCCCGGGAAGCCTTTGTTTCCAAATTTTGAATTACAATCAGTGTTTCACCTATTCCCTTCCACCTTGGGCCCACATGTCAGCCCCCATCTCCTGTCTCTCTGCACCTCCTCACACGCTGTTGGTGGGCTGTGGGGGCGGCAGCCGGTGGCTGGGCCGGCTGGTCTGCGGCTCAACCTGTTAATGGGCCAACAACCGAAATCAAGCCCACCTTAAACTAATGCAATGGTGCATTCAACACCAACCAATTTCAACCCACTAATATGTTTCTCCAGCTGAACCAATCCAAACCGGAGCAAAAAGCAACCCAACCCAAACCAAACCATATGGCAAAACTAAAGTTGCTAACGGTTTGAACCCAATAGACCTAAATTGGTTGCACACTAGGCCTAGGCTGGAGTTGGGGCCGTTCGGCGCCTTCGCGCTGGCCTAGCTCGGGCATGCGGTAGGCCGCCGAGTGTTGGGTGACGAGGGGAATTACGCAAAGAAAATTCAGAAGTTTTTGAAAAATAGTTGGAAAATAAAAAAATTCACAATATGCTATGAAATTTCATAAATTTAAATATCAAAATTCCCCAAAAATATATATAGTCATAAAAATGCATATTGTCACAGTAGCTGTAGACATCTCTTTCTAGGCATTTCTATCAACCATATAATGATTACTATCACAAGTTAATTCAAGTCACTAAATTTTTCAATAAACCAAAGGGAAAAAACACTAAATCAGTGTAAATAATACATAAAATATTTCACTACAAGTGAGTATGCTCCAGTGTTTAAGAGCGGCAACTAAAATAATCCAAATTTAGAGAGATCAGTCAACGTAACTCCCATCGTACTAACTCCCATAAGTCAACGTACAAATAATTTCCCAGTCAGCTAGACATTTCAACAACTCCTCTTCAATTGCATAGCCCGAGTGAGGATATTCTAGTTCTTTGAACCATATGATTTTTTTCTTAATCCTGAACTCTGCATCAATGTAGTGAGCGGTCACTACCATGTATCCTAAGTTCTGTGACAATGTCCAAATATCCGATGTCAAGCAAACATGAGAATCCAAATTCCGGAGTTCAACTTGAAGCTCTCTTTTCATCTCTAGATACTTCTTCAAGCAATCATTACGGATTGTTTGACGATCCCTAACTTTAAAAGTTGGTTGCAAGGTCTTGATCCATGAATGGACGTAAGGGTATTCAAACTTTAGAAAAGGAATTTCAGCATGAATAATGTACTTAATCATCTCTCTATGACAAATTTGGGGGTCAAATACAAAAAGGTTATGCTGAGGGTTGCTTACTGAGAGCGGCTTTGAATTTTTTTGTCTGATAGGAGTACTAATTGCTGGGCAAGCAATAGCAATGTGACCTCTTAGACTACTAGTTCCAGACTTAGTGTTCAAGTGTATTCCGCAGTACTTGCAAACAGCCTTCAGATCACCATCCACATCGACTAAGTTCTTCTCATAGTGTTCCCAAACACTAGACCTAGTACGACGTGGTGTTTGGGACGTGGATAACTCCATAGAATCATGACTTATTGAACTACCAGAAGCGGTGGATGACATGTTTACCTACCTACCTAATAATAAAATATTATTGTCACCAAAATGAAAACTGTGCACAAATATATGAAAGCTACTCCTAGAGAAATACTTAGAAATATGCAAGAATAAAATAACTCATACTAAAAATTGCAAACAAGAATAATATTGAAAGTAGGGCATTGTATAATATTGCAAACATCCTCGGTTCTGCCATGTCATCATCTATTAGGCGTATGATGATGGACAATGTTTTCTTTTTGCCATAAACATCAGATTTAACATGCTGAACTGTACATTACTGCTTGGCAACCATTGTGTGCCTTCCATCGGTCCCTTTGTTATTAAGCCCTCGTTTAGATGCATGCAGTAAACTTTTTGAAAGAGAATCTTTTTACATTTAAAGTATTAAACATAGACTAATCACAGAACTCGTCTATAAACTACGAGACAAATTTATTAAGACTAATTAATATATCATTAGTACATGGCTACTGTATCAGTTACTGTAGTACTTTAGTGTCTAATCATGGCCTAATTAGGCTCATTAGATCCGTCTCGTAATTTACAAGTAAACTATGCAATTGGTTTTTTATTTCGTCTAGATTTAATACTCCATGCATGTAAGATTCTCATTCGATGTGATAGTTTTGAAATTTTAAATTTTATGTCTAAACAAGGGGTAAGTCAAAAGAACAAGAGAAGCTTGATAAGATCAGTAGTTCTTGCAACATGATAGGGTTGTTAACTTGTTCCAAAAGTTTGTCAGTTCATTAACCATGACAAAAATACTATTCCCCTACAGAGGCACAATTTATGGCTAGATTTCATAGAATTTCTGGCCAGCGGGTACACGCTTCTATTGTTGGTATTAACAGACATTTTGTGCGCTATTAATATTCAATAGCCACGCCGAATTGCTGATCACATTCATACTGATGTGTAGTACTTGTATAAGGTCTCTTGGACCATTCCGAATTTCCCTGTTCAATATTACTAGTCTTGCTTGGACACATTTGTTCATGCAGCGAAATTTCAAATCTTACTGCTATGCTCATCAGAAAACTATTTGTTCGACAAATATTACTGCCATAAACTGTGGTGCTTACTGCTTATTACTAATGTGAAGTGTGCTTCTGTCAGATATATGCAAGGTCCTGAAAGCAGCCTATGATGTTTGACATATTTCGTTGCAGAAACATGAAGATGGGCGTGAAATGCAATGTGGACATGACAGGATGACTTGACTGAGACTGACCCACCACCATGCCATGAGAATTGAGAAGCACACTTACTGCTTAGGTTTAAATTTCACTGATTGATGCAGGTCAACAAGATTAATTCAGGTCAGATATGAGGTCAAGATTACCCATGCTTCAGATTGCAACTTTCAGTTAATGTGCTCGTTGATGCTGGGCTACAGAGCATCCAATTTTCTTGGAGGAAGGATCACTTCAGTTGGTTGGAAAACAGCAAATTGGGCGGCTCCTGATCAAGAAAAGGACCTTGCGATTGTGCCATACCAACGCATGAAGTTATGCATTTTGAATCCGCACTAATGGCTTGAAACCTCAGTACTCGACCTAGAAAAGGAGTGATTTAAGGCCGCATGTTCAAGCTTTGTTGCGGAACAGAATCACATTTTTCAGCAGCCGCCATGGATGAAGCATTGCAACCTGGTGGCGGTGCGGCTGATCGACCCCGCGTCGGCGCGGGCTTCGTCGCAGCCGCCGGCGCCGCTTGGTGTCGATCCCCTGCAGCCGCCGGGAGCGGAGACGGGCACGGAGTATCGATCCCCTGTAGCTTGGTGTCGATCCCCTGCAGCCGCAGGGAACGGAGACAGCCACGGAGGGAGCGGGCGCCGGTGCCGCTCTTGCCTCCGCCGCCAAGGGCGAGGGCAACCAGACCGGACCAGACTAACCCATTCTAATCCTAAACCCAAACCGAACCAGCCCAATAGCATTTCAGCCCGAACCGTAACGGCCCAAAAGAAGAAACCGAACTGTACACACCGGATTTGACCCAAACCGTTATCAGATTGATCTGCGGCTAGTCGGGGCGCCACACCCCATCAACCTCCTCCTCGCCTTTAAAGTGTCAGCCTCCCTTTTGCCCCCAAACCCTAGCCCCATTTCTTGCTCCTCCATTGCCGCCGCCCCCAAGCTTCCTCCGGTGAGCGCTACTCCAATTTCTAGTGGCTGCAACTCCTCCTCTCTTCCCTCCTCTGACCTGTGCGCTCACCCGGCCTATTCCCCTCCTGCAGAGCCTCCCCATCATCGGCATCATCGGCCTCTGCCAACCGCTGTCGTTGCTTGTCGGGCTGCCTCCTCACCGCCGCTCCCTACCCGTCCGAGCTGCTGTGATCAGCTTCGCCTTGCCTTGGACCACACCCTATGTGCGCTCGCCAGCTTCCCCGGCCACATTTCCCGCTGGCCGCTGCACCAGGCCGCGGCAGCGTCGCGCCGAGGGTGTGCGTGCCGCGCCCTAGCCGTGGGCCAAGGCAGGTGGTTCGCCTTGACAAGGCCTAGGGGAGCCGCCTGGCCGTTGGGCCCACCTATTGGCGGTTTGGGTGGTGTCTGTTGTGGGGTTCTAGTAGTTTTGAACATTAATGTGGGTAGTTTGTAAATCTGAGATCTCGTAAAATGCATGTAAAATTGTACAAATATCTGGAAATACTAAATTTGTTTTGTTAGATTCCTGAGATTTTGATGTACACCGTAAAAATATTGTGTTGCATGCAAAAATTAAAATGAATTAGTTATTCTTTATTTTATTTAAAATTGATTTAAATACTTGCTAAATTCTCTGCTGCTATAAAAATGGCAAACTTAATTTGATAGGTTTCTAGCTAATAGATCCATCAAATGGTGCAACTGATTTAAACTGATTTCTTGCCAGCTGCCTGAAAGCTTGTTTATTTCATAACTTATTTATAAAAAAATAGTAAAACTACTTCTGTTAGCTTTGGTTTCATATCTAGTCTCTATAATAGCTTTCTAAGAAATTTTAAAATTACTGTGCATGTCTTCATATTCTAAGAAACCGTTCGTCTTCTCTCTACGCTACCTCATCATCGACTTGCACAGCGACGAATCGTCACTGCAGCAACATCAACTCCACAGTGAGTCCAGGTCACATCTAAAGTTGCATCTAATTTTAATTGTGTTTGTCTATCTGTTGCTAGGACTAGTACGCATTATGTAATTAATTGTTTATGAAATATGCCTCAAACTAAAATCTAATAATAGAATAATGTGCATATTTCCAACAGTTCTTACATCAAAATTAGAAGGGAATTCATACAAAGTACGGTTGGTTTCAAGTCCATGCAATTGTAGAATGGCTTTGTTGCTGGCTGGTAGGATGCGTGCGGGCTTGCCTCCGAACCCGTAAGTAGATCATTTTATTGCAGGTCCTTTTATTGAATACGCAAAAAATTTGCGCATCTTTATAATTAGGGTAGAAGAAAGTAACCATACAAACAAAGCGGTTATTGAAAGCGCTCTAGAAGGTCAGCAAGAATAGCCGGAGCTGCTGGACCATCCTAGCATACAACAAATTCAGGATTCAATATTACACAAGATGTACCATCAAAGCATGTGCAACGGAGCAATCTAAAAGGATGCTTTGCCTCTTAGCTGCTGCCTTTTTTTGCAGATTCTAGTGGTTTCATAAAAAAAAACGCAAAATCAAAAATGACCACACGGGTTCACGGACGACCTCACTTGCCTCCCTTGCGGGTTCACGAGTCGTGATGGGTACCACCGATTAGATCGCAGCCAACGATGGGATCGCTGCCACTGCCTTAGGTTGGCTGCTAGCTAAGCTTATCGTTGCCAGATTGGTAGATTGGTGGAGGTCCTTATAGAGCATCTTCAAGAATTTTTTCAAATCACACTTACTAAATTCTATTTAGCTTGCCATTTAGCCATCTAAAGGATAGGAAATACATCAGACTAGGTAAATTCTAACTCTCCATGCCCTCCTTCCCCGTCGCCATAGTTGTTGCGGGAGATCCGCTCCGACGAGCATGGCCTCTGCCTCATCCTGCTCATCCTCAACTCCACTCACGCACGTTGTGCCTTCTCGCAGCGGCCGGCCGCCGCTACTCCACGGCCAGCCTCATCGGCTGCAGGAGGCTAGGAGGCGGCGGTGGGAGCCGAGGCGCAGCGGGGTGGGGCGGGGAGAGAGGCCGGGTTGCACCTCCTCGCGAGGGGAGGTGGAGACCACCAGCGGCGAGGTGCGCGAGGTGGCTGACGGCCGGAGGGGGCGGAGGCGGCCGACGATGCGAGTGGATGGCAACGAAGTAGTGCATGGCAGAGCAGCGGCACAACAACAGTGTGGAGCAAGCAAGAGGCGCCGACCTGTGCCGGTTCCTACGCCGACCTCTGCTCGTTCCTGCGACTCACAGGCGCCGGTGCGAACCTATCCCTTTCCCGGTTCTTCCTCACCTCAGCGCTGGAGATAAGGGAGTTGGCTGCGGCGATGCAGGGAGCGGAGGGGCGGGAGCGGTGCAGGGGCAGCGAGCTAGGGAGCGGAGCGGTGGGAGGGAGCGCAGGGCCCGCGAAGAGGGATGGCGAGCCACGCTTGCTCGACAAAGAAAGCGAGCGGAGGGGGGATTTGTTTAGTGAGATAGTGTGAGGAGGAAAAAGAGAGTCTGTTGAGTCCAATTTTGAGCTCAATTTTGCTATATTTACCTAGTCAACCAGTTTTACTGAGGCTGTTGGATCGGAGATGCTCTTATGGAGTTTGTTGTTTATTTTCTTTTGTTAGACTTTTACCGGTTAGCCGCTCGATCTGTTTTCCTTTCTTATTAATGTATATACGTAGTTGGCATGAACCCATGCTAGTTCGTTAGAAAATAAAATATATAGTCCTCAACTCAAACTAAGGTGGAATTTTTATTTGCGCCTGTAAGTACATTATAGGTTTGGTATTTAGTACCAATTTTTTTCTAAAAAAACGGACTTCCAAATAGCCCCTTTACTGTTTTAATTTTTTGTTCTAATTTATGGCAAGGATTGGAACAGCAGCGGGAGGAACCAAGAATGGCGACTGACACGAATATCCAGTCTGCGAAAACGGGCTAACCGTCTGAAAAACCTGCATTTCTGAAATTTGAACGACGTCCAACTCTTTATTTGTACTGTTTCGATTAATTATTACTGTAGATTAGACTCCCCAGATCGAGCAACCCAATGATTAATCCACCAAGGGGTCACGTGCACCCATTATCAAAATAAAGCTACCAAATTCCAACTTGTCTTGCTGTTCGCAGCTCGGCTGATAGTCCGCCGGCAGGACTCGTCTACTAGTCGTCTTCTACCCTCCCCTCCTTGACTCCAAAGTGGAAGACTAAGCATAGCTTGCGCGCCACTCCACTCGGCCATCTACTCATAGAGATGAAAGCGGGATGAGAAAATCCCGTCTCGACCGGAAACGGAAAAAAATCAGGAAAATCCGACAGAAACAGAAGCGGAAGCAGTTGGTGGCGTTTCCTGACGGTATTCACGATTACTGTATTTGATCGAGAAAATTCGCGTAGGTATTCTTGTTTTTTTAACACGAAAACCTCATATTCAGCCTACATCTGCATTCAGCCCAATCTGGCAGCCCGTCACACACACCCACTAGCAGCCGCCCCAGAAAATCAGTCCCCCATCCGCTTCCTCTTCTAACCCTGGCTCCCCTCCTCTGCATTCCGCAGTGGCCGGCACAAGCTGCTCCGTCCCCTTCCGTCGCGTGCTGCTCCCGTCCACTCTGCCCTGGATGGGATCTCTGCATCTCGGAAAGGCGTGTAGGGAGAAGGATGCACATGCTGTGTGTGATGTACTGCTGTGTTGATGTGTCATGAGCATGTCGCGTATGCGTGTCGTGATTAAGGTTTTTTTCCCCGACCGGTTGACCCAAACTGCCGGCCTCCGGTTCCGGTCTACCGGACCGGTTGGACCGGTAACCGGTTTATACCGGTCAAACGCAAATTCGAATTCAAATTTCCCCGTTGAAACGGTTCTAATCGGTATACCGGCAACTTGGACGGTCCGGTTAATAATCGGCATAACGGCCGATTATTCCGGTTTACCGGCCGGTTTGGCCGGTATATCGGTGGTTTCGAGCAGTTTTCCAACGCTTAAAAAATGGATCCCTAGTGTGAAATAAAAGGAAATTTCGATATTAGCTATGCACGTTTTAATGTAAATGATCTTACCAAAGCAATAATTTATAATCATGCATACAAATACAATAGTAATAAAGCGTGCATACAAATACGGAGTCATACACATATACACATGAAATGAAAGTTCAACGTAGGAATGGGAAGACCCCCATTTGGGACGCGGTTTGGTATTCGGCGGTGGACATCAAAGCGATACCTCGCACTCTAAGCAGCTCAGCCTTGTAGTGTTGCAAGTTTGGCCCGTCCACGTCGATGTTGTCTGCCATTCCTGAACTAACATAGTATAAAAATGGGGGTCTTCCCATTCGTACACCCATCTCGTCGGTGGCTGCATGCTGATGTCAGAAATGGGGTAGTGAAAAGATTGCCTGGAATCGCTGTAGGAGGAAGAAGAGTGCTGTGGACTGTCATAGTTCGTCGGTCCACCTGTTCTCCTCTGCGAGTGCGGTACTCCATGGTCGGTGTCCTGAGTAGCATGTGTGAACTGAGTCTCCCCTGCAATCAACCAAATTTCATAATTAGTAGTGAATACTCATGGTCAGAAATATGTGTCTATTTATATATGCAATGTATACATGTGAAACGAACACCACCACTACCAGTAGCAGCATGAGCACCACTACCACCACCTCCAGCATCAGGATCAGCACCGTCACCATCATCACCTTCATCGGCCGAGCTGCTATCCGCGGACTCCTGATACGGAGGACTACGCTCACCTTCGCCATCATCAGTCTCGGTGTCGCTGCTAACTGGTTTTGCTGTTTCTTTGCCTTTTCGACGCTTCGGGTCACCCTTCTTAGGCCCCTTCTGCAACTTTCTCTTTCCTAGGTGAGTGTCACCTATATTTTGACGTGCCCAATTGCTGATGGAATCATTCCCCGTAGCCTCACGTAGATCTGACACGTTTATTTGATCTCTGACAATATGGGACGGGAGAGGGATGTCGCCGTCATCATCATCCTCGTCCAGAACTGGAGCCCGGTTAGATCTACCATATTCCATCCATTCCCGCACCGGATTTTTCTCATCATAGAAAGAAAGATGGGCTAGCTGGTCAATGAAATCACCTTCTTCACGCATCAGTGGGCCGGAGACCTCCTCAAGTCAGAGACGAAGGTTGTACTTGACATAGACAAGCTTATTAAGTTTCTTGTGAGACAACCGATTGCGAACCTTTGTATGCAGCAAGGCAAAAGTACTCCAGTTCCGCTCGCATCCACTGGACGAACAACATTGTGAAACAAGCCTCATAGCAAGGTACTGCAGTTTTGGAGTACTTGATCCGAACATCATCCACCAGGACGCTGCATGTGCAACCGAGTATGTAAGCAATATATTCGAATAGAGAAAACAACAATTTCATATGGAATAACTCTTACATGGGGATGTCTTTGGGTCCATCGCCATCCGCATTGCCATTTCACTGCTATACTCGCCAACTTTCTGCCGAAACACGTCAAACTCCTGCAATGCCTGGACGGCGCTCTGGAGATCCGTCATGCGCTGAAATGTATCTTTGAGTCCACAAAACATTTGTTGAGTTGGATCCATCGTATATGCATACCTCGGATTTAGGACAGCAGCTGCAAAATATAAGTCACTTCAAATAAGCATTATGTCAATAGAGTTTAAAAATAGACGACTCGTGTGTGGTTACCTGGACCCACATACGTGCCTATGAACACGTCACCCAACCTCTCGTCTACCACCTCAATATACTCTTTCAGTGTGGAAACATTTGTTCCAAAGAAAGACTGCAACTCCTGTTTCATAGTCTGGTATGCCATCACGACTTCGCACATGTTCGGCTTCTTGTCCTGATCAGCGAAGCGAAGGAACTTGTATATTGGTTGAACCGTGTCGATGATATATTTCATTGCATCCCACCACTCCATACTTGAAAAACTTGCATGAGTATATCTACCTTCTTCGGTATTCGCACATTTGCTGTGTTGGAACTCAGTAGATGCCATCCACTGCATGAAACGATCACGTTTCCGATAGATGCTCTCTAGGAACATGTAGTTGGTTCCAAATCGAGTGGCATTCCACTTGACCAACTCACCACCAATTGCGTTCCTCATCATTGTATTCAACTGACCATGATTGTGTAACCAATTTGAAATTCGCTTACACTGCTTGATGATAACACCATGTTCAGGCCTTCGAGCTATATCCTTCAACATCAAATTGACGGTGTGTGCTAGACAAGGTGTCCAAGCTATGTGGTCTTACACGTCACTTAGTAGTTCCTTGCATGCTTTTTTGTAGTTCGAGCCGTTGTCGGTGACTACGTGCACGACATTCTCCGGTCCAATCTCTTCCACCACCTTTCGAATCTCCTGCAATGGAAGACAGATTGTTTAGTAACATGACATAACATACACAATGTGAATGGAACATATTTAGGGACTACCTTGAACAAATATGCAGCATCTTGAGTTCTTCCAGTCGCATCAATAGACTTATGGAACCATATGACCCCATTGCAATATATCAAAAAGTTGATAACACTCATCCTCGTCGGACCAGTCCTTGAATCACACATCAACGTGATGCTAAATAAGGGCCAGTCTTTCTGAAACTTTATGTACCTCGTCTTCAAGTCTTGTTCATTCTGATCAAGGTACTTGCCATCAATATCCCGTCCAGTGGGTGATGCGATACCTTCACCTGTAACAATATAAAAATCATGAGATACAAGAATGTAAGCTCATAGGTATCATTGCAATGAAAGAAAACTTACCCCACTTCTGTGTCTCCCTGACCGCGCTGATAACGTATGGACTGTCAGCCTGTCTTCTAGGTACTCCTGCAATATGGAAAAACTTTGACCAAGCTTTACCAATAGCTTCCTTTGCGTTCTTACCCTTCTGCGTCCAGGAGCCTGTATCAATCCTTGGTTGCGTCATTCCTCTTCTCCCACCAGCTGCCAAGTTATAGTCCTCCACCACAGGACTCTCCCTCTGCGAAGTGGACCTTCGAAACATCCTCTGCATAACATTCCCCCTCGTCGAACCACTACCCCCTCCACGCTCATATGCACCTCCTCTCTGTTCAACCCCCCGTCGGAACTCTGCTTCCGCTCTCGATAGATCCATGGCACGTTGCACCTGAGCCTCCTCATCTTCTTCATCACCGGGATAGTTTCCCTCCGCTGCAGCCTTCTCCCGTCTCAACCTCTCTCGGGCCCGGTCAGCAGTTGCCTTCTTTGCCCTATCCAACTCACGCTGAAAGAAGTCCCGCACATCAGGTGGCACATTCCTGCAATGGACCACCTCCGCCCCGCGGTGAGCTAAATGTTGCTTCAATCTTGTTGCACCACCTCCTCCTTTCTGCGTACGACAATAGTTGCATCGCCATCTGGGATAAAGATTTTCACCATGTTGCCATACAACATCTCTATCTCTCCCAGACATTTTCTACCTGCATAAATGGACAACAAAAACATCTCAATCAGATAAATAGAATCCTAAATCCTACACCTAAATTTTACCTAAATCCTAAATTAGTACACTTAAATCCTACCTAAAACCTATAACTTTTCAGCCATACACCGAAATGTAACCTAAATCCTAAAACAAATCATCTAATATTCTAAATCATACACCTAAATATGCCCTAACCAAGCATTCTACTCAAATATTTTGAGCTCTTACCTTCTCTCCCGGTCGGGTCGGTAACCGGCGACACCGACCGGTAAACCGCTCCGCCCGGCCGGTAAGCTGGCCATGCGCACTGGTATGCGCCGGATCCGGGGGGGGGGGGGGGGGGGCGCCGGTAAGCCGGCCAAACCGGGCGCGGAGCACGGCTAACTGGTCGCCGGCGCCGGTCGCCTCCTGGGGGATGGTGGGGTGGCGGACAGATAGCGGCTTCGGGCGGATAGGGACCGAATGTGGTGCGCGACCCCCCCCCCCCCGATGACACCGAACCCTATCTAAGCATACAGACCACAATGGGCCTTCGTGTTTTTTCTTTTTCTTTTTTGAATTTACTTCAAAATTCCTCAAACTAGTCTAAATGAACGAATTTTTGAGAATGTTTTACATCATTAGATTCTTTGCACCGTGTAGTATTTTTAGGAATTTTCTGGGATTTTTTCATTTTTTTGAATTCAAATTTGAATTTTGAATTATAGCCGGTTTGATACCGGCCGGTTCACAAACCGGGCCGGTCCGGTAACCGGTCAAACCGGACCGGTTCCCAACGGTTTCGCAAACCCTGGTCGTGAATGGTCTTATTTGGTATCTCTCTTTCCTAGCGCGCACGTTTTTCGAGAAGAGAATCTTGTATGCATGGTGGTCTACATGAAGTCTATTTGCAAAACTTTTTCAGAGATGGGTGTAACTTTTCGCAACGAATCTAATGACGGTAATTAATCGGTGATTGCCTATGGTGATGCTACAGTAACCGTCCTCTAATCGCGCAGTCAAAGGCCTCATTAGATTCTTCAGGGTTCCTAGCGCGGGAGTTCTGAAGTTGGTTTTGTAAACTGGCTTTGTTTGACACCGTAATTAGCAGTCAAAATGTTACTATTCCCTAGCAAGAAACAAACCAAACAAGGCCATTATGCTGTTCTGAATTTCTGGTTCTCGGTTCTGTTGTTCTGAATTTCTGGTTATCGGTATGTATGTGCATGTGCTGATATCTAGTGTTGTGCGTAGGAGCAATTGGCTCCAAGGGCTCATGGATTCGTTCCTCGTTCAGAGCGAGGAGCTTGTGTTGTAGCCTAGTAGGAGAAACCTGTTAACAGATTATATGATCTACATTCTTATGATCTTATATGCCTATTGTTCATTTGTTTGCATATGAATTGTGCACGGTTGCAATTGTTGCGTCGAGCTAACCGTGTTAAGGGGTTGCATGTGTCGATGTTCCCGTTTCGTGTTATTGATTCCCAATCGTATTTGACATGTTACCGATCGAAATATTCCGTTTCTGATATCCCGTATATCAAATTTATTTTCTCGTCCGACTTTTCCGTTCTCGGTTTCTTTCCTAGCTAAAAAATTCAGGAGCAGCAATGCTTAAGGCATTTTCCCAACCGTTTTCGTCCATATCTACTTATCCGGATCAGCGGCGTACCATCCACAATCATGTCGTTTTTTTCAATTTTATATTTTTCAAAATCGTTTTTTATAGAAATATATTTTCGGTTTCACAATTTACAGGTTTATACCCCTACCGCCCGGCAGGGGGCCGGCCGCCCGGTAGGGGGGCGGCAGGCTCCCCCCGTATAAAAGCCGAGGTCCCCCCCCCTCCACCTGCATTTGCAGCAAACAACATCCATAGAGGGAAAAAGGAGAGACGTGGGGTGAGGGAGGGAGTTGCAACAGCGAAGCCCTGCCGGATTTTGGATCTGAACCGCAGGTAACCAATATTTCTCAACTTTGTCATTCTAATTTTTTTGTATTTTTAATTCTATAATTAGTGTTTTTTATAATTGTAACCGCTTAGGGTTCGGATTAGTAGTTATAATTGAAGTCGTACCATGGTTTTAGAAACTGGTTTAATTAAAATTAAGTCTTTGGATGGCCAGATATGTCGAGCAAGGTGGCGTTTCAAGTTCATTATGGTGATTTCTATAGAATTACTCGTGATTCCTATGGAGTAAATATATCATCGTTGGAACGAAGACAGTGCAGTCTAGATAAACCCCTAGAGAGGAGTTTTGGTTCCATACGCAAATGGCTTCACGGGAAGTTCAATGTGAATCCAAAGACTCATTTGCTTACGGTTCATACCGTGACTTCCTGTGAAACAAATGTGGATTTCTGGGAGTTGACGCTTATAAGTAGTACGGAAGAATGTAAACATTACATGCACGCAGCTCTTCAAAGATGGTGGCCTCTCGCAATGGTAATTCAGATTCACCAGAAGGTCGGTCATTTAGGTGAAGGATCAACACACACAACATATGATGAAGGATCAACACACACAACATTCAAAGAGGATAAAGAAGAAGAGAACGTACAAGCTATAGAACCAGAACCACAAGGTTTAGCAGATGAAGGCGAGCGGATACCTGGAATTGTGGAGGACATGGAGAAAGAAGACCAGGATGCACAAATAATGGAGCAATGTGGGGACTCATCGGACGATGAGAACGATGAGCGCTTCCCAGTGCTAGGTGAATGTCGTGAAGAGGGTTTTGGGAATCCAGTGGTACAAGATATTAGATGTCCGGAGTTTGAATACAGAGTGAATGAGGTCATACAAGGGGCAAAGTATCGTACCATTGAAGATGTGAAGGATGCTTT
Source organism: Panicum virgatum (assembly GCF_016808335.1). NCBI lineage: Eukaryota > Viridiplantae > Streptophyta > Magnoliopsida > Poales > Poaceae > Panicum > Panicum virgatum. Next base: position 10,542,817 of record NC_053152.1, read on the forward strand.
GAAGGTCTGGGCTATATCTCTGAGGAAGGAATTCAGAGTGTTGAAGTCTAGCAGCAAAGAATACGAGGTGAGGTGTGCAGATAGAGACTGTACATGGCGAGTGCATGCCTACAAGGAGAAGTTCAAAACACACTGTGAATGTTCAATTGTTACACCACATACTTGTAGATTGACAGGTGTTGCGGGACATCACCGTAATATCACATCTACTTTCGTGGCCAAAAAGATGTATGGGGTGATTCTTGAGAAAATGGATTACGAGACTGCATTGATAATTAGGGACATTGAATAGAATTTCCAGTATGTGATCAGCTATGCAAAGGCTTGGCGGGCTAAACAAAAAGTGTTTGAGATGCGGTTTGGCACTTATGAGGCTTCATATGACAACCTACCGCGTATGCTTGAAGCAATTGTGCACAGAAATTCTGGAAGTGCTTATGATACATACAGTGTACCGAGCTTGTCAGGGGGCCCAAGCATTTTGCTGCGAGCTTTCTTCTGCATTGGTGCATGTGTGAGGGCCTTCATTTACTCCCTTCCTGTTTTGTGTATTGACTGCACTTTTCTGACAGGGAAATATAAGGGAACAATATTGACGGCGATCGGAATTGATTGCAACAAGAAGATAGTTCCCATCGCCTTTGCCTTTGTTGAGAATGAGAACACAGAAAGCTGGTACTGGTTTCTTGAACGTTTGAAGAATCACGTTGTTGCTGGAAGGCCTAATGTTTGCCTTATCAATGATAGGCATGCAGGTCTACTTGCAGCTATAAGGCAGCTCCAAGAAGGTAGTCAATTTTCACCTCCTATATGGCCAGATGTTGTCAATAGGTGGTGTGTGAGGCATATGGCTGCTAACTTTGTTCAAGCGATTGTGCACTCAGAATCGGCAGAGGAAGTTCGATGCTTTGTGGGGTATAATTGATGACATGAGCGCTGAATTGCTTAAGAGCCAGGCCACATCAACCAACAGGAGATGTTCTACAGATTTATTAGTTCGAGGTGCCAAACCATTTACACAGTGGATTGATGGTGCACCTAAAGAGAAGTGGTCACTTTTGTATGACACAGATGGGAGGCGTTACGGGATCGAGACGACCAACCATGCTGAGTGTTACAATATGGTAATGCGTCGTGTTCGTGGATTTCCTCTTGTTGGCATTGTTGAGTTCATCATGTATGGATGTGTAAGGTATTTTAGGGAGCGGTACGCATCAACCGCTTCCTTACTTCATGATCCAGGCGTACGTTTTTGCGGAAGGGTCAATGAGTACAAAGAAAAAAAGATGGAAAAGGCTCGATTTCACTCAGTTATATCGATGGGCACAAAAGAGCAAAGGCTTGAGGTATCATGCAGGGAAAAGACCGGACAGGGTGTCCGCAGACAAAGGGTAGTTCAAGAAGTTTTGATAACCATTGACGGGAGGGTGTTCTGCAGATGTCAGAAGCCAAAGGTGCATCACTTACCATGCTCCCATGTCATCGCGGCTTGTTCTGTATCTGGGTTAGATGCTGCGTCGTATGTTTCTCACTATTTCACAAAGAAAGCCGCTGCACAGACTTGGTGTCATGAGATATACGACATCGGTATTCTAGGACCATTCACTCAAAAAAATTCTCATCCAATGCTCATCCCAGATCCATCTATGAAGAGGGGCATAGGCCGACGGCAGACGCGTCGTATCCATAATGGAATGGACGAATCCGAGGTTGGAAAGAAGAAAAAACGTTGCAACTTGTGTGGAGCAGACGGTCACACTTACAAGAAGTGCCCACAGCTTTCAGTACCCACTGCTGCTGCCGAGGCTGGACCTTCCGGAAATCCGACGGATGGATCGGCTCCACCTACAAGAATTCACCGCATCTAGTTGTGCACGTAACATCTTGCAATGTATTTGTGTGTACGAAACTAATTATATTATGTATATACTATCTAGATGTCTTGTTTAATTAGTTGGCAGTGCGTATTTCTCTCGAATTTGGTTGTAACGAATGAAACATTCAATGTAATATGTTATGTAGTATTTTGTTTAACATTCTATTTATATTTCGTTCATTGTATCTTATGTGGTATTGTATCATAGAGCCACACGAGGTTCAAGATTCATAAATAAATATAATCATTGCAATCAAACATAGCAAACATATAAGTATTTCAATTAAAGGTACAGGAGGTCTGCTGTCCCATCACAATTTACATCACAATCTAAAACCGATGAACATCATATGTTATAGATCATGTCATGAAATCATCTAGGTCGTCATCCCAGTTGACAGATGGTGGTGCTGCAGGTGGTGTAGCATGACTTGACGAACCTCTCGACTTTCCCTTTCTCTCTTTTCTGGTTCTAGATTCATGTACAGGGGGACAAACATTATGTGTTGGAGGCCATGGTTTTGGGGGCATGAAGTCATCCATATCGTCATCCCAGTTAACACAAGTTGGTGCTTGAGGTGGTGCAGCATGATTTGACGAATCTCCGGTCATCTGTTCTTGCGGAGGCCAAGAACTATCACTCGAAGATCTTTTCCACCTCCTTCGTCTAGTTTGCGGCATAACTCCACCGAAGGTACATACCAATTTACGGAAATTTGGTATCGATTTGTTAATCAACTCCGTGTCCTCGGGGTAATCCTAGCCTATAATTACACAATAATTTTACTATTTCGTAAATATGGATTACAAATGACGGACGGGATTAGAACTGAATAAGAGTTACCTTAATGTGCATCTCATACACCTCTGACCGCATCCATATCTTACAAGTACTTTGTAAGAATCCAATAACATTAGGATGATTCGCTAGTTCACATACCCTCATGTATATCTTCCGACGTTCTAGTAGGTGTTCCTTTACATCTTGCATTGTAATACTTCGAAACAATGTGAAATCTTTAAACTGAACTAATTTTGACAACACAATCTCTATCGTACCATACGCTAATACATCCAACTTCTTACGGATTACAAGATGTGTCATGATCTCAAGTATTATACTAGATTTTTCTTCGGTCCATGAAAATCCTCCAAAATTGGAGGCAGCCATTGCCTTATGCTGCAATATTTAGAAACAAGTTTAATACTATATTTCACTATTCAAAACTTAGTTCTATTTTAATTTATAATTCATTTAGAAACAAGTCTGTAATAAACTTAAATTTTAATACTGAACTGAAATTTTAATACTATAGCATTAATTAAATTAAATTGCTTTACAATATTGGTTGTAGCGAAAATGGCCTCTCATGCCAAGAATTGAAGAGACCGTAAAGAAATCCAAGTCAAATAAATCAAGACAGAGATACTTTAGTATCACCGGTTGAACCGACGCTGAGAAAATCACATACGTCGGTGCATTGACTTGGAGCACACCAGGAAGTTTAGTATCACCAGTTGAACCGACGTCAGGAAAGTTGAGAACATCGGTGCAATGGATCCAGAAGCTGAGGCAAGGTCTATACACCGATTGAACCGACGATCGGGTCTTGGTGAACGTCGGTGCAGTTGTCCAGAGAGTTTGTTTTTCAGAGTTTACAGGACAACTACACTCACCGGTTAAACCGACTCAGCATCGGTTGATTGCCCGTACACGCAACGGCTAGTTTTTGAGGCGGGCAGTTTAGTATCACCGGTTGAACCGACGATGGCTATTGGAGGTACGTCAGATTAACCAGTGTTAAGTATTTTTCTGGCAGCTTTTCTCCAACGGCTATATTTGCTTGTGCTGCCTATATATACCCCCAAGGCCGGGTCATTTGAGGGTGCTGGAGTTGCTGAAAGCTTACTACACTTGAAGAACACCTCCAACCACCTTAGAGTTTCATTGTACATCATATAGGCTTAAGCACGCTTGTGAGAGTGCTTAGTGCTTGATTAGGCTTAGTTCTTGAGAGAACTAGCTTGAGTGAAAGTCTTTCTACGGCAAGCATCTTGTGTACTCGTCGTGTGACCCCCCGACTTGGTGTGGAGCGGCAACGACACTTTGTGCGGGGAAGGAGACCCCTCTTGGTGAGAAGCTCCAAATAGTGAAGACGGTGCCGTTGGTGACGCTTCGAGAGAGACGGTGCCGGTGGCCTTATCTTGGTGACTTGGGGTCGCTTAGCCTTTGCTTGCCGGGAGCCTTGGTGGCGAACGCAAGACGGTGATCAAGCGGAGAGACTTGGCATCACACTTGTTCTTGTTGGACAAGTGGCCGTGGACGTAGGGAGGGACTTGGTGTCCTAACCGAACCACGTTAAATCGTGTGTCTTGGTGTCTTCACGGGAGTTTGCATATTCTCTCCCTTACCTCTTTACTTATCGTATTACGTTTCCGCATTTACTCTATCTTGCGTACCTTTACTTTCCTAGTTAGTTTGATTAGGATTGGCTATAGGTTGCAAGTCTTTTAGGGGTAAATAGAGAGTAGCATAGATAAACCTTAGTCATAACTAGCATGTGTAGGACGTGTTAGGTTTATCTTATGCAAACAGATTGAGCCCTAGGATAGAAAACGATTAGCGACCCTATTCACCCCCTCCCCCTCTAGGGTCGGACACCCCGGTGATCTTTACATTGGTTAAATTAAATACAAAAAATTTAGAATGACAAAGTTGAGAAATATTGGTTACCTGCAGTTCGGATCCAAAATCCGGCAGGGCTTCGCTGTTGCAACTCCCTCCCTCACCCCACCACTACTACAGAATATGCCTTTGTTCCAGGCCATTTGTCCCGGCAGCCTTTGGGCCCGGGACAATAGGTGGCTTTTGTCCCGGTTGGAGGCACCAACCGGGACAAAAGGGTGGCCTTTTATCCCGGTTGGTGTCTCCAACCAGGACAAATGCATGTCCCTCGCTCGGTGATTTCGAGAAGCTATCCTTTTCTTTATATCCCTGTGTACCGGTGCCTTATCATTTCGTACTCCTCGAGCTGTCTCTCACCTCAACTCCTCTCACTCTCATCTTTTCTCTCAGGGGAGTACTAGATCTAGCGCTCGGCCCGGGGAGGCGCAGGCGGGAGGAGGCCGGGGGCCGCCGGCGCGGGCGGCCGCCATCGACTGCCGCGCGTCCGGACAGGCGCCCAGCAGCGCGGGAGGAGCGGGCCGGGCGACGCCTCCGGCCGCCGCGCGTCCAGGCCGGGGGCCGCCGGCGCGGGTGGGGCGCCGCCGCCGCCTGCCGCGCGCCCAGACCGGCGGGCACCGGCGCGGGAGGAGCGGGCCGAGGAACGCCTCCGGCCGCAGCGCGTCAAGGCCGGGGCCGCCGGTGCGGGCGGAGCCGGTGCGCCTCCGCGTGGGTGGGAGCTCGGCCAGGCCCCAGTGCGGGGCCGGCGAGGGGCGGGACCGGCGTGCGCCGGCTCAACGGCAAGCGCAAGCGCAAGATTGGAGGTGGAGATCCATAGTATTTTTATTTTTCTATTGATGAACTTGTTCTAGCTGCTGTTGTTCGGAAAAAGGAAGATTGAATATATTTTTAATTTGAGGATTGTTGCTGGTTTAATTGTTGTAATTGGAGAAATTTGGGGTAGATTGAACATATTTTTAATTTGAGGATTGATACTGGTTTCATTGTTGTAATTGAACGGGAGATTTCATGATGTTGTTATTGATTAGGGAATTTGAGAAATGAGACATATGCTGAGTAGAACTAGAACAAGCAGAGGTAGAAGAAGAGGGCACTGGGGCCAGCGACGGCCGCCGGCCGGCGAAGCCGCCGAGCGGTCAGGGTTCATTTTTTTTATTCGTGAAAATTCTATTTGTCCTGGTTGGTAGCATGACCTGGGACTAAAACTACTCTTTAGTCCCGGTTGCCACACCCGGGACTAAAGACCCCTATCTTTTGTCCCGGATTGGAGATCCCGGGTGAGAAATCGGGATAAAAGAGGTTTCCTAACCGGGACTATTGAGCTGTTCTGTAGTAGTGCATGTCTCTTCTTTTTCCCTCTATGGATGTTGTTTGCTGCAAATGTATGTGGAGGGGACCTCGGCTTTTATATTGGGGGGAGCCTGCCGCCCCCTGCCGGGCGGTAGGGGCCTCCATGCGATAAAACACAAATTTTAATTACATATAGGCCCCTACCGCCCGGCAGGGGGGCGGCAGGAGGCCGCCGCCCCGCAGACGGGCGATAAGCCCCCTGCCGCCCCCCTGCCGGGCAGTAGGGGTATAAACCGGTAAATTGTAAAACCGAAAATATATTTTTGTAAAAAATGATTTTGAAAAATATAAAAATGAAAAAAACGCCACAATTATGTACGCCCCAAACACAGCGCCGTTCCCGCGGGCCATGATGAACTGGGCCGGCCCGTCGAACTTGGCAGCAGATTCGGATAATTTTAATATCGAGCTCTAAACTGGAAATCGGATTCCTCTGTTTGGAAAAAAAACTGGAAATTGGATCTCTCTCAACGACGCTGTTTCCTCCGCGAAAGCTATTCATCGCGCGTGAGTGGCAGTCAAGCCGTCGCAGAAGCGCCGCGACACCCTGTTCATCTTCCCCGGTGAGCTCCGGCTGGGTTAGGGCTCTTCGGGGTTCGGGTTGCCGGTCCCGTGGCCTCTGGCGGCCTTAGAAGAGGAATGGAGGGGGGGCAGGGAAGCCCGGCGGCGGAGGCGGGTTGCGGGCGGCGGCAGTCGGTGGCGGGGACGCCGCCGGCCGGGGGCGGCGGGAAGACGTGCGGTGGGCCAGGCACCGGGCCTGGGAGTGTGGATCCGAGCTGATTAGCATCGGCGGCAGCGGAGGGAGGCGGCGGCGGCACCGGAGCCGGGGGAGGAGGGGGAAGGCGGGGCCGAGCGGCCGCATGTACTGAGCTCTGATCGACCTCCGCCCAACAACCCCATCGAGGTGTACCACCACTGTTGCTTCCCTTGCTCGGCCATCGCCACCGAACTCAGCTCGTCCCAACCGCCTAGAAGAAGGGAGGAGGAGGCGGTGGAGAGAGGATGGAGGATGGAGGTTGAAATATGGGGACTTTTGCTAGATTTAGATGCATTATTTGAAAAGACTGTGAGAAGAGGAGCAACCCTCAAAAGCTATATGAGGATTGTGATTTAGAGGCTATTGCTAGAGCTAGACATGCAAACAAACAAAAGTACAAATCAGATCGTTTTAGATTGTTTTAGATGCATGATATTTACTATGCACCTCCATATGCCTATATCTAAATACACAAGAAATATTATGTACCTGAAAGATAAAACGACCTATATATATATACACCAGCAGAGTGTCCAGCTAGCGTGACCAACTGACCATCCACGTGGATCCGATCCGATGCCACGCATGCACCTTGCCTGATGCTTTATCAGAAATGCGCAGTCTCTGCACATGGCATCAGCCGCTCCATAATGCAGAGACTTGTAGTCACGACGTCGATGTGTTTGGATGGATGGGCAGTGATAGAGACAGGGATCAATATAGGTGGCCAACCGGCCGCACGGCACGGGCACGGCCCGAGCACGGCCAGCACGGGCACGCCGGGGCACGGCACGCCGGGGCACGGCGGCTCCGCCGTGCCGTGCTGTGCAGTGCCGCCGTGCCGCCATCCCGGCTCAGGCACGGCCCGGCGAGGGCGCCGGGGTGCCGTGCCATGCCGTTGGGCACGCCAGCACGCCAGGCCGGCGGCGGCGGCGGCCTGCGTGGGAGCGGCGGCGGTGGCCGCTGGCCGGGGAGGCGAGGACAGGGGGCGATGGAGGCGGCCCGGTGCGGCGCGAGAGGAGGCACGGCAGCGGGCCGGCGGCGCGGTGTGAGAGGGAGGCGCGGCGGCTGGCCGGCGGCGCGGTGCGAGAGGGCGAGAGAGAGGGGCGCGGAGAGGAGGATAGAGGCGTCGGGAGGTTGAGGGAGGGAGGCGGCGGCTGAAGGAGGACGATGGGGCTGTGGCATGTGGGAAGGAAAAATGATTTGATTTTATACCTAGATTTGCAAATTGGGCCATCTCTGTTAGTGTTATCGGGCCGGCATCGTGCCGGCCCATTAGTCGTGCCGTGCCCGTGCTAGTGCCGCGGGCTGGACTTGCGGCCCAGGCACTATATAGACCGTGCCTCGTGCCGGCACTGGCACTATGTTGTCGTGCCGTGCCGTGCTAGTGTCGTGCTTTTTCGGATCGTGCCCGTGCTGGCCCATCGGGTCTGGCCCATTTGGCCAACTATAGGGAGCAAGGAGCTAGCTAGCTCGCTACTAGCTAGCGGGGAGGCGACCCTTGCGAGCGAGAGTGATCGATCCTTTGTGTCGCCTGGAACGTACGAAAGCGACCAGTAAAACTTTACAAAAGTTCTGCACACCATATTTATAAAAATAACAGAAAGGGCGCGTCCCGTGTGGATCACTGTCAGATGTCAATTACGCCACTGAAGTCTGAAGATAGATGGATGCATGGAAGGATAGATCAAAGATCAAGATTGCCAGGTCATTTGGCTTATCGTGAAAGGAGACGACGCTGCTCTGGTCATACATACAATAATTCACTACAAAATTGTATATACTCCCTCCGTACCCAGAAAGCAAGTCGTCCTGGGCGATGACTCCATTTTCACAAAGTAAGTCGTTTCGCGCTCGCGGCCGCGTAGCTGGACGTGTTTGCCCCTGCCTCGATTGCCGTCTGCACCGTTCTTCACATTTACGCAGCGGCTCCGTGCCTCGTTTCCCGTCCGCCCCGCCCTGCGCTTCTTCGTTTCCCGTCCGCGCCGCTGGCCTCTCTTAATTGCGACTCGCATGCAGCAGGCCAGCAGTTCCTTTCTTGCATCTCCCACGCATGCAGCAAGCACCAGTTTCTCACCTGGAGCTCCCAGTCCCACGCCAACAACGACGCCATGGAGACGGCTTGAAGCTCGCTCGTGGCATGGAGGACTCGCCTAATTCAGTGGTGACGCCGGACTCGCAAAAAAATGACAACGCGCCATGTAGCAGCTTCCGCCGCGCCAAGCGAAAAAAATGACAGCGCGCCATGCAAATGTAGCCAGCAGCAAAAAAGTATTTATTGTGGCCGCCGGGTATCGACCTCGGCACCTCTTTACTCACGCATCGATACACAAACCGTATGAGCTAGGAAACTAAATCGCATGAGATGAACCCACAACTGTTATTGACTTTAGATCGTACAGCAGTGGGTCCACATGCCATTGACTTCAGATGCACTTATAGTGCTATAGATCGAGCACATTGGTCACACAGAATCCATCAATGGTAGTTGGTATAGAGGATGAGATATAGAGTATTAGAACTAGGTATAGAGAAGAGAATCTCGATGATTAGCATATAATATAGTACCTTTTAGAGAATGAAAATAGAGTATGACAAGTGTGAACATGCTCATTTAGCACACAGACTTGGTTTTTGAAGCAAAGCAAGGGATGGATTCATCTCACAGAGATGCATGCATGCCAGCAGGAAAGGGACAGGAGAGTAGACCGAGAAACATGATGGAGCTTGCTTGGGTCAAGGGTCCTACTCCAACCCACGTCTGCGTATACTTCTTCCATCCGCAAAAATTCTCACTTTTTGATGATGAGTCAAAACAGTTTGAACTTTGACAAAAATTATCCAAAAAATGTATCAATAACATAATTTTCAAAAGCTAATCCAATAACATAAGTTATTGCCGTTTGAAACGATGGTAAATTTCCATATTTTCAAAAGCTAATCCAGCAACAAAATTTTGAAATTTCTTTTTCGTGATTCATTCATTGTATGGTGCGCAGACTTTTGCAGATGAATTAATTGCACGTACCAAATTAGTGATATAAGAATCTAGCCTTTTCAGAGTGATTTCAAATAGGCTTTTCAGTCCTATTTAAAATAGCCTTTTGCAGTCTGATTTTGAATAGATTTTTCAGTGTCCTTTGAAATAGGTCTTTCAATGATAGGGGCGTAGACTCTTCAGATGCATTTATTCCTCAACACAACGGGTACTAAATCTACCTCTGTTTATATTTACGCATTGCTGGATGCATTGCAATTAACTTCAAAACGAGAAATTCTCTAGAGTAGTAATGTCTGGAGGGTCATCTAGTGGAAAGAGTTTCGGCACTTGGATAGGAAAGGGGAGAAGGAAGGGACCTCCCATTGTGTGGGAGGCATCTCTTAGTCCTATTTTTTTTCAGAAAGCGGTGTATGAGTTTCCAGTTGAGAGTAAGAGTGATTTCACCCATGAGTCTCCTCTCAGAAGATATGATAACCCAAAGAAGATTTGTCAAAATGCATGTATGGTGAAGACTGCTCAGTGCGGATGTGCACTAAGAGGATGGATGGAGCTTGTCATTTCTTCAAATGCCCTTGAGCATGGGTAATTGTTACTACTATTCATTTGTTACTACTATATCCAAAAGGTTTGAAAAGTCATAGGTTGTCTTGTCATGTGGGATAGGATGCTCTTCCCCCAATGTTGCTTTTATGGTCGACCGTGCGCTGCGCTCGGCGCGGTCGATGCGCACATGGAGGGCCCCACTCTACCGCACTCACTCCGCATCTCCCTCTACTATCTTCCTTTTTCTCTATCTCTGTTTCCTTTACTTTTTTCCTTCATCGCTGTCCACACCTCTCTCGGCTCCATGGCGGCGGAAGGGGAGGAGCAGCGCGGCATGCGGCAGGGAGGGGCGGCGCGGCGGAGCTGGTGCGCGGCGGAGCTCCTTCCCCTTTCTCCTTGCCCTTCGTTTTCCTCCGAATAGATCCAAGCGGGGGAGCTCAACCGGCGCCGCTGCAGGGGGCAGCGACTAGCATCAGCGACCTCCCCGGCGGTGACGGCGCGCTCCACGAGTGGAGCAGTGGTGACCCTTCCGCCGGTGAGCTCCGCGACGGCGGCGGCGCGGTCCCCTCCGGCGAGTGGCGAACTAAATTTTTTGTTCTGGATGCAATTTTTTTTCAAATTTTCTCAAATTTTTTTACAAAACTTTTTTTACTCGAGATTTTTTCTGGGGATGCATAAGTTTTTTTACCTGACTTTTTTATTTTGGATGAAATTTTCTTTTTGAAATTTGTTCTCAAAATTTCTCTTTCAAAATTTTTCTCATCAATTTTTTCTCTCTCTGAAGAATTTCTCTGGAAAACTTTTTCAGAAAAGAACAAAAAAATTACCAAAAATGGAAATATTTTATCTGGTCGGAAAATCGACCGTACGGACGCCAACTAACGGGTGCCCGTAAATTAGTCTTCCCCTGCTCTTGCTAATCATCTGAGGAGTCATCATTCATAACATTGATGTGGTCTTCGTTCTCCCTATGAAAATATTCAACCATGTCATGGTTTATTTTGCCCTCATCAATCTCTCTAGTTCGCTCTTCGTTGTAGGTCTTTGTCTGATTTGAGGTCTGCAATTGTTCGATTGGGGTAGTACGTGGTTTGAATTTGAGGATTTGAGGTAGGTTTGTGTTCAGGTTTAGATTTGTGGGGATGGATTAGGGAATTTGTTTGTGTTCGACCTAGTTCTGTAGGGTCTAAAAAATTGGGGATCTAATGAGAGGTGCCTGAACTATGTTTCTATAGGTTGCCTGGTATTCCTCTCGATTTGGGGTGTGTAAATTTTGTGTATTTGTGTGTTCATCAATTTCTATGTTTTCTTACTTGTGTCATCGGTTAGTAAAGCTAGGAAATGCATCTGGAGGTGACTAAGAGTGTCAGATTAGCACCAGGTGTTTGATGGAATCCAACCATTCGCAAGGTGCTTGGAGGTAGCTGTTGCTGTGGACCACTGTGTAAGTTAACAATTGTTGAAATGATACCACCTGATATACTTTTTTATTAGTACCTCCTCTTTGGGATTAGGAATGACATGACCGAAACAAACTGTCTGTACTAAATTTACTAGTTAACAATATCTTGTTTGCATGATTTTTGACAGTATTCTTTGTCTTGTCCATGCGGGGTACCTAGTTACGTTACTTGCATTGTTGAGCTTAATTCCTAGATTTCACTTGATATGCAACCTTATATGTTTTTGCTAAGGATAAATTTTGATTGACTATAGGGTTGTGAGATCCCTCAGCCCTCATTTTAATAAGAAAATCAATAAGACATTAGCCTTTCATATGTCTGACACTCGAATTTATGTCTTTCTCACTGTTTGCCAGTTCAGAGATGCATGTGTTGTGTGATTTAATTAGTAATCGTTTGGGATTGTAGCACGTCATTAGCTTAATTATTAATTATTGTTTACAATATTTAGGCAACATTATAACATTGAAACTTGTGTAATTTAGATCTACTTACTACAAATTTTTTCTACCAAACAAGGGTAGAGACCTTGTAGATTCTACTGTACGAGCTTGTATCTTTTTTGCACAGTGTGGGATTTAACATGATATAGATGTTAGTCCTAAAATATTTTCTATGCTAAGATAATGTCACTTTTAGGATTAGTGGAGCCTTTCGCTATGTGTCGGTGTCCCGACCCGGGGGCCTGGATCCCAACTAGTAAATGCTGCGTGTTTCCTCGTCCCAGATGATGATGCAAGAGGCAACACAGTAACGCACGGTTTATCTTGGTTCCGGCCGCGGGGCCGTATGTCCAGCAAAGGGGGTGTGCGAGGGCACTATATTATCTTGCACCCGATGTGCTTGTAGTAGGGGGTACAAGCGAGGCGAGAGAGGGAGGAAGGCTCCCCGGTCTCTGCGTGAAGAGGGGTTGAACGTGGCAAATAGGGATGCCGGAGCGTAGGAAATGATGGATCTCATCTGGGAGCGTCTGAGCGTCCTTCGAGAGAGAGTGTGTCTGAGCCTCTGAGCATCAGAGCGAGAGTCCGAGGGCCCGCCTCCTCCTTTTATAGTCACAAGGGGGGGGCACATGAGTGGGCGTGGAAGTCGTCGTTTTTCCCGAATCGCGGGGTACAGTGGTCGGATACTGTAGAAAGTACACTGTGGGGCATGACGTTGGGCATGCGTATCGTCCTTGGTCTTGCGGAGATCGTGCCGGCGTCCTGCCCGTCCTTGCGGGTGGCGTGGTCGTCGTTGGTGTATGGTCTTCTATATACGACACGGTGGAGTTCGGTGGGCCCTGCGGACTTGGGTCCTGCACGCACCAGCAGTAGCGGTAGTGGGGTGCACGGTCCCGGACCCCCTGGTAGGAGCGCGGTCACGCGCACTAGAAGGTCCGGGGGACATGTGGAGGTCCCGGGCCCCTTGAGGGGGGAGGTCCGGGACTCCGCGCGTGTGTACTGAGCGCCCCTCTCTGAAGGGCACGTGACGTCGCCGAACCCCTTCCTCAGCGGGAGGCGGGTCCGGTTGGTCGGTGTAGGCAGAATAGTAATGGGTGCAGTGCAGAGCCTGTCTTGTCTCGCGTCGCAGGTCCCACAGTGCTGCTACAGCATCCGAGATGGCAGAGCGGTGACTGAAGTCGGCGGATGAGACCCCGGTCACATCCACTGTGGGAATGGCGGCCCGACGCCACCCGTCCTGGGAGCCGTGGAGGAGTGGCTGGCTTTTAATGCCTCCGTACGGCGAGTGGTTGAGTGGCGGGGCCGTTTGTCCCTTATGCCGAGAGGTGGCCTCGAGCGAGGCGGAGATTAATTACACCCTCGAGGGTAGGTTTGCTACCCTCGAGCGAGGCGGAGATGTTTTGCCCGCTCGAGGGTAGGTGCGCTACCCTCGAGTGAGTCGGAGATGTGGGACGCAGCCGAGGGGTCTCGACGGGGACCCTCGAGCGAGGCGGAGATCGTCCCGCGGGTTCGAGGGGGATGCGAATGGGCCGCACGCTGTGCTTCTTTGAGTCCTTTCCTTCAGATTGGAAGGAGGCCGTGGGCCTTTGTGTTTTGCGTTTTAAGGCGATCTTAGTACCCCGATTAGGGTGTCCCTAATCGTGGTACCCGACAGTAACCCCCGAGGCTTTGGTCGAGTCAGGGGATTCGGCCAAAGGGTGATTCGGCGACTACCCCCCTTGACGTGATCAGTCAAGGTCGCACACCCGCCAGACGCGCCTGAGCGCCAGCCCGGAGGATGTGACAACACGCTGGTCGGGGTAGTGCGCCCGTGGGAGTACTTTGAGGCGCGCGCCTCTTTGTTTGTTTGTTTCAAGGACAAGACGTGTCCGCGTGCTGAGGGGGGTCAGGGTGACGACGGCGTCTGCTGCTTGGCAGCTGGCACTTCCGTCGCACTGTCCCGCACTCAGGGCCTTGGCCCTGCCTTCCCTGGTTGCCTGGCGGTGCGCCGTTCGAGGGCGGTCGGCCTAGGCTGATGCTGCTCCGCTAAGCGTCCAGGGACTCAGCTCCGCTTTATTTCGTTTGGTCGCGTCTTGGCGTGGTGACCGAAGGCATCTTTCCTTCGTGGAGTGCCGCGCTGTCACGGGCGATCTAAGCCTCCACCCTTCGATAGGCTTGAAGCTTGGTGCCCGGCGCAGCTATAAATAGGGGTCATGGGGTTCCCTTTCCTCTCCAACCTCCCAGCTCTGTCTTCTAGCATTACCCAAGTCTTAATGTTTTCCTTTGCCTTTCGTGGCCGGCCCCTAGATGGGGTGGCCTAGCTTTTTCAGGCCTTGGCTCCAGAAGAATGCTTGCGAGCGGTGGGGGAAGACCAGAGAGGGCGTGCGCACCATCCCTCTGCTTCAGTGGGACTAGCAGAAGAGCATTGGGCCCGTGGGGTCCTGCTTCTGCGATGTCCCTTAGCCTGAAGGGGGATGGAGACGCCTGACCGTGGTGCTGGCGCCAGGTCCGGCGACTGTTCTTCGCATCGTCCCCCCCGGCAACAAGGTTGCTCTTGGGGAGACGGCGCGGAGGGCGCTGTCCGCCAGCTCGACCCCCCGCGGAGTCTTTGATGGAGGAGACGCTAGAAGAAAGCTTGCGAGGAGAGTATCCCGCTGGACCCGTGCGGCCTGGGGGCTACTCCTCGCATCCCTAGCAGCCTGGCCGTTGAGTCAGCCAGGGGCTCGGTGTCCTTTCTTCGTCACTCGTTCCTCCCCAAGACAGGGAAAATTGCCACGTAGGTGGCAATGTGTTTGTATCTTTCGATGGCTTCGCGCCGGTAACCCTTTGTAATCTTTATTTGTATTTGAACAATAAAGTCCCATTTCTCCTCTACGGGGAGGATGACCGAGGATATAGGGGAGTACAGAGAGTTACGACCCTCGAATATGTGTGAAGTCTCCTTCGCGGGGGCGCGTCAGTGCACCCGCGGTTGTAGCCCCCGAGGCCTTGTAGGAGAGTTTCTGCTCGTCCAAGGGCTATAAACATTGTCCCGCTGGGTTGCCCCACCGGGGTGGCCGTCCAGCGTCTTTTTCAGCCGGCATCGGCACTCTTTCAGCCGGCCTCGGCATTCTCAGTGCTGGAACGACGACCCGACGTTCAGCATATCCGTCGGGAGAGCGCACGTAAATAGCGGAGGATTTGGTTACACACGTGGAGCTTCGTAGTTGGGAGTCGTCGACTTATTCGAGGGTGCGATCGAAACCGTGGTGTGCGAGGAGCCCCCGAGCCCAGGCCCACGTGAAGGCGTTCAGGGGAACCATCGGCTTTGATTACGACCCTCGTCGCCCTTCCGTAGGGAGGAGGGGTGAAGCGCACCATGCTACCCATGCCCGGGCCGCGAGCATTGGCTGCTTCGGTGAGCTATTAGCGGGAAGTTCAAGCGGACGTCCGTGCCCCGTTCGATAGGGGTCGGCTCGTGGTCCATGGACACGTCTCATAGAGCGCTCGCGAGGGTTCGCTAGGCAGGGCTCGGACCCATTCGATAGGGTCCGAGGGCTCGATGCTCTCCCTCGATGGGATCCCCCTTCTAGGCACCCTCGACTGGCCTTGAACACTGCGCAGGATGTCTCGAACTCCGCGTTCGAGGGTAGCTTGTATGGCACATCCCTGCAGTCCCTGACTCTGGTGATCTGGGGCGCCTGTCGAACCTCCGAAAGGCCAAACTTCGAACCCCTGATCAGTAAGGCCTCGAAATGCGATTCCTTCGATTGTAAAGGGACCCCTGAAGGAATATTCCGTCTTGATTCGAAAACGACGCAGAGTCGCGAGTCACGCGCGCGGGTCTCCCGCTGGTGGTGGGCGGCGTGGCCCGGTTCAGGCGACAGCCTCGGGTAGGTGAAGCGGCATGGGTGGCGGCTGGAGGATGGGTCAGTGCGACAGTCGCGCCGCGCCCGCCGGTTACCGTGCCGCAATTATTGTTGCGTGCGCGCGTGGGAGATTCCGCGGTCGCGGGGCCCAGCCGTCAGCGATAGCGAACTCTACCATATTCAATGCGGTAGATTTGGGTCGTGGCGGAAAGTCCGCCCGTCGTGGTGGATAAAAACGAAGAGAGAAGGGGGTTGTTTGGGCTCACCTGGCTATTTGCCTCCATCCCACTTTACCTTCCCCGCCTCCCCTGCATCCTGAGCCCGTAGCCAAGAGCGAAAGGAGGAAGAGGAAGGAGAGGGAGAGAAAGCGCACCTTAGCCATCCCAGAGCCTTCGCTCCCACATTCCCCCTCGAATCGAAGGAATGTCGGACATCCAGGAGCCTTTGCCGTGGGGGAAGTCCTCCGCCACCGTGGCGGTCCTGGAGCAGTTGGTCGCCGACCGGCTGCTGCCGCGGATCACCGACTCGGGGGCGCCGGCGTGGATTTCCCCGCATCCGGACGTGACCGAGCCGAAGCCCCCGCAAGGCTACGTCGTGAGCTTCGTGCGCCTTCACGAGCGAGGCTTCGGCGTCCCCGTCAGCAGATTCATGAGGGTGTTGTGCGACTATTACGGAGTGGAGCTGCACAACTTCAGCCCCAACGCCATCTCGCAGGCGGCGGTCTTCGTCGCCGTCTGCGAGGGGTACCTTGGGATAGAGGTGCACTGGGATCTCTGGATCCACCTGTTCCGCGGCGAACTCTTCGTCGAGAGCGGGCGGGGCCAACCGAGGCGGTTCGCGCGCGCCGGCGGCCTGACGTTCCACGTGCGTCACTCCCGGAGGAACCTCTACATCCACAGCAAGATGACGACAAACAACGTCGGGTGGAGCCGAGGGTGGTTCTACCTTTGGAACTACCGTGGCGCGCTCCCGGCGTTCACCAACAGGGTGCTCCGGGAGCGACCAGCGAAGTGGGATTGGGGGGTGTCACCCCAGCGCAACAGGACAAGCTCGAAGTCCTCACCAACGCGCTGGCGCACCTGGCGAGGAAGGGGTTGACGGCGGCAGCCGTCATCGCGAACTTCCACCGGCAGAGGGTGATCCCTCTCGTGGAGAGGGCCCTGCCGATTTTCCAGCTCACCCCCGGGAGCTAGGTGGAGGGCTCGAGGACATCGTTCAAGCTGCTCTCCCGCACCACCGCCGCCCGGAGGGCAAAGTATGCGGTGGCGGAGTTCCCCCAAAATCCCGAGGATCTTTGGAGGATCAAGATGCGCCCCGAGACGGGGTACATTTCTCTAGTAAGTTTTAATTTCGAGCCCGCTGTGTGTTGTGTAGCCCCCTTTTCCTGACTCCATCTCGGACGTGCTTTGCAGGGGTTGTGGTGCGGCACCTTGAAGCCCCCGGTCCTGGAACAACGCCTGATCAACCGTCTCCACGCGGAGAAGATGAAAAGGTGGAAGGACGCGTCAGAGGCGAAGGTTGAGAGGAGGAGAAAAAGGAAAGCGAAGCACGACAAGGCGTGCAAGATTGCTCGCGCGGAGGGGAAGACGCGGCCCGCCACGCCCGAGTCCTCGGAGGAGGACGAGGAGGAGGCCTCGGGCGCCGAGGACCATGCTCTGAGGGGCGATGAGGCGGCGGAGGTTGCGAGTCCCCCACCGTTCTACCTGTGGGACGATGACGAGGGGGAGCCGGCGGCGCCGGAGGTGACAAGGGTCGTGGCGGAGCCATCGGCGGGCCCATCCCTCGAGGGTGCGGAGCGGGAGCCGTCGCCTCCGGCAGCCGGTGAGGAGACGCCCCCGTCCCAGGTGCTGATCCGTGGCGGCGAGGCTACAGCGGCGCGGAGCCGTCCGTGCTGGCAGACTCGAGTCACCAGGCCGACACGAGGGGGGCGCCCTCGGGGCAGTCTTCGAGGGGCGGCATGGTGCCGCGGGCTCGAAGAAGCGCCACGAGGAAGCGAAGCCTGAGCGCTCGATCAGGGTAAGTAAACTTGGGTTTCGTTTTTGTTGTGTGTTTGGTGGATTTCTTGATCCTATTGTCCCCAACTCGTGTTCCTTGATTTCCAGCCCCGGGGCCGGCCCCAAGGATGCGGTGCAGCTCGCCCCGGCTAAGGCCCTCAAGACCGGGGCACGCAGCACGCCGCACACGGCGCCGCAGCCCCTGCTTGCCGTGGACCTCGAGGCGGCAGCCGCGAAGCTACGGGAGGCCATGGCTCGAGGGGCCCAGGCGGCGCAGCAAGCTCGGGCACAGGAGGAGGAGGGCGACGACGGCCAGAGCGGTGCCGAAACAGCCGCTCAGGCTGCCGACACCGAGGAGACTGGTCGGGGGCGGCGTGGATGACGCCGTCCTGGCAGTCACTGAAGTCGAGGCCGGTCCGGGCGATGCGGTTAGCGCCGCCCGACCGGACACAGGAGGAGAGACCGGCGGGGGCGCGCAGGAGCGCCCCGCCGACCAAGCAGAGGAGGAGACCCTCATCCTCGAGCCCCCGAGGGCCGAGGGCGAGGGCGTCACAGAGGAGGAGACGGCGCCAAGGGCGCCGGGGGCAGAGGGAGCCCCCGTCTCGGAGCCCACCGAGGCCCGGGAGGAGGGCACCGTCGCGGTGGTGCCCGCGCCAACGCCGCAAGGGTGCGCGGCGGTGGTGGTGGAGCTGCCGGACAGCAGCGAGGAGTACGGGGACTCGATGGACATCGACCCCGATGCTGCGGCAAGCGCCGCCGCGCACATTGCCGAGTTCGCATTGGCCAGCGCGAGTGTGCTCGAGGCAGGGACATCCGAGGGGCCCCATCACGGGGCGATCGTCCTGTTTGGGCCCCCTCGGAGTTTCTCCGCAAGGAGCAAGAGGAGGAGGAGGCCTGGAACGCGCAGATGAGCGTTGGTCGTGAGATCTTGCAAGCCCTCGACCGCGCCTTCCAGCTCCATCAGAATGCGGATTACCAGGTCAGCCAGGTAAATATTTCCCCCCGAAAATTGCTCGGATTCGGTCTAACTTTAACGTGTCTTTACCCACGTCTTTCCTCTTGCAGCGGCTGAGGGAATTCTCGCGCGAGAAGAGCGCCGAGATGACCCGGATGTACTCCTAGATGAGCCAGCTTGGGCAGCACAATGCCAAGCTAGTGCTCAAGAATATCGAAGCCGACACCAAAATGGCGGATCTGGGGGCGCGTCAGCAGGCGCTGGAGGAGGATCTAGCGCGGGTTGCCGGTGAGCGGGACATCCAGAGGGCGGCAGCGGAGCAGAAGGCCCAGGAGGTCGAGGCGCAAGCTGCCGAGCTGCAACGCCTCCGGACGGCGCTCGAGGAGAAGGCTCGGGAAGCCGAGGCGCAGAGCGCCGAGCTACAGCGCCTCGGAACATCGCTCGAGCCGCAAAAGACCGAGCTCCTCCACAAGGAGGTGGCCATAGCTGCGCTCACCGGGACCCTCCGGGAAATGGGCGAGGCCCTCGAGGGGAAGGAGGTGGCCCTCCAGAACATGGGGGCCGCTCTTAGGGAGAAGGAGACCTCCTTGTCCTCGCTCGAAGAGGCCGCAGAGGAACATCACGGGTGAGTATCTTCGAGTTTTCGTCGATTTGTTTCTTTTCGTAGCTTACATTGATTTCCTTTGTCCAGAGCTGAGGCAGAAAGTGGCGGACGAGTCCGCGGCAAAGGAAGCAGTCCACACTGCGCTCACGGCATCACAGATGGAGTTTGCTGAGCTGGAGCAAATCGCCGTGAGCGTGTGTCAAGAGCTCGAGGGGGAGGGTGCCGTCTCGGGTAGTTCGGTGTTCAGCCGCCTGTGCGCTCTAGGCGGCCGGATTGCCGAACACGCCAAGAGCACCTTCTGTCTCGGTGTCCTGCGGGCCCTCGCCGTGGCCTCGACACACTACCTCATGGATCTCCAGAGAGTGTCGTCGGGGTACGTCGTTCCCGATGATGCTGATGCGGACGCCGCGTCGGCCGTCATGGACGAAGCCGACGCAGCCGCGGAGGAGTTCGCCACCGTCCTCACCGAGAAGCTCGAGGCAGACATCCCTCCCATCGCCGAATTCGACGCCACTGAAGACCAGCAAGGGGGGATGGTAGCCTGTAGAAAATTTGGGCCTCGAAGCCCATGTAAATAGATTAGTGAACATATCATAGTCGCGCTTTTGTAATCGCATTTTATGAATATATGAGAAATTCGTTAAATCGATTGTGTGGCCCGTCGAGGCCTTGTGCGTTCGAGCCTATGTTTTCTTTACTTTATTTCCGTGTTCTCGTATGCGACTTAGATAAACGTCTGTGAGGAATTTCACGTTCATAAGCAACGTAGGCGTAGGGTGGTGAGGGGGGTGCCGTATCCCGGAGGCGTTGGCGGCCCCACGACTCGGCCAGCCCCGTACCGTAATTGCTTACGCCTCGCGTCCATTTTTTCCAAGGATATGAGAAGCTAAGGGTCGAGACGGAAGTATTTCGAAAAAACATTGGCGATTTTTGGGGACGTTCGGGGGTTCCCCCCGTAGTAGCCCCCGAGGGAGGTTTGGCTTTGCCGAGGGTAAAGCCAAGCGTACCTCAATGTTCGTGCGCATCTGAGCCCTCGAGGGTTCGGAAGGTTCCCAAAAATATACAAGCAAAGCGTGCTTCTTTATTATTTTCGGGAAATTGAAAATGCGGACACAAACAATGTACGAAAAGTTCGAAATTCTAAGGATAGAAGCGACGTAGCTGTTGTATGTTCCAAGCGTTGGTGAGGACTTCTTTGTCGTTCGCCAGCTTGTACGTGCCGGGTTTTAACACCTCGGCGATTATGTACGGTCCTTCCCATGGAGGTGAGAGCTTGTGGCGGCCCCTATTGTCCTGTCGAAGCCTCAGCACCAAGCCCCCTTCGTTGAGATCTCGGCGCCGGACCCTCTGCGCTTGATACCTTCGCAAAGACTGCTGGTAGTGCGCAGAGTGGAGGAGCGCCACGTCTCGAGCCTCGTCCACTTGGTCCAGCGAGTCTTCGCGAGCTCGCTGGTTTTGTTGATCTTGGTATGCCTTGAGCCTTGGCGATCCGTACTCCAAGTCAGTGGGGAGTATGGCCTCGGCACCATAGACGAGGAAAAACGGGGAAAAGCCCATGGCTCTGCTTGGGGTCATCCTCAGGCTCCAGATGACCGAGGGTAGCTCCGTGAGCCACCTCCGGCCAAATTTGTTCAGCTTGTTGAAGATCCTTGGCTTCAATCCTTGGAGGATCATGCCATTGGCACGCTCCACTTGCCCGTTCGTTTGTGGGTGTGCCACAGCCGACCAGTCCACGCGTATGTGGAAACTGTCGCAGAACACCAAGAACTTCTTGCCTGTGAACTGGGTGCCGTTGTCGGTGATGATCGAGTTCGGGACCCCGAACCTGAAGACGATGTCGTTGAAGAATAGAACTGCTTGCTCGGATTTGATCTTGCCGATGGGTCGAGCCTCGATCCACTTGGAGAATTTGTCAACCGCCACCAGCAAGTGTGTGAAGCCCCCGGGCGCCTTCTGCAGCGGACCGACGAGGTCCAGTCCCCACACGGCGAACGGCCACGTGATAGGGATAGTCTGCAGTGCATGGGCCGGGAGGTGTATCTTTCGAGCGTAGAACTGGCAACCCTCGCAGGTCCGCACGACGTCTGTGGCGTCGGCGACCGCGGTGGGCCAATAGAAACCTTGCCGAAACGCGTTACCCACGAGGGTGCGTGGCGCAGCGTGATGGCCGCAGATGCCGGCGTGGATGTCGCGGATCAGCTCCTTACCCTCGGGGACGGGGATGCATCGCTGCATGACGCCCGAGGGACTGCGCTTGTATAGCACGTCGTCGATTAGAACGAAGGACTTGGCCCTCCTGGCAAGGCGCCGTGCCTGAGCACGGTTCGAGGGTAGGGTCCCTCGAATCATCCAGTCGAGATACTGGACGCGCCAATCATGCGGAGTGGGGGCCTCGTCAACTTCCATTGCCTCGGCCTCGTCTGCGGAGGTAGTCCTGAAGTCAATGTCCATGGGCTCGACCTTGTCCGCCGGGGGGTTTCCCGCCGGAGGGCCCAGCGGACGAGGGGCCTGGCTCCGTCGGATCCTTGAACTCGACGGAGGGTTTGGTGATGTCGCGAGCGAAGATGTTCGGGGGGACAGTGGTTCGCCCCGACGCGATCTTGGCTAATTCGTCGGCGTCCTCGTTGTACTTGCGCGGGACATGATTGAGCTCTAGGCAATCGAACTTGTCTTCGAGGTGGCGCACTGCATTGCAGTATGCCTCCATCTTTGGGTCGTGGCAGCTAGATTTTTTCATCACTTGGTCGACGACGAGTTGAGAGTCGCCGTGCGCGTCGAGGCGTTTGACGCCAAGCTCGATGGCGATGCAGAGGCCGCTGAGGAGGGCCTCGTACTCCGCCATGTTGTTCGATGCAGGGAAATGCAAGCGTATCACGTACCGCATGTGTTCTCCGAGGGGTGAGATGAAGAGGAGGCCGGCACTGGCGCCGGTTTTCATCACCGACCTGTCGAAGTACATAGTCCAGCATTCGCCCTGGATTTGTGGTGGGGGTAGCTGAATGTCCGTCCATTTAGCCACGAAGTCGGCCAAAATTTGGGACTTGATCGCTTTGCGGGGAGCGTAGGTAAGGGTTTCTCCCATCAGCTCCACGGACCATTTGGCAATCCTACCCTCGGCTTCCCGGTTGCGGACTATCTCTCCCAAAGGGAAAGGCGAGACCACGGTGACGGGATGGGCCTCGAAGTAGTGGCGTAACCTACGCCGAGCCAAAACCACTGTGTAGAGCAGCTTCTGAATCTGCGGATAGCGTGTCTTAGTTTCAGACAACACCTCGCTGATGTAGTACACCGGCCGTTGGACGGGCAGAGCATGGCCCTCCTCTTGTCTTTCGACCACGATCACCGCGCTGACCACTTGGGTAGTCGCAGCTACGTACAAATAGAGGGGCTCGCCGTCCGTGGGTGGCGTGAGTATGGGGGCGCGAGTGAGCGACGCCTTCAGCCCTTTGAGGGCTTCTTGGGCTTCGGGGGTCCACGTGAAGCGTTCGGTTTTCCTCAAGAGTCGATACAGGGGTAAGCCTTTCTCGCCGAGACGCGAGATGAACCGGCTAAGGGACGCTAGGCATCCCATGACCCTCTACACCCCCTTTAGGTCTCGGATCGGTCCCATCCGAGTGATGGCCGAGACTTTGTCAGGGTTGGGTTTGATGCCCTGCTGGGAGACGATGAAGTCCAAGAGCATGCCTCGAGGCACCCCGAACACGCACTTCTCGGGGTTGAGTGTTACCCCCTTGGCCCGTAGGCAATCGAATGCGACCCTGAGATCGGCAACCAGGTCGTCCGCCTTCCTAGTTTTTACAACGATGTCGTCGACATATGCCTCTATGCTGCGCCCGAGATGGTCTCCGAAAACGTGGAGCATACATCGCTGGTATGTGGCTCCGGCGTTTCTGAGGCCAAAGGGCATCGTAACGTAGCAGTACATGCCGAAAGGTGTGATAAAAGAAGTCGCGAGCTGGTCGGACTCTTTCATCTTGATTTGGTGGTAACCGGAGTAAGCATCAAGAAATGATAGAAGTTTGCATCCCGCAGTAGAATCTACAATCTGATCAATTTGTGGCAAAGAGAACCTTCGGACATGTCTTATTTAAACTAGTGTAATCTACACACATCCTCCAGTTTCCAGTCTTTTTCTATACTAATACGGGATTAGCTAGCCATTCGGGATGGAATACCTCCTTGATGAATCCGGCCGCCAAAAGTTTCTGCAACTCCTCGCCGATCGCACGGCGCTTGAGCTCGTCGAAGCGTCGCAGGCGCTGCTTCACCGGCTTGGAGTTTGGTCAGACATCAAGGGAGTGCTCGGCGACCTCCCTCGGTATGCCAGGCATATCCGAGGGGCTCCACGCGAAGATGTCAGCGTTGGCGCGGAGAAAATCGACGAGCACCACTTCCTATTTGCCGTCAAGGGTGGCGCTGATCTGCAACGCCTTGTCGTTGGGGTGGCTCGGGTCAAGGGGCACCTTCTTGATACCCTCGGCGGGTTCGAAGCTCCCGGTGTGTCGGTGCGTGGAGTCCAAGGCCTCGCTTGCCATTTTGTCGAGGGTGGCTGCGAGGGCCTCGTCCTCTGCTTGAGCCTCCGCGCACTCCACGCACTCGACGTCGCACTCGTAGGCGTGCTCGAACGAAGAGCCGATGGTAATGACGCCCTTTGGACCCAGCATCTTTAGCTTGAGGTAGGTGTAGTTGGGGACGGCCATGAACTTGGCGTAGCAAGGACGGCCAAGGATGGCATGATAGGATCCTCGAAACCCCACCACCTCAAAAGTGAGTAACTCCTTGCGGAAGTTGGCTGCTGTGCCGAAGCATACAGGCAGATCGATCTGGCCGAGGGGTTGGACGCGCTTCCCCGGTGCAACGCCATGGAATGGCGACTTGCTGGGGCGAAGCTTGTCCAGTCCGATCCCCATGAGCTCCAAGGTGTGGGCGTACATGATGTTGAGGCTGCTTCCTCCGTCCACGAGCACCTTGGAGAAGCGGGTGTTGCCGATGATGGGATCGACAACGGGTGGATACCGTCCCGGATGCGGGACGTAGTCGGGGTGGTCCTCGCGGCCAAAGGAAATAGTGTCCTTCGACCAGTCGAGGTAGGATGGCGTGGCTTTGGTGACGGAGAAGACCTCCCGGCGCTCACGGTTGCGTTGCCGAGATGTCATGTTTGTCGTTGCTCCTCCAAAGATGAAGAAGACGTTCTCCACTGGGGGGAACTCGTCATCTCCACCTTTGTCGTCCGCATCCTTCTTCTTATCTTCGTCACGATGCGCGACGCGGTTGTAGTATTTCTTGAGCATCTCGCACTGCTCAAGAGTGTGGTTGATCAGGCCCTTGTGGTAAGGGCACGGCTTCTTAAGCATGTCGTCGAACTGGCCACCACCGCCTCGAGGGGGGCCTCGAGGTCCTTTGCGGTCCGGGGCGGCAGCGAAGGCCTCCTCGGAGTCCTCTGCCTGCCTCGACTCGCGCTGGTTTGGTGGGACCGACTTCTTTCCCTTCCTCCCCCACTTCTGTTTCTTGGCGGGGGCGTTGGGTTTGACGTTGCTGCCCTCCGCGGGCGCATCGTCCTTGCGCTTGCTCGACTTGTCGTCGAAGATGGCACCAACAGCCTCCTCACCGGCGGTGTAGTTGGTGGCAGCGTCGAACAGCTCGTTGGTGTTGGTCGGACGGCTTCTCGCGAGCTCATGCACCAGGTTCCTGCACGTCGTACCCTCGAGGAAGGCGTTGATGACCTCGACGTGGGTGACGCTGGGGAGCTCGGTGCATCGCTTGGAGAAGCGCCGCACGTAGTTGCGCAGGGACTCGTTGGGCTTTTGGCGGCACCCTTTGAGGTCCAAGGAGTTCCCAGGGCGCACGTATGTGCCCTATTAATTTCCCACGAAGATCTGGACTAAGTCGGCCTAGTTGTGGATCTGATCCGCAGGCAGATGCTCAAGCCACGTTCGTGTGGCGTTAGTAAGGTGAAGAGGAAGGTTGCGGATGATGACCGCGTCCTCCGTCGCGGCGCCTAGCTGGCACGCTAGGCGGTAGTCGTTGAGCCAGATTGCAGGGTCAGTCTCGCCCGAGTACTTGACGAGGGTGTTGGGTTGTCGAAAACGCGGGGGAAAAGATATTCGGATTTCCCGGCTGAACACCCGGGTGCCCGGAGGCTCCGGTGACTCACCCCTGTCGTGCTCAGGGTCGAAGCGTCCACCCCGTCGAGGGGTGTACCTCCTACCGTCAATGATGTTGCGGGCGTCGCTGTCACCGACATGCCCGCGCGTGTCACGGATTTGCTCCCTTACGGAAACTCTGCCGACGCTCTCGTGCACCGAGGGTGCCTTCGCACCGGGCGCCACGGCTGCCTTGCCCTTCCCTGCTGGTGGCGTGTGCACAGAAACCTCGCGGTCCTGGTGCGCAGTCCCGCCAGGCTGCTCCGGGGCTTTCGAGCGCATACGAGACGCAGAACTCTCGGCCTGCTGCACGGCAGCTTGCTCGATGAGCTCCTGTGCCTCACGGTGCAGGTTGCGGCCCGAAGGCGTCGATGGCTCGGGCATAGCTTGGAGCAGATAGGCCGCAGCGACGAGTTTTTCGCTGGCCGTCTTCAGTTCTAGGGGTTTATCGATGTTGTCGTCGGCCAGGATGCGCTCCCGGGCAACACGTCCCGCCGCCTGGGCGTGTGCGCCGCGCGCGGTACGCTGCTGCTCGAGTGCGGTGCGCAGCTCCTGGGTTTGCTGACGCTGCTCGTCAAGCTTGGCTTGAAGCTCCTTGAGCTGTGCCAGCTGTGCTTGCCGCGCCGCCGAGCTTGACGAAGAAGAGGGGGCTGCAGGCGGGACCGCCGGTTGGATCGCCTGCGCGTCTGCCCCGCCATTCCCGTCATCACCCGGAGTGTTGTCGTCCTGCCCGTCCGCAAGCTGGACCATGAAGCACTCCCGGGAAGGATCGAAATCCCCCTCGCTGGAGTCTTCAGAGCAAGCGAGACAGTAAGCCGTCACCAGCTGGAAAGAGGGGAGAGCGTCGGGGTCGCAAACCCCGGAGTAGTCCTCGGCCTCCTTGGCCGTGAAGTTGTTCATGAAGAAGTTGACGTCGTCGGCGATCGAGCTCGCCGTTTCGGGATAGAGTTCGTCAGGAGACGATGCGATGAGGCTGCGGATCGACAGAAGATGATGACCCGGCAGATCCTCATGCTTGGTGAAGATAGTGCTGATCGAAGAGGCGTAGGTGTGAGCGGCAGTGCTGCGCATCCCAAAGGGGAAGGGCGAAGGCGAGGTCGAGCCCCCCCTGGGAGGCGCCGGCGCTGCAGCAGATAACAGTGTCGGCGCAGATGACGCCGAGGCACGTGATGATGAGGCGATGGCCCCGTTGGGCACGATGCTGGGTTGCGACATGCCAGCCTCAACCCACGTGGGGGAGCTGTGGCGTGCCGCATGGCGCCGCTCCGCGCGTGCTTGTCGCGAACGGTGGCCCGAAAGCCCGTTGCGCTGGGCTGGTGGTGTCGGAGCGACGAGGTTGCGTCTGGGCGAGAGGAGCTGCATGAGGTAACCGTTGCCGGTCGCTCTGAACTCGAGACTCCCGAACCAGATCACGAATCCCGCTGGGAGCGGATCCGAAACGCCCATAGGGTATGGGCTGGATCTGCCTGCCATCCCTGGAGATCAAAATGGGAACAAGAGAGAAAATGTCACGCAGAGCCCCTACCTGGCGCGCCAACTGTCGGTGTCCCGATCCGGGGGCCTGGATCCCAACTAGTAAATGCTGCGTATTTCCTCGTCCCAGATGATGATGCAAGAGGCAACACAGTAACGCACGGTTTATCCTGGTTCCGGCCGCGGGGCCGTACGTCCAGCAAAAGGGGTGTGCGAGAGCACTGTATTATCTTGCACCCGATGTGTTTGTAGTAGGGGGTACAAGCGAGGCGAGAGAGGGAGGAAGGCTCCCCGGTCTCTGCTAGAAGAGGGGTTGAACGTGGCGAATAGGGATGCCGGAGCGTAGGAAATGATGGATCTCGTCTGGGAGCGTCTGAGCGTCCTTCGAGAGAGAGTGTGTGTCTGAGCCTCTGAGCGTCAGAGCGAGAGTCCGAGGGCCCGCCTCCTCCTTTTATAGTCACAAGGAGGGGCGGCGCACATGAGTGGGCGTGGAAGTCGTCGTTTTCCCCGAATCGCGGGGTACACTGGTCGGATACTGTAGAAAGTACACTGTGGGGCATGGCGTTGGGCGTGCGTATCGTCCTTGGTCTTGCGGAGATCGTGCCGGCGTCCTGCCCGTCCTTGCGGGCGGCGTGGTCGTCGCTGGTGTATGGTCTTCTTTATACGGCGCGGTGGCGTTCGGTGGGCCCTGCGGACTTGGGTCCTGCACGCACCAGCAGTAGCGGTAGCGGGGTGCACGGTCCCGGACCCCTTGGTCGGAGCGCGGTCACGCGCACTAGAAGGTCCGGGGGACACGTGGAGGTCCCGGGCCCCTTAAGGGGGGAGGTCCGGGACTCCGCGCGTGTGTACTGAGCGCCCCTCTCTGAAGGGCACGTGACGTCGCCGGACCCCTTCCTCAGCGGGAGGCAGGTCCGGTTGGTCAGTGTAGGCAGAATAGTAACGGATGCAGTGCAGAGCCTGTCTTGTCTCGCGTCGCAGGTCCAACAGTGCTGCTATAGCATCCGGGATGGCGGAGCGGTGACTGAAGTCGGCGGATGACACCCCGGTCACATCCACTGTGGGAATGGCGGCCCGACGCCGCCCGTCCTGGGAGCCGTGGAGGAGTGGCTGGCTTTTAATGCCTCCGTACGGCGAGTGGTTGAGTGGCGGGGCCGTTTGTCCCTTATGCCGAGAGGTGGCCTCGAGCGAGGCGGAGATGAATTACACCCTCGAGGGTAGGTTTGCTACCCTCGAGCGAGGCGGAGATGTTTTGCCCGCTCGAGGGTAGGTGCGCTACCCTCGAGCGAGTCGGAGATGCGGGACGCAGCCGAGGGGTCTCGACGGGGACCCTCGAGCGAGGCGGAGATCGTCCCGCGGGTTCGAGGGGGATGCGAATGGGCCGCACGCTGTACTTCTTTGAATCCTTTCCTTCAGATTGGAAGGAGGCCGTGGGCCTTTGTGTTTTGCGTTTTAAGGCGATCTTAGTACCCCGATTAGGGTGTCCCTAATCGTGATACCCGACACTATGCACAAATGAACAGTAAAAATTGTTTGTTCCAAGCATTGATGGTGTGTTAGTGTCAGACTTGATTTATATTTGACTGATGCTAGGATTTTTTTAGTTTGGTGTGAATTAATGGTGAACTTCTGTTGTTTTCGTTTAATACAAAGCCGGATCCTGCTTTGATCCAGATGATGGCAAATGTTTTCAGTTTTCACCAATGTGAGTTTGGGGCACGTGGTTGTCTCCTTCACATAGACCATCAAGGCTATGGAGCCCTTCTTCTCGGTGCTCTTCTTAGTCCTGTTCCTATGAGAGGTAATTGGTATGTGGCTGCCTCTTGAAATTTGCATTCTGTTGCATACTAGTGTGTCATGAATTTATACATCTTCTCTTTCAGTTATCCCATTCAAAACTACCGCTTTGAGTCATTTGACAAGAAGCAGTTAAAATGTAAATTTATTGTTGAAAACATCTACTGTAATTTCACATTTTTTATCCTTTTGTAGGCTGAAAGGAGGAAACTGTCTAGGATTACTACCAGAGAGACCCAGTAGCAACAAACCAAGTGCACAACCTTCTATTGAATAGAAGAAGGTTTTTTTTTTAGTTGGAATTCGATTTTTTTTTCTTTACCATGATGGCTATAGTGTAAAAAAATAATTTGTTCCACTTTTGAGCTCACCATGCGTCTTTATCATTAATTTGGTGAGTGAGATGAGGTTACTAAAAGAACTAAATTTATTAGGGGAAGATACAATGTTCAAGTAAACGCTAGGCACCAGGCAGGCGCTAGCCTTTTGACTAGTGCTAGGAAGGTTAAACGTAGGGTCAACGTAGATTAAACATAGACGTTAGGCTTTTGTTTAGAGTTTAATCTCGACTAAATAAAGTTTAATAACATTTTTTTGAATCTTGGGAACATAACTTTGCTATAAGATCAATATTTTCTGGTATATTGCATGAATATATGGGTGCAAATAGGCGCCCCTATGGGTATCCACCTTCCCTCTTTAGTTAAAAAGTTTGTACTAGTTTTTTCAAAGTGGAAGTTCATTTTGAGAAACTATAACAAATTTTTATACTAAAGAGGGGCAGTGGATACCCTAAGGGGGACCCATTTGCACCTCTACATGAATATGTAGCACTGGCGGAGCCTCTTGGAGGCCAACCTGGGCCCCGGCTACCCTTCCTCCCAAAGAATTTACGAGGCTTTGGTTTATTTTGGTAGTCCGCTTATTACAAGCAACTCACGTATCCGAGTTCATTCATGGATCTTGCAGGACTATCCAGAGAGGACCACGTGCAATCATGTCTATTGCTTTTCTTGCATTTTGCATCGTTTGACTGTGATTGCTGGATAATGTGTCGCGACGCTCTCTTTTTATTGTATTCGCTAGCTGTTGCTACCTCACCGGCTGCGGAGCTTGCTGGGCACTGTCGCCTGGACATAGGAAGAAGAGCACAGGGCTCCTAAGGGGCTACAACTAGTCCCTTTGTTGATTCTTTTCTAAAACTTAACCTTGCAAGTTCATAGATTCATAGTTTTTGGTGATAACTTGATTTTTATGCTAATTGCTACCCTCAAAAGCTTAGGTAGCTAGGTTTATATTATTTGATGCCTCACGCATACTTATCTAATACCATCGCCAAGCTTTCTCTCCATTGCGCTCTAGGGCGCCATGACATGTGACACTTAAAGCTTGCCTGCGGTGCGGCATGTTGGCTCTTTGAGCTTGAGCCTTCACAAATTGGCCCCCCCTTAATTTTATCTCACGCTCCGCCACTGTATGTAGAGTGCATATTCGCCAGCTACAAAGGCAGAGCTAATAAGGGATTGTCTCTTAGATCTTAAACAACAAACAAGGTACAATGTGTATTTTTTCCTTGTGCCCTTTTCAATGTGTTTTTTATCCAGAAATGTATGTTTAACTTGGGGTAGATTGTCATTTCTGTGTATTTTCATGCAATATACAGAAATAAAGCAGTAAATATTTGCTTTCTTTGTTCTCCACACCAACATATCAGTTTATTTTTTGATTATGTATTCGGGGTGGGGACAAAGAGAATGTGACGACTAGATAGCTGGAGCATCAATTTTATTTTCATGTTTGATGTAAAGATGGATCAGGAGAAATTTGAAATTGTAACTTTCTTGTAAGCCCCCAAAAAAATTGTAACTGTTTGGTTTGTTGTAATTTTTAGCTTTTATGTTGGCATCAAAATGGGTTTGAAAAAATGTTATTGTAAATTTATTGTCAAGCCAAAAAAAATTTGTAACTTTTTTTTTGGGATGCTTTGTTTACACTGCAGTTGATAGAAATATGCAGTTTTTCAGCTCAAATGTGATGCATTGGGTCATTTGACAAAACTACCGCTTTGAGTCATTTGACAACTAGTTAAAAACTTAAAATATAACTTTATTGCTGTGTACATCTACTGTAGTTTCACAAATATTTTTTATCCTTTTGTAGGCTGAAAGGAGGCAATTAGGATTTCCACCAGAGAGATCCAACAGCATGAAACCAAGCACCACCTGCTGTTGAATAGAAGAAGATATCTTTAGTTGGAATTCTATTTTTCTTTTTACCAAGATGGTTATAGTGTAAAAAAATATATTATTCCAGTTTTGAGCTTACCATGTGCCTTTATCATTAATTTGGTGAGTCAGATGAGGTTATTAAAAGTCTTAAACTTCTTAGGGGAACACAACTTTGCTACAAGATCAATCTCTTCTGGTATATTGTGTGAATATGCAGAGTGCATTCGCCGGCTACAAGGCAGAGCTGATAAGAGATTGTCTCTCATATCTTAACAACAAAACAAGGTACAATGTGTAGTTTTTTCCCCTTGAGCCCTTTTCAATGTGTTCTTTAAACAGAAATGTATGTTTAATTCGGGGTAGATTGTTATTTCTGTGCATATTCATGCAATATACCAAAATAAAGCTGGAAATATTTGGTTTCTTTGTTCTCCACACTAACACATCAGTTTGTTTTTTTATTATGTGCTCAGGGTGGGGACAAAGAGAATGTGAGACTAGATAGCTGGAGCATCGGTTTTATTTTCATGTTTGGTATGAAGATGGATCAGGAGAAATTTGTAATTGTAACTTTCTTGTAAGCCCAAAAAGATTGTAACTATTTGGTTTGTTGTAATTATTGACTTTTGTGTTGACATCAAAGTAGTTTTGAAAAAAAAATAGTGTAAATTTATTTTCTAGCAAAAAAAAACTTGTAATTTTTTCTGGGATGCTTTATTTACACTCCAGTTGATAAAAATATGTAGTTCTTTGGCTCAAATGTGATGTATTGGGCCGGCAACATTAGCAGGCCTCCAACAGAACAAAAAAATAGCCCTAAACTAACTTGTCAGCAGACCATTAGTGCGCCCGTGTGTCTTTGATAAAAAAAATTAACAACAGTCATGCAACAATAAACTACCGGGACCATTAACAGCGAAGAACACAGGGGGCAATAGGTGGATGTTGGATGACTGGAATAGGTGATTGATGGATAAGCTATTTGTCAATCGATTGACAAGGAGACACATCCATACTTTAATTAGCACTGCTTAATTACTAAATATTTTTTTAGAAAAAAACTACATTATTTAGTCCTCACAACCTAATTATTTGTATACCAAATTTACTTATGGAGACATTGAATCTTGAGTTGTGATATATGCCCACAATTTATAAGATATACATATTAGTATTAAATATATTACGTAGTACTGACTAATATTATGTAATAAACTATCATCTAACTAATATTATCTAAGTGTAAAGTAAATTACTATATCTCATCTAGTGTATTATGTGTCATTGTAAAATTAATATACAGAAATCACAAATAATAAAATATCTACATCAACTAAGATGTGCAAAAAAATCGAGATTTTGAAAAAAAACACTGAAGCCAAGCCTAGATCCGGCAAGGCTTCGTTAGTGCCTCCCCTCCCCTCCCTCTCCCTCTCCCTCTCCCTCTCCCTCTCCCTTTCTCAGAATTAAAATGGCATTTACAGCCATTTTTTTGCCTCTTGTAGGGCTGGGACCCACCCCACCGGATAGACTCGATCGTAGTAGCAGGCCTGTACCGCCACTCGAATTGGCCGAATGTACTACCGCTAAGAGTAAGCATTATAAATCTACATCAGCAAGGCGGTTTGCTGGACATGTAGGAAAAAAAAAAGCATCGCTGGCAGTGAGAGAACGAAGAGAGAAAAGGAGGTGAGCGTCTCGGCAAACGCCGGCTGAAAGCGGACGATTTGCTCTCCGGTGCAATTGTTCTACCTCCCATTGGCTGTGGCAGGCCGGCAGTTGTGAGGTCAGACCCTACCACCGTTTCAATTGGCTACTTTTGTCCTACCACCGGTTAAAATGGAGATAAAATAAATCCCCAGATTGTCCAGCCGAATTTACTCCTACAGCCGGTTCAAATGGCTGTAGCCATTTCAACCGACGGCGCGAGCATATTCCTGCTAATTTTTCACATCAATGTATAATTCTACAAAATCGTAAAAAATAAAGAGAGAGAAAAATTAGGGTCTCTAAGCTGGAAATCGGATTCCTCTAAAAAAAGAACTGGAAATGATCAGATCCTCTCTCAGCGATGCTGTGTTCTATATCCGTCCTCTTAAAGTCTGAAGAACCTGATGCTTCATCAGAAATGTACAGTATCATATAATGCGCAGTCTCTGCATAGGGCAGGGCAGGCAAACGAGTTTGTTGCATCAGCCACTCCATAATGCACAGACTTGTAGTCACGACGACGTCGATGTTTGGATAGATGGGCAGTGATAGACACAGGATCGTCAAGGAGCTAGCTAGCCGCTAGCGAGGAGGCGACCCTTTGAGAGTGCAAGCAGCTAGCTGAGTGATCGATCCTTGGCGTCGCCTGAAAAACGAAAGCGACCAGTAGAAATTTACACAAGTTCTGCACAGGATATATATGTAAAAATAACAGAAAGTGCGCATCCTGTGGATCACTGTCAGATGTCGAAGAATTACGCCGCCGAAGAAGATAATGGATTGATGGATAGATGAAAGAAATAATCAAAGTTGCCAGGTCATTTGGCTTATCGTGAAAGAAGGAGACGACGCTGCTCTGCTCATACATACAATAATTCATTTCTTAATTTGCAGATCTTTTTTTTTCCTGAGTGATGGTGATGCATGAATACAATTCCATGATAAGAGCTAACGGATGATCGATCTTTCTCTTTGGATATTTCAACTGTGCTGCTGAATTGGTTCTAGAAGCAGAACACAAGACCGGGGCTTCGGGATAAGGCTAATAAGCTGCTGAGATGTCACTGGATCAGGAGTCATGCTCATGCATCACAAAAGGGAGGTCTTAATCTGGCTGGGTTGATGATCAGGAACTTGGTTGTGTTGCTACATATGCATGTCCTGATCCTTTTTTTTTTAAAACTGCATGTCCTGATCCTGCCCTTGGAGTAGTGTTGCTTTGCTTTAGATTACATCTCAGCGTACGTACGTCTGGAAAAAAAAAAGCTTTTCATTTCTCCTTTTCTCTGATCAAGTGCGTGGCCCATGCATGCATTGTGTAGCTTCTCTGATTCGGCTGTGATGCAGGCCCTTGTGTTTGTGTCTGGATCAAGATAAGATAGACAGTGCACGTACCTTTCAGCAGGATGCATTTGCTCTAACTTTGATGTCCAAAGTAAGTATTCGTTAAAAAAAAAGAAAGTTGCCGTCGAAGTGCTAGCTTCTAGAAGCAAAGCAAGCAATCCAGGAACTGATGGTCCCTTTTACCAGCTAATAATACTAACGTGGACGGTTGAGTCAAGAGCACGATTATACGACTGTTCTTGAACAGGATTCTGTTCAGTTAAGAAAGCAAGCAAGCAAGCCGCAGCTCCCTGACACGGATCGTAAAGCAGCGGGTCCACATGCCATTGACTTCCGATGCACCTGTAGTGCTAGAGATCGAGCATATGGTTCTAGAAGCAAATAAAAGCAGGAGATGGAGCGATCTGAAAGAGACGCATGCATGCCAGCAGGAAAGGGACAGGAGAGCAGACCGAGAGAGATGATGGAGCTTGTGCTGGATCGAGGGTCCTACAACAACCCACATTTGCTTATATATAGATAACGCTAGCAGGCTGCTTTCATTAGTATATGATTAATAATCTTCATTAGCTCTACTGCTCTACATCGGCTTGTTTGGTTTGGTTTGGTTCAGCTCAGCTCAGCTTTAGTGGTGGGGTACGGCCTGTGCACCGTTCAGGATGCGCCATGCATTGCCTGCTCGAAGCTTGCTACTACTTTTAGCCGTTGAAAAGTTACATCGGAATGCATAATGAATCGACGAAGTGCTACTACTATAGGTCGTAGCTAGATGCTTGGACAGGCGACGCTCCTCTCATTAAAGGCAGCAGCAGATCGGATGGAATTGATTCTTCTTGTTCCGTGGAAAGAATCGACGAAGTGCGACCATGGCACGTTCGACTAGTAGACGACGCGGCTGCTCTTCCGATCGAGTTCTTCGTTCTCGTGAAGAAGACACATGGAAGCACTCGGAACGAAGATGCCGGGCGCTCAAGGATCCGATCCATCACATCCACCGCCGATGGTGGATACCGACGTCGCTGACCTCCTCCGCCACCTCCTGTGTAAACGCGCCCAGAGATCAATGCTCCCTCCTGCCATAGCCGCAGAACAACAGAATAGTCAAAGAAACGGGATTAATCCGCGAGAACGACGTGCGGATTGAATCAGAGAGCGGCCGGCGACGCGTGATGATCCATCTGATGGCGAACCATCGTCGCGTTGTGTGGTGGGTGGAGCACGTCGTCCAGGGCGTGATCGATGGCAGGGACGACGGGAGACTAACTCGATCTGCCATCGTCAGTATGTGAATTGTGATCGAAACGACGACGGCAGCCGGCCGGCAGCGGGCCACAAATGATGTTCCCTGGACGGTGAACGCCGTCGCCTTGTGTGTTAATTTGGCGCTTCATTAGAAAAGTAAATAAAACTCCTGAAGATCCCTACTCTTCTTCATCCACGACTTGGTCATCGCAGAGGGACAGTGGTGCCCCACTTCTTGCTTTTTAGTTGTTTTTGTGAAAAGTTCTTACATTTAGGCCCTTATAAAAACGTTTTGCATTTCTGGACCTAGGGCCTCGGCGCCACAATTCATGATGCCGAGGTAATACATCTTGACGCCAGAATCTGTGACGCCGAGACATCTTGATGCCATAATCCGTGGGCTGAGCCCTATGCAGCCATCCACCGCGGCTTGCTATGTGGCGCTTACGTGGCAGCCGGCTCGGTGCTAAAGATCTTGCGCCAAGGTTAGCGCCACAGGTCATGGCGCCCGAGCTCGACGCTACAGATCTTGATGCTGAGCTCGGATTAAGTAGCCATCGCGCGGAGGTGGCTCCCCTGCCTCAGATGTCGTACCCGCGCCGCCGCCGCCGCCCGACCTTGGCCGTGCGACCATTCCCCCAGCACGGACCGCGCTGCCGCCTCCGTCTCTGCCCCTCCATCACCGCGTCGATTCCACCTGCGGCGGCGCATCCGGCCACGCCCAACTTCTGCGCCCTGCACATTGAGGTATAATTTTTTTAGGTATTTAAAATTTTAGGGTAGTTTTTAGTTTTAGTAGCATAGTTAGGTTACGTAGTTATGTAGTTATGAATTTAGTGTACAAAGTTATCAATTGAGTTAGTAAATTTAGTGTAGTTTCGAATTTTAGTAAAATAGCAAATTCGGTAGTAATTTAGTTAGCACTTTATCAATGCCGTTAGAAATTCATTTATCACTGGTAGTTAGCAATTTAGCAATGTAGTTAGCACTTTAGCAATTTAGGTAGATTTGTAGTTACCAATTTACTTTTGCTATCAATTTAGCAAATTAGTTAGTACTTCAGTTAGTAATATATGGATATCTGAACATCTATTTTTGAGAAGCAGGCTCGGAAAAGAGAGCTGGGCATGGGGTTAAAACTACTAGCTCGGCGCCAAGATCTGTGGCACCAAGCTCGGCTCCATGACCTATGGCGCTGATTTCAGCGCCAAGCTCTGTGGCGCCGAGCCGGCTGCCACATGAGCGCCTCGTAGCAATCCGTTGTGGACGGCTGTCTAGGGTTCGGCACTATGAATTGTGGTGTTAACGCAAAATGTTTCTGTAAAATCCTAAATGTGAGAACTTTTTTGAAAAAAAGGTTAAAAAATAAAAAGTGCGGGGTGCCGCATGCGGACAGTGGTGTGTTAGTGTGGGGATGGGCAGTGCCGAGGGGAATACTCAAGCCTACCTCTTGAAGCTTGCTTGTCCGCTAATGGCCAGAAGAGTCAAAGTTCATCGATCCTTTCGCGCTACGCGCATGGTGTTGTCCCCTTCATGCGTTGCTCCGGTCCGGTGTCTCCAATCCTGAACAGTCGAGCAGACGAACAGTCCGTCCGAAGATGGCGCATGCGATGGCTGCATGCTTGGAAAAAAGTGTGCGCACGGTGGGTCACCGTCGAACGCGAGATAAATCAGCGAAGCATCGGGCATACCACTTTTCTTTTACAAAGCCATCGCGACGATGACTTTAATTTACTGATAATCAAAAGATAGTTACATCGGTGAAAAAATCGGTGTAGAGCAGCACACCTAGCCAGATGCGAACATTGACCTCTCGGTCAGCTGGGCCCACCTGTTCCAATCGTGTGCGTCTTAGACTAATCCCAACACCCTCACTACCGGACTCGGGCTGTTTGCCGAGTGTCACTCGGCAAAGACCATATTGCACCCGGCATAAGGTTTGCTGAGTGTCGCACTCGGCAAAGAGTACTCGGCAAACAAAGTGACGACAAAGTCGGCTTTGCCGAGTGTTTTTTTGTCAGGCACTTGGCGAAGCTTTTGCTGTGTGTCTTTTTTGACACTCGGCAAAAAAAATAACCGAGAAATAAAAAAAGCCGCCCCACCGCTGGTCACGGCAACCACCACGCCGCCGCCGCTGCCGTCGCACCACCACCACGCCCGCGCCGCTGCCGCCACCAGCCTGCGGCCACTGCACGCACCATCCCATGGCCTCGCTGGCCGCCGCTCGTGGCAATGCCGCCGCCGCCCGTGGCCGTGCTGCCGCCGCCCCCCGTGGCCGCCCCCGCCGCCGCTCTTGGCCGCGCCGCCCGCCGCCCCCTTCGCCGCTCGTGGCCGCTGAAAGGCCCTTGTTTGGTTTTAGTAATTGAGTGACAATTTAGGTGGACTAATAAGTGTTTATGTTGAGATACACAGGAGATTAGTCCACACAAAAGACACTAGTATGAGCAACATGTGCCATGGAAGAGAAATGGCTAAGGGTTGATGCTATGCTCATATAGTGTGATCGAGGAGCTCATTGCATATGAGACATGACATGGAGTTATGTGACCAAAGTGGAGAAGATCAAGACAAGTCTTGGCTTGATGGACCGGTTGCAATGGAGAAGGGCAAGTCAAGGCTGGACAAGATTTGGCGCCGATAGACCGAGGCAACGGAGAAGAGCGAGCAAGGTCAAGATCGATGGACCAAAGAGGTCATGTGATGATATGGAGTGGATCATATCATTTAAGAAAGATCAAGCCAAGTGTTGACTCATAATGATGATCAAAAGGCTTGATGGAGTTTGGTGCTTGTGTGGCATTAATATTTGGGAAGATGAAATGGAATGCGTAAGGCAAAGGTATGACATGTAGGACATTTCATTTCACCGGTCAAAGGTTGTGTAGAGAAGTGCATGACTGGATTTAGGATAGATGGCCGTACTATCAAGAGGGGCAAACTTATTTGCATATCGGTCATCTAGTGCCACTTGAGCGATCTAACATTGCGATGTTGCTAGGATCGAATGGCGTGGTGAGATCAAGTGAAAATCATTTGAAAATGATTATGAAATGCTAACACACATGCACATGGTGTTGTTCACGTGGTGTTGTTGGCACATTTGCAAAGGAGAAAGAGTTGGAGTTGATGTTTATCAACTTGGGGAAGCAAGAAAGGCTTTTCGGTGTTCTTCGGAGATTAGGTTGGCTCTTGGAGTGAAGTACTGCTTTGATCCATTGTGTTTTGGATCAAATATTCAATTGGGTTCTGTAGCCCTCTGAATAAGCTTTCCATAGAGTCGAAGATCACCAAATTTGGACTTTGGAGCTAAGAGTTATGACCGTTTTACCGAGGTACATTTTTGCTCGAAAGAGACCTGCGGATGGTCTGCTCCTGGCGGGCGGACGGTCCGCCGTTATCTCGGATGTGCTCAAACAGAACCGTTTTTGGCTCTGTTGGTGGTCCAAAATGAACTGCGGACCATCCGGTCCATGGGGGCGGACGGTCCGTCTTTAAAAGCTGAAACGGGCGCAAAAACTTGGTTGTTCTGTTTTGGGTATCCAAATTGAACGGCGGACGGTCCACCCTTGGGGAGCGGACAGTCCGCCGGTCACTTCCAGATTTAGTCATAGACGTTTGCAATTCGGTTGGTTCGAAGTTTTGAACCGCGGACGGTCCGCCCCAGGGGTGCAGACAGTCCGCCCGGGGCTCTAACGATCGACTCTGGCACATAATCATTGCAGTTCTAGCCGTTGGTTTTGAATGGCGGACGGTCCGGTCTCTGTGAGGCGGACAGTCCGCGAAGACTCTATTTTCACGGGATTTGAGTGTAACGGCTAGTTTGGGGCCTCCCTATATAAATAGAGGGTGTGGCCGGCCATTTGAGGTGGCTGAGCACCTTGGGGACTTGGTGACCATGTGTGAGAGTGCTTGAGAGCCCTCTACTCACTCTAACTTGATAGTAATCATCCGATAGAGTGAGAGAGTGATTCTAGTGCGATTGCTTTGAGAGATTGCATCGAGTGGCACTAGGTGATCGTGTTGCAAGCCGGTGTGCTTGTTACTCTTGGAGGTTGCCTCCTCCTAGACGACTTGGTGGCAAGAGGCTCCGTTGAAGCCCGCAAGAAGTTTGTACGGTGCTCCGGAGAAGAGATTGTGAGGGGTATTGTGCTCACCCCGCGGGAGCTGCGAAGAGCAACTCTAGTTGAGCGAGACGTGAAGAGCAACAAGTGGTCCGGCCGGATCATGTGCTAGAGCTCGGTGTGAGCACTCCACGTGGGAGAGTGTGACTTGAGAGTCACCACTAGCAAGAGGATCGGTGGCAACCTTGGAGCTTGTCTCAATGGGGATTAGCTTGGTGGCAACCAAGTGAACCTCGGGATAAAAATCACCGTGTCAATCTTGTCTACTCTTCTCGGTGGTTTGCATTCCCCAAATCATAAGCCTTGTATTTACATTCATCTATATCTTGTGCTTGTGTAGTTGCTCTCTAGTGATTAGTTAGCTTGTGTAGCTTGCTAATCATCTTCTTGCTTGTGTAGCTAGAAGTAGAGATTCTAGTGTAACTAGTTAGCTTGTGTAGCTTAATTAGTTGCTCGTGCTTAGATTGTGTAGCTAAGCAAGTTGAGCTCTTGGATTTGGATTGTGTATCCTTGTCCTTGAGCATCTAGTGAGCTTATGTTTGGTTTTGTGCTTTTGCTCATTAGAATTGTGTATGAGCTCCCCCGATTTGTGAAGTACTAGTGCTTAGGCTTGTGTGACTTGGCATTAGAATTGTTAGGAGAGCTCTTACTAGTTTGGCACTCCATTTGCTTTGTGTAGGATTTTTTTGGAGGTGCCTTAGAGTCATAGTTAGAGGGGTGAAGTCTTGGCTAAGCGAATAGTTTAAATTCCGCATAAGTTTCAGTTAGCCGGCGCAATAAGTTTTAGAAAGGACTATTCACCCCCCTCTAGTCTGCTATCTCGACCCTACAAGTGGTATCAGAGCCGAGGTCTCTCATTTGTGGTTCTTACCGACCCGAGAGGATGGCGAGTTATGTGCTAGATTTTGAGTGTCCACATATTTTTGATGGTACACACTTTGCACGGTGGAAAAATTGAATGATATGCAATTTTAAATTTATTTGCCCTCGAATGTTGTGGATGGTGGATGTAGATTTTTCTCATGTGTTAGATGAAGGAAATATAACTCCAACACAAGAGAAATGCCTAGATCTAGACATCCAAGCTACTAACATCTTGTTTAGATTTTTGTATAATTGCATTCTTGGTGAGATCATGGACAAGGAAACCGCCCATGAGATTTGGAGTTATCTAAATGAGAAATATGGGGCGGCCTCCGATGATCATGATGATTATAAGACCAAGGAGGAAGTGGATGAGGATGATGAGCACATCCATGACATGGTGGTTGTGGAAGATTGCTCCACCTCATGGTCAAGTGATGACGATGATAATCAATCTATAACAAGTTCACTTGACATGATTGATGATGATGATTCAAGTGTTGCAAATTATAATTATACTCCAAGCATACTTGATGATCAAGTTGGCTCATGTACGGATGATATTGCTACGTCAAGCTCATCTCCATCTCCACATTGCTTCATGTCACAAGGAGACACAAAGGTATCAAATTGCAATGTGATTGATCTTAATTCATATAATGAGCTCTTGAGTAGATATGCTAGCTTGACCAAATTATTTTAGGAAGTGTTAGCCAAAACAATCAAATTTGAAAAAGAAAACTCTTTTCTCAAAGACACATGTGAACAACAAAAGCATCTACTTTATGTCATAAGTTGTTCACATGAGACGCTAAAATTGACTCATGAGGAGCTTAGTGTTACTCATGAGAATTTGGTACTAGACCATACATTACTCACTAACAAGCTTTCTAGTAAAGTAATTAAAACTAGTGAGAGCTCATCACATGGGTCAAAGGATCAATTGCAAAATGTTGCTAACCCTTGTGATGTAGGCAAGAAACATGTATCCACCTCATGTGATGATTTATTGTCTATGCCATGTACTTCACATATAGATGCTTGTTCTTCTTCTACTATGCAATATGAGACTAACCTTGTAGAAGAAAACAAAGAGCTCCAAAGTCAAGTGAAGTATTTGAGCATAATCAAAAATCAAAGAAGCTTCGGTGACATGAGTGACATTGGTTCCAACAAGAGCAAAGCCAAAGGCAAGAAATGGGGCAAAAATAAATATAATAGGAAGATGAAGAAGCAAGAAGAAATGAAGCTATCTCATTTCATGTGCTTTCAATGCCATGAGATGGGACATCTTGCAAATGGTTGCCCCAACAAAGAAAAGCTCAAGTTGAAGAAGGAAGAAGAGAAGTTTAAACATATCAAATGCTTCAAGTGCCGCACTTGGGGTCACCTCACCTCAATGTGCCCAACCAAGCAATTGGTGAAGCAACAAGAACCTCAATCAAAGCCACAAGTTGAGCAAGAGAAGGTACCCCAACCTTAAGTCAAGATCAACCATGATGATCAAGTTGATGACTTGAAGATGATGAAAAAGAGAATAAGAAGGGGTGGCAAGGCAAGAGCAAGGCATCCAACTCACATTCAAGATGCCAAGATGTTGAGCAAGAACAAGATTCAAGAAAAGAATCCACATGCTCATATCAAGTGCCATAGTTGTGCAATATTGGGTCACCTAGCTTCGGGTTGCCCAAACATGCTTGAGAAGAAGGCTCAAGCAAACTATGAGAAGTAAGGCAATGAGAAGCATCAAATGAGTAAGGAAAAAAAGGCTCAACAAAAGAGAAGATGCTACTTATGCCGGGAAAGGGGACACATGGTTTATTCATGTCCCTTAGGTAACAATTCTAAGCCTATTTCAATTGATGCAAATATTATGCTTAGAAAGAATGATAATGTTACCTCATTTCTTACTATTGCAAAACATCCCACTATTCATACTAAGGCATTGCCAAAGTATGTTGCTCCTAACTTGAGAGGACCCAACCTAGTTTGGGTACCATCAAAACATGGATGAATGTGTGTAGGTACCAAAGGCATTGGAGGCTTGATTCAAATAAAATTCAGATTTTTGATCTTATGATTGAATCAAGGAATTGAAGTTTTCTTTGCATATATACAACCCAATGCCAAGTCAAAATAATAAAGTCCAAGTGCTACAACATACAAGTATCTTATTCTAGTTGTGAGAAATTCATTGGAAATATTTATTGGCTTGCAAACTTATTTGTGTTAAATCTTTCTTTTGGATGAAAAATCTTTTTACAAATTAAAAAATGAGCTAAATGTCATTTACTTCTCAAATGTGGCTTGAAAACTAGTACATATGACATTTGGTTCTTATGTGCACTCTTTGCTTCAAATTTTTGTTTTTTCAAAGCTTTTAAGGGCTATTTATGAGTTTCCTTGATTTTACTTGTTTTATTTTTGATTTCTCGTTCTTACTCACTCATATGAGTCTTTGGATGGTGTTCATGCTAGTTTTAAGATTTTTGGATTTTTATTTGAGCAATGATCCCAATTCAGAGTTGAAATTGTGAAAGTTGGCAAAATTCTGGACTGCCTGAAATTTGGTAGTGCGGACGGTCCGCGTGTAAGAGGCGGACGGTCCGCTATTCATGAAGTTTTTCACTAGAGGCTCTGATCAGCAGAAAATTGCAGCGCGGACAGTCCGCCCATGGACCGCGGACAGTCCGCCAGATGCACCGGTAAGTTTCGGTTACATCGATGATGTGTCCACTATGCAAGCGCGGACGGTCCGCCAAGTATCCACGGACTGTTCGCCTGAGATAAGTTGAATCTGCTCAGAAATGTGACAAATATTAGATTGATCTTGAAGCACTTAAATTTAAAGGTCCTCAAATTGGAATCATCTTTACAAGTGGTTGAGGAAACTAGGTTTGGTTTTGAAATGATCTAGAAGCATGACGAGTATTGGGTACAAGGCCATTTGATTGAGAAGTATTTTTGGCACACTTTTGGTATTCAAGTTGAGAATCAAGACCAACCTCAAGTAGAAAGAAAAGGACTTAGAGCAGACTCCAAAATTACTCATCATGACAAGTCCATTTATTGATCAATCAACTAAATTCATTTCAAGTGAGTGTCAAGAATGGTTCTTGGAGAGATCACTTCTCTTTGGAGAGGGGCGAGCCGCCCAAGAGTGGGATTGACAAGCAAGGTGCTTGGAAGGCCAACATGGAAGTGGTGATCTAGAGTCATTGGAGATGCTTAGTTGAAGATATCAAATGGGTTGATTAAGAAAAGAAAGCAACACCCAAAGTAGAGAGATTCATGAAAATTCAAGAAATATTCAAATGGTTTTCTCTCATGCAAGCAAGGATTAAAGAGATGAAGCAAGCCAACCACAACAAGATAGTGCATTTGATGATAAGTGATATTCATTTCATATGTGTGAAGAATGGTTTTCATATTGGTATTCATTGTCTTCACCAAGCTATTATAATTGGACTTCATGATGCTAGTTGGAGAGCTAAATTGGAATCTAATGACTATCCTCTACTCCAACATAGCAAAGTGAAATTGCTTGACATATGCATTCATACGATGCTACGGACATGATTAGTGCATATAGTCATATATAGTGATCATTCATGAAAAATAAAATAATTTTAAATATTTTATGATGTCAATATTGCTTCTATGCTAGATATGATCTAGTGGTAACATATGACATGTTCATGAGCTAGTAAACCCAAGTAGTTGATCTAGAAAATGAGCTTTCAAGTGTTTAACTCAATATTGTCAAGATAACCCTTAGAATGAGGTGTGAAGAAGCTTGTCATTGGTTCAAACCGAGTTAAATTATTTGGGCAAGTAGTCTAAATCAAGTCAAAAGAGAAAGAAGCTCATGGAAACAATCTAGTTCAAGAATTGGTTATCAATGTCAAATTCAACAAAGTGGTCCATCATGATTTTACAAGTGATACTAGATTCAACAGAAGGTATATCATTGTGTCTTTACAAGTGATATACATGGTCATACAAGTGGTATTCATTCAAGCAGATCTAGTGCAACAATGGTGGTTCCACAAGTGAACCTCAATTTTAAGTGATCAATTCAAATCAAGAAAGCTACCCTCATCAAGAAGAGCTCAAGATTCAAGTAGATTGACAAACACTTTGACATAGGGGGAGGAGCCCCACTACAAGGTATCAAGGTCAAGAATCCTACTAGTGTCCTACATGTGGCATTTCAAGGTGGTCTTCATGCTTCCACATGTTGTTGTTACAAGTGGTGTCAATTCCAATCAATTTGAAAGTATCCATCAAAAATGAAGATTTAAGACTCAACCATCTATCCAAGTCCAACTATTTGTATCAAAACACAAGTGCTTCATATGATTGCCTACAAAGGGTATTCAAGTGGTAACCCTACAAATACAAGAGGTACAACTTCAAGTGGTAGCCATT
Organism: Panicum virgatum; assembly: GCF_016808335.1. Classification (NCBI taxonomy): domain Eukaryota; kingdom Viridiplantae; phylum Streptophyta; class Magnoliopsida; order Poales; family Poaceae; genus Panicum; species Panicum virgatum. Next base: position 10,587,660 of record NC_053152.1, read on the forward strand.
GATCTTCACATGGAAAATTTCATGTGGTTTCGGCCCTTTTTATGGTCATTGATGACAAAGGGAGAGAGGAATGAACAAAGATATGAATTATCCTTGGATGACAAAGGGGATATGAGATGAGAGTGCGATCATGGACATGGATCAAGCGGAGCAATATTGAGGAGGATCAATATTCTTGGACAGGAATGAACAAAGATATGAATTATCCTTGGATGACAAAGGGGGAGATGAGATGAGAGTGCGATCATGGACATGGATCAAGAGGAGCAATACTGAGAAGGATCAATATTCTTGGACAAGAGGAGCACACAAGTAGGGGGAGCAAGCTCATGAACTTAGTTGTTTGCATTTGATATGTGTATATTCATGTGCTTGCTTGCATTTGCATAAGTTTTAAAATTTATATATGCATTGCTTGTGTGTGATGTATGCTAGTCATAGAAATTGATTGATGATTTGATAACTAGCTTGCATAGATTGTAGCTAGACATTTTTTTCAAGTGAATCAAGAGCCTTGCTAATATTCTTGATCTCTTGAGGTATCTTGAGTTTTTGATGAATGTCTAGTTACTCATTGATGCTAAGGAATGAACTTCAAGGATGCAACTCAAATTGGTATCACGCTTCAAAGGTTTATCCTATATATCTTAGCATCACTTAGTAGTGATAACAATCCCACAAATTTCATATTTATGCATGTGTGTGAGTTTAAAACCAAATCTCTTGAGCACACATGTAGGGGGAGTTATCACTACCAAGTTGGATTTTTATGGTGCTTATCCAATCTTTTACAAGTGGTCTTAATGGTGGATAAGAAACATAAAATCCAAACCAAGTTAGCTATTTACACGTGTGTGAAGTGCTAGCTTGGAATATGCTTAATTTCCATATCTTTGTAGACTTGTCATCAATTACCAAAAAGGGGGAGATTGAAAGACTCTTGTTTGGTTTTGGTAATTGAGTGACAACTTAGGTGGACTAATAAGTGTTTATGTTGAGATACACAGGAGATTAGTCCACACAAAAGACACTAGTATGAGCAACATGTGCCATGTAGGAGAAATGGCTAAGGGTTGATGCTATGCTCATATAGTGTAATCGAGGAGCTCATTGCATATGAGACATGACATGGAGTTATGTGACCAAAGTGGAGAAGATCAAGACAAGACTTGGCTTGATGGACCGATTGCAATGGAGAAGGGCAAGTCAAGGCTTTGAAGCGAGGGACCGCGAGGCGGTGAAGCTTGGGCAAGATTTGGTGCCGATGGACTGAGGCAACGGAAAAGAGCGAGCAAGGTCAAGATCGATGGACCAAAGAGGTCATGTGATGATATGGAGTGGATCATATCATTTAAGAAAGATCAAGCCAAGTGTTGACTCATAATGATGATCAAAAGGCTTGATGGAGTTTAGTGCTTGTGTGGCATCAATATTTGGGAAGATGAAATGGAATGCGCAAGGCAAAGGTATGACTTGTTGGGCATTTCATTTCACCGGTCAAAGGTTGTGTAGAGAAGTGCATGACCGGATTTAGGATAGATGGCCGTACTATCAAGAGGGGCAAACTTATTTGCATATCGGTCATCTAGTGCCACTTGAGCGATCTAACATTGCGATGTTGCTAGGATCGAATAGCGTGTTGAGATCAAGTGAAAATCATTTGAAAATGATTGTGAAATGCTAACACACATGCACATGGTGTTGTTCACGTGGTGTTGTTGGCACATTTGCAAAGGAGAAAGAGTTGGAGTTGATGTTTATCAACTTGGGGAAGCAAGAAAGGCTTTTCGGTGTTCTTCGGAGATTAGGTTGGCTCTTGGAGTGAAGTACTACTTTGATCCATTGTGTTTTGGATCAAATATTCAGTTGGGTTGTGTAGCCCTCTGAATAAGCTTTCCATAGAGTCCAAGATCACTAAATTTGGACTTTGGAGCTAAGAGTTATGGCCATTTTACCGAGGTACATTTCTGCTGGAAAGAGACCTGCGGACGGTCTGCTCCTGGGGGGCGGACGGTCCGCCGTTATCTCGAATGTGCTCGAACAGAACCATTTTTGGCTCTGTTGGTGGTCCAAAATGAACTGCGGACCGTCCGGTCCATGGGGGCGGACGGTCCGCCTTTAAAAGCTGAAACGGGCGCAGAAACTTGGTTGTTCTGTCGTGGGTATCCAAATTGAACGGCGGACGGTCCGCCCCTAGGGAGCGGACAGTACGCCGGTCACTTCCAGATTTAGTCAGAGACGTTTGCAATTCGGTTGGTTCGAAGTTTTGAACCGCGGACGGCCCGCCCCAGGGGTGCGGACAGTCCGCCCGGGGCTCTAACGGTCGACTCTGACACATAATCATTGCAGTTCTAGCCGTTGGTTTTGAATGGCGGACGGTCCGGTCTCTGTTAGGCGGACAGTCCGCGAAAACTCTGTTTTCACGGGATTTGAGTGTAACGGCTAGTTTGGGGCCTCCCTCTATAAATAGAGGGTGTGGCCGGCCATTTGAGGTGGCTGAGCACCTTGGGGACTTGGTGTCCATGTGTGAGAGTGCTTGAGAGCCCTCTACTCACTATAACTTGATAGTAATCATCTGATCGAGTGAGAGAGCGATTCTAGTGCCATTGCTTTGAGAGATTGCATCGAGTGGCACTAGGTGATCATGTTGCAAGCCGGTGTGCTTGTTACTCTTGGAGGTTGCCACCTCCTATATGGCTTGGTGGCAAGAGGCTCCGTTGAAGCCCGCAAGAAGTTTGTGCGGTGCTCCGGAGAAGAGATTGTGAGGGGTATTGTGCACACCCTACGGGAGCCGCGAAGAGCAACTCTAGTTGAGCGAGACGTGAAGAGCAACAAGTGGTCCGGCTGGATCATGTGCTAGAGCTAGGTGTGAGCACTCCACATGGGAGAGTGTGACTTGAGAGTCACCACTAGCAAGAGGATCGGCGGCAACCTTGGAGCTTGTCTCAACGGGGATTAGCTTGGTGGCAACCAAGTGAACCTCGGGATAAAAATCACCGTGTCAATCTTGTCTACTCTTCTCGGTGGTTTGCATTCTCCAAATCATAAGCCTTGTATTTACATTCATCTATATCTTGTGCTTGTGTAGTTGCTCTCTAGTGATTAGTTAGCTTGTGTAGCTTGCTAATCATCTTCTTGCTTGTGTAGCTAGAAGTAGAGATTCTAGTGTCACTAGTTAGCTTGTGTAGCTTAATTAGTTGCTCGTGCTTAGATTGTGTAGCTAAGCATGTTGAGCTCTTGGATTTGGATTGTGTATCCTTGTCCTTGAGCATCTAGTGAGCTTACGTTTGGTTTTGTACTTTTGCTCATTAGAATTGTGTAGGAGCTCCCCCAGTTTGTGAAGTACTAGTGCTTAGGCTTGTGTGACTTGGCATTAGAATTGTTAGGAGAGCTCTTACTAGCTTGGCACTCCATTTGCTCTGTGTAGGATCTTTTTGGAGGTGCCTTAGAGTCATAGTTAGAGGGGTGAAGTCTTGGCTAAGCGAATAGTTTCAATTCCGTATAAGTTTCAGTTAGCTGGCGCAATTAGTTTTAGTAAGGACTATTCACCCCCCTCTAGTCCGCCATCTCGACCCTACAGCCGCACCGCTCGCCGCCCCCGCCACCGCTCGTGGCCGCCCGATTCCGCGCTGCCGCCGCAGGTGGACACGCCGACCGCAGCCCAAGGCCGCGCTGCCGGTGGCCCACCTGCCGCCGCAGGGGGCCTCGCCAGCCGCAGCCCAAGGCTGCACCACGGGTGGCCCCGCCGGCCGCCGCGGGGGGGCTCGCCGGCCGCGGCCAAAGGCCGCGCCACGGGTGGCCCCACCGGCCGCCGCAGGTGGCCTCGCTGGCCGGAGCCCAAGGCCGCGCCGCCTGTGGCCCGCTCGCCGCCATTGGCCGTCCCGCAGGCCGAGCTTGGCGCACCGCCCCGCCGGCGCCTGAGCTCGCTGTGCTCCCCGGTGAGAGAGAGAGGGGGGGATTGAGAGAGACGGAGGGAGGGAGAGGCTGCCTTATCCAACGGGGAAGGGAGAGAGGGATCCATGTGATAGAGATTGGACCAATGGGAGAGCTCTATTTTAGTGGTTTGGATTGATGACGTGTTGTATGACACGTTTCTAACTCATTTTTGGGCATCTTAATGAGCTAAAATGTAAAAAATGCTCAACTACAAGTTTTAGATCTCGTCGAGCCCTACAACTTTGATATAGAATTTATTTACATCTGAGGTCATTAAATTTTTTTAAAAATTTAAAATTTGACATCAAATAGCTTATAATTATATTTTGAAGTATAAAACAATGTCAAATAAAAAAGTGTATAACTACAAAGTCTTAAATCTCGTCGAGCTCTACAACTTTGGTACATAACTTATTTGCACCCAAGGCCAATTTAAAGTATTAAAATTTATGATTTCAAATTAGATAACTTATAAAGATATTTTGAAATATTAAACAATCTCAATTACAAAAGTTGTCAACAACAAAGTTTGATATTTCATCGAGGTGTACGACTTTGGTATAAAGTTTTTTTTCATATGGGATCATACAAAAAAAAGTTGTATTCAAAAAATACATGCACTAACTCTCTCACATATAATCACACATATACTTCTTGAGAGATGTTTCAATTTTTTAAACATTATTATGACAAAATGTGCAAACCCTTCTCAAATTTTTTTCACAGCCTTCATGTGTGAAACCATTACATCATAACAAATCTTATAGTTTTCAGACTTTATTTACTTTTTTTAAAATTTCAAATTTATTGGGACATGTTAGTGGTCATATTTCTTGAACAAGATGTTCGAAATTTATTTTCATTTCACAAGTAAGGCCTTAAAATGGGCTAAATAACATAAATATAAATTTCCTACTCATTGTATTATATTATTTGAATAACTTGCGGTTTAAATTTGACTTTATTCAAGAAATACTTGAAATGTAATTAATTAATTAATTAATTATAGCAAACTAATAAAAAAATGTACCAAATTTTAACATGGAGTAACACATGTATGTGGAGAGTAGGAAAAGTTTTGAGGTTGTTAGAGGGAAAAATCTTAATTCTTTGCCGAGTGTCAAAAAAACACTCGGCAAACTCTCATCTTTGCCGAGTGCCAAAAATAATACACTCGGCAAAGAGCTCTTTGCCGAGTGCAAAAAAACACACGGCAAAGAGCTCTTTGCCGAGTGCTCGAAATAAAACACTCGGCAAACATGTAAACAATCGGCATTGTTGGGGTTTTCGGTAGTGCCTCCAGCTCAGATAGTTTCTATAGCATTAAATTATCTGCCACATAAACAAAATATTGATATGGCATGAGAGTTAATGAGTAGAGAAGGTAAATTTGGTATAAACGGTTTCTCATGCTCGACTCAGTTTTAGCTCGATCTCCAACGAGTAAGGCCAATCTCAGTGGAAGGGTCATGAGAGTGTCATGAGCATTAAATTTGCTGATGTGGCAGAAGAGAGAGAAGGGGGAGTGTCATGGGATGGTCTAAATAACCGTGCGATGACACTCCACCAATACTGAACTAAAACACCGCGTGAGACCCGCACTGGGAGGGGACGCTGTTTCTTCCCCCATGTGACGGATTTGTGGGATCCACAATCAGAGCCTCTTTGTGCCGCTCGAGCATGGTATTTCTTCACCCACGTGATGGAGCCGTTCTCGAGGCAGTGGCCGACCAGAGAGCCATCCACGACGTGTCGCCTGACCTACCAAGCTTCATGCTCGCTGCGGCCGCAGCTACCGCCGCCCTTCAGGCCCGCGGCTGTCACGACCCCAAGTTTAAACCGGACGGTCCGGTTTCATGCCCGGACGGTTCGCCGTTCCCCTTTCTGGTGGGCAGTGCATGCATCGCGGGTGCCGCGTGTCAGCCTCATCGCTGACCAACCTCGTGCCACATGCCGGCAATCCTCATTTTGCGTGCGTCCTCATTCACCCGCTCGCCCTTTCCCCGTCCTTCTAGACTGACCGGTCTCCTTCTTCCTCCAAACCCTAGCTTCCCCCATCTCCATTGCCGCTGCCGGGAGCTTCGTCGCCGCCGCCGACTCACCGCCGCCGGTGAGGTCCTCCCTAATCTAGCGCGCGTGCCACCTAGCCCTCCCCCTCCTCGACTGGTTTGGGCGCTCATATTGGAAATATGCCCTAGAGGCAATCATATTTCCTTGTATTCATGGTTAATAAAGTGTTCCTTGAATATTCATGGATGACAACTTGCATTGATTAATACTTATGTGAAGTATTTGTGAAACTCTTTACTTGTATGAATATTCTAAAGTGTTCCTAGTCGGAGTTCATGTGAGGACACACATGAATATTAGACTAGCAGATGTATTAGTTGATTGACTACGTTTCACAAGTCATGGACATGGTGATGTCAAACTAATAATGTGGGCTCATGTGAGACATGAGATTGAACTGACCCAACACGAGATGATGACTTCTCATTACACAATATGTACGTTGTGTCCTAAGACCTGAGATCATCGTATGTACTCAAGATGTGAACCGACTTACTTAGGAGCCATCAAACGCTGCACCATAATAGGGTAGTCATAAAGGTGACTTTCGGGTCTGTCAAGAAGCATGCTATGAGACATAGTCGGTCAAGATGGGATTTGCCCCTCTCTACAAGAGAGAGATATCTCTGGGCCCCTCGAGTGATTTGGATCAGGAAATGCATGGCTATGCTGGGGTTAAAAGTTAACCAAGGATTCCGAATCACAGGATCGAGAAAGAGTGGTTGGCTTTAAGCTAGACCAAATATCGTGAGGCAAAGGGAACAACATGTATATGATATTATGGCGGCTCATCGGATATGATCTTTGTGTGCATATAGGAGTTGACATGTCTTGCTAGAGGCCACTGTCTACTATTGGGCCGAGTAAGAGTACTCGGGCCATGTCTATTCGCATGTGAGCCCATAGGGTCACACACTTAAGGGAAAGAAGTCTGATAAGGATGAGATCCGAATTAGACTGGGTTTAAGTGCACTAATGATCCTTTTAGGCCCAAAAGGGGGCGCCCAAGGTGGGGCCCAAGGCAGCCCACCTAAGGGGCTATATAAACAGAGGGGGCGCCTAAAAACCCTAACCCTAGCTACTGTTCACGCACGTGAATAGTCCCTGCTACAGTAGCCGTCCCCTTTTCTGGCCGCCCCTCCTGTGCGCCAAGCCCTAGGTCGCCCTCGCAGACCTAGCAGTCCGGATTGCAGCGCTTTTTCCCGTACGTGTGGACTTCGTGGAGGTGCTACGCTTGCTGCACATGGACGAGCCGTTCGTGAGGTGATTCACGCAACTGCACTGCCGGCTTCCATCTGCACTACACCGACGCGCTGCAGAAGTTCCGCAACCGCGCGTCTAGTGGTAACCCCGTGATCTATAACTGCAATAATCCTGGTTTATGCGGTAGAAAATTTTTGTTTTTGCTACCCCATATTCCTACAGCTCACCCCCTCCCTTCTTCCCCTCTGCAGGGCACCCCGGCGGAGCTCTGTGCCGCCGCCGCCCGCCACCGTCGCGCCGCTGTCTCGTCGCCGTTCTGCGCTGCCCAAGCCACCAGTGAGCTTCGCCGCCCCGTGGGATATGCCATGCGCGCGCCCCCTGCCCCTCTCTAGCCCTGCCTCACCGCGCCGCCTCGCGTCCGCTGCCGCCCGTCGCCGCCGCACACAACGCGACGCGTGCGCGCGCACGCTAGCACGCCAAGCGCACCATGGCTGCGCTCCCGCGCAAGTCAAGGCCCTTGGCCATGCCTTGACCCGGCCTGGGAGGGCCACTGCCTGTGGGGCCTGCTCGTCAGCAGTGGGCTGGCCAGATCCGAGTGGATCTAGCATTTTGCTAGGCTTTTGTGATATTTTATATGTCTGTAAATTTGTAAAATGTGTGTAAATTTGTGTATAGCTCCGAAAAATATGAAACTTGTTTTGTTATCTTCCCCTAGATTAGATCTACTCTTGAAAAATATTGTTTTGCATGTTAGCTTGCTGTAGATTTATTTATGATTTATTGTTTCTAAAGTTAGTTAAATACTTAGTTAATTGTATATTGCTCTAAAAATATCAAAGCAAATTTTCTAGACTCCTTGTGAAGTTTAGTTTCCAGTGGTGCAACTTGCTCATATGTTTCCCTACAGTTTGTTAAGGTTTTAGTGTGTTTTCATGTTTTCTGTCTGAAATGTTGTGTATTGCACAACTCTTTGTATAAAAATGATAAAATGGTGAAACTAATTTTGTTAGCTTTGTGTTCTTCTCTAGCATCTGTAGTAATTTTCCTAGATTTGTTCAGTTAAGTTTGCATGTCTTTTCTGAATTTACTTGTATAGGATAGCTGAAACTTGTAACATTAATAGTTAATTCTAGGAAAATGCTTTTGATGCAAATACAATTTTCGTGAGTTCCTTGTAATATCCTATGCATGCTTAATTTAATTTATGATTTATGCTTGATGTATAAGTTTATTTGCTAAATCTTGCTCTAGCTTTTCTGTTCGCGTGTACGATAGTGATTGTTTGTCGTCGCGTGCGTTACGTTTGTGCATCATCATATGTGTGCCATTCATTAGGCATGTCATATCACTCTTGCATAATCCATAGCATCACACTAATGCGTACGCATCACTTCATGCATTATAGTGACTGAACCGCCGGAGAACGAGTCCGCTGAGCCTGCAGAGTCCGTTGAGCCTGAAACCGGAGTTCAGTTCGTGGTCGAGCCCGAAGTTAACCAAGGCAAGCAGCTAAGTATAATTCCTTGCACCTATTTAATTTGATTAGTTTAGTTATCTCACTTGGGTATTGTTGGGTTATATATATATACTATGTACGTATTGCATTCTTATACCTATTTTCATGCATTATCCTTCCGTGATTCGTTTATTCATGTCCTTGGCACCAGTTAGACAGCTAATTACTTAATTTGACTAGATACTTAGCTCTGCTTAGAATACTCATATTGTTTACTAGAAAGAATAGTTTGGAGTATTACACTTACCGGTTACCCTTGATCGCACTGGTTCGGTTTGGTGGTAAGGGTTTTGTAGTATCGAGGTTCGAGCGGAATGGTAGGGCCTAGAGAATGAAGTCACATGGGTATAGTCCGCTTGGACCGTTTAAGGCCAGTCCGTGGATGACGTCGGTTTAAGGCCTAGAGATGGACTCGCCGCCGCATCTTCCGGTAGAGACCCCTGCTAACAAGGTTTCCCTTCTAACCGTCCTGTGTCGCTGGTTCGACTACTCTTTTCATATTTGTTCCTTGTTTCTTGGATTGTATTCAGCCATAAACCCTAGCTCAGATCGAGATTAGATTTAGTTTGCAAAGAAAGGGATGGTTGCAAGTTTCAATCCATTTGCAGTGGTCTCTTGTTATTGTTAGTCTGAAACTCTGAATAATTGCAAGTTTCAATTCAGGAAACAACTGTCAAGAATGCATTCAGAATGCAGCAGCACAATTATTGATTCTCACTCAGCAGCAGCAAGCGTCCACGGCCACGCTTTTGGCGGATGGTCACCTGGTGTTCTTGGAGCTAGTTAGCTATCTGTAGTTTTTTAGAGGACCAAGACTTGTCCGGCTAGTGGGAATCTCAGAAATGGAGGTTACAGAATGGTGTGCTGGGAGCTCGTAGCTCGGTGCGGGCAGGATTTTCTTTCCGTTACGCCTTTTCATTTTGATCTGCATTTTTCTTGCCAGAGTGTTCATACTCCATCTCCATTACCCAAAATTTTGTAACCGTGACTCCATGTTTATATCGATGGAAATGTTTGTCGCATGCTTGTGAAGAGATTAGTCAATAGATAAAGTCAGAATGCATTCAGAATGCATGCCATGGAGATTGCAAGAAGCTGTTGAACTAATCTCATGTAACCTGAATCTGAGCTTGAGTTCTAAATGGGCATAGCAGTGCAGGACGGTGTTTATCATTTTTCAATGCTTCTAGCAATAGTTTATTTCCTCTACATCATTCCATAACTAATGTGCTATCTGGAGTTGCAGCATCTGATCTGAATTTATCTGAATTTGCACCTTTAAAATATATGCATTGTTTAACATTGCAAATGATGTCATCATTCTCTATTTCAGGATAACCTGGATGGTGAAGAGCAATCTTTACAAGTACCTACTGCAATGTCCTTAGAAGAGAGCAATCAAAGAATCAATAGGTTAATTGCCATGCACAAAATGTTATCAGAAGCAAATAAGGCATCATTGTCGTGCCAAGTGGAGAAGCAAAAGAGGTCAACTTCAGCAGTTAATGCCATCTCAACTGCAGCAGATCAACTTCAGCAGTTAACTAGCTCTCCCACTCCGATCTCTCCAGTTCAAAAGAGAAGCAAAAGAGTTGGGTCAAAAAATCACTTGTTTGGAAGCATTTTGATACAGGATTGAGGGGCCAGGATCCTATTGCAACATGCAAATATTGCGGGCAAGTATATGCTTGTGATAGATCAACTCATGGAACCAGCACCCTATGTCACCATCTAAGGTTCTTATGCCCGCAAGACCCACTCAAGGGCCAGGACTTGCAAAGGAAGAAGGGTTGCAGATCATAAAGGAGAAACTCTAGGGAAAAGGGTTGAAGAATGTTTGTTGGACTGGGGTATTGATCGAATATTCACGATCACGGTTGACAATGCATCTTCCAATGACAAGTTAATTGAATACATGAAGGGAGTATACAAAGATTGGAATGGAGTTGTGTTAAAAACAAATTTCTTCATGTGAGGTGTTGCGCTCATATAGTCAACCTAGTTATGAAGAGTGGACTGGAAGAACACAATGACTCTGTCGAAAGAATAAGAACAGCAGTAAAATTTGTGAGGTCTTCACCATCAAGATTGAAGATTTTCAAGAAATGTGCAGAATTAGAAAAGATATCAACCAGAAGTCTTTTGTCCTTAGATCTGGAGACGAGGTCGAATGCTACCTACCTTATGTTGGAAAATGCAGAAAAGTTCGAGAAGGCTTTTGCAAGACTGGATAAAGTTCACAGACCTTTCAGAGCTTATTTTGCCAACAACGATCCTCCCACTGCAGATGATTGGCAAACTGCAAGGCACATATTGTGTTTCTTGAAACTATTTGAAAAGGTCACAACTCGCCTCTCAGCTTCTTTACATGTAACGTCAAGTATAGTTTTTCATGACATAATGTTGATGCGTGCAAAATTAAGTGAATTTGCTGGTGGAGAAGATCCAACATTATCTTCGATGGCATATCTCATGAAACTAAAATTTGAAAAGTATTGGGAAACAGAAGGCAATCTGAACTACTTATTGTTCATATTGGATCTGAGATACAAGCTTAAATATTTGGCATATTGCTTAGAACTTTTGTATGGATCAACTGGGGGCAAAAAATTTGCTGAGAAAATTGAATCAGTTCTGAATGAATTATTTGGTTTCTATGTGAAAATTGTCAATGCCTCTTCTTCTTCTATCAATAGAGGTTCAAATCAAGTTCCAATTCAGATGAATGTAAATGAAGAGTACGAAGAGAATCCGTGGGATATGCTAGCAGCTCAATTTGAACAACATATGGAGGAGATTGAAAATGAATCAAGTCAGTCAGAATTATCAAGGTATCTCGCTGATAAACGTGAGAAGATAACTAAAGAATTTGATATATTGGAATATTGGAAAGTGAACTCCAATAAGTATCCAATATTATCGCTTTTAGCAAAGGACGTGCTTGCTGTTCCTGCTTTTACAGTGCCTTCAGAGTCTGCTTTTAGCACAGATGGAAGGATTATCGATCTCCTCCGATGCAGTCTATCAACTGATATAGTTGAAGCTTTAATTTGTTCGCAGAGTTGGCTTCGAACATCACAAAGCAAATTAAGTGAAAGAGGAGCCGCTGAAGAGGTCCAGGCATACGAGGAGATTAGAGAAGGTATAGATAGCCAACACCACGGTATGTGCATTTCACCCTATGTTTCATTCAAAGGAATGTTGCTATCTATTTTCATTTATCTTTAAAAGTCCCACAAGAAACTGTGTTTCCTATTTGCTGCAGATTTCACTACGTTTGAAGCATAGTCATTTCATGGAAGTATGAAGAAAAGAGACCAGAGAAATTAGGTGATTATTTAGTTTTGCTTGCCTTTGCATCTGTTACATAGTTTTGCATCTTTAAATTAGCACTTGCAACCTGAACACTTGCAACCAGAACACTTGCAACCTGAGTTTAGGGCACATTTCTGATTCTCGAGTAACTTGTGTTGCAACAAACGTGTGATTCACTTCGCAAGTGTTGCAACAACCAGAGAAATACTTCAGTTATTTTGTAAAGGGTCATAAAAAATACTGAACTGAATACTTCAGTTATTTTGTAAAGGTTCATAAAAAATACTTCAATTATTTAGTAAACGTGTGGGTTAGTCCTAGCTGTATTTGTGTGTTGGGTATGTGATTTTGTGCAGACATAAGCAATAGAGTGGGCTGTGCACATAACCTGCAGAGGGAAGAATAATAATAGTAAGCACCCAATCATTTTGTTCATATGCATGATGATGAACTATCTTAACCTATTTGTTCTTTGTCAAACCAATGTATTTTATCTTGTTAGATTATGTGGCCTACTGATCTTCAAATTTATGCTCATGCGGACTACTTGGGTTAACCCGTGTCAAACCGGGCAGACCAGACAAACCAAACCAACGGACATAAAAATCAGCCACCAACCCGTGAAACCCAGACCAAGCCAAACCAATTTATGCTCACGCGGCTTGGGTCCAAAACCCAGCCAAACCCGCAATAACCAACCCATGAACAGGGTGAGAGAATATACCACCATTTAAATTTGCATAATGACACCCTGATGCACTTTCTTCTTGTGCATCTTTATCTTTTTCTTCTCATGGAATTCTTGCGCGTCACTGTCAGCCCAATGCCGATTACACCGCATATTAAGAAGGATACATATGGATCCAAGAAGAGTCAAGATCGCCAGGGTTATCTGTCTTATCCTGAAACAAGACAAGGCGACGCCACTTATACATATATAATAGTTCGCCGTTGATGGTGATGCGAGCTCGACCAGATTGTTCGACGGCAAAAGACTCTATCTTTAGGTTTATTTTGTAGTATCTCTTGTATGTGTTGCCTACCTAAGTTGTCACCCTTTTCTTTAGCTTTCAAAAATAAGTTGTCGCCTTTTTTTAAATTTTAATCACTTAGGGGGGCATTCCATTGTCTTGTAGATTTCATGAGCCAACTGATGACCTTTCTCTGTGGATTTTCTAGTGCGCACTAGATTGATAGTTAGTTTAACTGTCAGTTGCGGGGTCCTATGACAGATGTTTCCATTATACAGTATCCTTTACTCTGTGTTTTTTATGCCAACTTTACTACTGGAATAATGGTTCTAGAAGCCGAACGAGGGGGAGAGAGATCTTTGAGCAGTAATATATATATGTCCCCAGCTGAGGGAGTCATCATCACGAAGCAGAAGCTGGTGATAACAGTAAGGTGAGATGTCAGGATGGGACACATGCAATGTCAAGGATGGGACACATGCATGGAGTATTAAATAAAATCTATTTATAAATTTTTTGCACGATTGAGTTGTAAACCGCGAGATGAATCTAACGAGCCTCTACTTAATTCATGATTTGCAACAGTGATGATACATTAACCATCCGCTAATTATGAATTAATTAGACTTATTAGATTCGTCTCGCGATTTACAACTCATCCGTGCAAAAAAAATTGTAAATAGATTTTATTTAATACTCCAAATTATCAAGATTCCTTATCAAAGAAATTGGCAAAGTGATCTAAATACGATCTTAATAAATCTTGGTAGTACTTATTTGGTTGAAGATAAAAAAAAGGTAACCCACCTAACCCAGTGCTATTTTACTTCGCCACCACCCCGCCCCGCACGGATTCAGGATTGCGCCGTTGCATCCGCGGCGCCTGTGCCATGGCGGCCGGCTCCGCTCTCGGCTGCGGCGAGTCAACGTCCTCTGTTCAGCTGCTGGCGCAACGCGATGGAGCACGCAGCCGGATGCCCGTTCGCCAGCTGTAACGGACGACGATGATCAGCGAGGCACATGTTGCACTTTAATTTTAGTTCCGGCGGTCACCACGAACGGATCGGAAATGAAAGATGCCGCACGAGGTATTTTTCTCGGTAAGAAAACAGAGAGGGAGAGAGGAAGTTGTGCTTGCCATCAAGCCGCTAACTTGGAGCAGACAGCACAACAGGGTGAGCGATTCCTGCACGCGGCCCACGGATGGGAACCCAGGCGAGGTTTCTTTTCTCCCCGTCGCGCAGCAGGCACGCAGGCGGCTTCGACCTTTCCCCCGTTCTGCAAAGCATTCCGTACGAGAGGCCCTGCCCGCGACGACGTTCGGATGGGTGACCACCGCCAGTCCGCCACCGGCGCCCAACCTCGCCCCGCCACGCCACCGCTGAAGACGACGTGGCAGGCGCCTCTCCCTCCGCCGCCTCCGCCTCCGCCTTTGCTCGCCCGGACCCGGTCACCCCACCCCCACATGCGCCGCTGTCCCTCCGCGCGCTAGCACCCCACCCTCGTCCTCGATCCTTATCCTCTTCCTGCCGACGGACGTAGACGTACACGGCGGCCGGCCCCGTCGGACCCGCGGCTGCCAGGCCACCGTCGCCCCATCCTGCAATCGCGCGCTGACGGTCCAGGCGGCCAGCGAGCGAGACAGCGGATAACGCTCACCGTGGCACGACTGGCCACGCCGGTGGACGGGATGGGATAGCCCGGTTTTTTCCACGGGAAAAGCTGGCGGCCGGCCGGCCGGGATGCCCTCTTGTCCCCGAGCCCGTCCAAATCCAGGAGACCGCAGCCGCGGCCAGCGAGCGGCGTGCAACATGGCCTGCCTGCCTGCCGCCGCCGTCCCAGTCAGCCGAAAAAACGAGCCACTAGGTACCGATAAGGATTCACGGCCGATACTGCTGTCACCGCCGCCGGTCCGGAGAAACCGGCGGCGACAACGAGTCAACGACGTACTTCGCCGCCCTCGCCCCGTCGTCGCTTGGGTCGCTGCCGGACCGGCCGGTCCGGGCCGTGGGATCAGCGGATAAGGTTCCCTCGCTGCGGACGTTGACGGAGACGATCGATAGATCGAGCAGCCAGCAATAATCCGAATCCGCTTGCTGCCTTGCCTTGCCTTGGGGACCAATCAATTAAACCAGGAGCACAGTATCATCATCATCATCATTTGGTTTATTAAAGGCTCACACCAGTAACATTAAGAATTGGAAAATCTTGTGCTGGAATGTTAGAGGGATTAATTCTGTCAGCAAATGGTATTCTATCAGAGATAAAGTTGTGGAAAGTGGATGTGATATTGTTTGCCTTCAGGAAACAAAGAGAGAAACCTTTGACTTACTCCCTCCGTCCTGAAATATAAGTCATCATAGAAGTGTTTTACTGTGTCCAGATTCATAGAATGTTCAATGAATCTAGATATACATTTTGTTTAGATTCAGAGAATGTTCAATGAATCTGGTAAAATGCCTGAATGACTTACATTTCAGGACAGAGAGAGTACAATATATCAAAAAATTTGCCCACCTGCCTTTGATGCTTTTGAGTTTCTCCCATCTGTTGGGGCTTCAGGTGGTATGATCACTATTTGGAAATCAGCCTATTTCGAAGGACATCTTGCTTTTCATAACTCTTTCTCCCTTTCGGTGGATTTGCGTTCTCTTCACAATAATGCTGAATGGTTGCTAACAAATATTTATGGACCTTGCCCTGATGATGGTAAACATTCCTTCGTGGAGTGGTTGAAAAACGTTGCAATGCCCGAAGAGATAGATTGGCTCCTAGTAGGGGATTTTAATCTAATGAGAAATCCTGCTAATAGGAATAAGCCTGGAGGTGATGTAACTCACATACTAATGTTTGACGAAGCTATCAGTGCATTAGGTCTAGTGGAAATGCCTCTTTTTGGCCAACAATTCACATGGTCAAATAAGCAATTTGAGCCCCTTCTGAAACGTCTAGACTGGTTTTTCACATCCAACAGCTGGACGCTCACATATCCTAACAAAAAGTATCATCCATGCTCATGGAAATTTCTGATCATACATCATGTGTTGTCAATATTTCCACTAATATACCAAAAGGAAAAAAATTTCGTTTTGAAAATTACTGGATGGAACATGAGGTATTCATGGATGTTGTTCGACATGGTTGTAGTATCCCCACTCAGCATTCTGATGCAGCTAAAGTCATTACTGCCAAGTTTAAAAATTTGAGAAGAGTGCTTAAAGCTTGGCAAGCACAATTTTCCAATTTGAAAGGCAACATTGAAAATATTAAATTAGTACTCTGGCTCTTTCAACTTGTAGAGTTTCACAGGGATCTTACAATTGAGGAATGGAATTTCAAGCATATCCTAGAAGACAAGCTGCTTAGCCTTCTTAGGCAACAAAGAATTTACTAGAAGCAAAGAGGCACTATTAAGTGGGTCAAATTTGGTGATGAAAGTACTAAATTCTTTCATGCAAATGCCACACTAAGGAGTAGAAAGAATCTCATCACTACTCTCCATGACAATCCTGGAATTCCAAAATCTCTTCATTCAGAAAAGGCAAATATTCTTTGGGAGGCATTCAAAGATCATCTCAGCACAACTGAGTTTCAGGGTATGCATATGAACTTAGATGAACTTTTGTCAGCTTCAGATCTTCTGGGTTTCTTGGAGAAGCCTTTTACACATGCGGAAATTGACCTAGTTGTCCAAAATCTGCCAACTGACAAATCTCCAGGACCGGATGGCTTTAATAGTGACTTTATTAAAAGAGCTTGGCCTATCATAAAGCAAGACTTCTATGCTCTTTGTTGAGCTTTTTATAATGGCGATATTTGTCTGCAGAGCATCAATGGCTCATACATAACTCTTATTCCAAAAGTGAATAATGCTTCCACAGCTTCAGACTTCAGGCCAATCTCTTTGCTCAACACTTCAATGAAATTAATCACCAAGCTCCTAGCAAATCGGTTGCAGTCAGTGATTCAAAATATTATTCACAAAAACCAGTATGGCTTTATTCAAACCAGAACCATTTAAGATTGTGTTGCTTGTGCTTTTGGATACCTGCATCTTTGTCATCATTCCAAGAAAGAATTAATCATTCTCAAACTTGACTTTGAAAAAGCATTTGATAAAGTAGAGCATCCAGCTATTATTCAGATCATGCAACACTTGGGTTTTGATGAAAAATGGTTGCATTGGATAAATTCCATATTTTCTTCAGGGACTTCAACAGTTCTTCTCAACAGTGTGCCTGGTAAAACCTTTCATTGCAGAAGAGGTGTAAGGCAAGGGGACCCACTCTCACCTCTCCTCTTTGTCTTAGCTGCAGATTTACTACAATCTGCACTAAATGTTGCAAAGAACAATGGTTTGCTCTCTCTCCCCATACCTCTCAACCATTCTCAGGATTTTCCAATCTTGCAATATGCCGATGACACTCTGATTATTATGGAAGCAAAACTTGATCAGCTGGCAGCTCTCCAAGATATTTCTCTCTTTCCACTGGTCTCAAGGTTAACTTTTCCAAATCAATGCTGGTTCCCATAAACTTGGCTTCAGAAAATGCTCTTCTACTTGCCCAGTCAGTTGGATGTGCTTTGGGCTCACTTCCCTTCACATATTTGGGTCTTCCTCTATGTCTGAGCAAACCAAAGGTGGCTGATTTTTGGCCTTTGATATCAAAATGTGAAAGAAGATTGGCCAGCACTTTAATTTTTTTTATCTCAGGCAGGAAAGTTACAACTCATAAATGCAGTTTTTTCTGCCTTGCCAACATTTTATATGTGCACTTTCAAGCTGCATAAAACAAAAATCAAGCAAATTGATAAATTCAGAAAACATTGTCTGTGGACAGGGGCTGATTTAAATGCTAGAACACCCCCAAAGGCTGTCTGGCATATGGTGTGTCTTCCAAAATCTCAAGGTGGCTTTGGGGTCATCAACTTGACAACTCAGAATGAGGCCCTCCTACTTAAGAACCTACATAAATTTTTCAATAGACTGGACATTCCTTGGGTGCATCTGATGGAAGACTTGTTTACTTTGGTGGGACTTGTGGGAAAGCCAAGTTTGTGCACAAGTTTATCCTAAATTTTTCTCATTTGCCAAATTGAAGAATGTCTCAATTCAAAAAGTCTTATCCCCAATGCCTATTGATCTTGTTGGAAAGGAAAGGGATGATCCTTCTGTCACATGATTGTGTCCTCTGCAATCAAAACTCTAGAGAAACTCTTGAGCACCTGTTTCTGGTCTGTCCTTTCGCCACTCAGTTCTCGGCATCCTTGGAGTTCACGGTGCCGATGTTTCAAGATCACATAGAGGTTGTTGCTTCTTTCAGACGACAGGTCAATATCCCATTCTTTATGGAGGTTATAATTCTGGGATGCTGGGGCATTTGGATGTCACGCAATGATTTTATTTTTCGACAGTTATCTCCTTCTGTGCAGCGAGGTCGAAGCATCCTCAAGAAAGAGTGGCTCTGGCTATGCAAAGAGCAAAGAACTCAATCAAAGAACAGTTGAATGAATGAATGGATAAACAATCATTTGTAATTTCTCTGATTTTCTTTGTTTCCTTTTTTGTCTCGTAATTCAGGGCTGTAATAACTATTACTTTTCTCATTTTAATATATATATCTAACCAGTAGTGGGACCCCCTCCTGTTTCATCAAAAAAAACCTCATACGATTCCTTGCGCCGTGCGCGTGATGTGTGGAGTGAGATTATGGCCTTTTTTGTTTCATCATTCTATTCCATTCTACAAAAGAATCTCGCATGCATGGTGTATTAAATGAAGTTTATTTTCAAAATCTTTTCAGGGATGGGTGTAACTTTTCGTGACGAATCTAATGACGGTAATTAATCGATGATTTGCTACAGTGATACTACAATAACCATTTTCTAATCGCGCGGTCAAAGATCTCATTAGATTCGTCAGGGTCACTAGCGCGAGGGTTCTGAAGTTGGTTTTATAAATTGACTTTATTTGACACCGTAATTAACAATCAAAATATCATTATTCACTCGCACAACACAAAGCAAACAGAGCCTATGCAGTCGGGGAGCGAGCGAGGCGACCGTCAAGGAAGAAACCACCACGGCCGGCGGATTCTTGGAGGGATTCCGTCCGCGCGGCCGGGCATCCAGGGTCAACTCCAACGGCCGGCCTGCTTGCGCCACTAGCCCACTACCCTACCGCCGCCGCCGGCTTGCCGGTTCTTCCTCAACCTTCTCACGCCACGCCTTGGCCGCACATGGGAACGTGCCGGTAGTCTAGAGAATCAAGTGAGATCTCGCATCGTCGCAGGTGATGCACGAGATCGATGCTGCTACAAAACAATAGCGTATAGTATAGAAACAAAAGGACACTGCGTGCGTATTATTCCTTGACCGCACAACGCCGCAAGCAAGAGGGTCGGTCCCACAGGACACGCATGCATGCCGGCTGATTTCGTTTTTTTTCCAAAAAACTTTATGCGTACTACTGAGTACTCCCTCCATTCCAAATTATAGTTTATTTGATTTTTTTGACACTAAGTTTGACCACTCGTCTTATTCAAAAAATTTATGCAAATATAGTCAAATTTAAATCATTCTTCGAAAACTTGTATTAATAAAGCGAGCCACAATGAAAGAAGTGATGTTTTGCACAAATTTTTAAATAAGACGAGTGGTCAAATTTGAGGTTGAAAAAGTCAAACGACCTGTAATTTAAAACGGAGGGAGTACTTACGTGCCGATTATTCTAGACGCTGATAAGAGCAACAAGTATCTTGGTGCTGCTGGATCGATCGCTTCTCTTGTCGATATCTCTTGCTTGGACGCAGGAACGTGTTCACAAGCGTCGACTTTGCATCCGTCCAGCCAGCCACATGTTGTTTCATCAAGGGGGAAATGAATGAATGAAGAGCGTGCTCACCAGCCGTACACTAATAAAAGATGAGCCAGGTGTGCAAATAAGTGACTCTTAGGTGCACATCCAATCCTCTTTAGTTTAAAATTTTATACTAGTTTTTCAAATTGAGATATGATTTTGAAGAATTAGTACAAAATTTTGAACTAAAAAAAATTAAAAGGACACCTAATGATTACCATGCCCCTACGGCATAGTTTGTTCTAAGCTAAGACACTCGTCCAAAGGATCATCATGCATCTCCCGCGCTTCGCCAACGGGGGCTCCCCGTGCGTTGACTCTGTCTCTGGGATGCATCACGTACGCACGACAAATTTTCTTTCAAGCCAACCTTAACTTGGATCAAAGATCCAGCTAAACCAAGCCGGCCAGGAGCGTCAACCGGCGACCTCCATCAGAAAACACAACCGCCCCCCGGCCCGTGGGGATCTTCACGGCAGGTCAACTCCCATGCTTCTCCGGCGACTCCAAGGCTGTGTTTAGATGGAGGGAAAAAGAATGTGAAAAGTCACATCGGACACTGTAGCACACTGTAGCACTTTTCGTTTTTTGGTAAATATTGTTCTACCATAATCTAACTAGGCTCAAAAGATTCGTCTCGCAACGTACATCAAAACTATGCAATTAGTTTTTTTATTTACCTACATTTAGTACTCTATGCATGGGTTATTTGTGTTTCGATGTGATTTTGATGTGATGGAAAATTTGGATGTTGGGGGGGTTTTATGAGAACTAAACACACTCCCAGGAAGAAAAAGAAGAAGGTGGTTTTACTCCCGGCTCACCTCGAGCCTGCTCCGCGGACCGGTTCCAGTTTCTAACGGCATCGCCTGATGCTACACGCACCAACAGTGGTGTTCACACGCCAGAAGCCAATGCAATTATGCAAACCTCGGAAACGGGAACGTCCCTGTTCTGACACTTGCAGTGGTCCGCAACGAAGACGAGGAAATTCTGGCCGGACGGAGAGACTCCGTCGTGGCCCGGACGGTGTCCAGCCAGCCGGATGAGATCAAGGCACGGCAGAGGGGAAAAAAGAAAAGGTCCTCCTTTTCTGGCCGTTAACCAAAAGGCCGCCACTTGCTGTTACACAGGAGGACAGCGTCGCTGTCACGTTTTAATCCGCACAGCTCGCGCTCATCGCCTCATCGCAAGGCAAGATCGAGTTTTACTTTTACTTACTGCTCCCCCGGGCCCACCGCCACCACCTTCACCTTTGTCGTGGTCATCTGCAGCACACTGTGGGCAATCACAGGTCATGAGTTCTAGACACATGGTTTCAGTCCACTACGTTCGGTCCCATCATCTTTTACTTTCGGGATGCAGGCTCTTTTTCTTTGCATTTCTTTGAGACCAGAGAAGGAAAGATGAAAACATTTTGGTCCAGTTTAGTTTCCAAATTTTTTTCTACAGTATCCATCACATCAAATTTTTAAACGCATACATGAAACATTAAATATAGTTAAAAAAATAACTAATTATACAGTCTGACTGATTCCCACGAGATGATTCTAACAACATTAATTAATTTATGATTGGACATTAATTATCAAATAATAACAAAATATATTACAGTATATAAACCCAAAATTTTTCAGGAACTAAACACACTTTTTTTTCCATGAACGAAGGGAGGTGGGCAGACAGAAACAGACAGCATCAGAAACCGGCAGACGTTTTGCTGTGCCGCTCCATCCAATCACGAGGCGCCACGTCGCACGTCCCCGGGTCCATACAACGGATAGATAAGGTTCACTCGCTGCTGACGCTGCTGGGCCGTGGGATCGACGGAGCGAGCTCATCCGTCAGGAGCACTGGAGCTCGCAGTTGAAGCGGTGACTTGGCCGCGGTAGTTGGCCCCGTGGACTCCCCCCCCCCCCCCCCCCCCCCCCAATCTCTCTCGGATCACTGGATAGATAGGAGTAAGATAAGGTTCACTCGCTGCTGACGCTGACGGCCACGATCGATCGAGCAGCCAAGCCAAGCCATCCGCATCCGCTTGCAGCTTGCTGCCTTGCTTGCCTTGGGGACCAAACAATTAAACCAGCTGCACAGTATTACTATCATCCCAGACTGCCGAATATTATTTTTCTCTCACACTACTCCAGCTCCTACCTCTAGCTCCAGCCTGCCGAACACATTCATTACTACCTTGTGCCGCCTCCCCTACGATTTCTTTCGCCGCGTGCCAACCGCTTGCATCCGGCCATCATCGCTCGCTCGCCGGCCGGGGCCCGGGCTCGTGCTCGTGCCGCCGGCGACCGTCAACAAGAAAGAAGAAATACTACTCTTGAAAAAGAAAGAAGAAACACCACGGCCTCCTCGAACAAGAAGAACAACGTTTTCCTCCCGGCTTACCTAGTTACCTCGACCTCGAGGCTGTTCCATGGACGGGTGGGTTCCATTTGTAATGGGCACTGCCCGACGGCACCAACAGTGTGTTCTCACAGTCACACGCCGGAAGCCCAAATCTCCGAAACGGAAAACGGCCACGTCCCTGTCGTGACGGCCGACACTTGCACTGATCCGCAGCAAAGACGGGTGGCACGGGAAAGAAAAAGTCCCCCCCTTTTCCGGTCGCTAACCAATTGCCACCGCTTGCTGCGTGCCACGCAAGGTCGAGTTTTGATCCTCCACCATGTTGTGCTCATCGGCACACTGTGGGCAATCACAGATCACTCTTCTAGACACATGGTTAAAAAAAAAGTGGTTTCAGTCTCATCATCTTTTACTTTTTGGGATGCAGGCTCTTTTTCTTTGCATTTCTTTGAGACCAGAGAAAGATGCAAACTTTTTCTTTGCATCAATGAAGAATGGTGGGCAGATGGAAACATAGAGCATCAGAAACCAGCACAAAACACACAGGTTTTGCCAAGCTTTATTTGTCACTGTTAGTACTTTTAATTTCTTTTTCGAACAAATCTATAAGCGCACCATCAGCTTGCGATTTTTCTATCGGCTTAGCTGTGCCGTTCGGTCCAATCACCGGGCGCCACGTCGCGCGGCCACGGTCTATATAACCTCCTCTCCCCCCGGAGTGCGAGGGCGCAAACCATTCCCCTCCCCCTTCTAGATGGAGAGATAGAGAAGAAAAGATAAGCTCAGCTCAGCTCGCAAGCAAGAGGTGGAGATGCGGAGCCCACGAGGAGGAGGGCGCGCCCATGAGCACGTCGACCTGATCCCGGGCATCCCCGACGACGTCGCCGTCGACTGCCTGGCGCGCGTGCCCCACGCGTCCCACCGCGCGCTGCGCCGTGTCTGCCGCGGCTGGCGGAGCGCCGCCGCCGCGCCGGCCTTCGCCGCGGCGCGCGCCGCCGCGGGTGCCAACGAGGACCTCGTCTACATGCTGCAGTTCGGGAACCCCTCCGCCGCCGCCGACGCCGACGACGGCGGGCCCAAGGACTGCGGCGCGCCGCCCAGCGCGCCCGCCTACGGCGTCGCTGTCTACAA
Source organism: Panicum virgatum (assembly GCF_016808335.1). Taxonomy (NCBI): domain Eukaryota; kingdom Viridiplantae; phylum Streptophyta; class Magnoliopsida; order Poales; family Poaceae; genus Panicum; species Panicum virgatum. Next base: position 10,611,019 of record NC_053152.1, read on the forward strand.
CGTGACCACGGGCGAGTGGCTCCGGGAGCGCGGCGCGCCCCCCGTGCTGCCCGTGTTCGCGCAGTGCGCCGCGGTGGGCACCCGCGTCGCGGTGCTCGGGGGCTGGGACCCGCGCACCTTCGAGCCCGTCGCCGACGTGCACGTCCTCGACGCCGCCAAGGGCGCGTGGCGCCGCGCCGCGCCGATGCGCTCGGCGCGGTCCTTCTTCGCCTGCGCCGAGGCCGGCGGTAAGATCTACGTCGCCGGCGGGCACGACAAGCACAAGAACGCGCTCAAGACGGCCGAGGCCTACGACGCCGTTGCCGACGCCTGGGACCCGCTCCCGGACATGTCGGAGGAGCGCGACGAGTGCGACGGCATGGCCACCGTGGCCGGGGACCGCTTCCTCGCCGTCAGCGGGTACCGCACGGCGCGGCAGGGCGGGTTCGAGCGCGACGCCGAGTGGTTCGACCCGGCGGCCCGGGAGTGGCGGCGGCTGGAGCGCGTCCGGGCGCCGCCCTCCGCGGCGCACGTCGTCGTCCGGGGGCGCGTCTGGTGCATCGAGGGCAACGCCGTGATGGAGTGGATCAGCCCCCGCCGCGGCTGGCGCGAGGTCGGGCCCTACCCGCCCGGGCTCAAGGCCGGCACGGCGCGCGCCGTCTGCGTCGGCGGCGGCGAGAAGGTGGTCGTCACGGGGGCCCTCGACGGGGAGGGCGGCGGCGGCGGGCGGCACGCGCTCTGGGTGTTCGAGGTCAAGACCAAGAACTGGACCCTGGTGCGCCCGCCGCCGGAGTTCGCCGGCTTCGTCTTCTCCGTCGCGTCCGTCCGCATCTGAAGATCTGGATCTCGGCCCCCCAGCCCCGATCCGCCCCCATCGACCAAGAAAAGAAACAGAAGAAACCAACGCTACTACCTACTAGTACGTGTGTGTCCGTGCACCGTGCCCACCATTGCTGGATGCCTGGATCTGAGATCTGCGCGTCCGCCATGGATCGAAGGAGTAGAAGGAAGGAAGGAGAGGCCCCGAGGATCGACGCCAGATCCACGGATCGAGCCGTGGGTGCAAGAAAAAGCCAGAAAAAGATCCCTCCTTTGTCGCCGGTGGTGAGTGTTCCCGATGAGATGAGAGATTTTGGTGTGGTGTTTTTGTCCCGAGGTGAAGGACGCAGACTTTTTTCTTGCTGTTCTTGTCCTACAGCCATATGCTTTGCTAGCCCGAGTAATAACATCTACTGTACATACTACTACTACTTGTACTACCACCACTGCTTTTGTAAGATCCAAGCTCGCCTCTTGTGATCCTGATCTGATTCATGGCGGCGACCGGTGCGACGAGGGACCGGTTAACCATTTCGTTTTCCGGTCAAATCCCGGTGTTTAGCGGAAACGGAATTCCGTTCCGAAATTTCGGTAAATTTCGGCGAATTTCGTTGAATTTCGGTCGAAATTTGTTGAATTTTGAATTTGAAAACGAAATATATCGAAAAATACCGAAATTTCGGATCCCGGTAACTAGCGGAAACGAAAAATTTTCCGAAATTTCGGCGAAATTTCGCCGAAATTGTTAACCCTGCCTGTATCGTATCATCATTCATAACAGGATCACGTCGCCGGCGAGCTCACCGCCAACACAAAACTCACGCAAACACAGGGGACACGATCTTATTTTGGTGCTGTCAAACTTGGCAGCTTTTCTATAATCTATTGCTATGTTTATATAATAAATTACAAGAAAAGTAATTTGGCCCTCTCTATCCGGCCGAGCACAATCAGTGCAATCACACTAACTTTCTAAAATAAGCCATTAACTAAACTAGAAAAGCACTAATCTAGCACCCAAGGAAGGAAGGGGAAGGAAGGAAAGGCCGAGAAGCCAAGCAAGGCATCCATCCCATCGGCGAAGATAAGGCCGCCACCCGCCATCGGTTTTCGCGTCCGGGCTGGGCCCCCGCCGCTTGATTGACGCCGACAGGCAGCGTGGCAGCAGGGCTGGCCGGACTTCGGCCGAGGTGCGTCGTCTTCTCCGCGCCACCGTCCGCGGATCGGGATCGGGACTGCTCGTGGCGGTACGGGCCGACGACGGTTGGGAGCTAGCGGGCGCCGCGCCGTGCTGCCGTGCCGGAGAGGCTCGGGTTTGGCCGGCCCGCAGATCTGTGACCTACTGACCTGTCGGTGGGTGAAGGGATGGCAGCGGCGCGGGGCGGCTAGCTGTCTGGCCGGGGAGGACCACCGTCTGTTGAAGGAACCCACTGATCCCTTTCCCGGCCTGATTCTCGCGAGGAAGATGAGGACACGAACTAGCCGGTGTGTCTCGGGGCCGACCCGCAGCGCGCGGGGTTCGTGGTGTGCAAAAGGATCTCGTTCGTTGGCCTCCAGATCGGCCAAGATCTTGCTGGTGCCTCGCTCGAGATCATCGGTGGCAGCGGTAGTGGCAGGCGGGACGGGGAGGACGAGGACGAGGAGGATTAGGACGCCAGGCCGGCCGCCATGGACCCCCATGGCCCCTGCTGCATGAGGTGCGGTCCAGTCCACCACCACGCGGTGGCGTCGGCAGCTCGCCAACCGGTGCCGGGAAGGAAGGCCAGCAGCAGCTGGTGCGGCAGGGTTTAGTTTCCAATTTTTTTACAGTATATGTCACATTAAATTTTCGAACATGCATAGAATATTAAATATAATTAGAAAAAATAACTAATTACATAGTCTAACTGATTCCTACGAGATGAATCTAATAATGTTAATTAATCTATGATTAGATATTAATTGTCAAATAACAACGAAACGTGCTACAATATAAAAACCCAAACTTTTTCACCAACTAAACACCCTCTGCGTGTGGTGGACTCGCTTGACGGCCCCACTTGTCGGTGAATGTTGTTCACACCTTTTTAATACAGGGTGTGTTTAGATCACTTTGTATTTTGCATTTTTGTATTTTTGGAAGGAAAACTTCAATATTTGAAGTATTAAATGTGGACTAATCACAAAATTAATTACAGATCTCGTCTGTAAACTACGAGACGAATCTAATGAGCCTAATTAATCCATCATTAGAGTATGTTTACTGTAGCATTATTGTAGCAATTTAGTGTCTAATCACGTCATAATTAGGCTCATTAGATTCGTCTCGCGATTTACAGTCCATTTGTGTAATGCGATTTATTTTTTGACTATATTTAGGCTCTGTTTAGTTTCCAAAAAAAATCACACAGTACCTGTCACATCGAATCTTCGGACACATGCATGAAACATTAAATGCAGTTGAACAAAATAACTAATTACACAGTTTAACTGATTACCACGAGATGAATTTTTAAAGCCTAATTAGTCCATGATTGTACATTATTTGTCAAGTAACAACAAAATATGATATAGTGTCAAAACCCAATTTTTTTCACCAACTAAACACACTCTTAGTACACCATGCAAGCGATTTACAAAAGTTTTGTGTTTTGGGATCTAAATAAGGCCACAGACGGAAAAGCATTTTTTCTACCCCGCCGTCTCACAATAAATACAATTCTAGAATCAAACACGCAGACTAAGATTAGGTGTAAAATTACCAAAATACTCTTTGTCTGTTGGGATGAGTGGATGAGATGTTAGTTGTATTTTGTGAGAATATTTCGAAAATTGTCTTTTTTTTATAGTAGGTAGGTCAAAGTTACCATTTTTTGTGCGATAAATTTTGAACTCTATAGTTGTAATTATTTTGGGACGGAGGGAGTACTGTACTGCACTAGTAAATGTACGTTGTTCACACATTTTATATGAAAATGCTTTATTTTCTTGATAGACATTTTTTCCTTCTTTTTCTGAGAGGAAGTTTTATGGATGGATGTTTTTTTCTCCATTCAAATATGGATGGTGGTTCATGCGTTTTGAGAAGCTCAACGGCTTTTGCCCGTGCTACCACCAGGGTTAAAAAAACCGGCCGGAACCGGTCCGGTAACCGCGGTTACCGGTCTAACCAGCCCGGACCGGTTCCGGTTCCGGCCGGTTTCAAACCGGCCCAAATTCAAATTTTAAATTTGAATTTCAAAATATGGAAAAATCCCAAAAAATTCTTAAAAATACTTCAAGTTGCGACGAATCTAATGGTGTCAAATTTTTTCAAATATTCGTTCATTTAGTATACTTTGCGAGCATTTGAAGTTAAACAAAAAAAACATGCATACAAAAATATACAAATACAATGTAAAAATAGTACAAAAGAGAGTTGGAGGGTTCATTTAGGCTAAAACATATTATACAAACATTCATTTAGTATACTTTGCGGGCATTTGAATTTAAACTAAAAAAGAAAAAAAATTTGAATTTAACCTAAACCGACCGGTTACCGGTCAAACCGACCGGTAACCGGTCAAACCGGACCGGTAAACCGGTCTAACCGGCCGGTTAGATGTTCGAAACCGGTATAACTGTGGGTTTTGAATTCAAATTTGAGTTTGGCCGGTTTTTACCGGTAACCGGTCCAACCGGTCCGGTAAACCGGAACCGGTGGCCGGCGGTTCGGTCCCGGCGGTCGGTAAAAAAATCCCTGGCTACCAGCAGCTTTGGTTTGCTCAAAAAAAACCAGCAGCTTCGAGAAAGTCCGCCGCCGGCAGCGTACGCGTGCGTGAGAGGCCGGCAGGCCCAACCGCCCAAGCTTAAACACGGCGTTGCATTTGGCCCAGGCCCACGTGAACGCCTGGGGGATCTTCTTCGTCTTCCTTGCCTTCTAGTTATAGCAAGAGCCAGATGAGAGGCACTCAAAAAAAAAAAAGTTATAGCAAGAGGCTGCGCTGGCAGTCACCTTTTTTTCCGTACAAGTTTTCAGCCATTTCTTTGGTTCAATCGGAATCGTCACAAACTTAAAATTCACTTGTAATAACAAAGAACGTGAAAAGAATGAGTGAGAAGTGCGAACCGTGTTTTCGTCGGTAAAAACTTGTAGAACAGCATAACACAGAAAATTGACTGAAAAATGCCTTGAACCCTTCCCTAACATTAACAGGTTGGAAAATGGGAAACACGTTTACGTGAATGCAGACGTGAAATTGACAGGCGGAAAGAAAAGCGAAACTAGAAACTTATGCAAAAACGAGTTTTTTTTTCAACAGAAATCTTTAGCACTAACCACCTCGGCACAGTTTGCCACGGCAGATCACTGGCGGTCACAGGTTCAAAATGACACTCGCGTGGACCACATGCTGACACGTCGGCATACATTTGGCACATTTCCCACGCATTGAACCCCTACCTGCCAAAGCAAGTGCAGTTTGATCATAACTTCGTGGAACTTCTAGTAAAAAAAAAACTTCTTGGGACTTTCTTAACTGGAAAAGACATGAAGCTATGTGGTAAATATTGGCCAATTTACCTATAAAAATTGGTGCAGTGCATTGGCTCACTTGCAAACTACCGTGTGCCAGCTCCAGCGTCCGTGAACTATCATTCCTCATCTCTTATCAGAAAGCCTCATCCCCCTTGTCCGTAGTCATGTTCTAGTGTTTCTTTTTTTTAAAAAAAAAAGAGGAAAAGAATTTTCCATTAATTTAACCACTCGGCGATATCGGTGGCCACCCAATCGTCCACTCCATTTGGTGTACCGTCCTAATACAATTGGTACTACGAGAACATTTATAAACCGTCGCTGCTAGAGTGACGAATCTAGAGTAAATTGGAGGGGGGTGCGTTTACCTCGTGGGTGCATAAGATTGAGTCACAAGGGATGCAAATATGGTGAAATTTTTAGCATGATCACTGTTTTTTCATTTTTTTTAGAGGATGCATTAGCAACCCCTAATGACAACGTGGCTTCGCCTGCTAGAGCATGTACCACTTTATTACAATTACAAGCTCGAGGAGAAAAACAACTTGAACTGACAAGAAACTATGCCTGAACAGGCTCTTCAGGGGAAAAACTTGGGTGCACCCCGGGCGCACGGGCGCATCCGTGCGCCCCCACCCCAACGCTTGTTCTCTGAAAAGCGCCAGAATTCTCCAGCTTTCCTGGATTATAAACAGGAACGAAACATGGAGAGCGTACAACATCACTGCTGGGCCAACAGAAAACTGGGCCGAGGACACAGCACAAAAAACGGCCCACTACGTACCTCGCTGCAGAGCATCCTGGCCGTTCAAATCTAGGTGAAAACAAGACAAATATTACCGGGTGATGCTTTAAGCATGGACCAACTCTTATTTAGCCTCGCTTAAAGTATTTGATACCAAGGGCCAGCTTGTTTTTTTTGTTCAAGAAGATGCGGAGCAGTGGAGCACAAATGCAAAATGTGAAACATGATTTTTTAGGTCTCTTCTCTTCGCAAAATGTGCTGGGAGTTAGTTATATATCCACCCAAGTTGGCAAAGGATATTCAATGATGTTGTGAATGGATATGTGAGGTGCTCCCTGTGTCCAAAAAGGGAAAAAAAGTAAGGTTGAACAACCTGCAGCATTGGCACTATCTTTAAAATCAGTTTGCCCAAAAATTTCTCTTGTAATGTATCATTGAAACAACAAAAGTTTGATCACTGGAAAGCATTTCTAAATAGAAACCTGGCGCACCAATTTTTATGGCACACAGTTTTCATACTATTAGCATAATTATTTGTAAAAGGTTGAGAAACTTGAATCATAAAATACGCGCGTCCTATATTTAGGGATGGATGGTGAAATTTGGTCTCTGGATAAATATCCGTGGGGAGCTCAATTAGGATAAATATTCTCTAGGATCCAATTTGATTTGATACGGGATATTATTAGTAGGAAATAGTAAATGCATACCTATCTCAGGATCAAATTTGATACCATATATTTCCAAACAATGAATACATACTTGATAATCTCAGAAAAATCCACCACAAATATAGAATTCCAGCATGTATACGTTGGCCGACCAAGGAAATAAATCACGTGACACAATGAGAAAAATGGAAACAAATAAAATTGCAGGAATTGATTCGATGAAAAAAATGGAAAAAATAAAATGGCAGGAAAGGAATTGATCGCTGAGGATGAATCTGGCCGCACGTCTCGCCTATATAAGCACGCGTCCGCAATGCGGAGGAACACCAAGAACTCGACCAGCTCTTGTACACGAACACGAAAGAAGCTTAGCCTCTAGCGTGCAGCTCCGATCGACCCCATCCATGGCGTGCTCCAGGAATACGCTCGCGTTCCTCGCCGCGCTGCTGCTGATGGCGCTCGCCGCCGCGGCCGTGCCGGCAGGCTTGCGCGGCTTCGTGCTGGAGGCGGCGGCGGAGCAGCGCTGCTTCGTGTCCAAGAGCTGCCAGGCGGACACGTGCGGGGCGACGTGCGCCGTCCTCGGCATCAACGGCGTCGGGGTGTGCAAGGACGACGGCGGCGTCCCCTCCTGCTGCTGCGTCCCGCCGCCGAAACCCTCCGCCGCCGCCGCCGTCGGCGTCGACGACCAGCTCGCTCGTTGATCCGTAGTGGGAAGGATGGATGCCTGATAAATATTTATCAAGCAACTGATTTTTTTTATGATGATATATTACATCAGTGCGTGATTTCTATGGTTGGTGAGGTAGAATGTGTGGCACAAAGTCTTGAATCCATGCTCATGCGAATAAGTAGCTACCGCTGTTTGTAATGCATCTTTCAATGGATGTTTTTTTCCCCTACAAAATCTTCAATCTTGATCTTTTTTACTCCATGAGACGGTTGAACTTTCATGGCCATTATCTTTTTACAGAATACAGTAAAACACAGATGTTCACGTACGTACATGATGTTTTACGAAATACAGTAAAACGCAGATGTTCACGTACATGTACACACACATCCCTTCTGTATTCTCTTCTCCTAAGCTGTCGGGATAGATAGGGTTATAAGGAGAATGAACAACTTCAGCTCACTAACCGTTTCTGATCCTAATTAAAAGAAGACCGGATCAGTGACGACTCGATGGTCTACAGCAATTGGCTAAGTGCAGCCAAGCAAGGGTAAAGGATAGTTGGGGGCAAAGGGCCTGTGCGTCCTTGCTATGAAGATTTTTGTAACGAACATGGCACCATTTATGCCATTTCGAGTGATTTTGGTGATCGAATGACAACACAACACTTGGACTAATATGATTGTTAAGATGATCATTTTCAGGCTTTTAGGTTCAAGTGATGACAAAGAGAAAGAGAAGATAGGCGTAGCAAGGCCCGATGGACTGCCCTTACGGGGGTTCCGCTACCCGGTTAGCGGACGGGGGTCGAGGGGGAGCCGCCCCTCGCAGGGTCTCAGGGCAGCGCCCTGAAAGCTCTTCGATTCAGGAGCACCGGAAGAACCGACGCCAGGGCATCGGAGCATCCGATGGTAGTCGGAAGAACCGACGCCTTGATACTTTGGTGCAGAAGGGAATCGAAGCCAAGTCAGCCTATAGGCACCGGTTGAACCGACGGTCCAAAATAGGGCATCGGTGCAATGGCCGTCCTTTGTACCAGAGACGATGTCAAGTGCCCAGAAGAAGTTTCTTCAGCACCGGTTCAACCGACGGTGCATCGGTGCATACCACCGGTGTAATAACGTCAGCGTCCAGGAGAAGATTCCTTCAGCACCGGTTGAACCGGTGAGGCATCGGTGCAAAGCATCGGTTCAACCGGTGGTCTCTGCGTCAGCCGACAGGAGTCCAACGGCTACTTCGTGTTATGAGTGACCGGATGAACCGACGCTAGCCCGCCAAGAGGCATCGGTTCTTCCGGTGGTATGCAGATTTTCAGCTAACCGTTGGAGCAACGGCTACAAGACTTGGTGGCCTATATATACGCCTCACCCCGGCCATTTGAAGATTGCTGGAGTCCCAAGACACCTCATACACATCCAAGAACATCTCCAAGCCATACAAGAGCTCATAGATCATATCCTTAGCTTATAGCACTAGCTTTGTAAAGTGTGAGTGCTAGATTAGCTCTTAGTGAGTGTGATTGCAAGGCCTTGAGCCTTTGTGCTGTGGTTCTCTAGTGAACCAAAACAAGAGCTTGGTGCGCCGGCACCTTGGAGCGTGAAGCTCGCCGGCAACGTCATCGACCCTCCGACTTGGTGTGGAGCGGCGAAGACACTTTGTGCGGGGGACGTGGAGACCCCCATCCTTTGTGGAGAAGCTCCTTAGTGGAACCCGGGGCTAAGGTGACCGTGATTGTGTTCACGGAAGAGACTTGGTGACCGAGTAGCAATACTCTTAGTGAGTGCTACAACAACGTGGATGTAGGTGTGCCTTTGTGGCTAACCGAACCACGGGATAAACACCCGCGTCAAGAGTTTGCTATCTCCTATCCCTCTCTTTAAGCTTCCGCATTTCATACTAGCAATTTGTGTGCCTTTACTTTCATAGAATAGTTTCTTGATAGGAAAGGTTATAGGTTGCTAAACTCTTTTGGGATAGGGGTTTCACACTAGAATAACCTAGTTGCACATCTAGATAGCATGTTTTAGTTTAAGCTTTGTGCAAACTAGTTGGAGCCATAGGTCTAAGTTTTTATTAGTGCCTAATTCACCCCCTCCCCCTCTTAGGCTAGAGCACCCGATCACTTTCAATTTTTTTTATGACCATCGAGTAAACAATATTAGTTTATCTAATCTTATAAACCCTAGGCGAGGTACGTCGATGGAGGACCATGCAGAGCCTGTGTCGGGTTTACTGCCGCGATTCTGGTGTGTGCGATGGTGATGGCGGTGAGGTCCCTCCTCCAGTCTAGTGGTCGGGTGCCACTCCTTTTCTTTTCTTAATATTTTTATTTTGAACATTTATAGAAATGTTTTTCAAAACTTTTCTAGAGAGGTTATTAAATAATTTTTGCACAAATGATTTTCTAATTTTTTGGAAAAGTTTTCTAAATAATTAACTTGAATTTATTAAGTAATTTATTAAGTTGTTGAACTAATTTTTTTGGAAAAGTTTTGAATAGTGATTTTTGGGGAAACTTAAAGAGACATTTTGCAAATAGTTTACCGTATTGTTTGCTTTTATGTATTTTCTTTTATGAGTACGAAAGCAATGAATGTGGAAAGGGACTAGGAGTCTAGGATTTTTTTTTTCTCGAATGCGCAGGAGGAGTGCACATCATTGCCTTAAGAAAGAGAGAATCATGGAAAGTTGATGTTTACAACCCGCGATCAACCTCGCGTACAATACACAACACTGGGTCGGATTACTCGCATAGGAGACTACCAAGACTCTTGGCGCCAGCTGCTACCCACATGTCGGTGTCAGTTTTAATCTTCCGAAGGAGCTGCTGATGATCTAGTGAATCACCACGGAAGAGACGCGCATTCCGCTCTTTCCAGATGTGCCAAGCTACAAGTGCGAAGAGGGTGTCAGCACCTTTCCGGGTGGTTGCCAGGAATTGGAGGCGCGTTTGCTTCCAATGTTCCTGAATGCGGATGTCTCCGGGTGGCGCAGGTGTCACCCTGAGTTGCTTCAGAATGATTCCCCAAACCTGCACGGTGAACGGACAGGAGACGAAGAGGTGGTGGACTATTTCCTGCTGGAGATTACAGAGATGGCACATTGTTAGAGCTGCAAGACCATGGCGTGGTAGGCGCCCCTTGAATGCAAGCCACAGAAATAGCTTAACCTTTAATGGTGCCCAAGTTTTCCACACTAGTTTGGCACCATCAAAGGTAGTGGATCCTTGATGCATCATCAAGTACGCTGATTTGGAAGTGAATTGGTCGTGATCAGTCCAGCGTCATATGCAACGATCGGGCACGTCTGGCTGCAGGTGAGTGTTCTCCAGACGGTCCCAAAGTAGAAGGTAGCTAGCAATGGCTGAGACTGACAGGCCGCCGGTGATGCCTCTGGTCCAAGCTCGGTTTGACATTGCCTGTGCTACGGTTCTGTTTTTTGTTGCCCGTGCCGAAACTGCAGTGAGGAGGTGAGGAGCAATATCATGAATGGACTGCCCATCCAGCCATCGCTCGTTCCAGAACTTTGTGCGCATTCCATCGCCGACGATGATTGTGATGGATGCCCTGAAGAAGGCTTCCGCTTGCGCCTCGACCTGGATTGGTAGCTCTGACCATGCTCTACTTTCATCTGTACGCTGCAGCCAAACCCATCTTGTTTGCATTGCCTAGGATGTTAGCTTGAGGTTTACGACGCCAAGACCTCCGAAGACAGCGGGTGTGGTGACCACCGGCCAGGCCACGGTGCACTTGCCCCGTATCGATTGCTTGTGACCAACCCACAGGAACTTCCTGCAAATGGCATCTATTTCTGTTCTCACCCATGGTGGTAGTTTATCGGCCATCACAGCATAAATCGATGCTGCCATCAGGGTGGATTTCACCAACACAAGACGACTGCTCTTGTCCATCAGCGACCCTTTCCAAGCGGGAAGTTTGGCCGCCACTTTGTGCACCAGAGGTTGCAAGTGAGTGAGCTTTGGGAATTGCCTTTTGTACTCAGTGGCAGACCGAGGTAGCGTGTCACAGCCCTGGAAAAAAAAAGGGAAAAGAAAAAAAATCACGCCCGGGCCCACCTGTCAGCCTCTCCCTTCCTTTCCTCTGTTTTGCTCGCGCCGCGCGGCACGCGTCGCCACGCCGCCGGCGTCGATCCTCGTTCCACGAGTCGACGATCCTCGATCCGCGCGCGTCCTTATCCGTGCTGAGCCGCCCCCTCCCCTTATCCGCGCTCGCTCGGCTCCCGTTCCCCGCCTCAAACCCTAACCCTAGCTGCCATTGCCGCCGCCGCAAGCTCCGAGCTCCGCCGGCCGCCGCGATTCGCTGCCGCCGGTGAAGCCCTCCACGATTTAGCTCGCGTGTCACCTAGACCTCCCCATCCTCGATCGATTTGAGCCCTAACCCGGCCTCCTTCCCCTCCCTACAGGGCCGGCGACGAGCACCTCGGTCCGCCGCCGCCTCTGTCCGTCGCGCCGCCCCTCCGCCGCCGCTCCTCGCCCGCATCACCGCCGGTGAGGCTCGCCTACTCCTCCTCTTCCCCATGCGCGCCACCCCTGGTCTGCTCCGCCCCTGCCTCGCCGCACCCGCTTGCGCCGCCGCCGCCGTCACCGCGCGCGTGCGCGTCCACGCCGCGGTCAAGGCCGCAGCCTACCTTGACCCGGCCTGGGGTGGGTCGCTGGCCCGTGGGACCCACCTGTCGGCCTCTGGCAGACAGGTGTGGCCTGATCCGGGTGCACCTAGCGATTTAGCTAGGGATTCCTTTAGGTTTTATATTTCTGCAAACTTGTAAAATCTCTAGAAATTCATGCATAGCTCCAAAAATTATGAAACTTGTTTTGTTGGATTCCTCTAGCTGAGATCTACTCAAGAAAAATATTGTTTTGCATGTTACTTTGTTGTAGATTTATCTATAGGTTTATCTTGCAAAAGTGAGTTTATTGCTTAGTTATTTGTATACTGCTTGAAAAATGTCAAACCAAATTTTGTTAGACTCCTTGTTAGGTGTAGTTTTCAGTGGTGCACCTTGTTTGCTTGGTTCGTTGCTGTGTATCAAAGTTTTAGCTTGTTTTCTTATACTTTGTCTTAAAATGGTTTATTATAGAACTTTGTGCAGGAAAGTGATAAAATGGCAAAACTAGTTTTGTTAGCTTTTTTTTCAAGCCTAGTTTCTATGGTAATTTTCTTGGATTTGTTTAGTTCAGTTTGTATGCCTTTCCCGATTTATCTTGCTTGGAGTAGCTGAAAATTGATCTATTTATGATTAAATATAGGAAAATGCTTTTGCTACAAAACCAATTTTCATGAGTTCTTTGCAATGTCCTCTGCATGCTCAAATTATTTCATGATTTATGCTCGCTGTTTAGTTCATTTCTTAATTCGTGCATCGCATTCATGCATTTTAGTGACCAAGTCGTCGGAGAACGAACCCGTGGAACCCGCCGAGTCCGTGGAGCCCGAAACCCGGAGTCCCGTTCGTGGTCGAGTCTGAAGTTAACCCAGGCAAGCAGCTAAGCATATTCCTTGCACCTTTCTAATCTAATTTAGTTTAGCTATTCCACTGGGTATTGTTGGGCTATAAATGTAGTATGTATGTATTGCATTCTTGTACCTATCTGCGTGCATTATCCTTCCTTGATTTGTTATCCTTGTTCTTGGCACTAGTTAGTTAGTTAATAACTTAATCTGACTAGATGCTTAGCCCTGCTTAGAATACTACTTTGCTTGCTAGAAAGGAATGATTTGGAGTATCACACTTACCTGTTTATCCTTGATCGCACTTGAGCTGGGGCAAGTAGAAGATGGTAGTATCGAGATTCGAGCGGAATGGTAGGGCCTAGAGAATGAAGTCACATGGGCATAGTCCGCTTGGATCGATTAAGGACCGAGTGGACGACGTCGGTTTGAGCATCTTTCCGTGCTACCACATATCCAATATAATGGAACGGATGAGCCAAATACCTTCTTTGACTTGATCATTGGGGCCCGGTCCCAGATGCGTGGCCATCGGGCTATGCAGGGAGGCTTAGCAGGTCCCCGAGTGGAACTATGTGTAGGAAAATTTAGAGATGTACTCGGTGGAACTAAGTCTCCACGCGCAAGCTGGGCGTACCCTCAACGGTTGAGCCTTGTTGGGAACGGTTCACGTGAGTACCCCCTTGCCCGGCGTGATCGGTTGGGTGAGTCGCATGGTCCTCGCGTCGTGTGGGTAAAGTAGTACACCCTTGCAAGGTTATAATCAATTCGAATTGCCGCGCTCTCGGTTATGAGCACGCTCTTTAACCCATGAACTCCTCATAGATTATCGTTTATGATGAGAATGGTTCATGTTATAGCTATGATCAGTTATAGATTATATTACTCTCTTAACCAACTAAAAGTGTTTGGGTTGGGCAAGATTAATTAATTCTGCTAGGTGATAGTGTAGAGAGCTAGTGCTTATGCAAAAATTATTTAACCTTAAAGCTTTTATTTGAGCCATTGCATGATCCTTGTGTACGTAACCGCGTAAGTCTTGCGAGTACCTTTTGTACTCAGGTTGCTTTCTAAACCTAGTGCAGGTGAACCCGAAGTGGTGTTCGGCCATTTCTACCCCGCTGATCCAAACGCGGGGGAAGAATAGGTCGTGGTGGCTGTAATGATGTCCTTGAGCAAGGCGTCATTACTTTAGTAAGTCTTTATCGTAAACGAGCTTTGCGAGAGCACGTAAATGCAATAAACTTTATGTTTCTGTTTAATATGGCTTTCGTGAGCCCAAGGCTATTAGAGAAGTTTGAAACCCACCTATGTTGAACTTGTAATATTAAGCTGTGAACTCTGATAATATAAAACTGCTCTTTGTGGATTTTTGGCGATGTATTCGATTGTAAACGGTATGTGCATATGCTGATTTTGGGCGTATGTTGGAGCGCATACCGGGACTACCGGATTTGATATTATTTTGGATGAATGACGTGTCGGTTATTCGTGTCACTAGATGTGGGATAACACGTGGCACGCGCTCTGGCAAGCACGTGTTAACTCTCATCTGGATGATAATGACCGGCGGTTCGTTTAAAATAGTATCAAATTGGGCGGTTCTCACATAGCGGATGGGGAAAGGCATCATTTGACAATCCAGGATATATATGTTGGATGACATCTAGTTCTTGGTCAGCCCCAAATATTGGTGTGATGGAACACTTGGCCAGGTTGGTTCTCAAGCCGGATGCCTCTCCAAATAATTCAAGGATCTCCTTGATCGCCCATGCTTGCTGTTGTGGCTTGTGAGGGGTGCATGAATAGGATCACATCATCAGCGTAGATGCTGCAATGGAATTTGATCGCCCGGTTGCCCAAGGGGGATAGGACTCCTGCATCAGCCGCTTTCTGGAACAACCTGTTCAACACGTCCATGGCCAAGATGAAGAGCATCGGAGAGAGCGGATCGCCTTGTCGCACCCCTCGACGGTGCTGAATAATTGGCCCGGGCTGCCCATTAAGTAGTATCCTTGATGTGGCTGAACTTAGCAAAGTAGAGATCCATCCACTCCACATACTACTAAAACCATATGCCTCCAGTGCTTCGAACAGAAACGACCAGGTGAGGGTGTCAAAAGCCTTGGAGATGCCTGCCCATTAAGGAGTCTAGGATGGTGAGTGGGGAAGTTTCAAAAACTGGAAAAATAGCGAGAGACATTTGCTAAATACTATGTGCGTGTACAAACCAACTAACATGCATGTCTGCTCGATACCGCGCCAACTCACTTGCCAGCCTGCCCCTCCACTCCACTGCTGGTGAGAACTTGATTCCCTCTTCTCTCCTCTGCATTTTCTTTAGTTTTTCCCCCAAATTCCTAACCCTAACTTTATTGTCATCCCCAAAACTAGTGTTGTATTGGTCGATTACTTATGCATTATGCAATTTGGTTGTAGGATTTGTTATTTAAACTTGTGTCGTTTATAATCCAAACTATCGGTGTGTCATTTTAAACTATCTGGATTGTAATTTAATACTTATTATGCCATTAGTAATTGTGTATTGAATTGTTGGGTAATTTTTATAAATTTTACCGAATTGTTAAATAGATATTACCGGTTTGCATATGAGCATTTTAGTTTGGCATACCCATACAAAAATCCTAGCTCCGCCACCTACTAGGATGGTGAGTGGGCAAAGTTTCAAAACCTGGAAAAATAGCGAGAGACATTCGCTAATACTATGTGCGTGTAAAAACCAACTAAAATTCTCGGTTTTAGTGTGCTCTCTTTGAAGAAATTCCATGCGAGCTATGCTGTTTTATGTGTGAAGTATTGGTGCTAGATAGGATCATCTGATAAAATTTTGAAGCCCTGTGGCAAGCCAAAAAATAAGCTGACTTTAGAACCGAAGTAAAAGTATATAGTATTAAAAACTCGGCCGGCGGGAGAATGACCGCCCCGCGGTATTGTGTGATGAGAAGACCATCTCACACCGGCCAATAAAATCCCCGAACCCCTGCCCCACCCTTACACAGCGGCACCGTAACACATGTGAGACGACCACGACCGGGGCCGGGCCTTAGACCTGTGCTTTGGCACTATGGGACATATGAGGGAAATTTTTTAACCTCAATATGAAATTCAATAGAATGTATTTGTATATCATAATTTGACTGGTAGACCAAAGATTGTACTTATTGCTTGAACATGTGTCTTCAAACTCTTGATATTGCATAGTCTTCACTTGAAAAGCATCATTTATATTTTTTAAAATGAAATCTTCAAATCATGCTCGTCACAACTAGAAAAAAGCCATTAGTGCAATAGGTGACGCATGTGTGGCGCCCTGATGCCCTGTTGATTGTTAGTTTCCTCAATGAAAACAAAACAATAGTTGTCATCGTACGTCCAGAACATCTAGATGATACTTCTGAGTTCTGACATCACTACTTGTATGTTAGGGCACTTAATACTATTCATTATCGTCTCACTTCCTGGACACAACTCTGGATTCACTCGTCTGAATGAATCCAAATGGAGGATCACCCTCAACTACACGCTCCAAAACAATAACAAAAATGCGTAGCGGCGTCCAAACGCAGCCGGCAACGTCTGTCACTGTCAGTGTCAGTTTCTTCCACACAGCCGGACTGATTTTCCAATGTCAATACATACACACCGCTCCATCATTGCAGATGATATATTTAAAAACAGAGTTTGCATGCTTACCGTAGACCATCCAGTTAAACCTTTAAATCAGGTACTTATCTTCCTTACATTGTTTAAACTAAGAATCTTCGTTTGGATGCGTGGCAGCAGACTATTATATTATTTAATCATTTCATAGTCCTAATGTAAGACTTGGTTTTTGCATAAAAAACAAACGCTCATTTTGGTCATCCAAAGTTACTTTTACATATTATTGGTGCAATGACAATGCAAAGTTCTATGAATTGAAAACTGCGATTCAAAATATAGGTTCTACGTCAAATTGAGAGAGAGAGAGAGAGAGAGAGAGAGAGAGAGAGAGATTTACCATTTCCTTTTTTGACTGACGTGACAAAGAACTAAATAGAAAAGAGAGAAATTGGACCTCCTGTAAAATACTACTTTAACATGATATCCAATATTTTGGCATAAAATATACTAATGTCCCGGCCTGTTCTCACAATTAATTATTTTCAGACCTCCTAACACAACAATTCATCGGAGATGTTGTCACACATCAAACTAGTGACGTTTCTAAGACATTAGTCTTGTATTTAACACTAGGATGCAATGCATTTTGGGAGTATCCTTGAATTCTTCCCTTGAGACAATTCCATTTGTATGGCTCTATGAAGTCATTGCTAGAATTAAGGGCAACTACACAACTTACCTAGTTTGTTTACGCTTATGACCTCAATACTTATATTTTCATGTGCAGGCTACACATGGTGGAATCTGCAAGGTTTTGACACTTGGAAACAGAGGACATGGAGCTACTCCAAGAAGACATCATGGCCTTGTTTGGCATTCTACAAAAATAGCACGCACGTTTCCCGAAAAGAGGATCTCGCATGCATGAAGTACTAAATGAAGTCTATTTGTAAAACCTTTTTAGAGATGTGTGTAAATTTTCGCGACGAATCTAATGACGGTAATTAATCGATGATTGGCTACAGTGATACTACAGTAACTATCCTCTAATCGCGTGGTCAAAAACCTTATTAGATTCTTCAAAGTCACTAGCGCGAGGGTTCTGGAGTTGATTTTGTAAACTGTCTTTATTTGACACCGTAATTAGCGGTCAAAATGTCACTATTCATAGCACGCTAAAATTCTAGCGCAAACCAAACAAGGCCATGCAAAGTGACAAACGCCGTGGAGAACATTTACGTCACCACCCACAGGACGGCAATTCAACGTTAATGCCAGGCTAAGCTAAGCTGCTAGCAGCTAAACTAGCTATCAAATAAACAACATTCTGTGGTGGACAGCAAGAGAGACAGATTCTTGTAAGTCCACCTCCAAAGGCTGTCGACTTCGCCGGCTCAGGTAATAATTTATATGACGTGGAGGAGTGAGAAGATAGGAGATGTCTCGCACATCTCCCGATGAGCTCTCTGTCTCTGCTCCTTTCATGCTGTGCAGTCACAGTGTTCCATACTTTGCTTCTTTTTTTATTGTATCGAGACTCCACGTTGCCGGCTATTTCGCAAGAACTGTTGAAAATGGCCTTATATACAAATGCGACAGACTTGAACTTTCGTTCATCTTATCAAGTATATAAGCCACCGTGTTATCAATGCTACCTTTCAAGTTGTGGCTACAATCTAAGCAAGTTAAACCTGCAGATACAATCCATCCAACCAAGCTATAGGCAGTGCCGGTGGATATGGAGAAGGGGCAGGAGATAGCACCATCAGATGTCGAGAAAGGTCCAGAGCAGCACGCCATCGACGTCGGCCACCATGTCGAGCATGCTGATGGCAGAGGCGAGGACGGCACCGAGCAGAAGAGAGTGGCTGTGGCTGAGGAGGTGCAGAAGAAGAGCGGGAGAGTGGCAGCCCTTGATGCCTTCAGAGGGCTAACCATTGTGGTACACACTCAAGAACTTGTTTGGTTTTGGTTCTTCAATCTGAAAAGTTCGATTCAGCTTTCGTTTTGTGAAGCGTAAAATGTTTAAGTGTCATCATATGATTAAATTCTTCGAGTTTCGTTACTTGCAGCTCATGATCCTGGTGGACGATGGCGGCGGTGCCTATGAGCGGATTGACCACTCACCGTGGAACGGCTGCACTCTGGCAGACTTCGTCATGCCGTTCTTCCTCTTCATAGTTGGTGTTGCAATCGCCTTTGCGTTGAAGGTGAGTAAGCACATACACACCTGAATTGACACTTCCATAAATACGCTGAAGCTCTTGCACCGGTCAATTACTTGTCACAAACGTATTAAGTTGCCGGAGGAAAATAACTGGCTTCAATACTCTGGATCTCTTGCTCTGATACAGAGAACTGATCATTCTAGCAGAGAAAACTGATCATCAAGTGAACATGATTGCAGAGAGTTCCAAATATCGGCGCCGCCGTGAAGAAGATTACTATCAGAACACTGAAAATGCTCTTCTGGGGTGTGCTTCTCCAAGGTAATTCTTTTATTACTATGATTCTTGTTTGCAGCTCTTATTCCACTTCCTGTTTTGGTTGAAAGATTTGATGATATGTACAAAGGTGGATATTCTCACGCTCCGGATGACCTCTCTTATGGAGTGGACATGAAGAAGATCAGATGGTGTGGCATACTACAGGTTCACTTCATCCACCAATAAGAAAAAAAAAACCACCTCCTTACTCTCTAAGCAATAACTTGAATTCTTTCCTTTGCTTGACAATGGCTCATCAGAGAATAGCTTTGGTGTACTTCGTGGTTGCTCTGATAGAGGCATTCACCACAAAAGTAAGGCCTACCACGGTGCGGTCTGGTCCTTATGCCATTTTCGATGCGTATCGATGGCAATGGTACGCAATTTTTATTCTTCCTGATAGTTTGAATAACCCTGCGACTGCACATATCTTTCCAATTTTCTATCGATTTTGAAAATGATGAGCATTCCTGGCCCTACCAACAGGTTAGGTGGTTTTATCGCATTTGTTATATACATAGTTACAACATTCTCGCTATATGTCCCGGATTGGAGCTTTGTTTACCACAACGATGGCGATGTCAATGACGGCAAGCAATTTATGGTATCTTCAACTTTTCCTGGGCATGGTGTAATCACTGAAACCTGTCGTATTTGATACAGTACATGCTTGTTCCTGCAGGTACAATGTGGTGTGAGGGCCAGCCTGGACCAAGCCTGTAATGCAGTTGGCTATGTTGATAGGCAGGTTTGGGGGATTAATCATCTCTATACACAGCCAGTTTGGATCCGATCAAAGGTACAACAGAACTATTAGTATTTGTCACTGGCAGTGATATGTTTTTTTTCCCAAATCACAATTCATATTTTAATTGACTAATATATTGGACATTTTATATGGTTAGAATTACTAAGTCTGTTCTGTTCACCTTGTTCAGGATTGCACATTCAGCTCACCTAACATGGGTCCCCTGCGAGCCGACGCACCAGCGTGGTGCCTTGCACCTTTCGAACCAGAAGGCTTGTTAAGGTTGAAATCTGACAACACTAACAGATGAAGCTGAGTATTTGTAGTCAACAATTCAAGCAACTGACAATCATTTCCTCTTTCAGTTCAATATCGTCAATACTATCAGGAACAATCGGGATACACTATGGCCATGTCCTGATCCATTTCAAGGTTATTTCTGAAAACTTGCTTCGACCTGTGAGTTTTTAAGAAATGCAATGCAATGTGGTCAAGAAAGTTTCTGATTTGCAGACTCACAAGGAGAGACTGAAGCACTGGCTTCTGATGGGCTTTTCGCTCCTCGTGCTCAGCATTCTCCTACACTTCACCAAAGGTACTTATCCATGGATTGATGCATATTTCCTGTCATACATCAGCTGCCATTTGCAATCCTCGAACTCAGGTTTTACATGCATTGCTCCGCTCTTGCAGCCATCCCCATCAACAAGCAGCTCTACAGCTTCAGTTATGTCTGCTTCACCGGCGGGGCAGCAGGAATTGTTCTCTCAGCTTTCTATATACTGGTGTGGTTCATATTAACATTCTTTTACCAGAAACTTGTTCAATTTCATTTTTCAGAGAACTAACAAGTAAATAAATTATTGCATTCATTTTCTGACGGACAGATTGATGTCTGGGGCCCGAGGACTCCATTCCTGTTCCTGGAGTGGATCGGCATGAATGCCATGCTTGTGTTTGTCCTTGGAGCACAGGGAATATTGGCTGCGTTTGTGAATGGATGGTACTACAAGTCACCAGATAACTCTCTGGTAAGTAACAAGGTTTGTCTCCGTTCTTGCTCCAAACCTCTGCGAGTAACCTACTGAACTTTTGATTTTGTTTCTTTGCTTATATTTTTGCAGGTCCATTGGATCGTGAATCATGTGTTTGTCAATGTCTGGCATTCACAGAGGCTGGGTACTCTGCTCTATGTCATATTCTGTGAGATTGTGTTCTGGGGTGTTGCGGCAGGCGTCCTGCACAAATTGGGGATTTATTGGAAACTGTGATTGCTTTTGGGGCCATATTTGTAAAATGAAAGCATCTACAAATATGTGTATTGTTTGTACGGTCGTAAATCGGCTCGTTAATTCCAGTGAAACATCATTTTGTATGGTCGATGCGACAGCAACACAAGCATTGATGCTGTGCATTCTCAAGTTGCAGCATGCCATGTGTATTCAGAAGAGTCCTCTGCGACAGAGATACTGCAGTCAGTTCTGGACAGCATGGAAAGGAACTTTTTTTTTCTAAACGTGCCATAACATGTACTCCCTCTGTCCCGTATTACCTGTCGTTGGGGAGCCCGGCACGAGCAACAAGGTGAAAGTTAAAAGACCTGACATACCCCTACGAATTCAATACACATAACAGAAAAAGTAGTAGCAGGAGATGGAAAAAGGCGTGGCTGGGCGAGCGGATGAGAACAGAGGGAGGTGCGATGGGCCAATGAGGGTGACCGGTGACGGGATAAGGCTGCATGCAGGCCTAGATGGTAGGTGTGGGACCCACGTATAATAGCCTAGACGACACATAATTCGGGACAAAGTACTGCAGCCGACATATAAGTCGGGACGGAGGGAGTATTTTATCAAGAGAGGAAAATAATAAAATCACTATAAATTTTAGTAGACAGAAACTAGTAAGGCGGATACATAAAACCATCAAACAAGTGGTGGGCGACCCAACAACAAACAGACTAGCAAGAACAACAAGGAAGGAGACTCCCAACCCACAAATCTAGATGAGAACACACAATTGAACCGGCTAAAAAGACGCTACAATGTCGAGGGAGCAAAAATCTACTACAACAAAGACGGCAAAGCATCCACCCAACTAACCAACCAAGGTGGCAAAGCATCCACCCGACCAACACGACAACGGCGGCAAAGCATCCGCCGGCAAAGAGAAGGGCAGCAAAGCATCCGTCAGACTCAGCCTGGGCGTTTGGTCTAACCGATCCAAACCAATCGGTTCTTCGTTTTTTTTGCAGTAAACTCGGTTGCCAGAGAATAGGAACCAATTGATTCCTAAGAAAACTAGGAATCGAGCTATTTCGCGTTCGGTTAATTCGGTTTGGTTTCGGTTAGAACCAAACTGACCGAACAAAATGTTCGTGTGCTCCGCTAGTCAGCCGATGTGTGTGACTGACCAATGGGATCCACTGACCATAGGACCCCATGACAATCGATGACTGTCGACTCGGTCAATGTTGACTGGTCAATGCTGACGTTAGTAGGGCCCACTACTGATGTCAGTAGTGCTGACCAATCTGGTACCATCATGCTAACATCAGCATTCCATGTGGCGCGCTCTTGTGCTGCCACGTGTCACCTCTATGTGTTTTCCTTTTTTAATAATTATTTATTAACTTCGGAAATGGTTTTAAACTTAGAAAACTCACAATAAACTAACTAGACCTCCGAAAATTATGAAACTGGTTTCATAGTTCTTCTCAAATCATGATTTATCTGTTAGAGTAGATTTTGTTGTGAATTAGATCTTATTTGGGTATTTTTGTGCTTTTTTGCTCCTTGGTCTCTATGTTTATATGTAATTACAATTAGGTCCCTACGAGAAGGTGCCGACCGACATCCCGAGCGACTAGAGGACCCAGGAGAGCTTCCCCAGCACCCAAGAGATCTAGGAGGATGCCCTGGATGATCAGAACCCCCGGAAGCTTAGGAAGCCGACAAAGAATCGCCAGGTTCACCCCCATCTACGATTTGAGTACCTACTACCTATTAGGCATTGCTTGCTAGATATGCTATGCTTTGCTTTATGCTCTGATGAGGTGAACCTGCATAGCCTTTTGCTTTACCTGAATTCCTTGAACCCCTATTTATCCATGTTTGAGTATATGATATGCTTTGGATACGACTTGCATGTGTATGTGTATTTGCGGGATTTTGTGATGATAGTTTTGGCTACGGAGCACATGTTGTGGGTGCATTTTCCCTTCGGAAACACTTCCTTTTGGGAAGACATGGAGGACTTGAGGAGTTGTGGGCCATACCTATATTCGGTGCCCACCGCAGAACCATAGCGGCGAATACGCATTTGTAATGAAGATGCTTGTTTCGGCAAGTAAGGACTGAGTTAGATGAAACTGGTGATGGAACTATGTTGAACGTGCACACCACTTATCCTATATGCGGAAGGACCCGGTCCGAGCTAGCTACACACGACACCAAGCCTATAGGAGGATAGGGTATCAGGATAGGATAAGGCTGCATGCAGGCCTAGATGGTAGGTGTGGGACCCACGTACAATAGCCTAGACGACACATAATTCGGGACAAAGTACTGCAGCCAGAACGACATATAAATCGGGACGGAGTGAGTATTTTATTAAGAGAGGAAAACAATAAAATCACTATAACTAGCAAGGTGGCTCGCGCTAATAGCGGTAGCTAGTTTTTTATTTAATTCTTTAAAAATATTTACATTGACAGAAGAGATGTATTTTATAATTTATTTACCTCTCATTTGCTCTTGTTGAATATTATAATACTTGCAGCTTTCTATGCATAGGAGTTCATATCAATCATCACTTTTTATGTTGCTTTATTCTATATTATAGTTGCATATTTTAGTATTTAAACCTGCAAAATCTAAATTTGAGGATTGAATTCAATTTTGGATCACCTTGAATACGGAGCAAATTGTACATAATTGTATTCATATAAAGTTTTTTATAATTATGAAATATATTTATATGTATTTGATAGTTATCTTTGCCAACAATCTGTAACTTAGATGTTGGAGTTCGATTTGTATCTTGCAATATTTTGATTAATATTTAGCGAAAACATATCTAGTGTAGTTGTTAGAGCACTTAAGTAGCATCTAGCAGATCTAGACCTGACTCATCATCGGAGCGAAATAAAAATGAGCATGGATTAGACAAAAAAAATTTATGTTAAAAAAATAAGTTGAGGCCTCCTGCTGGCTTTGGTAAATAAATGTTATACAAAACTTATATATATGCGTGCTATGTTAATGCATATATGTTTTAAATTTTTTATTTAACCGAACCTATTATTATTTTTCCCACTTTGGTTATTGCACAATTTATTTGTTTTTAGCCCATATGACTACATATATTGGTCTACTTTAGAGTTTTGTCATCTCGGTGATAGATAGTTCCATATATATCTTTGTTTGTTGTTTCTAACTCTTTTCTTTATTTTTTATTTTCTCTAGCAATTTTTATTAATTTCTCTGTCTTCTATTTTGTTCCTCGGTATATTTGAAATCGATTAGTGTGTATCGCATCCGATGCATCTAATGGAGAAGTTTCCTGTTTAGTATTGTGCCTCAGGGTTTTTTTTTCTGAGCGAAGAGGAGCACGTACATTTGTTTGAATCATTTGATTTTGTACTGTAGTCAATCGACTTTGAGATAGATTAGCAGAGCTTCAGGCCTGTATCTGTGGCTAAAATAATTTCAGTTGTGGCTTCTTTGATGGAGCAGCTTTTTTTTATGGATATAGAGGTGTTTTGAAAACCGTTCGGTAGAACCACTTCTTCTATTTTTTCATGAATATATGAAAGATGTCAAATGTCCAACAGGACATGGCTATAATTTAATATTTTTCTCATTCTAATGATATTATTTATAGACTAAACCAATAAATTCACTTTTGTCCTTTTCTTTTGCCCTCATTTTCTCATTTTTCCTGCCTTCTTTTTCTATTCTCCTTTTTCTACTTTCCTTACCCGTTCAATCTTGGTGCTTCTTTATCTTTTTCTCTTCTCTTTCTCTATACTTCTTCAGAGGTATCGATCACATTTGTGTTCCATGCCTAGTGTGTACTTATAGAAGATTAGATGGGGATAATAATGTTAATAATTATCTATGCTATTTGATTCCTCACATGACTAACTCCCTGATTTTTCCCATGCATCTATTTAGATTGAGCTAATAATAGTCACATTTATTTGTAGGTTTCGGTGCTTTACCCTTTATCCCAGTGATTATTACTTGTATGGAACTATTATATGCCCATAGAATCATAATTCTTTGTTGACCACCATCAGATTAGTTTGTATAACTAAAGTTGTTCAAGAATATGCAATATTTATGATGATAATTCTTGTTTGGAGAAAGCATTGGTTCTTTAGAGGATATTTCTCTCACATTAATTCGTCTGCGTATTCATTGGCCCACACTTACAATCATAAGGCGCTAATGGTCTTGCAATAGATTGCAATATGTGAAACTCTGCGCATCATCATTATTTTTTCGTCCCTATCTTGACATTTGGTTGTTCCAGAAGAAATGGATTAATTGAGTTCGGCAATGATTTTGAGTAGAATCCAGTGTGCTTCATGCAGCTGCATGTACTGCATGACGTTCTTGAGACTCAAAAAGTTGTGATTCGGAATCTCGGGCAAAGACTATGGTCGCGTCGTAGTGCAGGGCGTTCCAAAGATTTTTCAAAGCAATTATCTCTTTCAATAGTACCAATACAATACAACTATGGTCGTGTTGTCACGCTTATGCTGCTGCCATTTTTTTTGCATCTTTAAGGAAGGTTAATGTGAGACATAGATGGTAACATGAGATTTTATGTCATGCGGACCCTGTATTTAACTTTAATTGGATACAGACACTTTTTGGTAGTTTAAAATATTGCATCTCATTAAATTAGACATGGACTCTTTTGTCCAATTTAGATCGTTAGATCTTCATTAAATCGAATGGTGTAAATCCTATACACAAATATTATTTAGATCTTCGTTAATTTGGAGTATTTATTAACTTTATTTGCCATGAAACTCAAACTTGGATTTTTATTATTGCATTTGATACTATTTATTTAGCTATTTTTCTTCTTAATATGATTCATAATCACTACACATATCAACAATAATTTTTTTAATTCTAGTTCTTGCATTTATCTATTTATTAATCATATTTGATGCCAATTTTTTTATACTTTTAATTTTTAATTTAGCTATTTGGCTAATAATAATTTTTTTGTCGTGTGCCAATACTAATTTTTTTAATTTTATAATTCCGAATTTGCTTATTTAGTAATTGTATTCAACATGGACTCTTTGGTTAAGTCCTAATTTTCTTATTTTTTTAATTCCAAATTAAGCTATATTTACTAATCGTATTTGGCATGGACTCTTTGTCATGTCTTTTTTTAATTTTTTAAATTCGAAATTAGCTATTTATTAATCGTATTTGACATCTCATCGCGTTTCTTTACTCCATCATCATCACGAAATCGTCCGTCCATCCATCTTCGACATCCCTTCACGTCGGGGCAGTGCCACGACACCGGGGGCACATCGCGTCGGAGGCTCACTCTGCCAGCCTGTTGCCTGCGACCACCGTGCTGCTAGCTACCAGTAGTTGCTAGGAATTCAAGTCAACATTATCTCTTTGCAAAGAGATATTAACAGTCCAGATTAATTCTAAAACATTTGTTTTTCCATCAAGCTCACGTATTACCCATGCCCCCCTCTTCTTCAATCGTCCAGAACGCATAATCGGTTTGCAAAACTTTTAACAGGTACTAACAATATGACATACTAAAAAATTAGTCAACTGACAACAGTTGGACAGTCATAGAATAACGTAGGAATTTCTAGACCCTCTCGACGAACGTGCTGGTTTGTTTTAACACTCCCTTAATAATATAATAGAATTTATACTTTTAATTTTAAATTTAGCTATTCAGCTAATATTAATTTTTATCTAGTGGTAATGCTATTTTTTAATTTGATAATTCAGAATTTTCCTATTTAGTAATTGTATTCAACATGGACTCTTTGATTAAGCCCTAATTTCCTTATTTTTTTAATTCCGAATTAAACTATTTACTAATAGTATTCAGCATGGACTCTTTGCCATGTCTTAATTTTCCTTAATTTTTTAAATCCGAAATTAGCTATTTATTAATCGTCTTTGATATGAACTCTTGAGTTAGTTTGAACCGTTAGATCTTCATAAAATCCAACGGTGCAAATTCTTCTTTTTTTTAGATTAATGTGGGAATTTCTAGACCCTCTCGGCGAATGTGGCGGCTTCTTTTAACACTCCTTTAATAATATAATAGAATTTTTAGTAGACAGAGGCTAATAAGGCGGATACATAGGACCACCAAGCAAGTGGTGGGCGACCCAACAACAAACGGACTAGCAAGAACAACAAGGAAGGAGACTCCGAACCCACAAACCTAGACGAGAACACACAACTGAACCGGCTAAAAAGAAGCTACAACGTCAAGGGAGCAAAAATCAACTACAACAAAGGCGGCAAAGCATCCACCCAACTAACCAACCAAGGTGGCAAAGCATCCGCCCGACCAACACGACAACGGCGGCAAAGCATCCGCCGGCAAAGAGAGGGGCAGCAAAGCATCCGTCGGACTCAGCCTGGGCGTTTGGTCTAACCGATCCAAACCGATCGGTTCTTCGTTTTTTTTGCAGTAAACTCGGTTGCCAGAGAATAGGAACCAATTGATTCCTAAGAAAACTGGGAGTCGAGCTATTTTGCGTTCGGTTAATTCGGTTTGGTTTCGGTTAGAACCAAACTGACCGAACAAAATGCTCGTGTGCTCCGCTAGTCAGCCGATGTGTGTGACTGACCAACAGGATCCACTGACCATAGGACCCCATGACGATCGATGACCGTTGATTCGGTCAATGTTGACGTTAGTAGGGCCCACTACTGATGTCAGTAGTGCTGACCAATCTGGTACCATCATGCTAACATCAGCATTCCATGTGGCGCGCTCTTGTGCTGCCACGTGTCACCTCTATGTGGTTTCCTTTTTTAATAATTATTTATTAACTTCGGAAATGGTTTTAAAACTTACAAAACTAGACCTCCGAAAATTATGAAACTGGTTTCATAGTTCTTATAAAATCATGATTTATCTGTTAGAGTAGATTTTGTTGTGAATTAGATCTTATTTGGGTATTTTTGTGCTTTTTTGCTCCTTGGTCTCTATGTTTATATGTAATTACAATTAGGTCCCTACGAGAAGGTGCCGACCGACATCCCGAGCGACTAGAGGACCCAGGAGAGCTTCCCCTGCACCCAAGAGATCTAGGAGGATGCCCTGGATGATCAGAACCCCCGGAAGCTTAGGAAGCCGACAAAGAATCACCAGGTTCACCCCCATCTACGATTTGAGTACCTACTACCTATTAGGCATTGCTTGCTAAATATGCTATGCTTTGCTTTATGCTCTGATGAGGTGAACCTGCATAGCCTTTTGCTTTACCTGAATTCCTTGAACCCCTATTTATCCATGTTTGAGTATATGAGATGCTTTGGCTACGACTTGCATGTGTATGTGTATTTGCGGGATTTTGTGATGATAGTTTTGGCTACGGAGCACATGTTGTGGGTGCATTTTCCCTTCGGAAACACTTCCTTCTGGGAAGACATGGAGGACTTGAGGAGTTGTGGGCCATACCTATATTCGGTGCCCACCGCGGAACCGTAGCGGCGAATACGCATTTGTAATGAAGATGCTTGTTTCGGCAAGTAAGGACTGAGTTAGATGAAATTAGTGATGGAACTATGTTGAACGTGCACATCACTTATCCTATATGCGGAAGGACCCGGTCCGAGCTAGCTACGCACGACACCAAGCCTATAGGAGGATAGGGTATCAGTGTAGGGCGAGGGTTCAGTATTGGTGTGAAGGGGTATTGGCCCTCACGTTTTCCGACACAGCAGGGAGAGGCTTCACAGACCCGGAAAAGCAGGATGGTGGTCATAGCCATTAGTTTTGTTACAGCAGACTGGTGCCTCAGAGTTAGTTGGAGTTGCTCCCGGATGGCCTCGGGGCGAGTGGGTACATGTGTGTAACCCCTGCAGGGGTGAAAACTATATGTATAGCCGCGTACTCGGTCATGTACAACTCTTGATCTGGCTTCGCTAACTAGAGTAGTGTTACTTCATATTTCTATCTCCTTCTAGTATGTTTTCCTTGCCGGTGCGCAGCTAAGGTGGCGAAGATGGGAGTTCCTCGCACCGACTTTGTTGTTTTTGAAGGTGTGTGTGAATAGGGAGTTCGGGATGTCGGAATGGCCCACATTGAGATATTTGAAAGACATATATTTATATACTTGCTTGCTTCTTGCATAGGAAAACCCCAGTCTTGTCCGTTGGCTATTCTTTTATCGTAATTGCATCCACTTCAATCTTGCATGCGGATGGTGATGTTGATCTATCCCATCCTTGGGGATAGTTTGGGAGATGCAGGGTCCAATTCGAAGACCAAGCCCGACAACGATGAATGAAGCTAAGGACGGTTCATGCTACAAGTCTTGCCTATGGAGGAGAAGTGTTAATAAAAGATGACCCAAAAGCTTAGCTATCGCTTTCCGCTTTTTGATTGATTTTCCTTTAGCCCAAGAGGCTTGTATCCGGAAACTCGTAACACAATTCTTTGGATTATGTAATAAATAAACCCTTATATTGAATTTATCGAGGAGTATTTCTGTGATATGTAAATAAAATGAGTTCTGTAGGAACTATTATGATGATACAGGAAGTCGGGTTCTTCTTTCGGAAACTCGGTTCGTTTCACGTAGGCCGGTCGTCCCCCGGGCGGCGGTGAGCTGGCCTGTGATCAAGAGGAGGAGACAATAAATCATTGGCTGCTGCAATGTGTTTTTTCGCGACAGTTGTGGTTTAGTGTCCTAGAAGGGCTCGGTTTGTAGGCATTAACCCCGAATCCTGGTGCCTTATTTTTCTTTGCTACAGCCTACAGCCAGCATCACTGCGTCAGCCCAGTTCCGACCGTGAGGGAAAATAAAGAGAGAAAATGGCACACTTCTATTTATTCGAAA
Source organism: Panicum virgatum (assembly GCF_016808335.1). Lineage (NCBI taxonomy): Eukaryota > Viridiplantae > Streptophyta > Magnoliopsida > Poales > Poaceae > Panicum > Panicum virgatum. Next base: position 10,640,808 of record NC_053152.1, read on the forward strand.
ATTCAGAATTTTTTTATGACAAATGATTATTGTTATTTTGTCATAAATATTGCGAGGCTTGTCATTTAGCATTATGATGAAATAAACTTTGTCACGATGTAGAATTGTATTTGTTCATGACGATTTCTTGTTTGTCTTAGTGCCATAATGACAAATATCTGTGATGTTATGAGATATTCGTCGCTTCTAGCATCTAGACACAATGATATGTGTTGTAGTACACGTTAACGCTTCTAGCATCTAGACACAATGAAGTGGGGCCAGCTGGCCTATGTTTTGGCCAAATTTTTTTTATAATTTTTATGCAATGCAAAAAATGCAAAGGTTTGAAAATTAAATATGCAATGCTGGAAATTAAATATGCTATGCTGAAGTCAAAAACAAAATTATGCAAGGAAATAAACTATCCTATATGCAAACGCAAGAATGAATAAATATACCCCATGGCCAGAGCTCGGGTTTTAAGTCCAGAGCGGGACTATCCATACATTGGCTTCGATTGTCCTCGCCAGGTGGGGACCCTGACGATGACACCTTCTTTCGCTACTTGCTTAGTGGGCTTCGTTTAGATCTCTTTCTTCTTGTATTCCAAAAATTTTACACGTCGGATCTTTCACTTCGCGTTCCTATAGTTATGCACCTTAATCTCCTTTCGAATTCGAAGTTTCTCTATGAATTCGATGAGAGCTTTGAGGGGTGGGATTGAAGGCTTCTCCAACTCCTTCTCGGACTACTTCCTGCTGAATGATTTGACTTGGGAATATTGTTCGACCTTCAGACGGAAGGCGAACCTCACCTTTTGCCCATTAATATTGAGCTGAATTTCTACAGCTCTCATATCAATGTATGCATTGGCCGTACTCAAGAACGGCCTTTGAAAAATGAGAGGGGTCATGGTGTCGTATTCCTTGTCAAGGATGGCGAAATAAACCGGGTAAAGAAATTATGTATTTTCACCGGAATATTCTCCATAATCCTTGCGGGATAACGATACTCATTGATCCGCTAGCTGCAAACACATGGCACTAGGAGCAAGCGCATGATGGTTAAGTTTATCATAAACTACCATTGGCATGATGCTGACGCTTGCTCCCAGATCGCAGAGAGTGTGCTTTAAGTGTTGGGCTCCGATCGAGCATGTGATGGTGGGGCATCTTGGGTCCTTCTTCTCCAAGAGAGGATCGGGTATAGCTACAATGCACTCCTCTATGAGCTGCACGACCTCGGTGGTGGGCAAGACCCTCTTATTTCCAAGGATACCCTTGATATACTTGGTACATGGGAAGCTGCATAGCATCAAGAAGTGCTATGTTGATATAGAATTTCTTGATTATCTCGACGAACTTGCCGAATTACTCATCGGCCACCAGCCTTCTTATCCGTTCTGGAAACGGTAAGGCGGTTGTATCATGATACTCTCAGGAAGCTCTTGGAGCTTCCTCGGTGTCTTCCAGGGTAGTAGAGGTGTTGGATTTGGTAGCCTCCCCCTGCACCTCGTCTTTAGCTTCAGTATTGCTGGCAGTTACGGTCTTTCTGTTGAGTTTCTGCATCTTGCAGGAAAGGTGGCTCCTGCGTGGACTTTCAGTCCATGTGGTTACCACACTATCATTCTCTTTTGGGGCTACTTCCAATTGCCCGGGCAGTTTTCTCATGTTATTGTTAGGGCAAGATGACAGCTGAGCTACTTGATTTTATATCATTTTGGTAAAACTCATCTGATTTTTAATAACAGAGTTACCTCTCTAGTTGAGCAGCCAAAGACTTCAAAATTTTATCATTAGCTAGAAATTTTTACTAATGTTATCATTAATTTGCTTTTGGCCATACACTAGACCTTTTAATGTAGGTTAAAAATATTATTAAAGTTCATACCTTGGTGTTAGCCGAAGTGTGAGGAACGTGGTGCCCGAAGATTGAAGTTGAGAAAGTGCCTAATTGCGCTCGCTATCTCTCTAGTCATAGACTAGCTAGCTAGGTAGCAGCAGCACGACAGCGGCATCACAAAAGAGCTGGATATAAATCTTTGGAACGACCTACCTCGTACAGCGTTCAATTTGGAGTACTCTCGAAAAAACCTTAAAAACACTAAACGAGGTGACCAAAGAAAAACAAATGCATGATTCCTTCGCTCCGTGGCTGCAAGCTGATCGAACCTGCATTATTCCAATCAAAGAGCAGCGTACTTAGGTTGCCTTGAGCTTGCGAACAAACTCCTGCATGCTTCGGTAGCTCGTGCCGCCCTCAGCAACGGCCCTGGCCGCCTCCTCGCCGGTCCTGGTGGCCCTCGCCCTCACCGCCGCGTCGGACATCACCTCCTTCACTTTCCGGCCGATCTCCTCCCCGCTCACCAGCCTCCCCTCCCCGTCCCAGCTCCAGTGCTCCATCCACACCCCGACGCCGCCGCTCACCACCACCGTGGCGTTCACGCGGTGGTCGCCGCCGCGCGGCCACGCCAGCAGCGGCACCCCGGCGGCCGCCGCCTCCGTCACCGAGTTCCATCCGCTGTGGCTCAGGTACAGCCCCACGGACGGGTGCCTCAGCAGAGCCTCCTGGTCCACCCACGCCTTCGTCACCAGGCCGCGCCCCTGCACGCGCGCCGGGAACCCGTCGCCGAGCACGTCCGCCAGCTCGGCGGCGTCATCCCTGTCCACCGTCGTGGTCTTGAGCACCCAGAGGAACCGGCAGCCGCTCGCTTCCAGCCCAGTGGCGATCTCCCGGAGCTGGTCGCGGCTCACGGCGCTGCGGTTGCCGAACGCGACGTACACCACAGATCGCGCCGGCTGCTCGGCAAGCCAGGCGACGGGGGAGCCCATTGGTTCCGGCTTGTCGTCATCCACCGTAGACGTGTGCGACTTGAGTGGGCCGATGGCGTAGACCGGCGGGAACCCGGGGACGACCTTGCCGTCTCTCAGGGCGGCGAGCGCGGCCGGCTCCAGGGCCTCGAACGTGTTGACCAGGATGCCGTCGGCGCCGGTGATCTCGCACAAAAAAGACCACCCAAAAAAAGACCAATCAACAATATATAACTTAGCATAACACCAATCAAGTTATATAGAGATATTCAGAGTAAGTCAGCAAATCTATGCATCGCGCGCGTGTCGCAGGAGGACGCCACCATGCTCCTATTCATCTTCCTCGTTGAGGTGGTGGAGGCTGGAGTTTGGGTCCTTCGGGGTGGGGGGTTGTGAGGTCCCGTGGTCACTATCGACCGTAGAAGATGGGGTGACGGTAGGGACGCTGCCGGAGGTTGGGGGATAACCAGTGGTCAGAACTAGAGTAGGGGAGCTTGACGTCGCCAAGTAGAAGTGCGTGCCGAAGGCAGATCGGAGGCGGCGACACCACCGGGACGGTGGCTGGAAGGCGGGGTGGGGACATTGCTGCGACAATCGCAAATGCGATGAATAGAGGCCCCTAACTAGGTTTATAAGAGTCTTTTGGATACTAGTTACACGATATTAATACATGTCTATATACCTTTGGTTAGCCCACAAATTTAGGTAAGGGCCTCCGCTCCCATTTTTAACAAAAAAAATAAAGAAAAGAAAAGATGAATAGGACCTGCGAGCAGCCGTCATGTAGCTCTGCATTGCCGCGTGGGGCCATGGACGAACACTTACGTTGGACCTGTGGCGATCGAGAAAGGCTCACAGCTGAGACTGCACAAAAACTGGGCCCAAGTGGTTTGATCGCTCGGTGATCGTTGTACAACATTTCGTAATCTGTGCACTATGACATACCAGCTCAGTTTTTGTTTAGAAAAAAGTTCGGCTTACACTCTCGAACTATCACAAAAGTCCAAATTTTAACCTTCAACTACGAAACCGGATAACAGAGATCATCCAACTATTAAAATGGGCAAATTTTGCCCCTTATGTGGTATCGAAGGTGGTATTCTATTTTGTGAGAATTCCAAATTGAAACTAAAAAATCATAAGTAATTCATTTCAAATAAAAAATACAAAATGGATATAAATTTTTTTCTAAAAATATAAACTATCTATTAGCACAATACTCGTCAGTTATTCTATTGGCATGCTACTTGTCAGCTATTCAGACCAATTTTTATATGTTTATAATATTTGGTTGTTTGTAATTATGCCTATTATTTTTAAATAATAGATAGGCCACATTTTTAGAAAATTTTTGGCCCTAGTTTTATATTTTTTTTGATTTAAAATTAAGTAGTTTTGATTTTTAGATCTAATTAGATTTTTTAAAAATATTTTAAAAAAGACAGAACCACATTCAAAACCACACTAAGGGTCAAATTTGTCCAGTTTCGACAATTGGAGGACCTTTGTTATCCAATTTTATAGTTGAAGGTTGAAAATTATTTTTTATGATTATTTTTTGAATTTTTCCTTTTATTTATACTTTGTTTCAGACAGCTACGTTAGTGTTAGCCCATGTTTCCAATCGCCATGGCGGCAACAGATAAACCAGAACGGAGGTATAATAAGTAGAAGAACCAATAAAATTCAGAAGTTTTTTTTAGGGAATAAAATTCAGAAGTAGACAACAGAGTGCAGGCAGACAGACAGGGGGCCCAAAGAGTATTTAGATCTCATCGGCCCATTACATACCGGCCCTGAGTAAACATGGCGACGTTCTTCTTCTTCTTCAATAAGATGTTGGCTGCCTTCCGAGTTGTATCCAGGCAGGACCTGGATGCTAGTGATTCTGGGCTTTTCTTCTCCTCTCTGCGCAATGTTTGGATCTTGCTGTCTTGCTCGCTCTTATCTGAAGCACAAGCATTTCATATCATTGGACATCGATCACTTCATCAGCCATGTGCAATGTGGTGTGCCGCTATCCACAGCTAAGCTGCGTTGGAAACTCATTCCTGCTTAAAACTGATGAACTGAAAAGACCGCATCCTGATCGCCATGTGTCCGTGGTACTCTGTTCTCCATCCATTCTCATCCAGCCAACCATGCCCATTTTGTCTGAAGTTGTTTTCAATGCGGCGCGATGATCTGTTGTTTTGTTCTTTTGCAATAACAAGAAGGGCTCGTTTATCAAGTCTCTGGTGGATGGTCATAAATCTCAAGGTGCTTTATAAAACTCTGCATGTTGTCTAGTATCCGAGGCAGGAACTGGATGCTGAACAAGAATTATAATAACACGAGGCTAGTTTGGGACTACCACACCTTCAGTTTTGCAATATCATATCTGTTCACATTCTTTTTTGAAACGAACACGGCAGGAGAGCTGCCGATTATATTAAAAAGAAGAGACAATATTGTTCACATTGGCCATGCTTATATACAAATAAGACACTAAAAAAATTACTAGCATTGAATCATTTGTATCCTGCTCAACATGTAGTTTGGCATTGTAATCAGATAGAAAGAATATTACAATGATCATACTCCTGATTTCCTCAAGAAAAAGATAAAATTGTGCAACAAGGAGTGTTTCTACATGAGTGCAGAAAATATATAGGTTACAGTGCTACCGAACTGCATGCCTGAACTTTTCTCCTTTAAATTCCCCCTTTTTGTTTCAAAATATATAGGTTGTAGTGCTCCTGGAATGCAATGAGTAACTAGCGACGACAGCGTGGACTGCAACTGTCCTGATGGACTGCTAACCGTTTACTGTCAGATCTTCGATTAGGGTGAGCCCTGCTGGGAGCCCGTCGAGGCCTTAAATTGCCATGCTACCAGCTAACATTAGTGTCAGAGCGTCCAATCTTTACAGCATGCATGCATGTATGCTCAATGATGCACTGAGATCTGCAGGTTCATAATCATTGAGCAGTCAGTTAGCATAATGCTTGCATATCGTTGCAGGGAAGATAAACTGTCTGGTCAATGTTCTTCTTGGAGGGAACAAGCATTGAGCAAAACTAAAAGAACGGCCTGCTACATCCATGGACCAAATGGACCAGAGGAAATAAAAGCTTATCTGCTTCTGCAGCTTCACCGAGTCCACGAAGTATAGTATAGCCTCCTTATCCCTTTATTCCTGTGTTGTTCTAAGAAAAATAATTCACTGAGACTAGATGCATGCATGGTAGTAATCTAAAAAAAATAATTCACACTTAAAGTAAATCTAGAGTCAACTTAATTCAGAGTTAAGATGCCACTGATTTCAACTTCTTTAGTGATAAGATACAGTTGGCCGGCCTATGATGACCCTGCGTCTGCATTTATATTCAATCGTGGTCACCAGCTGCAGGTCAACACAAAGATAGAGCATCCACATGGAGAAGATGAACACCAGCTATGAGTTATGCATCCACCCCCCAAGGTCAACCTGGCTACCAGCAAAATGAAGTGGCTGCAACAGCTAGATAGCTTGCCACCAAATACTCCGTTAAGTCAACACGTCAAAATATGGTAATGGAGCTGGATTTCCATTAGGCATTCAGTGGGCTATTATGTTCTCTTTTTTTTCATTTTTAGTACATATAATTTGTGGGTTAATGGTGTGATCTAGGAATATCCATGCCCACACGCAATGCCTCAGTGGCTTAGCAGATACATGCGTCAGAAAAAAAGCAGCAGTCTTTAGATGCTTTAGTTGCCACTATATGTGGTGAGGAAATTCTTTCATACATGGAATTATGAATTTTTCCCTTTAGAGAGTTCCTAACATTACAGTAAGACATAGTTGTTTGCATAATTTAATTGCATATTTACCTGAGTCATGGCAGCGACTTCTAATCTCTAGTAGTACAGTTAGAGAGGATAACCGTTTCCTTTATATAAAAAATGTGTCAGTAAAAATGTGAGATTTCAACAGTGTTCTATTGATATCATCGCTTCACTATAACCAAAGAGGATTTTTTTTTTTGTTGGGTGCTACAAGATTCTGACAAAGGGCACATTTTGACATCTTAATGAACTCACAAATGACCCATACCTCAATTGATCAGTGAAACGAGTAAAGCAGTACTATTAGACATGGTCAAGGTCCTTGGCAATCAACAATAAAAGAAACACAAAGACTTGCGTAATAGTGAACAACATGTACATCGCTATCAGCATTCAAGTCAGACAACCCAAGTCCAAGGGAACAGATTCAGAGTAAATCTAAGCAGAGTCATCCTCTGACCCACCAGCTGAGCACCAAGGACAGCAACCAACAAAGGCTTCAATTTCTGTTACCGTCACTTAAGAAACAGCTCTAAGTCTGCAAGATTTTCAACGCTTCCCCAAACAACAGCTTCTCGTGCTATAGTGCACTGTTTGAGTGTACTGCCCCGTGGTCCAACTAAGACTCTGCTACTGTTGCCTCAATCATGGGCATGGCTATCAAATAGTCAGTGACCCACTAGAATGATGTTGTTTTAAGTCAGTTTAACTGCTGTGTCCGTGGCAGAGAAGCAAGGTTATGCTTCTTTGTACACATTTTGACTTTCCCCCCCAATTTATAAGGTTTTACTATTTTTGTTTCATATCGATATGATGCTCTTCAAGATCAATAAAGCCTCATTTATCGGAAAAAACTGTCTTATTTGATCAATCAAATTGGCAGAATATCTATGTCTCCTTGTAAATTTAACCTTGATCCACCCAAGTCCTGAGTTTTATTTGGCCAAGTTGAATCCGGGTATTTAGTTTTTAACAAACATCATCTTGATCCTTGTTTCTAGTTAAAACAGAAGGATAAAACCTTATCCAATCTCACCCTTCTTAAAGGGCTAGTAGGAAACATCATTTTGAACTTTCGGCCAAAGCATCTCACTTTCATGCATGGGGTTGGGTGCCTGCCTACTGCTATCTTCTCAGTACCTTGAATTCTACGAGCGATTCTTCATCGAAAAAGGTCTTAATGGTCCTGCTTCTTCTGACGTGGCTTGATTACTCCGCTTGGAGCCTCGTTGGCACACATGTATGTGCAATGAGAAGCCATCATGCCCTAAACCCCACAGGAAGAAGGACAAGTGCCCCAAAAGCCATCATTTAACCCCTTCCTTTCCATCACTTTTTTTTTTGGTATCATCAAACATGGTTTGGTCACCTAATGAAAGCTCAATTCTTTCCTTTGCAGAGTAGGCTTACCAAGATCATGCCAACATGCCATGTGCTGAAACAACTTCTGTACAAAAAGGTTGCTTTAAACACTGCATATGTTCTAGGGAAATATTGTTACAACACTCAACCACTGAAAACCTACAGAACAACCTTCATTCTTTGGGGGCTAGAGAAACTTTTTATTGCACATGCAACAATAATTCTTCAAGCAAACACAACATCAGATCTAATCTCCTGCGTACACAAACAATGGGGAAATTTCAGCGTTTACCACACCCGGTTCTTATGCCAACCTGAATATCACACATAACTAGTGGGATGGAATTCATTTTTCTTTTACCACCGCATGCAATACCTATACTGCCTCTCTTCCTTAAAATAATAAAAAAGAAATTTTTATTCTTCATCTAACAAAAAGGTAATAATGCCTCCAATTCGTTGAGGACCGTTATGAGTCTGAACAGAATTTCCCTTCATCACTGACCGACAAAGCCTCCATATAATATGCATGGCAAAACAAAAACACAACCCACAGCCTCCATGTGGTTCTTCCACAAAAACAATTGCTTGGTCACCATGGCAGTACCCTACCATTCTCCTTCCCCACCCATTTACCGGCCATGGCATGGTGGTGCCTGCCGCGCTTCACTCCACCACCGCCCCTGCCTGCCACCGCTGCCACTCTCCATGTGCCCCAATCACTGCATCTGGCTCCACCTCCATTCCGGCACCCCCTACCTCTTCTGCAGCTCTCCTCTTAAAACCCACCTCTCAAGTCTCCGTTCCTATAAAGGCTCACACCCTGCAGCTCCGTCAAACGCACACCTTTCAGCTGTAAAGCTAGCAAGCTCCTACCCCCATTTCTTCCCTCAAAAATCTCAGATCAGCATCTCAGTGAGAGACTAGTCAGTTTCTGTGTTGATGTGTTCCATATTCCCGTCGCATTCGGACGTCGTCGGCGTGTCGGAGGAGGAAGGCGGCGGCTTTCGGAGCCCTGAGAGCAGAGCCAGCATGAGCAGCGGCGGCTCCCTGACCTCCCCTTCAGCACCTGTCTGCTCCAGATCATGGTACCTACTCTGATCAACTTTTCTTTTCTTTTTTTTCTTCTTCTAATTACCCTACATGTATAGGTCTATTTGGTTCTATCATTGCCTGTAAAATCATAGTAGTATAAATAAAGTAGGAGTATGATGTGATCAGTCGTCTCTCCTAGATTGCTGACTAGCAGCTAGGAGATAAAAGAATGAAATCATTAGTCAATAATTATATTGAGGGAACGATCGAATTGATGAAGGTCTATAAGTGAGGACTCGCTGCGGCGGTACGTGAGCTACGCGAGCGAGAGCTGCATCCAGGAGCTGCTGGCGGCGTCGGACTCCGGGCGGGGCGCCGGCGGCGGCGGCGACGACGGGTGGAAGGTGCTGGTGTACCAGAACGGCGTGGAGATATCGAAGCGGCGGGCGGGGCCGGCGCATGTGTTCCGGAGCCGGTGGCTGCTGCAGGACGTCTCGCCGGAGCAGTTCATGGCCGTCGCCAACGCCGTCGACGCGGCCAAGGTACCATTAATTACATTCTTGGTCCACCATAACATTAATCGTTTCGTGTGAGCTGGTAATATAATTAATCTGCTTAAATAAAGTCCTTAATCTGAGAATCATGGAATATATCCAAGGCAAAATAGCAAAGTCACTTTGCTGTTTGATATATTTTTTCTTTTGCAAACCACCACTGTCCACTGGTAGTAGTAGCTTCATTCTTTCATTTTGGTCAAAAGGTTGAAGATCGAGGTGGTTAAGACTTAAGATCAGATAAAGGGTTTCCCATCGGCTGTCGCGAACAGCTGGCGCGTAATCAATTCCTTAACAAAAAGCGACTGAGTTTTCTCAACCTCAAGTACTATCACTTCATGTGGTGGATGTGGTTTGGCTACAATCAAAAACTGCCTTTCGCTAATGGCGACGCAAGTGCTGTTTATTAACAACGCAAGCTAGTCAACTGCTTGGGCGCACAGCAAATGAAAGAAAAAAAATCTACTAGTATGCAAGAGGTAGCGTTTATTTTGGTGGTAAAAGCTGGCGGTGACAGTGGATGAAATACTCAGTGTGTCTGGTCGTAGATGGGTGGTAAAATAAAGCAAACGGTCCGTGACCGGCCGGTGCAAATTAAAAACGCACCGTGGTCACGCCACGCTGTGACATGAACCCGTGTTATTCTTAAAGCTTGCATTGTTTTTTTTTTCTTTCTTTCTTTCTAGTGATGAAGAGCACTAGCTAGGTATGTAGAAACGTGTCCATGAGTCCACAAGTACCACATGACCGCGAGTTTACTACAAGTACATACTTTATTTACCGCAAGATAAATTATTTGTTGGTTCGTGGAATCCTAAATTTTTTTGCATTTAGTGGTTCATGCATGCGAGATTCTTTTTCCGGGAAGCGTGCGCGCTAGATTTCTTACGGAACCAAACAAGGCCATTGTGAAGTTGCATATGGCCTTGCTGTGGGCATCTGACACCTGTCCCTCTGGGGGTGCTTTAGCTACTAGTCAATGTGGCCAAAGAAAGGTCAAAGAAACTAAAATATGGCCCACAATTAAGCAGGGCCGGCTTCTTCTTCTAATCTCTATAATTCTCTACACTACATGGAGTAGCCAGTGACGAGGCAAGCATGCAGGCAAGAGCATGATGGGTTGGTGAGCCCACAAGCACATGCCAGATCATGCGCTAGCTAATAGGCTTGTCCAGTGTCCAGTGACCACATCATCAGAGAAGCCGGGGATGCATGCATGGCATACGAGGATGGATGGTTGGAAGCGCGCGCGTGTGTCCTAATAGCAGTAATTAGTTATTACGGGTAGATCATGCAATGGTTAAGAGGAGGGGCAGATGCGCTGCTGCTGCAGGCCGACGGCCGGCCGGCCTCTGCATGTGCCCGCACGTTGGGCCACACCACAAGCACCCGCCCCAAACCCTAACGCAATTGATTAAGCGCCGTGTTAGGTTAAGAATAAGACCCGGCCCTGTTTGTTTTAGCCAAGCTGCCGGTATCTCTTTATAATGTAATTGGAGTGTGTACTGTAAATTTTAACCATCACAAGTAGGAACATATTTTTTTATTAATTTTACATAGTGTATGGTTAAGAATATATTTCTTTATTAATTTTAACCATCGTGTACTACCAACCACCAGACTGAGATATCTATTATCTTATTATTTGTCCAACAAACGGAGCCTCCACGTTCGCTCTTAAGGTATAGAAATTCTCACGTTAATCGAAAAAAAGTAGAAAAATAAAAATTACCGACCACTGCCATTATAATAAAAATTAGCCTAAAATACCCATGTGCCTAAATAAAAATCACCCACCAATGTCATTATGAAAAATTAAATATAGAATACCATTTAGCTATATATCATTTACAAATATATACTATTAATAAAAACTAAAGCTAGCAATAATCAATCAAAATAAAACGAAAATAAGAATAATTATATGCATAATATTACTAAAGCTCAACAAATCAAAGTGTTATTATAGGTAGATTATATTTTAATTGTTTTAATCAACAAGAATACATAATTTACGATAATTAACAGGGTGACATATGGGAAAAAATAATATAATTTTTAAATAAGGATACAACGATATGAAAATTCTAGTCGTGTAAATGCGCGAGCTATACGTCTAGTTTGATATATGGCTCCAGGAGTAGTAGTCCAGGCTCTTACCACTTTGGGGCCGTACCTTGTACCTAATGCATGCGCTGTCGTGTTGCTAGTCCTTGTCCTAGCGAGCTAGATAGGTACGGTGATTAGGAGCCAGCTAGGTAATACGATGATTAGCCAGCTAGGAAAAACGTTACGTTATTGGTCTCAAACAAATTGTAATAGCTAGGTTAATTGGGCCAGTTGGGCCGAGGACTCATGGGCCAATCACACTCATGAAAAACTCAGCCCAATATTTTTTTTCATATGCCCAAAACTTCATTTAATTTTTTTTGCAACTTAACTTTATTTAAACTTGGGCATGTGGAAATCGCACGAGCCTAGGAATTTCATAGAAATTTCGTTGGATACAGTTTGATTTGATTTACATATATAGGAACACCAAGAGTACTTCGATTACAAACATGCCCGCTTTAATTACTACAACAATTTTGATTGGTTTTTTTTGTGCACGAACGAGTGCAGCAGTGGGAGTCGGACCAGCTGGTGGAGGCCTCGTACCTCAGGGAGCTGGGCGACGACCTCAGCATCATCCACCTCAAGTTCGGCGACGCCTCCTCCGCGCGGCGGCGCCGCGACCTCGTCGTCTACGAGCGCCGCCAGGCCATGGACGACGGCACGCTAGTCGTCGCCGTGGCGTCGCTGCCCAAGGAGATCGCCGCGGGCCTGCTGCCCCCGGCGGCGGCCAGCAGCAAGGGCAACCCCGCTGGCAGGGGCGTCCTGCTGCAGTCCGGCTGGGTCCTCGAGAGGCTCGACGGCGCCGCCGACTCCTGCGGCGGCGCCTCCTGCGTCGCTACCTACGTCGTGCAGCTGGACCCCGCCGCCGGGTGGCTGTCGCGCTGCCTCGTCGGCCGGCTCAACAGCAAGCTGGTCATGATCATCGCCAAGCTCAGGAGGATCGCGCAGGACACCGTTGCCGCCGCCGCCGCCGCTGCCGGCGGCGAGATGTGATGGCGCCGGAGTAAATGTTATGGTTTTTGGTAGGAACACGTACGGAGTGCACGCATGTCCAGGGATGCTGAGCATTGATATTTTAGGTGCTGTCATACTATGTGAGTGAGAACGTGTGTTTGCAAACGGCTGCAGACAGCAGAGTTGTAACAGCCAGCTGCAGGTTAATTTGTGTGCTTATACAATATATAGGGAGTAAGGCCCCGTTTAGTTCCCAAAAATTTTCACCCAAAAATTTTCACCTCCCCTTTAAACACATGTATGAACCACTAAATATAATTAAATAACAAAACTAATTACACAGTTTTGATGTACACGACGAGACAAATTTTTTGAGCCTAATTAGTGCATGATTAGCCATAAGTGCTACAGTAACCCACATGTGCTAATGATGCGGTCAAAGGCCTCAAAAGATTCGTCTCGCGATTTCCAAGTGAGTTCTGAAATTAGTTTTTTAATTAGTGTTCGAAAAACCCTCCCGACATCTGATCAAACAACGACGAGACATCCAAAAATTTTTGGTTTTGGGAACTAAACGCCCCCTAAAGTAGCATCAATTTTGTCATGCCATTTTTCGTACAACTAAGTTTGCATTGCAGTCAACCTGACTCATTTTAGTCTTTCGTTTTGGCATGTTTTTCTAGGGTCATTTCGGCGGTTTTTATGAAGTTGCTGTGAGCATAGGCCAAGAGGTCGATGGGCCAAATGAATAGGCTCGTCGACAGCCAGTCCAATTGAAAGAGGGCCACGAGGTGATGAAGAGTGGCTAAGCCAAGTGCAGGCCGAGAAGTTTATGGGCCACGAAACCAGGCCTATGGACGACTGTCTCTTCACAATAAAACTATGCATATTCATTTGGCCCATTGTTTCGTGGCCCATTGACATCTTAGCCTCATCGGTTATTCTATTTATTTTTGAAACACTGGAAACCTCCGTGCCTCCCCAAACGATGCACACACATTCCGATTTTAGTATTAGCATGTGGATCCTCCAGAAACAAATTTGTTCGTTACCTAACTGACTGACTTATCCTAAATGCTATGTATCTAATAAGGATTCTCATATGAAGGCCCCATGCATGGGGCTTAAGAGTAAGGACACTGGACACGTTCAGATACACTAGAGTTAGTTGACTCTCTACTTGTCAAAAAAAAAAAAAACCCGAACTGCTACTCTGTTATATACTATCGTTCTCCGTTTTCAAAAAAAAAATCCTTTTCTAAAAATATACTATCAATCTTTCCATTATTATATTGATATATTTTTTGTTAGATTTTAATAAACATTTAGGTCCAAAGTCTATTAATTATGTAGTTGTAGATGAGGGTAGTCTGAAGTTGTGGATGGATGTCCAATCTAATGAGTCTCCATTGAAAACTAAAGGCTTACTCAAGCATATTTTTTTTACGAAAAAACTAGTCTCTCAGACCTTGTTCTGCACGGGCTAGTAATTCTAACAGACTCACTTTTTAAGAAATTCATACATCTTAAACAATTACATCAAAATGATACAATTATGTAAGATCCAACCCGACCTTTGTATAACTAGGATGCACACAACCAATAAAAAAAACAAAAGGAGGACGGCATGAAAAAAAAAATCATGCCACAGCAAACTACAACATGCAACTTCACCTTCAGCCCTCCACAACCATAGCAGCCCCTGGACAATGAAATATACTCCCAAAGACAATGCCTCCAACGAGGAAACAGCATGCACACACATTGTCATTGTAGTGACCCAACCAATAAAGACCAGATAAAAGGTTTTCACCCGAGGGAGCTATTCATCGGAATCCAAACAATACCTTCAGCAAGGCCATTGCCAGGTACAACAAGTTAAGGTTAGACCTGGAAATTTCTTCCCGGAGCCAATGAATCGATACCAAGTACCACAAAAACGAAGTCACTCGGTGCTGCTTCCACCTTCTTACCAAGCCAATGCTTTCATATAGACCAGACTTGGCCCGCTTCGATCGGCTATGAACTCCAAATCAAGCAAACCATCTGTAGCCATGTCTTCCGCGATACCATGCTGCAGAGTAGCTAATGGGTACATGTGCATAATCCACCGGAACAATGTGCAGATAGAATCCATCTTCGAGTAAGAGAATCCGTGAATTGAAACCAAGGTGACTCGAGTCTCTTGAATATATGAAGAACACAGACGAAAATGAAGATGTCGTCACCAGAATTAGTTGCGAAACCCGGAGCTAGCTCTTCCGTCACCAAAGCCGAAAGCACATCCGCTGAAGAGGAGTCACCACCGCCGTCCAAGCCGACGCTAGATCAGGGACCCCGAAGCCACCCATCGCGAACCGTACTGAAGAGTCTCCACATGGGAGAGCCGAGACATATGGCCAAGCGCCGGGAAGAACGAGACCGCCATGCACATGCACCTTTGCCAAGGGCGGCACAGCCTCCGCTGCGGCAGGAGAGCTATAGCCGTGACGAAGACAGGCGCAATCCGGTATCAAGCATCCCCTCGACTCGGACGCCATAGGAGCACGCAGTTCCGACCAAGAGCCGGCGGCCACCCGCACCACCGGCCAGGAGAAGACAGCCACGATTAAGAAGCCACCACCGCCGCTGCTTCTGACCACAGCCTGGTCGCCGACACCATGGTGGCGCCAAGCAGCCGTCCTAACCAGATCAGAGCAGCAGACGGACTCGATACCAGAGGTACCCACGCCGGCGAATGGAAGCCACGCAAACCCCGCACACAGTCGCCGCCACGGTGACGGCCCTCCTGCTAGATCCATCAGGGCTGCAGGCTCCCCGCGGCGCTGCCCTTGGCCGCCTCGCACGGTCCCCCGCGCACCTCGCGCCGCCCCTGGTTGCCGCACATTGCCCCTTGCCCCTGGCATGCCGGTGCCGACTGCCGAGCCCGGCCGCCACGCGTGGCTGCCTGCCCAGATCCGTGCACGAGCGACCAAAACCGCTGGAGTGCTCCCCGCTGCCCCCATACAAGGGGTCAATCGGACTTCCGATGGCACCCTTCGGCAGCGACGAGGTGGGGTGGAGGGGTGGAAGGGGCGGCGGCGTTTACGGTTTTGCCACCGCCCGAGCCTCCCTTCGATCGGAACGCCCCTCAGAAATTCATACATAAATGTGAGGGGATTCCTAGCCACAATTTCTTATTGATCTCATTAGATCTTATTCTGACACAACACTCATTTTATCTTAATCCAACATTAGTTACCAAGTACCATAACAAGTGAGTAATCTATCTCAACAGGTTTATATAAAGGGTTAGTATAGATATTGAAATCACTGTGAAAGGAATCGGGTGTTCGTAGCCTAAGAGGGGGAGGGGGTGAATTAGGCAACTTAAAATCTTGACCTAAGGCTCAAGGAAAGTAAAGACACAAAAAGATTGCAATAAGTAAATGCGGAAGCTTAAATGAGGGATGAGAGGAAGCAAACTCTTTGACACGAGGATTTATCCTGTGGTTCGGTTAGCCACAAAGGCACACTTTCATCCACGTTGTTGAAGCACTCACAAAGAGTATTGCTTCTCGGCAATCAAGTCTCTTCCGGGGACACCGAGTCACCACGGTCATCTTGATCCCGATTTCCACTAAGGAGCTTCACCAAAAAGGGTGGGAGTCTCCACGTCCCCCGCACAAAGATGTTGACGCTGCTGCACACCAAGACTCCAAGGATGGCCGGCACACCGAGTACAAGCTTGAGCAGCTCTCAACCACAGCACACAAGGTAAACAACCTTGCTCTCACACTAAAACTTGAGCTAGTCTAGCACTCTCACTTACAAAGCTTGTGCTAAACCTAAGAATTTGATCACTAAGTAATTGGGTTGGCTTGGAGGTGTTCTTCAATGTGTATGAGATCTCTCTAAACTCCAGCAACTACAAAATGGCCAGGGTGAGGCGCTTAAATAGCCAACAAGTCGAACTAGCCATTTGTAGCTGTTATGCCTTTTTCTCCATAGGCATCGGATCATCCGATGGGGGGAATCGGATCATCCGGTCTCTCACAGACCAAATGGTAGCCGTTACAACTCTGAAAAGTGCACAGCTGACACAATTAGTCCAATAATATAGTCTGACGTGGCGTCGGATCATCCGGTGCTGAAGAGAGAATCCTGAAACCCCAAAACATGCTCTCTGGACCATAGTTCGGTTCTTAGTTCGATGGGCATCGGACTATCCAGTGCTGAAGGATTTTCTAAATCCTGAGAAACATGCTCTCTGAATCGTTGATCCGATGATTAGTCCGATGGCACTTGAATGTAGGCTTCGGATCATCCGGCGTCACTAGAGTTTTCAACTGATGTCAGAGTTAGTCCGGTCCTAGTGGGCCGGATAGTCCGAGGGGGGGGGGGGGTCATCGGTTAGTCCGACGGCCCACCGGATATTCTGGTGGTACTGAAAATCCTGTTTCATCATTGCATTTGTCCAACTTGTCGCAGCAGTCATTTAGACACTCAAAATATATTCTATCTCTGCTTTTTCACTACGACTTGAGTGTCTCGACGGTGGTTTGGACATCTCGACAGTGAATTGGACACCTCGGATATGGTTTGGACTCCATCCAAAGGACCTAAAAAATTCTACAAATATGATCTCGCAAACCTGTTAGTCCCATTGATTGCGTTGTTACTCGATCACACAAATCACTCGAAATGGCCTAAATGGGGCCATGTTCGTTACACACTGGAATGGAAAAAAATAAAGGGAAAATAAATATAATTATGGATAATATTAGACACCGGCCTTTTGGTCCAACGGTGCTTTTAAGGTCATTTATTTGGTTCGGAGGGAAACCACACAAGCAAAGCATCTACGTGCCACACGAGGAGGCTACAATCGAATTTCTTTTACTGGTATCTCTCAGACCAACGGAACAATAATCCTTCAGAGCATCGTATTATATTTTTTCTATAAAATATGCGACTACCACAAAAGAGAATCCTGATGTGATACAGAGGGATTATTGGAGCACAGCTCTTTATTCTTGGGGTGCTGTACACACGCGCGTGTAGAACATGCATGCATTGGAATAATGTTGTAGAAGGGGCAAAGGGAAAGGTGTCGCTTTGAAGGGTCAGGCCGGGCGAGCAAAGTGAAGTAGCTAGGTGGCTTAGGATGCTCCAACAGCATCTCAAATATATGAAGAATTGGATGCTATTGGACACTGTTGTGAATGGTTAGCACTACAACAAATATCCTTATACATGACGTTTTAATTGTGATATTCTAACAATTCATCACAGAATGTAATCATCCGTGACGGTTCAAATCCAAGGCGATAGATACATGACGGTTGATTAAATTATCGTCATAGTAGAACGTCACCGATAATTTTGGCACTTTCGTAGTCATCTATGACAGACTCAAAAGAAGGTCACAGATCAAAGAATCCAACGTGGCATGCTGATGTGCGGCAAGAATCCAACGTGGCGCTGGGCAGATGGTCCCACCTGTCAGAGAGAGATGTAGAAACATGCTGATGTGTGGCCAGAATCAAACGTGGCATGCTGATGTGTGGCAGGGGCGAGCGCTGGGCAGATGGTCCCACCTGTCAGAGAGAGATGTAGAAATAGGAAGCTAAATTGTGCAAAAAAAAAAACCCATCCCACATGGGAATCAAACCACAGGCTTCTCAATTGCAAGTGCAGGGACCTAACCACTGAGATACAGAGGTGTTTTTGTGTAATCTATTTTCCTTTTAACTCTTCAAACAAAATTATATTAATTTCAGTTAAAAGAGGCACTTGACCCTGCCGACGAACAAACCCTGCTACAAAGTAAGATATACCCACTACAAAGTAAAATGTGGCCTTTTGACTAATATAGAATATTAGGCTTCATATGTGCTATTAAGTACTATTACTTTGTAACAAGAGGGGGCATTAGTGATTTACTCCCTCCATATTGTAAAGGAAGTCGTTTATGACATTGACATGGTCTTCAAAATATAACTTTGACTAATACTTTTTGCTATAAAATATATTTAAAGAGTACTTTTATAAAACAATATTTCAACACATAAAAAAATATTTGCAATCAAAGTTTAAAAAGTTTGACTTAAGACAATCTCAAAACGACTTCCTTTGCAATATGGAGGGAGTATTTAGATTAGATTACCAGGCCTAAACAATTTGAAGAAAAAAACAATTAGTTATTACCCGGTACTATTTTATAAACAAGTAAGGACACAGTAACACAAGTTTTGGTTATTACCCGGTACTATTTTAATAACTTGATAGCTAAAAAATATATATAAAAGACATTTGAAGGAAAGAAAAGGCACCCTGAAATTTTCGCTTGGAGCGGCCTACTCCCTCCATGATTTCTGCGGGATTCTGAATATTATAGGCGCGCACCAAAATTTTTCCCTGCGAGCGAGCCTTCCCACCCTCACGATTTGGCAAAAGAATTTATGACTTTGCCCCATCCGTCTGGGCACAGCACTGCATCCCGCAAAGGAAACGATGAGGATATTTTGGTAATATGCAACGCCATATATAATCAGGCCGCGCTGAACGCCGCCCCCAAATCCCCCAGCCGCCCCAAACCCTACAGAGCAGACGCCGCCGCTCCGCCGCCGCAAATCCTCGACCGCCGCTCCGCCATCCCGTCCGCAGCTACCATCCCGCAGCCACCGTCAGTGCCGCTCCGCCGTCCCGCAGCCATGATGTCGCCAAAGAAGAGGGGCAGAAAGCCAGTGAAGAGGCCACGGATGGAAAAACAAGTTTCAAGGTGAAGTTGCTCCCCTATTTCTTGCTTCAGAATCTCTCATTGCCATAGGGGGTTTAGATTTGGTGGGGTGGTGCTGTGTTTATTAACATCTGTGAGGTAGCAGCGGTAGGGCTATAGGTAGTCTGAAAATCATTCGAGGCTAGGATCCCTGTCCCTGTGGCCGGCGGCTTGATTTGTTTGTTCGGTTTCTGAGCTGAAGCGTGTAGTCCAGTACATGTTAATTTCTAAGCTGAATCGTGTCCCTGTACATGTTAATTTCTGAGCTGAAGCGTGTCCCTGTCCTGTTCCTGTACATGCTAATTTCTGTGCTGAAGCGGGTAGTCCAGTTAGTTGTTTGGTTTGTTAAGTATCTCAGCAAGCTAAGGACGAATAAGTTAAGGAAATCCATAGAGACTTTTGCCTGATTGGTATATATGATGGATTGCCTGTATAGATTATGAACTGTAAAGCAAGTAGCAGAGGTTCCTTGTACAGATTGAGACTTTTTCTGTCTGGTGGTTAACTGGATGTGCACTGGTTGCTAATTCAACTGGATGCTTAAATATGTTGTGTGTTTCCCTAATTATCTCTTTGTTTATATGATGCAGAGGTATATACGATGCTTAAACAAGGTCCAAGAAGAATCACCCAGCTGATGTTAATGCAGTGAGTAATCAAGCTGAAAATTACAATCAGCCTTCAGAGCAAGGTTAACTGGCTACAGAATTAACTCAAATTGTAGAGACATCATTTTAATGTACTATTGCTAACTCTATATTGCATTGTAGCTGATGCTGGTGAGCAAAAGGGCTGCATTACTGGAGATGAGCACACAGAGCTGAACCTGGATGGACATACTCCAAATGGCGCCACAATGAATAATGTCAATGAAAGTGGACAAACACAGGCTGCCAACGTCTCTGAAGGTGTGTGTTTCTAAGGCTTGCACATTGTAAACCTTTCCATACCCAACATAGAACAACAGTGTACTGAAACTCTATATTGCATTGTAGCTGATGCTGCTGGGTGCTTTTTTGGTCATGGATGCATTTTGGCTATGAGCAGGTGGCTGCATGGTCAATGTAAGGTTGTCTTGGGTTACTGGCTGGTGAACTGATGGATGGTTGTGGTGTGTTCTGTGAACTGATGCATGGCTGTGGATGTGTAAACTTGGATGGCTGTGGTGTGTTCTGTGAACTGATGGATGGCTGTGAACTGATGGATGCTAGTTCTGTGAACTTTTGTAAGGTTTGATGGATGTGTAAACTTGGCTGTGTTATCTCTATGTTCTGTGAACTCGAATGAATCTGATGGATGGATGTGGGGGACCTCTACCTATTTATATATGATGACATATTTATATAAATCTGTGATGGCATATTTATATGAATCTGTGATGATCTATGCTGATATGTGATAGCCTGAAAATTCTGTGAATTTAAATTTGAATGTGCTGTGAATTTAAATTTGAATTTGGTGTCCATTCAAATTTGAATTTGGTGCAATCTGAAATTTATTATTTGCTGATATATTATGGACCACAATGGGCCTACTTGGTGAAAAATGGCCCACAGACAGGACTGATGACATGGCAAGATAGCTGCCATGTCAAATACACATCACCAAATGACATGGCAATAGCTGACATGGCAACAAAAAAACATGACTGTTTATTTCGTCACCATTGCCTTTTCCTATTGTTGCCGACCAGGTTATCCATGACGATCCAAAAAATCAATCGATGACGGTCTTTTTTCGGCCAACAAATGTATGACGCGGGATACATGACGTTTTACTGCATCGTCATCATGAGTTAATGGTGACACATTTTTGCTTGACTGTGACAAAAGCAAACCGTCATGTATAGGGTTATTTTTTGTAGTGTAGGTAGAACATAGAAGTATTATTATTCCACTTATCTTTCCTCTCTTCTAGTGCAGGATTTCGTAAACTATTGTCTCGTGTAAGATATCCAATAAACAATAGATGCAATAGATCACACTGATTCCATGGTTCCAAGCTACTTAGGCACTTAACCTTAAATAAAATCTGGAATTCTGAATCTACTGCTCTAGCTTCTAACTTCTTTCTTATATATTGTTGGTAGCTAGGGAGCTTGTTATCTAGCCTGTTATCTCAACATGTCTGCCAACACATTGGAGAGCTCTGATGATTCTCATTCAACCCAAACACATGTTAGAAGGTCCAAGGTTTGGGAATATTTTGAGCAGAATTTAGTTGAAGCTGATGATGGTTTTAAAGTTGTGTTCAGGTATTGTCAAATCCATTTAAGCACTAAGTCAGGAACTAGCAGCATTAGAACCCAAATTTCTCATTATTGTCATTAATTGGGGAAGCTGACAGGAAAAAGTTTGTAGCACCTGTAATAAACCTACATAGAACTTTGTATTTGACGCTCAGTTTTGGGGTCAGCATATGACCGGAAAGTAATACTCTTAGTGAGTGCTTCAACAATGTGGGCTAGGGGTGGCTTACTACCTACCGATACCATGGGATAAATCCTTGTGTCAAGAGTTTGCTTCCCCTCATCCCTCCTTTATATTTTCGCATTTCATACTTGCATTGCAACTTGTGTGCTCTTACTTTCTTAGAGTAGTATCTTGCCAAAGGACCTCTAGCTGAGTTGGTTAGAGGAACCCAGCGGCACTCCTCAGGTCCTGGGTTCGACTCCCCGTGGGAGCGAATTTCAAGTTGAGGTTAAAAAAATCCCCTCGTCTGTCCCATAGTGCCAAAGCACAGGTCTAAGGCCCGGCCCCGGTCGTGGTCGTCTCACATGGGCTACAGTGCTGCAGTGTAAGGGTGGGGCAGGGGTTCGGGGATTTTTTTGGCCGGTGTGAGACGGTCTTCTCTATCATACAATACCGCGGGGGCGGTCATTCCCCCGCCGGCCGAGTTTTTTAGAGTAGTATCTTGTTAGGATTAGCTATAGATTGCAAAAGCTGTTTTGAGATGAGGGTTTCACACTAATTGAACCATAGATGCACATCTAGACAGCATGATCTAGTTTATATTTTGTGCAAACTAGTTTGAGCTATAGGTTAAGATTTTAAATTTGCCTAATTTACCCCTCCCCCTAGGCTATGAGCACTAATTCCTTTCACACACAAGCAAAGCATCTACATGCCACACAAGTATGCTACAATCGAATTTCTTTTACTGGTATCTACAGACCAACAGAACAATAATCCTTCAGAGCACCGGCTCATCGACAGTAGAGATATTTCCTTCAGACCAACGGAACAATAATCTTTCAACACAAGTCGCCTTCTGATCCCACTACCTCTATAATCTTCTCTCTTTATTCTTAATTTGATCGATACTTGGAATAATGTTGTAGGATGGGCAAAGCGAAAGGTGTCGCTTTGAAGGGTCAGGCCGGGCGAGCAAAGTGAAATGGGTGGCTTAGGATGCTCCAACAACATCTCATATATATGAAGAATTGGATGCTACATTGCTACTGGATACTGTTGCGAATGCTACGGAACAATAAAAAATGTGCTTTAATGGTAATTTGGTATTGGTTTCATGTCCCATTTGCGGTTGTCAGTGTTAGACAATAGAGCCAGCAGAAGCAGCGGCGTCGACCTAGCCAAAGTCTTCGTTCTTTGTGAGTACGTGCCTAATCAGACCAGATAATAGGCCACAGATCGCCATGGGACGTGGACAAAGTCTTCTGAGTCTAATGCTACTATAAGAGGGACGGGGGCAGAGAGAGAGAGAGAGAGAGTAGCAGGTAGCGTCTCTCCTTGCTTGCATATCTGAAGCTCCAAACTAGGCCTTCTCTGACCAGCACACACTCCATTGCAAAGTTCCAGCTTCAACCAACCGCAGCTTAAGAACATAGAGGTGTATGTTGGAGCAGCTTAAGCTGGGCAACAGGCCAACAGCCACCAGGGAGCGCACTGTCGAGGTCAGATTCTCTCTTCTTGGGGTCACGGATCACCATAGTATATTCACAAGCATGTTGAAAGGTTATATTATTTTCCTCGTTCCACGAACTTGTCCATATTTGAACTTGGACTAGCATGTTTTGTATGTTGAATCACACCTATGGAATTCCTATGTTTGTCCTACAAGATGAAGTGTTTTTTTCCTGCCCTTGTGCGCGTGACCTGTTGCGACATGAAGCTCGCATGATTAGGGTTGTTGGTAGTGGGTTGGGTGGGAGGTGGGGTGGGGTTATTGCAGGCCTATGCATTTACTCTTCCCCTCCACCTTGATTCCACAACTCTTTGCAGTCCGCACTGCTTCAAAATGATTCAGAGGTGCGGTCGAAACACCATTTGTATGCGTGATGCACCAGTTGTTGCTGCTTTTCGCAGTTAAAAATAGAGTGGTTCTTGAACTGTCAAAAACATCATAGTAGATGCATTTTTAAGAGCTGTCATGCTACAATTTTTATCTAAAAATGAATTAAAAATTAAAAAGAATTGGTGTGTGTTGTTTATCTAAAAAGAATTGCACCATAGCGCTACCGAGGCGTCAACCGTGGCCGCCACTGGGTGTGGCAGCACCATCCTCATCCTCCAAGGTGACTTCCCGCTGCGACCACTCTTAAGACTGACTCCAACAATGGTTTGCATTTTTGAGAGGCAAATTGAGAATTGCCTCGTGTCTACAGTAGCACCTCCCCAACAGCGCGAAGGCATAAACGCGAAGGCTGCTGCACAGACAGGCAGCGGCAGCGCCAGCAGCTCGCTGGCGGCGGCCGACACGGCGCGCAGCTGGCCCGGGGCGGCGCGCGTGCGCGATTGAGAGGGAGGGCGCGTGCGTGTGCGGGGGGGGGGGGGGGGGGCAGGAGAGGGGCAGCGGCCGGTGGCGGAACGGGAGGTAGGCGGCGGCTGGAGCTAGGGAAGAAAGGAGCTTTTTTTGTTCGTTTTTTGTTGCATCGATTTGAGATGAAATTGAGGGTCCGGGGAGCTTCATTGGAGTGTGCTGGTTCCATTTTGAGGGCTAGTTCGGCCAGGGAAGGCTTGGTGGTGGCCGGCGGCCATGGTGGTTCCGTGGTGGCGTGCGGGGCTGGGCCAAATGGAGCACGGGAAGGTGCAATAGAGAGGTCTAGGAGAAAGAGGGAGGTATGCAGGTGCTCACCGACGTGTTGGTTGGGCTCTAGGTCGACCAATGGAGCTTGCTTGGGAACAATGGTGGTCACTGTTTTTTTGGATGGAGAAGAACAGAGAAGAAAGAAGAGAGGGTGCTGGGAAGCTCAGTGGAGAAGAGGGATGGTCGGCTCTGGTGGACAGCGAGCCGCCGAGCGCCCGCCTCCCTTCGTCCCCGCAGTCACCAAGGCCGGTGTGCTGAGAGAGGAGGCAGTGGCCGGGAGGTGCGGCGGCCGCCGAGGGAGAGAGGAGGCCGCGGCGCTTGTCGTCGAGGTCGAGGTGCGGCGTCCGGATCGTGCCTTGGAGCTCGCGCACGCCCCGACAAGGCCACGGCTGGGGAGCTGGCGCGCGCTCGCGGGGCCACAGCGGCGGAGCTCGCCTGCGCCCCGGCGAGGCCCGGCGGCAGAGCTCGCGGGCACCTGGCAGCCTCAGCCGCTCCAATGGGAGGGGGAGTGAAGAGATAGGTTTGAGGGAGAGAAGAGATAAGGCTGGCATCTACCAATGGAAATTTCAAGTGTATAAGCAGTAATCCTGTTGCAACAAGCAAAGTTTAAAATTTTAAAAATAAGAGAATTTATAATGAACTTTTGAACTACTAAACCATCTCAAACGAAAAACTATAAATTGCAAAGTTCTAAATTATAAACTTTTAGATCTTGTTGAGTTCTATAACTTTCATATAAAGCTTGTGTTCTTCGAGAATATATATAGAAAAATTACGAATTTATTCATGTGGGACTTCTAGGAGATGGTCATAGCATCATCTATCCCTAGAAATTATTTTTAGGAGCAAGTGATGACATGACTCACCTCTAGAAATAGTACCCCACTTTCAGGGGTGGTTTGCCATTTCGAACACCCTACAAAACCAGCATTGATTTCCAGAGGTGGTCCATGTTACCATAGAAAGCAAAGCGTCCTGATTTGGCAAGGTGGTAGGATGTCTCTAAGGTAAGTCGCGGTGCAAAGTTTCATTGCACCATTATCAAGATCGGAGAGTTGGTAACTATTTGTGTTGGGTGTGTCATGGGGATAAAACTCCTGTCATCTGAAGAAACTACTCCCTTCTCTCTTCTTAAATGATCTTGCCAAGTCAGCAATTTAGATAATATGGCATGAAATTTAATACCTATAGAACTTTCCATTGAGACTGGCCTGGATGCCGGTCTTGGAAGGTGTAGTGTTGGTTTGACGATAGTTGCAGTGCTAGGGTAAAGATTTAGTTAGTCTCTTAGTTCCAAAAATCCAGGAGAGAATTTGCAATTTTCCTGCTCATGATTAGGCCGCTTGGGGAGGGTGCGTCTATTTCGTAGCGCGTGCTATTGGGTGCGCTGGGTTAGTAAAAGAAAGCAGCCTCCGCTTGGAGATGGCAGCGGATCGGGTTCGGTGTGGGTATCCGAGGGTTTCGGTTTTTCAGGTTTCGGATTTGGTGTTGGTTTTTCGTCCACGGTTTTCAGGTTCGGGTTTGAGTTTGGTTTCGGGTTCGGTTTCGGGTTTTGGTTTCCACCCGTGGATATCCAACGGATATCCGAAATAAATCATTTGGATTTAATTGTTGCCTCTTGTTTATACACGTGAATATGTGTATATTTATTTGTTGCCTCTTGTTTATACACGTGAATATGTGTATATTTATCTGCGGGTTTCGGGTATCCATTCGGGTTTCGGGTATCCGCGGGTTTGGTTTTGGTGATGGATTTCCACCCGAATTAGTTTCGGGTTCGGGTTTCGATTTCGGGTTTTGGGTGCACGGAGACCCCACCCGATCCGAATCTGACCCATTGCCATCTTTACCTCCGCTCGCCCCTGCGGCTGCATGGACCCACATGTCCAAAGAGAGAACACAAAATGATGCAATCTATTGGAAGAAAGAAAAATGAATCTCGTATCTAAATTAAAATCTATTTTCACAATTATATTTAGTATAATAGAATTTCAAAATAAGACGACTCATGAATACATTTTAATGTTTGCAAATGTGAATTCCAATACGAATGGAGAACTAATTGTTATACTTTCAAAATTGAAAATTGTTTTTGGAACATATAAAAATGTTGGATGGTAAAATTATTTTGAACAAAAGAAATACTCAAAAAATACAAATTGTTCCGAGAACAAAATGAAATGTTCCTTGAACAAAAAGAAAATAGAAATGTTCTGAAACGTAATAAAATGTTCTAGAGAAACTATCATCTAAATATAGTTAAGCATGGTCTGATTATGAAGTGTCGTGGAGAATGAAATATAATGATGCCATTAAAATTTAATTATGGATGTGTAAAGTGTATCCTTTTTATTTTTGATATGTGTTGCACGACTATGCACATCAGCTGCTATTTTTTAATTGCCAAACCATGGCGCGTGGTTAATATGGACCGGTTCTCAAACAGAATAGCACAGCAGGACACACTAGCAGTCAGATGCTCTGAGACAGATCGACACGCGCGCAGCCGCGATGAACAGATTTGCCCGCTTGGGGACGCGGTCGACCACCCCCTCTCCACGGGCTAGATACATGCATGTGTGTGATATGATCATTTGTGTTTCAAATCAAATTCCAATTGCACCGTTATATTTATTTGAATAAGATCTTCAAATAAAATCACACTTGAGTATGTTTTTAGATTTACCATGGCTCCCGAGACCCATCTACCCAAAGCTACTGGGTTTGAACATTCCACACTCATAGCATGAAGGTGCATACGCTAATCTGCCATATAGATATACATACAATGGTTTATAAAAAGGATCAAAATGGATTATGTCAAGAAGTAAAGCAAACACTATTAATTAGGCTAATATTTTGTAATGATCCTAATAATTTTACAAGAGTTACCAAGATGCAGACATAAGAATATTCATATTACCGTTGAAGAGCCCTGACTTTTTTGGGGAGAAAGACCCCTGTTTACTAATGTTTTCTATGAAGGACATTGTTTACTTGCTAATTAATTTTACCATGCTAGCACTATGAGACAGCTCTCAATACCATTGATATGTTCCAAAAACAATCACATGCATGTGACCACTATTATCAAATTTATCCTTCAGGGTTCAGAGTCAGAGGTTAACTTTGCTTCAAGCAGGAACGTTGTCATAACAGAACCATGAATTTTGTGCCAATTGCAGAACATCTGTTAAAATTTTTCTAGAACTTTTGCACTAATTTACCCAAGGAGATTTTGTCACCTCTAACACGGTAAAAGTGAATTTTATTAATAACAGAAACAACCTCACACAAGGAACACTCTGTAGCAAGTGAATAGTCATCAAATTTGGTGCTTTTCGATCCCCAGGTGCTATGGGGAACAAAGGCAGAAATACAATAGATTCATCTATTTAAGTGGTTCTCGCTTCTCCTTGTTCCTGTTCCTAATTTTGTCCCCGTGGAGTTCCCAATGTTTGGCACTTTCTATACTTCGTGGGTGCTGCTTTCCCAACCCCTAAGTAAAGTTGTAGATTTTGAAATTCTGGGCAACTTTTGTGTTGATTATTTTTAGATTTGAAGATATTTTGGTGTCCAAATTGTAGGCATAATGGATCGCATGTAAGTATTTGTGCAAACGAATTGCGAAAGCGTTTTGAACTTTAAAATTTACTCTATAATAAAGTTGTAGTTTTTGAATTCTTGATTAAATTTTATGTCGAGCAACTTTTGATTCCAACGCGTTTTGGTGTTCAAATTGTACGTATAATGTTGCTCGTGTAGAAGTAATGGATGGAATGAGTCGTGATTTGATTTAATTAAAATTTGAGTGTTTTTCTAAAAAATCCTAAGGGAGGACCAGATTGAGGGTTGATTTTACAAAAAACTTAAGGTTTTCTTAGGAAAATTCTCTGAACCTAGACTGTTGGAGTGTGGGTTTATTTTAAAAAAAGTTGAGTGCTTTTCCACAAAATTTATAGACAGAGGAGGTCGAACCGCGGGTTGGTTTCTCTAAAGTTCGAGGTTTTTTTTTGCAAAATAGTCGGGAAACAAATGATCTGCACTGTCCGCCCGGCTGATTCGATTGTGGAAATTGCACCCGACGTGGCCTTGCTCCTTGACCCTCTTTTGGTTCAAGAATCGTATATAGAGATGTGCACCATAGCTGCAAGTCCACTGTGATACTAGTGACGCGTTACAGTTTTATTCACTACTAATCTTATTTAAGATGTGTTTTGTTTTCCTGTCACTGATTTGGAAGTGTGTTTTATGATGTTTTAATGTAGTGCCGGTAGTTTTGAAAACAATTTATGCTATTGTATATTTGTATGCTCTAGGTAGGAGTATCAGATTGGGCAATATTATTTGGACTCTGGAGTACTAAATTTCGTGTTGTTTGTTGCAGAGTTCAGACGATTCCAAACTGCTGAAGCTCTCTGCATCCACGCTGCAGTGTGCCGGTTTATTAGTGCTTATTTCAGTCTGCGTCGCCCAAATATTCGCAGCTTCATATATGGCAGGATATGGATTGACAAATAGTTAGACGTGTGTTCAACAGAAAATTAGCGAAACACTAAATAATAGTACATCAATTAGCTTCGGCCTGTATCACAAGCTTGAAGTTCCTTGTCAAATACCCTGCTGTATCAAAGGAGGACGCAAGTCTTTAGTTAAGGTAACCCTCACGTTATTTTACGTTGACCAAATGATTAATAAACAGAAACCTGAAGGGGTGTATGAACTAACGCTAATATATTTTTCCATGTAGAAGAAGCCAGATCACAAGCCATGGCTGCTGTCCTGGATGCATTTGTATCCTTTCTGATAGACAAGGTGACAAAGATGGCAACTGAAGAGGTGGCCATGTTGCATGGCGTTCCCGGTGAGATCAGCAAGCTCGAGGAGAAGCTGCAGGAGCTGAAGGCTGTGCTCGCTGACGCAGAGAGGAGGCGCATCACAGAGAAGACCGTGCAGCGGTGGGTGATGATGCTGAAGGATGTTATGTATGAGGCGACTGATATACTGGACATCTGTAATCTTAAGGCTGAGGAGCGGCAGGAGTCCACGGGTGTGGATTGCACGTGCTTCGTCAATCCCATGTCACTCTGCTTGCAGAGTCCTGTCTTCACCCATAACATTGGAAGCCGCATCAAGGATCTCAACAAGAAGCTTGATAGCATCTGTGAAAGTGGTGCTCAATTCAACTTCATTAGAATGGAGCAGAACCAGGACCGGGGGATGGTTTCTCATCCTGCCAGAGGTAAAACATCACCAGTGATGGAACATTCGAGCTTGGTAGGGGAGAAAATCAAAGAAGATACTGTTGAACTGGTGAATATGCTAACAAATGAAGGACAGGCCAATCATGCAGATAATTACATTGTTATTGCCATTTCTGGCACCGGGGGGATTGGCAAGACCACACTGGCCCAGAATATTTACAATCATCAAACCATCAAAGAAAAATTCAGGAAAATGATATGGTTGAGTGTCACCCAGGCCTGCACTGAAACCGAACTGTTGAGGGTGGCCATCACTGGAGCTGGAGGAGACTATTTTCAGGCTCATGACAAGTCCCTGCTTGAGCCCGCCCTAGTAAACTTAATCCGGGACAAGAAAATATTTGTGGTACTAGATGATATGTGGACTGCAGCTGAGTGGAACAACGTACTCAGGGCATCTTTCAGTTATGTTGCTCGCGGAAGCCGAGTCCTTCTCACCACAAGAGATGATAGAGTTGCCCTTGCGATGAAGGCTCGTTACCTTCACCGTATTAACTACTTGGGGCCTCAAGACGCATGGTCCTTGCTTAAAAAACAGGTATTTTTCTTTACTTTGTTTTCAGCCATACAATATATATTTTGATGCAAATGTTTTGAATTGTAATGCAAACATAACTTATATTGTCTACTGATCTTCTAAAATTTGGTTTCTTTCTTAGCATAACTAAAAGATTTATATGTGGATTGATATATTGTGTGCTTGAATGCATATATACCAGCAAAATATAAACTAGTATCTCTACTAACGATAGTTTCATGCGGTCAGATGTTGCCCAGTATATTTACAATTGTTATGTTGCGTATTGATTGTTGTTTAACGATAGTTTCATGCGGTCAGATGTTGCCCAGTATATTTACAATTGTTATGTTGCGTATTGATTGTTGTTAACTTGTTACATCGTTTTGACAGCCATATTTTTGAAATTTCTGTTAAAATGTTGTTAGATATTGGAAATAGTTTTTCGATTTTTTTGTAAGTAGATTTGTCTGCAAATAGTAATTACTCTGAATTACAATCTAATTTATGGAGAATAATTATAACTACTAACATTCGCAGCACTAATTTTGGATTTTAAATTGCACTTAAATGTATTATGAACTAGTGCATTTTGAACATTTTTAGGACTTTGTCACGGGAGGGAAAGACTATTATCGGGCAACGAAATAAAAAAGGCAACTCTATTCTATGAATAACTTTATATGTTTCTTACATGCCACCGATGTGTATGTACCCGGTTTCACATGTCAGCCTAACAGTTTGACATACGACAGATTAGGTAGTTATTTGGTGGAACGTGAGGAGATTTGACATAATACGGAGTATATACTAAAAATGACTACTTGTATTTTACATCAAAATCGAATTGTGACTAAAAATTAAAATTAATAGATAGAATTCCGCAAACCATGTCTTAAATAGAAATTAAATACACACAATAAACTATAGTTTTATTTCTTAACTCTCAAACTGCCTACACAGGTCGTAGCAACTGAGAGGGATGAGCTTCATATAGATACACTAAAGAATATTGGATTGGCGATTCTAGGCAGATGTGGTGGTTTACCTCTTGCTATCAAAGTGATAGGAGGACTATTGCGACAGAGGTGTATGAACATGGTTGAGTGGGAGAGGATTTTAAATAATCCTGCATGGTCAATTGATGGAATGCCCGAAGAGCTAAACCATGCAATATACTTGAGTTATGATGATCTACCTCCTCATTTGAAGCAATGCTTGCTTTACTACTCACTTATTCCTCAAAAAGCAAACGTTGGTCCTGATCGGATGATTGAAATGTGGATTAGTGAAGGATTGGTGAGCAGTAATTACTCTGATGATCTGGAACAGATAGGAGCAGATTACATCAACGAGTTAATCTGGAGGAACCTTATAGAACCATATAAGCAATACATTGGCCATTCGCATTACATAATGCATGATGTTGTTCGGTCATTTTGTCATTATATGGTTGGAGATGACGCACTGGTGGCTGCTAAGGGAGAAAGTAATATTGGTAGCAGACTTAGTTTACAAAAATTCCGTCTGCTGTCTATTGGAGTCGAGTCAAGTTTCAATGAACTAGATTGGGGTGTTTTACAAAAGCATAGTTCGCTAAGAACATTAATTTCATTTTACCCCATCAAGTTTAAGCGTGATGATTCGTTAAGTGGATTGTCAAGGCTACGTACACTATATTTAAAGAATTCAGATTTTAGTCCATTATTAGCAAACCATCTGGGAGGACTCAAGCACCTGAGGTTCTTGACCATAGAAAGTACTGAAATATCTAGTCTACCGGATAGTATTGGCCACATGAAATTGTTGCAGTACCTAGACCTTATGGATTGTAAGAGAGTGGTTCGACTTCCTAATGGCATTGTAAAATTAAAGAAGCTGAGATCTCTGTATCTCAATACAACCATAAATACTATACCAGAGAAATTTGGTGCATTGACAAACTTGAGGAAAATAACAAACTTTCCAGCCAGCATGGATGGTGGTTCAAATGGTTGGTGTACTTTAGAAGAGCTAGGTCCTCTTTCTCAGCTTAGGAATCTTGGACTCAAGGGTCTGGAGAATGTATATCCCAGCTCCTTAGCTGCAAAGGCCATGCTATCTACCAAGATGCATCTTTGCCGCTTGATTTTTAAATGCAGCAGTATAATTGGGGATGATGGGTGGTCATTCGAAAGAATAGTCACAGAGGAGGAGCAGCGGCACGTTGAGGAGGTATTTGATGAGCTGTGCCCTCCTGGTTGTATAGAGCATTTGACTATTGATGGATATTTCGGGCGTCGACTCCCTGAATGGGTTACATCAATGACAGGATCAGTGTCTCTAGAGAGGCTGCGGATTTTGCATCTGCGGGATCTTGCTTATTGTATCCAACTCCCTAGTGGCTTGTGTCATCTACCCTGCTTACAGACACTGATTGTTCATCGCGCTCCTGCCATCAAGCACGTTGGCCCTGAATTGATATGCCACAATCAGCACCATCCCCGTGTGTCCACATCATTATTCCCATGTTTGGAGGAATTGGACTTCAGTGGAATGCTGTGCTGGGAGGAGTGGAAGTGGGAGTGCGAGGAACTGATTGAAGCCATGCCAGTCTTGGTGCATCTTACACTCGACAAATGTGAATCATTGACGCGACTTCCACCTGGCCTTGCGTTCCATGCAAAGGCTCTCAAGGTGTTGAGGCTGCATCATGTCCATTGCCTCACCTTCCTGGAGAACTTCCCTTGTGTTATTAATCTTTATTTGGAGTGCTGCTACAAGCTAGAGAGAATCACTAACCTCCGCAGGTTGCAGAAGGTTTTCGTCCGTTGCTGCTCGAAGCTGCAAGTATTAGAGGGCGTCCCAGCACTACGATACCTTCAACTGCAGAGTCGTGGCCAGCCAACACTACCAAGATATCTGCGGGATCTCAACCTCTGCCGTCTGGAGTCTGGACCTATGCTGCGACCTACCGTTGCTCTGTTCCATGGCTCGGGGAAAATCCACCCACAACTGGGATAGGTTCTGCCATATCGATCGTGTGGAGGCCCATGCCGAAATTGATCTAAATGTCCATGCCGATTGTGGTCCAAAGTTCACTGTCTCGTATACAAGGAATCCGCGTTACCTTGAGACCAATATCAGCAGCGCCCTCTTCAATATCCTTGGGTAACAACATCTCTTTTAATAATGTTTCATTTGAGCTTGGTTTTTCGATCTGCATGCTGCAAGCAACAGCAGGCAGCAGCGTGGTTTCATCTATAAAAAACATTCTTCTTATTTCCCTTCACAGACGAAGGTGATTACAGAGGTTTTGTACGAGGTGGAAGCTGAATCCTGGTTGAATACAAGATCATTATCATATATGATCGTATCCGACCCACATCCCACGATTTAAAAATCAATATTGTATACATATGGAAGAGCATAACGTTGTGGTGCATCACCACAACATTCCTATGTCGTCCCAGGTATGTCCTCAAGCACATTCTTTTCCTCCGCTGGATCGCAGTCCTTGCTTCTCTACAGCAGCTCATTTATTTCCAGTCCAGCGGCCCATTATGTCCCTGGCGGGGAGACTGGATAGAGCAATTGCAGATGAGCACATCGGGCTCCATGAAAACAGAATGCAAAACAAAAAACCATCCAAACGAAGTCTTCAAAGTAAATTTTTATTGCAACATTCTATTTATTATGACAGTTCTTCAGAACATGAAAATCTGTTGAATTGGTGATGCTTGGTATATTCATCAAATATGGAGTATATTCATCAAATTGGTACATTCTACCTGATCAACCAGGGTGGGGTTTTTATTTTTCTTCAAAGCAACATTATATTTATCCCATCTTGGGCATCGGAACATGTGGCACATTTTCTAAGATTCTTCCAACATCTATATATACTATAAGGATCCAAGAATTTTAAAACCTCCATTCACCATATTAATTTTCCCTGACCCCTCATGGCATCCCCACCTGGCGGGATGTTGGACGTTATTGAAAGTTTGATGACAAGGGGAAAAAACCTCTTTCTAAAATATTTCCTGGATTTAGGCGCTTATTTTCTCGCCGCATAGGTAACTTACCCACCCGCCATAACCACCTGACCCTCCGCACCATCCCTGAGCGTGATTGATAAATCAATCGAACTTTGAATCAAGCGGCTGCCACCTTCCATTTGATCCCTCCTCCAGTCCTCCTTCCAGCAGCTCATTGTTGCGGTAGATGATAGGTGAGGCGATGCATGGAGGCGTTAGGATCCCTAGGCGCCGTGGCAAAATCCCAGGAGGCGGCGATATCCCCAATGGAGGCAGGCGCAATGGCGGCGGCGGCGTCAACTAACGGCAAAATCCCTGGGCGCCGTTGCAAAATAATCTATAGAGGAGATCCACCCCCGAGAGACCGGCCCCTACGCGGCAGACGCAACAATATCCCTGACGAAGGCAGGTGCAATGGCAGCGGCGGCGACCCACGTCCCTAGGCGTAGGAGGCAACATGACGGAGTGAGAATGCCAGGTACCCCCAATTTGGGTTGTGGTGTTGCTGTTTTTTCAGTTCATCGTAGCGACTGTTTCCTCATGCCTGCTCCTTCAACCATGATTTGAAACAGCCTCATTCCATGTAAAGTCTCTCTTCGCATTCATTCTACTCATTCCCTACGTGCAGCAAGGATAGATGAGAGCTCATGCAATGTATGGACGTATTTTCAAGCTATCATTATATAGATATGTATGGTCAGACTTTAGAGATTTGGGTTGAATGCGTGGGAACAAATGATGGAGCAGTGACGTTTTGTCTATATAATCTACTAATTAGTTTCTATTTTTTTATTTTTACCTAGGTTTTTAAAAAAATTTTTTGGTCAGCATTGTGAGGAAACAAGGTGATCACACTAGCCTTCGTAGAGGGGATCAAATGGCTGTCCGGTGGCAGATTAGTTATATGTCGATCACCAGTGCAAAAATAGGTGCGACAGGATGAATCCTTTGTTAATTTTGAAATCCTTAACATACATGATTCATTACTGTGTGACTCAATATTTGCAACAAAAAATATCTATCACTAACTATGAAACAAATTAGATAGACTGTCAGTCACCCAGTCTTTGGCCCTGTTTGGGGGAGCTTTCTACAGCTTCTAGAACTCCAACCAGCTGGAAAAGCTAGAAGCTCCCCCAAACAAACCCGCTTTTCCCAATAGCTAGCAGATCCAAAAGCTCAGTTTTGCCTGGAAACGAAAAGCTCCGCGAGGGGAGCTTCCCGAGCTTGTACCCTTCAGTGTTACAGACCTCCCCACGAAACTTCAATGAAATTACCCGCTTTTGCCACTAGTATATAACAAAAATTTTCCCCTCTCCCCGTCTCTGCTGCGCCCCTCCACCCCCTCCCCCTCCCGAGCGACCGAGAGGGTCGCGCCGCTCCCTCCCAAGCGACGGACCAGGGCGCCAAGCTTAGGTCGCTGCTCAGGGCGGCCGGCGCAAGGCTGCTCCCCCGACCCGGACTCCAGATCGAGGAAGAGAAGGCCCCGCCGCGGCTCCTGGTCCCCGTCGCAGCGCCCCAAGCCTGCTGGACCTGCTCGCGCCCCCCCCCCCCTGCGGAGCGACGGAGCTTCCTATTCCGGCAGCTCGCAGCTCCGCCCGGCGGCCATTCACCCGCGACCTTCTCTCCGGCCGGCGGCCCAGCTGTGTCAATCTTGGAGGTCGCATCCAAGGTAAGCACACATTTCTTCCCACCCCACACTAGTTTTAGGGATTTATGCCTAGGGTTTGGATTTGATTAGTTCATTTAAACTACATTGGTCTTCCATGCCTAAGGTAGCAGGTGTTCTTTTAGCCACCAACTACATTTAACCTTGCGGATGTATCCCTAAATCGATTCCCCTGAATTATCGATTAAGACCTCAGTTACCAAATTAAATAGGATACAGAAGAAAAAAAGGAGGTGGACAGAACAGATCGATGGGTTGGTAAAAAAAGTGGATAGATGCAGGCCCTGATTCAATGGATTGCTAATTCGATTCCAGGAGCTATGTGGTTATTTTTTTTCTGCTAATGAAATTAGAACATTTCTCGATGAAAATGGAATTAGAACATAATCTGGTGTGCTGCACATAGACAAACAGTCAAGCATTACCAAAGCATTATCGTAAGTTATGCATGAATTGAATCTTACCAGAGAAACAATGAAAATGAAAATGGCCATGTGAATAACAGTATTAGACCATTTTTAAAAAGAAATATGGGTCCGAGTACTTGTATGTTGCTTATTGTTGGAGTAATTTTGTTAGTATAGATGGAGAAAGGGAAGGTGAAGACACCAAAAGCAGTATGGGATGCATATGCAACCAAAATATTTTGTCAGATATGTAAGGAAGAAACTCTAGCTGGGAATAGGCCAGGGACTACCTTGAGTTCGATTGGGTACAAGAACCTTGAGGAAAAATTTTTTGCTATCACCAAACGACACTACCCACATGGAAAATTGAAGAACAAATGGGATACTTTGAAGCCACAGTACAACTTGTGGTTGGATTTGAAGAGGGCTGCAACCGGTCTTGGTTTCGATGTTACAAAGGGGATAATTACAGCAAGTGATGAATGGTGGGAGGACAAGATAGCGGTAAGTAAAACTGAAAGTTGTTTATTTTTTCATCTTTGAAAACAAAGTTCTGATAACTAACACATATGACTTCTTTTTCAGCAAAACAAGAAATATGCAGCCTTTCGTGAAGCACCTATGGACAACTTAGATGAGCTTGAAGTTATGTTTCAAAACATCAATGTCACAGGTTTATCTTCGATCATTCCGGGAGTTCAAAAAACTACAGCTCCCATTGATGTTGGTGATGATAGTAATGAAAATGAAGAGAACATACACATTTCACATGATGCAAAAAAAGAAGGAAAACGCAAAGCTAGAGATGTTGACCATACTTTTAGCCCAAAGAAGAAGGGTAGGAATCCTATGGTTAAGCAAGTGTCACGACTTATCGATGTGTTGGCTACTAGTAAGAGCAAACATGAACAAAAGGTTGAAGATGACATCATAGAGCTCATGGATCAAGCTGTCAATGCAGGGGCTAGTGAAGGGAGTGATGAGCATTTTATGGCCACCCAACTCTTTGTGAAGCGTGAAAACCGTGCAGTGTTTCGTTCCATCAAAACAAATGAAGGAAAGGTGGCTTGGCTGAAGAGGATGTATGAAGAGAGGAAAAATAAATAAAGTAGTCTCACTAATGTGCTATATCCTTTTTATTTCACCTGCGTTTATGTAATGCTACCCTATTTATTTCAGTTGCATTTATGTAATGGTACCCTATTTATTTTAGCTGTTATTTATGCGATGTTACCCTTGTTATTCCAGCTGTTATTTGTTGTTGTAAGTGCTATCTGAATAATTGTCAATCTGTTTTTTAGATGAGCACATCAAGTGAAAGTGACAATTGTTCATCTAGTAAGAGTGAGAATGACACTGATGATGCATCAGAAGTATTGGTAGCATCAATAGTGACTCTCATTGCTATGGATCACAGTGAAAAATATCTTGGGAAAAGAAAGAGACCTCCTCCTCGCCAGTCTGGGTATCAATGGGTCATGGATCAGCTACAAGTCAACAAAGATTGCTACAACATGTTTCGTATGAATCGTCATGTATTTGCTAGGTTGCATGAAACATTGGTCGAGAATTATGGGCTTAAGTGCACAAGAGTTATGAGCTCTGTTGAAGCCTTGGGAATGTTCTTATGGATGTGTGGTGGTCCTCAATCATTTATCACTGTTGAGAATATATTCAAGCGATCCACTGAAACAATTAGTCGAAAATTTAGTGAAGTCCTAGAGTCTGTCAATCTGCTAGCTGGAGACATCATCAAACCAAAAGATCTACAATTCAGAACAGTGCATCCAAGGCTTCAAGATGATCGGTTTTCACCCCACTTCAACAATTGCATAGGTGCCATTGATGGCACACATGTACGTGTTGTCGTGCCAGCAAATGAGATGATTCCTCACATTGGCCGTCATGGATACCCAACACAGAATGTCATGGCTGTGTGTGATTTTGATATGAGATTCACATTTGTTGTAGCCGGATGGCCTGGATCTGCTCATGACTCTCGAATATTCAATGATACTTTGTGCCGCTACTCAGATGCATTCCCACATCCTCCTGAAGGTAATGGCCGAAAATCATGTCAATCTTTATTTGTCATGTTGTTCCATATATGTGATCTCATATTATTTTGATATATAGGAAAATATTATCTTGTTGATTCTGGATATCCCAACAAGAAAGGTTTCCTAGCTCCCTACAGAGGGCAAAGGTATCATTTACCTGAATTTCAAGGTGGCCAAAGGCCAAGTGGTCTTAAAGAGGTTTTTAACCATGCTCACTCCTCTCTTCGCAATGTGATTGAACGTTCTTTTGGGGTGCTGAAAATGAAATGGCGAGTTCTATTACATATGCCAAGTTTCCCGGTTGAGAAGCAAAAGAAGATCATCATTGCATGCATGGCACTTCATAACTTTATTCGTGACAGTGCTTTGAGTGATGAGCTATTTCAAATGTGCGATGAGGATGAAGAATACATGCCAGAGGTTGATTCATCAGAAGAAGAAGAAGAAGAAGTGCATAACAGTGGTCCATCATCAGATGATGTTGATATGTGTGCATTTCGTGATTTCATTGCGAACTCCTTGATGGCAGATAGAGGGTAGACAAGTAGTGATGGTGCACAACTCATTTTGTTTGTAAAAAGTAGCCCTTTGGTATTTTGTATGGCTTGAAAAATGTTAGTCATGCTTCGGATGTGCTTTTGTGTAAGCTCAATGAAATAATTGAAATAGTATGATTTAATAGGCCATCTTAAATATTAAGCTATCCAAAAATAATACAAAATATTTATTAACCAAGCTGTTCAGACGAATCATTACAGTTCACAAGTAATCAGGTATTCGTTATACTAGAGGGTATTTTAGACTTTCCACTCCTCAGCTCAGCAGCCAGCCATCCAAAAGCTAGGTTGCCAAACAAGCCAGCTTATCAGACCAGTAGATTCTCAGACCAGCAGCTTTTCGGACCAGCAGGTGAGCTTCTCAGACCAGCAGCTTTTGGAAAAGCTCCAGCTACCCCAAACAGGGCCTTTGTTCCACTGATAGTTACGACCTGCAAAAACTGCGTCTACATTGTTATATTTGGTTGACTTCCTATTGCATGCAAGTATTGATTTTGAATTTCAGCTTGGTTTGGTCTTGTGATTTTTTTTTTGCATGTAGCAATGCTCGGACTTTCTGGCCATTGTAAGAGGGGACTGATGAAATCAGGAAGGAAGAATAAAGAATACCTGGAGCAAAATTTCTGCTAGCTGCATGATGCTAGCAAGGGTGCAAAGGTATTGGCTTTCTTTGAATCCAACACTCTTTGTTCTGTGCTATGTTTTCAACCAATTTTATTCTCTGGATAGTTAATAGAAATTGATGTTGCTCCACAAATAATAACTAGTCTATGGTTGCAATATCTGCCCTGAACAAGTGTTGCCATGTTATTCTAGAAAGGATTTCCCTTGAGCTCATGTCCTTTCTTCATGATCGAGCTGAGCAAGCATTCCATTAGTTGTTCTTGCTCATCTATGTTCGGTAGAATAAAATGCTGGAAATCTATGCATATTCCAAAATTATGTTTGAAGAAAATTTACATGTGTATGAGTTGCCACATATTTCCAGGTACTTATCTTCTCCCATTAGTTTATTTATTTTAATTTAGAGGATTTTATGTGATGCCACTTTAATCATTTCGTAGTATCACTACTACCTTGATTATTAATGTAAGTAATATCACCCATGTGAATTTGTGATTCTACCTTGATTAGAGTTTTTCATTTTAGACTGAAAATACATGGAACTGGTGCATTCACTATATAAGAGATCATGAATCGAGTATATGGCCCTTATCATTATTGACCTTGGAGTAGAAGTGTTTTAAGTTGAATTTCTTATGTTCCTGATCCTTGCTTTGCATTTTGAGTAGATTTCAAGCAGAGGAGAATGCATTCAGGCATGGGATGATGTGGAAGCTGGGGCATTTGGTCTCACGTGTAAGCAGCCCTATATCTTAATGGCACAATCCATATCAATCATGAAATGTATGCGTGGTTTCCTCCCTTCGCAATGCTAAGTATATTTTACATGTGAATTGTGATGACAAAGTCCTATTGGGAAGAAATAACAGAAAAATAAGAGTGTAGTTTCAGAAGAGCTAGAATGAAAAAAATATGAATATGAAAAAGCTCAATTCACAGTTCCATTTATATTTCCAAAGATGAGGATACTGTTGTTCTGGTGTACTGTCATGCATTTGGCGGTATATAAAAGACTCAATGCTATCACACATGGATGAAAATATTTGGTCGACATTTAGTCTTTTGAGCAAGTGCAATGTTGAAAATATTTGGTCTACATTTTATTGTGGCAATAGCTATGGAGATTATTGGGTTCGTATTTGGCTTCACCGTTTTAACTCTATATTATTGTACTGCTTTTGACGTATTGACATTTTTTAATGTTTGGCTCTCAATTATTTGGCAGGAGCAAAGGGCTTGTGATTGGGAGTGGTTTGAAGGTGTTGTCGGTCGAAACCCACCGGCGAGCAGCGACAGGCAACACGAAGAGCCGGGAGGTCGCCGGGGCGCTGGCAGGCACTGCTCCCTCGTCGACGGCCCGCAATTCCGTCACGCGCCCGGAGATTCCGTGGAAAGCCGGGCGTGCCACCTGACCTATACCCGATCAGGAGGGTGCGAACGTGCTCCGAACAGTTTCCTGCGTACAAAGCCACGTGTAAACATAAGTCTGAGCCGTGGTCGGCTCCCCGGGACGACTCTTGCATCGGCTTTAAAGAGCCGATCGAGTCCCGGTGTCAGATTGGATCTGTTTGCATCCAGATGTCGTCGAATGAAGCAAATAACTGTAAAGCTGCTTCAATTAAACCTAACTAATCTAATCCACGACGGTAAAAGCCTCACTGTTAGATCGGAACATCCTACACGTGATTGGGCCTAATAAATATAGCAAATAGCTAAACCATAACCCAAAACAGAGGCCTAAGAACTAGCCAGAGCCGATTCCCGGAACAATCCCTATCAAGGCTAAGATAAAGCATCTAGTACGCCACCGGATCATCCAACCCGTTTGCAAGGCCTAATCTAACAGATATTATGCCAACTCTTAAGGGTAAGAGCAAACCATAACAGATTAGATCTATTAGATATAAAAGAAGTAGTGTGTTGCCTTTACGCAGCTAACTCTATGCGACAAGAGCTAGTATAAGATGATAACATGATCGCGTAAAGACAACATGATATTCGTAGACAATTAGCAACAAAAGCACAACAAATCTACTAAAAGCCATGCTACGAACATCAGGATAACTAGCATTACTCGCCATAAAAAACGCTTCAGTACGAGTAATACCAAGGTAGAAGCAAGAACAGCGCTGCCCTGATCGCAAGACGCGATCAGGGCAGCATGGCGCTTACTTGGATGAAACCCTAGAATTAGGGGTGGCAATGCGCCGAGGTTGTTGTTTTTGTGAGACGTGATGACGCTCCCTTTTCATAAATAACATAGGGTACATATTTATAGTCCGGAGACTTGGGAAACAATCTAAACTAATCTTGTCCCGATCGGATTCTATCTCTAATCTTAAACTAAATCTAAAGATACATGGCCCATGTGGCACAAATGCTCACACAGGAGCCGATTTACAAGCCTTCTTAATCTTCTGCTTTGAGCCCATCTTGCTTTCGGCCCATAAATTAATCATGTTAATTTATGGCGATAACACATGCCCCCTGGTTTTGGTAATGATAGTTCCAAAACCACTCCGTCGCTTCATCTTCCCGTTAATGCTCATTAATCACACTGCAACCACCAAGGAAGACGCAACGTCTCTGCAACTGGCTCCTCGTAGAATGTGAAACTGCCGATCCGTCTTCCATCTTTCCACTATTTAATCTCACCCCGAATTGGCTCTCCTCCATGGCAAAACTCCTTCTTCTTCCCAAAGCCAGTAGCGCAGAAAACCCCACTCCTCTGCCAGCCATGGCGATCTCTTCCTCCTCCGACTCCAACTCCTTCGGAGACTCTTCCTCCTCTTCTTCTCCTACTTCTTCCCCCCTCCCTGCTTCTTCCATCGACTCCATCCCGGAGAGTCGGGAGCCGACGCCGGAGTGGGACCCAACCGCAGCGTACGAAGCGCTGGCTCCTCTGCACTGGGATGCAGAGGAGTTCGACTTCGGGGTCGTCTCCGAGGAGGACGAGCCCGAAACTGAAGGAGAAGACCTCCGGCTCCTGTTCCAGGAGGAGTCGGAGAGCGGCGAAGAGGAAGACCCCTCTTCGGACGGAGTCGACTCCTCCTCGGAAGAGGAGATCGACTCCCCCTCCGACGACGACGAGCCGATGGGCGGAAAGCCCTTTCGGTTCCTCGGGTCCTCCGAGGAGGACAGCGAGGAAGAGAACAGCGGCGGCGGCGACGACTGGAGCGGCTCCGGGTCTGAAGGTGGCAGCAGCGCCTTCAGCAGCGACGACGACGATGATGACATCGACGACGACGGCAGCGGGGATGCGCTGGCCCGAAGCCCCAAGCGCCGTAGGCACTAGGTACCTATGAGCAGTAGCAGTAGGTAGCATCGTAGGGGTAGAATAACAAAGCCGAAGGATTAATTCCTTTGTAACAATCGGCTTTCCTTGTAATGACCTCTTATTAATGAAATCGAATTTCCTCCAATTCTGTGTGTCCGATTACTTTCCAAAAAGCCGATGGCAACGCATCAAGCTTCTATAAATATCCAAGAGCCGACGAAATTCAAACTAGAAGCAACCCGCACAAGAGTAGAGTATTACTTCCACCTTGAACCGAACTCGAAACAAGCTCTCAAATCCGAGCGTAATTCGAAAACCCAGATCTACAAATTCGAGCAAGAACTTCTCCAAGCATCCAAAATTCGAATCAGAACCCACAGCAACCAAACCCCAAGTCAACGGATCTGAACCATGGCAGATTCTGCAGCTCAGACGACAAGCTCTGCAATCGATGATGCGGCAACCTGCGGCCTGAAGGTAATATTCGGCCTAATCCTTTAGTTTTTCTTCAGCTTACCAAGCTTCTGAAACACTAAACTCTGAAACATGACACCATATGCATACTTCTAAATTTCTGAACTTCAGGTGTCAGATATCCTTTTGCCGCATCCCTCCAATCCAAAATCCTTCTGTCTTGGCCCACGAACCCATGAAAACCCCATAGATTTGATCTCTTGTGAAGCAAATAGGATCCCTTTTGTGAGTCAAAACATCGATCTGAACCTCTGGGCCGACTGCTTAAGAGCCTGGCCTAACCCCCCTGAGAGTTGGATTACATGGTACAGCAGAGTAGCAAAATCTTATATGCCCTTGTGGCAAGACTTAAGCATAGCCGATGCACTTAGCTTATCACTGTCTCCTCTTGACAAAGATGAAAATCTTCTGAAAACCATCGGCTACTTTTGGTCTGATGCACTGAACTGTTTCCTCTTTGGTCATGGACCTATGACCATTACTCTGCTAGATGTTACCATGATCACTGGCCTAGACATAGGATCTCCTAATCCTGCTGCCCACAAAATGGCAGAAGTCCCCTTCAAACTTTCTTCCAAAGTTAACTGCACAAACTGGGGCACTTACATGAATCAGCACTTGAAAACAAAAGGTCCAGTGACTGAAAAGGAACACACAGCCTTATTAAATCTCTGGCTAGAGCACTTCATCTTCTGTGGTCCTTCTCTAGCTCCAACTAAGAACTATCTTCCCTTGGCCTATCACCTGGCCCATGACAATCACACCGGCCTAGGCAAACTTTTTCTTGGAGAACCCTACAGATATCTCCATTTGATGACAACTAACTTGCTTAACCAAAAGAAACTGAGAACTGGAGGGCCTTGGTGGTTTATTCAGTTGTGGGCACAACTGTACATTCAACACCAGATTCCGAACTTCCAAGGCCTAACCAAGAACTCTTTTCCTGATGAGAGTGGCAAACCAATTAGATGTACTAGCTATGGCCAAGCTTTATTTAGTCTCCTTGGCAGTAAACTAAATTCAGCAGATGCAGCAAACTGGTTCAGAGTCTTCTACAAAGGATTGGATAACCCACTCTATTTCCCATTCACTGAATCTGAATCCTTTGAGAACCCAACTGCCTTCAGACTAGATAGTTTTGCCGATGACGACAGCACTCAGCATCTATACTCTTTAATGATCTGACCTGGCTTCCTTCCTGTTGGCATCAGCACCTCTAATAGAATTATCAAGCCAGGTTATGAATCTTACCAACCAGTTATAGCAGCTCGGCAATTTGGCCTAGGACAGGTCCCTCCCCACTTCCATATTAACCACTTGGTGGAGAGCAGAGCCGATCTGCCTGATGGTCTCACCAGCTCAAGATGCTACAGCATGTTCGATGACCTCCACATTCCAATACCAGCCGATCTATCCTTTGACCCTTCATCGATCAATTTTAGCACATGGTGGGGAATGTGGAAAACCCATGTTTTTAGAAAAGCTCTAGGTCCTCGACTGCAGCAAATCGATCCTGA
This sequence comes from Panicum virgatum, assembly GCF_016808335.1. NCBI lineage: Eukaryota > Viridiplantae > Streptophyta > Magnoliopsida > Poales > Poaceae > Panicum > Panicum virgatum. The sequence goes on from NC_053152.1 coordinate 10,685,621, forward strand.
ATATGTAATCCCCGAAGAAGAGGTACTGAATTTATGCATTTTTCTCTTTCTAGATCACCCATTCCTTTACCTGACTAATCCTTGCTCACCCTGTTGGCAGCAACAAGATGGTCCAGAACCTATGACCAGCAACAGGGAGCCATTCCACTTTCTTCCAACTGCTCCTGATGTACTTTTCTGCAAAGGATCACCATCAATGAAGAAAGTGATGATGATTATTCAGCTAGACTTACTTCAGTCAGCTTCCAGACGAAGACAAGCTTCTGCAATTGTTGCCCCCCGAATCTTGACCAAGAAAAGGAAGATGATCACGAGGCGAGTCATCAAGAAACCAGCACCAGCTTCTCCAAGTCCATCAGAGTCCAACACCAACCAGGTAACTCATCATTCTAAAACTTCTTCTTTATTGCATACATATGTACTCTGGTTGACTGTAATTCTACTTCCAGGACGTAGCTGAAGACACCTCCAATGCAGAAAGCCCAGTACAACATGAGGTGACTACAACTCCTAATGCACTGATGGAGACAAACAAGGAACAAGCCGATACAGTCGATGTTCTTGATGTCAACACAAGCTCTAACAGGACGATTGCTCTTAAACCGCCCAACACTTCTTCTTCAGAACAGGTAACATTACAAAACCTATTCTGAACCAGCCGATAGCTTCATAAATGTATCTTGCTCTAACTTCAGATATGTCCATAGAGCTTTGATATTTCAGGTTTGCTTTCCTTTGACCCGGCATCAATGGGTCTGACTGTCCCTGGAGCAGAAACACCATCTTCGCAGCAATCGGCTAATTTGGCACATCAGCTTCAGCTCATCAAGGATCTACTATCTGCTCCAATCACTGCTCTGGTTGATGATTCCAGCAAGATAAAAGAAACTCTTGAGCAGATAGAATCCCAGCTTCCAGAATTACTCCGAGTCAAACTTTGGCCAGCCGGCCATCTTCCTTTCTTTCGGGCAGAGGTGAAGGCAGCACAACAAAGAATAGAAGCACGCCGTTCTCAAGTCTCTCTGAAAACTGACATAGCTCAAAAGTGTAAAGCCCTCAACCAAAAGAAAGCAACTCTGGATGCTAAAGCTGATACCTCCGAGAATACAAGACGACTCAACCTCTTGGAAAAGGAACTGATGGAACTTGAAGAAAAGGTCCGCAATACCCAAAGACTAATCCAAGAGGAAAAAGCTTCGATCGCAAACTCTAAACAGGAAGCCCAAGAAATGACTGAACAGATAAGGGCAGAGTTTGCAGAGATAAGCACCTTGAGTCGACAGATAATATCAGGCGATGACAAGGACGATGAAGCAATCATAGCAAAAGCTGACATTGTACGTGCAGAAGCCGTCCATGCCATAGAAAGATTTCTAAACTAGCAAAACTATTCAGAAAACATTTGATGTTGCCCGTAAAACCTGAAACTTGTACTCACTTAAAAACACATTAAGTCGATGGTTACACATCGGCTGTTCGCTTCTCATATGCATTTTTTCTAGCCAACTCAACGTGTTGGCCTCTCATTCATTTTTTTTACTGGCCAACTCAACGTGTTGGCCTGTCATTCATTTTTTTTGTTGGCCAACTCAACGTGTTGGCCTTTCTTAGTACAGCCAAATGGATCTCATCGGCTCTTGTTACTCGCTTTCCCACATGCTCGGAAAATACTTCTTGAGGTGTTGACCATTGACAGCAACAGGAAATTTGATACCGTCCAGCTCCTCGAGCATGTATGCATTCCCAGGCAAAACCTGATCAACCTTGTACGGCCCGTGCCAAGTTGGAGACCACTTGCCATATTTTCTATCTTTAGTTCCCAATGGTAATACTGCCTCCCAGACCAAGTCTCCAATCTGGAAATTCTTTGGCTTGACCTTCTTGTTGTACGCACGAGCAACTTTAGCCTTATTTTCCTTGATTTTTTCCAACGACCAAAACCTTAATTCTGTCAGATCCTCCACATTATCGTTCATCAAGGCTGCATACTATTCAGCAGATAGATCATTCTGAAACTCAACAAGTCTTGATCCGGCCGTGATTTCCCATGGTAACACAGCGTCTTGGCCGTAGACTAAATGGTACGGCAATGTCTTGGTGGACCCGTGGCATGAAATACGATATGCCCATAAAGCTTCTGACAAAACCTCATGCCAGTGCCTAGGATATTCATCAATCTTCCTCTTTATGAGCTTGATGAGGCTCTGGTTGGATGCTTTAGCTTGTCCATTGGCCTGGGCGTAATATGGAGATGATCTGATTAGCTTAATCCCCATGTCATCGGCAAACTTTCTGAATTCCTCTGATATAAAAACCGATCCTCCATCGGTCATAATGGTCTGAGGGATCCCAAATTTGTGAATGATATGCTCTTTGACAAAGCTGATCACATCTCTTGATGCTACTGTCCTCATGGGCACCGCCTCTACCCACTTTGTGAAATAATCTGTAGCAGCTAAGACCCATTGGTGACCCTTGCTAGACGACGGGTTGATCTGACCAATCATGTCCATGGCCCATCCTCTAAATGGTCACGGTTTGATGATAGGATTCATTACTGATGCTGGCACTATCTGAATTTTCCCAAACCTCTGACATGTTTGACATCCCTTGTAATATTTGAAACAATCCTCAAGCATGGTAGGCCAGTAATATCCCGATCGCCTAATCAGCCACTTCATCTTATGAGCCGATTGGTGAGTACCGCAGGCTCCTTCATGAACCTCATGCAAGAGCCGATTTGACTCTGAAGGTCCCAAACATTTAAGCAATAGTCCTTCCAGGGTCCTGTAGAACATGTCATCCCCTATCAGAACATACTTCATGGCCTTAAGTCTTATTCTTCTGGGTGCCCCCGAGCCGAATCCTTCAAGTAATTGAAGATATCGGCTCTCCAGTCTCCAGGTTCTAGAAACTGAACTTCTACGTCGATCCCGTTGGCTGTCTCCTTGTACCCAGAAGCCATCTGTGCCAAATCATTGGCTTCATTGTTCAGAGTCCTGCGTATCTAGTGGAAATTGATGTACCTGAATTGTGACATCAACTCACGGCACTGCACCCATATCGGAAAGAGAGCCTCGCTCTCACATCTATATTCCTCTGTGAGCTGAGAAATCACCAGCTTTGAATCTCCAAAAATTTCCACCACTTCTGCACCAGCTTCGAGGAGTAATTCCATCCCTTTGCGAATGGCTTCATATTCCACCAAATTATTGGTGCATGGGGCAGTCATTCTGATGGAAAAGGAGTAAGTCACCCCACGAGGTGAGACCAACAGAATTCCCACACAGCACCCATTATCACAAGCCGATCCATCAAAGAACATAGCCCAAGCACGAATAAATAATGCAGCAATATCAGTACTGATCCTGTCTACAACAAGATCCGCCAGTGCCTATCCTTTGACTGCTTTTGCAAGCTGATACCGGATATCGAACTCTGACAATGCAAACATCCATTTTCCAAGCCGGCCTTTCAGGACAGGAGCCGACAGCATATGCTTTATGACATCCGATTTGCATATGACAATTGTTTCCGCCGAGAGCAAAATATGACGAAGCTTTGTACACGTAAAGAATAAGCAAAGGCAAAGCTTCTCGATCTCAGGGTACCTGGTCTCGGCATCTAACATGTGCCTGCTGAGGTAGAAAACCACCCTCTCCTGGCCGTCGTGCTTCTGGACTAACACCGAAGCAATGGAAGTGTCACCCACGGATAGGTACACGTAGAACAGCCTATCTTGCTAAGGAGGAACCAACACTGGAGGCTTTGACAAATATTCTTTGATTTCATCAAAAGCTTGCTGCTGTTCTGCCCCCCCCAGCAAAACTCATCATCAGATTTGATCTTCACTAAACCCATGAACGGTTCAATGCGTCCAGACAGATTAGAAATAAATCGTCTGACAAAGTTAATCTTGCCGATGAGCTTCTGCAATTCTTTCTTCGTAGTAGGCGGCTTCATCGTCTTCACAGCTTCTTAACTCTTCAGGCTGATCTCGATTCCCCGTTCATGCACCAGGAACCCCAGAAATTGACCGGCCGACACGCCAAAGGCGCACTTCTTTGGGTTCATTTTGAGCCCAAACATTCGAGTCCGCTCTAAAACTTGACGCAGATCTTCTAGGTGCCCCCCAGCGATTTGGACTTGACCACAACATCATCAATATAAATTTCCACCAGTTTGCTGATGAGATCATGAAAAATGTAATTCATGGCACGTTGATACGTTGCACCGGCATTTTTCAGTAAAAAGGTCATAACCAAGTATTCGAACAAGCCGACCGTGCCAGGTACTCTGAACGCGGTCTTGTTCACGTCTTCTGGGGCCATGAAGATCTGGTTGTAGCCGGCATTACCGTCCATAAAACTCATAATTTTGTGGCCAGCAGCTGTGTTGATCAATGTCTCCGCAACAGGCATCGGGTATTCGTCCTTTGGCGTCGCTCTGTTGAGATCCCTAAAATCGACGCAGACACGCCATCGGCCATCCTTCTTTTGCACTGGCACCACGCTAGAGATCCATTCTGCATACCGGCACGGCCTGATGAACCCAGCATCCAACATCTTCTCCACTTCCTTCTTGACTTCTTCTAGGACTTCGGCCTTCATCTGACGTGCTCGTTGCTGAAACAGCCGGAACCCCTTCTTGAGTGGGAGCCGATGCTCGACGATGCTTCTGTCAAGACCGGGCATCTCAGTGTAGTCCCATGCAAAACAATCCCGGTACTCTTTCAGCAATGCTATCATCTCCTCACGCAAGACCGGATCCAACTTTTTGCTGATAAATGTCGGCCGTGGCTTATCGCCAGGACCGATGTCAACCTCTTCCAAATCATCACCTGACGTGAACCCGTATCCCAGCTTGCTGTCGTCTGAAAAACCAGCTGCGAACGCAGGCGAGTCTTCGTTATCGACAAGATCGGCGGCAAACACGGGGAGATGACAAGAAAAATTATTTGGCTAACCGCACGGGCTGGCCGCATCTATACTTCCATTATCATTCGGAACCAAATAGTCAATGAGTGGCCTACTGCCAGAGCAGGCCATTGTATGTACATCATGTAACAAATCCGACCCCAAATAGGATTTTTCTATTTCTTGGGGCCGGTTGCTGGGACCGGCCTCTCTATTTCTATTACACCCCGCAGCATGCCAGGGTGTGTCTACTCTGAGAGGCCAGTGGATAAGACCAGCCTCAGTCCGTTTTTGTCGCTTCGATCCGATCACAATCTTCCAGGGCGATCCCTGAGATCGGCTCTTGCCCTTCCGCATCCCAGGCGTTCATGTCTGCGAGCAAGACCTCACTGGAGTCATCTGCACGGACCACCTCCACTTCATCGCCATCCCATTAGACGAGATACAGATGCATTGTGGAAGGGATACAACAGTTGGCGTGAATCCAGTCCCTCCCAAGCAATACCGTATATGTACTTTTGCTGTTGACGATGAAGAACGAAGTCGGGATCGTCTTGCGGCCCACTGTCAACTCCACATTAAGAACCCCCATTGCTTCTGATGGTTGTCCGTTGAAGTCATTGAGCATCACATTGGTCTTGATTAGGTCAGCAGAAGAACGCCCCAACCGGCGCAACACTGAATATGGCATCAGGTTGACTGCTGCACCGGTTTCAACCAACATCCTGTTGATGGGTTTACCGTTGACGAAGCCCTTGAGATACAGCCCCTTCAAATGTTTGTAGCTTTTTTCCTTTGGCTTCTCGAAGATGATCGGCTGGGGACCAAGATCCAACTGTGCAATAGGCAAATCCTCCGGCTGGGGTGCCCGGAACTCTGATGGGAGCACGGACACCATGTTCACATCAGCCGATGGCTTCTCATCGGCTTTTGTCTGCTTGGGGTGCCACTCTTTTCTCGGAGGGCGCCTCTTCACCCTTCGCGGGTGCCTGACCTGTTCCGCGAGATCCGGACGCGCCTTCCTCAGCACGTCAAGGTACTTTGCTTCTGCCTCTTCTAAATTGCGCAAGCGCTGCACTCTGCGCTTCTGCGAGCGATTAAGCCCGTCAGGACACCATCGTGGGTGATGGTACCTATCTTCATCTTCTGGCTCGGAATCACCCCTGGTCGACCGCTCAACATGTTGGTCGTGATGCACTTTGGGCCCCAAGCGTCGAAACACCGATGTCTCGTCCTGCTGGCATCCTCGAGGCCTGCACTCCAGACAATCATCTATAGTAGGCAATCGGCTCATGCCGGAATTCCAGCAGTACCTGAAGAACGGGCAATGCCAGTGGTCGCGTACAGCCTGGCGCCTTCCCAGCGTCCTCCCTGTGCGGCACTGATACTCCTCTTCTTCCGATTGATATCGGCGACGCAGCTTGTGCTGATATTCATACTTTTCCAGAAGCCGATTGGAAGCAGGAAGCTGATTAAGGATGTGACGCACTTGCTCTTCAGTAATATGCTGTCGCCCTGGCTCATTTTGATCCTGGGGCCGTTTGCCAGAAATGGCCTCTCTCCTTTGCTCGTCACGACGGCGTACGGGCCCCGCCATGTTGATCTGGAATGAAAAATTCTGGCCCGTAGGAGTGAAGTCTGACAACTCTACCACGTTGCCCTGCGGGAAGGGCTTCGTGTCAACCTTCATCATGTGTTGGGCCAGGATTAATCGGCCTTGCTCGATAGCCGATTGAATCTGACGATGCAGCTCCTTGTATTCACCCGTGGCATGAGTGAACGAGTGGTGCCATTTACAGTACAGTCTTCCCTGCAGCTCTTGTGCCGTCGGTAGCTTGTGATTCTCTGGGAGCTTCAGCTGTTTTTCTTTGAGGAGTAGATCAAATATCTGCTCTGCTTTGGTCACGTCGAAGTCGAAGCCCTTCACAAGCCCCTGCTGCTTGACCCACTTGCACGGGACGGGGTTTGCCTCCCCGAGTCCACTCTGCCACGGCCACTTCTTGCTCCTCACCAGAGTCATCAGATTCATCCGCCTGAGCCATGTTTACATGGCGCTTGAACTTGTCCTGGTACAGCTCAGGATGGTAAAGCTCATATGTCGTAAGCTTCTGCACCATGTGTGCCAGAGAAGTGAATTCCAACTGAAAAGCCAGATCCTTGATCGGCTTAGCGAGTCCCAGAACAGCCAAATCGACTGCCTCCTTCTCTGTGATGCGCGATGAGTAGCATCGGTTCTTGACTTCTCTGAAGCGCTATATGTACTCCGACATAGTCTCTCCTCGCTTTTGCCTGACTTGGGCGAGGTCGGTAATTCCAGCTTCAGCAGCCTCTGAGTGGTACTGGGTATGGAACTGATCTTCCAGCTGCCTGCAAGTTCGAATCGAATCCGGAGCCAATGACGCATACCATCCAAAAGCCGGGCCTGTAAGGGATTGGCCGAAGAACCGGACCCTCAGAGGATCCGATACTGAGATCTTCCCAAGCTGTGTTAAGTATCGGCTCACATGCTCTATGGAGCTGGCTCCTTCTGACCCGTTGAACTTGGTGAACTCAGGGAGCCGATACTTGGGAGGCAACGGGATCAAGTCGTAGTCACTTGGATACGGCTTGGAATATCCGATCGCCTTTCTTTTGGGCAGGATGCCAAACTGGTCTCTCAGTATTGCACTGACCTGCTCCACACTGAGAACTCCTGGGGCCGATGGCTCAGCACTCGGCCCAGTAGCGTACTTTGCCAGCCACGCTTGTTTCTCTGCGTCTGCTCCAGAAGCTCCTGGGTTTACCATCTGCACCGAGCATGTTGGATTGACACTGTCAGGGATGTAGGCGCACGTGTAGCCGTGCGGGATCTCCTTGGGTGGCTCGGTGAGGAACTGGCCTTCTCCAGGATCACCACCGATATTGTGGACGACGTAGATCGTCACACTCTGTGGTTTTGGAGCCGCGAATGAGAACGACAATAGTGGTCTAGAATGCAGTACAGCTTCCTCTGTGTGACTCCCCAGGGTTGGTCCCGATGGAGAGTACTGGTTCTTGATTATCTCCTGGATGACGCGATGCGCCACGCGCTCAAGCTCGTTCATCAGGCTCTGAGAGTGCCAATGAAGCGTATGGGCCACCATGTAGTTCATCTCCTGACGCAGGGCCCTGGTGCGCTCCTCTGACGGCACAGATAGATCAATGTCATCAAGAGCGCCTTCTGGTGAGAACCCCTTCCACCTGATGCCATGGTTGCGGGTCCTCTCAAAAGAGCCGATGAGATCGGCTTCCAACAGAGCTTTGATCTCATCATACTTCTTATTGTGTTCAGGAGGGAGCTCTTCGTACGTGATGGGCTTGGGAGCGGGTTCCTGATCTTGAGCTCCAGACATTGTTGCAGTGGACGTTGTTGCCGAGAAGAGTCCCACTGGGCGTGCCAAAATGTGTTGTCGGTCGAAACCCACCGGCGAGCAGCGATAGGCAACACGAAGAGCCGGAAGGTCGCCGGGGCGCTGGCAGGAACTGCTCCCTCATCGACGGCCCGCAATTCCGTCACGCGCCCGGAGATTCCGTGGAAAGCCGGGCGTGCCACCTGACCTATACCCGATCAGGAGGGTGCGAACGTGCTCCGAACAGTTTCCTGCGTACAAAGACACGTGTAAACATAAGTCCGAGCCGTGGTCGGCTCCCCAGGACGACTCTTGCATCGGCTTTAAAGAGCCGATCAAGTCCCGGTGTCAAATTGGATCTGTTTGCATCCAGATGTCGTCGAATGAAGCAAATAACTGTAAAGCTGCTTCAATTAAACCTAACTAATCTAATCCACGATGGTAAAAGCCTCACTGTTAGATCGGAACATCCTACACGTGATTGGGCCTAATAAACATAGCAGATAGCTAAACCATAACCCAAAACAGAGGCCTAAGAACTAGCAAGAGCCGATTCCCGGAACAATTCCTATCAAGGCTAAGATAAAAGCATCTAGTACGCCACTGGATCATCCAACCCGTTTGCAAGGCCTAATCTAACAGATATTATGCCAACTCTTAAGGGTAAGAGCAAACCATAACAGATTAGATCTACTAGATATAAAAGAAGCAGGGTGTTGCCTTTACGCAGCTAACTCTATGCGACAAGAGCTAGTATAAGATGATAACATGATCGCGTAAAGACAACATGATATTCGTAGACAATTAGCAACAAAAGCACAACAAATCTACTAAAAGCCATGCTACGAACATCAGGATAACTAGCATTACTCGCCATAAAAAACGCTTCAGTACGAGTAATACCAAGGTAGAAGCAAGAACAACGCTGCCCTGATCACAAGACGCGATCAGGGCAGCATGACGCTTACTTGGATGAAACCCTAGAATTAGGGGTGGCGATGCGCCGAGGTTGTTGTTTTTGTGAGACGTGATGACGCTCCCTTTTCATGAATAACATAGGGTACATATTTATAGTCCGGAGACTTGGGAAACAATCTAAACTAATCTTGTCCCGATCGGACTCTATCTCTAATCTTAAACTAAATCTAAAGATACATGGCCCATGTGGCCCAAATGCTCACGCAGGAGCCGATTTACAAGCCTTCTTAATCTTCTGCTTTGAGCCCATCTTGCTTTCGGCCCATAAATTAATCCTGTTAATTTATGGCTATAACAGAAGGTAGGTGTGATCTAATGTTGCAGTTGGGCAATTACTCATAGTCATGGAAATCAAGAAAAAATGCAGATATAAGAAAGGAGATAAGAAGTGAGTATGATGTTCCATTGCCCCTAATTCTTTTCTGTTTGGCCCTATTTGTGGAGACCTATGATGTGAACTTGGATAGAAGGCATATGAAATGGCCGGTCGTGAGGAGTGCATTGCTTATTGGAGGAGGAACAGAAGGAAGTATCCATGACCCCTCACTTATGCGGAGCTTTCGGCCATTGAGGATAAGAAGTAGTGTGAGATCGAGAAGTGGAGGTTGAGGGAGGAAAGAGCAAGTAAATGTTTTATCATTGATACCAATACAAATTACCCAAAGGGTTCATGGGAAGACTATTTCCAAAAATTGGAGGCTAACAAGAGGATGGCAAAATGGAAGAGATGGAGGCGTTAGCTCGGGAGGCCCAGATGGAGGCAATGCAGGCACTAGTTGCTGATTTGCCTCATAAGGTGCCCAGCGTCGAGAAGGAAGTGGCATCCAACGAAACGGAGGATTTTGGTGTAAGAGCAACACAATGAAGGCACTCATTGGTAACTTACCTGTACAAGATGACCATGTTGACCGCAAAGGGAAAGCAGTGGATATTCCCAATCGGGTGGGCAATGAAGATGACAATGATTGGGGTGAGGACAAGTTGCTTTTGACTGCGACTCGGATTAGGATGTCCCGTATTAATTCTATGTTATCTATGTAATGGACTTTGTATGTGTCCAAGACTTTAGTTTCGAGTAATGGACTTTGTACGTGTTTAAGACTTTAGTTTCAAGTAACTAACTTTGTATGGTTGTCAGACGTGGACTTTATTTCATGTACGGTGTGTTATGTAATGAATACTTATATCCATGGTTCGAACTTCAGTTTTAGATTACAGCATACGGTGTTAGATGGATAGAGAAACGCAGCGTGACTTAATGATACAACGCAAGAAAAGCTTATGTAATAAATGTGGTGTCATGCAAGTGCACTCTCCAATTCTGAGGTCCACTCTATAATGGCGTTCTCCATGACTCTCACCTCATATACTCCTCTGACACCATAAATCATTCTTTCTAGCCTGTAAGGCGCTCCAAGTTGGTTCACCGATCATGACTAGACATCTTTTAGATGTTCATCCGCGATCTCTCCCCAATGTTGACCATCATCCAACAAATTGTGTGCTTTCTACCATCTATTCACGAAGTACTCGTTGCACTTTTCAAATGAGTAATCCACAATGCCTACAGCCAGTCTTGATCGAATACCTTTGAAGACATTGTTCAATGACTCAGAGTTGTTTGTGGTCATGATACGATACCGCTTCCCACCTTCGTCATAAGCAAGAGCCCATTTGTCCTTGTCCACCATTTCCCCTTTCAACCACTCCTTGGCTGTCTCGTTCATCTCCTTCTCCAAATCTACAAGTTTTTCTTGAAAATCTTTCTCTGTGTGCATAGAACAAAGCAATTTAAGCCTCCCAATTACTTTCTTCTTTTTCTAACACCTCCACATATTTCCCATAGAGTGGCGCATGCACCATTGTCGATGTTTTACCGCCAAGCCTACCTAGGGATACCCTAAGGTAGTAGATTGTAGGCAAGGCATCATCGAGATTAGGAACACGATGGTGCGAGCAACACAAGATTTAGACAGGTTTGGGCCGCGAGTTGCATAATACTCAACATCCTGTATATGGTTTGTATTGCTTGAGGTTAGGTTATGCTTTCGAGGGGGTCCCTGCCTGCCCTTATAAAGTCTAGGGGGACAGGGTTACATGGAAACCCTAGATCGATACTAGCCTAGGAGTCCTACCCGAGTACTACTCGAGTAGTTTCCTTCTGTACCGACTAGTCCTACTCGTATACGAGTACTTTACACAACGTCAGGGTATGGGACATGCCCCATCCCTTATCCCGTACAGATCTGTACCACATAAGCTATCGCGTGGGCCCAGGTTTGACAAGCCCACGAGTTTTTAGTAGCTGAGTAGTGTAGGCTTCAAGTGCTTATGAAGTCGTCTTCGAGTTCCTTGAACTTAGCCTAGAATGCATCTTCTGAGTACTTCCTTGAATGCTTCGAGGCTGTGTAATGATCTTGTCCGAGTGGATTTTAAATCTTCAGAAATAATCTTTATATATCGGGTGCGATGAAAATCGCACTCCATATGGAGTAGTCCCTGAGCCATAGGTTGAATCGAAGAATTAGTCCAACTTTGAGTCTTGAATCTTCTTTGTCTTCCAAATAAATTTGAAAATCAAACCATTGATGACATGTGTCCTAAAGCTCCCGAGCCTAGAATCCAAATCCCTAGAAAAAGAATCCAAAACATCATGCACGCATTCGTAGAATACTAAAGCAATCTGCTTTGATGGTTAAAATGGGCTATTCATTTAGAATTTTGAAAAAAAACCACTTTTTAGGGTAAAATTTCTAGAAAAATGGTTAAACAAATAACTTCCCAAAGTGGGCCCTCAATTATCGCTCAAAACAGATCTTATCCCCTGAAAAAAACATTTCATCTTCTAGGAAATAACCCTTTTGCCCTTCCACCGGTTATTTAACCGCACGGGGACTTAAGGTAAATCTCTCCATTTCACTTTTCACTACTCCAGCTCTCAATCTTCCCAGCGCCGCAACCTCCATTCCCAATCCAGATATAAATCAAATTCTTCCACTGTTTCCCCACTAGCGAACCATTCGCTAGTACTCGTATTCTCTGGCGCGCACCTCCGCCGCGCCACTTCGTAGCCCCTAAGTGAATCAACTCATGACATTGAAGATGGGTGGCAAGAAGGCTGCCGGAAGGGCAAGGCGAAGGAATCATCCGAGGGCATTTGGAAAAGGAGTAAGTGAAGCCGATCTTCAGAGTCTTGTTGATGAGGGCCTTCCCTAGTCCAGAGAAGTAGTATAGTGGTGTCCAGCTGGGATAGATGCTACACCATATGAGCTGACGAACGAGATAGTGTTGTTCCAACATTATGTTGAGCGCAGACTAGCCCTTCCTGCCTCTAATATTTTACGAGGCCTTCTTTTCTATTACGGGATACAGATCCACCATCTAAATCCCAAATTCCATTCTTCACATTGCCATCTTCATCCATTTCTGTGAGGCATTTCTTGGCATCGAACCACATTTCAATCTTTTCCGCAATCTCTTCCATCTCATGGCTCAGCCCAGCGAGGCTAAGGTCCATGTAGTGAGGAGCCGGGCTCCAGCTTAGGCAAGGGATGGATAAGTTGTACATTGAGGACAAGTTCCTGAGTAGTCTACCCAGTTGGAGTGCTGGTTTTATATTGGAAATCATAAGCTAGCCCTTCCGGAAAGAACCAATGTGGCACTCAAAGTAGAATAAAGTGGTTGAAGGGAACTCCTGAAGCAGATATGGATCAGGTCAATGACCTACTCAAGTTGATCAGTGTTCACAAGCAGCAGGGCGTCACCGGGGCATCTGTTATGCTCTCCTGGGTTGGCAAGCCATTTCAACCTCTGCAGAACCGTTGTTAGCCTCGTCAAATCTTGTACACATTAAGTTAGCTTGTTGTACATGTTAGTTAGCTAAGCTGTTTTTCTGTTGGGTAGAGTCCATGCACACGAGGACATGGTCTGTTGTGTGATCCCGTGCGCGTAGGCGGGCGTGGCGAGGGTAGCTCGTGGCGTCCGAGTCTTTGGGCCATTGTGTGCTCATCCGTCGCGCGTCGTGGGGATGGATGCGGCAAGTGCGCGGCGAGAGAAGTGCTCATGCGCTCGTTGTAATTGTCAAATAAAAGGAGAAAGCAAACCCCAAAAAGCTGCAGCTTCATTGCAGCACCAAAATCACCTGTGTCCAGTTCGCGTGTGTGTTCCGTGAGTTCTCGTGTGATCGCCGGCTGATCGTCGCGATCACCAGCTGATCGCTGGGCCGATCGTCGTGCTCACTAGCTGATCGCCCGGGTGGTCGCCGGCCTCTCCAACAACCGTACTCATCTTGGATTCAAGTACCTTGAATTGAAGGACCCATCCTAGTTTTCTACAGAGAAGTTAACCCAAGATGAAGGCATCAGGAGAGTGCTTTTGAATGTCGACTGTGCTCCATTTATGCCTGAGCTATAATGTTGCTTATACTACTTTTTCCAGCACTGAGAGTTGCTTATACTAACTCCTGTTGATCTTCCTACAGCAGGATGATGTCAACCTGTACAGGAGCATACCTCCTTTGACGGATATTGACTGTCCTTGCCACACGCTGCCATGGGTACAATGCCCTGTAGCCCCTGAGTTTGGTGCCAAGGAGGTAGCTGAGGATGAAGAAAGTGCTGATGATGGTTAGCCCTTGGTTGACTTGAAGAGGAAAAGGCAGGCGAATGCCTAATAAGGTGACACAAGTTCTCCCGGTGGTGGTGCCCCATCTATCCTTCCTAAGAAGACAAGGACCACCGTTGGAAAATGGAAAGCCATCATCAGCAACTCAGATGGTGATGACGACGATAAGCAGGACAAGTAAGAGTACTTCTGAATTTCCATTTTTCTCTACTGAGTTGTGAAGGACCGAACATGCGACTAGAGGGGGTGGGGGGTGAATGGGAGCCTCAAATCCGATTTCGAAAAACCGGAGAGAAATGATCCCTATTTCACCCAACACACCTCAAACAGTGAGTATCAGTACCGCATAGCTCAGGATGGCTATCGGCACTAGGAATACTCACACACCGATGCAAGCACACACATGCAGAAGCAAAGAGGTGAAAAGCACAAACGAAACACGCCTACTCATGCAACCGCACAAAAGCTGATCAGAGTGAAATCACCAGAAAGAGAACACTTCATGAACTCGAACAAAAGGTTATAGCATAGGTAAATCAAAAGCTAGTATGATAGAAAATAAATCTAACTAGCACCAACACGAGAGACTCTAATTTTTGTTTTGTTTTTATTTCTAACTTAGCCCTAAACAAAGCTAAACAACACAAGACAACAAAGCATGGAAGGGTCTAAAAGCAATTAGCAAGATTTAACACTAATTAGAACTAGCTAAATCAGCAAGCTAAGATTAAAGAACAAACGGAAGGCAAAGACTAGTTAATACAAAAGCTAATCAACCAAGTGACTAACAGAGATACTAATCATCAGAATAGAAATTAAATGCTAGAAAGGAAAACAAAACAGAACCATGCTCACTTCGTGGCCTGCTGCTGCAAAGGGCCGCTTCACTGGCCTGCTCCTCCATGCGCGCCCTCGCACCAGCCTGCTGGGAACACTGCCGCTCCTTGGCCCACAAGCTCAGCAGCACCAATCAGGTGCTCTCCTCCTTGCTGTAGCGCTCGAGCGCCACCGCCGGCCGCCTGCCATCCACTGCTTGCGGCGCCGACCAAGAACCGAGGCGCTACCTCGTCACACAACGTTTGGCTGTCGCTCTCGCAGCACCTCCCTGCACGCTGCTCCCACGTGTGCTCTGCACGTCGCGCAAGCCGCCTGGAAGCGCTGAGCTTCGGCAACTGCTGCTCACAAACAGAAGACAAGATCCAAAAGGAACACGAATCGAAACGAATCAATAGCTCGGAGGGCACAAGGAGGAGAGGGCCTCCTTTCCCATCTATTTTCAGTACCAAATCTCAAGGATCCATGGAAATTTCTAACCCTAGAAAGTGGAGAGGGAAGGGGGAGGAAGGAAGAAGAAAGAGCACGGAAGAGGGTGACGGGAATTAGATTGGGAGAGCAAGACTCGGTCCAACCGTGACCCCCTAAATCTTATCTTCCAACCCCAAACAAAGACTAAAATATCCCTATAGAACATCAGCACACAATGGTTGTCAATCACTCATCACACAGCGATGACCACAACTGGTCCTCAATCTCCCCCTTGATGAGTGCATTGACAACACTCCGCACAAATCTGATAGCCTGAAAGTTAAAACAGAAGATGAACAGAACTTCTTCCAAAAGATCCACAAGCCAAGTGAAAAGGCAGAAACGATCCGGAAGAAGCAAAGTCTCAGTCCCCTAAGACAAGGGCAACAGCTCGACGCAACCGAGACAAAAATCACATGAAAGGGCTCAACACCAATCATGTGATAAGATAGAATTGTTCAAGCACAAATCGAACAAGCAAAGTCTCAATCCCCTAAGACAAGGGCAACGGGTTGACGCGACTGAGACAAAATCACATGAACTCCTGAAGAAGAGGCAGAAAGGGCTCAACACCAGTCATGTGACAAATAGAATCGATCAAGCACAAACCGAACACAGAGCTTAAAAGCTCAAACTATCTTAGTCCCCTAAGACAAGGGCAAAGGCTTGACACGACTGAGATAAAATCACATGATCCCTTAAGAAAAGGTAGAAATGGCTCAACACCAATCATGTGATAAAATAGAATCAATCAAGTAACAAAAGCTCCCCCTGAAACAGATCTCCCCCTTTCAAAAACAATGTAAGCAAAGCTCCCCCTTGAATGATGCATCTCTCCTGAAGTATGATTTGTGCAATTCTCTCCCCCTTTTTGACAATGCATCCATCAAGGTTCAACAATGCAAAGGGAATACAAAGCATGACAAGAAGGGTTCAACCTACACAGCTTCTCAGATAAACCAAAAGCATTGAAATATGCTACAAGTGAACTAAAACTTGAGAAGCGGGCCAAAAACAAGCAGTCAAAGCCATCACGAAGATATTATGATATAATCAGGAGACAAAAGCATGATTATGAGCTTTAAGCATGTTTAAGATATATATGACCACATGAGCAAGCAACTAGCAAAAAGATCACTCTGTCAAAGATCAACTAGTTCACAAGATCTCATACAAGGATGACAAGTTCTCAACATAAGATCATTGCTAACACATGCAATGTATTCCTACTCATATCCAAACTCACTGAAACCATGAGCCTACTTCTATGGCAAGCACATGTAACAGCAGAGCAACCTGGTGAATGGTTTTTCAATTTGCAATTGAAATAGCATGTAATCAAGCATTTCATATGCTTTTTTATAATTTTTTGACCAATTTTAAGATAAAACATGAATGTAACCAAGGTTTATGAGGTCCCCCTTGGCACAAGTGTAGCTCAACATCAAAACTACCCCAAGGAATACAAAGCATGCACAATAATAAGCCATGTGTAAAGAAACAGGCATCCAAGCATAAGCTATCACAACACTAGCAACCTAAGCAAGAGTAAAACTTTACAAGAAGCTACTCACGGGTGATAGATAGATATGATTCAAATTCAATTTAAAAGCTCAGCTCACAAGATTTCTATCTCATACCATCAAGAGCATAAGCAATGCATTGCACCAACACCACAATCTAAAGCATCAGTTCACAAGAGCATATATATATAAATACTTAAGGTATATAAGAGAAGCTCAGTATGAATCTAATGCAGGATATACAGATGCAATGCAAGTAAATGGTACAAGTAGTATACAAAAAAAAAAGATCCAAACCAATAAAGAAAAGGCAAGTGTACAAAATGATACAAAAAACAATTACAAAGCTGGAAGAGACAGGACTCAGCTCAAGGTAAAGAAAACTCATGAGGAGTAAGATTAAACCTTGGAATAAATTTGGAAATGATCCAAAGCGAATGAAGGACATCCAAGGATCCAATTGAGTACCAAGGAAAAGATATCAATTGAAGGACCAAAAATTTGATACCAATTAAGTGATAAAAAATGGATACCAGAACCAACACTGGTCCTTAGCCAAACTCCCCCTCAAATGAAGCTGAGCTCCCCCTCAAACAAAGACAACTAGCCAATACACAGCTAGGAAAAGGAGAGAACACAAAAGCCAAATAAAATACTCCAAAACCAATTACAAATGAGGGAGAACTCAAAGAAAGAGCAAAATGCAACATGAAGACATGACAAGCTCAGAAGCAAGTTAAAGCTCAATCCGCACTAAACAATGCGAATGAAGATATCAATTTTGAAGGATTCAAGCATTGTGACATGAAACCAATTAAATGAATAAAAGCATGGGCTTCCAAACATGTCAACTAGTTACAAAAGGAGTCTATACAAAGAGATACCAAAAGAAACACATGTTATTTTAACAAAAAGAAGCAAATAAGAGATCATGTCATGAGGTTCATGAGGATCACACGCTAATAAGAAAAGGTGACTAATCCACCAACATATATTACAAAGCTAGCATGACAAGATATATGAGAGGAAAACACATGCTAACAATGAAAGGTGGCTAGCCTACCAGGGTATATCACAGCATGATACAAAAGCAAAACAAGCATATGGTACATAAGAGAGGATAAGAGAATACAAAAGAAAAACTCACTATACAAAGTGTACAAAAAAGGCCTGATGAGGGCCACATGCAAAAGGCATGAAGAACCATCAAGTCTTGATCATCTCCAGGCAAAGATCAAGTTCCATCGAGCCTCATGTTCTCCACCCCACGTCCTGCTCAAAAATGTGGAAAAGAACGAGCAAACGACTCCACACTGGGGTTAGGAAAATGTGTAAAAAACCAGTGTCAAGCCATTTGTTCAACAGTCAGGTTAGTCACATCCACAAAATCGCTTCTCCTTTGAGGGCGACCACCACGCAGGGGAAAACTTGTTATGTCGAACCTCGGAGGTCCAAAGCTACGGCTGTGACCCCTAAAACAAAATTGACCATGGTTTTGATCACGCCTAGAACCCTCATGTCTCTCTCCTTCACGTTTATGCTGCTCTCTCCTAGCACCACTCATAGGAGAAAACTGCCTAGGCTTATGTACACCATGGACAGGGTGGTACAAGTCCTGGTTCCTCCATTGGTGCTCCTGTCTCTCAGCTCTCTTGTGACGGTAGCAAAACTCAGCTAGGTGACCATCTCTCCCATAGTGCTCACAACAAAACCTCACTCTCTCAGGCTGTGGGTTCACTCTGGGTTCAGGCTTCTTGGTCTGTGGGACAGGAAAGGTAAAAGCTTCTGATTTACTAGCTGGCTAAGGCTTTGGTTGAAAGGGAGGACTGTTCTTAGCATCTGAGGTTGTGCCACTCGGAATCCACACAGTAGGTCTAGGCATTCTTTGTGGCTTTGGATGTTGATGGGCAATATCTGGGAGAGTATCAAGCTTGTTCTTTAAGTGGTTTGGCTTCTCTACCCAGATAGGTTTCTTCGGGGCTTTTGGAGGCGGTTCAGTGTATACACCATCTTTGGTAGGGATAGGCTTGGAAGTGAAAGCTTGGGTGTCCCTCTTCTCAACACACTCACCGACAAGCCCATAAACCCAATGATGATTCAAATGCTCAA
The DNA here is from genome assembly GCF_016808335.1 of Panicum virgatum. NCBI lineage: Eukaryota > Viridiplantae > Streptophyta > Magnoliopsida > Poales > Poaceae > Panicum > Panicum virgatum. Next base: position 10,704,443 of record NC_053152.1, read on the forward strand.
TGATCTTACCAACCCCAAAACCACCATGCCGTTTGAACTCACTGAAAAGCATGCCTAGTTGTGGTTCCCTACTAGACACCCAACTCAAAATAGTTCCCAGATATTCATTTTCCTCCTCAGTTAAAGTTTGGATAGCCCGCAACTCATTTGGCTCATTCACTCGGGCTAAGCACAATTTGCACTCTGGAACACTTGATTTCTCAAGTTCTCTTATCTTAGCCCAAGCCTCATCAAGCTTACTCTGGAGAGTGGGACAAGCGTCACAAGGAGATGGCAAAACACGGCTAGCCTTAAACTCATCCAAAGAAGCCAAAACAACATCTCTTTCTTCTACCAAAGCAGCACACTTAGATTGCAAAGCTACTAAGTCAAGCATATGAGTAGTGCATTCAGAACATTCAGTAGAAACATTTTTAGCAACTTCAGATTGAGCAGCTTTCAATTCAACAAGTTCAGAAACAGCAGATTTAAGCAACTCAATTTCTTTAGCAGCATTTTCCAAATCAATCGTAAATTGAGTATGCCTAACTTTGGTGTCCTTAATGAGCTTGTTGCGATTATCCAATGCATAAGTAAGAGACTCAACCTCAAGAATGAGTTCATCATAAGTTCTCACCTCAGACTCATGCTCAGAATCGCTGTTGTTGTCGTTCTTCTCATCCTTAGAATCCTTAGCCATCAGGCAATAGCCGTCGGAGTTCCTGTTGGCGGCGAAGTTGCAGAGGCCGTTGAAGTTCTGGGTGGCCTTCTTCTTCTGCTCGATGACGACTTTCTCTTTGCTTGAACTTGAGTCACTGGAAGTGTCGCTGGAAGTAGTAGAGTCATCGTGGTCGCTCATAGCAGCGGCGAAGGCGCGCTGCTTGCGGAACTCCTCCTTGTACTTCTTTTTCTCATGATTCCCCTTCTTGTGTCTCTTCTTTTTCTTGTCAGGGGACTTTGACTTGTACTTGTGGAGTCGTAATTGCCCTTCTCCTTGTTCGGGCAGTCAGCAGCAAAGTGACCCAGCCGACCACACTCGAAGCAGGTGTTCTTGCTCCTCCACCTCTTCTTGCGGTTGTTGCTGAACCGATTTATCTTCTTTGCGAACAGCGCGAGCTCATCATCTACGATCTCCTCTAGCTGCTCCTCTGTCACAGAAAGTAAAGCAGACAAAGAAAAGGCACTTGGCCTTGAGTTAGCATTAGCAGCCTATCCAAAACCTACTACAAAGGGCCAAGGAGTTAGGATCCTTTGCATGACCCTCATGTTTGGTTCTGAGTTGAATATCAACCTCAGTTGATTTCAACTTGGAGAAAAGATCATTGGTGGAGAGAGTTTCATAACTAGCAGACTCAATAATAGCATCAACTTTGGTGCCCCACACACCTCTATCCAAAGAGTGCAATAATTTCATTGCCTGATCATGATCAATGTAGGGCAAAACAGCGACATTCGCTTTCATTTTGTTCACAATTGCAAGAAAGCGCTGGAAAAGGGCATCAGTGGTCTCGCCGGGCAAATGTGAGAAGTTCTCGTACTCACAGCGATATGACTTGAAAAGACGAGCTTCACTTGATTTGTACCCTCGTGAAACTTCTGGAGTGTGGACCAAATCTTATTGGCAAGAACAAGATCCTCCACTCGATCGAACTCAGCGCGACACAAACTCGCAAGCAAAATGTCAACAGCTTTGTTGTTCGCATAGTATTTGTCCTTGTCATCTTGACTCATGTGTACAAGAGGGATAGCGTAGGTCTCATCCTGAGTAATTCCCAAACTCCAGCTCCTATACTCTTGAGATGGGCTCTAATGCGAGTTTTCCAATATCGGTAATCCGACCCATCGAAGTGAGGAGGCGAAGTCGAGGAAACACGCTTAGCGGTCGCCATAGTGGATCACAGAACCGATTAAGGCAAGGAAATGATCCTAATCGGCTCTAATACCAATTCAAGGACCGGACAGGCGACCAAAGGGGGGTGAATGGGAGCCTCAAATCTGATTTCAAATCTGAGAGAAATGATCCCGATTTCACCCAACACACCTCAAAAAGTGAGTATCAGTACCGCATAGCTCAGGATGGCTATCGGCACTAGGAATACTCACACACGTGGAAGCAAAGCGGTGAAAAGCACAAACGTAACATGCCTACTCACGCAACCGCACAAAAGCTAATCAGAGTGCAATCACCAGAAAGGGAACACTTCAAGAACTCGAGCAAAAGGTTATAGTATAGGTAAATCAAAAGCAAGTATCATAGAAAATAAATCTAACTAGCACCAACACAACAGACTCTATTTTTTGTTTTGTTTTTATTTTTAACTTAGCCCTAACAAAAGCTAAACAACACAAGACAACTAAGCATGCAAGCGTCTAAAAGCAATTAGCAAGATTTAACACTAATTAGAACTAGCTAAATCAGCAAGCTAAGATTAAAGAACAAACGGAAGGCAAAGACTAGTTAATACAAAAGTCAATCAACCAAGTGACTAACAGAGATACTAATCATCAGAATAGAAATTAAATGCTAGAAAGAAAAACAAAACAGAACCATGCTTACTTCGTCGGCCAGCTGCTGCAAAGGGCCGCTTCACTGGCCTACTCCTCCATGCGCGCCCTCGCACCAGCCGGCTGGGAACACTGCCGCTCCTTGGCCCACGAGCTCAGCAGCACCAATCAGGTGCTCTCCTCCTTGCCGTAGCGCCCGAGTGCCACCACCGGCCGCCTACCATCCACTGCTCGCGGCACCGACCAAGAACCGAGGCGCTGCCTCGCTGCGCACCGTCTGGCTGTCACTCTCACAGCACCTCCCTGCACGCTCCTACTGCGCGTTCTCTGCCCGTCGCGCAAGCCGCCTGCAAGCGCTGAGCTTCAGCAACTGCTGCTCACAAACAGAAGACAAGATCCAAAAGTACAAGACCAAAAGGAACACAAATCGAAACGAATCAACAGCCCGGAGGGCACAAGGAGGAGAGGGCCTCCTTTCCCATCTATTTGCAGTACCAAGTCTCAAGGATACATATAAATTTCTAACCCTAGAAAGTGGAGAAGGAAGGGGGAGGAAGGAAGAAGAAAGAGCATGGAAGGGGGTGACGGGAATTAGATTGGGAGAGCAAGACTCGGTCCAACCGTGACCCCCTAAATCTTATCTTTTAACCACAAACAAAGACTAAAATACCCCTATAGGACATCAGCACACAACGGTTGTCAATTACTCATCACACAGGGATGACCACCACTGGTCCTCAATCTCCCCCTTGATGAGTGCATTGACAACACTCTGCACAAATCTGATAGCATGAAAGTTAAAACAGAAGATGAACAGAACTTCTTCCAAAAGATCCACAAGCCAAGTGAAAAGGCAGAAATGATCCAGAAGAAGCAAAGTCTCAGTCCCCTAAGACAAGGACACAAGGAGGAGAGGGCCTCCTTTCCCATCTATTTGCAGTACCAAGTCTCAAGGATCCATGGAAATTTCTATCCTTATAAAGTGGAGAGGGAACAGGGAGGAAGGAAGAAGAAAGAGCACGAGAAGGGGGGTGACGGGAATTAGATTGGGAGAGCAAGACTTGGTCCAACCGTGACCCCCTAAATCTTATCTTCCAACCCCAAACAAAGAGTAAAATACCCCTATAGAAGTAATTAAGATAATCACCCACGCAGGGGCAAAACCATCCAGATTTTAATAGGAGCATCGGATGGACACGCCGCCTTCACGACTTCGCTTCGCCTTGACGCAAGCTTCGCGATGGCGCCACGTGTCCTCCGTGGACCTTGACCGCGCCAAGTCTGCCCTTGATTTTGCGTCCGAAACCAGGAAACCAGACACCACTGATGGTTTTGAGGCCCAAACCATCGAAACCATCTGTCTCCGCTTGGCCGCCACGCAACCTCTCCGATGCCGGCACTTGTCGGACCTCCCGCCGCACCTTGACGCCTTCGAGTCGTTCGCGCGCATCCGCCGCACGGGCTGCCTACTTGACTCGTCGTCGTCCTTGCCGACTCGGCCCACGTCGCCGCATCCTTCCTTCATGCTCCCTTGTCAATCCGTGCACCATGTGGTCCATCCATGACTCCGCCCAGCATCTTCGGGTTCCTCGGCCTAAGTCTACTCACATTCATCCCCGAACCTTTCACTTGGCCTTCACCATGCGCCGTCGACCGCCACGTCGCACCCTGCACCTGCACTTCACAACTAAGGAAAATATCAGCACACATGGTTGTCAATCACTCATCACACAAGGATGACCACCACTGGTCCTCAAGTTGGGGTTTTTTTTCGAGCTCTTTGAGTACCTGACCTTTCTTTGTTATAGTCCTGCCAATGTGAACGCCAAGCTTCCAAAGCGAAGGGTAGAGACTCCAGTTACCGGGGATGATGTTGAGTTGGGGTGGAACGTGCCCTCGGTTTCGACAAATCCGACACCGACTACAATTGGAGCCGCGCTGGGGAGAAGTCTGTAAGGAAAATGGCTTCATTAAGCCATTGTTTGTGATTTTGGTGATTGAGTAACAACGCAATTAATGGGACTAATGAGTTTGTCAAGTGAACATTAATAGATCCCAGGGATGAAGCAAAAAGGCCAAGCAAAGCAAAACACAAAGAAAGAACTCAAAGAAAGGTCGAAATGGACGAGTTCTACATTTTCAGTAAGCACCGGATGATCCGACGCATAGGCACTAGAGTATCCGGTTGGCACCGGATAAACCGACGCAGTGGTGTCGGTGCATTTTGATGCACTGATGAGAGGCCACGTGGAGAAGGCCCAGTTGCACCGGATGATCCGACGGAGTTAAAAGGAAGCGTCGGAGCAAGCACCGGAGAGTGTACCAGAGATGATGTCAAACGCGCTGAAGCCAAGCCTTCAGCACCGGATAATCTGAAGGAGCACCAGAGCAATGCCTCGGAGTAATGACGTCAGAAGTCAGCTGAAGATTCCTTCAGCACCGGATGATCCGACGCACACTAGATGAACCGACGCCCTGCTATCGGTTTATCCGGTGCCTCCTAAATCAGCTATCAGAGACCCCAACGGCTACCATGTGGCTCAGTCTGACCGGATGATCCGGTGCCACCTCGTCGGTTTATCCGACGCTACGCAGAAAAGTGGCCAACGGCTATTAACGGCTCTATCGACTTGGAGGGCCATATATATGTGATCCCCCAGCCATTTTGGAGTTGCTGGAGTTCAAGAACATCACACACACACCCAAGAACATCTCCAACCATCCAAGAGTTTAGTGTTCATATCTTTAGTCCATAGCACACTTTGAGAGTGTTGTGTAAAGGTTAGCTCTTTAGAGAGTGAACAAGCAAGGCTTAGTGCCCTTGTGCTGTGGTTCTTTGTGGAACCAAACAAGAAGAACTTGGAGCGCCGGCCCCTTGGAACTTTTAAGCTCGCCGGCAACGTCGACGACCCTCCGACTTGTTGTGGAGTGGCGTGGACAATCTTTGTGCGGGGGACGTGGAGACTCCCATCCTTTGTGGAGAAGCTCCTTAGTGGAACTCGGAATCAAGGTGACCGTGATTTGTTCATGGAAGAGACTTGATTGCCGAGTAGCAATACTCTTAGTGAGTGCTACAACAACGTGGATGTAGGTGTGCCTTTATGGCTAACCGAACCACGGGATAAACACCCGCGTCAAGAGTTTGCTTTCTCCTATCCCGCTCCTTAAGCTTCCGCATTTATTACTAGCAATTCTTGTATGCCTTTACTTTCATAGAGTAGTTTTTTGATAGGAAAGGCTATAAATTGGTAAACTCTTTTGGGATAGAGGTTTCACACTAGAACAACTTGAGTTGCACAGATAGATAGCTTGTTTTAGTTTAATATTATGCAATTTAGTTGGAGCCATAGGTCTAGTTTTTAAGTTGCCTAATTCACCCCCTCCCCCTCTTAGGCTAGAGCACACAATCCGATTATTTTCAATTGGTATCAGAGCCGGGACTCACTTCTTTCACTAAGAACGCCAATTCCATTGGCAAATTGTGAAAACCAGCTCACTTGATCGGTTAGGCTTCACCGCCTAGTGAGTTAGCTCTTTTGGGGAAGGGATGGTTTCATTAGGACCTCCTCCACGTTTCGATGGCACAGGCTTCCAACGATGGAAGATTTTGATGCAATCTCACCTCCAAGCAAAGGGCCTAAATGTTTGGAGGGTAACTAGTAATGGAGTGAAGAGCAATAGTCAACAAGAGAAGCAATACGATGCTATAGCAAAATGTGCTATTCTATGCTCTCTTGGTAACACCGTGTTTAATCGTGTGTTTGCTTGTGAAAATGCTAAGGATTTATGAAAAACTATTTGTGAGAATCATGAGGGCACAAAAAATATCGGAGAGGAAAAATACCATGTTCTCATAGATAAACTCAATAGTCTCAAGCAACTTGATCATGAGAATGCTGAATCTATGTACTCACGATTAAATGTTCTTGTGAATGTGAAAGCGATCGGGTGCTTTAGCCTAAGAGGGGGAGGGGGTGAATTAGGCACTATTAAAACCTTAACCTATAGCTCCAACTAGTTTGCACAAAACTTAAACTAAAACAAGCTATCTAGATGTGCAACTACGGTTCACCTTAGTGTAAAACCCTCATCCCAGAAGAGTTTAGCAACCTATTGTCAATCCTATCAAGATACTACTCTATGAAAATAAAGGCACACAAGTTGCAATATGAAATGCGGAAGCTTAAAGGGAGGGATGAGAGGAAGTGAACTCTCGACCCGAGGATTTATCCTGTGGTTCGGATTGCCACAAAGGCGCCCCTACGTCCACGTTGTTGAAGCACTCACGAAGAGTATCGCTTCCGGCAATCAAGTCTTTTCCGTGAACACAATCACGGTCACCTTGATCCCGATCTTCACTAAGGGAGATTGCCCACGAAGGAGGGGTCTCCGTCCCCCGCACAATGTTGTCGACGCCGCTCCACACCAAGCCGGAGGGTCGTTGACGTGCCGGCGAGCCACCAATGCTCCAAGGAGGCCGGCGCACCGAGATACAGGTATGGTTCACTCTAGAACCACAGCACAAGGATCTAAACCTTGCTTGATCACTCACTCAAGAGCTAACCTAGCACTAACACTCACAAAGCTTGTGCTAAGGACTAATGATTTGATCATTATGCTCTTGGATGGCTTGGAGGTGTTCTTGGATGTGAGTGGGATGTCCAGCAACTCTAACAAACTTCAAATGGCCGGGGGAGCTCATATATATAGGCCTCCAAGTCGAACTAGCTGTTTGTAGCCATTAGTAGCTTTTCTGTGTGGGCATCGGAACTTCCGGTGCTTCTGCATTGGTTCTTCCGGTCACTCACAAGCTAAAACTAGCCATTGGATTCTCTGACGCTTCTGCAGCTGAGTTGGCACCCATCGATTGAACCGATGCTATGGTGTCGGTTCAACCGGTGACTCTTGATCATCTTGTAGCCATTGCCCATGCTGACGTCATTGCTCCGACACCTTGCTCCGACGTACCACCGGTTCAACCGGCGCTGAAGACTTCGCTCCTGCTCGCTTGACATCGTCTCTGGAACATGGTACGTTGAATGCACCAATGCCTATCTTGAAGTCGTCGGTTCAACTGGTGCTTCACTTCTTTCTTCACTTGATCTCCAGAGGTGCTCAGTTCTGCACCAATGCTAGGGCGTTGGATCTTCCGACAACCATCAGATGCACCGATGCTATGGGCATCGGTTCTTCCGGTGCTACTGATTTCAGTAGAACTCATCCAATTCAGCATTTCTTTGAGTTCTTTCTTCATGTTTTGCTTTGTATGGCCTTTTTACTTCATCTCTGGGATCTAGAAATGTACACTTAACAAAACCATTAGTCCCATTGATTGCGTTGTCATACGATCACCAAAATCACTCGAAATGGCATAAATGGTGCCATGTTCGTTACAGAATGAGATCAATTCTTTAGGTGTGAAAAAAATCGATGATATGGAACTCATTCGCAAGATCCTTCACTCACTATGGAGGCCGGAATATGATTTGGTGATCACCGTGCTTTATGAGAAGGAGTTAGATACAATGACACCAAATCATGTTCTTAACAAGGTGATCGCCCATGAGCTACATCATGACATCAAGCCAAGAGCACCACCTTTTTCACCAACACATAGTGCACTTGCATGCAAGCAAGTCAAGAAGTTGAAGAAGATAGCTATCAAAGGTAGCTCAAGTGAAGAGGAAGAAGAGAAGGCATGCCAAAGCTCCTCAAATGATGAAAAAGAGCCAATGCACCCCAACCTCTACAAGCAAGTCAAGAAGATGAACAAATGCTTGCAAGAAATCAACTCAATGGGGTATATGGTTTTTCTCAAGGATGGGCCTCATCACCAACAAATGAAGATTGAGAGGAGATTCAAGAAGAAGAAAGAAAAAAAAGGAGAAAAAGTCTCAACATGAGTCCTTTGCCATTTTTGGTGAATGGATAAGCGGTGGTGAAGAATCAAGCGCAAGCTCAAGTGATGAATCAAGCAAGAAATTCACCACCCGCACCAACATGGGATCATCATCAAACACTTGTCTTATGGCCCAAGGTATGGAAAGCGATGTAAGTGATGATGACTCCGATTCTCCTTCATATGATGAACTTCTTGAACTTATTCATAAGCACCAAAAAGTTATTAAGAATCAAGCAATAGAAATTGAGAACCTTAATGCTCTTAATGATCTTAATGCTATTTTCGCTACAAAATATGAAGAGTTGTCATGCAAATTCAAATTTCTTAGCGAGAAGTATGAAGAGCTTAAATTAAAAGTTGAGAGTATTAATGATACTAATGACTTTTTGGAAACCTCCAACTCTTGCAACAAGAAATGTCATTAGGATGTTTTTGTAGAATCATGTGATGACCTCATTGCCAAAGAAAATGATGAGCTCAAGCAAGAGGTAGAGAGGCTCATGAAGGACTTGGCTAGATTGAAGGGCAAGGGCATAGAGAGCAATGTCCAACCTTCTCAAGATAACCGTGAAGACATGATGAAGAAGCTTGAGAAGGGGTCCACCGTGACTTGCTCAAAGTGCCATCATAAAGACCATAAGTCCAACAAGTGTTCTCAACCAAAGAAGAAGCTTTCGGATGAGAAGAACAAGAAGAAACTCACAATCAAGAGTTCTCTCATCTACACCAAGCCCAACCGGAGGAATAAAAACATTAGCACCTCCTATGTGATTTAAAAAAAAGACAAATGGTAAGGTGGTTGCTCACAAGGTTGGGAAGCAAGGAAGGAGTTGGAATCACTCCATTTAGGTGCCCAAGGATGTCATCACCAATATGAAGGGGCCTCAAATGGTGTGGGTTCCAAAGGAGACTTAAAGCCCAAGAACGGCTACGGGGAATTTGGAGGCTTAGCTTACAAGATGATGAGAAAGTTTAAGCCTAAGAAGCTAAACTCATAACTTGGACATTTGTTGCCCAAGTCTCCCATAAGGTAATGGTAGCTAAATTTCAATTCAAGCATCATGTACCTCCATTACTCTTGCTAGGTTGTTTGCATTGCATCACCTAGTGTTATATATGGTGGGTTGCTTGTGTCATGATTATAATCCATGAGCAATCTACATGGTTTGATAAGTGTGTAGAAAACTACACAAAGTTACCCTTCGTGGTACATGGACTTCATGAGATATGTGTTTCATTTGTGTACCATGAACACAAGTTATAGGGTAAAACTCCCATTGTTGTCATAAACAATGTGCATACTTTGGTTGGTGATTCAAACACTAAATGCACACATTTAGGGGGAGTTCATCCTATGATTTGTGATTTTGAGACTAACATATTTATAAGTTTATCTTTTGTAGTCTCGTATTGAGCCATGGTCTATTGAACTAAATTTCCATATCTAAGTTCATAGACTATGTGCTCATACATTTGCTCATCTTGGTGTACCAAGTGTTCTTCACTTCAAAGACTTTCAATTGGTATTCAATTTCAATTGCTATCTTTTGGCACAAGTCCTTTTAAAAATTGGTACATGCAAGGTAAATAAAGATTCCCCTCCGAAGGTATGCATGGTCTTAAACTCATTCAATTGGTATCTTTGTCAATTCTTTGTTTTTATTGAGCTACCTCCGTGCATGATATGATCTAAGCTTTCTCTTCCAAAATGACTAGTTGTGCACTTGATTTTCACATTATCATTTTGTGCACATACTTTGTGGAAAGGTTAGCTCATGTCATGCTAGTTTCGTGATTTTGTGGTCCATCTTAGTAATTGATAAATTGGTATCTTCATTGGTATCATACATTTGGATCATGATTCTTGAGCCTAACTCTCTAGGCTACTAACATTTTCCCTTTGAGCTATATTATTTTGCAAAGCCTTTTTAGGTGATTTGATTCCAAAGGGGGAGAAGTTTGGATAAGCAAGGTAGAAATGAGCATCACCCATAGGGGAGCTACTTTGATTCCAAAGGGGGAGAAAAAGAAGAAGAAGTAGCAAATTTGGGAAAAACAAAGGGGGATGATGGTTTTAGGGGGAGACCAAGTCAACATTGGATGATGGTAAGCATCCAAGCAAGTATAAGTGGTTAAATTTGTTAATTTTTATAAAATTTATACTTGCCTTGATTGTGTTGTCATCAATCACCAAAAAGGGGAGATTGTAAGGAAAATGGCTTCATTAAGCCATTGTTTGTGATTTTGGTGATTTAGTAACAATACAATCAATGGGACTAATGAATTTGTCAAGTGAATATTAATAGATCCCAGAGATGAAGCAAAAAGGCCAAGCAAAGCAAAACACGAAGAAAGAATTCAAAGAAAGGTCGAAATGTATGAGTTCTACATTTTCAGTAAGCACCGGATGATCCGACGCCTAGGCACCGGAGTATCCAGTTGGCATGGATAAACCGACGCAGTTGCGTCGGTGCATTTTGGTGCACTGATGAGAGGCCATGTGGAGAAGGTCCAGTTGCACCGGATGATTCGACGGTGTCAAAAGGAAGCGTCGGAGCAAGCACCGGAGAGTGTACTAGAGACGATGTTAAACGTGCTGAAGCCAAACCTTCAGCACCGGATAATCCGAAGGAGCACCGGTGCAACGCGTCTGAGTAATGATGTTAGCAGTCAGCTGAAGATTCCTTCAGCACCGAATGATCCGACGCGCACCGGATGAACCGACGCCCTGCTATCGGTTTATACGGTGCCTCCTACGTCAGCTGTCAGAGACCCCAACGGCTACCCCGTGGCTCAATCTGACCGAATGATCCGGTGCCACCTCATCAGTTTATCCGATGCTACGCAGAAAAGTGGCCAACGGCTCTTAACGGCTCTATCGACCTGGAGGCCTATATATATGTGATCCCCCGGTCATTTTTTAGTTGCTGGAGTTCAATAACATCACACACACACACCCAAGAACATTTCCAAGCCATCCAAGAGCTTAGCGTTCATATCTTTAGTCCTTAGCACATTTTTGAGAGTGTTATGTAAAGGTTAGCTCTTTAGAAAGTCAACAAGCAAGGCTTAGTGCTGTTGTTCTTTGTGGAACCAAACAAGAAGAACTTGGAGCGCCGACCCCTTGGAGCTTTGAAGCTCGCCGGCAACGTCGACGACCCTCCGACTTGGTGTGGAGCGGCATGGACAATCTTTGTGTTGGGGACGTGGAGATCCCCATCTTTTGTGGAGAAGCTCCTTAGTGGAACCCAGGATCAAGGTGACCGTGATTTGTTCACAGAAGAGACTTGATTGCCGAGTAACAATACTCTTAGTGAGTGCTACAATAACATGGATGTAGGTGTGCCTTTGTGGCTAACCGAACCACGGGATAAACACCCACATCAAGAGTTTGTTTTCTCCTATCCCGCTCCTTAAATTTCCGCATTTATTACTAGCAATTCTTGTATGCTTTTACTTTTATAGAGTAGTTTCTTAATAGGAAAGACTATAGGTTGGTAAACTTTTTTGGAATAGAGGTTTCACACTAGAACAACCTTAGTTGCACATATAGATAACTTGTTTTAGTTTAATATTATGCAATTTAGTTGGAGCCATAGGTCTAGTTTTTAAGTTGACTAATTCACCCATTCCCTCTCTTAGGCTAGAGCACACGATCCGATCACTTTCAAAGTCACCCTCGGCTAGCGCAATTGCAGCTGCAGTTGCCGTGGGGTGCCACTTCGGTGCCTAAGGCTGAGGGTGTTAATTGGTGACCCTTAGGTGCCCCTGAAATCCTTTTTAGTTCAAAATTTTATACTATTTCTTGAAAATAAGATCTGATTTTGAAAAAGTAGTACAAAATTTTGAATAAAAAAGATTGAATGAGCACCTAAGGTCACTAATCAAGACCGCTAGGTCTTGGAGAAGAAAACAAAATTGGTCTCGAGGAAGTCAAAATAGTATGTATTTGAATCCACTTGAGTAGTTATTCCATGATTCCAGTTGTTGCTTATAAACACTCTGTTTTTCACATGACGTCCTCTGCTCTGGGCTCGGAACAGCCTGGCGATGCCACGACGACCGCAGCCCCCTTGTCAGAAAGGACGCCAGATGTTGCAGCGTTGAACCATATACTATCGACCTTGCCCTTATTACTATTGATATATTTTTTCTTAGACTTTAATAAATCATTATGCCATCAGTATCTAGTATGCCAACCCAACAAAATATTTCAATTCAGACAGAGTATTTTTGCTATTTTGGTACGAAAAGGAAAACACATGCAAAAGTAAAACATTTGAAGTGCTACACAAAGAATTTCTAAATGTTATTTCTGATGTTAAACATTTAGTTGACTGACTTTCGTTTGGCTTGTTTCTTTTCAATTAATAACTTCAATAATACAAATACCTTTAAGGGTAAAATTGTGAACCGATTCCACGCTTGTAGGAATTCAATATACAGATGGCAACAAGTATCAACTGTCTCACTCATGTATATTTAAAAGTTATTACGAGTGGATTATATTTGTTGAACGGTGTCTGTACAATATATAGAAGCCCAAGGGGTGCCTCTTGGTGAAGAGGTGTCTCTACGGTGTTATGTGACTCCTACGGGGGAACTGCCGGGAGCGGTTACTAATGTTGTAATTATCTATTTGATCACTAAACTAATTAATCCTAACAAAAATAACTGGTCTGTGAAACCATGTTATGCACGGGCTAGTAATTTTAACAGACTCGTTTTTTTAGAAATTCATACATAAATGTGAGGGTGTTCCTGGCCAAAATTTCTTATTTATCTCGTTATATCTTATTCTGATGCAACACTCATTTTTATCTTAAATCCGACATTAGTTACCAAGTACCATATATGTTTTTGCATAGTTTTTTTCTTTATTTTGCACCGCACATCCATATATATGTGTCTGACATATCTTTATTAACAAAAGAACAAGTGAGTAATCTATCTCTACGTGTTTATATAAAGGAGTACTATAGATATTTAATCACTTGAATGGAAAAAAATGAAGGCGAAAGAAATCACTTTTGGTCCATTGGTGCTTTCAAGGTCTTTTGGTTCGGAACGAAACCACATACACAAGCAAAGCATCTACGTGCCACACGGGGAGGCTACAATCGAATTTCTTTTACGGGTATCTCTCAGACCAACGGAACAATAATCCTTCAGATCACCGACTCATCGACAGAAGAGATATTTTTTTTTCTAAAAAGTATGCGACCACCACAAAAGAGAATCCTGTTGTGATAGGGATTATTGGAGCACAGCTCTTTATTCCTGGGGTGCTGCACGCGTGTGACATGAGAAATGCAGCTTGTTTCAACACAAGTCACCTTCTGATTCCACTACCTCTGTAATGTTCTCGCTTTTTTCTTAACTAGTGGGGACGTATGTACCATAGGCATATGTCTTAAAAAAATATAATAAAAAATATATTTACAACAAATTAAGAAATATGGAACGTCTCAGGTGAATATCAAGAAAAATTGCAACTCTTTATATATGTCACCAATTAAGCAGAAGTTTTGTATTCAACTGGAAAGCAACATTTGAGTCAATTGTTTCTGGACATTACTAATTGTAAGAGAATCATTAATTATCAATTTTGGTAAATATCTTACTATTACTAATTGAAGGTTTCTTTTGAAGTCTCACATCAAGCCACCTAGAACTAGAATCCTAGATGGACACTCTAAAAAATAGAAAAATCCAAGAAATATTCACAAAAATCAGAAACATTCATCCATCAATCCAAGAACTTTAATTATAATAGTCATTAGATCTGTTATCTTTTCTAACAAATTACGCACCTCTATCATTATAAAGAAAATCTAAAGTAACTCTCTCATCTTCGTGTAAATTACCTTTCTATGTCATTATTAAAAGTAAAAGTAACCCCAGTTCTATGTCTAAATTATATAATTGTAATAAAATAGTAAAATACATCAATATAAATTCTAAATTATTATTTTTGTTAGTATTAATATATTACGTATGTTATTTTTTATATAAATATACTACCCACGATATGTGGCACCATGTATTCATGTATGACGGAAAAGACAAGAATATCAATTTATAAACAAATTATTCAGTTAAATATATATCAAACATATATGGATGTGTAATGTAAAATAAAATTTATTGTAACTAAATAGTGATAAATATGTATTTTTGAGTATGTGTTAGAAAATTTAATAGATGAAAGAGAACATGAGATAGATAATTATATTAGCTATAAGTCTTATTTTATATTAATTCTGATTAGTCTGCACGGAGCACGAGTTGATAGGCTAGTGATTGATAACTGGTAATGGAAGTGTATCCCTTAAATAAAAAGTGTACCATTTTAAATGGAAAGTGTACAACGATTAACAAATCAATAAAATAAATGGTAAGTCGAAAGATTGTAGGCGCTGTTGTAGCCACCATGGGGAATAAATAGGACTTACCAAGATGATCACTGATTGTCGTTGTTTCTCTTGCTGCCAATATCAGCACATGATTGATATCCTCAAGAAATAAAATCGGTGATTGATTGGCGTCACCAAAACCAAAGAGAAAGATTGATTAGCGTCCGTGGATGCCTGATTGGTGACCGAGAATGTTTGGTTGGCATCAATAGAAGGAAAGTGGAAAATTAACTGGTGGGTGCTTAAGGACTGGACGGACTGGGTGAAAAAGTTTTCAGTTTTGAGTGGAAACATTTTTCTTCATAAAAAATATGAAACTGGCTGATTTAGAAGGTTCAAAATGAAAATTGTACATTATCAAACCCCACGAGAAGCTGAGGACTGGTAAGGGCTCGTTCGGCACCACAGGATTGATGCCGGGTCTGTTTTGGATCCTGGTCAGGAAAGAGTGAAACCGGCAGTGTCACTGAATCCTGGTTAACATCCATTCCTGGACAGGATCAAAGCCACTGGACATGAAAACATGCGTTCGACAGCACAAGGAACAAAAACAAGGCTTCAACAGGATTTCAACAATTAAATTTACCAGCAGCAACTCATCAAACATACAAACTTTCCACATCCGGCACATACAAATTGTCCCACAATGCACCGTTGCAATAATTTAACATACCTCCTCTCTAGCTTTTGAGATCAATTCCTATATGGTTTTCTTCTTATCACTAACTAGCAAATATTCATGAGGAAAATACGACTTCCCCATGGACCCAAAGCACGACTAGTTTGTTAATCCAAACTGTAGAAACAATGATGCTGCAGATACAGGGAATAAACAATACAGTACTCAACTCATGTCAACATTTCATAGATCACATGACATAACTCAGCATCTGGTAACATATAGTAGCATCTAGGAGAGAGTCTTCTTAATCCAAACTTGTAGAAGTCACTTGCAGTAGGTAAACTGTCAAAGCCTTTCAACTCCATGGAAATGTGAGTGTTCTAGACCTGAAACTGCAACGAAAAAAAAAATCAGCTTCTACAAACAAGAAATGGCAATCAAAATGGCACAAATCTTGGATGGAACTCAATGAAGCAAATGAAGTATAGTTTGGATTGAGAAAGGTAGAGCAAGTGTAATATCAGTAGGGCAGGTACAAAATTAGACAAATAGTTAAGCTGCTAGGGTTCTGTAAACTACCATCTAGTAGCTTCCCAATTCGTTAAAACATCCATGCCAGTTCATTTCGTTGAAACCTGAATCAATGGGGAGATATTAGGACACATTTGAATATCATACGAAGATAACAAGCAGTATGAAAGAATTTACTGCATTTAGCATAAACAAAGGTAAACAGGAAGCTATGACAGTCTATCTAGATAGTCCCTTGACTTGAGAAATTAAAAATAGTAGATAACAAAGCATCACTAGAATCAACTCGTGCTTAAGAAAACAAAAGAAAAGCAAACATGGCACCAAATTGTCCACATCCATGGTTTCCCGTTGCCACCATGACTAATATTCAGATGGAATTACATAGCAGGACTCTGTTCAGATGGATGGCAAAATCTTGGGATGTCAACGCCACAAACGCTTACCATAGGACATAAATCAGAAAAAATGAAAAAAGAAGGCTCAAAAACAACCAAGGAGTTGCAAAATATGACATCAACAGTTTAGCACCAAGAGACTTCAGCAGGTAGGTGGTAACTCAAGTGACAACACCTAAGAAAGAAATAGTATCACTTATAGAACAGACAACTGGTACTGATATTTTTCCAAGTGAAAACAGAGACAAGGAGCAACACCATCTAGGTCACTTACTGAAAACCATACAAAAGTGTCATCGAATGACTTCAAATTGTGGGTCATGTTTGTATTAAGGACAATACAAGTCAACGCACTACTCAACGAGACAACACATCTTGATAAAGAATGTCACTTCCACTAATATATAAGTTTTGTCTTTGTCACAAATAGCATCCAAGATAGGGCAATCCATCAAGGTGAACAACCAGATCTGCAAATAAAAAGATAAAGTTAATCAAAGCTTAAATGAAGCAAATAAAAACATGAGTCTCAACCAGAATGCAAACATTCAGATTGATTCTTACAACTCAGATTGCATTCAGATTGAGTACCCAAGGAAATCAGGGCTACACATACAAGGATGTGCTAGTTCACATCGGAAAACAGAATTTGCTTTCTCAGGTCAAAACTCAGTAGACCATCTGGAACAAAAGGGTGAACATAATTCCTCAGATACAGTTTAAGCAAGATAGAGAACTTCAGAGCTAGCTATAGTAATTACCGTGGTCGCCCACTTCCCGCGGGTGAGGTCGAGGTGGTGCAACCAGGGAAGAAGCCGATGAGGGGGCCGGCCGCCGCCAGATACTGCTGCTGCTGCTTCCAGGCGGTGAACACAAAGGAGAGGGCCGCAGCGTCGAGCAGCATGTCGTCGTCGGCCACAGCGACATGGACGACGACGCTGCAGCGAGATCTTGTGGCACCTCGCAACTGATGAGATGGAAAACTGTAAGGATCACCGTGGTGTCCGACCCTAGAGGGGGAGGGGGTGAATAGAGTCGCTAATCGCTTTCTATCCTAGGGCTCAATCTATTTGCATAAGATAAACCTAACACATCCTACACATGCTAGTTATGACTAAGGTTTATCTATGCTACTCTCTACTTACCCCTAAAAGACTTGCAACCTATAGCCAATCCTAATCAAACTAACTAGGAAAGTAAAGGCACGCAAGATAGAGCAAATGTGGAAATGTAATACAGTAAGTAAAGAGGTAAGGGAGAGAATATGCAAACTCCCGTGAAGACACCAAGACACACGATTTAACGTGGTTCAGTTAGGACACCAAGTCCCTCCCTACGTCCACGGCCACTTGTCCAACACGAACAAGTCTGATGCCGAGTCTCTTCGCTTGATCACCGTCTTGCGTTCGCCACCAAGGCTTCCGGCAAGCAAAAGCTAAGTCGCGCCAAGTCACCAAGACAAGGCTACCGCCACCGTCTCTCTCAAAGCGTCACCAACGGCACCGTCTTCACTATTGGAGCTTCTCACCAAGAGGGGTCTCCTTCCCCGCACAAAGTGTCATTGCCGCTCCACACCAAGTCGGAGGGTCACACGACGAGTACACAGTTATTTGCCGCAGCAAGACTTTGCTCAAGGGAGCTCTCGCAAGAACTAATCCCTATACAAGTGCACAAAGCACTCTCTCAAAGCTTCTCACAAGCTAGATATGACACTAAGCTTTGCTAGGATGGTTGGAGATGTTAGTTTGCTTGGGTAACACTTCCTTCAACTTTTCTGGCGTCCAACCTTATGTAGCAACCGGCCTTGGGGGGTATATATAGCCCACACACCCCAAAAGAGCCGTTGGAAAAGTGGCTGACAAAAAGCGCTATCACCGGTTAAACTGATGATCCACTTTGTGTCATCACTGGTTTAACCGGTGAGCACCTTTTTCCAACTAGCCGTTATACTTCAACGGCTACCTTAATCAACCGACGTAATCAACCGGTGAATGTATCTTCATCGCCAGTTTAACCGGTGCATGTAACTGTTCCAGAGTTCCCAAAAACCAACTCTCTGGACAACTACACCGACGTTCACTTTGCCTTGATCGCCGGTTTAACCGGTGCCTGTAAAACTCCTGCTGCTTCTTCGGCCTCCAAGTCCATTACACCGGTGAGTGTAAAATACCCAACGCCGGTTAATCCGGTGCCAAACCCTAGCTCGCAGCTTCTGTGTTCATTGCACCGATGAGTGCAATTTGCTCATCATCGGTTTAACCGGTGATAGCAAATTGTCTTTGTTTTGATCTTTTCGACTTGTATTTCTTCACGGTCTCTTCAATTCTTGTCCTTTGGACCAAAGAGGTTAAACCGTAGGTGCTCTTTGTCATCACTTGAACCTAAAAGCCTGAGAACGGTCATCTCAACAATCATATTAGTCCAAGTGTTGTGTTGTCTATATCAATCACCAAAATATTATATTGAAATATGGCATGAGAGGCCATTTTCGCTACAAAAACTCAAACACAAAAAGAGACATCAAAGGCACACAAGAATCGATGAGAAGGAAAGCTTCCGAAGGCCGAGGAATGATGAAGGGGGAGCCAAGATCCAAGAACCCTAGCGGAGGGAGGAAAGAGGAGCACAAAGGGGAGAGCGAGGGGATCACCGGAAAAGGCCGTGCCGTCCTCACCTCGGAACTGAGCCGTCGATGTGCCGTCGCATCGCACACCGTCGTTCGCCCCCTCCGTGCACCGTCGCCCTCCCCTCTCCGCGTCGATCCGGATTGGATCCGGAGGATGGGGAGGTGGGGATTGAAACCGGGCCGGAATGGAGGGGAAGGAGGCCGAACCGGCCCGTTTCCATTCCAGGCCATCCAAAACGAACGACGATTTTGGCCCAGACCTGGTTGCAAACCGGGTCACTTCGTTCCGGCCAGATTGGAGTCCGTTCCGGGCCGGATTGGAGCAACCGAACGAGGCCTAAGTGTGTTCTTAGCGATACGTTGAGCATAATCTTGGTAGGAATTATTTTCAATTATTTCAACTTTTATTATTCTTAATTTGATGGATACTTGGAATGTTGTACAGGGAGGGGCAAAGCCAAAGGTGTCGCTTTGAAGGGTCGGGCCAGGCAAGGAAAGTGAAGTGGGTGGCTTAAGGATGCTCTGACAGCATCTCATATGAAGAATTGGATGCTATGTGACACTGTTGTGAATGGTTAGGTAGATCATATCTTAGAAGTATTATTCCATTTTCTTCCTGTTTCTTTTGGATTTTGGAAAGCCTGACAGCATATTTGTCTTTTCTTGTGCAACACAATCGACATTATTAATATCCTTAAGTTTGCTGACTGTTGACTTGTTGAGTCTCTGCCCACACACTTTGTTGCCATCTGCCAAATATTACATGGTCTCTTCTTTCATATAACTGTCAGTAGCTGTTGAGCTCTCTAATCGAGTGCTTATTGACTTTTAAGAACAGAAGATTTAGTGCCCTGCGCCCCTGCCTCTATATTTCTGGGTTTGGTCCATGTGGCCCAAGTGTTCTGGCACCTTGATTCAAGCATATAGCACCTCTAATTTTACTACTTTTCATAGAACGTAGATGAAAGTTGAAGTTTCTAGGATGAAAAAACCTCAATATGTATAGACCTCATTATATATGAATTGTAGTACTAAAAAAACCGCTAACTAACTTTCCTTTTTCTGTTAAATAATATATGCATATGAATTTACAAATCATGGAGTTTTGTCTTTTGTGGCAGGCGTCAGGATACAAATCTTGGTGCCCATGAGTTTACATGCATGCAAATACTTTTAGCAGAATATTTTGGCCATGTAATGTAAATAATTTAAGGCACCTGGATTGTTTGAAGTGGTTTAGGGAAGAACCGGCGGTAATCCTGGATTGCTCATTTAGTATATACATGAAACTAAATCATATATATAGACAAACCTTTAAAAAAAGCTTAACAGGTGTGGAGCTGTTCCTTCTTGGCCATACATATAGATGGAAATGTTGCTAACGATTCTGAACGCTTTTCTTCATACCTTACCAATCAAACTTGCAGGGGACCGCTGGATTGAGACTTATCGGAGATAAGCGAGCAGAGCAAATTCTTGAAGCGGTTGTTTTTCATTTTACTCTCCAGTTTTGTGCTAACTCAATCATGCATGCATGTATGTAGCATCATATATAAGATGCCAAAAGAACTAAACACCACTATCTAATACAAGTCAGAGATCTTGTCCACACGAAGAGCAAATTTCAGTACAACTCCAAATGGATCAATGTTCTCTCGGGAACTCAAGAAGGATCTTACCTATGGGTACGTACGAGTTAGCATCCACAAAGCAGCAGCAAATTAAATAAAACCCCTCTACAATCTTCTCAACTTCTCTCTTTTTTTTTCTCTCTCATGTACTCTGCTGTTCAACCTTGTTGCACATTTCTTTGGACGATGCAGGTCGCTCTGAACTATCTTTTGGATAAACTAGGAGGAGACTACTCCCAGACAGTTGGTGTGATCGATTTGGGAGGTGGATCAGTGCAAATGGCTTATTCTATCTCGGCAAATGCCGCTGCAAACGCTCCATAAGTACCCGAGGGAAAGTCTCCCTACGTTACAAAAGAGTACCTCAAAGGAAAAGATTACAATCTTTATGTTCACAGGTTTGATCTATTTTATTAATTAAGGAAAAGTGTATATATAGCCTAGTATTTCAAATTAGTTCAACGAGTGGCATAGTCAGCCATGACTACCTTTTCCTTGCAGTTACCTGCGCTACGGTGCCCTTGCAGCACGAGTACAGATTTTGAAGGCTAAGAATGGGCCAATCAGTTTCTGCATCCTTCGTTGATTTAGCAGTAAGTATATATGTTCACCAGTTGCATGCATAGAAAGACATAACCTCTTGTTTTCAACTACATTATTGGGTAATAACTGTCCTTTTTTTGAGATTTTGTGAAGGTAAGTACACCTATCATGGGGAGCAGTATGAAGCAGCTGCCGCACCAGAAGGGGCAGTTTATGACAAGTGCAGAGAAGAGATAGCCGAGGCACTGAAGCTGAATGCTCCGTGCAAAGCAAAGAACTGCACATTCGATGGCGTGTGGAACGGTGGAGGAGGAGCTGGCCAGGACAACCTCTACGCCTACGCCACATCGGGCTTCTACTACCTTGCAGCACATGTAGTACAACTCTCAACCTATTATTGTTACATTAAATTATTTGGATTCTTGCAAATGGCACTAACTGAATTAGTAGCTTCTTCACTTTGAAAGGTTGGGTTCATGGACAGCAAAGCTCCTAGTGCCGAGGCCACTCCTGCCATGTTCAAAGCTGCTGCAGAGAAGGCTTGCCGATTGAGTGTAAAGGAAGCAAAAGTTGCATACCTAATGTTTCAGATACTGATTTGCCATACACATGCATGGATCTAACATACCAGTATACTTTGCTCGTTGACGGATTCGGTAAGTAGCACCGAATAGATTCTCTCTATATTTACTTTCCACTGATCGAGAAGTTCTACTGCTGTTAAATAATACCTACTACATATGTTCCTGGTTGATGTGGTCTGTGTACACTGCTGTAGGTGTGCATCCAATGAAGAGGATCACATTGGTGTCCAAGGTGAAGCACGGTCAATACTACATTGGAGCCACATGGCCTCTGGGTAGTGCTATTGAGGCCCTGTCACCCAAAAAGAAGATCCATGACCATTAGTGTATTTGCATTGGCACTCTTATCTAATTAATAATAACTCAATACCAGAATAATTCTTGTAGCACTACATGGCAATGCCTATACAAATTGGGAGTTACCATGTAGTGTTATGTACTGAATTCGAAAACGTGATAAAGTAATCCTTGCAGTCCCTCTTGAGTTCAGAATTGTGGATTTGTTTGATTTACAGCCAAACTCAGCAAAACCAAATTATTAATGGTCACGCCCATGTTTTTTATCCTGTGATGGGCAAGAAAAATGGGCTTACAAGGCGAGATTTGGCACACCTATTGCTTTTTTTTTTCTGAAGCATGGATGAGAACAAGGGGATAACCAAGCTCACCTATCCATCATTTGGGGTGAATGCATGCATATTGGTTTCCATCCATCCACATCACGGACCATGACAGGGAACCAAGCACCCCGTTTGCAAACTGGAGCCAAGCCAAGCACTAGCCAAAGAAATGTGCCAAAAGTCGGTTAGTGAGTTGGCTAAAAACCGAATGAAGGACAAACTATTTTGCAAAGTTTAGGCAATTATGGTGGCTACAAATTAACACTCATCTCGTAACAAACCGTGATGTACTTGATTTGTGGTCATGAAAAAATTTTTGGTATGGAAATTTGGGGCACAAATCAAGAAACCTCCAAGGACCCAGCATGGTGATCAAATATTCATATGGTTGATTGAGGCTTAAACCACATGGCCAATAAACATGAGGCGGGAGCGAGGAAGACGAATGCGCGCAAGCTAAGGTCGCGAAAGCCAGTCATTTTGTGAAATTATTCTTGTGAAACTGACAGGCAGGGTGCACAATGTCCGTGTCATTTAGGTATATGCAACTGCTGCAAAATAAGCTCCTGATTCGAGACTATATTCAGTTTGTATGTATATAAAAAAGGACACGACTCAGCCCCATTGTAGCAAGCATCACATTGCTGAGAAAGCAGCTGAGGACTATGTTAATGTGTTACAGTAGCCATTATGTTACATCGGCAAGATTGGGCTGTGTTGGTGAGCTAGAAAGGAAGGGGTATTGTCTTTCTTTGTGAAGGGGCGAGGGGGGAGGGAAAATAAAGTAACGAATCCATGAAAAAATAAGGCAAACCCAATAGATAAAAGAAAACCAGCCCATGCCCAAGCAACACCGCCCTGTTAGGCCAACGACTACTACAGAAATTGTTTATAGGGGCAGGTAAAAACGCATTTTCAGGGGCGGGCGCACCACCCGTCCCTATCTCCCGCAGCTAGAAATTGTCTTTTTCAGGGGAGGTTAAAGGGCCTGCCCCTGAAACCCTATTTCCAGGGGCGGGTCATGGCACCAACCGCCTCTGAAAACTACATTTTCAGGGGCGGCCCACCCCGTGAGCGGCCCCTGAAAATGTAGTTTTTAGAGGCGGTTGATGCCATGACCCGCCCCTGAAATTATTTTCCCGCCAAGTCATTATTTGAAATTCCAAATCTGTTTCCCGCTGTATTAAACATTCAAATTTCTGTTTCCCGCTAATTTATTCTAATCTATTTCCTGCTGTATTAAATTATTTAAATTTTTGTTTCCCGCCAATTTTCATCTATAAAGCTAGTGCGTGATTCAATTCAGCTTTTCAAAATCCTATTTCCGCTTTATTTAAATTACTGTTTCCCGCCAATTTTCACCTGTCAAGCTAGTGCGCTATTGAGGATTTTGTGATCGATGATGAATATATTTCTTAAACATCACTAATTACAAATTCAATATAAAATCATATAAAAGTATCATTACGGTGCATCATTAGAGTACAGACATCACGAAAGTGCATAGAGTACAGACATCATTTATGGCCCGAAGTTCCTGATTTTCCCACTGACAGAGGCTTGCATATTTTTGGTCAGTTGATAATTCATGCTCAGAGTGAACAAATTCTCCATCTATATGGACCACTTCATGCAAAATGAAGCGACATAAATCATCGACTATAAAAAGAAGTTGTTGGTCATTGAGTGGACATTCGTGGGTTGGCTGTTGATCCTGCAAATATAAAATCCATGGAAAAATTAAGCCAAGTGTTAGATGCAAACACTTACAATATGCAGTCATGTATCTATCCTAGCAAAGAGTAGATGCTTACCCGTTTGGAATCTTTTGTGTATCTCCCGAGCTGCCTCATGTGCTCGCACACGTAGTAGCCACAGTACACGGAACCTGCAGGTTGCTTGTGGCATGGAAAGTTTTTGCGTATCACCATTTTATTTTTTCTATCGGGGGGGGGGGGGGGTGAATTCCTCCTTTGTAAATGTAGTGCTTTGTAAGCCTTGTTTTTTATAAAAAAAGAAGTTATTTATGTCTGCAAGATTTAGCATGATGTCCAAGTAGAGGATAACGATTTTGCTAACATGTTGAGGATGGCTACAAATTCAGTGTATCTGGTCTTTGCAATCAGTGGAGTCCAATACAAGCATGAATCGACGCTTTGGCTGTATCATAAATGCAATCCAATGATTTCTGCAAAAATATCATATATGATGTCTTAGTCAGTTATTTGAAGGAAGTGCATATTATACCAAATGATTGAGACTCCACTTACTGAAAGTGGTATGGTGCCCATATGATATCTCTATCTTGCCACCGTTGCATCTGAAGCGATATGTAGGTACCAACTGTTCTAATGATTTTTTTTGCACATCTTTTATTTCCTTGCGCGTTTTACAGTTTTTTAAAATCATCGTGGTCGTCATTCCACAACATTGGCCCGTAATGGCGCTTCTCACAAATAGCTACCGGGTCAAGGAGCGCGATCTTCTTATTTATCTTATCCTCTTGTTGTTGTAGCATCCTGTAGAATAAAATATCAAAACTAATTAGATATGTATGCATATATAACTACAGACCATTGCATATATGATATTTATTTGGATGCGACACTTACATGCACCAGAGTTCTTGGAGGCGGAACATTTCTTGGATGTCTTGAAAATCGAACATGATATTAGTGACACCTTCAGTTTGTGATCCGCAAATATTGGGAGGGTACCGAGCCCAAATGCTTCTGAGGTCAAGTCTACATGCCCTCCTGTACCAACTGTGCATCCTCTTCATAAAAATTGGAATCCCTTCCATCAAAGAGTGGGGTAGAAAATCTTTACCATACTCAAATTTTATCGGACAATCCGGTAAATCTGCTATGTCATCGACCCCAATTTTCCGACGGAACTCATGGTCAATGCAGGGCACGAAAACGCTCAGTTGTCTGGTGGCACTAGAATCTGAAACATCCTTTGACTTGTCTTTTGCCTTATCCTTTGACCTCTACTTGGTGTTCGTTGCGTGCCATTTATTTACAATATCTGAGTCCTCCTTCTGGTATGACCGTATCACTCATGGTACATACAATTGCCCAAGTTGTTGTTGTTGTGGTTGCTGAGCCAGTGCCGTGTGCACTCGTGGTGGTGATGATACTTTAGCTGGTGGCGGTGAAGCTTGAGCTGCTGGTGGCGGTGAAGCTTGAGCTGGTGGTGGTGGTGAAGCTGGAGCTGCTGGTGGTGGCGATGCTGGAGCTGGTGGTGGCGATGCTGGAGCCAGTGGAGGCGATGCTGGAGCTCGTGGTGACGGGGCCAGTAGATAATCTGGAGCTGGTAGAGTCTGATGTGCCGACCCTTCTTGTGAAATAAGCAGTATGATATCTCATTTGTGTCACAGAATGGTGATGCCAATGCACTCTCCAAGTGTGGTCCTCCCATCCAAAGTAGGGATGTCTATCTCGTTGTCCTCATAGCTTATTTTCAGGAGCTCCTGCACTCGTATGCATGCATTGGTGGGATTGGTTTTCCATAAAATAAACCCGCAATAGGATCCACGTGGGCCTTGGCAACATCTTTCATCTTTCCAGCTCTGCCTATTGGATAAAGCAGCATGCATGGAGTAGTACTTGTTATTCAATCTACCGGATATGGTTGTGCTGTGGTTGAGGCAACATTGCTCTGAGCACAGGTCGTATTCGCTTGGGCTAATACTGGAGGGGACATCGTCACTATCTGGCCGGACTGCTGTTGTCCCAATTGCAACGAATTCATCAATATTTGTCCGGACTGCTGCTCTGCTAATTCTGCAAACATTTCCTTAAACTTTGATTCCACTGCTTTCTTGGCCGCTTGTATCATCTCTTCCTTGTAGCGGTCATGCCTCATGTAGGTAGACCGGTCCTCCTCGAATCCTTGCCTAAAGGTCAACTTTGAGTACACGCCTCTGACGCGGCCTTCGTGCTCTTTGGTCCCAATGGTTGTACTAAGCACATCCTTGTCCCTCTTGACTCTGAACTTTCCTTCTTTCTAAAGCTCGGTAAGTTCATACATTTTTTGTGCGACGGCTTCAGTCTCGGGTTTGTCAAAATGTAGCTTGCCTTCCATTATCTTAGGCTTACTTGCTTCAAGACAGAACCAGCCACGCTCAGTAAGGCCTACAAAAGGGTCAGGTTGCCCTGCGGCTATTGCAGCCTCTCTTTCACGCCACCATTGATCGGCCTTCCTTGGTATCCACCCGAGCCAAGATGGACTTTATGTACATTGCTCATTGCTAGATCAGAATTTTTCTTGCTTAGCGCTAGAGATTCTTCAGTGCTCTTTTGCCAATCAAACTCTTCCCATTGTGCTGGTGTGATTTCCCCATAATCCGCAAATAGTGTTCATCCCTTTTTCACATACTTAGTATTTAGTTCACTCTTCCACCGGCGGAAACTCTCACCCAATATATTTCTAGCATAATGCCTGACCCTATCTTGAGTTCCTCTTGGCAAAATAAATGTTTTGCTCAACAGCTGCCACATCGCCTCGTTCCTTCACTCAGGAACTGTTGGCTAATCGGGGATTGTTGGATCCAAAACCATCTTTGTTCTTATTAAAGAACCGATTGCGTTCCGAAACTTTGCGCACACCTTTGGAGACTATGGGCCCGCCTGCTGCACTAACTATGTTGACCACCATTTGCCTTTGGGGTATTTGTTTCTTCCACGCTGACCCTGTTTTCTTTTATTTTGGCTGCCAGAGGAAGTAGTTTGAGGTTCCGGACCAGAGCTTTCATTGCCATCAAGTTCTTCCTCTGTTGCGTTTGTGTTGGGGTCTTCACACCCGAAGGTTGCAGGGACTCCAAACAGATGAGGGAACAGACACTTTAAGACCTTCGGACAATCACTCAGAACGAGTTTTCCAACGATCAAAAAGTTGTTACAGTGAAGAAATCTGGGGGTATTTATACTCCCAGGCCCCAAGGTACATTGACACTCCTGCCCATGCTATTTTACCTTACAATAGCACTATCGAGGCCCCCTATTAGTCACTCCCTTCGGACCCCCGGTACAATTACACCTTTGCCTATGCCTATTCGCCTTATGTCAGCACTTTCGAAGGTCTTGTTTGGTCTTTGCGCTCGTTCCCCAGTCGAAGCGCCATTTACGGCATGCAATCCAACCTGAGTCGTTGTGGCAGAACCACCTGAATTATCCCGGCTCAAGTGCGCAGGCCATCACCATAAAGGCAACACCGGCTCAAACGCACTTCAAACGGAACAATTCTTGGTTTGTCGGGTAACATCCCGATACAACCACCGGTTCTCAGATCGAACAAGCATACCCCGCACGAAGGCGAGTCCAGAGACATTACAACCACATGTTTTACAATCACAAGCTCAGTAGTGATTACAACTAGTTCAAGACATTATTACAAAACCAAACTTAGTAAAACAGTTATACAAACCATAACTTTAAGTTCAGAGTTTGAAAAGCAGCGGAAATAGAACATGACGGCTACAACACGTCGCAAAAGTATACCAAGCTAGCCCAAGCAAGGTATCACTCGTCAGGGTCATTGTCGGCCGAAGACGGATCCCACTCTACGGACCAGCCAGGAGGCAAAGAGCAGGGCCAAGACAAACTAGCGATCTGTTCCTCAAAACTCATACCTGAAAAAGGTATTCTAATACTCAGCAAGACTTAACCGTCAACGGGTATACGTAGCCCACCTAACTAGACTATGCAGGGTTCTGTGAGGCTCTGGTTTTCCTTTTGCTGAAAAGCAATAAAGAGTAGGTCCTTACTTTCAAATTTTAGCTTCCCAGATTCTAGTTGATTAACCATTCTATGTAAGCAACTACTATTCAACCATGGTAGATCTTTAAGCAAACATCAAGATTGATCATAATACTGTTGCTCTTATTACTCTGTGTGGCAAAGAGATCAAGCAGTCCCAAACCGTGAGAAGCGGACGATTCGAATCGAATTTGTTACCCTGGCCAGGCAGACCTAACACACACGTTTGGAACACCGTCGGGTCGTTCCCAAACAACCGTTTAGCTTTCTTTCCGGCTTGTGGATAGGGTCACTCTCCCCGACTACAGGGCACCAAGGTCCAACCTTGTCCCTTGTAGCTGCAGTGTTGCACAAAATAAAAATAAAACCTATCCCTAAGAGAGAGTGAAAGGTATATCCACTCCCCGGTCCAATCGGCTACTAGGCTTACCGCGTACCATATTTACGGCATGTGGCTAGTACGTTCAAAAACTTAACCAGCGCTACCACACACTGCGACCTTAGCAAGTTCATCAACACAGACGGGGTCTCACACAAGGTCATGATATCGAACACGACCCCGTCCGTCGTCCTTATATTGATAACAGAAAGTAAACAAGCAATTCCTATAGAGCTCGCGAGTGACAGGCAATCACTCGACTTTTACCGGTCCTATAAGCTTAGCAATTATTCGAACTCAGGTCTAGTGTTCAGTACATAGGTTCCTAGGATCATGCATCTAGGGTTTCAATTCAAATCCTAAGAACTGTAAATGCACAAGTAAGTAAAACAATAAATGGTAATAATTTGAAATATAGATTATGTCCGGGGTTTGCCTTCTCGGTAGTCGCTAGCTAGGTTAGCCTTGTGTTCTTCTGGACTTTGGTCCGGGTCTTCAGTCAGTACGGCGGCGTTCACTTGAGCTTCGTGATCACCTCCTTCGGACTCCGGGATCAGCTCGTATGTTCCGTC
This sequence comes from Panicum virgatum, assembly GCF_016808335.1. Lineage (NCBI taxonomy): Eukaryota > Viridiplantae > Streptophyta > Magnoliopsida > Poales > Poaceae > Panicum > Panicum virgatum. The sequence goes on from NC_053152.1 coordinate 10,733,513, forward strand.
CGATAGAGCAGTCGTATCTATATGTAATGCAATAGATGAAATTACAAACACGCTCATTTCATGGTAAAGTTGTAGTCTACAAATAGCAACACAACTTAGTATATGGGCAATCGTTTATAGAGTAGATAACTAACTTTTCTAACTACACAAGGCATCATGATCAACAGCACAAAAGAAGCTCACTAACTTCATAAACAAGTGGTAATTGTTTCCTATAGCAAGTAAAACATGGTTTGCTAATAAATCAACCAATCATCACACATTCAGTAGTAAAACCAGAAAAAATTACATCAAACAGAAGGTAAACAGAGTGATCTACCCTGCAAATTTCATACTAAAACATGCAGCCATTTATTCAGGACAAATCATTTATTCAGACAACTCCTATATAAATATTGAATTATACAGGTTAGATCAGAGAAATATAGAAGCTAGACATTTAACAGGAGGTCTACACAGAGCTAGCTTAGCTACTGTAAATTTTTTAAGATTTAATCTACAAAGAATTTATTCTGAGAAAATAAACAAAACTGATAGAAAACTAACAAGATTCATTTGTAGCTTCTGTTTTTGTAATGAACTGGTGCTAAAATTTTACAGACAATAACATATGACTAAAACAAGGCTCTATAAAAATTACTAGGATTTTCTAATCAAGGAAACTATTTAAAATGATTAAAGCTCACTTAACAAGTATTAAATCAAAGAAATAGCTAAATAGAAGGAATGACCACGAAATTTGTATAACAACACTAGGGTCACATGAAAATCTCACCATAAAAATTTCACAGCTAGACATGGTTTCAATCATCAGTTAAGGAAAAGATAAAAACAGCTAGCATTTAAACACTAGTAACACAAATCTATTTTTACAGAAAAAACTTTCAACTAACATCCAACATATTATGATTCTACTGCAAAGATCTCTTCAAGAGGATTCCAAAACATCAAGATTTACATTTTTCTGATTTTTCTATGAATTTCTATGGAATTTCAAAGTTTGCAACAAAAATAACAAAGAAGTCCCTGAAGACACTATTCACTTGAGTCACGGGCTTCGCAGACAGCCCCCTGGGTTTCTTTGAATTTTAACCGAGAGGCCCCTGGCCGAGGTCAGAGAAAGGGTGCGGGTTTGACCAGCCAAATCCGGTGACGGTGATCGCCGACGGCGAGGAATAGGGGGTGGAGGAGCTAAAGGAGACCGAGGCGAACCCTTGGGTGCTCTTGGGTCGCGAAGAGACGGCTGGAGGAGGCAGGTCGGCAGAGCACGGCGGTCGCCGGTGAACTGTGTCGGCGGGAACGGTGCTCCAGTGGGAAATAGTCGACGAGAAACAGCCGGGCAGGTGCACGAGGGTGAGGCGGAGCTAGTGGAGGGGTTGGGTTGAGCGGAGGAGGACCGGAGCTATGAGCTCCACGGTGAGCAGGTGGAGGCAGAGCTCTGTGCGGCGGCGGCGGCGTTCTGGGGCGTCGGAGCGAGGAAAACGGAGAGAAAGGGAGGGGAACAGAATGAGGAAACTCCCCTGGTGCTGAAGCGCGAGCGAGGAAGGGCGCTGGGGTCTTTCCCCGTACTTGCCACGGCAGCGGCGAGGTGGCGACCGGCGGGTGCTACGTGGCGGAGCGAGGAGGCTCCAGCACAAGGGTAGAGGGCGGTGGAGAGGTCAAGCGCGACGGGTGGGAGGGGCACGTCAGGCAGGAGGTGGCTCGGGGGCCCTCCTTTGGCGGCAGGCGGCGTGGTTCAGCGGTGCTGAATAGCGGCGGCGGGAAGCAGGGGAGCAGGCAGGAGGAAGGAGAAGAGGACTGTTTTGCAATTTTAGAAAATTTCAAGGACCCAGCTGTAAATCAAAGATAACTTTTAATCTAGTGCTCAGATGGAAAAGTGCCCAACATGAAAGTTGCTCAATTTTTCAAGATCTACAACTTTGATGTTGTGAAAAAATTTATTTGACAAAATATTGAAGAGTTATTTTTGAAAACATAAAGAGGATTTGAATTCAAAGGACTTTTGTCTTTTTCAATGCAAATTCACTTTAAATCTAGGCTGAAATGAAAGATTTCCTTCCAAGCAATGATTATACTACATTTTGCAAATACACCCTCCACAAAAGCTATAACCACACCTCCTATTCAAATAAAACTATAAAGTTGACCTTGGAACAATTCATAATTACACAAAAGGTCCTTAAAATTTTAAAATAGGACCTTGCTCAAACAATTTCACACATGAAGCACAGGAAATAAATGTAGTTTTATTATGCAAACACCTAGGGTGTCACAGTCGTGACCTTCACGCTTCCGCTGCACCCTCGAAGGTTCTTGAAGACCCTGGGATGTTTCACCCTCCGGGCCGCGCCCCTTCGATCCAAGATCGAAGGTCTTCGGTGTCCTTGGCATCCTGTTGTAGGCAGCGGGAGAACCTTCGGTCGCCTCCGAAGGTTCGCCGTTAGTCATGCGTGGGATCCCTGGAAACAACCTCCAATCTGCAAGACAGCAATAGCGACAAAAGCGTCGAAGGTTATAGAGGAGGGTTAATAGTGATCACCATTCTGTCTGTAACCTTCGGGTATGGCACCTCCGGAGGTAGCGATCCCCAACAGTAGCCCCTCGACGGGGGGAATGGCCGGAGGCCATTTCGGCCGGCGATTAGGACTCGCGTGGTAACCTCCAGAGAAAGCGTCTCCCCCTCGCACGTGAATTCTTTGCCTCAACTTCGAAGGTTAAGAGTAGTTAAGTATTGACGTGGCGATATTTGATTGGGTGTCGGTTCGTCTTCTTCTCGATTTTGATGCCAAGTTACTGTATGGTTTTACCGTGCCTATAAAAGGCGAGGGTGGAGGGTGAAAGGGACGTGACTTCTGAGCTTTCACTACCTTCACTTGCCTTTTAGCCACCGACAGGTGTCGTCGTTTGATTTGACGGGCTGAGTGGGGCGACCTTGCAAAGGTTTTTTCTTTCTCCGAGGGTAGAGCTTCTCACTTCATGCTTCTATGGCCCGTGTTAAGTAGACTGCGAGTATCATCGAAGGTTTGCCCTATCTTACTTAGTAGTTTTGTTCTTCTTTTCAGCCATGGTTAACATCATGCGCATCACTCGCCGTACAGAGCGCAGGGCTATGTCTTCCGTGGATCAACCCGAGGGTGGTGCGCCTCAGGTTGAGCAATCTGTCTCTGGGGGCAATTTGTCGGAATTCTCCGCGATTGTTTCAGATCTGACGGCTGCGGAGAAGCGTAAGACCTTGTTTCTCGGACCTTCTATTGTTTTAGCCAATACCCTCGATTTCTACATTTCAAAAGGGTATTTTAAGGAGGGAGATTGCCGACCCCCGGAGGGGGAGACCACTCCTGAGCCGAGGGATGGCGAGGTGGTAGTTTTTAGGGACTTTTTCACGGCGGGACTGAGGTTTTCGGTGGACCCGATTGTTCCGTTGCTCTTGGCGCCTTTTAATGCGAAGCTTCGTCATCTTACTCCAAATGCTATAGTTCAGTTGTCAAAGTTTATCTGGGCAGCTCGAACCTTCGGGGATGTGGTTTCTGAGGATGCTTTCTGCCGGCTTTATGAGCTTCACTGCCAAGGCCAGAGAATTTTCGAGGAGGGTAAGACCGAGCTTAGCGAAGCGCATAATGCTTGTTGTACCTTCATTCCACGGAAGAACAATAAGAAGGCCAAGCTTGAGTGAATTGAGCCGTCCACCTCTAAGAAGAACAAATGGGAGGACGATTGGGTGAAGTACTAGTTTTATGCCAAGATTGGGTTCCCGAAGCCTAACGCACCCTCGGAGATTTACTACCCATTGGCTTCGGGGATCAAAGTGTTTGAGCACACCTATCAGCCTGGATTCAACAGACATTCTTTGGAATTCAGGTCTTGCCTTGGTGCTTTTGTTACCGCAAGCCGGGTCTGCAGGGGTCGGGACTTGGTGGAAGAGTTTTTTGCAGTCAAGATTTGGCAATTGTCCTCCAGTTCATATCCTTTTGAATTTAAGAAGGTAAAGTTTTCTTACTTGGCCGTTGAGATTGATTGTCCTGTTATTGGGTTGAAGAGGCCCGAGGGTTTGAGGGATCATGCGATTGTTTTCGAAGTGGAAAGAGATGCGAGCAACTTGCTTGGTCCTTGGAACTGAAAGGAATGCACTTCCTTTATGGTGATCTGCAAGCATGGGGGGGCGTCAATCGCTGCTTTGAAGAGATGAAAGTGAGCTTCGAGGTTCGTGTGGTTTCTCCGCCCCCCATCCGTCATGGGTGAGGGGCCGGAAACGTTGGCTCTGAGTTTCTCGTGAAGGGGAAGGGGAAGGTGAAGGGTGAGTCTTCCAGAGTCGACCCAGCGAAGCTATTGGAGAGCGAGGCTACATCAAAACCTTCAGCGTGGGCATCTGCGGAACCTTCGTCCACGAAGGTCGCAGTGGCCTGGGCTGAGAAGAAGAAAAGAAAAGCCGATGACGCGAGTGCCGACCCTGTCGGTGCGGGTGATTCCGGTATGGTTTCTTTTATGAAGGAGCTATGAAGGACTGAGGGGGAGGGGGATGTTTGGGGTGGTGCTGGTTCTGTCTTGTCGCTTGACGATCCTGATGACGAGTATGGTACTATGCGCGCAGGTTTTGTCTTTCGCCTGGGCATTGCCAAGGCCACCATGGCGCTTCATGTCAAGGGCATGCCTGTGGCGAAGAGGAAGCGCCTGGCGAGTATCATGGGCACCTTGTCTGAGAACGAGGAAGATGAGAAGGTCCCAGATGCCAAGGCCCCGAGGGTGACTTCTCTTAAGGCCACAGTCTCGGGGGGCAAAGGACCGGTTGACTACGAGGGCCGTCCGGAGGTCAAGATTCCGGTGGACACGGTGGGCATCGAGGGTAGGGGTGGAGACGCGGAGTCTGGTGGTGTAATGGCCGGGACGGTGTCTGGTGACCACTCGTCAGAGCATCGCATCGACGAAAAAGGTATGCATCGATGAGATGCTTGGTTTTCAAAGGTATTACTTGTTGTAATTGTTTGATCTTTTACAGCCGTTGCAGCTTCGATCCTTGAGCTGAGCAAGATTGTTTCTGATTCTAACTCGAAGCAGATCGTAGACGCGGTAGCCGCCCTGGAGGTCGATGGCGCGGGTAACTGACTTTTTTGTGCTAAGGTTTTATCCAAGGTGCAGAGCTTAAATTCTTGACTCCTTTTTACAGTTTGCTAGGAATCGAGGCTTCGGTTTCTCGTTATAGCCCTGCAGTGGTTGCGGAAATTTTTGTTACTCTGAGTCAGAGTGCAGCGGTGCTGACTCGAATCGCTGCGGGGAAAATTTCTGCTGAAGATTCCCGCCAAGGGGCCGAGTCTGGTGAGCTTGCGCTTCTAAAACAAGAAAATGAAAGGATGAAAGGTCTAGTGCAGTCCCTGGAGAACTTGAAAGTTTTGCTTGAAAATGAGAACAAGTTATTGAGGCAGAGAGACTTGGAGAAGGAGAATATCATTGCTAAGATGGGGCAAGATTAGAGTGACAATGAGAAGGTGATAGAAAACCTTCGGGCATTGGTGGAGGAGGAAGAGAAGCAGGTATCTGAATTGAGGAAGCAAGTAAAAGGGAAGGATGAGATACTAGAGAAGGTGGCGGAGGAGACCGAGAAGATGGGGACTGTTTTCAAGGGGATTGTGGCCAGGAGCGAAGAAATTTATCAATCTTACATGAAAGCACTAGCCACCTTCGGGGGCAAGCCCTTGCTGCTTCCACCTCCCGCTAAAGGTCCGGAAGGTGTTCTTCGCTTGTTTTCATGGCTACTCAGCAAGTTTGATGGATTGCAAGAAATTGCTAAGACCGCCGGGGACAACTCAGCCGTGGTTGCTTCGGAGAGCTTAATGGCCATTCTGAGGCGTGCAGGCTGCGTTGATCTAGACAGGCTCGCGGATCGAAGCTTTGAGTTTCCTTCGCGTGGGGAGCTATCTTCTGAGTTGGAGACTGTTCAAGGCTTGAAGAAGGCTTTCTTTCGAAGGTTTTGGCTAGTATCTGGGCGAGTGACTGTGCGAGCCACAACCGCTGCTCAGCTAGAATCTATAAGTGTTTTATTTGGGTTTCCTTGGTTTCGTGGGTTTATGCTATTTGGTTTCTGACGCCTTTTGTTTTGGGTCAGGAAAAGGTTGGTGATGATGATGCTGACAAGCGGGGCGGGAGCCAAGAACCCTCAGACTAGGAACCTTCGAGCCGGGCTGCGAGTCTGCACCAAGATGAAGCTGTTCAAGAGGACATCGAGGATGAAGGCATGCAAGTTTAGATCTAGGCCATTCATAGTAACTAGGGAAGTTTGAGAAACAAGTGCTGATTGTAATATTCCTGGTGATCAGGGGTTGGGAGCCCTTGGTGAATTGCCGGAAGGCGTGACGTGGGAGGGATTTTGTCGGGCTCGTCCTAGGGCGAGTGTCATGGAATACTTGATGTTGACTGGGGCGTGAAGCATTTGATCTTGCTGCTTCGACGCTTTTTGTTATGATGATGTACAACTTTTATATACCTATTTTCTGTTGGCTAGATTTTTAGCTTCTGACGACGCAACCTTATAAAGCGTCTCCCCCCCTCCTCTTGCATCGTTAGGAGGTAAAAATCTTCGGGGGTTTTGTAGATGCTTCTCTTTGGATCTGCCTTTTCTGTGACAGTTGGAGTTTTGCACATGTTGCTAGCGAGGGTTTTGCGATCTATTGTGAATGTGAATTCGGTGCATTGGTGCTTGGATTAATCCGTGGTGGTTGTTTGCCGAGGGTTTTCCTAGCTTGGGATCTTGGGCTGGCTAACAACTTCTCGATGGTGTCTAGCATTGTGTACCTTTTAGCCGAAGGTTTGTGCGCTAGGTATTTTGTTAGTTTTTGGTTTCGGGCTTAACTTAGCCGGCAGCCCCTTGGCATTTTTGTGCTTTAGGCACTTTGTTAGCCAAAGGTGTTTTGGCTTCGGGCCTTAACTTGGCCGAAAGCCCCTTTGCGGTTTTGTGCCTTTGGCACTTTGTTAGCCGAAGGTGTTTTGGCTTCGGTCCTTAACTTGGCCGATAGCCCCTTGGCGGTTTTTTGCCTTTGGCATTTTGTTAGCCGAAGGTGTTTTGGCTTCGGGCCTTAACTTGGCCGATAGCCCCTTGGCGGTTTTGTGCCTTGGCGCTTTGTTAGCCGAAGGTGTTTTGGCTTCGGTCCTTAACTTGGCCGATAGCCCCTTGGCGGTTTTGTGCCTTTGGCGCTTTGTTAGCCAAAGGTTTTTTGGCTTCGGGCCTTAACTTGGCCGATAGCCCCTTGGCGGTTTTGTGCCTTTGGCGCTTTGTTAGCCGAAGGTGTTTTGGCTTCGGGCCTTAGCTTGGCCGATACCACCTTGGCGTTACTAGATAAGTATGCAAAATCTGCCATGATTGCGAATTTTGCTGACTTACCAAAATGCATGAAATGCGATGATCGATGATTGCAACTCTATAGTTGCTTCGAGTCAGAGCATTTGAAGGGAAAAGTTGTCATTTCTTCATAGGAAATTTACATTGGGTGCGCCTCATTAAAAACCTCACCCCCGGTGTGAGGTTCCCTTCTGTGAGGAAAAGAGTACGCCCCGTGACTCAATGCAGAAAGGAAAAAGACTCTACCCGACATCGAGGGTCTAGGATTGCTTATAGTTGTGCAACCTAGCCCTTTTTACATTGGTTTACATGTAGTACTTTTTTAGGCTGTCAGCGTTCCATGGATGCTGCAGCTCGTTACCTTCGAGGTCTGCTAGGTGGTAAGAACCCGGCCTATTGGAGTATAGGACCAAATAAGGTCCGTCCCATTTGGACTGCAGTTTGCCAACGGTTTCAGCATTTGGTTTTCTTTTGAGTACCCAGTCTCATGCGGAGATGAATTTGTCAACGATTTTCTTGTCTCTGCACTTCCTTGTTTCTTCTTGATACTTGCGGAGGTTGCCCGAAGCTTGCATGACGTCTAGTTCTGCTAGGTCTGCTTCCTTCGAGGGTTCGATTTTGTTGCACTGCGACCTAAGGCTTTGGTGTTCAGTTCCTCTGGGGTCATTGCCTCCGCTCCATATAGGAGTCTAAATGGAGTGAATTTGGTTGCCCTGCACTCGGAGGTGTTGTGTGACCAAATAACCTTCAGAAGCTCATATGCCCATTTTCCTTTTTTCTGATCGAACAAGCACTTTTTGATGGCTGTGAAGATTACGCCATTTGCTCTTTCCACCGCACACTGAGGCAAATAGGAGCTTCCTGCGGACTGAGTGACAAAATTCCTAGAAATGCTGGGAGTCAAATTGCTTGCCATTATCTATAGTTAGCTCCCTTGGGACTCTGAATCTGCAAATGATGTTTTGCCAGAAAAATTTGCGGACAGATTCGAAGGTTATGTTGACTAGTGGTTTGGCCTCGATCCATTTGGTAAAGTGTTTGACGGCCACGACAGCGTACTTTAGGTTACCCTGGGCAGTTGGCAGTGGTCCGACAAGATCCATTACCCATCTTTGAAGTGGCCAGGCTGGTGGGATTAGCTGACTTAGGCTCGAAGGTCTGTGGGATTTGGGGCCCATCATCTAGCAGCTCTCGCAGGTTTTGATAAGGTATTCTTTAGAGCTGAGGGCCAGAAGAAATCTTGCCTAAATGCCTTGGACACAAGGGGTCTTATCCCAATCTGCGAGCCCCAGAGCCTGGAGTGGATTTTCTGCAGTAGCTCTGTGCCCTCTGCGATGGTAATGCACTTAAGCCATGGGGCAACCACACCAGATTTGTACAGGTGACCATCTAAAATTGTGTAGTTTCTCGCCCTTTGAGACATCATCTTTTCATCTTTCTCATACGAGTGTTCGAAGTGGCCTTGGATGTAGGCTATGATGGGTGATCTCCAGTCCTCGCTGAGAATGGCGTAGATTTGCTTCTCCTTGCAGGGTATGGTCGAAGGATTTGTTATTTTTTTCATAAAATACATCCGATGGCAAAGCTTCTTTGTGTGCTGCAGCCTTCGCAAGCTTGTCTGCTTCTTGGTTTTCGTCCCTTGGGATGTGGATTACCATGAACCCCTTGAAATATTTTTCCATGGACCTGAGAGCTTCTAGGCACAGCTTCATTTCCGGTTTCCGAGCCTCGGACTCTTTCTCTATGTGATCTGTGATGACCTTCGAATCTGACTTTATGATGAAGTTTGGGTGCCCTAGAGCTTTCATTTTGCAGATGCAGAGTAGCAGTGCTTCGTATTCGGTAGTGTTGTTGGTGCTTGGGTCTGGATCACTGAACTCAAGACGAGCAGCATATTTGAACTTGGTCCTCGAAGGTGACTATATGACTGCGGAGATGCCCACTCCGTCATTGCACCATGCCCCATCGCAGTATATCACCCATGGTTCTATGGGGGCCTCTTGCTGAAAGGTAGGGTTGGTCCAGTCGGCAATGAAATCTTCTAGTACTTGTGATTTGATGGCAGTTCTCCTCTCAAAGTCTATGTAGAACTCCGACAGCTCCGCGGCCCATTTGCTCATTCTTGCAGAGGCTTCTCTATTATGAAATAGGTCGTGAACCATTTGCTCATTCTTGCAGAGGCTTCTCTATTATGAAATAGGTCGTGAATGGGTTGGCTTGTCACTATTATTGTTCTGTGACCCTCAAAGTAGTACCTTAGCTTACTTGAAGCCATTATTACTGCATAGGCGATTTTTTCAAGTTCCGAGTAGAATAACTTGGAGCCTGACAGGGCTTCTGAGACATAGTAGACTAGGAGCTGTTTCGGGTGACCTTCGATCAGCCTTTCGACGACAAGCGCTGCACTGGCAGTTGATGGGGAAGCTGAGACGTAAAGCAGCAGGGTGTCTTTGGGGTCAGGTGAAGTCATTTTGGTCATGTTTTCCAGGTATTTTTTGAGGTCATGAAAGGCCTTCGATTGTTCTTCACCCCATATGAATTTGCTGGCACTTCGGAGGACTTTGAAGAATGGTAGGTTTCGATCTGCTGATCGAGGGATGAATCTACTTAGTGCTGCTATTCTTCCAGTGAGCTTCTGTACTTCTCTGACAGATTGCGGCTCTTCCATTTCTTTCAAGGCCTTGATTTTTTCTGGGTTTGCCTCGATGCCCTTTATTGATACTAGGCAGCACAGAAGCTTTCCCTTGTGCACTCCAAAGACACAATTCTCGGGATTTAGGCTCAAGTTCGCCTTCTGGAGGTTTGTGAAGGTTTCGGCCAAGTCGGCCACATGGTTTTCTCTGTGAGTGCTAATAACAACAATGTCATCCATGTAGGCCAGTATGTTCCTTCATAGCTAGGGGGCAAGTACCACTGCTAACATTCTTGAAAAGGTCAGTCCAGCATTTTTTAGACCTTCGGGCATTCTTACGAAGCAGTAGGTGCCGAAGGGGGTGGTAAAGCTTATTTTCTCTTCGGCCTCCTTTCTTATCCATATTTGATGGTATCTAGAGAAACAGTTAAGAAGGGACATCATCTGACTGTTTGCCGCAGTGTCGACCACCTTATCGATTCTGGGTAGCAGAAAGTCATCCTTCGGGCAAGCCTTGTTTAGATCTGTGAAATCAATACACATTCGCCACTTTCCATTCTTTTTCTTGACGGGGACGGTATTGGCCAACTAGTTTGGGTACTTCACCTCTCTGATGACATTCGCGTCTAGAAGCCTCTGAACCTCCGCCTTGACTGTTGCGACCTTGTCATTAGACATCTTTCGAAGCTTCTGCTTTTTGGGTCGGACTTTGGGGTCGATGTCTAACTTGTGCTCGATGACATCACGGCTAACGCCGCAAGGTCACTGGAGGACCAAGCGAACACGTCTTGATTTTTGTTGAGAAAATCCAACAAGATTTGTTCTTCTTCTGGTGCGAGGGTTGCACTTATAGTGACCTCCTTGCCAGGCAGATATCTGTCGAGGGTTACTCTCTTGGTTTCTGACTCTTGAAAATTTTGTTTTTCCTTGTCTCTTTTGGGTTCTTTGAATGGCGGAGGTTGTCTATCTGGCTCGAGGATGTGTACATTTCTCTGTCTAGGGGCGACACCTCTCTCGATGTCTCTGGCTAGCTACTGATTACCACGAACAGTGATGATTCCCTTTGCGGCAGGCATCTTCATGCAGAGGTAGAGCTGATGAACCACTGCTTCAAACTTGTTGATGAGGCCTCTGCCGAAGATTGCGAGATAGGGGTAGTTCATTTCCACTACATCGAAGGCTACATGCTCGGTTCTAGGGTTGGATGTGTCCCTGAAGGATACGGACAATGAGATCTTTCCTAGAGCGTTTATCCTTTTGCCTTCGAAGTGCATGAGTGGAATGTCTGCTGGTTGCAGGAGATTGCAATCGATGTTCATGCGGTCGAAGGTGCTGGAGAAAATGATATCTGCAGAACTTCTGGTGTCCACTAGGATTTTGCCTATCGTCCAGCCTTGGATGTTGGCTTCGATGACTAATGCATCGGTGTGGGGGTAGCTGAGGAGTTGTACGTCTTCTTCTGAGAATGTGATTGGGGACTGAGATCACTACGCTCTTTTGAAGATTCCTTTGGGCATTATAGAGTGGACTTGTCTGAATTAGTTCTTCCTCTGCCTCTTGTTCTCAAACTCGAGGCCCGAGCCCACAGAGATGGGCATGATCATGCTGAAGGTTGGCAATGGGCTTGGTTGGCTTTGATGAGGGTTTGAGTTTTCCTCTTTAGCTGGAGGCCCTGGAGGTGGTGGCGGGAGAGTTTCTTGGGGGTTGAGGTTCGAGGGTTGCGATGATGCTCCTTGAGAGTTTGGTTGCGGAGGTTGCCAGTTGGATGGATACGGGTTAAGGCCGGTGATGGTTGGAAAGGGTTGAAAGGTGGTGCTGAAGGTAACGTTTGTGGAGTGGGGCTGTATGAGCAGCTCGAGTGCATGCGATTGTAATGTTGGGTTTTCTTGAGGGTTGTATGTTTGGCTTGATCTAGCCCAGCTTGTATGACTGACCAGCTTTGCTTTCTTTTTAGCCTCCACTCTGTCGAGGGTTTTCTTTTTTTTCCGGGCAATGATTTGTTGTGTGGTCTGACTCTGCACCGTGGAAGTGACAAAAGAACTTTCATGGTTGATCCGGAGGTCCCTGCCCTCGGCCTCTTCCACATCCTCGACCGCGGGTGGATCTGCCTCCTCTGTTATTGTCGTGGCGATGGTTGGTTGATTGTGAGTTGAATGTCTGTGCAGCAGGGGGTGTCATGTAGGGCTCAGTGTCGTGGTATGGAGCTGTCCTTTACGAAGGTTCCACTGGGAATATGTACTAAGGATTGTGTCTTGCACTGTTTTGGTTGCCGTGTGGCCAACCCTGCTGCTGCCTCATCAGCTTCCTTTGCTCAACTCTTCTGTGATGATCTGCATCGGATCTCGCATACTTTTCCACTTCAGTGTACAATTCTGCCAATGACTTTGGGGGTTCTCTGGAGAGGTGTGAGGCTAACTGGCTTGGTAGCAACCCGGCAATGCACTTTTCTATTGCTACCTTTTCCGAGAAATTTGGCGTTTGTGCCTTCTTCTGAACGAATCTCCGAAGGTAATCAGGTAGAGGCTCCCGGTCCATCTGAAAGCATTGAAATTCTTCCATGGAGGTTATGGCTGGTTTCTTGAAGACTTGAAAGTCTTGCTTCAGCCTTTCCCTGAGATGGAACCAGCTTGTGATTGACAGTGGTGCGAGATAAGAGTACCATGTTGCGACTGGACCTTCGCAAGCCATGATGAGTGATTTGGCCATGATGGGGTCATCTCCTCCGGCCGAGGCAATCGTGGCCTCGTAAGTCATGAGGAATTGAGTCAGATCCACAGAGCCGTTGTACTTTGGTAGCTATATGGGCTTGTAGCCGAATGGTCAAGGGGTGAGTTGAAGTTGTGGGGATAGCGGAGAAGTTGGATCAAAGGGAGAGTTTGCTTGATGATGATGTTGATCTTCGTGCTAGCTTTGTTCTTGGCGACGGTTGTTGACTTGGGCATGGCGAGAGGCTTCTATTTGACCTGCATCTTGATGACTCTTGCAAGCCTTTTGGAGTTGCTCAACCTCAGCTTGCATCCTGGCAAGCCTGCATCTAGCTTCAGCTAGCTTCTTTGCCTGTGTTATTGCTCTTTGCTGTGTTGCTAGCTGGGCATTGAGGTTGGCTTTTTCCCTCTTGAGGGCCTTGAGTTTGAGAGGGGTTTGTTTGTATTCATCTTCCTGCGCAGCATGTATTTTGTCATCTTCAGCAAGCTCTGTGTTTTGGTCGATCATGGCAGCTTTGTTCTTTTCTTGAGCGGCATGTTGAGCTCGAACTTGCTTATCTACCCCGGTGGTTTGGGCGGGGGTTTGCTGTGGGGAGGCATCAGTTTGGATTGGGACATTATGGAGGTTGGAAGTTTCTGCTTCGGTGGTGGTTTGATTGCCAACCTTTCTCTTGGTGGGAGCCATTGGGATTGTTTTTCAAGCTAGGACACGGTGGGCGCCGCTATTGGGGTCTTCACACCCGAACGTTGCAGGGACTCCAAACAGATGAGGGAACAGACACTTTAAGACCCTTGAACAATCACTCAGAACGAGTTTTCCAACGATCAAAAAGTTGTTACAGTGAAGAAATCTGGGGGTATTTATACTACCAGGCCCCAAGGTACATTTACGTTCCTGCCCATGCTATTTTACCTTACATTAGCACTATCGAGGCCCCCTATTAGTCTTTCCCATCGGACCCCCGGTACAATTACGCCTTTGCCCATGCCTATTCGCCTTGTGTCAGCACTTTCAAAGGCCTTGTTTGTTCTTTGCGCTCGTTCCCCAGTCGAAGCCCCATTTACAGCACGCAAACCTGCCCGAGTCGTGACCTTCACTCTTCCGCTGCACCCTCGATGGTTCTTGAAGACCCTAGGATGTTTCGCCCTCCGGGCGGCGCCCCTTCGATCCAAGATCGAAGGTCTTCGGTGTCCTTGGCATCCTGTCGTAGGCAGCGAGAGAACCTTTGGTCGCTTCCGAAGGTTCGCCGTCGTTAGTCCTGCGCAGGATCCCTGGAAACAACCTCCAATCTACAAGACAACAATAGCGGCAAACGCATCGAAGGTTATAAAGGAGGGTTAATAGTGATCACTATTCCGTCTGTCACCCTCGGGTATGGCACCTCCGGAGGTAGCGATCCCCAACAGTTTGCAGGTTGGCCTCGACGTCTACTTCTTCCTGTCGGAGCATCCTACATGGATCGTACCCGAATTCGACAACTTATTACGCATATTCCTTGAAAATGTATAATAAATGCTCTGTTGTAAGTCCTTACCCGAACTAAAATCGGAACGTAATCTGGATCAATATCCGACAATGAACACATTTATCATGGTTCAAAATCAAAGCACTTCGACAGAATCAACATGATATTATTAGTCTCTGCGAGACTCTTTCATGAGAAAATATATATGACATAGTATGTGAATTTTGTTAATTTCAAGAATTATGATAGTTTATTTGATTGTGCGAAGCAGATTATGATATTTGCATTCCATCTCCATTGCAGAATATATTTGGTAACACCATTACGGCAATGAGCTTAGAAGAAATTTTATGTCAAGCCGTGGAGCAGTTGGGTTATTATTCGACTGAGGAGGAACCAGTATATACAAGGGAAGATCTGTACCAGAGTTCTTTTAAATTTCGAACTACGCCAGATCCTACCGTGGAACCAATGTTCACCGTTTACGGCAAAGCACTTCCTCATAATTCAATCATCTGAGCGGCCATTAGATTCGACGCTTGTGCTCTCTCATAATTCAATCATCTGAGCGGCCATTAGATTCGGCACGAATTATGCTCAAGTGTTCATTGACTAAAGGTGCCATTATCGCGAGATGCTGCAAGATGCTATAATGTGCTTGTTGCACTCCTTTAAAATTCTTGTCAATAAATGTTTTTCTCCCAATTGTCCCAACCCCTTCCAACCTCCCAAAAAAGCGTGGAACAGGCAAACCAATGGATACTTTATCATTTAGGTAACCAAGGCAACACTCGATTACTTCCTCAGTACTGTATCCCTCGATCATGGAACCCTCAGGGTAATCACGATTTAGTACGTACCGGTTTAGAATGGACATGAAACGCTCGTACGCCCACATTTCCTGTAGGTAAAGTGGACCAAGTGCACGTATCTGGTCGACCATGTGAATCACTAAGTGCTCCGTTATATAAAAAAAAAACGGGAGGGAAGCACATCTCGAGTTGTGCCATAGTCTCCCCAATAAATTCTTGGAGATCATTCAATTCATCTTCGTTGATCACCTTTTGAGAAATTTTGTTAAAGAAATAACACAGTTGAGTGATTACCCTCTTCACGTATACTGGCTTGATTGCTCTTATTGCAATAGGGAGGAACATCATCAGCAAAACATGACAATCGTGACAGTTATAGCCACATAGCAAGAGATCTTTCATCGAGACTAGTTTCTTTATGTTGGATGAAAAACGACTTGGGACTCTGAACACCCGTAAGCTCTCGCACATTGCCTTCTTCTCATCATGTGTCAAGTTGTAGGAAGCCCGGGAAAGTTCATATCTTCCATTTTCTATATCTATAGGGTGAAGATCCTCCCTTATCTTCATGGCTATTAGGTCTTGACGTGACTTAAAGGTATCCTTTGTCTTTGCTGATGTCTCTAGAAGGAGCCCAATCGTGTTACCAAACACATTCTTCTTCAGGTGCACACCATCGATTGCATGGCGGACTTCAAGATCACCCCAATAAGGCAAATCCTTGTAGAAGATGGACTATTTCTTGAATAGTAGGCCTTCGATTGGTGCCTTATCTCTATTTTTCTTCTTTCCATCTTTTGTCACCTTCCCATAGCTAACCTAGATGGTCCTCACCATTTTGAAAATATAGTGCCCGTCTCTTTTTACTGGAGCAGAATGTAATTCAGCCTTGCCATAAAAAAAGGTGTAGAACTTCTTACTTTGGTATCGATGTCCTTCCACCAAGAAGCGTTTGTACCCAAGGTAAACTAACTTTCTAGAACCTTCTAGAAAAGATGATACGGTCTCATCCATGCAGACCGTGCATCCTGTACTATTTTTTACCTATCCCGAAAGGACAAATAGAGCCTGGTAATCATGGATGGTGGTGAAGATAATAGCTCTTAGATTAAAGGTCTGTCGTGTGAAGCCATCAAACATATCGATACCCTCCTTCCATAGAGTTTCCATCTCTTGCATTAGAGGCTCAAGAAAAATATCAATATCGATTTTAGGATGCTTGGGTCCTTGTATAAGGATGGACAACAGAAGATATTTCCTCTTCTGGCACTACCATGTAAGTAGGTTGTACATCGTCAAGATCACCGGCCAAGTGCTATGAGTACTAGTCCTGTCACCAAATGGATTCATTCCATCCCTACTCAACGCAAACCTAACGTTCCTTGGGTCCTTTCCAAATTCCAGATAATACTGCTCATCGAATTTCTTCCACTGGCGAGCATCAGCTGGATGTCGAAGCTTTCCGTCACCCTTCTTGCGCTTATCTAAATCCCACTAGCGTATCAGCTCAGCATCCTTTGGATTGGAGAAGAAACATCTTAGGCGGTCGGCAAAGGGGAGGTACCACATAACCATCGCCGGAATTCGCCTCTGCTTCTCAGATATGCCTAAAGTAGTATCTAGTGGCTCTGCAACACTATTCGCTACACCCTTCCTCTTCCTTTTGTTCCTGTGTACTGGACCTTGATTATCGCCACCAGAATAACCAGCATTGTTTTTGTATCTATTTGCAGAACATACAGGACATTTGTCCAAGTCTTTGAAAGCATCCCAACGATACAAAATACAATGATTCGGGCATGCATGAATTCTTTCCACACCCATTGTGAACAGGCTGACAAGCTTCTTTGCTCGATATGTGTTCGCATGCACTTTATTTGGCTTCAGAAGCAACCAGGCTAACATACCCATTAGATCATTGAAACTACTGTCTGACCAGCTGTGCTTAGCCTCTAGGGTCAACAGCTCAAGTACAAAACAAAGAATGGTCCAGTGTTTCAGACATCTTTTAGACCGCTCATATATATTTTTCACTGCTGATTTCTTCACCGTCTCGAAGTTTTCTAACCCCTTTGCATTACCAACCAACAGCTCCGCTTTGGTGTGACGCAACAACTGGCTTAAGAAATCACCATCATCAAGTTCATCGCTATCATTATCACTGCCAAGATCGATGGGACCCTTATCGACACCATCACTATAACCACCACCAACATCTTCATCATCACCGCCCGCATCATCAAAATCATCAAATAATATATTAAACTCGGGGTCTTGCATTATTTCATCGAGTGAATTCTCTCTCTGAGGTTGTTCTTCTTCACCATATTTATTCCAGATCATGTAGTTGTCTACAAAACTACTAATCAACACATGTGATCTAATTATAGTTGTGTCGCTGAATACTCTCATATTTTTGCAGGTTCTGCATCGGCAATGTATCATCTGTGTCTTCTCAATTTTTGCATGGTTTTCCGCAGCTTGAATGAATTTATCAACTTCTCCACAGAAATATGCATCCGTCCTTCGTGCTTTGTACATCCAAGTTCTATCCATCTCTAAACACCAACAATAGAAAAACAATACATAATTTAAATAAATTAAAACAAGCGCTTAAATAATTTGCGAAATAAATGCTAAGTAAATCTACACCTGTAACACCCTAGGATTAAATTCTGGTGCCAATCATGTGTTTAGTCACTAATCAGGGTAAATCAAGGTCATTAGCGCTAATCGAGTTGCATAGTAACTCTCAACTTAGCTGAGTCTGAGCACATTTTTCTCCTTAATCCAAGCTCCAAATCAACTTTCGCCCAAAACCAAAGTTGTAGATCATCTTGTCCTCTACAACTTCTATTTTGGCCAAATTTCAAGTGCCAATATGAAATTTGGAGATTTGGATGGTCAAAATCCGTTCAAAATCGTTGACCATCACTGTGCTGCGCGCCGCCCATACCGGTGACTGTGGCCGGCAGTGAGCTCCTCCACGCGTCAGCCATCGCGCCCGAACTCGCACGGGCTCGAGCTTATCTCCTCCCAGCGCCCAACTCCGTCTTCCCCTCCTCCTTCTCTTTTGTTCTCGAGCTCGTGCCGAGCCGAGCCCGAGCAACGCCGCCGCTGGCGTTTGTGCCGGCCAAACCTCGCCGCCCTTCTCGATTCTCCACACCTCGACCCTCCAAAACCCTGATCCCCCTCATCCCGCACCTCCACAACTATTTCCCGAGCCCGATTTCGCCGTTCCCCGGTCGGAATCGAGTCCGCCATCGCCGGCCGCCATTAACCCTAACCCGACCTCCGCCCTCCTCTCGTCGACGTCCATCCTCTGCCCTTCCTCGAGCCGATTAAAGGTAGCAGTGAGTTTCTTCGTGCCCTAATCCACGTTCCCGACCTCTTTTTCCACGGGTTCATGCGCCATCCTCGCCGGGAACACGGTTCGCCGCCGTGCGCCGCCGCTTGCCGCCGCCTGCTCGTCGCCCCACGCTCTGGGCCGAGCTCTTGTGCCACGGCCGCACGCACGGAGGCCGCCTAACCCTGCTGGACCCTCCCCGCCCTTCCTTTGCCGCCGCCCTGAGCCTGTTCGGGGGGGGGGGGGGGGGTGAGCGCCGCTCGTGATGCTGGACCGGTGAAACCGGTCCTGACCGGTTAGACCGGTGTGGTGAACCGGTTGCACCGGTTCACTGCTATTTTCTGGATGTTGATCTTCCAAAATTCATAGATAATTCTAGAAAAATCCTAAAAAGGCAAAACCAATTTCTTTAGCTTCCTAATTTCATGCTCTATCTGATAGAACCATGAAATGGTTAGTTTAGTCACTGTTGCTAGATGGTTT
The DNA here is from genome assembly GCF_016808335.1 of Panicum virgatum. Lineage (NCBI taxonomy): Eukaryota > Viridiplantae > Streptophyta > Magnoliopsida > Poales > Poaceae > Panicum > Panicum virgatum. Next base: position 10,752,284 of record NC_053152.1, read on the forward strand.
TGCTTGCACTTGTTTACTAGTAGATAAACCCTAGGACACATCCTTTTGGCACTAGAGCTGAGCTTGATTTGATCAAGTGTACTCTACAGTCTTCTTTGAGGGAGACACTTCAGGCTAAAAGAAATTAAGGACTAAAACCCTATCTCGGCTCTACACCATTTCATTGAACCATAGTGAGAATGTTGTTTTCCAGTTTTGGGCTGTGCATTCTTTTAAGTGTATCGCTTTGCTTTGCATTGCATCTTTTTATGCATCTCATGCATAGCATCTTTTACTCGTGTAGCCACTGACACCGAGGTAGCCTACGAGCTAGTTGCCGAGCCGATCCAAGAGCCACCAACAGGAGAGCAGCAGACCGAGGAGACCGTTGAGCAACCTCCGGAAGACGTTGTTAACCCCCCTGACTTGCAAGGCAAGCCCCGGAGCATAACCCTTTCTTTAAATTTACAAAGTGTTATTAATTATGTACTTGCGCATTAAGTTTCTAGGAGTTGTGTGGAACCCTAGATGCGTGATCTCTAGATTACCCGGTGTCTCTACTAGTGTGGGCAGATCGATAGCACTGCTACGCTTGAGTTAAACCCGGTAGAAGACGGGTGATTTCCTGTCACCTGCGAGAGATAGGTTTGGTACTTCAGTAAAAGAAGTGAAAATAATACTGTATGAATGAAAATGGAGATCGGGTGGAGGAAAGTTGGACATGGCTATGGAATAAAGGAAAACGGAAACTCCACCTGTGTCGATTGAGGACCTTACCGTTGTTGGCACTATTGTTCGAGGCTTGAACAGTACTAACCATATGCCGGGAGTAGGAGGTAGTCGAAACCGGTAAGCTAATTACCTAAATTGCGTCAAACTCTGATTCTCGACCTACGGTGCTGGGTAGGGATGACGGATGGTGAAGTCGTCCACGGGTTCACCGGGTGTTTGCACATGCGGGGCTCATCATCCGGGTGTTTGCGGGCTTGATTCAGACTTCGGGGTAATCATGGGAACGGTTGCTCGGTGTGACTCGATGGGGTCGCACTTGGCGTGTGAATTAGGTCCACCTTGCAAGGTTAAATCGGATCAATTCGCCGTGACTCGCGGATATGAGAACCTTGATCTCTCTATCACATCGTAGTAAAGAAGTGGATTGAGACTGGAATGAAAATGTTGAGTTGTATGTTACCAAAAGATTAATATGATCAATCATGTATGCTCTAGAGAACTAGGCAAACCTAGTTTATAGTTGTTAACTCAATTTGAGCTAAAATATTGAAAGAAAGGATCCAGTATTAGTAGCTTTTCAGCAAAAGAACTACAGAGCCAAAAAGCTTTGCATGTCTAGATAATGGGCTGAGTATACCCATAGATGGGTAAGTCTTGCTAAGTATTAGAGTACTCAGGGTTTGGTTGCAACCCTTTTGAGCAGGCTGTGTTCCGGAAGACTTTGAGGAAATTTGCGCATCTTGGATTGGTTAGCCTCTTCCTCCAGGTTGGATCGTCGAGTGGGTCCCGTCTTCTCCGTGAAGTACGGGTAGATTGGCCTCACATCAGTGGGCAGGATGTGAAGCTCATCTTTTGTCATCGATGGCAGTTATCGTATTGTATTTTGGGTCTCTGTTTTAAACTCTATTTTACTTCCGCTGTGTTGAACTCTGAGATTTGGATTGTAAACCTGGTTTGTAAACGCTTATTGTAAATTAATTTGGTAACTTCTATTATAAACCCTGGATTGTAAAACTTTATTGTAAAGTATTTCGGAAGCTTGTGTTAAACTCTGTTTGTTAAATTAATTTGAACTCTGCTTTTGCTTGTAATCACCGGTGCTCGTCTTTTGGCGAGAGTTCCCGTGTAATCGATCCTAGTTACAGCAGGCAGTCTGGGTGTACTGGTTAAGTGCAGAAGTTGTGGTATAAGCTTAAGTTGTTAATTATTACACTTGATCAGTATTATTTGGACTGTTCTGTGACAACACCTAAGTGTAAATATTGGAAAAAAATCAATTTACTATGTAATCGGATTTAATACAACTTTGAACAAGGGAAATATCAATTTGTATTCGAATAATTTTTTCTTAGTCATTAGCATGTAAATAATTGTTCTTGTTTTTTAATCTTGTTTCATTATTCACAATAATCCTAGGGTTAAAGTTTTACGTTTTTTGAAAGTATTTTGTCCTTCTTTCGAATTTAATATAATTTAAAACAAGGGAAATACTAATTCGTATGAAAATATAGGATGGAAAAAAATATCATGCATGTGTGTAAATATAGGAGGGAACTCATATCATTTTCTCTCTCCTCTATATTTTTAGGAATTTGTTTACTTATAAATGAGGCTAAAACTTGAAGATTGGGCCCAAATAATTACATAATCATGTGCTCCAACTAAAATAGGGTAACTTTATACAAACAATTATAGCAATTCGTGGCTTAAATGTTAAATCCACCTAATTGAGATCTACATCTAGCTAGAGGGATGAGAGAACAATTTGAGCATTAAAATTAACTCAAAAGCTTAGAAAAAATATAGAATTAGGTGCTACTTACCTCCTAGATCCTCCTACTCCAAGGAAATCGAGTTTAAAACTTTCCCTCCCCTATTTATGATTCATGGAAATTTTGGACAGCACCTCCCTCGAGAGAGAGCACTGTTATGTCGGGAGGAGGAAGATGGCGCGCCCATATATTTATGGCGATTTTCAGGGGCGGGTGGCCTTATTAGCCGCCCCTAGAAATAGTTTTCCAGGGGTGGGTGACGGCATCAGCCGCCCCTGAAAATAGGGCTCATTTTCAGGGGCGGCTGATGCCACCACCCGCCCCTGGAAATCTGTTCTTTAGGGGCGGGTGGCGGCACCAACTGCCCCTAACAATGAGCCCTATTTTCAGGGGCAGGTGGTGCCGTCACCTGCCCCTGATGATGTATTTCCAGGGGTAGGTGAAATGCTACAGTACCCGGCTCCTGTTTTAGGAGCGGGGTACATTTGCACCCGCCCCTGGAAAAAAAATCGGGAGTTGCTAGAAATCATTTCTGCAGTAGTGGCCTTGTTTGGTTGCAAGGGGATTGAAGTGGGTTAGAGGGGATTGGGAGGGATTAAATCCCCAGCAAGTCAAAATCTCCCTCAATCCCTTCCAATCCCCTTGTGGAGGGCATTAACTGAACTAGATCTTACCCCCCCCCCCCCCCCAGCTGCTAAACATATATTCTACCCGGTGTTAGTGAATATTTGGACCTGTACTATGGAGTCGTGGCATATGCAATGCCATTCCCTTAATTACTCTTTTTGTAAAAAAAAAGATCCCCATAATTACTGTACTGTTGGAGACAAATTAAGATGCATTCTGATGACCCCACAACTGCTTTATTCATTGATCTTGCATTGCTCCTTAATCCAAAATCAGACAATTCTAGAGAATGAGGAAAGGAAAAGCGCGGGGATGCCTAGAACAAATCACGTGAAGGGGTTCCATTGATTTGATGGAGAATGGGATACAAAACAATCGAACTGAGATCGTGCGAACTGTACGCGGAATATGTTAGCGAAATAGTCTGCTGTTGTGGTACTCCATATTGTTCTATTGATTAATTTCTTCTTGATTTCAGAAAGCAATGTCTGTTACTTTGGCATATGCTGCTGCTGGCTCTGTATCCAGATGCTTTAATTTCATGCCATCTGTCGATGATGACTCCAGTCTCCCTCCTTTCTTTAGCTTCCTTTCAGTAGCCCCTGAACTAATGGAGTATTTATTGGTTTAACGCAGAGGTCAGATGCGAAATTTTCCTGATGTTCTGTTTTTCAGAAATGGAACATATACAGTGCGAACAATATTTTCCACTCGTTGTAAATATCGAATAAAATAGAATAAAATACATACCATTACCATCTTATCTCCTCTATTTTTTTTGTGTATATCTGAATGTTATAAGAGAAGTTCAATAAATTCGCAAGGAAAGTGCGGGTGTTATCTTGCAAAGCTTATCCTCTATCTCATATGTACCTGATCGAATATAAGCTTAACACTGGCACATACTCTTGGGTGCGACACTTAGGCTAGATATATCTTCCAAAATACAATATTAAAAAAATGGAAGACATGTATATGTTATAAAATTATTATCATGATGTATCTAAAAATATCAATTTTACATGCATAAGAAATCTATATAGTTGATTAAAGATAAAAAGGGTTTGATCAATGAAAACCGTATTACATTGATTTATATTTTGTGATTAGAAGTAATAATGTTCTAAACCCTAACAAATAAATCAATCACCCATGTCAGTATGTCATGCATCATAAATATAACTCATTTTAGCTTGGCATATAGATTAAGGAGAGAGATAGATTGACTATGTCAACCTTAGCTACACTATAGCTCTTTAAGAATAAGAGCTCACTTGGTAACCATGCAATTTAGAAGAACTAGGTGGCCCACCCAAATAGTACATGTAGTTATTCTTTTGGTAAGTTTTGTGGTTTTTTTCGGATTGTGTCCTTGTAATTCTTGTTAAAATGGCTCAAACCGTTGGTCATCTGTGTTTTCTACATCAATCATATTTTATGAAGTTTTTTTTGGAATATGAATTTAGGAGAAAAATGATATCTTATGTATAAACATATATTTTTATACTATTAACGCCTCATGCTTTTATATTACATTGAAATATATTTGGTATAAATATTTTTAAATTGGTGATGATAGTTTCAATCATTGTGTGCACGAAAATATCCTTAGATTTTTAAAAGAAGATCTAGATGACTGTTCAATTTATATACATGCATACAACTGCTATATTTTTTTCACGTCACGTGTTGGACACAGGCTCGGCAAATTCATTAATTATTGCAACTGGCAATGTACAATCTTCTGCTTTATGCTCACCACTCACTATAATCTTCATCACCACTCACTGTTGCACTGACGCTTACTCTGACACTTCAACCGACCACCGTCGATTTAACCAGTGCTTAAGGAATTGTCCCTCGAACTCTTCTGCAGCTTGACAGATTCTCTGGACAATTCAACTACCAATGCACTAACGCCTCTGCAACTAGCATCAGTTAAACCAGTGACTATCATTTCTTCTTGATTGCCGTGTCAACTCAGCATTGCACCAACCCGTTGATTCCTTGTGCTGTCGTGTCGGTTTAACTAATCGGTCGCCTGATTTTTGCTGACCTTAGTTCAAATCACCTTGGCTGTCATTTGGACTATGCATCTTGACTATGGATTGAACTATATCCATAAGACCTAGAAATCCTACGAGTATGAGGTCATAAATATTGTTAATCTTATTGATTATATTATCACACAACCATCAAAATCATAATATATCCTAATAGGGCTATGTCTTTACAAATATCTGTAATGGTTAAGTTAAAAGAATAATGTCTGTTATATAAATGCAAGTTGCAGCGTTGGTGAAGATAAAGGATATTCTCGAGTCCAAAGGTTGTGGGTTCATTCCGAAAATATAGATCTTAAAAGTTATGGTACCAGCAGTGATAAGTGTTCATCAAAACCAATGGTTGTTACTCGTGTTGGAATTATGGGCTTGGCCCATTTATTCTAATCAATGCAATAAAAGAATTTAAAGCCCACCATTAAATGCTAGGGAATCAATTGCTTAATTCCGTACCGGGATTTGAGAAGGATCTCAACCGACTTAAAAGGGTGGACCTCGTGTACACCACTTGTGAAGCCGGTAAGAGAAGGTCGGTGAACCACACGCGCGCGCGAGCTCGCTCGCCGCGCCGCGCCGGGCCGAGGGCGTGGCGCGGCGCGGCGGGCAGGACGGGCGGTGCGTGTGCATGGCGCGGCCGGACGTGACATGACGTGCAGGTGCGATGAAATGAGAGAACGTTTTGCTGTTGAAAGCATTAAAACAGAAACAATAAAATATTGGCATTAACAGATGAATGATGACACAGAATAAAACCTTTGCGGTTAATGAGATTCATGTGACTCAATTGCACCAGTAATTGCTACTCATAAAAGCCCATTATGACGTCCAGGTTCGTTGAATTTGAGGCACCCCCACGCCTATATAAACCAGGCCCTCCTCCACTCATCCTCACACCACAAGCACTCTTGTTTCAGGTACTCCTGCTTAGGAGACCTCTCCCTTCTCCCTCTGCTGCTTTCTGCCATTCCCATCGCTAGCTTTGCACGCACAGCTCTAACGAGGGCAGGCCTCCGGAACCTCTGCTCGCTGAAGGTCCTGCATGGGGCGCGGGCAATCAGGTTTTTGGGGAGCGTCTTGACGCGACTACTCGCTCCCTGAACGACTACTTCGTCTACATCCCGGCGTGAACGACTACTTCGTCTACTTCCTGGTGACCGTTCGTGGGACTGCACTGTGAACCTCTTCCTGCATCGACGTCGTTCGGCTACATTAGGCAAGGCCAGTCGAATAGAATGTCTATTCCAGCTGGTAACAGCGCAACCGGTGCCTCCGGCACTAGTTCCGCCTTGGGGTACATTCTAAACCTATTCTAGTTTAATATTTTGTTCATGCTTATTAGTGAGAATAACATGAATACAAGCATATATTTTGTTCACACATTATCACTCTTTTATACCATGAAATTGCTAATAATATTTGGAATTAAAATATACCGAAAATTGACTCGTTTTCTAACAACTCGAACGGGCTCCCTTTTCATGGCTATCTCCACATCACATCAAGCAGTTGTCTTCACCGTCGCATATGACAGTCAAAGTGCCACATTACTACCGACGAGGTGGTGCAACTATTGTCTAATTGGCCTAGCCTATTGCTTCTACGCATGGCAAGGAGCAAGGACATTGTCTCTGGCAGACACGACAAGAGAGATGTCCTGTGAATGCCTCTCATGGAACTCGTTCTTGCTGCCTATCATCGGGTTAGAGCTCCAGTAATCTCCAATACTGACTCACATGGAACCATGAGCATGTTTGGATCCAAGAGCTAGAACTACTTTTAACTTAAAATAGTCTAAAATTCCCAAACATGAGTACTAGTTCTTGACTATTTGCAAATAGCCTACCTCAAAAAACTATCTCACCCAAAGAGTGATTATTTAGGCTATTTCAAGTGGGACCCACCGTAGTAAGAGAGATAATAGAGCTCCAATGATTGGAAAAATGTGCTTTAAAGGTTAAATAGCTCTCGGATCCAAACATGTTAAGAGATATTTTATTGGAGACCTATTTGCTTGAGCTAATTAGCTCTATCTCAAATAACTCTAACACTTGAATCCAAACACGACCTATGTTGGCACATGCGGCCAGATTAACCCCTGGATCGGAGCGTTTGAACTAGTGCTGTCTAGTGGGTTGTCCGCTTTGGCCCCTATGTCTTTTTTATTCAATACTTCATCATTATCACTTCATCATTTGCTTTGCAGCGTTTGTTAAAAAATGCATCTTGATTTGCTTGTCTTGTCTTTTTTTTTTGACACCTCTCATCTCGATACAGCTGTAGCATATGTTCGTATACAAACACACACCTACACCATACACATGCACACCTCACACACACCACAAATATACAACCAGACCTACAACTATACACAGATACCAAGACGCGTCCTTAGAGAGATCACTAGAGTCATCAAGGCTCCGGCGACGGGCGCATCGCAGTCCCTTTGTGGCTCCACACGTTGAGAGGCTCATCAGAGATTTAGGGACCCTACTGTTCCCAGGTGCGAAATCCTCGTTGAGCGGCGCTCGAACGCGGACGGCGGGCGCTCCACCGAGCGAACCCGCCAACCGAGCTACGGCTCGTTCGCATTTGCTTGTCTTGTCAGAATACATGTGAAGGCAGCTAATTGACTTTGGAGCCTGGGCCTTGGGTGATCTTGTTCCTAGCTAGCAGCCCAATCACATGGCAGTCCATGAAGCAGAAGGTGGCCGCTCAATCTAGGCAGAGCATGTAGCAGCTGCAAATGCTGCTTGTCAAGGATTGTGGATCGCTTGAGTACTGACTGAGATGCAAGGGTCTGCGCCGAGTGTGCCACTGCTGAAGGTATAGACAACAGGTCTGCCATTGCTTTGATCAAGAATCCAGTGCTCCATGGTCAAAGAAAGCACATTGCAGTGAAGTATCCGCAGACAATGGTCTGATCGATGTGGATTTCGTCAGGTGTGAAGAACAACTCGGAGACATTCTGACAAAGCCTCTTGGCAGAGTCAAATTTCATGAGCTTCGCACCAAGATTATTGGTGTGATCGATGTAAATAGGAAGCACAACAAAGCTTAGGAGGAGATTGTTGAGAATAACCCTTGTGTGCTAGATTAGTTTTTAAGAGAGTCAAATTTCATGAGCTTCGCACCAAGATTATTGGTGTGATCGATGTAAATAGGAAGCACAACAAAGCTTAGGAGGAGATTGTTGAGAATAACCCTTGTGTGCTAGATTAGTTTTTGCTATAGATGGTTATTAGTGGCTATTTAGGCACAGGATCATTGTGTGATTGTGCTTGTGTCGGCCTGATTGCAGGCCATGTTTTTCTTTCCTTGTAATCGTTTATTAGTGTATCAATAGAGTCTAAAAACGTTGCCAAGTTAGATAGCACCAAAACGAGGTCACAAAAATTAAAAACATGAAGTCACCTAGGATTCTAGGTGGACACTATTAAAAAATAGAAAAATCTTATAAATTTTCACTAAATACATCCCGCCGTCAATCCAACAACTCTAAATATAATAGCCATCAGATCTGTTATCTTTCCTAATAAATTACCCACCTCTGCCATTATGAAAATAGACTAAAGTAACTCCATAAACATGCATCTAAATTACCCACCTCTGCCATTATAAAAAAATCTAAATTAACCCCCTTATCTTTGTGTAAATTACCCACATATGTCATTATAAAAATAATATAAAACCCCCTTGTGGGTGTTTAGCTGCCAAACCTGCTCAAGGATACCCTTAGCAGTAGGATTGTAGGCAAGGGATCGACTAGCTCTCGAACTAGATGGTGCAAGGAACACAAGGATTTAGACAGGTTCGGGCCGCGAGGTGCGTAATACCCTACGTCTTGTGTGTTTGCTTGTATTGCCTTATGTGTTGTTTTTTTTTCGAGGGATCCCTGCCCACCCTTATATACTCTGGGGGACAGGGTTACATGGAAAGTTCTAGCCGAGTACTGTTGGAGTCCAACTACAATCTGGTAGGGTAGTTTTCTTGCACTACAGCTAGTTCTACGCCTATTCGGGTAGTTACAAAAGAGGCAAGATACATCCATCCGCTATCCCTTACTCTAGAACATTCTACGCCTATGAGCAGTCCCACTGCCCCGGGTCTGACAAGCCCCCGAGCTCTTCATAGCCGAGTCCTGCAGACATCGAATACTTGTAGAGGCTTCTTCGAGAACTTCAAGAAGTCAGAACATCCATCTAGCTGCTTCTGGGCCTTCCTTCGAATACTTCGAGTAGTCTTTTAAGTACTTCTGGTTGCTTCGAGGCTGTGAGGTGCTCATGCCCCAAAATCTTGATCATATGTGGTGCGCGAAGTACTCGCGCTCCATATGGAGTAGCCCCCGAGCCTTAGGTTAAATCATAAAATCAGGCTAAGGGTCACTTCAGTCTTTTTTCTTTCTTTATTTTCCAAAAAAATTGAAAAATAAATCTCTGATGCTCCATATACCGCAGCCTCCCGAGCCTTAAATCTAAATTCCGCATCTTGCGGGGAGCCCCCGAGCCAAGATTTAGAATTAAGAATCTAATTCGTGGCATCTGATTTTATTCTAAAAATATCAACAAGTATAATTAGATCCGATATCTAAAAGATCTCTTTTAAGGGCGATATCCCAGAAAAATGATACGATTAGATATACCACACTGATTACACCCGTAATATCTTAAAAATAAAACACGAGATATTTATCTCTTTACTATGCATTCACATGAAGATTCACTGTGCGGGAATTTGCCCTATTAAACTCGTGACTGTTGTGTCCTTAGTGTCACGCGTCGTCTCCCAGCGATCCACACGCGGCTATAAAAGGCGAGCAAGAGTTCACTTCGAGGAGCACCCAAGAACTGAAGACATGGCTCTCAGTTGGTGTTCTCGATTAGAAAGCTCTCGCCCTCCTGATATGTGTAGATTTCCTCGAGCAAAAGATGCTAGAAAAGTACATGCGAGTGACAAGGGTAGTCTCTGCTGCCTAACCCTGCAACCACACTGCTCCCTACTGGTCCATTCTAGACATCATCCCCCTGCAACTACCCTGGAGGGAGGTTCTTTGTGTACTAGTTGCCTCTGGGTGTGTCATACTCTTGGGATCTCCAAGATGAAAGTTCCCAAGAACTGACATCTCTGGTGAGGAGACTTAATCTTGTCACAACGTATTCAGGGAGAAGGAGAAATTTCTTTTCAAGATGCAAGAAGAGGACTTGCGAGGCGCTTACTGTAATTTGCCTCCTTGCTATTGAAACTTTTCTCCCAGAATACGAGTATTATTATTCCCTTAGTGGGAATAAGAAGTTTGGAGCTTTGTAACGGCTTTAGACCGATGTAGCTACAGCCGTCCTCGTCCAGGAGGTCTAGGAGGTCTGCGTGCAGGTTCAAACTTGTTGTAAAGCTTACAATGAGTACTCGAATTGTAATATCGAGTAGTTTTATGGGATTTGATTGTTTTTATTTTATCTGGAATGTAATCCCAGAAAAAGGGGAAGTCATATCGAGTAATTTTATGGGATTTGAGTGTTTTTTTCCAGAATGTAATCTCAAAAAAAGAAATGTCTCAGAAAAAATCTCATTTTTACTGTAAACGGTAACTGACTCTCGGTCTTCCTGATATTTACCCTTTTGCCACCACCACTCTTATTTAAGTGGGTGGTAAATTAGGTTTTACCCCACCGGCCGCCATTTTCCCCTTTTCACCAGATTAAATCTATGCTTGCTTCCACAGCTCTTCTACTTTCAGATCTACTCTTTTCCCTTGCACTTTCATCGTTCTCGATTCTTGGGTAGGGTAGCCATTGTATGCGCGTGAAGTGTCCAGTGACATTCCGCATGGCACCTAAGAAGTCGACAAAGGGGAAGGCGGTGGAGGCCGAACCCACCCGCGACGAGGGGTGGTTGCCAAGTAAGTGTTCAGAAACCGACTTTGCAATCCCTTGTTAGCAAGGGTCTTTTGCCTTCTAGATCTATGGTATAATGGCATCCTGCCTTGGGCCATGATCGTCCGTATGAAAATATGGGCGAAATCATTGCTTTTGCTCCTTATTTTTAACGAGAATTGGGTCTTCCATGTTCTAATTTTTTTTCTAGACTCCTGTATTATTACGGTGTAACGAACATGGCACCATTTATGCCATTTCGAGTGATTTTGGTCATCGAATGACAACGCAATTAATGGGACTAATGGTTTTATTAAGTGAACATTTCTAGATCCCAGGGATGAAGTATAAAGGCCATGCAAAGCAAAACACGAAGAAAGAACTCAAAGAAACGCTGAAATGGATGAGTTCTGCAGAAAACTGTAGCACCGGATGAACCGACGCACCCAGCATCGGTGCATCCGATGGTTGTCGGATGATCTGACGGCCCGGCTCTGACACAAGTCTATGCGCCTCTGAATATCAAGTGAAGATCATATAGGCACTGGTTGAACCAACGGCGGCATGTCAAGGCATCAGTGCATTGGACATACTATGTACCAGAGACCATGTCAAGCGTCGAGAAGAAGATCCTTCAGCACCGGATCAACCGACGAGTCATCGGAGCATAGCATCGGTGTAATGACGTCAGCAGAAGAGAAGAGCCCAACGGCTAGTCAAGTTGCTATAAGAGACTGGTTGAACCGACGCCCTAAGCATCAGTTTAACCGATGGTCCCTGGAGTTGCTGCAACTGTGCCAGAGAAGCCAACGGCTACTTCAGTTGCTTAGAGAGACCGGATGAACCGACGCTACCCATGCCAGAGTCATCGGTTCATCCGATGATACGCAGATTTCTGCTGAACGTTGGAACAACGGCTACAAGACTTGGTGGCCTATATATATGCCTCACCCCGGCCATTTGAAGCTTGCTGGAGTTGCTGGACTTCCCACACATACTCAAGAACACCTCCAAGCCATACAAGAGCATAGTGATCATATCCTTAGCCCTTAGCACACTTTGAGAGTGTTGTGTAAAGGATAGCTCTTAGTGAGTGAGTTTGCAAGGCCTTGATCCTTTGTGCTGTGGTTCTCTAGTGAACCAAAACAAGAGCTTGGTACGCCGGCACCTTGGAGCTTTGAAGCTCGCCGGCAACGTCATCGACCCTCCAACTTGGTGTGGAGCGGCGACGACATCTTTGTGCGGGGGACGTGGAGACCCCCATCCTTTGTGGAGAAGCTCCTTAGTGGAACCCGGGGCCAAGGTGATCATGATTGTGTTCACGGAAGAGACTTGGTGGCCGAGTAGCAATACTCTTAGTGAGTGCTACAACAATGTGGATGTAGGTGTGCCTTTGTGGCTAACCGAACCACGGGATAAACACCCGCGTCAAGAGTTTGCTATCTCCTATCCCGCTCTTTAAGCTTCCGCATTTCATACTAGCAATTTGTTTGCCTTTACTTTCATAGAGTAATTTCTTGATAGGAAAGGCTATAGGTTGCTAAACTCTTTTGGGATAGGGGTTTCACACTAGAACAACCATAGTTGCACATCTAGATAGCTTGGTTTACTTTAATTCTGTGCAAACTAGTTGGAGCCATAGGTCTAAGTTTTTAGTTGCCTAATTCACCCCCTCCCCCTCTTAGGCTAGAGCGCGCTACCGGTCCTTTCAATTGGTATCAGAACCGGGACTCACTCCTCTCACAAAGGAAGCCAATTCTATTGGCAATTTGTGTTTACCGGCTCACTTGATCGGTTAGGCTTCACCGCCTAGTGAGTTAGCTCTTTTAGGGGAAGAGATGGATTCTCTAGGACCTCCTCCACGTTTCGATGGCACGGGCTTCCAACGATGAAAGATCTTGATGCAATCACACCTCCAAGCAAAGGGCCTAAATGTTTGAAGAGTAACGAGTGAAGGAACTAAGAGCAATAGTCAACAAGAGAAGCAATATGATGCTATAGCCAAGTGTGGTATTTTAAACTCTCTTGGTGAAAATGTGTTCAACTGTGTGTTTGCTTGCGAAAATGCTAATGTTTTATTGAAAACTATTAGTGAGAACAATGACGGCACAAAAGATGTTGCAAATGAAAAATATCATGTTCTCATTGATAAACTTAATAGCTTCAAGCAACTTGATCATGAAAATGCCGAAGATATGTACTCACGGTTGAATATTCTTGTGAATGAGATTAATTCTTTAGATGTAAAGAAAATTGAAGATTTGGAACTCATTCGCAAGATCCTTCACTCACTTCGAAGGCCGGACTATGATTTGGTGACAACAATTCTATATGAGAAAGATCTCAACACAATGACACCAAACCAAGTCCTAAACAAGGTGATCGCTCATGAGCTACGCCATGACATCAAGCCAAGAGTGCCACCTTCTTCACCAACACATAGTGCACTTGCATGCAAGCAAGTCAAAAAGTTGAACAAGATGATCATCAAAGGTAGCTCAAGTGATAAGGAAGAAGAGGATGCAAGAAGCTCCTCAAGTGATGATCAAGAGACAATGCACCCCAACCTCTACAAGCAAGTAAAGAAGATGAACAAGTGCTTAAAGGAAATCAACTCAATGTGGTATATGATCTTCCTCAAAGATGGGCCTCACCATCAACTTATGAAGGTTGAGAAGAAGTTCAAGAAAAACAAACAAAAGAAGGAGAAGAAGCCCAAGCATGAATCATTTGCCATATTTGGTGAATGGGTTAGTGGTGGTGAAGAATCAAGTGCTAGCTCAAGCGATGAATCAAGCAAGAGATTCACCACCCGCACCAACTTCGGATCATCATCAAACACTTGCCTTATGGCCAAAGGTATGGAGAGCGATGTAAGTGATGATGACTCCGATTCTCCTTCAATTGATGAACTTCTTGACCTTGTTCATGAGCACCAAAAAGTCATTAAGAAACAATCAAAAGAAATTAAAAACCTTAGTGCTCTCAAAGATCTAAATGCTTCTCTTGCTACAAATTTTGAAGATTTAATGTGTAAATTCAAATTGCTTAGTAAGGAGCATGAAGAGTTCAAATTAAAATTTGAGAGCATTAATGATACTAATGACTCTTTGGAAATGAAGCAAGCTATCCCTTGTGCAATTCCTATCTCTAGGGTAGATGCTTCAACTTCTTGCATTGATTTAATTGATGATTCTTGCTCTAACCCTTGCAATGAGAAATGCTATGAGAATGTTGTTATAGAAACATGTGATGATGTCATTGCAAAGGAGAATGATGAGCTCAAGCAAGAAGTGGAAAGGCTCATGAAGGACTTGTATAGATTAAAGGGCAAATGCATAGAGAGCAATGTCCAACCTTCTCAAGATAACCGTGAAGACATGGTGAAGAAGCTTGAGAAGGGGTCCACCGTGACTTGCTCAAAGTGCCACAAAGAAGGCCACAAGTCCAACAAGTGTCCTCAACCAAGGAAGAAGCTTTCGGATGAGAAGAACAAGAAAAAGCTAACAATCAAGAGTTCTCTCATCTACACCAAGCCCAACCGGAGGAACAAGAGCAATAGCACCACCTATGTGATCAAGAAGAAAACAAATGGCAAGGTGGTTGCTCACAAGGTTGGGAAGCAAGAAAGGAGTTGGAACTGCCCCATTTGGGTGCCCAAGGATGTCATCATCAATATGAAGGGGCCTCAAATGGTGTGGGTTCCAAAGGAGACTTGAAGCCCAAGAATGGCAACGGGGGATTTGGAGGCTTAGCTCACAAGTTGAAGTGAAGGTTCAAGCCAAAGAAGCTAAGCTCACAACTTGGACATTTGTTGCCCAAGTCCCCCATAAGTAATGGTTGCTAAATTTCAATTCAAGCATCATGTAGCTCCATTGCTCTTGCTAGGTTGTTTGCATACATTGCATCTCCTAGTGTTATATATGGTGGGTTGCTTGTGTCATGACTCTAACCCATGAGCAACCTACATGGTTTGATAAGTGTGTAGAAAGCTACACAAGATTACCCTTCATGGTATATGGACTTCATGAGGTATGTATTTCATATGTGTACCATGAACACAAGCTATAGGGTAAACTTCCCAATTGTGTCAAAATCAATGTGCATACATTTGCTTGGTGATTCAAACACTAAATGCACACATCTAGGGGGAGTTCACTCTATGGTTTGTGATTTTGAGACTAACATGTTTGCTAGCTTATCTTTTGTAGTCTCACGTGCAGTTAACACTCTAAGAGAATGTTTCTCACGATCAATGTGAACAAACAACTCTATAAGAGTGATTAGATAAATTGTGCTTTCATGAATATTGAGCCATGCTCTATTGAACTTAAATGCTCATATCTAAGTTCATAGGCTATGTGCTCATACATTTGCTTAACCTTGGTGTACGAAGTGCTCTTTGACCTCAAAGACTTTCAATTGGTATTCAACTTCAATTGGTACCATATGCAAGTCACCTTCAAATTGGTACATGCAAGGTAAACAAATTCTTCCCCTGGAGGTATGCAAGGTTCTAAATTCATTCAATTGTTATCATTGTCAATTCCTTATAATTTTTAGAGCTACCTCCGTGCATGATATGATCTAAGCTTTCTAGTTATAACATCTAGTTGTGCACATGATTTTCACATTATCTTTTTGTGCACATACTTATGGAGAGCTTAGCTCATGTCATGCTAGTTTCATGATTTAGTGATCCACCATAGTGAAAATTTTCAATTAGTATCTTCATTGATATCATACAATTGGATCATGAGTCATGGAACTAACTCCCTAGGCTACTAATCTTCTCTTGAGCTATATTGTTTTGCAAGACCTTTTAGGAGCAAGACCTTTTAGGTGATTTGATTCCAAAGGGGGAGAAATGTGGATCAAAGCAAAGTATTTTCTCAAGGAGAAGAAGCATATCCCAAAGGGGGAGAATTACCTAAGTGAATCAAGTCATGAGGGAGAAGTAGCAAGATAGGGGGAGGAACAAAGGGGGAAATCATGGTTTTAGGGGGAGGCCAAGCCATCATTGGATGGTAGTAAGCATCCAAGCAAGCGTAAACGGTTTCAATTGCCTTCAATTGGTATCAAGTGGTTCAATTTGTCAATTTTTGCAAATATTATGCTTGCTTTGATTGTGTTGTCATCAATCACCAAAAAGGGGGAGATTGTAACGAACATGGCACCATTTATGCAATTTCGAGTGATTTTGGTGATCGAATGACAACGCAATCAATGGGACTAATGGTTTTATTAAGTGAACATTTCTAGATCCCAGGGATGAAGTACAAAGGCCATGCAAAGCAAAACACGAAGAAAGAACTCAAAGAAACGCTGAAATGGACGAGTTCTGTAGAAAACTGTAGCACCGGATGAACCAACGCACCCAGCATCGGTGCATCCGATGGTTGTCGGATGATCCGACGGCCCGGCTCTGACATGAGTCTGTGCGCCTCTGAAGATCAAGTGAAGATCATATAGGCACTGATTGAACCGACGGCGGCATGTCAAGGCATCGGTGCATTGGACATACTATGTACCAGAGACGATATCAAGCGTTGAGAAGAAGATCCTTCAGCACCGGATCAACCGACGAGTCATCGGAGCATAGCATCGGTGTAATGACGTCAGCAGAAGAGAAGAGCCCAACGGCTAGTCAAGTTGCTGTGAGAGACCGGTTGAACCGACGCCCTAAGCATCGGTTCAACCGATGGTCCCTGGAGTTGCTGCAACTGTGCCAGAGAAGGCAACGGCTACTTCAGTTGCTTAGAGAGACCGGATGAACCGACGCTACCCATGCCAGAGGCATCGGTTCATCCGATTGATACGCAGATTTCTGCTGAACGTTGGAACAACGGCTACAAGACTTGGTGGCCTATATATATGCCTCACCCCGGCCATTTGAAGCTTGCTGGAGTTGCTGGACTTCCCACACATACTCAATAACACCTCCAAGCCATACAAGAGCATAGTGATCATATCCTTAGCTCTTAGCACACTTTGAGAGTGTTGTGTAAAGGATAGCTCTTAGTGAGTGAGTTTGCAAGGCCTTGATCCTTTGTGCTGTGGTTCTCTAGTGAACCAAAATAAGAGCTTGGTACGCCGGCACCTTAGAGCTTTGAAGCTCGCCGGCAACGTCATCGACCCTCCGACTTGGTGTGGAGCGGCGACGACATCTTTGTGCGGGGGACGTGGAGACCCCCATCCTTTGTGGAGAAGCTCCTTAGTGGAACCCGGGGCCAAGGTGACCGTGATTGTGTTCACGGAAGAGACTTGGTGGCCGAGTAGCAATACTCTTTGTGAGTGCTACAACAATGTGGATGTAGGTGTGCCTTTGTGGCTAACCGAACCACGGGATAAACACCCGCATCAAGAGTTTGCTATCTCCTATTCCGCTCTTTAAGCTTCCGCATTTCATACTAGCAATTTGTTTGCCTTTACTTTCATAGAGTAATTTCTTGATAGGAAAGGCTATAGGTTGCTAAACTCTTTTGGGATAGGGGTTTCACACTAGAACAACCATAGTTGCACATCTAGATAGCTTGGTATACTTTAATTCTGTGCAAACTAGTTGGAGCCATAGGTCTAAGTTTTTAGTTGCCTAATTCACCCCCTCCCCCTCTTAGGCTAGAGCGCGCTACCGGTCCTTTCATACGGGATCCAGCTTCATCATCTTATGCCCAATTTTTTGTTCATCTTTCCATCTTCGTGCACTTGTGCAAAGCTTTTCTGGGCATCGAGCCCCATTTTGAGCTTTTCTGCCATCTCTTCCATCTCAAGCCCCAACCCAACTCTACAAAGCTAGACGTAGTTGGGGTGCGGGTATTCAGCTTAGGCAGGGGATGGATAAAATGTATATCCCCTATAAGCTATCAAGTAAAGTAATAGATTGGAAACCAAAGTGGTTTTACATTGAAAACCACGGCAGTACTCTTCCAATGATTGCTCTAGGGCCCCTAGTTATTAGGCCCGAGTGGAAGAAGAAACCCCTAGATACCAGCCAAATTCTAGATTTGCTCAAATGGATTGCAAATCTGAAGCAAAGTAGGATAACCGGATAGGCTGTAGAATTTGACTGGATGAAGCATAGAATCTAGCCTCTCCAAGCCCGTGTAACTTTTGGCTTTGAGTATCAAGGAACAAGTGGTCCGTCGCGGTACTCGACCAAGGAGATCACCAATGGAGAAGCTCTACGTTGGGTACAGTGGCTACTCGAGAAGGTGGATCATGTGCCTCACCTACTCGATACTTTCTTAGCGTCGAATCCTCCAAAAGAGGTATGTATAAAGTAGTCGATTTGCTATTCGAGTATTTTGTCTTTTGTAGATATAACATATCTAACAACCTCTCTTTTTGGTTCTAGGATGACGTGAATGTATATAGGAGCAGCCCTCCTCTACCAGGCATATATCTCCCCTTTTTTCTTCTTCCTAGCGCTCATGTGCCGTCTCTGCCGGATTCTGAAGATTCTTCAGGAATCGAAGGCATTGGTTCTGACGATGAATCTGGTCATGCAGAGGCTGGAGAGAAAGCTGGAGAGGATGAGAGCGGGGGACATAGCCCCAGCCCAAGCGAAAATGCTATGGCTGATCACCCAAAGGGCACTCGATCAGCTGCGCGGAAGCGTCGGGCCTCGTCTCAGCCTGGCGACAGCAGGTAGGCCAATTTTTATTTATACTCAACTACGTTCATAGTTTCATCGAGTTGTTTTTTCTCAAGTTATTTTGCTTTTTTCAAGTCCGGTGGACAAGGTGACGCGAACAACAGCATCTGGGGACGATGCTGGGGTTGGATCGAAAGTCCCTTCCACCCCAGCGGACCCGTCAAAGGGGACCCAAACTGCTCCGCCGAAGATAACTGCATAGGCGAGTAGTTCCAAGGGTAGTTGTGCTGCCCTAGGGGAGAAGGGCGCTGGAGTCGGCAAGGCACTAATTGTTGGGCCTTTGCCAAAGCTGTCGGCGCCGAAGAAGCTCTGATTAAATAAGGCACCCATGTAAGTATTTGATACTTGTTTTTGTATTCATATTTTTTGGCTTTGTGTTGAGTACTTAAACTCTGATGTTTTTTTTGTAGTAACTCGAACCTGGGATCTGGGGGTTCTAGGGGGAATACCTCCATAGCCCCCAAGCCTACAAGCGATGACCCTACGGGTGTCTCTGAAGAGGACGCCCGGTCTGCAGAAGAAATGGCGGATTTCGTGCTGCTAGATTCGCCATTACCTGACGCGGAGGAGGAGGAGGAGCGGAGGCAATAGGGGGAAATCCCTACAGATGAGCCCATTGTGTCCCCTCTTTCTTCCATTTGCTCGGCTTTTTACTCGAAGAATTTTTCCCTAGGTCCTCAAAATCAAGAGGATCCTGTGGGGAAAATTGCGGGTAAGACGCATGTGGAGGCATCACTGGTGGTGGGGGCGAGTACCTCCATCACTCCTTCTGGAGGTGCCCCGCCACTGGTGGATAGGATAAAACTTGCACAGGAAAACATGGATCTTGTGCAAGTTCGTGTAATCGAGTGCCAGAAGCTTTTGGCGGTAAGTAATCTCTTGATTGAGTACTTGATTTTATTAGATCGAGTAGTTAGGTACTGATCTTTGCTTTTATATGTCCAGGAGCTGGCAAAACGGGGGAGCAGCAAGCCCCAGGACAACCCAGAGCTACTCGCTCTGAAGGGTCAAGTGTCCAAGCTCACAGACGAAAAGACTGCTCTTATGAAGAAGCACAAGAAAAGCTCCAAGAAAAAAAGAGGTTAGTGTCGCTTTTTCAAAGCAGTCGACTAGTTTTATACGTTTGGTATTTATAAGAATTTTGTTAACCAAATACTCAGCACTCCGGAAATCATTAAAGATTCAGGAGGGCATGGTACTCGATTTAAAGATTCTTATGTACCGTAACGCAGATGAAATTGAAAAGCTTAAGAAGATCAAGGCGGATTCTGACAAGGAAATGCTTCAAGCGCTACAACAGGTGAAGAACTTATCAAATTCCAACACAGTGCTGCAACAAGAACTCGATGAGCTGAAGGTTGCAGACCAAGCTATTGTGAACATGGTGGATATTGCCGAGGATGAAGCAGAAGGGCCGCTCTCCCTCGCGAAGAAGCTCTGGAGGGTCCCTCGAGGCGTAATGAGGTACATCTCGGCGACCACCCGTCAGTACGTGTCACATGTACTCGGGTTGGTCAAATCCTACTGGCCACACTCGATCCTGGATCCGCTCAGCGAGGGCATGAACCCCAACTGTGAAGAGAGGCAGTTCGAGGAGTACCTTCTTGAAGTCTCGCCAGTGGCTGATAGGATTGTGAGCAGCTTGGAGTAGTATGCCTGAACTTCTAAGCTTTTAATCATATTTTTGTAAGATGATGTAATGGGCTTCTGGAGCCGAAAGTACTCTTATGTCTGTACAAATTTTGCTTTGTACTGATTATTTTATTGCTATGTTAAGGAGTAATGTTTCCTTAGAGGTCGAGTAGTATTTGAAAGTCTCTGAGCGAGTACTTTTAAGTCTGGCAGCAACGTGCCTACTCAAACGTAATGCACTTCAACTTATCCTTTAAATAAGGATGGAGTTAAAGTTTTTTGTGTTACTCGAAAATTCCATCGAGTAAATTGTTCTGTATAAGAACTGAAGAAGCTTCATGATGCTGACCGGTTTGGATTGAATCTCGTAAGATTAACCAAGTTGGAAAAGCACTAAGAAAAAAGTCAAGCCGTGACCTGAAAGAAGTTTTCTTTATAGAAAACTTTGTGTAGGTATTCTATTAGGATTAAATCTCGTAAGGTTAACCAAGTGGGAAAGCTATAAAAGATTTAAGTAAGTTTTAAGCCTTGGCTTAAGATCTACTCGAAGATACGAGTAGAAGGTCCTATTTAAGGACTGGAGTAATCTCCAAGGCTGACCATTTAGGATTAACCCCGTCTGGTTACCCAAGTGGAAATAACTTTAAAAATATTCAAAAACCTACTCGATCCAGCGAGTAGGGTGTCCTACTTGAGGACTAGAGTAACCTCCAAAGCCGACCGTTTATGATTAACCTCGTCAATTTACCCAAGTGGGAATAACTTTGAAAATATCCAAAACCTACTCGATCCAGCGAGTAGGGTGTCCTACTTGAGGACTGGAGTAACCTCCAAAGCTGACCGTTTAGGATTAACCTCGTCGGGTTACCCAAGTGGGAATAACTTTGAAGATATCCAAAACCTACTCAATTCAGCGAGTAGGGTGTCCTACTTGAGGACGGGAGTAACCTCCAAAGCTGACCGTTTAGGATTAACCTCATCAGGTTACCCAAGTGGGAATAACTTTGAAGATATCCAAAACCAACTCGATCCAGGGAGTAGGGTGTCCTACTTGAGGACTGGAGTAACCTCCAAAGCTGACCATTTAGGATTAACCTCGTCAGGTTACCCAAGTGGGAATAACTTTGAAGATATCCAAAACCTACTCGATCCAGCGAGTAGGGTGTCCTACTTCAGGACTAGAGTGACCTCCAGAGTTGACCGGTTAGGATTAACCCCGTCAGGTTACCCAAGTGGGACTAACTTTAGAGGTACTCTAGGGCTAAGCCGTAGCTTAGGAACTACTCGATTGTTGTCACAAGTCTCAAATTTGCGACAAAGAACTCGAAGTAGTTCAAGGGGAGGGTGTAGGTCATGGTTGAGAGAGAGACAAGTAGTCGATTTAAGCAGCAATCAACTTTATATAAAAACTGTCGTGATTACAAGACTTTGTAAGATGACAGACTCTAACTCTTAAGACCTACCCCTTGCCCATAGTGACAGACACTTTGAACAATGATTTACATGACTAAGTATGAAATATTTAGGAATAGTTCTAATCAACTTAGTAGTCGACTAGATTTTTGGTTGCCCAGCAGAGGCGCTCCAAGAGCTTTGTGGAGTGAGTTACACTCGAAGACTGTGTGGGAGCTTTTTGGGTGCAAGAAGCACTTGCGTTGAAGCATCTTGTTGACCTTGTCTCCTCCAATGGGCGCATCTGCATGGTGCTGATTACGGGGCTGGCCCTGAAAATTAGTGGTCACATGCTTGCACTTCTTGAAAGATCCTGGTCCATTGGTGGGGATGTTATAGTTGGAAGAAGGGCTATAAGCCTCAATTTCCTCACGCTCCTTTTTCCTTGAGATGATCACATCGCGAGCGTCACGCCCGATGTTGATCACTTTGCGGAGATCGCTGTTGTAGTAGTCGTAGTTGTTGCCCTGTTGTTCTTGGCGACGGTCGGCAATGTTTCATTGCGTACGCGGCGGTGTTCGTAGAGATCCTCTGCCAAAGGCTCGTCTTCCAGCTGGACGGTAACCGTCACAGCTGGTGGAGCTAAGGGCGGATCTTGCTTGATGATAGTCTTGACTTCAGTGATCGCCGTGGGAGTGGTCTCCATGTTGTTAGAGAGGTATTCGTCATATTCATTGGAGTTGTAGTCATCGAGGTTGATGCATTCCATTGAATTATCATCTGATTCGTGGAGCTCAGAGATGCGCACCATATGGATTTCGCGATAGAGATTCTTGACGTCTTGATCTTCTATACTTTTCGGCGGGTCTAACGGGGCGCCCTAATGGAATGGGAGCTCGTCGATCTGATTATTGAGCCCCGGCTTTTCCAAACGCACCGTTCACCCTTCCGGTGTCCCATATATGACCAAGTTTGGCAAAGAATCCTGGTCGGTTTTGAAGTTCGTAGTCGAATTGGCTTCGGCTTCTTTGCTGTACTGAATTAGATTGTCCAGCTCATCTTCCGAATCGTAGGAGTATTCGGAGTCGGGGTCGGTTAGATCACCGATTTTTGAGTATATGTGTTTTGGGTGAGCGAGGAGTGGAATGCCCATCTCTACTCGAAGGGCGTTCTCGGTCATCCAATGTAGTCAAGACTGAGTAGGAGTTAGTCCTTCTGGCTCTTTGGTCCATGGCTTGTCGAAAATTGACTCGCTGGGCTTTTCTAGGGTTTTGGAAGTTTCTCCTTGCTTCTTGAGCTTGGATTTCTCCCACAGCCACGTGTGGTGGGTGGGACATGGCAACCATGAACAAGTCGACGTTGTCTGACCAATTCTTGAGATCATCATATGATTCGAGGTTGTCAAGACTTTCCATGGACTCGCCGAAGTCCTGATCGAATAGAGAATCAGAGATATCAGTTGGTTCAGGAGTCCACTTGTGAGCAGGGTTCAGTGAGGGTCCTTGGGTTTCCCTGAGAGAAGCGGTCCCATCTGTGGGGGTTTGTCTTCTTGTGTTTCCTACAGGATTTTCCTATTGAATCCTATTTTTTGTGATGCAGAGTGCTCTCAGACATGTTAATGCAGTCGATGAGCGAGGAATCGACTAGATCAATCCCAGAGAAACATGTTACCCGTCCGTTTAAACCGGGGGTTCGAGGCTTCCAGGTTCTGCTGTGTCTTGGATGAGTCCAGAGCAGATTCTGCAAGCTTAGTGCTTCCCTTAATTGATTGTGAAACTCGATCTACTCCATCGAGTAGTTCTGAGTTGACAATCTTGGGGCGTTTGATTGACTTGAGGTAAGCCACACATTTTCCCAAATTTTGAGAAAATTGAGAATTTTCGGAATTCGGGTTTGTGTCGGACTCGGCTGACCCGCCTGAGTGAGCTGGAGTCGACATGTTCCCAATGTTTTCCATCTCGAGTTTAGGTAGAACTCGATTCCCGCCGAGTTCGGAAGCGTCAGTTGTTACGGCGGGTTGATCGTCGAGTTTCATCTCTAGTTCCTTGGAAGCGATCAGGTGGCCAGAGAAGCCGCCCGATCCATCAGCCATACAGGCCCAAGAGCCAAAGACGAGGGTTGTGCCTTTAGGCACGGTGTTGGGGTCACTTGATTCGGCCATCGAATTCGCTAGTGAACTCGCCTAATCCCCTACCTGGCGCGGTAGCTGTCGGTGTTTAGCCGACAAGCCTGCTCAGGGATACCCTTAGCAGTAGGATTGTAGGCAAGGGATCGACTAGCTCTCGAACTCGATGGTGCAAGGAACACAAAGATTTAGACAGGTTTGGGCCGCGAGGTGTGTAATACCCTACGTCCTGTATAGTTGCTTGTATTGCCTTAGGTATTGTTGTTTTTTTTCAAGGGGGTCCCTGCCCACCCTTATATACTCTAGGGGACAGGATTACATGAAAAATCCTAGCCGAGTACTGTTGGAGTCCAACTACAACCTGGTCGGGTAGTTTCCTTGTATTACAGCTAGTTATACGCCTATGAGCAGTTACAAAAAAGGTAAGGTACATCCATGCGATATCCCTTATTTTAGAACATTCTATGCCTATGAACAGTCCCGCTGCCTCGGGTCTGACACCCCTAAAGTTGCATATAAATTATCTAATTCTGTCATTATTAGAAGTTAAATTACTCCTAAATCCGAATCTAAATTATATAATTATAATAAAATAGTAAAGTGAATCAATATAAAAATATAAATTACTATTTCTATCATTATTAATATATTATTTATATAAAAATACTACCCACGATATGTGTCACAATGTATTCATGTGTGATGGAAGAGATAAGAATATCAATTCACAAACAAATAGTTCAACTAAATATACATCGAATACATATGGAGGTGTGATATAAAATGAAATCTAGATAATTATAAATATATATTTTAGAGTATATGTTAGACTATTTAATAGATGAAAAAGAGTTTGAGATAGATAATTATAATTATTAGCTATAAATTTTATTTTTTATATTAATTCTAATTAGCCCGTGCAGGAGCACAGGTTGATAGGCTAGTTTTGACAAACCTAGATATATGGTTTTTACTCTGTATGTAGACATATTGTTTATCTAGATGCATAGCAAAAGCTATGTATCTCGATTTGCCAAAATGACCTAAAATTTGTAACGGAGCGAATACCACTTTATCCTTTGCTTCACAGCGGGTGGTTTTATCTTCTTTTCTATATTCTTATCACCTTATACTTATTCTTGCTTTATTCACGCGTTTGTTAAAAAAAATGCATCTTGAATTGTTTTGCTTGTCAGAATACATGTGAAGACAGCTAACTGACTTTGGAGCCCTTATACATTCAGGTGCTTCAACTCTTCTCTTAAGTCTTAACACCGTCCATACCTAGGGGTGGTAAAGGGCCCAACATTTTGAACTAGAAAATCTAAGGATCGGGCCTTAAAAGGGCCGGGCTCTAAACATATGTATTTTTGAACTAAAAATTTTAAGGATTTTATTGGACTGTGAAGAGATCATTAGGGCCATGGCCCATTACCACCCCTATCCATACCTGAGGTGTGAAGAAGTCTCCTTTATTTCAGCTCTTTAAAAACAACCCCTTGCGTGTGGAATCGAGCATAGCTAGTGACTCCCGGATCCAGTGCCGGCCGGTGAGTAGTGGAGCACCAACTGGCGCGAACTGCATCATCGGGCAGCAGCAGGGCTAGCTATAGCCATGGCTGACGTCGTCGCCATGGCGGTGCTGGTTCTCCTCTTGCAGCTGGTCTCCTCGAACCCCATGGTGGCCCACGCCGATGCTGCCAGTGTGCTTGGGCGGAAGGCCGGCGTCGTCGACGAACCTGCCGCGGAGAACGCGCCGGCTGGGCCCGGGAGGTACGCCGGCAGCACGGGGAGCCGGCTGCACGTCTTCAGCTTCGACAGGCAGATGGACCTTGCCCCTATCGGCGACGACATCGAGTTCTTCGCCAAGGTAAGACGATTCTATATATCATGGCCACTAGATCATACGAAATAGGATCGTCTTGATTCTGAATGCGGCAGTCTTATAAGTAACTTATAGGCAGTGTAGTTAACAATTGGGAAAGTGTTCCTCGCAAACAAAAAGAAAAAGAAAAGGAGCGAAAGTATGGCCGTCTAGTGAAGTACTCCGTAGTGTGTAGTGATCTACGGCGGCCAAAGGCTCCGGGTGCCCGCAATGGAATGCAACTGCTTTTCTCCCCTTCCTTTTTTCTTTTCCGCATGGCGCATCACTTCCCTCAAATCCAATTTACAGTCGGCTGTTCATTGGTTTGTAAGGCTCAAGCTATGTAGGTACGTACGATTGTCGTGTATAGGATATAAGAGCCTCGTTATCTAGTTGGAATTCATATAGCCATACCAGTTGCATACGTGAAGACCTCACCCATAAACTTCTATGTATTTAAACTCTATCATCAGTACGGTTAATTAATATCAGATGTGCCTGGGTATCAATTTTACTTTCTTTTTTTCCATTTCCTTTCAAAAAAAATTTCATTTACATTTTGCGAGACCTAGTATTCTATTTCTTTTTCTTTTTTAGTTTTTCTGTTTACTTTCTTTATGTTGTGTTTCTGAGGTAGTGTTCTTCTGACAAATATTTTGTACAAAGTTTGCTAAAAATTTATATCGAGAAGTTGTATTTTTTACACACGTGTGCTGAACTTATGCATCAAAGTTGTGTGAGAAATTTTTCTAATAACATTTACATGGAAGTTATGTTCAAAATTAACCTTTAGTAAGTAGACTAAAAAAGTTATGAGTAAAATTTGTAAGTATCGTGATAGTTATGTTGAAAAATTATCCTATGAAAATTTGATTGGAAAAAGTTATGAGTAAAAGTTATGCATATCCTAGAAGATATGCTGAGAAATTATCATCTAAGAAGTTATGCTAAAAAAATATCATTTGATAGTTATCTGAAATAAGTTATACGCGTATATATAAACTATAACATTATGAAAATTGAAAATTATGGAGAAAGAAACTTTTCAGAAAAGGAAAACCACAAGCTGTATGAAATCGACCGATCGTAACCCTCCAGACCAGAGCGCGCCGATTAGCAGAGCTGGGGTGGTTAATAGAAGCTTTGCAAGGCGGTCGCTCGGAACCACGATAGCATTGGCGTGGGTGGCACCAAAAGAAAACGAGAATAGTCGCAGGTGCGCCGTGCGCGGGTGATTGAAAAGGGAAAGCTAATTATTGCTCGTCGGAAATCGGTCGCTGGTTTCCCTACTGACGCGCGCCCGCGAATTAGGAGCCCTTCAAACCGTGTTGGTTTGCAGAACAATTTGATTGCCCCATGCATAATCAACGGCTGATGATGCAGGTGAAGCCCGGGCTGAGCTCGTATGCTGGACAACCCCAAAAGGCTGCAAACTCCATACTACCTCTCCTTGACAAGGCCAAGAGCGTTGTCCCTTCACGCCTTACGAAAACAACACCTCTTAAGCTAGGAGTATGTGAACAAATTTTCTTCTACTTTACAAGAACTTCACTTCAAAATAAATCACGACTAATTTGACTTCTTACCAATCAAACTTGCAGGCGACTGCAGGATTGCGCCTAATCGGAAACCGACAGGCAGAGCGAGTTCTTGATGCGGTATGTAGAACCATCTTACTCTCCAGTCTTGTCTTGGCACACATAGTAGTAGTGTGTACAATCCATGATATTAATCGGACAGAAAGAACATTTCAACTTTTGATCGTTAGTACAGGTCAGAGATCTTGTCCATAAAAAGAGCAAATTCCAGTACAAGCCCAACTGGATCAATGTTCTTGAGGGATCTCAAGAAGGATCCTACCTGTGGGTATGATGAGCTAGCTGTGACACACAACAACATTATAAAATTCATCCATACTCAGTATCATCCATTGACCTTAACGTGCATATATTCCATGAGATGTAGGTTGCATTGAATTATTTGTTGGATAAATTGGGAGAGGACTACTCCAGGACGGTAGGCGTGATCGACATGGGTGGTGGATCTGTGCAAATGGCCTATGCTATCTCTGCAAGTGCTGCTGCTAGAGCCCCTGCGGTGGCCGATGGAGAGGATCCCTATGTTACAAAAGAGTATTTCAAAGGAAAGGACTACAATGTCTATGTACACAGGTTTGAAACTATCTTTTCTTACTATTACTAATTGGAGGTTTCTTTTAAAGCCTCACATGAAGCCACCTAGGATCCTAGGTGGATACTGTAAAAAAAATAGAGAAAACCTAGAAATTCTCACAAAAATCAGAAACGTACAGCCAACAATCCGACAACTCTAATTATAATAGTTGTTAGATCTGTTATCTTTTCTAATAAATTATCCACCACTACTATTACTAAAATAGATTAAAGTAACCTCCTAAACATGTATCTAAATTACCCACTTCTGTCATTATAAAAAAATCTAAAGTAACCTCTAATCTTTATGTAAATTACCCACAAATACCATTACAAAAATAATGCAAATAACCCCCTAAATTTGTATATAAATTATCCAATTATATTATTATTAAAATTAAATTAATCCATAAATTTTAATCTAAAGTAATATAATTTTAGTTAAATATTAAAGTGTAGCAATATAAAATTATAAATCACTAATTCTATCATTTTTAATATATTGTTTATGTTATTGTTTAGATAAAAATACTACCCACAATATGTGTCACCATATATTCATGTATGTTGGAAGAGATAAGAATATCAATTTGCATGCAAATGGTTTAATTAAATATATCAAATACGTATGGAGGCATAATGAAAAATAAAATTTATTACAACTAAATAATGACAAATAACCCACCTATGCCATTACAAAAATGCAAATGACCCCCTAAATTTGCATATATATTATCAAATTATATTATTATTAAAATTTAAAGTAATCCATAAATCTAAAATGAATTATATAATTATAACTAAATATTGAAGTGCATCAATAAAAAATTATAATTACTATTTCTATCATTATGAATATATTATTGATGTTATTTTTATATAAAAATACTACCCACGATATGTGTTATCATGTATTCATGTATGATGGAAAAGATAAGAATATTATTCACAAACAAATGGTTCAATTAGATATATATCAAACACACGTGGAGGTGTGATGCAAAATAAAATCTATTACAACTAGATAATGATAAATATGAATTTAGAGTACTCCCTCTAGGTTTGTAAAAGAAATCGTTTAGGACATCGACACGGTCTCCAAAAACAACTTTGACCATTATATTTTTGCTATAAAAAATTTATAAAAATATAGTCAATATATATACTTTTACGAAACTACATTTCAAGATGAATCTATTTACTTAGCTTTCATATTTTCAAACTTAACCCATAAATATTTATTTATAGTCAAAGTTTAAAATGTTTGACTTCAGACAAACTCAAAACGACTTCCTTTACCAACACGGAGGGAGTATGTGTTAGAATATTAATAGATGAAAGAGGGTATGAGATAGATAATTATAGATATAATTTTTATTTTTATATTAATTGTAATTAGCATGTGCGTAAGCATGGGTTAATAGGCTAGTATCATAGTAACTGAGGGAGAGAAAAACATGTAGCACATTACCCTTTCTAATCAGTCAGATAGTGACCAGCAGAGACTTTATTTGTCCATGCAGTTACTTGCACTATGGTGCTTTTGCAGCACGAGCAGAGATTTTGAAGTCGAAGAATGGACCATTCAGCTTCTGCATGCTGCGTGGATTTATTGGTATGGTAGGCTTGCTGACGACAATACCCAAGTCACACGCTTGATTTTTTTTTGAAAGCATCACGTTGTCAGGCATTTTAAGATCCTTAAAATTAGTATTTTTGTGAAGGTAAATACACCTATAATGGGAAGCAATATGATGCTACTGCTAGACCAGAAGGAGCAGTATATGAGAAGTGCAGGGAAGAGATAACCAACGCACTGAAGTTGAATGCACCATGTCACACAAAGAACTGCACATTTGACGGCGTGTGGAACGAGGGAGGCGGTGCTGGCCAAAGCAACATCTATGCCACATCGAGCTTCTACTACCTTGCCTCACATGTAGTCACTACAACTGATGCCTCAACCTTTTTTTTTTCCTTTTGCTGAAGAACTGATGCCACAGTTTAATTTGGGGGTCTGCAAGTTGCACGAACTGAATTTCTTCTTCTCTTTAACTGAAAGGTTGGGTTCATAGACAGCAAAGCTCCCAGCGCGAAGGCCGCTCCTGCCGCGTTCATGGCTGCTGCAAAGAAGGCTTGCCAAATGGACATCAAGAAAGCAAAAGTTACCTATCCAGACATTGGAGACATGGGTCTGCCGTACTTGTGCATGGATCTTACTTACACATACACATTGCTCGTTGACGGATTTGGTAAGTTGCGTCGGGCTTTAACATTTTGTCGAGATGACAAGAAAGTTTTCCGATGTTTTCTCACTAGTGTTCTGAGCAACCTGAACTTCAGACATTGTTCATTCGGTTCTTATACCTGGTGCATCACTGCAGGTCTGCAGCCAATGAAGAAGATCACATTTGTAGACAAAGTGAAGCATGGAGAATACTACATTGAAGCCGCGTGGCCTCTGGGTACTGCTATTGAGGCCGTCGCACCCAAGAAGATGCCCGGAAACTAATGGTTAAATTTCTGGGTCAGTAAGGGGTATTTGGCACTTCATAATGTTAAATAGTATCTGATATTCTGATTCTCAAATCATTGTAAGTACAAGCTGTGTGCATCGGCTTGGAGTTTTGTCATCAGATTCAAAAAAGTAATAAAGTAATTTTTGCAGTCACTTCGCTCCTTCAAACTTATGATATCTAGAAAACTGATAGCTGCTTTGCTGGTAAAATTGATCAGATTACTAAAATGAGAGTTGGACTATTGAATCACTTAGAGTAAATTACTTTCGTAATAAAAATAATGGGATTTTTACTTTGGTAAGAAAAATAATGGGCGCTTTAGTACAAATTGTTAGAAGGACTAGCATAGATGCACGTGCGGCACGCTCGTGTTAAAAAAGACAAAAGTTCATTTTGCACTCTAACTTGTCACCAATTTTTTTTTAAAAAAAAATCCAAATTCAAAACCGGACATTATGCGCACGTGTTAAAAAAAGACAAAAGTTCATTTTGCCCTCTAACTTGTCACCAAGTTTTTTTTAAGAAAAAAATCCCAACTCCAAAATCGGACATTATACACCCTCATCTCCTCAAAATCAGGCAACCTACCCCCTCTTGACCATTTTTAGAGAGGTTTGTCAAGCGGTTTTGCTAACATGGCACATGTGGATCCCACATATCACTATATTTTTTGCCACCTCACCTCTCCTTCTCTCTATCTCTCTGCTGATTTTAGAAACCTTATTAACAATATCTTTTATATTTATAATAGAACATACCTGGTAGTACCAATTTTCATTCTTTTCCAAACATAGTAAGGTGCAAGTGCGGTACGTGTTTGAAAGTTGGATGCTTATATGACCAGATCCGACGGTAAAATTAATGTGGACTAAAAAATACTCACATTTCATAATACAACTGATAAACCTCGTATGTTACCATTAACTTATTCTCACAGCATTGTATTAATATAATCAACAGGTTCTTAGTTTCAGTAAAAAATAAACAATAAAAAAAATCCAAATACGCCCTCGCCGAGGGAGTCAATGATGTGTGGGACGAAATCGTGCGCCTCCGACAGGGGCCAGAACGCGAACAAGCGGGAAGTTGTAGTCGTCCGGCCTGTGGCACAAATATATTTGGTGATTGCATTAATACCCGGTGTACTCAAATCAAGACATTCTATTTACACGTCTGTTCTAATTTCTATTTATAACTCTGGAAAAATCTGCCATTGTTTTCCTACATGCAGCATGCTCGGTTGACAGGCATGACCATGTCGCTCCACCTTTGGTACCAGAGTACCAAGATCCCGAGCCTCATTTTCTCAGCTATGGTTGGTATAATGGTATATAATGCTCAATGGCACGTTACGCTGAGGATTGATCATGCCTGCAAAAAAACAACAAACAGTAAGAATTTGTTGTAGGTTATGTGGAGTGCTAACATGCCACGGAGCATCATCCATGGAAATGGAATAAGCTGCAGGTTTATGTCGATTGCTAAGGAAAGATGTGCAAAGAAAAAATATCAGTTACCTTTAGCCAAGCTTCAATGCTTCCCTAAGATCAAAACTCATCTGGGCGTGACCCTTTTTCCCTAGTGGGTTATTTCCCTTCTGCATCATTACAAATTCATTGTAGTCGATCAGACCATCCTGAAGAGATAAGTAAGTGAGATGGAACTATTGGCCTTTATCAGCAGACTCATAATCAGATGCACATCTACTTACATTGTCTTGATCAATGTCGCGGATAATATCTTCTAGGTGTGTATCTCTAATACCAAACTCTTCACATGCCTTTTGTAGCTCATCATGAGTAATGTAACCACTGCCATCTTTATCAAAGTATGAGAATGCTGCGAAGAGATTATCTTCTTGTTCAACTTTGTTGAGATGTGAAGTTGCAGTAAGGAACTCTCCGTAATCAATGGAACCACTGTTATCGATATCTGCCTGAAAGTTGCACAACATATATCTTCATTCAATCAACGCCCAAAACTTACATGTGCACTGTTAATTCTCCTAGCAACAAATTCCTTTGCAAGAATATAATAAGGGTCATTCTCACAATCTTAGATCAATAAGTTCAGATAAAAACAAATTTAAAAACTAAAATGGATGCTATTAATGCACCTACATCAGTTTGATATTTCAGGAACTCAAATTCAAGAAAGAGTTTTTTTGAGCTCATTGGGCTCAAGAACCTTTTGAAAAGATATGGAAACAGAAGGGCAAAAATATGTTAGAATAATTACCGCTTCCATTAGTGTTATAATTTCTGAGTCCTTTAAGTTAGCACCAACTCTCTTTAAGCCACTTTTTAGTTCCTCCAATGTGATCTGCCAACTATTGTCAGTGTCCAGCATTTTGAACATTTCTATCAATTCTGCAATTTCATCTTCGAACAAATTCTCAGCAATGACCTGCAGACACCTAGTTCAACGAGAATATCAATACTGAACACAATAATATCCTCTCTACAAACTAAGCAACCTTCCAGTACTCACCCTAAGGGCCATTTCTTTAGTTTATTCATTGCAGAAAAATGCTTCAATCTTGTTAAGATGGAAGGGTCCAGAGGTCTGTCTGGAGTAACTCCATCAACACAAACCTAGGGATGACCTGGCAAAATAAAGATGAGTCATTTGGGAAGATTTATGACAACAAAATTAGATGATCAACAGAATGTTCTATAATAAAGTGGTATACTTCGTGGATTTAGATGATCAACAGCAACTCTAGTTGTGCCTAATTTCTGGGCCAGTTTGTTCGGGGCATACTTAATGGAGTTCTATAATAAAGTAGGAATAATAAAGTGGTATCATTTCTGGATCTTGTGCTCTCACATGTTCTGAAGTCCACTGAAGCAAGCAACTCTAGTTGTGCCCCATTTATGGGTCAGTTTGTTCAGTGCCTCTCAATTTAGAAAAAAGATATTTCATATCTAGCACGGCACCACAGGCTGTTACTACAGCTCATTTCACCACCAGAAAAGACACACACTCACAAAACGTCTTCTCCAACTATTAATCATTCCCACTACTAAAATTGATGAAAGAATGAGGGTATAAATAAATAACAAATGCACATTAATAAGATTGAGATCTTACCTTTTCCATGTCAATCTCCTGCTCTCACGGCCATGCTAGAGTTCATAAAAAACCAAACTGAATGAACATCCACTAAATCATTTATGCAAAATACATCTCCCACATCTGCATGATAACTTAGTAGGTTTAGAACATCGCTAATTGCATGTGGAGCAGAACTCAGAATAAACCAAAATTTATCCCAACAGTACTTGAAAGGAATCAATCATGTAGACTTGTAGTTGGATACACATCCCTTAAGCACCGGAAAGAATTCAATCATTATTGGGGATATTTTTCAAGTTATTTAATTTGTCACTACACATCACCAACCCCTGAATAAGATTTTCTAATTGAGCCACACCCATAAACACTGGAAAGAAATCAATCATTAATGTGGCTCTTTTACTCAAGCACTGATCATACTTGATTTAGTAATTTTATAACACTACTTCACATTGTATCAGTACATCAGGGCATATCCATTCATGTATGGATAATGATTCCTATGTAGTCATGGTCATTTTTTATATTATGCTGGCACCGGATGACCTTGTTTGTATTGCATTTGCATCATGAACACACTATGCATCAAACAGTTCATCTCAAAAAAGACTGGGTAAACTATTCAAAAAGAAGATCAGTATCTTAGAAACCAGTCAAATTGATGGCAAACTTCAATAGGCATAGTCTCAAACCATTGTTTCCATCTGAGTACTTCATTGCCATTGGCCCCATGTAGCCCTACTCCATCTTATCCTGAGCAGATTTGTGCATGCCCATGTGCGGCACGCACATGTTTTAAAAAATTCAGAAAATATGAATTTTATATTATAGTTAACGTTTACATGTGGAAATGATATATTTTTTTAAAAAGAACTGAATAAATATTTAGTGAAGAGTCCAGCTTCGTGCACTTCAACTGGAAATATGCGGTCCTCTCACAGAAAGTTTAGTAGCAATTGCTCGCCATTAGCTTAACTGAACCCTTGTACATTCCACGCCCTTAAACTGAATTCATATGATGAGTCTTGGATGCATTGACCAAAAATGTTTGACATCAAATCAATATACCCATAAATGTTTCGGTAGAAACAATTCCACCCTTCGCCTCACATATGTTTGTAGGGGATCGCAAGACTGGCCAGAGAGCGAGGGAGAGAGGAAGGGGGAGGCGGCGTCGTGGGAAGGGTGGGTACGGGTATAGCAGACAAGGAAACGGGAGAGAACATGATTCATGGGCAATTCACGGGAGGAATTAGAAGTGGGTACAATAGTCAGGTAGATATCCACACAGTGAAAAAAAGACAGCCAAACCATGGAAAACATTTTAGAAAGAGTGATTTTTTCCTCATCACCACAATTTCAATATCCACTTTCCTGACACTGAGGAGTGGGTGGGATTTTTTCAGGTGGATGTGACTTTCAATTGCAAAGTAGCCGCACATAATATTATTGAACATCATAAAGTATATTTTGTAGTATCGGACATCATAAAGTATATTTTGTAGTATCGGTCGTTTATTCAATCAATGTAAATGACAATGGTACATTCCATTGGCCAAAAATGAAAGGAACCTCAGTTTCCATTAAAAACTCATAATGTAGAAAATAATGTCATCATTGTTTCAGTGTACTCTCAAATCGCTAAACCAGGAATCCATATGCTTACAATCTACCATACTGATGTCACTTGCAATATAAATAAAACTTAAGTTGGGTGTTGGTTCCAATTTCGAATTTCGATCCCTCACATTGCTATGCACTGCCTCCTTCCCAAATCGAAAACTCGACTGCATCAAAGTGTGACAAAAAAAAGGTTTATTAGGTTACAATATACGCTGAGAATCTTCTAATAAGTTTGAGAATGTGTATCTCTTCATCGCCTGAAAGTAAAATTCTTTAGTAAGCAATCCAGTAAATCATATTTGGTTACTGAACTTGAATTTTGCAGTTACAAACTTGGAAGAGAAATGGAAGCATTTTCCAAGTGGAGGACGACGCGCTGCTAGTCTCCTTTGCTTAATAAATTGATAATAGCAAGGTGGTCCGCGCGTGCCGCACATGCTTTACATTAATACGATACTAATGAAAACTACAATATAATGAATTGATGATAGATTGTTCTCATGTCGCTAACTAAATAGACAACTCCTCATACTTCAGAGGTATCATCACAAGTTGTGCACCCTAGACGGAATTAGAAACTTTCAGTCATCACCTGAAATAGCAAGCAAAATTGGGACAGCAACAACACTTTATTCTTTTGCTGCTGCAAATTATCATCAGAATTCAGCATGTGAAGCTTGAATAGCAGTGGCACATGTAAAAATCACCAATATTTAAAAATCAATTGAACAATAATTTGGGACATTTTCAGAAGTGACACATCTTCCAAAAAATAAAACTAATTAGGAACACTACCTCATTGTGCTTGCAAGAATTCACCATCCTTTTAACAAGATCAGCTTGACGACATATCCGAGCAGCAATCTCATTGTGTGGAAGCCCAGTAGCAGATAATAGAGAAATTTTTTACCCTCGCGCAATTGAGTTCATCAGCAGCAGAGAAGAGAGGAATTTTTTACCCTCGTGCAATTGAGTTCATCACATCAATGGTGGTTATTCCTGTTTGAATCATCTCTTTTGGATAGGTTTCCTCACCGGGGTCGATAGAACATCCTGAAATATGATCAAACTTCACAAGCTTATCACATAGTAAACAGTTTTCAAAAATGGATGATTCAATGACTCTCAAATCCTTCTAATGAACATGGACCAATGATCAGCAAAAATTGATATCCTCCAAGCGGAAACAAACCAGTCATAGACAAAAGAAATTAATAAATAAAATTAGAACAGATTGAAATATCTAAATAGGAAAAGACCTCTAACTGCACCCTCTATAAGCTAATTAACTGCCATATACCTATTTGCTCTGGAGATTGCAAGCTCATTTGCTCAACAGTCAATACATCATCTAGAAAGAAACCAAATTTCAATCTGCATTAAGGGTTAGTAAGAGACCACACTTTAAGAAGAGTTGAGAGTTTGGCAATAAGAAAATGGGCATGTGGTGCCTGTCAGACCCCAAACCTCATTTGCATTTGAGTTGCCGCAAAGAGACAATTAAATTAGTGATGATGTAATTTAACACAAACTTGAGAAATCAAACAGACAGGATTAACTCTGTTTCATCGAAACATAACAAGATGGCTTAGGCCTACTGGTGGTTGTTTGATGACCGGTTGGCATAATAGTTGGTTTCTACGTCTCCCTGTGGTCAATCTGGCGGAAATCGAGTAACCACATCTCGCCTGAATTAGCAGCAACGAACCTCAAAAATCTAAAAACAAATTAGATTGACATATTGTTGTGCGGTGGTTTATCTGGATGATGACGCAAGATGGACGGATGCACCGTCTAGATTGGTGAGGCCTCCACGGATGAACTCTGGTGGTACCAACAAAATGCTAAATCTATTGGGAGCTTCAAAAACAGTCTGGCAGCTTGCCTAAATTAACCCATTATTTTGCTATATATGTACCACAAAATTTTTGAACATGATACCTCAACAAAAAATTGCCATCTAAATTGATTATATCCAACCAGAATTTCTTTATGAAGTAATTATCCTTGCTTGAAATATGAATACTGGTTACTTGTAGCACTATAGCAACTAACAAGGTTCCAGTAATAAAATGTTGTTTTGTGTTACATGGACACGGGTGCGGGTGTCCGATTCGGCAAATCCTAAAAAAATAGGATTCGGGGATTCGTCAAATATATTTTTTGTTTTTAAATTTTACAAATAAATATGCAAATATACAAAATAAGGGAAAAGAGAAATGAATAAGGGAAACAGAGAATGAGATGAGCTGCCCTGCTCTTTGGCCCATGTTGACATCGAGCCCACCACGTCCTTATCCTAAGCAGCCCAAACAGCCCACCAGGTCAACCTTATCGCCCACCTTATCTTCACCCGACGCCTCCCCTCCCCTGTTCGACGCCTCGGGTCAATCGGCAATGGCGAGCGCTCGCCCCTGCCTCGATTGCACCGCCATCCTAGCCTCCGCCGCCGCCGAGGTTCGTCCCCTGCCTCCTCCTCCTCCTCTGCGCACCTGCCCCTACCTCCTCCGCCGCCTCCGCTTCTCTCTCCCCCCTTCTCTTCCCCGTGCTGGCGGAGGATGGCGGCCGGCGGCCGGCGCGTGGGGCGGAGGACCGCGGCCGGCAGCCCGCGCGGGAGGAGGCGGTGACGGCCGGCATGGGCGCGGCGAAGGCCAACGGCCGGCGTCGTGCAGGGATGGGCGGGGGGCACAGCGGAGGCGGCGGCCGGTGCTGGCGGGCGCGGCGCAGCGGAGGATACTGCTGCGGCGTGTCTGGTACGCGTCACATCGCATTCGACGTGAATCGACACGTGGATGCACGTCGACGCGCCAAAAAAATTTTGGACACACGTGTCCCGGTAACACAGATAAAATGACTTGGATTGATTCATGTGTTTGTTAAGAATATTGATTCATGTGTTTTGCAATTCTCAAGGTTGCCTAATCCAATTTTTTTTTTGTTTCTACTAGGGATAACAGTTCTGTTGTCGGTCAAAACCCACCGGCGAGTAGTGACAGGCAACACAAGGAGCCGGGAGGCTGCCGGGGCGCTTTCTGGCACCGGTCCCTCGGTCAACGGCCCAGATCCTGGCACACGCCGTCGCTTCCGGAGACGCAGGGCATGCCACCTGATCTATACCCGATCAGGAGGGTGCAAACGTGCCTTTGACGATTTGCCTACAAGCACAGACACGTGTAATCATTAGTCCGAGCCGTGGTCGGCTCCCTGGGACGACTCTTGCATCGGCTTTAAAGAGCCGATCGAGTCCCGGTGTCAGATTGGATCTGCATATCCAGATGATAATGGATAAAGCAAATAACTGCAAAAACTGCTTCAATTAAATCTAGCTAATCTAATCCACGACGGTAAAAGCTTCACTGCTAGATCGGAATATCCTACACATAGTTAGGCCTAACGAGCGTAAAAGATAACCGAACCTTGACCAAAAAAGAGGCCTAAGAACAACCAAAAGCCGATTCCCGGATCAATCCCTATTAAGATCAAGGCAAAGCATCTAATACGTCGCCGGATCGTCCAACCCGTTTGCAAGGCCTAAACTAGCAGATATTACGCTAATTCTTAAGTATAAGAACTAACCACAACAGATTAGATCTACTAGATAAAAAAGGAGCAGAGTGTCATCTCTACGCGACTAATTCCATGCAACGAGAATTAGTATAAGATTAAAACATGATCGCGCAGAGATGACATGATGTTCATAGATGATAAGCAATAAAAGCACGATGAATCTACTAAAAATCATGCTACGAAAATCAAGATAACTAGCACTACTCGCCATCAAAAATGCTTCAGTACGAGTAATACCAAGGTAAAAGCAAGAACAACGCTGCCCTGATCGCAAGAAGCGATCAGGGCAGCATGGCGCTTACTTGGACGAAACCCTAGAATTAGGGGTGGCGGTGCGCTGAGAGTTGTTGTTTGCAAAACGTGATGACGTTCCTCCTTTGACAAATGTCATAGAGTACATATTTATAGTCCGGAGACTTGGACAATAATCTAAACTAACGTGTCCATATCAGACTCTATCTCTAGCTCAAACTGAACTAAATCTAAAGATACATGGCCCACATGGCCCAAACGCTCACGCAGGAGCCGATTCGTAAGGCTCCTTTAATTTCTTCATTAAGCCCAACTCACACGCGGCCCATTAATTAACCTGTTAATTTATGGCGATAACAAGTTCTTACTTTACAACTGTATTTCTCAGTTAGGCCTCTATGGTGCTTTCTCACCCTTTTCCACCTCACCCATCCATCCGAGCCATAAAAAAATATGGAGAAGAATCATGGCAGTAATCTCTATACTATAGTAAAAGAGCTATTTAGCTTAAAGAATTTATTTCACGGATAAATGATGCAAAATCAGTAGCATGCTTCCTTTGTTGAATCATTTCTTATTGTTAGGAACTGTTACAATTATTATAAGCGCAACATGTATAAAACATAATTGTTGGGGTATATTGAGCCCATGTATAGAGGCCTATCTAGAGGCCCATATATAGGAACTATATATCCCACCCTTCTAGAGTTTGGAGGAATACACACAATTATTCTCTCTTACATGGTATCAGCTAGCTCTTCCTCTAGCTGCCGCCGCCGCCGGCACCCGGCCGTCGGCGCCGCCCCTCTTCCCCTTCCCTCCCTTCTCCTCCCTCTGCTGTGAGATCTACAGCGCTGGCCCCTATTGCTGGCGGATCTGGTGCCCTGGCGCCCAGGAACGCACCTGCCCCGCGAGCACCCGCCACTGCCGCGCTGGGCGCGGACGGCGCCGCTGCAGCCGCCGCCCAGGGCGCCTGGCGCGCGCCTGCGCCGTGGGCGTCCGCCCCTGATGTGCTAGACGCGCACGGCGCCACTGCAGCCGCCGCCCAGGGCACCTGGCGCACGGCTGCCCCGCGGGTGCTCACCGCCACCGCGCTGGCCGTTCTCTCTAGCAGCGCGAGCACGGACTCGGGCATGGCGGGCATCGCCGCCACCGCGCAGAGCGCGGCCGCGGGTGCTGCGGGGGCCGCCGTCGCAGCCCAAGACACAGGGGCCTTGGTGGCGCGCCTGCTGCCGCCATCCGTGTGGCCCCTGCTGCCTCTACTGCCCCCGTGGCCCCTGCGGCCGGCGCGGGCGCTGCCGCTGCTTCCCACGCGGGCGGGGCTGGCGTGGGTGCGGCCGCCGCTGGTGGCCCTCCTCCTCCGTGGCGTGGGCTGGGCATGCCCACCACGGACACATCGTTCGCCGCCTCCTCTGCGCGCGCGTGGCTTCAGCCCGCCGCCGCCTCCTCTGTGCGCGCGTGGCTTCAGGCCGCCGCCGCCGCCTCCTCTGCAAGCGCGTGGCCACAGGCCACCGCCGCCACCGTGTTTGCTGCATCCGCGGGTGGCCCTCCTAACGCCCAGCCCCCGCCGGCCCTGGTCACGCTGGCCATGGGCGCGGGCGCAGTTCTGTTTGTTGCTGCCCCCTCTCCTTCATGGCATGGGCTCGGTATGCCCCCCGCGGACGCGCCGTTCGCCGTCGTCACCTTCTGCGGGTAGCATATCGCCGCCAACGCTGCTACGGCCGACGCTGCTCTCACCACGGCCCTCCTCGCCGCCAAGTCTGAGGCTGCGGCGGCTCAGGAGCGGGTCCGCACGGCTGCCCTCACTTGGGAGCGCGAGAGCTCCGCGGCCGACGCTCTCTCTCGTCGGGTCGTCGCGGAGGAACACTACTCCCTTGTCCAGCCCGTCCCCTTCCCCGGGCATGGCACTTCGTCCTCCCACCAGGCTCCGCCTTCTGGATCTGGACCCCGGATCGACCCGCCCGGCAAGACCGGGGTTGGGGGAGGCTGCGGGGTTGGGGGGGACGTGGTGGTGGTGCTAGCGGCACTTCTCCGGCTCCGACCCCGACTCTGGCTATCACTCCTGCTCTTGCCCATGAGGTACGCCCTGGCCATCCTTCAGCGCCCCATGGTCAGGGCGCATCCCAATGTGGCCATTTCAGGGTTAAGGGGAGGGGCCTCGTCCTCAGCACCAGCCGGCGGCCTTGTTCACCGGTGCTGCTCCCCTGTTTGCGCCGTTCTGGAGCCCGCCCGCTCAGCCCAGCCAGCAGCCGACCTGGCCTGGGGGTGGGACCAGGCCGCACTGGCGCAGTCCTTCAGCGCCATGGGGCTGACCCCGCCGGTCAGTACTGAGTGGATCGCCGACTCGGGTGCCTCCTTCCACACCACCCCAGATGCCATATCCTCTCTTCTGTCCAACCCCCACACCCCTCTTGTCCTTCTTCCATCATGGTTGGTGATGAGTCTTGCCTTCATGTCACCGCCGTGGGTTCTGCTCCTGGTTCTTTTCTTCTTCCCAATGTCTTTGTTGCTCCTCGGATGGTTCATAACCTTCTTTCCATTCGTCAGTTTATAGCTGACAACTCTTGCTCCATCGAGTTTGACTCTTCTGACCTTACTGTAAAGGATTTGGCCTCCCGACATCCGCTCCTCCGGTGTGACAGCACGGGGCCCCTTTACACCATTCGCCTTCCGTCTTCCGCTGCACCACTCTCGCCTTCTTCTTCTTCTTCGTCTGCAGCTTTTGCCGCGACGCCGTTTTCCACCACCTGGTACCGCCGTCTTGGTCACCCTGGCCATGATGTTCTGGCTCAGCTCAGTTGTAGTACCGATGTTCCTGGTACTAGGGCTCCTGCTGAGCACCTCTGCCATGCGTGCCAGCTTGGTCATCATGTTCGGCTTCCTTTTCCTCTTCTTCTTCGCATGCGATGCATGCCTTTGATCTTGTTCACTGTGACCTGTGGACCACTCCTGTTCTTAGCCTTTCTGGCTACAAATACTATCTGGTGGTGGTCGATGATTTCTCACACTACTCTTGGACTTTTCCTTTGCGCGCCAAGTCTGAGATCTTCCCCACCCTTCTCCACTTCTTTGCCTGGGTGTCCACTCAGTTCGGCCTCACCATTAAGACCGTCCAGTGTGACAACGGGCGTGAGTTCGACAACTCCACCTCCCGTTCCTTCTTCCTCTCTCAGGGTGTTCAGCTGCGTATGTCTTGTCCGTATACCTCTCCTCAGAACGGCAAGGCTGAGCGAATGATTCGCATGACGAACGACGTCGTGCACACCCTTCTGATCCAGGCCTCTCTGCCCCCGCGCTTCTGGGCTGAGAGCCTCCACACCACCACCTACTTGGTTAACCATTTTCCGTCCACTGCTTCTCCTGCTCCCACTCCACACCACGCTCTTTTCGGTACCCCTCCTCGCTATGACCACCTTCAGGTCTTCGGGTGTGCATGTTACCCTAACATCTCCGCCACTGCTTCTCACAAGTAGGCGCCCCGCTCGACTCATTGTGTGTTCCTTAGTTACTCTCCTGACCACAAGGGGTACCGATGCTTTGACCTCACCTCTCGCCGCGTCCTGATCTCCCGACACATTGTGTTTGACGAGTGGATTTCCCCTACTCCACCTCCTCCACACCTTCTCCTGACCCAGAGCTAGAGTCTCTGTTTCCGACTGATCTGGTGGTTCAACCACCTTTACCTGTCTGTCCTTTCCCTGCAGGTTTTTCCGGTACACCGGCACCGCTTACGGTGATCCCTGCTGTGCCTAGCGTGGCCCTGATGCCCGCTATCGTGCCACACGCGGCCCCCGGACCTCCAGTCGTGCCGCGCGCGGACCCGGTGTCTTCTGCTACGCCACGCGCGGCCCCGGTGCCTTCCCCTGCACCTGTGCGATACGCTCAGCCGGTGCAGGTGTACCGGCGTCGTTCGGCGCCGACACCGGTGCCGCCTCCGGCTCTGGAGGCTCCTGCGGCGCCTACACCGGAGTCGTCGCCTCCGCCACCTACACCAGAGCCGCCACCACCGCCGTCCCCGAC
The DNA here is from genome assembly GCF_016808335.1 of Panicum virgatum. Classification (NCBI taxonomy): domain Eukaryota; kingdom Viridiplantae; phylum Streptophyta; class Magnoliopsida; order Poales; family Poaceae; genus Panicum; species Panicum virgatum. The sequence continues at coordinate 10,795,221 of NC_053152.1, forward strand.
TCGCTCTTGAGCCGAGCCGGCGGTGTACCACCCGCTAGTCATCCATCGGGATCCTCGGCATATCCATTCCATGGTGACCCGACGGATGGCGTCTCAGGCCGCGACTCTCTCCGCCACCGAGGGAGAGCCCCGAGTCTCTCCGGTACCCTCCTTTGTCCGCGACGCCCTGGCGGATCCTCACTAGCATCGCGTGATGGAAGAGGAGTACGCGGCTCTCCTTGCCAACCAGACGTGGGACCTCGTGCCGCGTCCGTCTGGTTGCAATATGGTCACTGGTAAGTGGATCTGGACGCATAAGCATAGGGCTGATGGTACACTGGAGCGCTACAAGGATCGCTGGGTTCTCCGGGGTTTCACCCAGCGGCCTGGTGTGGACTATGATGAGACCTTCAGTCTAGTAGTGAAGCCTGCTACTGTGCGCACGGTCCTCTCGCTCGCACTCTCTCGCTCCTGGCCTGTGCACCAGCTGGATGTGAAGAATGTTTTTCTCCATTGCACTCTGTCAGAGACAGTCTACTGCAGTCAGCCAGCGGGATTTGTGGACGCGAGCCGTCCGGATATGGTCTGCCAGCTCAACAAGTCCCTCTATGGTCTGAAGCAGGCTCCTCGGGCTTGGTACTCTCGGTTCGCCACATTCTTGCTGACTTTGGGATTCACCGAGGTCAAGGCTGACACTTCTCTGTTCATCTACCGCCGTGGGGATGAGACTGCCTACCTGCTGCTCTACGTTGATGATATTGTGCTCACCGCCTCCAGTCAGCAGCTGCTTGAGCGCATTATCTCCTCTCTGCAGCAGGAGTTTTCTATGAAGGACCTTAGTCAGCTCCACCACTTCTTGTGGGCACGAAGTGAGATTAGGAGAGGATTGGTGGGAGGGTTTAAGTGCTAAAATAACCCACCTTTATATCTAGCCATTGGATTAGAATCCTGGGGTCCTCATCGTTGGTTTGCATAGTTTGCATAGCAGCCTGGTTTGCATAGCATACGTTGCCCAGAAAGGAAGCAAAGTAGGGTGGAGGTGGGGTCGCACGCTCTGCGTCCATGCGACTAACCGCGCTATATCCTGGTCCCTCCTGGAAGCACAAAGGAGCCCCCAATAATTCAGTGATCATGAGATGCTCATATTGTGGTAAATTTCAGCATTCAGGTCAATAATAGAGAATAGCATTATTTGTAACTTAAATTGAAAGTTTCTCTAGAGTAAAATATGATGTGCCAAGCATTGCACTGTAGTGCAGATAAATTGTGGATTTTGCAGGAATTTAGATATGATAGGGTCACAAAAGTTTATATGGAAAATGGTAATAAAACAAGCATAGTTGTAACACACACTTCCTTTACGATATGTTCATTTTCTACATATCATCTGGTAGTTTTCCTTGTTGTCTCTCATACATAAATAGATAACCATTAGTTACAAATTAACATAGAATTGGCAGAAAGTACAACTGTTGACACTACTTCTGCTATTTAGATCCATGACATGCAAGAGACGGTCCCAAATAGCCAGTATATACGTGCTCAGGAGGAAGGCGCATCTGGTTGCTTCTCTGGCAATGCAGCTAGGAATGCAGGATGTTCCATGTAAGCTTCATGGAGCCTTGCCAGGACAGGGTAAATTGACTGCAAGGCAGAAAATGACCTTATTAGTGTCAGCAGATGAATATGATGATTTATGAACTTCATAAATTCCCTCTTTTTTATAGTTAAATCGAAACTGAAAGCTATTCCAAATTATGATTTAACTGCAAGATTACAACCATACATCAACCATACACATGAGAAATTATGTATGTTTGATTTAAGGAAACAGAATAAAGAAGGTATTGTGCCATTGAACCACCGTAGCATTGTGCTTTAACGCTAGGCTAGCTGCACGTGCAAGCTGTAAGCCTGCAATTCTGTTCATCCCCTGTTGAGGATGTAAATAAAAAAATAAAGATGTAATTTGCAAGGGCAGTGGTACTTACCATATCGATTCCAAAGCGCTTGATACCACCGTATATCTGGGGTTCCAGAAATACATCAGCCTGTACAGCATCATTAAATAAATATAGCTATCTCAGATAAAACCGAGTGAACTACCAAAAATGTTTTGAGCTAAATTTTGTGGCATCAACTTTTCAAACTCGAGAGGTGCTTCATTGTAGGAACTTGGGCAGTGTAAAAGCAGTGTAAAACTTTGGTTTGGTAGTTTGGTGCTGCTCGTGTGCTCAGCTAGAGATTTTTGTTGGAGAACATAAGCATATGCTGGGTTTGAACGTCAGTCCATGTTTCCATATCATTACATTTATGCCTTTTTAAACAAAAATATACAATTAAATTGGAAATGAGGTACAAACCAGCTGGATTTCGTTTCCTGTGGCATATGTAGTATTGCATCCTTTCAACAGCTTCTCAAGAGCTGAAAATACATCGGAAATAGAGATTTGAAATCTAATTGAATAAGAGTTAAGATATAACAATTTATATATAAAAAAGAAAAGAGACAGCCTGTTATATGAAACTGAAATCTTGGTGATAGTTTCCTTGTTTGATTCGTGCAGTTACACTTATCTTCCAATTTTTCAATATCTGTAAAAACTGATGACAGAGTACCGAACCTGTGAAGCCCCTATTGATGTGATGCTGGGTCCACTTAATCGCCTCATTTGAGTCCAACTTCTCCTCTATGAAATTCTGCAATCAAGATGCAGTAGAAAAGTTATCATTTTGTTACAAAGAAAGGAACTGCAAATAGAAAGAACTGTAGTTTCTGTGAACGAACTCACAAGAGCAGGATAATTTTGGAGCGGTTGAATGCTTGAACCGACTATGCTTGCAATCTGCAATTCAGAAACCATGGCCATTTAATTCAGATGAGCAAGATGCACCGGATATCAGATAGAGTTAAATACATCAGCGGCCCTCAAACTTGTCATAAGGTGCCACTTAGGTCCATGAACTCGCAAAATCGAAATCTAGCACTCCGAACTTGTTAAGTTGTGTCACTTAGGTCCATAACCCTTGACGTGGTGCCACATGGTATGAATATATGCAAAAAGGCCCTCCAAATTTGTCATCTTCTCCTCTCCGGTCCCGGCGGCCTCCCAGGGCCGCTCGCCTCGCTCACCTCCGTCCGGCTGCCTCGCCCGACGCCGCGCGCCGCTCGCCTCCTCGAGTCCGTGCTCGCGGGCCTCGAGTCCAGCATGCCGTTGGCGAGGGGCAGTCCCTGCATGAGCGCGACGCCGTGAACCGGTTGAAGGGCGCATCCAGGTCCAGCGTCGTGGTGACCACCCTCACGTTCTGCTCCCGCATCCACACTGCGAACGTGCTCGTGCCGCCGCTGATGTCCAGCCCGATCCGCACCGTGCCGGGCGCCTGCGACCGCAGCACGCTGTCAATGTTGGCGTGGAAGCCGAGCGGCAGTCGTTTGGGCTCGATGGCGAGCTTGAGCTCGCCCGTGGGCTCCTCGAGCCACCCCCCAAAGTCCCTGGCCTCCGACTTCCCCGTACTGGACTCGAGGCCCATGAGCACAAACCCGAGGAGGCGAGCGGCACGCAGAGCGCCATCACACCGGCGTCCATACCGCGACTGAGCTTCGGCCAGTCGTCGCCACGCGTCGCCCCCTAGGGCTGAGTCCATCCAGTCCGAGCTCGAACAGAGCTTTCATGTCCAGCCTAAAATCTGTCGCTCATGCCTCGTCCCTTTCCGATTCCTTGCGCGTCGAGTCTCCTCACCATCTTCCCCATCCCCTAGTTGAGCTTCTCCTCGACCAAATTGACGGAAATCGACCAAGCCACCACCAGCCACCATTAGAGCCCGCTCGAAGCTCCGGCCCCACGTCGACGGCTCATTTCCCGCCCTTCTCTGTCCCCCCAAAACCAAGATCATGGTGAGCACACGCACCATCCCAACCCTTTTTCTCTTTGTTTACTACATCAATGACGCCGGAACGTGGCCATGCCGCCGGCGGCCAAACACCTGCCGCTGCCGCAAGTTGCGGGTCGCGCTCGTGCAACCCCGCGCCACGCCACCGCACGCACCAAGTCTGCCCGGCCGCGCTGAACATCGCGCCGCCCCGCACTACCGCCGGCCGGCTTCGCCGTCGGCAGGGGCTCCGCACCATGCGCGGCGCCATGGCCACCACGCTCCGCTTGGCCGCGCTGCGTCGAAAGTTGAATGGCGGACGGTCCACCTATGGGGGCGGACAGTGCTGCCATGCTAATTCCTCCGGCCTCCATGTCGTGCGCCCGCCTCCGGCGAGCCGCCGACCTCCACGCCGCACGTGACGCCCTGCCCTCCTCTCTATCCCTCCCTCAAGGATGCGAAGGTAGAAGATGGTAAAATTCAAGGGCCTTTTTTCATATATTCATGCCACGTGGCACCACATCAAGGGATATGGATCTAAGTGGCACAACTTAACAAGTTCGGGGTGCTAGATTTCGATTTTGCGAGTTCGTGGACCTAAGTGGTATCTCGGGACAAGTTCAGGGGCCGCTGGTGTATTTAACTCTATCAGATATGTAGTGCATTTTGTTTTATTTGCACATCACCGCAGTTAAGTGTACAATACAATTTTTTCTCCATAAACTATGACATGGTGAAATGATTTTTTTCGTAAACTCAATTATGCTATTCCAGTGAAAGCAGATTAGCAGAGTACACGATGAAATGGTTGTGTTGACGCAAAATGAAGAACAAACCTGGATATTCAGGGCCCTCTTTTGGGGGTCTTGTGGTAGCAGAGGATGCTGGGGGTACACATCCTCAAGGTACTAGTACACCAAAAAGCAATAGACTTGATGACTATGGCAATTGGCAACTCAGAAACTGCTTTCTCAAATTCTGCACCTGCATATCTCGTGTCTTACTTACCAGCAAGATTGCAAAGGAATCAGCGATGACCGTGTCGCCATCCACCAATGCTGGAACATACTTGATTGGGTTCAACCTCTCAAATTCTGTATCCAAAGGGGTAAAGGACAGTCTCAGTTTCAGATCAACATTTCTGCACATGGATTGTCTGAAACTCTGAAGGAGGGCACGCTAGTTTCAGAAGAACCTCTGAACTTCTGTTTCCAAAGTGGGGAAGTACCTGGGTCTGACTGCTCGTTTGTGAGGAGATTCACCGGCTTATACTCGTACTCCAGTCCTAGCGCGCCCGGCCCGGCAGATTGTGTTTCAGCAATCAGAATGTTTATGTTCAGCTCACACTACTTCTGAAGCAGGTGCTCAAGCTCATGCGGGTTGCAGGTCTGACAGAGTCATGCGGGTGTAGTGGGGTACCTTTGAGGTTGAGGGCGATGCGGACGCGCTGCGAGCACGAGCTTCGCCAGAAGCAGTAGAGCTTCAGCTTCACCGGCGCCTCCGGCACGGCCCCTGCTCCGGTGATCGCCTGATTGGAACCGAATCAGAGAAGAGACAGCCGGGTGATTCAGAGGTGACCGAGTGCCAGCAAGCTGAAGCTGCATACCTGTGGCGCGTTGGATGAACAGCCCGACGCCATTAGGTGATCGAGGCGACCGGCGGTGTCTGTCGATAATGGTCAACGGATTTGTGTGTTCTTGTTTGGAGGTGGCCAGCAAGGAGTAGGACAAAGTGCCGCCTAGTAAGGTGAGGGAACAATTCGGTCGCCATCAAGGCAGTCCGAGTAGGGTGAATGCGATAGTTTTGTTAGTATACAGTGTGAGAAGCTACTCCCTCTTCAGATCGTTTGATCTTTTTAGATTTATAATATGAGCTCTTTTACAATAATTGTAAGGTACCAATAGTTACTTTTAGGTATATTTACCTTAAACTTTTTTCTAGCCGTTGATCTATGAAAAAATATTTATAAAAATTTAAATTAAATTAGTATTCGGTTCCACTTTTTGGTACTTGGTCCCAGAAGTACCAGATATTTTATTCTAGATACTTCTAGGTACTTCTTACTTTCACCACCGTATGATTTTAACTGATAGACGGCTCCTAGTTTTTCAATCATCGTAAAATTTCTCTTATAATATTTACTATGTATCTCCATTTCAAATTGTAGGTGATTTTGACAATAAATACATAGCTTTTCGCTATACATCTTGATAAACATTGTGTATAGATATATAGAAAAAATTATGCATCTAGATTTGTTAAAACAAACTACAATTTAAAAGGGGGAGTATGTGATCTAGACCGGACGAAATGCTCGTAGCCCGTTAGCTCGCTTGACTCTCAACTGGCTCGGTTTGGCTCACTGCAATTTGCAGCGTTCTTTTTTACTTCTTAGTCTAATGAGCCGGCTCGAGCTGGCTCACGAGCCTAGCGAGCCGCGCACACCAGCAGGCCGCAAGCCCAAATATATTGGCCAAACAAGCCCACCGACCGCTTAACCAAGTAGCCAGCTCCAGACACATTATCCGATGTCCGATCCCCCATGCTGTTAACCGATCGAATCGCCTCCCTAGCTCCCTCCACCGTTCCTCCTCTCGGTGTCACGACGCCTTGCAGACGCGGAGCCACCGTGCACCGACGCCCGCCCAACGCCTCCCTCACCTGCTCCCGTCAGGTCTGCCATTGCCTGCTCCACCTTCGAGCAGCGCAGGCGCAGGGGCGCCCGACCATAGGAGGAGCAGCCAGGACCCGTCACCCGCGGCCAGTCATGGAGGATGAGAAGATCCAGCAAGCAGAGCAAGGCAGCGGTCGAGCCGGCTAGACGCAAGTGCCAGGAACGGACGTCGGTGTTGCCCCTTCGAATCCCTTGATTCGTGTTGCTGGATGCCAGGAACACGTGTCGGCGTTGCCCCTCCCCGTCCCTCGACTCGCGTCACTTGGAACGCCGACGCCTGGTCACCACTGCCAGAGACGGCCGCCAGCTCACCGCGGCTCGCCCCCCGGCAGCCTCCCTCCGTCTCTCCCACCCGCTCCTCTCCAGCCTCGTGCCTCAACCCGTCCGCACTCCCTTCCGAGCGGCAGGGGCTCATAGCCACGGGCCACGGCGGAGCCGAGAGCCGCCATAGAGTATGAGGAGGCTTCTTAATGTTATCTTTCTTTTCGAGTCCGAGTTCAGTATTGTTTTTATGTAAACACAAATATGTAAAAGCCCGCATTCTAATTCAACTAATATGACATGGCAGTGCTCCTGCCTTAACTTCAGAAAAAAAAGAGTATGAGGAGGCGTCATACGGCCGTAGCATATTAATGTTCGTTCCGGCACGCAAGCTGTCCGAGTTGGCTCGTGGGCCGAAACAAACCAAGTTTTTTTTGTTCGTTTCGTTAACATGTCGAGCCGAGCAGGCTCATTAGGATAACGAGCTGGGCACAGCTGAGTCAGCTTATTATCCAGCCCTAGTCTAGATGCATAGCAAAAATTATAAATATAAAAAATCAAAATAACCTATATTTTAAATAAAATGGAGGGAGTATTAGTTACAATTTATAAAGCTAGTAAAATGTATGAGATTATAAAAGATGGACTAAAATCTGCCTTGTCTGAATCGGCTAGAGCTTTTAGAAACCTTAACATACACGAAATCTAGTTGATTCATAAAGAACCACAAAGAAAAGCCCCACTGAAAGAAGTTTTATTTGAATACAGGGAAAAAGCCACGGCCCACGGGCCCATTCAGCCCAAGTTTAGCTTAAGGGCATGCATGTCCATCACCACATTTTTTTTGAAATTCATATAACGGCATATTTTTTTGAACCAGAGGGGCGGAGCAAAAGGATTCTGAAAACATTCGGCCTGTTTTCGTTTTTTGAGCTGAGAGATCCAGTTGGCCCATCACGAGTTTAACTTTTAGCCCATGAGCCCAACAGCCCACGGCCCATCACATCAGTTCGGGACGAAGCGTCTCGTCTGGCTTTCCTCAGTCACCGAGCGCCGGCACTGCGGTCTCGGCTGTTAGCAAATAATGCAAAAACAAGATCAAACACGAGACACGATTTTTACGTGGAAAAACCTTTACGGGAAAAAACCACGGATGTCTTACCCTGCCGTCTACATGGCTCAAAAAGATCACTATTGAGGAGAAAACCTTCTGTATCACTATTGAGGAGAAAAAGATCAAACTTGTCCAAGGACAGCAGCAGCGAGGCGAGCAAAATGCTCTCCAACCGCAAGTTGCCAGTTACCATGACTTCCTGGGTACTCAGCCCCTGCTGTTCAGCAAAACTGAGGTACCACTTGATGCAGACACCTGGATTCGCACCATCGAGTCCAAGTTCACACTACTTGTGGTGCCATGTATGGATGCTAACAAGGCCCGCTTCGCTGTGCAACAGCTTCGTGGGTCCGCTCATCTTTGGTGGGACCACTACAATGCCATGTTGCCGGCTGATCATGTGGTCATGTGGGATGAATTCAAGACCGCCTTCTGTGCCCACCATATCCCAAAAGGTCTTATGGAGCGGAAGCTGAACGAGTTCCTGGCTCTCACCCAGGGTACTCGGACGGTCACCCAGTACGCGCAGGCCTTCAACAACCTATGTCAGTATGCTAGGTATCATGCCGACACAGACTCTAAGAAGCGCGATCGCTTCAGGCGAGGCCTCAGTACCATGCTCAAAGAACGACTCAACCCCGTCAAGATGGACACCTACAATGAGTTGGTTAATCTAGCTATCACCCAGGAGGATTGCATTATGGCACACCCAGTAGACTCATAATTGTATTAGAAACACCCAGTAAAATTTTCAGTGCCATTAACCTAGTAGATCTCTCTGTATAAATTGATTTTTTTATGTGTAGCTATTTAATTGATTTTTCATAAATAATCTGCTGCATAAAAGTTGCTGAAATTTTTACAGTAAGTCACTGAATCAATTTGCACCTTGTGTAAGAAATATCAGGACCAGAAGATACAAGAATCTACCTGTTTTAAATTAAAGCACAATAAGGTCTAAAATATAGAAATAAATAATCTTACATATATAATATAAGACTTTTTGGAAATCACCCCGCACTTTTATGTGGAAAAACCTCTACATGGTTAAAAAAACCCACGGATTTTTACGTGGAAAAACCTTTACGGGAAAAAACAAGATCACTATTGAGGAGAATTTTCAAGCAGTGATGATACATGGCTCATCTACGATGTCTTACCCTGCCGTCTACATAAGGCTTGCATATATATAGGGGTGGAACATAACTCACGTAGGAGTAGGACTCTATCTCTAGAGTATACTATTTCCTAATAGACTAGGAATCAAATCCGGCAACACAACTAGTATTAGACTAGAGTTCGGATCACAATATAACAATCTCCACCTTGAGCCGAATTCCCTTGTGTAGACGAATAATAAATCTCCATATCAAAATCTTGAATGCCAATGTCCATCGGACTAATCAATGAGTAAGATCACTTGAGTATTCTCCTAACACTTCATATGAAGCAAAATTGAGCAAATATCCAATAGGTCCAAACGCACAGCTATCAACAAAAGCAGACGAACAATATGGGTCTTCAACAAGTTCATAACCCCAGCAAAAGTCTGAGTCTGTGCAGCTGAGCTCAAATGCAAGTGATAATAATGCTCAATCCTCAAACGACATAAAGTCGCAACATCAACTGTGGTATTGAACAAATATCCAGTGAAGAACTCATCTCATTGAATAGTATATGCTCCATCGGGAACACAAGACTCAGCAAAACGCTCTTGCATGAGCAAATTGCACGTGTGTATCACGTACAATAAACTGCCGAGTGAATAAGAAACTAAATTCCATGACATGGTCAATAACTGCTCCATTCAAACACAGTTGAGACGTAGGCATAAATGTGCAATTAACGGAGTATAAACCTCTGCAATAGACCCCTGCCATAGTGCAGTCATGAGCGGACGTCTCCGCCTTGAACAACAAACGTACTGAAATCCAGTACAAAAACATTGTAGTTATCTATGCAGCAACTTTGTACTAGACCCCTCTGGACAAGCAAAGACAGCAATAAAAGTACTGCTCCCGCAATACATAACACTGTAGTATCTAGTCAAACAAACCTCCTCTTTTGCACTTGGAATCCTCCACCTCGAACTCAATTCAGAGCAAAACCTTCACTTTCAATTAACCAACTCCATATAGGAGTAAAAGAAACCACTAGGCTGACAAGATCGATGTTGTCAAAACATCAACAAGGATTAACTCAAAGTGATCCAATAACATATCCCAATATCTCCTCAAGAATTCAATATGTCTCAGCAGCGGAAATCATATATAAAAAATAATACTCTCCCCAAAAAAAAGTGATCCCTCCAAAATGACATAATGGCATCATAACGGTCTACTAAATAGCACCAATAATACTTGTACCAAGGAACAATGATAAAACATACCATCAATCGAAGAAGGCATAAATCTGCATGCTTGGCATAATCCATAGATCAGAATAAGATGGATATGAATGAATCAACCGGCATGAAAAGAAACTCAATTGTGTGTTACTCGGTTGCTTGAAATAAACTCCCTCGGTATATTCTTGTGGTGCACAAACAGATCCAATAGAAAAATCCATGTATCAAAATTTCTAAACGGAGAGCACAATCAACAGGAAACCTTCGGAGTAAAACTTATCGCAGCACACCTCAATCTAGCAGCCATTGAGAAGAATAACCAAGAGAAAAAATGAATCTGCAGTAAATAATTTAGGTATATTATTGTGTAACCCTAGCAATAACATGCAGCCTGGTCAGCAGAACTCTGAAGAACTCCTGGTAGCTTCCTGTGTGACCGTAGCAAGATTGCCAATTTCCATAGAGGAAACAGCGGCAGTAGCAGGTACACTACTACAGAATAGGCCTTTGTTCCAGGCCATTTGTCCCGGCAGCCTTTGGCCCCGGGACAATAGGTGGCTTTTGTCCCGGGTCCAACGGCTAGCCGGGCCAGCGGGGGACAGGTGTCTTTTGTCCCGGTTGGAGGCACCAACCGGGACAAAAGGCCCCCCTTTTGTCCCGGTTGGTGTCTCCAACCGGGACAAAAGGCCTTGGCCCCCTTATCCCCTTCCCTCTCCCCCCGCCCGAGCCATTCAACTCACTTGTTTTTTGCTGTTCTCGGCTCGGGAGAGAGGAGTCCTTGCTCATTTCTTCACCACATTTGTGAAGATCTTTGATTCCCCGTCCATCCATCGGCGCTAAAGGTTTGGGGCTTGTTTTTCTCTTCTTCCTTGGCTTGTATAGCTCATTTCATGCTTTAGAAATAGAGAAAATGTGTAGCTAGCTCATTTCTTGGACATTTAGCTAGATTGCATATGTAGGTGTGATTTTCTTTTAGATTTAGATGAGTATGTGGATAGTAGAAATTTTTAGAATGAGTGTAGACATTTCATGTGATGTACTTGTATATATGACCATATTGTGGATAGTTGATTTTTGTATTCATGAATGAATTAATGAAATGAGTATATTAGAATTTTTTGTATTATGAATGGATTATTTTGACACTCTAGTGATGTATTTATTCAGGCTCACATTAAAACCATCTAGAAGCTAAAAAAATTTTATTTCAAAACAAGTAAACGTCGTTAATCTCCATCCAACGGTGATGGCACTACCTTTCGGGGATACACGATGCGCTATAAGGACGTCGCGAATCGGTTGGTCGCATCACCAGCACTTCTGATTGATAAGAAGACAGCATTTGACGCAGTCAGCATGGCCATTGTTGTACTGAGAGCATATCAACGTGCACGCTGCCTGTGCCAAGTGCTGTGCCTATTAATCGTAAATGTTGGTGCTGCGACTAGCCGATTGGTGACATCCTTGTACGGCACCGTGTCCCCCCGAAAGGCAGTGTCATCACTGCAGGGTTGAGTTTACTGACATATACATTTTCAGAAATAAAGGTTTATTTTTCTTCTAGAGGGTTTCTGGATATTGAAAAGAGTGTACTCCTGGAACTGAAGGGTGTCAAAGTAATTAGAAGTTATAGAGATTTCTTTCAATTAATTAGAGATTTCTTGAGGATTAATGATATATTTTGTCTTTTTATATGATTTTATTGTTATTTGCAAGAGTTATTAATCTGATCATTGTAATTGTAATAGTAAATAATTTTTGCATTGTAATGGTAAGAATTTATAATTTTGTGGAAAATAAAGGTATTTTTCACTAAAATATGGCTTCAGCAGCTGGAGGGAGTGGCGCCGGTGGGGGTGATCGTTGTCCTTCTGGAGAGAAGGGCACAACTCGAGTAGGTCGTCGGTCCAAAAAACCTAGTGCTTTTCATAGGGCAGCGCTCCGTTATTTGGAAAAAGAATATAGAGAATGCATGGCAAGGGGCGAGGAACCTCCGTTTGATCTTGAGGATTTATTGCGGCGTTACGGTTCGTCACCACCAAACTCGGAGGCTTCAGCTCCGCCATCTTCTTCTGCGCTAGCAAGAAATCCGTTAGAGCATTCTGCGTTCCAACACAAGGACGGTTGAAAACCTATGTGTTGTTTTCCGAATTTTTAAGTTTCACGTATAGTACTCCTTTGTTAAGTTCTGTAATGGATTAAGTACTCCTTTTAATTAATCAAGATGTATGATGGATATTGCATATCTTTTAATTATCCATGTTATGTTACATTTAGTTTAATTTAGGTTTGATATATTTTATTTATTCGATACATGTAAAGAATTCAAATCAATTTATTTAAAATGCAGATGGACTGGCAATGGATGTACAATGTTGACCGACGTTCGAAAGGATTCATTGATGGCCTGCATTATTTTTTATCTGTGGCTGAGGCAAACAAGCAGAATGGTTTTATGTGCTGCCAGTGTGTTCATTGCAACAATAACAAGGATTACTCATGTTCAAGAATCCTACACAACCACATTTTCGCAAATGGTTTCATGGAGAAGTATGTTTGTTGGACGAAGCACGGAGAACAGGGGGTTACCATGGAAGACAGTGAAGAAGAAGATTTTGACGACCACTTTCCCGGGAATGCTGGAATCGGTGCATTCGATGATGATATTCCCATGGAAGAGCCCGAAGTAGATGTAGCAGAAAATGATCCCAGCAATGATCTGGGGCAGGCATTGCACAATGTGCAGGCAGACTGTGATAGTGAAACGGAGAGGTTGAAGTTCCAGAAGTTGTTAGAGGACCATCGTAAGTTGTTGTACCCAGATTGTCAAAATGGATTGAAGAAACTTGGCACCACCTTGGAGTTGCTGCAATGGAAGGCGACAAATGGTGTATCCGACAAGAGATTTGGTGAATTACTCAAACTTGTTAAAAAAAATGCTTCCTAAGCACAACGAATTGCCTGCCACAACGTATGAAGCCAAACAACTTGTTTGCCCTTTAGGATTGGAAGTGCAAAAGATACATGCATGCCCCAATGACTGCATCCTCTTTCGAAGCGAGTACGTGAATTTGGATGCATGTCTCGTATGCAGTGCATTGCATTACAAGATTAGAAAAGATGATCCTGGAGATGTCGAGGGGGAGCCTCCCCGAAAGAGAGTTCCTGCGAAGGTCATGTGGTATTCGCCTATAATATCACGTTTGAAACGTCTGTTTAGAAATAAAGATAATGCTAAGTTGATGCGATGGTACAAAGAGGAACGCAAGAAAGACTCGATGCTGAGACACCCCGCTAATGGGTCGCAGTGGAGAAAAATAGATAGAACATACCTTGAATTTGATTTGGATGCGAGAAACATAAGGTTCGGTTTGAGTACGGATGGCATGAATCCTTTTGGTGAGATGAGCAGTGGTCATAGCACTTGGCCTGTGACTCTTTGTATGTACAATCTTCCACCATGGCTCTGCATGAAATGAAAGTTCATCATGATGCCAGTGCTTATCCCGGGTCCAAAGCAGCCCGGAAATGACATTGATGTGTACCTAAGTCCATTGGTCGAAGAACTCTTATTGCTCTGGGGCGATGAAGGTGTACGGATGTGGGATGAATACAAACAGGAAAACTTCAACCTACGAGCATTGCAGTTCGTAACGATCAATGACTAGCCTGCTCTTAGTAACTTGTCAGGACATTCGAACAAGGGATACAAAGCATGCACACACTGTTTAGATGATACCGATAATATATGGTTGACTCACTGTAAAAAGGTTGTATACATGGGTCATCATCGGTTTCTTCCCATCAGGCATGCGGTACGAAAGAAGGGCAAGCATTTCAAAGGCCAAGCGGACCACCGAACTAAACCGATGCACCGTAGTGGTAAAGACGTCTTCAATATGGTAAAAGATCTAGAAGTTATTTTTGAAAAGGGATCTGGTAGCCAACCTATTCCGAACGAAAACGAAATGACGCCTATGTGGAAGAAGAAATCTATATTTTGGGAGCTACCATATTGGGAAGTCTTAGATGTTCGTCATGCAATTGATGTGATGCACCTCACGAAGAATTTTTGCGTCAACCTGATAGCATTCTTGGGAGTGTACGGAAAGACAAAAGATACAGTAGAAGCACGCCAAAAATTGCAATGTATGGAAGAACGAGATGCCTTACATCCACAATAGCGAGATACTGGACGACAATACTTAAGTCCTGCCAGCTATACTCTTAGCAAGGAAGAGAAAGAAACCATGTTTGACTGCTTGAGCAGTATAAAGGTTCCATCTGGATACTCATCCAATATAAAAAGGAATCTTAAATTTGGCAGAGAAGAAATTTACAAATCTCAAGTCCCATGACTGCCATGTGCTTATGATCGAACTTCTTCCGGTTGTGCCGCGAGGGATTCTGCCTGATAACGTCCGGTTAACCATCGTGAAGATATGTGCCTTCCTCAATGCAGTTTCTCAGAAGATAATTGACCCGAAGAATTTGATAAAGCTGCAAAACGATGTGGTGCAATGTCTTGTTGGCTTTGAGCTGATATTTCCACCATCTTTCTTCAACATCATGACACATCTTCTAGTGCACCTTGTGAAAGAGATTGATATCCTCGGACCAGTATTTCTACACAACATGTTCCCATTCGAAAGGTTCATGGGGGTACTCAAGAAATGTGTTCGTAATCGAGCTCGTCGAGAAGGAAGCATCGCTAGTGCCTACGGAACTGAGGAGATCATTGACTTTTGTGTTGAGTTTATTGATGACCTTAAACCGATTGGAGTCCCTGAATCGCTATATGAGGGGAGACTAAATGGAAAGGGTACATTAGGAAAGAAATCTTATGTCTGCACAGATGATTTCTCATTCAAGAAAGCGCATTATATGGTTCTTCAACAATCATCCTTGGTTGACCCATATATCGAGGAACACAAGAAAATTCTGCTCTCCAATTTCCCGAAAAAGTCTGAGGCATGGATTACACATGAGAACATGAACACTTTCTGCAGCTGGTTGCAGAAGCATCTAATGCATAACATGGATATTAGTGAACAACTGTTCTTATTGGCTAGGGGACCATCTTGGAATATCTTAACATACCAAGGGTACGAGATAAATGGAAACACATTTTATACGATAGCCCAAGATAAAAAGAGTACCAACCAAAACAGCAGTGTTCGTATAGATGCCACGGACAATAATGGAAAAAAGGACACATATTACAGCTACATTGAAGAGATATGGGAGCTGGATTACGATCCCAATTTCAAGGTGCCTCTATTTCGTTGCCAATGGATTAAGCTATCTGGAGGAGGGGTAACAAAAGATGAGTATGGGATGACAATAGTTGATCTCAACAATCTTGGGTATACAGACGAGCCATTTGTCCTAGCCCAGGATGCCGCTCAGGTTTTCTACATTAAGGACATGTCCAGCAAGCCAAAGAAGGGGATAAACAAGCAAAAGGATGAGCCTAAGCGACACATAGTTCTATCAGGAAAGAGAAACATCGTTGGAGTGGAGGACAAGACAAACTTGTCAGAAGAATATAATAATTTTGTTGCCATTTCACCTTTCGAAGTAAATGCTGATCCATGCATTCTGCTAGCCAATGATGATGCTCCATACTTGCGCCGTGATCATAATCAAGGGATATTTGTGAAGAGAAAGTTTGTTACCGCTAATCCTTCATGTACTTGAATCATTTTATATTATTGTATAAAAACGTAATCGCAATTCGAATACTTTTATTATATATGTACTGTGCAATTATACTTTATGTGTTATATATATCATTTTTTATATTTTTCACTTAATTACCAGACTCAATTATAATTTTCATTCAATAATGGATTACTGAACTAATTTTATTTATTTCATGAAATTACATTCACATTAACACACTATATTTTCTCACTAACACACACACAATCTCTCAAACTCACACACTACTCATTAATATCATGAAATTACTTAATTTTATGTAAAATTCACTTTTTAAACATTAATATCGTGATAGAATCCACTTTCTGTCGAAAAGCAACAGTTTGAAAAAATTTGTTCACCTAATATATTTTTGCATGGTCAAAATAACAAATATGATTTCAAAAAAATTAGATATTTCGTTGACCCAATCACTTGAATAAAAATTAATTATTTTTGTTGCGTGTGTCAAGTTTATATAGAGATAAGAAATTTTTTTCCATAATTTTTGGAATCAAAATTTATTAACTAAATTAATAAATGAAAGCCTATTTTAAAAGAGAAGTAAAAAGAAATAAAAACAAACATAAGATTTGGCGGGAATGAGGGAAAACGGGCCCCTTTTGTCCCGGGTGGTAGATCCACCCAAAAATACCTTTTGTCCTGGGTGGAGCCACGACCCGGGATAAAAGGCCCTTTTGTCCCGGGTGGTGGATTCACCCGGGACAAAAGGGGGGCCTTTTGTCTCGGGTGAAGCCACCACCCGGGACAAAAGGGCCTTTTGTCCCGGGTTGTGGCTCCACCCGGGACAAAAGGCCCCCACCCCTATATCTCCCTTCTTCCTCCCCCTTCCCCAACACTTGGTGGTTTTCTTGATCTGCGTCGCGCCGCCATCGTCCCCTGCTCCCACCGCGCCTCCTGCTCGCCGCCGCCGCTGTCCCCGAGCGCCGCCGACCTCCGCCGCCAGAGCTCCGCCGCCCCATCACGCCGTCGGTGCCGAGCTCCGCCATCCCCGAGCGCCGTCGACGTCCCCCACGAGCGCCGCACGCCCGAGCTCGATCCGCCTCCTGAGCGCCGTCGGGCCGCCTCCACACAGCCGTTCTGCCCCTTTGGAGTTGCTGGTGAGGTTCGCCGCCGTGTCCTCCACCCTGTGCGTGCCTCCCCTGGCCCGCTCCGGCCCCGCCTCCATTGCGCCGGCCGTCGTGTGCCTCGACGATGCCGCCCCCTTCCCTGTGCGCCGCCGCCTCGCCGCTACTCCACCCGCCGGCACGCCTCGACGCCGATGCCGCGCCGTCGTCCTTGTCCCCGACGTGGTATGGGCCGGCCGCCGGCCATTTCTTTTTTTTCTTTTACTATAGAATTATATATATATTATTTGTTTCTATTAGTAAATATTAACTACAATTTAATTATAGGGATATTTTTGTTGAATTTAATTAAGGTATAATGTTTCCATTATTTGATATTATCTAGAATTTAGTTATTAGATATAGTGAGAATTATGGAGAATTTAGAGAGAAATAGAGAAGGAAATGCTTTTAATTATTTAAATAGAGAGTGTATAATGTATTAGATAATTAGAGAGTGTATAATGTATTTATTATTTAATTATGTCATTCAAAGACTTTAATTTTCTTGTATTCATTATTTACATATGTCATTCATAGACTTTAATTTATCATGTATTTATTATTTAATTATGTCATTCAAAGACTTTAATTACATATATTCTTTATTCTTAATTGAAAGGTGTCATTTATATTACTTCTTTATATTCACCGACGCTCTCTCCTTCTCACCGACGCTCGCTCACTCACTCACTCACATACACACACACACTCACTCACTCGGCCGCTCACTCGTTTAATACTCAAACCGTTACCGAACGTAGTCCCCTTGTCGTTACCGCTTGGAAATGGTTAGAGTATTTGCCATCTAAACGTCCATGTAAATGTAGTCCAATCCAAACGTAGTCCCCTTCTCGACCTCGTCCATGTAAATGAAATTTGATCCAATCCTCGCAAATATGTACATTTTTAGAGAATTTTTAAGGGTTTTTTTTGTATTCATATTTTAGTTACGATGGACCCATGACACACAGACGCGGAAGACGAACAGTTCCTGTTGAATATGATTGGCGAAGGTCAAGGAGATGTCCCTGAACAAGCTGATGATGGCAGCAATACCGACATATATTTGAATATGTCTGGTGATGGAATTGAGCCACCATCTATTCAGGATGACGCTGCTGGTGAACAAAGTGTTAATGTACATATCACAACTATACTTATTTGTAGTGAAAATCATATTTTCATCTGAATCTATATGAATACTGTGAATGTTTTTTTATAGCCGTCTGGATCATCATCGCAGCAGAAAAAGACGAAGCGAGGCCCGACAAAAACAGTGGAATGGCAGTTCATTATAACGGAAGTTGGTCCAGATGGCGAACCGATAGCTCCAGAAGCTGCCGCGAAAAAATTCATAAGATAATCCGGATGTATTGTCAGGGACCACATCCCGATTAGCCTCAGGCTCTTGAAAGCTTCCAATCCAAGCGAGGAACGGGATGCGGTACTCGAAAGAGAAAAAGAATAGTGCTGGCGGGAGCTTAAGAAAAACTTCATGGTTCCAGCTGAATCCGAAGAGATATGCAAGCGCTGGACCCTGAGTAAGATGGCCGAACAGCTGCAATCATTCAAGAAAATTTTGACGAACAAATATATCAAGACCGGGACCACACCCGTATTTACCGACGAGCTCGAAAAGCTCAGGGGTCACTGGGATGCATTTGTAGAATACAAGTCTTCAAAGCTTGGGCTTCAGAAGGTGCAGAAGGCCAAAGACAACGCCTCGAAGAAAATTTACCATCATACTCTAGGCCAAGGAGGCTACAAGCTTGCAATACCCAAATGGGTGAAGATGGAGCAGGATCTGCTTGACAGAGGCATCCAACCTGCGACCATGAACTGGCCTGAAAGGTCAAGGACCTGGTTTTATGGTCACGGGGGAAGCTTGGACCCATTGACTGGTGACTGCATCTATGGGCCAAACATCCAGCGAGCAGCCCAGAGACTACAGGAGGCCATACAAGCAGCGGCCGAGGGAACATTCCAGCCGGATAGATAGAGGGACAAGCTAACTTATGCCCTTGGGAATCCAGAGCATCTGGGCCGCACAAGAGGCAAAGGCGTGGTTCCGTGGAAGTATGGGTTCAGGGATTACATTGAATCATATAGAAGCCGGCAAAGAAGAAAGAATGATGAGCGGGAGCACTTGCGAAGGCTAGAGGAACGGCTCATGTCACACGATCAAAGACTGGAGTAAGAGGTTCAATGCCAAGTGGCCATAGCAATGAGCCAGCAACAGCAAGCGCAAACGGTGCCTCCAGAGCCTAATGTCACAGCCGATCATCTGTCTCAACGGAAAAGCAGCTGCGCTTCCACAGACGTCGCCGTCGCCGAGCCAACGGGGATCCAGGCCGCAGTTGAAGCGATGGCCCCGCAGCGATTTCCAGTGGATGAGATCACCCAGCGGACACCTTGTGACCTGCAGACTGTCGTTAAGAACTTAATGTTCACTATTATGTATGGTACCGCCATGCCAACCCAACCAGGCGACGTGTACCACGGGCAACAAATTCTGCCAGGATACACAAGAGTTGGCGTGGAGCAGGTGTGCCAGGGTTGGGAGACGCTCTAGCTTGATATTCATGGAGGCGATGGGGAGAGGACACTAGCAGAATCCATTCATGGCTACATCCTATGGGATAAGCGCTACATTGTCCTAAAGTCGGATGATCAAACACCAAGACCGGCATCTCAGCATGCCTCTCCAAGGCCGGCATCTCCGCAAAACTCCCTAAGGGCAGCTGTAAGCATCTAGGCCCTCTAGGTATGTTTCGGTGATTAATGACAACCATTATTGTGACTAATGAGTTTGTGCAGCTTAATGAAATATTATCGCTCATTGGATCATATGTTAAAGAGGCCCCTCAATTTCATTATTCAAAAAGGCGATCTCGGTATTCAACTCAAGTATATAACAAGCCTAAGGATCTTTCTAGTCCTAAGCGTCACAAGGTTGAGAAGGACACTTAGGTTAGTATAGGTTTTATAGTTTTGTAGAGGTCGCACTATTAAGAGGGGTTAAGGCCAAGTAACTTGAGCATGGATATGGTCAATTAAAAATGGATGCACACTATGGTCACTGAGGTTCCTAGAAGTTCAAATAAGTGGTTTTCAACTTATATCTCAAGAATATTTGGATTTCATTCAAGACTCAAATCAGAAAAGGCAAAATCAGAAAAAGTCTATACACCGGTTTAACCGACGACTCCAATTTTCTATACGTCGGTTAAACGCAGTTATCAGAGTCTGGACAAGTACATACACCGGTTAAACCGACGATATTTGAAAATTAACGTCGGTGCAGTTGTCTAGAACATTGGTTTTCCAGGGTGTTTCAAGGTTACATTCACCGGTTAAACTGACGAAATTTGAAATTAACGTCGGTGCAATTGTCCAGAGAGTTAGTTTTTCCAGGGATTTCAGAAGTTATACTCACCGGTTAAATCGACGATGGATTTGAGTTAACGTCGGTGCAGTTGTCCAGAGAGTTGGTTTTTCAGTTGATCAGTGGACAACTACACTCACCGGTTAAACCGATGATACGTCGGTTAATCTGCCCGAGTTGTAACGGCTAGTTTTCCAAATGGGCAGTTTACATTCATCGGTTAAACCGACGATGACTTTTGGAGGACTGTCGGATTAACCGGCGTTGCGTACTTTTCTGGCAGCTTTTCTCCAACGGCTCTGTCCACGTGAGCTGCTTATATATACCCCTGCAATGGGTCATTTTGAGGTCTCTTGACACCAGGCAACATTCATACACTCATACTATTGTTGAGAGCCACCTTGAGCTTCATATTCCACACATTTGTTCATTCAATGATTCAATAAGCAAGACTAAGGACTTGAGTAGAGAGAAGCTTGTGTGCATCCGTTCTTGGTGATCGGTTCTTGCTCAAGTGAAGGCCCTAGCTTGTTACTCTTGGTGATTGGCAGCACCTAGGCGATCTTGGTGATTGAGGTGTTTCTTCCGGAGCTTGCCAAGTTGATTGTGGGAGCCCGAAGAAGTTTGTACGTGGCTTGAGCTCCACCACGCCGGGATGGTGAACGGAGACTCTTAGTGAGCGCCCTCGTCTCGGTGACATGGGAGGTGACAAGACTCTTAGTGAGTGTCACAATGTGGATTAGAGGTGTGTGCCAACACATCGACACCACGGGAAAAAATCCGGTTGTCTCTTGCCCACTCTTTACTTTCAAGCACTTACTTTCATGCAATTATTCATGTGCTTAACCTTAGAGATCATAACATAGCTCTACCTTGCTTAGTTTCATATCTTGTTGTTTTCTTTATAGCTTGTGTAGTTTGCTTAGTTAGCTGGTTGGTGAATTGAGCCTTACTAGTATTGCATAGGTTAATGTTGCTTAATTTTGTTTTAGGATTTTGAAAAAGGCCCAATTCACCCCCCCTCTTGGTCCATCGATCCTCACAATTGGTATTAGAGCCTCGTTGCTCATTTGGATCATTAGGCTTCACCGCCTAGAGCTATGGCCAAGATGGGTGATTCGCCGCCTCACTTCGAGGGCAAGAATTTTGCTTATTGGAAAGTTCGCATGGCCGCATATCTTGATGTGATTGCCCCCGAAGTGTGGTTAGCAACTAAGACCGGGTTCACCAGAAATCCCACCCCCGAACAATTAAAGTGGAATGCTAAGGCTAGAAATGCAATTTTCGAAGCTATTAGTGAGGAAGTCTTTGCTAGAGTTAATGGCATGGACTTAGCAAGTGATATTTGGAAAGAGCTCATTAAAATTCATGAAGGCTCCACAAAAGTTCGTGAGAAAAAATATCATTTGTTTAGAGCTAAGTATGATTCCTTTAAGATGCTAGCTCATGAAAATTGCAATGATATGTATTCTCGCTTGAATGTCATTGTCAAGGACATTAATGCACTTAAAATATCTAAAATTGACAGTGGCTCCATCAACCGCAAGATACTCATGCTCCTTCCGAAGCCTAAGTACAATATCATCAATGCAATGCTTCAAAAGGAGAATCTTGATACGATGGAGGTGGGAGAGCTTGTGGGCGAAATTCGCGCTCATGAAATGGGTATTCTTGGTATGTCCGAAGAGCCAACTACAAGCAAATCAATCGCTCTCAAAACCAAGGCTAACAAGCCCCGCAAGCTCAAGATGATCAAGCAAGAATCAAGCTCAAGCAATGAAGAAGATGATCATCATGAAAGCTCATCCGATAATGAAGATGATGGAGAACTTGCTCTCATGATGAGAAAGTTCACACGCTTGAGTGACAAGATCAACAAAAAGAGTTATAACTTTGACCCTAAGAGAAGAATCTTTCGGCCAAGGGAAGATGTCAAAAACAAAACATGCTACAATTGTGGAGAAAAAGGTCACATCTCTCCCGATTGCCCCAAGCCGGACAAGAGAAAGAAGGACAACAAGAGCAAACATCGCCATGATTCAAGCGATGATGATGAAGATGAAAAGAAGAACAAGAACAAGAAACTTGGGAAGAAGAAGAGCCATGACAAGAAGACCAAACTCTTCCCAAAGAAGAAAGGCCACACCAAGAGAAGCTTCTTGGTGGAAAAACAAGAATGGGTGACCGATTTCTCATCAAGTGAAGAATCAAGTGATGAAAAAGACATCGTCACCATTGCTCTCACCAATGAAGAACCATCGCTACCTCCACCTCCTATGTGCCTTATGGCAAAAGGTAACACAAAGGTATGTGAGGTGGATAGTGATAGTGATAGTGATGATGAGGTTGATCCTAATGAATTTGCTAACCTCATCAATGAGTATACATCCGTCATCAAGAGGGAAAAGGGCAAGGTCAAGCTTCTTGAGAGCACTCATGCCAAGCTAGAGCTAGCTCACTCCGATTTGCTTGGCAAGTACAATGACTTGCTCAAAAAGCACCGTGAGTCACTTGCACTTGCTAAGCAAGTTGAAGAGAGTCACAAAAAGCTCAAACAAGAGCATAGGGAGTTAGCTCACAAATATCAAGAGCTTGAGTTTGCCTATTAAGCAATTGACCCGAGTCTTGAGAACTTTATCAATGAAACTATTGAAAAGGTCAACGCTTGTACTTCATGTGATGACCTACTCAATGATGCACATGCTACTAATGTTGTGCCCGAGCTTGCTCCTTCTAGGGAAAAGGAATTGATGGATCAAATGGCAAGCCTCAAGATTAGTGTGGAGAAACTCTCAAGAGGAGAATACATCCACAAGGAAATTCTCTTCAACAATGCTCGTGACTATGGCAAGAGAGGTCTTGGTTCATTTCCAGAGCCAAATCAAGGCACTACTCCTTCTCCGGAGATCAAGACTAGCTTCATAAAAGAAGTTGGATCCTATTGTCAACATTGCCAAGTCACCGGGCACCACACTAGGGAGTGTCCCTTGCCATCACGTCATTTCCCTACTTTACCTAAGAATTACTCATCTATGCATCAAAATAACCATTTTCTTTTGAGGAAGGTAAAGGGCAAGGTGAAGGCCAAATTCATTGGCAAAATCACAAAGGAAGCAAAGAAGAAGCTCTCCAAGCAACTTTGGGTTCCCAAAGCTCTTGTCACACATGTGCAAGGCCCAAAGCTCGCTTGGGTTCCAAAAACTCAAAATTGATTCTCATGTGTGTAAGTGAACTACAAAGCCGGTGGAAAACATTGGGTACTTGATAGTGGTTTCTCTCAACACATGACCGGCAATGATAGCATGTTCACTTCTCTTGAAGACCCCGGCGATCATGAACATATCACCTATGGTGATAACTCAAGGGAAAAAGTTTTAGGTTTGGGTAGAATAGCAATTTCTAAAGATTTATCCATTTCTAATGTCTTGTTTGTAGAAGCACTTAGTTTTAATCTTATTTCAATTGCTCAATTATGTGATCTTGGACTAACGTGTACCTTTGACAAGAATGGTGTTGTAGTAACCCTTGAAGAAGACAAGTCATTGGTATTCACGGGGTTTAGGCATGGCAACATTTACTTGGTGGATTTCTCTTCAAAGCAAACAAGCTCCATGACATGCCTTTTCACCAAGTCGTCTCTTGGGTGGCTTTGGCATAGAAGAATTGCTCATATTGGCATGAGCAACCTCAAGAAAGCCCACAAGAGAGGGATGATCACCGGCTTGAAGGATGTCACCTTTGACAAGAACAAACTATGTAAAGCATGTCAAGCCGGAAAGCAAGTTGCAACACATCATCCTATCAAGACGATGGTGTCTACCTCCAAGCCGCTCGAGCTACTTCACATGGATCTTTTTGGTCCAACCACATACAAGAGCATTGGTGGTAATCTCTATTGCCTAGTAATCGTTGATGATTTTTCACATTATACTTGGGTCATGTTTCTAGGCGATAAGGGTGAAATTCCAGAAGTCTTCAAGACATTTGCAAAAAGAGCTCAAAGGGAGTACAACTCCCCAATTGTGAAGATCCGGAGTGACAACGGCACCGAGTTCAAGAATATGAAGATTGAAGAATGGTACGATGAAGAGGGCATCAAGCATGAGTTCTCCGCCACCTACACGCCTCAACAAAATGGAGTGGTGGAGAGAAAGAACAAAACACTAATCACTCTAGCAAGAGCAATGTTGGATGATTATGGCACGTCCGAGAAGTTTTGGGCGGAATCAATCAATACGGCTTGCCATGCATCCAACCGAGTGTATCCTCACCGACTCCTCAAGAAAACACCATATGAACTCATCACCGGGAAGAAACCAAACATATCCTACTTTCGAGTCTTTGGTTGCAAATGCTTCATTTATAAGAAGAAAAGGCTCGGTAAGTTTGAGAGTAGATGTGATGAAGAAATCTTTCTTGGTTATGCATCAAACTCTAAAGCATATAGAGTATTCAATCAAACCTCCGGGTTAGTTGAAGAAACATGTGATGTGGACTTTGATGAATCTAATGGCTCCCAAGAGGAGGTTGTTGGCTATGACAATGTAGGTGATGAGGAGATTGAAGAAGCTTTGAAGAAGATGTTCATTGGGGATATCAAGCTGGAAGAGGTGCATGAATGCAATGATCAAGGGGGAGGACCTTCCTCATCTACACCAAGCACCTCCACGGCACCCCAAGTGGATGAAGATAAAGAAAAGGATGATTCACAATCTCAAGAAAGTGCCGCAGCAGTACCCGCCTCGACAGCAGCAGCAGGCAGGTCAGGGCCCGAGGTTACCGGCGCCTCCGGCTTGTGCTCCACCAGCTCCGCCAGCACCGCAGGCTCCACGTCCGGCAGCTCCTACCGGACAGCAGGCTTCGACACTTGCACGCGTCTGCTATCACTGTGGCCAGCCGGGGCACTACGCCAACACTTGCCCCCGGAAGGCGCAGGCGGGACAGCAGGGGCGCCCAGCTCAGCCCAGGGCGCCAGCACAGGGTCGGGTGAGCCACGTGACAGCCGAGTCAGCGGCCGAGGCTCCTAACGTGGTTATTGGTACGTTCATGGTCAACTCTCACCCCGCTACAGTGCTTTTCGATACCGGTGCTACTCATTCTTTCATCTCCAAGTCATTTGCCGAGCAACATCGTATACCGGTTTCTTGTATGAGGACAGCTATGGTAGTTACCTCACCTGGGGGTCAGATACGTACATGTTCTATATGCTCCAGAGTTAGTATTGTCATAAAGGGGGTAGAATTCCGCACTGGCCTGATAGTTATTGACTCCTCGGGGATAGATGTGATTTTGGGCATGGAGACCCTTACCAGATGGGTAGTCTGTATTGATTGTGCTCAGTGGACAGTTCACTTGTCAGCATCTGATGGCCAAGAGGTGACAGTCAGTGCTTCAGAGCCTTCTGGATTTCTTCATCAGATGGAGGCTAGACCCACGGACGGTATTCACATGGTGTCTGAATTCCCGGATGTCTTTCCGGATGATCTGCTAGGTATGCCGCCTGAACGCGCCATTGAGTTTTGTATTGATCTCGTGCCTGGCACAGCTCCTATTGCAAAGCGGCCCTACCGTATGGCACCTATAGAGCATGAAGAAGTCAAGAAAACTATTGATGAGTTGCTAACCAAGGGCTATATCCGTCGCAGCTTCTCTCCTTGGGCTTTTCCATTATTGCTGGTAGATAAGAAGGATGGCTCCATGAGGATGTGTGTTGATTATCGGGAGCTGAATGCAGTCACTATCAAGAACAAGCATCCACTGCCCCGTATTGAGGATCTATTTGATCTGCTTCGAGGTGCTCGTATATTCTCGAAGATTGATCTTCGTTCGGGTTATTTTCAGCTGAGGATCCGTCCTGGGGATATTCCGAAGACGGCATTCACCTACAAGTACGGGCTATATGAGTATACAGTCATGTCCTTCGGCTTGACTAATGCCCTGGCTTTCTTCATGCATCTGATGAACATGGTTTTCATGGACTATCTGGATGTCTTTGTGGTGATTTTCATTGATGACATTCTGATTTTCTCCAAGACAGAAGAAGAGCATGAGGAGCATCTGAGACTCGTGTTGCAGAGATTGAGAGAGCATCAGCTGTATGCTAAGTTCAGCAAGTGCGAGTTCTGGATTGACGAGGTTCCATTCCTCGGTCATGTTATCTCTCAGGGAGGCATTGCTGTTGATCCAAGCAAGGTGAAGGATGTGCTAGAGTGGGAGACACCGCAGACAGTAAAGGAAGTCAGGTCATTCTTGGGCTTAGCTGGATATTATCGGAGGTTCATTGAGAATTTCTCCAAGATCGCGAAGCCTTTGACTTCTTTGCTGGAGAAAAATGTGGCTTTTGTATGGACTGATGAGCGTCAGATGGCCTTTGATGAGCTGAAGAAAAGGTTGACTACAGCGCCAGTCCTGACTCTGCCAGACCAGACGAAGAGGTTCACGGTATATTGTGATGCTTCGAAGGATGGTCTTGGGTGTGTTCTGATGCAGGAGGGCAGAGTGATTGCTTATGCTTCACGGCAGTTACGTCGGCATGAGCTGAACTATCCCACTCATGATCTTGAGTTAGCCGCAGTTGTGCATGCTCTGAAGATTTGGAGACATTACTTGTATGGATAGCGGTGTGATATCTACACGGATCACAAGAGCCTCAAGTACATTTTCACGTAGAATGAGCTGAACATGCGGCAGAGAAGATGGCTAGAGTTAGTCAAGGATTATGACCTGGAGATTCACTATCATCCGGGTAAGGCCAATGTTGTAGCAGATGCTCTGAGCAGAAGAAGTTATGTCAACATGGCCGTGGCTTTCCAGATGCCTCCAGAGTTATGCGAGGAGTTTGAGCAGTTGAGTCTGGGCTTCTTGCATCATACTTCGAGTGCAGCGTTTGAGGCAGTACCGACTCTAGAGTCAGAGATCAGGCAGCATCAGAAAGATGATGAGAAGCTGCAGGAGATTCGTGAGTTGCTCAAGAAGGGCAAGGCTCCTCATTTCAGAGAGGATGATCAGGGTACTTTGTGGTACAAGAACCGGATCTGTGTGCCAGATGTGAAGGATCTCCGGAAGCTGATTCTGAGTGAGGCCCATGATACAGCTTACTCTATTCATCCGGGCAGCACGAAGATGTACTATGATCTGAAGGAACGTTTCTGGTGGTAGGGATGAAGCGTTCAGTGGCAGAGTACGTGGCTATTTGTGACACTTGTCAGCGTGTCAAGGCTGAGCATCAGAGGCCAGCAGGTCTGTTACAGCCTTTGAAGATTCCAGAGTGGAAATGGGAGGAAATCACTGTGGACTTCATTGTTGGATTGCCTCGTACTCAGAAAGGGTACAACTCCATATGGGTAGTAGTGGATCGTCTGACGAAGGTTGCTCACTTCATTCCAGTGAACACCACTTACTCCGGTGCTAGACTTGCAGAGTTGTACATCTCTCGGATTGTCTGCTTGCATGGTGTGCCAAGAAGATCATATCTGACAGAGGGTCTCAGTTCACTTCTCGGTTCTGGGAGCAGCTCCACGATTCGCTGGATACGAAGCTGCGATTCAGTACGGCTTATCACCCTCAGACAGATGGGCAGACAGAGAGAACCAACCAAGTGTTGGAGGATATGCTGAGAGCCTGTGCCATTCAGTACGGTACTAGTTGGGATAAGTGCCTGTCATATGCCTGTCATATGCTGAGTTCTCATATAACAACAGCTATCAGGCCAGTCTGAAGAAGTCCCCCTTCGAGGCATTGTATGGCAGAAAGTGCAGGACTCCTCTCTATTGGGATCATATTGGTGAGAAGCAGCTCTTTGGCCCTGAGATCATAGATGATGCAGAGCAGATGGTTCAGGCTGTGCGAGAAAACCTGAGAGTTGCACAGAGCAGACAGAAGAGCTATGCAGATGGCAAATGGAGAGACCTGACTTTCAGTGTCAGTGATTATGTGTATCTGAAGGTGTCTCCGATGAGAGGGATCCGCAGATTTAATGTCAAGGGGAAGTTAGCACCTCGGTATGTGGGGCCATTCAAGGTGCTAGAGCGGAAAGGCGAAGTTGCTTATCGCCTGGAGTTACCTCTCAGCCTCTCGGGAGTTCATGATGTCTTCCATATATCTCAGCTAAAGAGGTGTTTGCGAGTACCCGAGGAGCAGGCACCACTGGATGGAGTAGATGTGCAGGAAGATCTGACCTATACTGAGCATCCGGTAAAGATTCTGGAGACAACAGAAAGGGTTACTCGGAACAAACGCATCAAGATGTGCAGAGTTCAGTGGAGTCATCACAGTGAAGCTGAGGCTACTTGGGAGCGAGAAGATGAGCTAAAGAAGACATATCCAGACCTCTTTGCTAGCCAGCCCAGCTAAATCTCGGGGACGAGATTTCTTTAAGGGGGTAGGGTCTGTAACACCCTAATTTAAATTTTAGCATTTTTTAATAAATTTAATTGGCTTTATTTAATTTTCTAGGAATTTATTTGCTTAGTCTTGCATTTAAACTAAAATTTTGTTCCTCAAGTAATTAAAATTTTTCCTAGGTTTTCTTTTAATGTTGCATCCATGCTGGAGCATTGATTTATTTGTTTGAGTGTTAGAGTTGAATTCAAATTAAATTTTGAATTCAAATAGTTTTGGTTGAGTTAGTTTGAACAGATGTAACGAACATGGCACCATTTATGCCATTTCGAGTGATTTTGGTGATCGAATGACAACACAACACTTGGACTAATATGATTGTTAAGATGATCATTCTCAGGCTTTTAGGTTCAAGTGATGACAAAGAGAAAGAGAAGGTAGGCGTAGCAAGGCCCAAAGGGCCGCCCCTACGGGGGCATCCGGTGGTAATCGGAAGAACCGACGCCATGATGTTTGGTGCAGGATGGAATCGAAGCCAAGTCAGCCTTTAGGCACTGGTTGAACCGACGGTCCAAGAAAAGGGCATCGGTGCATTGGCAGTCCTTTGTACTAGAGACGATGTCAAGTGCCCAGAAGAAGTTTCTTCAGCACCGGTTCAACCGACGGTGCATCGGTGCATACCACCGGTGTAATGACGTCAGCGTCCAGGAGAAGATTCCTTCAGCACCGGTTGAACCGATGAAGCATCGGTGCAAAGCATCGGTTCAACCGGTGGTCTCTGCGTCAGCCGACAGGAGTCCAACGGCTACTTCGTGTTATGAGTGACCGGATGAACCGACGCTACCCCGCCAAGAGGCATCGGTTCTTCCGGTGATACGCAGATTTTCAGCTGACCGTTGGAGCAACGGCTACAAGACTTGGTGGCCTATATATACGCCTCACCCCGGCCATTTGAAGTTTGCTGGAGTTGCTGGACATCCCACATACACCCAAGAACATCTCCAACCACCATAGAGCTTCATTGTACATCATATAGGCTTAAGCACACTTGTGAGAGTGCTTAGTGCTTGTAATAGGGATTAGTTCTTGCGAGAGCTCCCTTAAGAGAAGTCTTGCTGCGGCAAGCAATCCTTGTGATCTGTCGTGTGACCCTCCGTCTTGGTGTGGAGTGGCAACGACACTTTGTGCGGGGGAAGAGGAGGCCCCCTCCTTGGTGGAGAAGCTCCGTAGTGGATTTCGGCCGGGTGACCGAGAGAGACGGTGGCGGTGCACGAGACTCGGTGTCTTGTGGACACTTGCCTTTGCTTGCCGGCATCGCCATTGGTGGCGTAGTGCAAGACGGTGATCGGAAGAGCCTCGGTGTCCCGTGGACGTAGGCGTTTGTGCCGAACCACGTTACATGACCGTGTTTACTCGGGAGTTTGCATCCCTCTTGCACTTACCTCTTTACTTACCGTATTACGTTTCCGCATTCACTCTTCTTGCGTGCCTATACTTTCCTAGTTAGTTTGATTAGGATTGGCTATAGGTTGCAAGTCTTTGGGGAAAGTAGAGAGTAGCAAAGATAAACCTTAGTCATAACTAGCATGCATAGGACGTGTTAGGTTTATCTTATGCAAGTAGATTGAGCCCTAGGTTAAAAAGCGATTAGCGACCCTATTCACCCCCTCCCCCTCTAGGGTCGGACACCCCGGTGATCCTTACAACAGAAAAAGAAAAAGAAGCCCAAAACCCCCTCACAGTTGGCCCACCAACTCCCCCTAGAACCCAGCCCAAACCCACCAGGCAGCCCAGCAACCCAACCCACCGGCCTACTCCTTTTTCTCCCGCGCTGAGCCCGCGAAGCGCGAGGTCCAGCTCCCTTCTTTCCTCTCCCGCGCGCAGCCCGTTTTCCTCCTCCCAGGCCTGCTCCAGCGCCGCGGCCCAAACTTCCCGCGAGGCCCAGCGCGCCCCGCTCCCAACCGGGCCCAGCGAGCCGCTCTCCCTGCCGCTTCAGCCCGCGAGAGCATCGCCCGCGCTCGCTGACCGCCTGGGCCCGCACTCACCCGCGTCCCCGCCGCTGCTTCCGCTGACCAGCCGGGCCCACTCGCCAGTTTCTTCTCCCCCACAGAGCAACCACCGCGCCCGTCAAGCCGAGATTCCCGGCGGGCCTTCCATCCGGGGCACGCCTCCCCAGGATCGCCTGAACCGCCCTATATAGTGCCCCGCGCCTCTGGGACCCCAACCCCCACCTCGCAACGCCGCCCCAAACCCTAGCCCGAGTTCCGCCTAGCTCCGCCGTGCCGAGCTCTTTGCGTCGCCGCGTTCCCAGCACTCCAGGGCACCCCGACCACCGCGAGCTGCAGGAGGAGCTCCGCCCGGTGGCCACGAGCTTCGCCGAGCTCTTCCTCTCCGATCTAGGCCCCGCTGCGCACGGGATTTCCCGTGGAGGAGCTCCGTCGAGCCGTACCCGCGCCGCCAGAATTCTGCCGCTGCGCCGCACCACAGTCTACCCCGAGCCCCTGGTGAGCTTCGCCATGTTCCCCTCTCTCTTTTGCGCTAGAACCCGAGCCCCAGAACCGCCAGACGCCCGCGCCGGCGAATGCGCCGCCGCGCCGTCCGCCCCTCGCCATGGCAAGCCCTGTCCAAGCTTGGGAGCCCTGTTCTAGGTGCACAGGTGGATTACGCGTGGTGCGTAGATCCTCCCTGGCCATGATCCGCTCGTTTTCGAGCCCAGGAATGCCAGTTAGGTGAGCTCCGGCGAGCTCCCAGCCGCGCGCCGCCGCGGAGAGCTCTGTCTCCGGCGTCAGCGCCGCCACCCGCACGCACCGTCCATCCTGGACCGTCCGATCTTGTTTCAACGCGCTAGATTAGATTAACTTACCCCTTAGATCTAAACCGTTAGATCCAGATCTAGCGGCCCACGTGCGTGGATACCGGTTCGGCCGGTATGTTTGGCATAAGAGCCCCTCCGTTTCTTTGAAATCAACCCGCCATCCTAGCCAGTGTAAAAGTAATTACGTTAAGGTCCGGTTTTTAGCACTTAACACCCTGAGCTTTTTAAATATCAAACCCGCCGTCCAGCCCTTGCCTTTTTGCACGCTAGCCCTTGTATCTAACCTTTAATTACGTTCTAGTCCTCGGTTTTTACAGAAGACCCCCTGGAACCTTAGTTTTCTCGCAGATAAGCCCCTAGAACTTATTTTTAGGCTAGAATATGCGTTTTAGCTCCGTTTTAGGTGATCTTTATGTCCACGCGATCGTTGTAACGCGTAGAATAGTTTTAGACTAGTTTAGTGTGCTGTTTTTATGTATTGTTGTACTGTTTCTTAGTTTTTGCTTGTGTTTGCATGTATGTTTACTGTCGTGCCTTGTTTTTGGCCATGTGTTCGTGAGTAGACGTTGAGCTACCGGAGGAGCCCCAGTACCAGTACTAGGAGCAGCCGTCTTCCGAGCACTTTGAGCAGCAGCAGGAGCAGTACGAGGAAGGCAAGTATAACATGAACAACCTATCACTTTTAATTACACTTTCATACTGCATTTTAATACTGTATGCCTATAAGGATTTCCTAGCCACTTTATATCCTTTATATATACCTTTGGGTTGCATTTTGGTTAGTTGTGCTAGGTGCCGCGCTATAACACAGTCTGGTCCTTTTTAAATTAATTTGATTAATGGTTTACTTGAACTTAATTCTGAGAGTGGCCCTCTGTGCTTCGTGCTTGGGTGGCTCACGTCTCGTTAAAATATGGTTTTTGTAGAAACATGGTTTAGGGGCCCAGATCCTCTTTTTGATTAGTGGGGTTGTCTCCTTCCGACGAGGGAGGTGCCTCTCGGGGTTACCTTGGTGGCTTGGTTTTGGTTTGGTTCTCAGTAGTCTCATGATTAAATTTTTGATTAATTAATATGTAACTGGGTTAATGGTAATTCATCAACTTGTAGTAATTAGTCTTAATAAAATTTTGTCAAGACTTAAAAGCTAATGCAGTTGAGTCAGCCAACCTTAGAGCCTCATAGTTTGTGTTATACTTGTTGAGTACAAGTTGTGTACTCACTCTTGCCTCTTCTCTACTTTTTCCTCTTGGCTACGCTACTGCTGATCAGTTCCTGCCGACACGAGGGAGTTCGTCCAGCGCTACCAGGACTACGATGACTTCTAGGTGTTCGTCTCCCAGTCGACGTCCCTATGGCGCCCTGCTCAGCTTCGGAGAGTTTTTACCGTATTTGTACTTCGCTTCCGCTGTACCAGACATCTTTGTCATTAATGTAATAAATAACATTCGTATTTCGATTTATTATGTCTTATTCGTGATATGTGCTGTGATATACTGTTCATTCTGTTGTATATACGTGTGACTTGATCCTGGCACGTATATGATTGCTCGGTTTATGTTCTTTTATAAACCGGGTGTTACAACACCCCAAGTCCAAGAACAAGAAGAGCAAAATGTTCCACCACAAGCACAAGTCATCCATGATCCACCCCAACAAACATCCACGCATGTACCGCTAGTGAAGCATGGTCGTGTCTCCAAGGATCATCCAATTGATCAAATCATTGGTAGTCCTTCCAAGGGAGTAAGAACTCGTTCTAATCATGCTTCATTTTGCGAACATTACTCGTTTGTTTCTTGTATTGAACCCACTAGCATAGAGGAAGCGCTTGAGGACTCGGATTGGGTGATGGCCATGCAAGAAGAATTGAACAACTTCACCCGCAATAAAGTTTGGGTCCTCGAAGCTCCTCCGAAAGACAAGAAAATCATCGGCACTAAGTGGGTCTTTCGAAACAAGAAGAATGAACATGGGGTGGTGGTACGCAATAAAGCAAGACTTGTGGCAAAAGTGTTTTCTCAAGTCGAAGGTTTGGATTTTGGTGAAACTTTTGCTCCGGTCGCAAGACTTGAAGCTATCCGCATCCTTCTTTCTTACTCTTCACATCATAATATCAAATTATATCAAATGGATGTGAAAAGTGCATTCTTAAATAGCGTTATTAACGAACTTGTTTATGTTGAGCAACCTCCCGGGTTTGAAGATCCGAGGAATCTCAACCATATTTATAGGTTGCACAAGGCACTCTATGGGCTCAAACAAGCTCCAAGGGCTTGGTATGAGAGGCTTCGTGACTTCCTAATTATGCAAGGCTTCAAGATCGGGAGGGTGGACACCACATTGTTCACAAAAGACGTCAACGGGGACCTTTTCATTTGTCAAATCTATGTTGACGATATTATCTTTGGCTCAACTAATGATTTACTAAGCCATGAGTTTGCTACCATGATGTCTAGGGAATTCGAGATGTCCATGATCGGCGAATGGACCTTCTTCCTTGGTTTTCAAGTCAATCAATTGAAGGAAGGGACATTCATCCATCAAGAAAAATATACTAAAGATATCTTGAAGAAGTTCAAGATGGATCAATGCAAGCCGATCAAGACACCCATGGCAACAAATGGGCATCTCGACTTGGATGTGGACGGTAAACCGGTTGATTAATCCCTCTATCATTCTATGATAGGGTCTTTGCTTTACCTTACCGCATCTAGGCCCGATATAATGTTTAGTGTGTGCTTGTGTGCCCGCTTTCAAGCAAACCCAAAGGAATCACACCTCTCGGCTGTGAATAGGATCCTTCGGTATCTCAAGCACACCCCAAGCATAGGCTTGTGGTACCCCAAAGGCGCTATCTTAGATCTCTTGGGATACTCAGATTCGGATTTTGCCGGAAGCCGTGTGGATCGCAAGAGTACCTCCGGGGGTTGACACTTGCTTGGGCGTTCTCTAGTTTCTTGGTCGAGTGTAAGAAGCAAAATTCCGTGGCTTTTTCCACCGCAGAAGCGGAATATATAGCGGTCGGTGCATGTTGTGCCCAAATCCTATATATGAAGCAAACCCTTTTGGACTTTGGTGTGAAACTAGATAGGATACCACTCCTTTGTGACAATGAAAGTGCCGTAAAAATTGCCAAAAATCCGGTTCAACACTCTCGCACAAAGCACATTGATATTCGCCATCACTTCTTGCATGATCACGAAGCTAAAGGAGACATATCTCTTCAAGGTGTGTGATCCGAGGAGCAATTGGCGGATATATTCACAAAACCATTAGACGAGAGTACATTTGTTAGGCTAAGGAATGAGCTTAATGTATTAGATACGGCAAACGTCATGTAAGTTGCCATGTCATATAGAAAAATGCATACATATAGGACACTTGTCTAACCATGGTAAGATAGTGATGAGCATGGGTTTAGCTAGAGGTGGTGGTCCACTTGTTTTCCTCTAGGCTTGTAGAAAGGCTCATCATGAAGAAGCTTCCCGTGGGTTCAAACTTGACAAGTAGAACTTAAATTCTTGTTATGCATTTCTTGTCATATAGATGTGCACTTCATGTTTATTTTTCTCTCGCATGTGGTTTTATCTTGCACCATCATTGCATGCGTAAGGGTCACAAAGGAGATCACTTGATGAAAATGAGACTTGTTTCATATGCAAGATCTTAATTCATGAAAAGTGAAAAGAGCAAAGTGTTAGGTGCGTTATTGCCTAGTGGGTCATGTCATGATGAGTTTGAAGCTCTCTATCTTCAATATTCCTATGACATGGCTCATACATTTTATTTGGCGCTTTGTCTCGCTTTGCGGTTTTTCCTTGTGTTTGAAAAGAAAATTATTTAAGCTAGTGTGCTATCCTAATTATTTTGAGGGGTAAAGTCGCCTATGCAGGTCCATTAACTTGAGTTTAGTTGAATTTTATATGTTTATTGGACTTAGCATAGAAGAGTGAGCTGAGTGAAGGTTTTTCAGGTTCACCGGTTAAACCGACGCTTAATGGAACAACACCATCAGTTTAACCGGCGTTACTAAGTTCTGTCTCAGCTCAGTCAAATTCAGGCGTTCAACCGACGTATGCAAATGTTGGAGCATCGGATCAACCGGTGAACGTAATGAAGTTCTGACCTAGCAATCAACCGGTGATAACAGTGTTCAACCGGCGAGTTCAAAATTCATATCGTTGGTTCAACCAGCGTTCAGATGGGTTTCTGCTGGAGTCTCTGGTGAACTGAACCAATGCATTCAACCGGCGTTCTAGACCTAAGCATCGGTTTAATCGGCGTTAAGGAAAAACGCGGGGCCCACGTGTCATATATGTTTCTTGCCTGAATGCCGCTGGCCCAAGCCGCCGCCATGCGTAGCCTGCACCACCGCCGCTCGCGCTCTGCCCGCGCGCGCCCGCGCCGCTCACGCACAGCCACTGTCGCCCGCGTGCGCCACCGCCCGCGCTTGCTGCTCGCCGCCGCCGCTTGCCACTCCGCGCCGCCGCCACGCGCTCTGAGCCGCCGCTCCCGCACCACACGCCGCCCACACAGCAGCGCCCTACATGCCGCAGCCGCTCAGTGCTCGCAGGGTGTTCGACTTATTGCCTAACCGAGATGGGACGCGAGAAAAGGAAAGGGAAGGAGGTTGTGGTCGAGAAGCCGGTCCACAAGCGGAACCATGCAGAGAGGGAGGCCGAGAGGGCCGAGATGGTGGCCAATGCCGCTGAGGAGTAGGCATCAGGCCGTGCTCGTCCGTTCAGTATCAGGGAGCAGCCCAGCAGGGGCAGGGGCAGAGGCTGAGGTATGGGCAGGGTCCGAGGTGCCAGGGCCACCAGGGCCACTACACAGCAGACAGAGGGAGTTTCGTCTGAGACAGCTGCAGATTCAGATGCAGATTTAGAGGCAGCACAGTTAGAGCAGTCTCAGGGAGAGAGTACTTAGGGATCATCGACTCTACGATGGTCTGGCCACACTCGGCAGACGTCCCCAGGAGCAGAGTCTCCACCAGCGACCGAGAATCGCACCGGGCCCAGGACGCGAGGTGGTCACCAGCCACAGGTGCCTCGCAGGACAGCAGCAGCAGCCCGTAGAGCCGAGGCCCTAGAGGCCGAGCGCGCAGTGTTCCGTATGGACACTGTTGTGCGTCTAGAGCCATGTGTGCTGCTCCAGAACTTGACCAAGGCCAATGCGGCGAAGGTCAAGAGGCTCAGGGGGAGCGTGACAGAGGAGGACTGGTTCCCCGTGACTCATGACAGCAGGGTTGACCGTAGGTTCTGGACGCTTCTCCAGGCCAGCTTCTACGAGACCTACCAGAGGCGAGGACATAGGATCTTCCCACACAGAGTGCTAGACTGAGTTTCACTGAGGACAGCCGCAGGGGGAGTGGACATTAGAGAGCACTTTGCACACTTCAGAGGTCTACCCAGGCTACTTGAGATGGAGCAGAACAGATATATAGAGGACTGGGTCAGAGTGTTCTATGCCACAGCCTGGATTGCTCCCGAGCGCAGAGTCGTGCACTTCATGTTTGGAGGCCAGGTCTTTGGTTTGTCTAGGGCGACGATTGCAGGGATCCTTGGTGTCAACTTGGTCGATGTCTCCCTGCACGAGAGAGTATACGGAGATGCAGATCCACCTCGCAGGGCGATGATTGGCGGGATTGCACCTTCTCATGAGGCGATCTCTCAGTGCTTCCGCCAGCCGTTTCTAGCCTCGTATGCCAAAGTCCCCAGCTTTCTGACCCCAGAGGCGTACATAGTTCACATGGCACTCCGGAAGACCTTGTTACCGAGGAGTGGCTACCCAGAGGGGTTCACAGGTCTGCAGCAGTTACTGCTCCTACACATCCTCACTCACGAGCCATTTGACATAGTGGATTTTATTCTGGCTGAGATAGAGGATGTGATTACTGATGGGATGGGTGTTGTGCGATAGTTTCCTTATGCTCACTGGATTAGTTACATCTGCTCTATGATTGTGCCAGCTGAGTCACCCATCAGCAGTGTCTACCGTCAGGATGAGGCTCCCAGGTTTCCAGTCTACCGTCCCACAGCACCACAGGACAGGAGGAGGGGCAGACAGGCAAACAGAGCTGCTATGGCACGACTATCACCTGAGGTGTAGGCCCGAGTGGCACAGGAGGACGAGGCACTTCTAGTAGCAGAGGCACAGCTTCCCGAAGGAGATGATGAGATTCACTGGTCTGAGCTTGAGTCAGACTCCTCCGAGGACGACGAGTACTTTCCTGCAGCACCAGCCAGTCATGACCATGAGGCAGGAGGGCCAGAGAGCCACCTCCATCATCACCAGCAGCTGCTACTGTCACAGAGTCCTAGGTGACTCAGCCGTCCGAGCTCACCTCTCTCCTTCAGCAGCTTGTCACTCAGCAGAGAGAGGATCGGATTGCACAGGAGGAGGCCAGGAGAGCCCATGAGGCTCAGCTTGCAGCTATTCAGAGGGAGGCTGCCCGAGAGCGTGCTGCAGCCGAGGAGCGTTTTGTTGGGCTTATTGACCGAGTTTCACAGAGGACAGACGCTCAGTTCTAGCAGATGCAGCAGGGCATGATGGCGATGTTTGGGATGATCACACAGTTATACACTCACACCGGACTCGCCCCGCAGCAGCCAGGACTTCAGGGTGTTGGAGCACCTCAGCTTGCAGTCACACCAGCTCCTGCCCCCACTGCAGCTCCAGCTTCTTCGACGACACCGGAGACCACATTCTCGATGTCCGCACTTCTTGGGTCTGCCGGTCGTCCGCTCTTCTTGCCACTACCAGCGACTACGCTCTTTCAGGACTCACCGTCAGCGGTTCAGTCAGTCGCCCTCCCCATCGTACCACAGGCACCACTTGCACGGGGAGGAGGAGGAAAGGAGTCTATACTTCCGTAGTCGATGCAGCCGGCAGCTTCAGCAGTCACGACTTCAAATGTTGACACTTCTTCTGCAGACCCGGTTACCACTTCTACGGACCCTCTCCCAGGCAGTGCCAGCACGAGAGCCTCCACGACAGCTACACCTCCAGTCAGTTCAGACCCTCAGCTCCCGTCCATCACCGAGGGTTCTCCGTTCGACGATGACGACGACGACGACCTGGACCGCTTCCTCGCCGTGCCACGACATCCGGACCCGTAGCTCGCCTTTTTGGTGCTTTGATGCCAAAGGGGGAGAGAGTTAGGGGGAGTTGGAGTCAGGGAGAGGGTAGAGCTAGAGAGAGCTCGTAGTTACAGGACCTTGATGTTTTTTATCTCATTTGATGTTAGTTCATGGATATGTACATTTGACTCTTGCGTATGCTGTGTTTTGAGACATATCTATGGATTCCGTTTGAGCCGTTGAGCTCCTTGGTTCTCTTTCGAGTTTGCTTGAGTTTCTCCTTTTTACTTTTCTCGCTCTCTCATTATCTTTATGTTTGTGTTGTTATCAATCACCAAAAAGGGGGAGATTGTAAGCATCTAGGCCCTCTAGGTATGTTTCGGTGATTAATGACAACCATTATTGTGACTAATGAGTTTGTGCAACTTAATGAAATATTATCGCTCATTGGATCATATGTTAAAGAGGCCCCTCAATTTCATTATTCAAAAAGGCTGTAACACCCCGGGTGTTTACACAGTAATTAATTAAGTGTCTGCACAGTAATTGGGTAGGTTTGCTATGCATCATGTGCTTGATTTATTTAAAAAAGGATCTTTTTGTAATTATGAAAGGATATATGTGTAATTATGATTTTATGCGAGGTCCTTTTAAAAGTTATTTGTGTTTATAGCTTTTATGGAGGGTGTTTGTGCAAAATTTCAGTGCATTTATTGCATGGCATCCAATTTTGTTCTTAAGTCTACTTTTGAAGTGATTTTGCATTGAAAAAAACAAAATTCCTAGAGTTTAAAATCCCTCTTGTGTTTTCAAATTTAGCTCTCTATCCTTTGGTCAAATAAATTTTTGCACAACATCAAAGTTGTAGATCTTGAAAAGTTGAACAACTTTCATGTTGGGCACTTTTTCATTTGAGCTTTAGTTTAAAAGTTATTGCTTGTTTACAGAAAGGTCCCTGGAACTTTTGGAAATTGCAAAATCGCCCTTATGACCATCTCCCCCTCCCTGCTCTGCTTCTCGCCGCCGGCCACCGACAGCGCCGCCCGCCGACGCCTTCCCGGCTTTCCCGGCCATTACTTCGCCGTGCGCTGGCTCCCACGCGTCGCCGGCGAGCTCCTCCCCCTCCTGTTGCCTCGCGCTGGACCCTCCACCCCTCGCCACGCACCCCCGCCACGCCCCGAACCTCCCCGACGGCCGCCACCGCGACGCCGCCGTGGAACGGCCGCTGCAGAGCACGCCGTCCCCTTCTAGCGAGCGCCTGGGCTCTACATTTACCCCAGAAACCAATTCCTACCGCCCTTTTTCACTCTCCTCGCTCCCACGCCGCAGAAC
This sequence comes from Panicum virgatum, assembly GCF_016808335.1. Classification (NCBI taxonomy): domain Eukaryota; kingdom Viridiplantae; phylum Streptophyta; class Magnoliopsida; order Poales; family Poaceae; genus Panicum; species Panicum virgatum. The sequence continues at coordinate 10,835,250 of NC_053152.1, forward strand.
GCCGCCGCCGCCCTGCTTGAACCCCGGCGAGCTCCACCCCGCCGCGGAGCCGCCACCCCAGACCCGCTCCACCCCTACATCCCCCACCCTTAGCACCGCCTCGACCTCGCGCAGCTCCCAGGCCTTTTCCCCTCGCCCAAACCTCACCGGAGCACCCTCGCCGTTGCTCGCCTCCGCCGCTGACCCGCCCTGCTCCGCCGAGCTGCCGCTTCCGAGCCTCTCCCCGCGACCCTAGGCCACCCAGAGGTGCGCCTTGCACCCGTGAAGCTCACGCACCCCTCCACCCTCGCCGCCGGTGAGCCCCTCGCCGGGAAACGGCCGGTCAACCGCCGCCTCCCCTCTCTGACCCGGCCCAGGGACCTCGGGTTGAAAGGAAAGAAAACCCAGGGGGTTATTTGAATAGACCTAGACTCATGTGAATAGTGCACTAAGGACTGCTTTGTAATGTTTTTCAGTGAACTTTGAAATTCAATATCAATTCGTAGAAAATTCGTAAATTAGCAAATCTTGATGTTTTGGAATCCTCTTGAAGAGATCTATGCAGTAGAACCAGAATATGTTAGGCTTTAGTTGCAAGTTTTTGCTGTAGATGTTGTTTTGTGTTACTAGGTGTATAAATACTTGTTCTTTAATCTTTTTCTTATCTGATGCTTGAAAGCTTGTATTGCTCTGAAATTTTGGTGGTAGTTTACTCTTGTTACACTAGCTTTGCTATAAAAATTTCATGATCAGTTCTTTGTTGTAGCTATTTATTTGATTTAATCTTTGTTTAATAGACTTTATTCATGGTAAATAGTTTCTGTTCTTGATAAATCATGAAAATATTCCTGAGTGTTCTCCTGGAGTATGTTAGCTTGTCCAGGAAGTTTGAGCCTTAGTTCATGGCTATATCGGGGGCTAAAATATAAATCTTGCTAATCTGTTGTCTGTTTTATTTATTTTCTCAGAATTATTTCGGTGTAGATAAAATCATGAAAAATTCACAGTAGATATATCTTATCTGTGTAGATCTCCTGTTAAATTTTGAGCTTCTACTTTGCTATATTTTAGTCTGTATAATTCAAGCTTGTGCTAGGTGTTGCCTGCATAAATGATTTATTGTGATTAATTGGTTTCCTGTCTTGGCATGATTTTTGCAGGGTAGCTTAGTATGTTAATGTTCTGTTTAGGGTAATTTTGGTAGATTTTATTACTATTTGTACGCTGAGTTGTTGTTTTATTTACAAACCATGGCTAAGTTATATAGGGAATCACCACCCCTCATTTTATGAAATTAGTTAACTTCTGTTGTGCTGTTGATCATGATGCCTTGTGTAGTTAAATTTGTTATTTAACTACTCTATAAACGATTACCCATGTTTGTTTTTAATGTTGTTCTTGCATTGCATATAGACACGACTGCCTTATCGGACGGGACGTACGAGCTGATCCCGGAATCTGACGGAGGTGATCTCGAAGCTCAAGTGAACACTGCGGAACTAACTGAAGCCCCGAACCAAAGTTCGGAAGAGCCTAGCGCTGTAATAGTTAGCAATTACCGAGAAGGCAAGCCCCGGACATAACCTATACTTCAAATTAATATCATTTACTGTATTACGTACTTGTGCATTTACAGTTCTTAGGATTTGGATTGAAACCCTAGATGCATGATCCTAGGAACCTATGTACTGAACACTAGACTTGAGTTCGAGTAATTGCTAAGCTTATAGGAACGGTAAAAGTCGAGTGATTGCCTGTCACTCGCGAGCTTTATAGGAATTGCTTGTTTACTTTCTGTTATCAATATAAGGACGACGGACGGGGTTGTGTTCGATATCATGTCCTATGTGAGACCCCGTCTGTGTTGATGAACTTGCTAAGGTCGCGGTGTGTGGTAGTGCTGGTTAAGTTTTTGAAAGTACTAGTCACATGCCGTAAATATGGTACGCGGCAAGCCTAGTAGCCGATTGGACCGGGGAGTGGATATACCTCCCACTCTCTCAGTAGGGATAGGTTTTATTATATGTTGCGCAACACTACGACTTCTAGGGACAAGGTTCGGCCTTGGAGCCCTGTAGTCGGGGAGAGTGGCACTATCCACAAGCCGGAAAGAAAGGTTAACGGTTGTTTGGGAATGACCCGACGGTATTCCAGACGTGTGTGCTAGGTTACCCTTGCAAGGTTGAATTTCGATTCAGAATCGTCCGCCTCTCACGATGAAATGAGACTGCTTGATCTCTTTGCCACACAGAGTAATAAGAGCAACAATATTCTTATTAATCTTGATGTTTGCTTAGAAGCTCCACCATGTTTGGTTAATAGATGCTTACCTAGAATGGTTAATCAACTAGAATCTTGAAGCTAAAACTTGAAAGTAAGGACCTACTCTTTATTGCTTTTCAGCAAAAGAAAACCAGAGCCTTACAAAGCCTTGCATAGTCTAGCTAAGGTGGGCTACTTATACCCGTTGTCGGTTAAGTCTTGCTGAGTATTAGAATACTCAGCCTTGCTGTTAAAACCCTTTTTCAGGTATGACTTTTGAGGATCAGGTCGCTAGCTTGACCTATCCTTGCTCGTTGCCTCCTGGCTGGTCCGTAGAATGGGATACGTCTTCGGCCGGCAATGACTATGACGAGTGATACCAGGCTTGGGCTAGCTTGGTATACTTTTGGCGACGTGTTGTAGTCATCATGTTTTATCTTCCGCTGTTTAAACTCTGATTCTACACTTATGTTTTGTATAACTGTTTTATTTAAGTTGGTTTTGTAATAATCTTTTGAACTGGTTTGTAATCTTTAATATGCCTGTGTTATAAAATTGTGGTTGTAATATCTCTGGACTCGCCTTCATGCGGGGTATGCTTGTTCGATCCAAGAATCGGTGGTTGTATCGGGACGTTACCCGACAGACCAAAAATTGTTCCGTTTGAAGTGCGTTTAAGCTAATGTTGCCTTTATGGTGATGGTTTACGCACTTGAGCCGGGATAATTTAGGCGGTTCTGCCACAGCTGGCATCAGAGCTACAAGCGTATACCAGAGGTGTTGGAACCTTAAAAATCGCTTTCCATATAAAATTGGAACCATAAAGAATTTTGGAAAACTACGTTGGATTCGTTAAGGGTTGTGCTTAGAACGTAAAGTCCTAGGAAATTTATGGGAATTGCTAGGTGGTTATTTTTGTATGGTTTATATTATCTGACTTCCAGCACTTTACTTTTTGTCAAACCATACTCACAAGCAACTCTTAATTCCTGTAACGACGCACCTACGTTGAGGTAAGATGGTAAGGATCCTCAGTCAGCTGAGGGAGTCTGACCTTCCCGTCGGTGATGCGAGCCGAACGCTGCCCTCAAGCAGTGGCTTACTTGAGGTGCTTCCAATATACCGACTATTAGTTGACTATATTGGGAGTAAAGTGTACTCAGTCAGCTGAGGGAGTCTGACCTTCCCGTCGGTGATGCGAACCGAACGCTGCGCTCAAGCAGTGACTTACTTGAGCTGCTGCCAATATACCGATCTCGGTCGACTATATTGGGAGTAAAGGAACTCGTGAATACGCCACTAAGTAGCGTATGTTAACGTTGGCCATACGGCGGAAATTGTATGGCTGCCGCTTCTATAGTGAGCGGTAATGTCTGGGAACGCTTTCATGAGTGCTGGCATGAAAGGTTCATTGGGGTTATATATTTATGTTCTGTCAATCTTATGCAGGTACGCTAACCACGATTCGATAAGATAAGAACGGTTAGAATGTATCGACTAGCTATATAGGGAGAGCCGTATTTATGTATACCACCGTGCTAACCCCGTAAGCCCAACCATAGTTGGCAATTGTCTATCTTGTGAGGACGGTTAGGAAGTGCATACATATTTGGTTGATGTTTAATTGGTTCATAATATTTGCAGTTGCTACATGAGCTTGTTAAGGAATTTCTAGTATGAATCCTTATAAGATAAGTGTTAGTGTGCTTAAACCATGAGTGAGTGAAACTCTGATTTTAGAAGCATACTTGTAAAATGCATAGGTTTCCTTGGATGAAAAATATGGTTTCGAGTCATGCCTTCCTCCTAAGCCCCATCTTGTTGTTATAAGGATCTTTTCATTCCTTAGAATCTCAAATGATGAACCAGTACCAATTGTGGTTTATTATTCTTTGAGTTGGAATCATATCATCTTGTGAATTCGAATCACATTTGTTTTATCGCAGTCTTCTTAAAGCTTTATTTGAGAAGTCTTGAGATAATTGCATTACTCACATTTGAATCCTTTTTGATTCAGATGGCGACTTGTTCCCAGATCTTTTGGGATGAGGAGGGAAATGCTCATACCGACTGTCTGTACTGGGAGGGTTTTCCGAGGATTCTTTGGGATTCACTTCGTATCTTCCACTACCCAGATCCACCCCAGTACACGGGACGCCAGTTTTCGGAGGATGGAATTAAGAAGAACAGAGTTAAGATGATCATTCCTCAGCACCCCACCTTGGAGTGGCCACCGATTGAGATTGAGGTGATTGGGTATCGTCTTGTGGATGCGTTTGAGAAAGCAGCTCTCAACGCTATCACCACTTTTTGTGAGCACCACCCCGAGGAGGTAGCAGCATATCCTATTGGTTTGTTTCCAGCAGTCCGTACTGGCGATGCAGAGTGGCTGTTCAGGGTCACACACTTTGGGCACTTGATTGGTGATGTAGCGGATGAGACTATCGAGGCAGTAGTCAGATATATGAATGCCCAGTCTCACTACCAGATACTTCAGCAGCGACACATGGACCAGGTGATAGACTTGGCCCAGAGTTTTCAGCGAGGCCTTCGTCTGAAGGATATTCAGATTGAGGGACTTCAGGATGCCGTTGCTGGGAGGGATACTGCTATTGCACAGTTTGAGCATCAGGCTATGGAGTATGGTGCTGAGATAGAGCAGCGCAACACAGTTATCGGGTTTCTTCAGGCGCAGGTGAATGAGCTGCAAGCAGATTGGGCTGATGCTTTAGCACATGTTGGTATGCTCCAGGAGCAACTAGATGCCCCAGCTGAGCCGGCAGCAGCAGAGGAGGACCCAGAGGAGATTGAGGGAGTATCTGACTTAGATTCAGAGCACGCACTTGCTGAGCCTAACCCTCAGCCGGACGACTCTTCTTTCGGCAGTGCCTCTTCTGTGGGCAACCTCGACGACTTCTAGGCGTCTTAGACTTGTCCTAGATAGTTGTGTTCTCTTGTTGCAGCATATGTATATAGGAAAGATGTTATTGTAAAATAGCCTTAGGGAGGAGTACCACTTGTTGTATTATATGTGGTAAGGTTAAGCGATGTTAGGTTGTAAGAACAAGGCTGCTTTGGATGTAATATAAGTAGCGACTACCAGTTTGGAAATAATAATCTTCTACTTAGCAAATCTCTTTATTTGTGCATTTTCACGCTGTTTGATGAATACAAGAGGTTGCAAATTTTTGTGGCATATGTGCTCATCAAATGTTAGCATGTTGAATCTATGAGACTAAATTTTAGTCCAACCCCTTCTATGATCTCTGTTGTTTAGCAACATAGCACATAGCGATGAAGAGCGACTCGATAGATTATTTTCTTTACCCTTTGCTCTCAGCATTGAGTCTCTATACGATTAAGCATGAAGCTATCTAACAGCTGACCAGTTTTGATTATTGGTGGGTTGCACAGTTATGTGTTGTGCATATTGTGCTACACCGCATCCGGTTAAATTTTGCTGATTTTGTTTTGTCCAATGTATGACCATTGCATGTACCATTGATTTTGGAAGCGAGAAATATGTATCTAATGGATGTCTTCCATAATTTCAGATGGTTGGTCATACACGCGGAACGCCTGACGGCTTTGGTTGTGAAACTGGCAGTGGATCTCAGCAACCACCGCCACCCCCATCAAATCTGGCCGAGTTAATGGCCATGCAAACAGAGTTGCTTCGCCAGCTAGTCCAAGGGCAACAAAATCAGCCACGCCAACAGTATGGAGGACGGGAAGCCCAACCAGCGGGTTACCAGGAATTCTTTGGTACCCAACCTCCGCTGTTCAGCAAAGCTGATGACCCATTGGATGCCGATGCTTGGCTCCGTACAATCAATTCCAAGTTTGCTTTGTTAGCAGTACCGTGTGTTGATGCAAACAAGGCCCCCTTTGCCGCCCAACAGCTTCGCGGTCCTGCACGTATATGGTGGGATAATTATTGTGAAATGCAGCCTGCTGAACATATCATATCTTGGGAGGAATTCAGAACTGCATTCAGATCACATCATATTCCGGAAGGACTAATTGAAAGAAAGTTGAATGAATTCTTGGCTCTAGATCAGGGAACCCGCACTGTTCTTCAATATGCACAGACCTTCAATCATCTGTGCCAGTATGCGGGCCATCATGCTGATACTGATGCCAAGAAACGTGATCGTTTCCGTCGTGGCCTCGGTACTAAGCTCAAGGAACGTTTAAACTTGGTTCAGCCCAATACCTATAATGAGCTGGTGAATATGGCCATTACACAGGAAGATTGTATTGCTGCACATCGTGCTGAGAAAAAGCGGAAGGCACCAACGGGACCCTCGAGTGCCCAGTCACCGAGGTATCGCCTGGTGCAAAATACTCCACCAAGGCCTCCACAAAGAAATGCCCCAGTGGGTAGGTTTGTCTTTAGGCCGCCTCAGCAACAAGGAGGATTCAGACCTCCAGTGCCTCAGCAACAGCAACAGCAGCAGTTTAGCCCAAGGCCGAATGCCCCACAGTTCAATAGTGGGAATAGTAATAATCGATGTTTCAACTGCGGCAGTGCTTCTCATTTTGCCAAGAATTGTCCACAACCCAGAAGGAATAATCCAGGGCAAAACTCTAATCAGAACAACAACAACAACAACAACAAAGGCAAGGGCAAGAGGCAAATGGTGCAAGTCCGGCAAGGGCGAGTTAATTTTACTACTCTTGCAGACCTTCCAGCCGGAGCACCAGTTATGACGGGTACTTTCTATATCCACAATAAACCCGCAGTCATATTATTTGATTCTGGTGCAACTCATAGTTTTATAAGTGCAAAATTTGGAGCAAGAGTAGGATTGGACTTTTGTCATACTAAGGGATCTTTTATGATAACAACTCCTGGTGGGAAGATAGCTTCCAATCAAATCACTAGGCATGTGCCAATTAATCTGGGTAGTAAATTGATCAAGACAGATTTAATCTTAATGAATTTAGAAGGCATGGATGTTATTCTGGGCATGGATTGGATGACTAAACATAAAGTACTGTTAGATATATCTTCCCGAGCTGTCGAGATAGATTCACCACATCAAGGAGCCACCATACTCTATCTACCACAACGAGAATACATTAACTCTTGTGCTTATGCCGCAAAAGAAATTAAACTTGAAGATATCCCTATTGTGTGGGAGTATGCGGATGTATTTCCAGATGATTTACCTGGAATGCCTCCTGATAGAGACATCGAGTTTGTTATCGAACTTCAACCCGGTACCGCCCCTATTTCTAAGAGGTCGTACCGAATGCCTCCAAATGAATTAGCAGAATTGAAAGTCCAACTCCAAGACCTTCTTGACAAAGGTTTTATACGACCAAGTTCTTCACCCTGGGGATGTCCAGCCCTGTTTGTGAAGAAGAAAGACAATAGTTTGAGGCTATGTGTTGATTATCGACCACTCAATGCGGTCACTATTAAAAACAAGTATCCTCTTCCCCGCATTGATATTCTGTTTGATCAGTTAGCTGGAGCTAAGGTTTTCTCTAAGATTGATCTTCGTTCTGGCTACCATCAAATAAAGATCAAGCCTTGTGATATTCCAAAGACTGCTTTCTCTACCAGATATGGACTATATGAATATTTGGTTATGTCTTTTGGTCTTACCAACGCCCCAGCATATTTTATGTACTTGATGAATTCAGTCTTCATGCCGGAGCTGGATAAATTCGTCGTGGTTTTCATTGACGATATCTTGATCTACTCCAAGAATGAAGAAAATCATGCTGAACATTTGCGTATCGTTCTCCAACGATTACGAGATCATCATCTTTATGCCAAATTCTCCAAGTGTGAATTTTGGTTGGACATTGTGAAATTCTTAGGTCACACTATCTCCAGTGATGGTATATCTGTTGATCCAACTAAAGTACAAGAAGTGATGGATTGGGAATCTCCTATTTCAGTTCATCAAATTCGCAGTTTCCTTGGTTTAGCTGGATATTATCGTCGATTCATTACTGATTTCTCCAGAATAGCCAAGCCTATGACGGAGTTATTGAAGAAGGGAGTGAAGTTTGTTTGGAATGATAAGTGTGAAGAAGCTTTCCAAACTCTCAAAGCAAGATTAACTACCGCTCCAGTATTGTCTACACCGGACAGTACCAAACCTTTTGATGTCTATTGTGATGCTTCGGGTACGGGACTTGGTTGTGTACTTATGCAGGACAACCGGGTCATCTCTTATGCATCAAGAGCTCTCCGGGATCATGAGAAGAATTATCCAACCCATGATCTAGAGTTAGCAGCTGTTATTCACGCTCTTAAGATGTGGAGACATCATCTTATGGGAACTCACTGTAATATTTACACTGACCATAAGAGCCTCAAATATATCTTTACTCAAGCTGATCTCAACATGAGGCAGAGACGCTGGCTAGAGTTGATAAAGGATTATGATCTAGAAGTGCACTATCATCCAGGAAAGGCTAATGTGGTTGCGGATGCACTCAGCCGCAAGTCACAATGCCATTGTCTATCTGTAGAACCATTCAATGAAACTCTATGCCAGGAAATGATGAAGTTAAACCTAGAAATGGTACCTCAAGGAAGTTTGAACCATATATCCCTTGAGCCTACACTTCATGATAGCATCATCATGGGGCAATTACATGATGAGGGTATCAAGGTCATCAAGGAAAAGTTATCACAAGGAGAAGCAAAGTATAAATGTTTCAGAGTGGATCATAGGGGAGTTCTATGGTTTGAATCCCGACTGGTGGTACCTAAGGATCATCAGCTTAGAAAGCAAATCCTTGATGAAGCACATCTTTCGAAATTTTCGATTCATCCCGGTGGTACCAAGATGTACCATGATCTCAAACAAAATTTCTGGTGGACTCGAATGAAAAGAGAGATCGCCAAATATGTTTCTGAGTGTGATGTCTGTCAAAGAGTTAAAGCTAGTCACTTGAAAATAGCTGGTACTCTCCAACCTTTATCTATTCCATCCTGGAAATGGGAGGACATCAGTATGGATTTTATCGTTGGTTTACCCATTACTCCTCATAAGCATGATTCTGTTTGGGTAATCGTTGATAGACTCACCAAGACCGCTCATTTTATTCTAGTACACACCACTTATTCTGCCAAGAAGTACGCAGAGATTTATCTCGATCAGATTGTTCGTTTACATGGAATTCCAAAGACGATTATTTCTGATCGTGGGCCTCAGTTTATAGCACGTTTCTGGGAGCAAATGCAGGAATCCCTTGGAACAAAATTGATTCGTAGTTCAGCTTATCATCCACAAACAGATGGGCAAACTGAACGAATCAATCAAATCCTTGAAGACATGTTGAGGGCATGTGTTATTCAATATGGCAAGAATTGGGTTAAGTGCCTAGCACTGGCAGAGTTTTCATACAATAACGGCTATCAATCCAGCTTGCAAATGGCACCATTTGAAGCATTATACGGTCGAAGGTGTCGAACTCCTTTGAATTGGTCCCAAGCAGGGGAACGCAAAATTTTTGGGCCAGATTTAGTCTCTGAGGCAGAGGAGCAAGTCAGAATTATTCAGGTTAATCTTAAAGCAGCTCAATCAAGACAGAAAAGTTATGCAGACAAAAGAAGAGATCCTTTACAATTCGAGGTAGGAGACTTTGTATATTTGCGAGTATCTCCTACTAAAGGTGTTCAACGCTTTGGCTTAAAAGGGAAATTAGCACCCCGATACATCGGACCATTTGAAATTATCGAAACTTGTGGACCCGTTGCCTACCGACTTCGTCTTTCATCTCAGTTGGCCGCCGTTCATGATGTCTTCCATGTCTCACAACTTCGGAAGTGCACCAGGGTACCTACTGAGATCCTTGAACCACAGGATATTGAGATTGAATCCGATCTATCTTATAAGGAGTATCCGATCAAGATTCTTGACACAAAAGAAAGAAGCACTAGAAGGGAGAAAATTAAAATGTACAAGATCCAGTGGAATCAGCATACTGTAGAAGAAGCTACTTGGGAAACTGAAAATTTTCTCCAAAGAAACTTTCCCGACTTTCTTAGAACCAATCCAGGTACCAATTCTTTGCACCCTTTTCTTCCTGTAATCTCGGGACGAGATTCCTTTTTAGGGGGGAAGGCTGTAACACCCCGGGTGTTTACACAGTAATTAATTAAGTGTCTGCACAGTAATTGGGTAGGTTTGCTATGCATCATGTGCTTGATTTATTTAAAAAAGGATCTTTTTGTAATTATGAAAGGATATATGTGTAATTATGATTTTATGCGAGGTCCTTTTTAAAGTTATTTGTGTTTATAGCTTTTATGGAGGGTGTTTGTGCAAAATTTCAGTGCATTTATTGCATGGCATCCAATTTTGTTCTTAAGTCTACTTTTGAAGTGATTTTGCATTGAAAAAAACAAAATTCCTAGAGTTTAAAATCCCTCTTGTGTTTTCAAATTTAGCTCTCTATCCTTTGGTCAAATAAATTTTTGCACAACATCAAAGTTGTAGATCTTGAAAAGTTGAACAACTTTCATGTTGGGCACTTTTTCATTTGAGCTTTAGTTTAAAAGTTATTGCTTGTTTACAGAAAGGTCCCTGGAACTTTTGGAAATTGCAAAATCGCCCTTATGACCATCTCCCCCTCCCTGCTCTGCTTCTCGCCGCCGGCCACCGACAGCGCCGCCCGCCGACGCCTTCCCGGCTTTCCCGGCCATTACTTCGCCGTGCGCTGGCTCCCACGCGTCGCCGGCGAGCTCCTCCCCCTCCTGTTGCCTCGCGCTGGACCCTCCACCCCTCGCCACGCACCCCCGCCACGCCCCGAACCTCCCCGACGGCCGCCACCGCGACGCCGCCGTGGAACGGCCGCTGCAGAGCACGCCGTCCCCTTCTAGCGAGCGCCTGGGCTCTACATTTACCCCAGAAACCAATTCCTACCGCCCTTTTTCACTCTCCTCGCTCCCACGCCGCAGAACGCCGCCGCCGCCCTGCTTGAACCCCGGCGAGCTCCACCCCGCCGCGGAGCCGCCACCCCAGACCCGCTCCACCCCTACATCCCCCACCCTTAGCACCGCCTCGACCTCGCGCAGCTCCCAGGCCTTTTCCCCTCGCCCAAACCTCACCGGAGCACCCTCGCCGTTGCTCGCCTCCGCCGCTGACCCGCCCTGCTCCGCCGAGCTGCCGCTTCCGAGCCTCTCCCCGCGACCCTAGGCCACCCAGAGGTGCGCCTTGCACCCGTGAAGCTCACGCACCCCTCCACCCTCGCCGCCGGTGAGCCCCTCGCCGGGAAACGGCCGGTCAACCGCCGCCTCCCCTCTCTGACCCGGCCCAGGGACCTCGGGTTGAAAGGAAAGAAAACCCAGGGGGTTATTTGAATAGACCTAGACTCATGTGAATAGTGCACTAAGGACTGCTTTGTAATGTTTTTCAGTGAACTTTGAAATTCAATATCAATTCGTAGAAAATTCGTAAATTAGCAAATCTTGATGTTTTGGAATCCTCTTGAAGAGATCTATGCAGTAGAACCAGAATATGTTAGGCTTTAGTTGCAAGTTTTTGCTGTAGATGTTGTTTTGTGTTACTAGGTGTATAAATACTTGTTCTTTAATCTTTTTCTTATCTGATGCTTGAAAGCTTGTATTGCTCTGAAATTTTGGTGGTAGTTTACTCTTGTTACACTAGCTTTGCTATAAAAATTTCATGATCAGTTCTTTGTTGTAGCTATTTATTTGATTTAATCTTTGTTTAATAGACTTTATTCATGGTAAATAGTTTCTGTTCTTGATAAATCATGAAAATATTCCTGAGTGTTCTCCTGGAGTATGTTAGCTTGTCCAGGAAGTTTGAGCCTTAGTTCATGGCTAGATCAGGGGCTAAAATATAAATCTTGCTAATCTGTTGTCTGTTTTATTTATTTTCTCAGAATTATTTCGTTGTAGATAAAATCATGAAAAATTCACAGTAGATAGATCTTATCTGTGTAGATCTCCTATTAAATTTTGAGCTTCTACTTTGCTATATTTTAGTCTGTATAATTCAAGCTTGTGCTAGGTGTTGCCTGCATAAATGATTTATTGTGATTAATTGGTTTCCTGTCTTGGCATGATTTTTGCAGGGTAGCTTAGTATGTTAATGTTCTGTTTAGGGTAATTTTGGTAGATTTTATTACTATTTGTACGCTGAGTTGTTGTTTTATTTACAAACCATGGCTAAGTTATATAGGGAATCACCACCCCTCATTTTATGAAATTAGTTAACTTCTGTTGTGCTGTTGATCATGATGCCTTGTGTAGTTAAATTTGTTATTTAACTACTCTATAAACGATTACCCATGTTTGTTTTTAATGTTGTTCTTGCATTGCATATAGACACGACTGCCTTATCGGACGGGACGTACGAGCTGATCCCGGAATCTGACGGAGGTGATCTCGAAGCTCAAGTGAACACTGCGGAACTAACTGAAGCCCCGAACCAAAGTTCGGAAGAGCCTAGCGCTGTAATAGTTAGCAATTACCGAGAAGGCAAGCCCCGGACATAACCTATACTTCAAATTAATATCATTTACTGTATTACGTACTTGTGCATTTACAGTTCTTAGGATTTGGATTGAAACCCTAGATGCATGATCCTAGGAACCTATGTACTGAACACTAGACTTGAGTTCGAGTAATTGCTAAGCTTATAGGAACGGTAAAAGTCGAGTGATTGCCTGTCACTCGCGAGCTTTATAGGAATTGCTTGTTTACTTTCTGTTATCAATATAAGGACGACGGACGGGGTTGTGTTCGATATCATGTCCTATGTGAGACCCCGTCTGTGTTGATGAACTTGCTAAGGTCGCGGTGTGTGGTAGTGCTGGTTAAGTTTTTGAAAGTACTAGTCACATGCCGTAAATATGGTACGCGGCAAGCCTAGTAGCCGATTGGACCGGGGAGTGGATATACCTCCCACTCTCTCAGTAGGGATAGGTTTTATTATATGTTGCGCAACACTACGACTTCTAGGGACAAGGTTCGGCCTTGGAGCCCTGTAGTCGGGGAGAGTGGCACTATCCACAAGCCGGAAAGAAAGGTTAACGGTTGTTTGGGAATGACCCGACGGTATTCCAGACGTGTGTGCTAGGTTACCCTTGCAAGGTTGAATTTCGATTCAGAATCGTCCGCCTCTCACGATGAAATGAGACTGCTTGATCTCTTTGCCACACAGAGTAATAAGAGCAACAATATTCTTATTAATCTTGATGTTTGCTTAGAAGCTCCACCATGTTTGGTTAATAGATGCTTACCTAGAATGGTTAATCAACTAGAATCTTGAAGCTAAAACTTGAAAGTAAGGACCTACTCTTTATTGCTTTTCAGCAAAAGAAAACCAGAGCCTTACAAAGCCTTGCATAGTCTAGCTAAGGTGGGCTACTTATACCCGTTGTCGGTTAAGTCTTGCTGAGTATTAGAATACTCAGCCTTGCTGTTAAAACCCTTTTTCAGGTATGACTTTTGAGGATCAGGTCGCTAGCTTGACCTATCCTTGCTCGTTGCCTCCTGGCTGGTCCGTAGAATGGGATACGTCTTCGGCCGGCAATGACTATGACGAGTGATACCAGGCTTGGGCTAGCTTGGTATACTTTTGGCGACGTGTTGTAGTCATCATGTTTTATCTTCCGCTGTTTAAACTCTGATTCTACACTTATGTTTTGTATAACTGTTTTATTTAAGTTGGTTTTGTAATAATCTTTTGAACTGGTTTGTAATCTTTAATATGCCTGTGTTGTAAAATTGTGGTTGTAATATCTCTGGACTCGCCTTCGTGCGGGGTATGCTTGTTCGATCCAAGAATCGGTGGTTGTATCGGGACGTTACCCGACAGACAAAAAATTGTTCCGTTTGAAGTGCGTTTAAGCTAATGTTGCCTTTATGGTGATGGTTTACGCACTTGAGCCGGGATAATTTAGGCGGTTCTGCCACAGCTGGCATCAGAGCTACAAGCGTATACCAGAGGTGTTGGAACCTTAAAAATCGCTTTCCATATAAAATTGGAACCATAAAGAATTTTGGAAAACTACGTTGGATTCGTTAAGGGTTGTGCTTAGAACGTAAAGTCCTAGGAAATTTATGGGAATTGCTAGGTGGTTATTTTTGTATGGTTTATATTATCTGACTTCCAGCACTTTACTTTTTGTCAAACCATACTCACAAGCAACTCTTAATTCCTGTAACGACGCACCTACGTTGAGGTAAGATGGTAAGGATCCTCAGTCAGCTGAGGGAGTCTGACCTTCCCGTCGGTGATGCGAGCCGAACGCTGCCCTCAAGCAGTGGCTTACTTGAGGTGCTTCCAATATACCGACTATTAGTTGACTATATTGGGAGTAAAGTGTACTCAGTCAGCTGAGGGAGTCTGACCTTCCCGTCGGTGATGCGAACCGAACGCTGCGCTCAAGCAGTGACTTACTTGAGCTGCTGCCAATATACCGATCTCGGTCGACTATATTGGGAGTAAAGGAACTCGTGAATACGCCACTAAGTAGCGTATGTTAACGTTGGCCATACGGCGGAAATTGTATGGCTGCCGCTTCTATAGTGAGCGGTAATGTCTGGGAACGCTTTCATGAGTGCTGGCATGAAAGGTTCATTGGGGTTATATATTTATGTTCTGTCAATCTTATGCAGGTACGCTAACCACGATTCGATAAGATAAGAATGGTTAGAATGTATCGACTAGCTATATAGGGAGAGCCGTATTTATGTATACCACCGTGCTAACCCCGTAAGCCCAACCATAGTTGGCAATTGTCTATCTTGTGAGGACGGTTAGGAAGTGCATACATATTTGGTTGATGTTTAATTGGTTCATAATATTTGCAGTTGCTACATGAGCTTGTTAAGGAATTTCTAGTATGAATCCTTATAAGATAAGTGTTAGTGTGCTTAAACCATGAGTGAGTGAAACTCTGATTTTAGAAGCATACTTGTAAAATGCATAGGTTTCCTTGGATGAAAAATATGGTTTCGAGTCATGCCTTCCTCCTAAGCCCCATCTTGTTGTTATAAGGATCTTTTCATTCCTTAGAATCTCAAATGATGAACCAGTACCAATTGTGGTTTATTATTCTTTGAGTTGGAATCATATCATCTTGTGAATTCGAATCACATTTGTTTTATCGCAGTCTTCTTAAAGCTTTATTTGAGAAGTCTTGAGATAATTGCATTACTCACATTTGAATCCTTTTTGATTCAGATGGCGACTTGTTCCCAGATCTTTTGGGATGAGGAGGGAAATGCTCATACCGACTGTCTGTACTGGGAGGGTTTTCCGAGGATTCTTTGGGATTCACTTCGTATCTTCCACTACCCAGATCCACCCCAGTACACGGGACGCCAGTTTTCGGAGGATGGAATTAAGAAGAACAGAGTTAAGATGATCATTCCTCAGCACCCCACCTTGGAGTGGCCACCGATTGAGATTGAGGTGATTGGGTATCGTCTTGTGGATGCGTTTGAGAAAGCAGCTCTCAACGCTATCACCACTTTTTGTGAGCACCACCCCGAGGAGGTAGCAGCATATCCTATTGGTTTGTTTCCAGCAGTCCGTACTGGCGATGCAGAGTGGCTGTTCAGGGTCACACACTTTGGGCACTTGATTGGTGATGTAGCGGATGAGACTATCGAGGCAGTAGTCAGATATATGAATGCCCAGTCTCACTACCAGATACTTCAGCAGCGACACATGGACCAGGTGATAGACTTGGCCCAGAGTTTTCAGCGAGGCCTTCGTCTGAAGGATATTCAGATTGAGGGACTTCAGGATGCCGTTGCTGGGAGGGATACTGCTATTGCACAGTTTGAGCATCAGGCTATGGAGTATGGTGCTGAGATAGAGCAGCGCAACACAGTTATCGGGTTTCTTCAGGCGCAGGTGAATGAGCTGCAAGCAGATTGGGCTGATGCTTTAGCACATGTTGGTATGCTCCAGGAGCAACTAGATGCCCCAGCTGAGCCGGCAGCAGCAGAGGAGGACCCAGAGGAGATTGAGGGAGTATCTGACTTAGATTCAGAGCACGCACTTGCTGAGCCTAACCCTCAGCCGGACGACTCTTCTTTCGGCAGTGCCTCTTCTGTGGGCAACCTCGACGACTTCTAGGCGTCTTAGACTTGTCCTAGATAGTTGTGTTCTCTTGTTGCAGCATATGTATATAGGAAAGATGTTATTGTAAAATAGCCTTAGGGAGGAGTACCACTTGTTGTATTATATGTGGTAAGGTTAAGCGATGTTAGGTTGTAAGAACAAGGCTGCTTTGGATGTAATATAAGTAGCGACTACCAGTTTGGAAATAATAATCTTCTACTTAGCAAATCTCTTTATTTGTGCATTTTCACGCTGTTTGATGAATACAAGAGGTTGCAAATTTTTGTGGCATATGTGCTCATCAAATGTTAGCATGTTGAATCTATGAGACTAAATTTTAGTCCAACCCCTTCTATGATCTCTGTTGTTTAGCAACATAGCACATAGCGATGAAGAGCGACTCGATAGATTATTTTCTTTACCCTTTGCTCTCAGCATTGAGTCTCTATACGATTAAGCATGAAGCTATCTAACAGCTGACCAGTTTTGATTATTGGTGGGTTGCACAGTTATGTGTTGTGCATATTGTGCTACACCGCATCCGGTTAAATTTTGCTGATTTTGTTTTGTCCAATGTATGACCATTGCATGTACCATTGATTTTGGAAGCGAGAAATATGTATCTAATGGATGTCTTCCATAATTTCAGATGGTTGGTCATACACGCGGAACGCCTGACGGCTTTGGTTGTGAAACTGGCAGTGGATCTCAGCAACCACCGCCACCCCCATCAAATCTGGCCGAGTTAATGGCCATGCAAACAGAGTTGCTTCGCCAGCTAGTCCAAGGGCAACAAAATCAGCCACGCCAACAGTATGGAGGACGGGAAGCCCAACCAGCGGGTTACCAGGAATTCTTTGGTACCCAACCTCCGCTGTTCAGCAAAGCTGATGACCCATTGGATGCCGATGCTTGGCTCCGTACAATCAATTCCAAGTTTGCTTTGTTAGCAGTACCGTGTGTTGATGCAAACAAGGCCCCCTTTGCCGCCCAACAGCTTCGCGGTCCTGCACGTATATGGTGGGATAATTATTGTGAAATGCAGCCTGCTGAACATATCATATCTTGGGAGGAATTCAGAACTGCATTCAGATCACATCATATTCCGGAAGGACTAATTGAAAGAAAGTTGAATGAATTCTTGGCTCTAGATCAGGGAACCCGCACTGTTCTTCAATATGCACAGACCTTCAATCATCTGTGCCAGTATGCGGGCCATCATGCTGATACTGATGCCAAGAAACGTGATCGTTTCCGTCGTGGCCTCGGTACTAAGCTCAAGGAACGTTTAAACTTGGTTCAGCCCAATACCTATAATGAGCTGGTGAATATGGCCATTACACAGGAAGATTGTATTGCTGCACATCGTGCTGAGAAAAAGCGGAAGGCACCAACGGGACCCTCGAGTGCCCAGTCACCGAGGTATCGCCTGGTGCAAAATACTCCACCAAGGCCTCCACAAAGAAATGCCCCAGTGGGTAGGTTTGTCTTTAGGCCGCCTCAGCAACAAGGAGGATTCAGACCTCCAGTGCCTCAGCAACAGCAACAGCAGCAGTTTAGCCCAAGGCCGAATGCCCCACAGTTCAATAGTGGGAATAGTAATAATCGATGTTTCAACTGCGGCAGTGCTTCTCATTTTGCCAAGAATTGTCCACAACCCAGAAGGAATAATCCAGGGCAAAACTCTAATCAGAACAACAACAACAACAACAACAAAGGCAAGGGCAAGAGGCAAATGGTGCAAGTCCGGCAAGGGCGAGTTAATTTTACTACTCTTGCAGACCTTCCAGCCGGAGCACCAGTTATGACGGGTACTTTCTATATCCACAATAAACCCGCAGTCATATTATTTGATTCTGGTGCAACTCATAGTTTTATAAGTGCAAAATTTGGAGCAAGAGTAGGATTGGACTTTTGTCATACTAAGGGATCTTTTATGATAACAACTCCTGGTGGGAAGATAGCTTCCAATCAAATCACTAGGCATGTGCCAATTAATCTGGGTAGTAAATTGATCAAGACAGATTTAATCTTAATGAATTTAGAAGGCATGGATGTTATTCTGGGCATGGATTGGATGACTAAACATAAAGTACTGTTAGATATATCTTCCCGAGCTGTCGAGATAGATTCACCACATCAAGGAGCCACCATACTCTATCTACCACAACGAGAATACATTAACTCTTGTGCTTATGCCGCAAAAGAAATTAAACTTGAAGATATCCCTATTGTGTGGGAGTATGCGGATGTATTTCCAGATGATTTACCTGGAATGCCTCCTGATAGAGACATCGAGTTTGTTATCGAACTTCAACCCGGTACCGCCCCTATTTCTAAGAGGTCGTACCGAATGCCTCCAAATGAATTAGCAGAATTGAAAGTCCAACTCCAAGACCTTCTTGACAAAGGTTTTATACGACCAAGTTCTTCACCCTGGGGATGTCCAGCCCTGTTTGTGAAGAAGAAAGACAATAGTTTGAGGCTATGTGTTGATTATCGACCACTCAATGCGGTCACTATTAAAAACAAGTATCCTCTTCCCCGCATTGATATTCTGTTTGATCAGTTAGCTGGAGCTAAGGTTTTCTCTAAGATTGATCTTCGTTCTGGCTACCATCAAATAAAGATCAAGCCTTGTGATATTCCAAAGACTGCTTTCTCTACCAGATATGGACTATATGAATATTTGGTTATGTCTTTTGGTCTTACCAACGCCCCAGCATATTTTATGTACTTGATGAATTCAGTCTTCATGCCGGAGCTGGATAAATTCGTCGTGGTTTTCATTGACGATATCTTGATCTACTCCAAGAATGAAGAAAATCATGCTGAACATTTGCGTATCGTTCTCCAACGATTACGAGATCATCATCTTTATGCCAAATTCTCCAAGTGTGAATTTTGGTTGGACATTGTGAAATTCTTAGGTCACACTATCTCCAGTGATGGTATATCTGTTGATCCAACTAAAGTACAAGAAGTGATGGATTGGGAATCTCCTATTTCAGTTCATCAAATTCGCAGTTTCCTTGGTTTAGCTGGATATTATCGTCGATTCATTACTGATTTCTCCAGAATAGCCAAGCCTATGACGGAGTTATTGAAGAAGGGAGTGAAGTTTGTTTGGAATGATAAGTGTGAAGAAGCTTTCCAAACTCTCAAAGCAAGATTAACTACCGCTCCAGTATTGTCTACACCGGACAGTACCAAACCTTTTGATGTCTATTGTGATGCTTCGGGTACGGGACTTGGTTGTGTACTTATGCAGGACAACCGGGTCATCTCTTATGCATCAAGAGCTCTCCGGGATCATGAGAAGAATTATCCAACCCATGATCTAGAGTTAGCAGCTGTTATTCACGCTCTTAAGATGTGGAGACATCATCTTATGGGAACTCACTGTAATATTTACACTGACCATAAGAGCCTCAAATATATCTTTACTCAAGCTGATCTCAACATGAGGCAGAGACGCTGGCTAGAGTTGATAAAGGATTATGATCTAGAAGTGCACTATCATCCAGGAAAGGCTAATGTGGTTGCGGATGCACTCAGCCGCAAGTCACAATGCCATTGTCTATCTGTAGAACCATTCAATGAAACTCTATGCCAGGAAATGATGAAGTTAAACCTAGAAATGGTACCTCAAGGAAGTTTGAACCATATATCCCTTGAGCCTACACTTCATGATAGCATCATCATGGGGCAATTACATGATGAGGGTATCAAGGTCATCAAGGAAAAGTTATCACAAGGAGAAGCAAAGTATAAATGTTTCAGAGTGGATCATAGGGGAGTTCTATGGTTTGAATCCCGACTGGTGGTACCTAAGGATCATCAGCTTAGAAAGCAAATCCTTGATGAAGCACATCTTTCGAAATTTTCGATTCATCCCGGTGGTACCAAGATGTACCATGATCTCAAACAAAATTTCTGGTGGACTCGAATGAAAAGAGAGATCGCCAAATATGTTTCTGAGTGTGATGTCTGTCAAAGAGTTAAAGCTAGTCACTTGAAAATAGCTGGTACTCTCCAACCTTTATCTATTCCATCCTGGAAATGGGAGGACATCAGTATGGATTTTATCGTTGGTTTACCCATTACTCCTCATAAGCATGATTCTGTTTGGGTAATCGTTGATAGACTCACCAAGACCGCTCATTTTATTCTAGTACACACCACTTATTCTGCCAAGAAGTACGCAGAGATTTATCTCGATCAGATTGTTCGTTTACATGGAATTCCAAAGACGATTATTTCTGATCGTGGGCCTCAGTTTATAGCACGTTTCTGGGAGCAAATGCAGGAATCCCTTGGAACAAAATTGATTCGTAGTTCAGCTTATCATCCACAAACAGATGGGCAAACTGAACGAATCAATCAAATCCTTGAAGACATGTTGAGGGCATGTGTTATTCAATATGGCAAGAATTGGGTTAAGTGCCTAGCACTGGCAGAGTTTTCATACAATAACGGCTATCAATCCAGCTTGCAAATGGCACCATTTGAAGCATTATACGGTCGAAGGTGTCGAACTCCTTTGAATTGGTCCCAAGCAGGGGAACGCAAAATTTTTGGGCCAGATTTAGTCTCTGAGGCAGAGGAGCAAGTCAGAATTATTCAGGTTAATCTTAAAGCAGCTCAATCAAGACAGAAAAGTTATGCAGACAAAAGAAGAGATCCTTTACAATTCGAGGTAGGAGACTTTGTATATTTGCGAGTATCTCCTACTAAAGGTGTTCAACGCTTTGGCTTAAAAGGGAAATTAGCACCCCGATACATCGGACCATTTGAAATTATCGAAACTTGTGGACCCGTTGCCTACCGACTTCGTCTTTCATCTCAGTTGGCCGCCGTTCATGATGTCTTCCATGTCTCACAACTTCGGAAGTGCACCAGGGTACCTACTGAGATCCTTGAACCACAGGATATTGAGATTGAATCCGATCTATCTTATAAGGAGTATCCGATCAAGATTCTTGACACAAAAGAAAGAAGCACTAGAAGGGAGAAAATTAAAATGTACAAGATCCAGTGGAATCAGCATACTGTAGAAGAAGCTACTTGGGAAACTGAAAATTTTCTCCAAAGAAACTTTCCCGACTTTCTTAGAACCAATCCAGGTACCAATTCTTTGCACCCTTTTCTTCCTGTAATCTCGGGACGAGATTCCTTTTTAGGGGGGAAGGCTGTAACACCCCGGGTGTTTACACAGTAATTAATTAAGTGTCTGCACAGTAATTGGGTAGGTTTGCTATGCATCATGTGCTTGATTTATTTAAAAAAGGATCTTTTTGTAATTATGAAAGGATATATGTGTAATTATGATTTTATGCGAGGTCCTTTTTAAAGTTATTTGTGTTTATAGCTTTTATGGAGGGTGTTTGTGCAAAATTTCAGTGCATTTATTGCATGGCATCCAATTTTGTTCTTAAGTCTACTTTTGAAGTGATTTTGCATTGAAAAAAACAAAATTCCTAGAGTTTAAAATCCCTCTTGTGTTTTCAAATTTAGCTCTCTATCCTTTGGTCAAATAAATTTTTGCACAACATCAAAGTTGTAGATCTTGAAAAGTTGAACAACTTTCATGTTGGGCACTTTTTCATTTGAGCTTTAGTTTAAAAGTTATTGCTTGTTTACAGAAAGGTCCCTGGAACTTTTGGAAATTGCAAAATCGCCCTTATGACCATCTCCCCCTCCCTGCTCTGCTTCTCGCCGCCGGCCACCGACAGCGCCGCCCGCCGACGCCTTCCCGGCTTTCCCGGCCATTACTTCGCCGTGCGCTGGCTCCCACGCGTCGCCGGCGAGCTCCTCCCCCTCCTGTTGCCTCGCGCTGGACCCTCCACCCCTCGCCACGCACCCCCGCCACGCCCCGAACCTCCCCGACGGCCGCCACCGCGACGCCGCCGTGGAACGGCCGCTGCAGAGCACGCCGTCCCCTTCTAGCGAGCGCCTGGGCTCTACATTTACCCCAGAAACCAATTCCTACCGCCCTTTTTCACTCTCCTCGCTCCCACGCCGCAGAACGCCGCCGCCGCCCTGCTTGAACCCCGGCGAGCTCCACCCCGCCGCGGAGCCGCCACCCCAGACCCGCTCCACCCCTACATCCCCCACCCTTAGCACCGCCTCGACCTCGCGCAGCTCCCAGGCCTTTTCCCCTCGCCCAAACCTCACCGGAGCACCCTCGCCGTTGCTCGCCTCCGCCGCTGACCCGCCCTGCTCCGCCGAGCTGCCGCTTCCGAGCCTCTCCCCGCGACCCTAGGCCACCCAGAGGTGCGCCTTGCACCCGTGAAGCTCACGCACCCCTCCACCCTCGCCGCCGGTGAGCCCCTCGCCGGGAAACGGCCGGTCAACCGCCGCCTCCCCTCTCTGACCCGGCCCAGGGACCTCGGGTTGAAAGGAAAGAAAACCCAGGGGGTTATTTGAATAGACCTAGACTCATGTGAATAGTGCACTAAGGACTGCTTTGTAATGTTTTTCAGTGAACTTTGAAATTCAATATCAATTCGTAGAAAATTCGTAAATTAGCAAATCTTGATGTTTTGGAATCCTCTTGAAGAGATCTATGCAGTAGAACCAGAATATGTTAGGCTTTAGTTGCAAGTTTTTGCTGTAGATGTTGTTTTGTGTTACTAGGTGTATAAATACTTGTTCTTTAATCTTTTTCTTATCTGATGCTTGAAAGCTTGTATTGCTCTGAAATTTTGGTGGTAGTTTACTCTTGTTACACTAGCTTTGCTATAAAAATTTCATGATCAGTTCTTTGTTGTAGCTATTTATTTGATTTAATCTTTGTTTAATAGACTTTATTCATGGTAAATAGTTTCTGTTCTTGATAAATCATGAAAATATTCCTGAGTGTTCTCCTGGAGTATGTTAGCTTGTCCAGGAAGTTTGAGCCTTAGTTCATGGCTATATCGGGGGCTAAAATATAAATCTTGCTAATCTGTTGTCTGTTTTATTTATTTTCTCAGAATTATTTCGGTGTAGATAAAATCATGAAAAATTCACAGTAGATATATCTTATCTGTGTAGATCTCCTGTTAAATTTTGAGCTTCTACTTTGCTATATTTTAGTCTGTATAATTCAAGCTTGTGCTAGGTGTTGCCTGCATAAATGATTTATTGTGATTAATTGGTTTCCTGTCTTGGCATGATTTTTGCAGGGTAGCTTAGTATGTTAATGTTCTGTTTAGGGTAATTTTGGTAGATTTTATTACTATTTGTACGCTGAGTTGTTGTTTTATTTACAAACCATGGCTAAGTTATATAGGGAATCACCACCCCTCATTTTATGAAATTAGTTAACTTCTGTTGTGCTGTTGATCATGATGCCTTGTGTAGTTAAATTTGTTATTTAACTACTCTATAAACGATTACCCATGTTTGTTTTTAATGTTGTTCTTGCATTGCATATAGACACGACTGCCTTATCGGACGGGACGTACGAGCTGATCCCGGAATCTGACGGAGGTGATCTCGAAGCTCAAGTGAACACTGCGGAACTAACTGAAGCCCCGAACCAAAGTTCGGAAGAGCCTAGCGCTGTAATAGTTAGCAATTACCGAGAAGGCAAGCCCCGGACATAACCTATACTTCAAATTAATATCATTTACTGTATTACGTACTTGTGCATTTACAGTTCTTAGGATTTGGATTGAAACCCTAGATGCATGATCATAGGAACCTATGTACTGAACACTAGACTTGAGTTCGAGTAATTGCTAAGCTTATAGGAACGGTAAAAGTCGAGTGATTGCCTGTCACTCGCGAGCTTTATAGGAATTGCTTGTTTACTTTCTGTTATCAATATAAGGACGACGGACGGGGTTGTGTTCGATATCATGTCCTATGTGAGACCCCGTCTGTGTTGATGAACTTGCTAAGGTCGCGGTGTGTGGTAGTGCTGGTTAAGTTTTTGAAAGTACTAGTCACATGCCGTAAATATGGTACGTGGCAAGCCTAGTAGCCGATTGGACCGGGGAGTGGATATACCTCCCACTCTCTCAGTAGGGATAGGTTTTATTATATGTTGCGCAACACTACGACTTCTAGGGACAAGGTTCGGCCTTGGAGCCCTGTAGTCGGGGAGAGTGGCACTATCCACAAGCCGGAAAGAAAGGTTAACGGTTGTTTGGGAATGACCCGACGGTATTCCAGACGTGTGTGCTAGGTTACCCTTGCAAGGTTGAATTTCGATTCAGAATCGTCCGCCTCTCACGATGAAATGAGACTGCTTGATCTCTTTGCCACACAGAGTAATAAGAGCAACAATATTCTTATTAATCTTGATGTTTGCTTAGAAGCTCCACCATGTTTGGTTAATAGATGCTTACCTAGAATGGTTAATCAACTAGAATCTTGAAGCTAAAACTTGAAAGTAAGGACCTACTCTTTATTGCTTTTCAGCAAAAGAAAACCAGAGCCTTACAAAGCCTTGCATAGTCTAGCTAAGGTGGGCTACTTATACCCGTTGTCGGTTAAGTCTTGCTGAGTATTAGAATACTCAGCCTTGCTGTTAAAACCCTTTTTCAGGTATGACTTTTGAGGATCAGGTCGCTAGCTTGACCTATCCTTGCTCGTTGCCTCCTGGCTGGTCCGTAGAATGGGATACGTCTTCGGCCGGCAATGACTATGACGAGTGATACCAGGCTTGGGCTAGCTTGGTATACTTTTGGCGACGTGTTGTAGTCATCATGTTTTATCTTCCGCTGTTTAAACTCTGATTCTACACTTATGTTTTGTATAACTGTTTTATTTAAGTTGGTTTTGTAATAATCTTTTGAACTGGTTTGT
The DNA here is from genome assembly GCF_016808335.1 of Panicum virgatum. Taxonomy (NCBI): domain Eukaryota; kingdom Viridiplantae; phylum Streptophyta; class Magnoliopsida; order Poales; family Poaceae; genus Panicum; species Panicum virgatum. The sequence continues at coordinate 10,860,371 of NC_053152.1, forward strand.
AATCTTTAATATGCCTGTGTTATAAAATTGTGGTTGTAATATCTCTGGACTCGCCTTCATGCGGGGTATGCTTGTTCGATCCAAGAATCGGTGGTTGTATCGGGACGTTACCCGACAGACCAAAAATTGTTCCGTTTGAAGTGCGTTTAAGCTAATGTTGCCTTTATGGTGATGGTTTACGCACTTGAGCCGGGATAATTTAGGCGGTTCTGCCACAGCTGGCATCAGAGCTACAAGCGTATACCAGAGGTGTTGGAACCTTAAAAATCGCTTTCCATATAAAATTGGAACCATAAAGAATTTTGGAAAACTACGTTGGATTCGTTAAGGGTTGTGCTTAGAACGTAAAGTCCTAGGAAATTTATGGGAATTGCTAGGTGGTTATTTTTGTATGGTTTATATTATCTGACTTCCAGCACTTTACTTTTTGTCAAACCATACTCACAAGCAACTCTTAATTCCTGTAACGACGCACCTACGTTGAGGTAAGATGGTAAGGATCCTCAGTCAGCTGAGGGAGTCTGACCTTCCCGTCGGTGATGCGAGCCGAACGCTGCCCTCAAGCAGTGGCTTACTTGAGGTGCTTCCAATATACCGACTATTAGTTGACTATATTGGGAGTAAAGTGTACTCAGTCAGCTGAGGGAGTCTGACCTTCCCGTCGGTGATGCGAACCGAACGCTGCGCTCAAGCAGTGACTTACTTGAGCTGCTGCCAATATACCGATCTCGGTCGACTATATTGGGAGTAAAGGAACTCGTGAATACGCCACTAAGTAGCGTATGTTAACGTTGGCCATACGGCGGAAATTGTATGGCTGCCGCTTCTATAGTGAGCGGTAATGTCTGGGAACGCTTTCATGAGTGCTGGCATGAAAGGTTCATTGGGGTTATATATTTATGTTCTGTCAATCTTATGCAGGTACGCTAACCACGATTCGATAAGATAAGAATGGTTAGAATGTATCGACTAGCTATATAGGGAGAGCCGTATTTATGTATACCACCGTGCTAACCCCGTAAGCCCAACCATAGGTGTTTCCTTCAAGAATATTTGGATTTCATTCAAGACTCAAATCAGAAAAGGCAAAATCAGAAAAAGTCTATACACCGGTTTAACCGACGACTCCAATTTTCTATACGTAGGTTAAACACAGTTATCAGAGTCTGGACAAGTACATACACCGGTTAAACCGACGATATTTGAAAATTAATGTCGGTGCAGTTTTCCAGGACGTTGGTTTTCTAGGGTGTTTCAAGGTTACATTCACCGGTTAAACCGACGATATTTGAAATTAACGTCGGTGCAATTGTCCAGAGAGTTGGTTTTTCCAGGGATTTCAGAAGTTATACTCACCGGTTAAACCGACGATGGATTTGAGTTAACGTCGTTGCAGTTGTCCAGAGAGTTGGTTTTTCAGTTGATCAGTGGACAACTACACTCACCGGTTAAACCGATGATACGTCGGTTAATCTACCCGAGTTGTAACTGCTAGTTTTCCAAATGGGCAGTTTACATTCATCAGTTAAACCGACGATGACTTTTGGAGGACCGTCGGATTAACCGGCATTGCGTACTTTTCTGGCAGCTTTTCTCCAACGGCTCTATCCGCGTGAGCTGCCTATATATACCCCTCCAATGGGTCATTTTGAGGTCTCTTGACACCAGGCAACATTCATACACTCATACTATTGTTGAGAGCCACCTTGAGCTTCATATTCCACACATTTGTTCATTCAATCATTCAAGAAGCCAGACTAAGGACTTGAGTAGAGAGAAGCTTGTGTGCATCCGTTCTTGGTGATCGGTTCTTGCTCAAGTGAAGGCCCTAGCATGTTACTCTTGGTGATTGGCAGCACCTAGGCGATCTTGGTGATTGAGGTGTTTCTTCCGGAGCTTGCCAAGTTGATTGTGGGAGCCCGAAGAAGTTTGTACGTGGCTTGAGCTCCACCACGCCGGGATGGTGAACATAGACTCTTAGTGAGCGCCCTTGTCTCAGTGACATGGGAGGTGACAAGACTCTTAGTGAGTGTCACAACGTGGATTAGGGGTGTGTGCCAACACATCGACACCACGGGAAAAAAATCCGGTTGTCTCTTGCCCACTCTTTACTTTCAAGCACTTACTTTCATGCAATTATTCATGTGCTTGACCTTAGAGATCATAACATAGCTCTACCTTGCTTAGTTTCATATCTTGTTGTTTTCTTTATAGCTTGTGTAGTTTGCTTAGTTAGCTGGTTGGTAAATTGAGCCTTACTAGTATTGCATAGGTTAAGGTTGCTTAATTTTGTTTTAGGATAATGAAAAAGGCCCAATTCACCCCCTCTTGGTCCATCGATCCTTACAGCAGCACTGTCTCGGCAATGCTCACCGGCACATTCTCCATCACCAACATCTCATGCGCCGATGAACACTCAAGCGTCACCGTCGCCTCCATGGTCGCCCCCTCCGCCGCCGGCAAAAAAGCAGAAACGGCCGCCGGCAAAGAAGGTAGCTGCACTGGGTAAGGAGCCTCCAAAGAAGAAGGAAAAGGAGAAGAAAATCAAGAATGCTCCTATTAAATCCTGGGACATGAGCCTTGAAGAATGCGATCGGATAACTCAAGAAAGAGTTAAAGAGCACTTCAAGCTGAAGTCGAAGCCGGAGCCCGAGAAAGTGATAAATCCGATAGATTTGAAATTTTTTAAGGGAATGTGCGAAGCAAATAAGAGAAAATTCATTCCGAGAGACCCCCCTTCAGACTACGAACGCACAATTATCAAAACTACTGAGAAAAAGAAGAGACAATAAAAGTCGTCGTCGTCCGACGTTCCACAGCTCGTAGCCCAAAAGAAACAATCGATAGAGCCTCTCGTAGTGGGACAGACGACGCAAGAACAAGACTTTGTTACATTTTTGAAAGAATCAAACCTTGCGGCGGCTCACATTGCAGGGGGAGTAGATATTCCAAAGGCCGATGTGGTCGTCAAATGGACGTATGAGATCGGCAAATCTCTTGTACCCCCCGAAGTAGTGTCCGTGCTTCCAACGCAAATGTATAAGCTGCACCAGCACGACATGCGTGTGATGGCCGATTGCATCTTCATGCAGGGCGCAAAGATTAAAGATGATGATTTCTTACGAGGGGGAGGCCATTATATGGATAAACTTGGAAGAAATTTACCAACTATTCCATCAGGAGGCCCTCGACATCTTTATGGTCGGCTTGTGGGTTATGTAAGTATTTTTCTCTCCTTACGTATTGTTTTGCATGATCTCAACATACTGATCTCTTGATTTATTCGGTATCATGTAGAATGGAGATACAAACTTTCAGGAGAAAGGGATACTCTCACCTCGGCTTCATCGACCCAATTACTTGTAATTGGAGGATTCTACGCGACACTGCCGATGAGCTATTGTTGTCGGTCAAAACCCACCGGCGAGTAGTGACAGGCAACACGAAGAGCCGGGAGGTCGCCGGGGTGCTGGCAGGCACTGCTTCCTCGGACAACGACCCGCAATTCAGCACACACCGAAGATTTCGGAGATTGTAAGGCGTGCCACCTGACCTATACCTGATCAGGAAGGTGCGAACGTGCTTTAAATGATTTGCCTGCATGCACAAACACGTGTAAACATTAGTCCGAGCCGTGGTTGGCTCCCCGGGACGACTCTTGCATCGGCTTTCAAAGAACCGATCAAGTCCCGGTGTCAGATTGGATCTGCATCTATCCAGATATTGATGAATAAAGCAAATAATTATGAGAAACTTGCTTTAATTAAATCTAGCTGATCCGATCCACAACAGTAAAAGCTTCACCACTAGATCGGAACGTCCTACACGTAACTAGGCCTAGCGAACATAACAGATAACTAAACCATAACCAAAAATAGAGGCCTAAGAACTAGCAAGAGCCGATTCCCAGAACAATCCCTATTAAGGCTAAAATAAAGCATCTATTACATCACCGGAACATTCAATCCGTTTGCAGGGCCTAACCTAGCAGATATTGAGCTAATCCTTATAAAATAAGAACAAACCGTAACAGATTGGATCTACTAGATAGAAAAGAAGCAAGGTGTTAACTCTACACAACTAACCCTCTGCAACGAGAATTAGCTTAAGATCAAGCATGAATGCATAGAAAGAACATGATATTCGCAGATGGTAAGCAACAAAAGCATAATGAATCTACTAAAAGCCATGCTACGAACATCAAGATAACTAGTACTACTCGCCATCAAAAACGCTTCAGTACGAGTAATACCAAGGTAAAAGCAAGAACAACACTGCCCTGATCGCAAGAAGCGATCAGGGCAGCATGGCGCTTACTTGGATGAAACCCTAGAATTAGGGGTGGCGGTGCGCCGAGAGTTGTTGATTGCAAAACGTGATGACGCTCTTTTCTTTACGAATATCATAGGGTACATATTTATAGTCCGGAGACTTGGGAAACAATCTAAACTAATGTGTCCATATCGGACTCTGTCTCTAACTCAATCTGAACTAAATCTAAGGATACATGGCCCACATGGACCAAATGCTCTCACAGGAGCCGATTCGTAAGCCTTCTTCAATTTCTTCATCAACCCCAACTCACTCGCGGCCCATAATTAACCCTGTTAATTTATGGCGATAACACATGCCCCCTGGTTTTGGCAATGATAATTCCAAAACCATTCCGTCGCTTCATCTTACCGTTAATGCTCATTAAAACACACTGTAACCACCAAGGAAGACGCAACATTTCTGCAACTGGCTCCTCGTATTATGTGAAACTACCGATCCATCTCCCATTTTTTACTATTTAATCTCATCCCGAGTCGGCTCTCTTCATGGCAAACTCATCTTCCTCCCAAAGCCGAGCAGCACAGAAAACCCCAATCTTCAGTAGCCAGTAGCCATGGCGATTTCCTCTTCTTCCGGCTCCAACTCCATCAGCCATTCTTCCTCCCCTCCTTCTTCTCCTTCCTCTTCAGACCTATCTGCCTCCTCCCTCGACTCCATTCCAGAGAGTCGAGAACCGACGCCGGAATACAATCCGACGGCGGCACACGAGGCGCTCGCTCCTCTGCATTGGGATGCAGAGGAGTTCGATTTCGGGACCGTCTCTGAAGACGACGAGCCCGAGACCGAAGGAGAAGACCTCCGGCTCCTATTCCAGGAGGAGCCGAAGAGTACCAGCGATGACGGCTTTTCCTGGGATGGAGCGGATTCCTCCTCGGAAGAGGAGATCGGCGACCCCTCCAGCGACGACGAGCCGATGGGAGGAAAGCCCTTCCGGTTCCTCGGGTCCTCCGAGGAAGACAGCGAGGAAGAGAGCGGCGGTGGCGGCGGCTGGAGCGACGACGCCGAGGCTGACGGCGGCAGCAACGCCTTCCACAGCGCCAGCGACGACGACGATAGCGACGGCGGAGATGCGCTGGCTCGAAGCCCCAAGCGCCGTAGGTACTTGGAACCTACGAGTAGTAGGTGTAGGTAGTAGAGTAGAAGTAAGACTGTAAAGCCGAAGGATTCGTCATTCGTCAAATCGGCTTCTTGTTTGTAAAAATCCAACCTTTAATGAAATCTCTCTTCATCTTGTTTGTTTGGATCTCACCCAAAAAGCCGATGGCATCGCATCAGGCTTTACTAATGTCCAAGAGCCGACGGAATTCAAAATTGGAAGTAACCCGCATAAGAACAGGACACCACTTCCACTCTGAATCTGACTCGTAATAGACACTCCAAGTCCAAGCATAATTCAAGAACCCTGCTCCATAAATTCGAGCAAAAACTCGCAAAATCATCCAGAATTCGAATCAGAACCCGCAAAACAACCAAACCCTAAGTCAGCAGATCTGAACCATGGCGGATTCTGCAGCTCAGACAACAAATTCTGCAACCAACGATGCGGCAATCTGCGGCCTAAAGGTAATATTCATCCTGCCCTTTTGACTTTCTTCAGCTTGTTGAGCCTCCAACAAATTAAACTCTGAAATATGACACCACATGTAAATTTCTGAATCTCTGAACTTCAGGTGTCAGACATCCTTCTGCCGCATCCTTACAATCCCAAATCCTTTTGTCTTGGCCCACGAACTTATGAAAATCCCACAGATTTAATCTCTTGTGAAGCAAATAGGATCCCTTTCGTAAGTCAAAACATTGATTTGAACCTCTGGGCCGACTGCTTAAGAGCCTGGCCTAATCCTCCTGAGAGCTGGACTACATGGTATAGCAGAGTAGCAAAAACTTATATGCCCTTGTGGCAGGAATTGAACATAGCCGATGCACTTAGCTTATCATTATCACCCCTTGACAAAGATGAAAACCTTCTGAAACCCATCGGCTATTTTTGGTCTGACGCTCTGAACTGTTTCCTCTTTGGCCACAGTCCCATGACCCCTACTCTGCTAGATGTCACCATGATCATTGGCCTAGACATTGGATCCCCCAATCCTGCTGCCCACAAAATGGCAGAAGTCCCCTTTAGACTTTCATGCAAAGCAAACTACACAAACTGGGGCACTTACATGAACCAACACATGAAAACAAAAGGTCCAGTGACTGAAAAGGAACACACTGCCTTTTTAAATCTTTGGTTAGAACATTTCATCTTCTGTGGTCCTTTCTTAGCTCCAACTAAGAATTACCTTCCTTTGGCCTACCACCTGGCCCATGGCAACCGCACCGGCCTAGGCAAACTTTTCCTTGGAGAAACATACAGATGCCTAACCCCTGATGACAACCAATTTACTTAACCAAAAGAAACTCAAACTAGAGGCCCTTGGTGGTTTATTCAGTTATGGGCACAACTTTACTTTCAGCATCAGATCCCAAACTTTCAAAGCCTAACCAAGAACTCCTTTCCCAATGAAAACGGCAAGCCAATTAGATGCACTAGCTATGGCCATGCCCTATTCAGCCTCCCTGGCAGCAGACTAAATTCAACAGATGCAGCAAACTGGTTCAGAATTTTCTACAAAGGCCTAGAGAATCCCCTTTATTTTCCATTCACTGAATCTGAAGCTTTTGAGAACCCAACCGCCTTTAGACTGGATAATTTTGCCGATGACGACAGCACTCGGCATCTATATTCCTTGATGATCCAACCTGGTTTCCTCCCTGTTGGCATGAGTACTTCCAATAGCATTATCAAACCAGACTATGAAACCTATCAACCAGTCATAGTAGCTCGGCAATTTGGCTTAGGACAAGTCCCTCCCCACTTCCATATTCACCACTTGGTGGAGAATAGAGCCGATCTGCCTAATGGTCTCACCAGTTCAAGATACTACAGCATGTTTGACAACCTCCACATTCCAATACCCGCCGATCTGTCCTTCACTCCCTCATCAATCGACTTCTGCACATGGTGGGGAATGTGGAAAATTCATGTTTTCATAAAAGCTTTAGGTCTTCGACTGCAGCAAATTGATCCTGAATATGTAATCCCCAAGGAAGAGGTACTGAATCTGTGCACTTATCCTTTCTGAGTCCTCTATCCCTTTACTTGACTAATCCTGCTCACCCTGCTTGCAGCAACAAGATGATCCAGAACCCGTGACTAGTAACGAGGAACCATTCCACTTTCTTCGAACTGCTCCTGATGTCCTCTTTTGCAAGGGATCACCATCAATGAAGAAAGTAATAATGGCTGCTCAGCCAGACTTACTCCAGTCGGCTTCTAAATGAAGACAAACCTCTGCAAGTGTTGCCCCCCGAATCCCAACTAAGAAAAGGAAGATGATCACGAGGCGAGTCATCAAGAAGTCAACACAAGCTTCCCCGAGTCTGTCAGAGTCCAACACCAACCAGGTAACTCATCTTTCTAAAACCTCTTTTTTATTGCGTATATATGTATTCTGGTTGACTGTAATTCTATTTCCAGGACGCAGCTGAAGACATCCCTAATACTAGCAGCTCAGTACAACACGAAGTCATCATTCATGAAGCTGACACTGGAGCAACTGAAACTTCCAATGCTCTGACGGATGTGCATGATGAACAGGCTGACATAATCGAAGCCCCTGTTGTCACCTCCAAATCAACTAGATCGGCCGCACTTGAACCGATCATCACTTATCGTTCAGAACAGGTAACTTTATGAGCCGATTTAAATTAGCTAATCACTCCATTAATGCACTTCGCTCCCAACTAATCTTCATCATATCGGCAGGGCTTCAACATTTCAGACCTGCTCTCCTTTGACCCAGCAACAATGGGTCTGAATGCACCGGATGCAGAAATGCAATCACCACAGCAGCCGATTACAATTACAAATCAGCTTCAGAACATCAAGCGTCTACTCTCTGCTCCAATTACTACCCTGGTTGGTGATTCCAGCGAAATAAAGAACATCTTCGAGCAAATAGAATCCCAACTCCCGAAGTCGCTGCAAATCAAGCTTTGGCCAGCCAGCAATCTTCCATTCTTCCGGGTAGAAGTGAATAGAGCACAACAAAGAATAGAAGCACATCGTTCTCAAGTCTCTCTAAAAGCTGACATTGCTCAAAAGTGCAAGGCCCTCAACCAGAAGAAGGCAACTCTAGATATCAAAGTCGACGTGTCTGCCAACATGAACCGACTCGATCTCTTGAACAAAGAATTGGCAGAACTCGAAGAAAAGGTCCGCACAACCAAGAAACTCATCCAGGCCGAGGAAGCTTCTATTGCAAACTCCAGGCAAGAAACCCAAGAAATAGCCGAGCAGATACAAGCAGAGTTTGCAGAGATAAGCACCTTGAGTCGGCAGATAGTAACAGGCGATGACAAGGATGACAAAGTAATCATAGCATGAGCAGACGCCGTCCGC